>NC_135504.1:88140440-89340440 GCF_052857255.1 Amblyomma americanum
GGCGCTCTGCCTTTTATAAAAAGGAGTCCACTAGAAGACTTCTTACACCCTTTTTACTTCTTTCTGATTAAAGTGTAGCAGGACGTCTGGAATTTGCGATTTTCTTACCAATGCATCCACCATTGCCGAAAGAAAAAATGCTGTAGCTATATTCCGAGGAATACACTACCCGTCTTGATAAGTTCGACATTTCGCTTTCCTGTCCCTTTAAAATGTTCTTGCAGGTACCTTTTGTTAAAACAGCACTAATCGTCGCATTTTGTTTCCGGCGTCCGCATCTGTTGGCCCCATAAAGAGTAATATAGGTAAGAAGTTAACAACAGTGAAACCTGGAATTGTACTTACCGATTTGCGGGGAAGCGATCACTAAGGGACGTAGCGAAGAGCAATTAGAAAAAAATTAGAAAGAAGCTTTCAACACAACGTACTGCATTATTTCCATATTTTCTGCCACCAATCCTGCCGCTAATGCAACCAGGCAGAAGAGGCGGTGTGGCGATATTCCAACTAGTATTTAGCTCTTAATTCATGGCAACACTGTGCTCAGCGCAATGCAACGCGACTGCTAGGCAAGGAGCAGGCATATTCCATTAAACAGTGGCTTTGCTAGTCATGAATTCTAGCTCCATTATTCATGCGTCTCGCTCAGTCCCGCAAAACCTAGCTCGATAGAGGAATTAAAAATTTAGACGCGTCGAATGTTGGCGCCACTTGGAAGTAGACGCCTATTAATGTGGTAGATTGTTAGGTACCCTTTTTCAACTGCATCTTGTGAAGTAGCCTTTTCTGCACAGTTTGTTCGGTTAATGGTTTAAGGGGGCTTAACGTCCCAAAGCGACTCAGGTTATGAGCGATGCCGTAGTGAACTGCTCGGCATATTTCTGCCGTCTGGGGTTCTTTAACGTGTACTGACGTCGCACAGTAAATGGGCCTCTAGCATTTCGCCTCCATCGAAATGCGACCGCCGCGGCCGGGATGGAACACGCGTTTTTTGTGGCTGCAGCCGAGCGCCGTAACCATTGAGCCACCACGGCTTCCGCATAGCATTGTTGTGTGGCAGGGCACATGACTGTCGATTTAGAGCTTCTGGAAATAAATAGGCCGTAATCAGCGCACTGGTGTCTTTTTCACCATTCACTTCTTTTATGTGCTGCTTTATATTCTGAAAGCTCGCCTAACTTGCCTCCTAGTAATTAGTGTGGCTACGTTTGGTGCCCTAGCTACTATGACTAGCTTACCTATTACGAGCTAATTGGGCCCGTGCACAGAAGAGGTGGCAGTGCTAAAAGAAGCTGAGATACAAAGAGCGAACGTCTCTGGTCACATTTGTTGTTCACATAACAATGGTCAGAGGAGGTGCCTGTTTTCTTTCCCGTCCGTGGTATTGACGCCTAGCTTGGGAAGGCGCTGCTTTTTCGCAGTGTTTACACTAAGCTAGCTCTACTGAAAGCGGTACTGTGAATACCCCTGATGCCCGACCACCATGCTGAACTCACCGTCTTCTACAATGAGCACAACGAGGACAAAGAACAACGCCAGGGAGATTAGCACAAGCACCAGGCTGATGCAGCCCACCGTCCGGCTCTCGTTGAATTCAATTAGTTCCCTGCAAGCGGCATGGCTGGTTGTAAATTGAACGAAGTATCTCAGTACCTCTTTGCACAGGGAAAAGCGACCACACTGTTGGTGTTGATGTACGAAGCCATTAAAACAACACGTACTCATGTTTTGCACTGCTAAAGTTTTTCCGCCTTACTTTACATGAAGGAGGCCAACAGCTGATACGTCGTTTGTGGCAATTAAAGGTCTTTAAGCAGGCTGGCGTAACGCTGTAGTGAGCTAAAACTATGAATCACTGTTTGTACTGCAGTTTTTTTGTGCCTCACGTGACAAAGTTCAACTGCACGTCACAGCCATCGTTTCGGTTGATGAAATCGGAAGAGCAAATGGAAAGAATTCGGTTATAAACTATTCAGCGCCGCAGGCGAATACCACTCAGTGATCCATGCATTCCAATGCCTAACGCACCATTTAAGCAACAAAACGTGCAATAAAATTAGGTTTTTATAGTCTTTTACGAATGACTTCAGACAACCATGATACTGTGGAGACAGAACGATGCTGGAGGTCTTCATTCACAATTCCGTTCACTTAAGTTTCCCAAACCATCATCATGCAATTAAGGCGTTGCATCTGCAACGCCAGTAGCGCGCCCTGGTGCAGAAGTTTAGCTTATGAAATCACTCATGTGGAAATTTTCCCTTCAAGCACGGGAATTAACCGAGAGTTTAAAAGTTACTGGATATCACTTCAATGCACTTGGGGCAAGGTATATGAGCACTTCTAATGACATCAAATTCATTTTACTTACATAAAAATGCTGGCAGATCGCGACCGCCTGCAAAGTAGAAAAGAAAAGCATGTTAGTTTTCGCTGCTTTGAGCAGACAATCTAAATAAGTGGCACCCAATTTCAAGACAGAAATGTGCACGGTGGTCAGCGTTACAAAAGTTGAAAAATGAAAGACGCTTAATCACTAAGTACTACAAGTGATAAAGGCTAATTGGTTCGTAAAGTGAGCAGCACCAATAATGACACTACATCACGACACCCACGGTCATTCGAGCAAAAATAGCCACAGTTGCCTCGAAACACTTGGGCAGATTTGCGGATGAAATAAAGTGCACTCTGCGTACACTATCTTATGACGTGCGATTCGAATTTGTTTGTCCAAGATGGCCTCCGCCGGAAGCATAAGATAGTGATAGAGCGGCCGTACACACGAGCCAGCAGCTTACTACAAGCGGAGATAAGCAGTTTCAAAACGACAGTCTTTTTGTTTTGTACAGCCTCCGGGTTCACTCGTTTTAATTGCGGCTATACTTATTCCCAGCTGCCCTATTTCAGTAGCACAGCAGGTTTGTAGATGGAGAGGACAATTCAAAGACTGAACATTTTTGTTCTGTCTGCACGTAGCTCCTTGACACCAAGCTCCTCATCTTATTTTACCCTTCTGGCAGCGTTTCAAGATTAACATTCTCATGCCTATTCTCTAATTCCCTACACTATCGCAATGAACGTATATAGAAAACTGTAGTAAACTCTATCGCCATGAAGTGATCGCGGCAGTTCTATTATATGATGCAGTTTCCAATAAATCCCCTTAACATCCTGACAACATCGAGAAATTTTCTAGAGCGCCCCCCTATCAGTCCATGGCTCTGTTCTGCCCGAGCAACACCTGGGTTCAAATTGAAGTTTCTGCCTCTCGAGGCATCGATCCCTCTAAGTGCGCTCAGGGTGGCCGCAGCAGTGAAAAGAGCTGTGGTTGTGAGTCGCCGCGACAGGTTAGCACTCGTTAGGTAGAAAACCTGAATTTCACCGTATTTACGGAAGCCGCTTTCACTACCTTAAGCCGCGGTACACTTAAAATAAATTTTTGCCTTCTAAACTTCAATATTTTCTTCTTAATATATGCCTGAAATTGTAATTATATATCTTAACATATGTTGGTAATTGTAATTTTAAACATTGACACCAGCGCTCGTGCAGACAAAGGCGCCAATCAAGAAGAGGAGAACGAAGTGTTGGAGAAGCGCTCGTCCAGGGCTACGCCGCTGCTGACTTTCGGCAGCTTAACGCCAACGTGACTCTCGGCCGCTTTACGCCAGCGTGACAATATTAATAAACAAACTAAAATTTCGAGGCCACAGTACAGCACAGCGGCTAGGCTACTGCGCCGACAGCTGTTTCGCGCCTAGGTGGTTGTTCCACACGCGGTGTGCCTCCGAGGCTATTAACGCTGTAAGCCACACCGTTATGGTCTGAGGCCACGCAGGTAGATAAAAATTAGGTATCTCTCTCGTCACCGAAAATAGGTGAAACCAAGAAATGCTTTGCACATGCCGCGTAGCATATTGTAAGACCAGTGACGGGTGCCACTAACCACTAATTTATTGGCCTCGGCCAGGTTTTATGTGTATTTGGCAGGCAAGGCATTCGACTGCCTTTTTGCGTTCCCATAGAGTTGCATGCAGCAGCCATTGTTGGGAGGCTGCGTTCCACATTTTGAAGACGAGTGCAGGAATTCAAATGAAGCCACTTCCACGGCTAAACTGACGCGCAGGATAATCGCGCCAAGGACGGACAACGATGATAAAGACCTCCTGTCAGTGCTGCACGCGCCGTCATCTCTGATCCCACGCAGTCACTACCATCGCCCTGAAATGACCGCCACGTGTTGTCAGTGACCCGACCAGCACGCTTTCGCAGCAGTACACTTCTTGTTCAGGGCTCTGCCCTTTCGGCATCTTCTTCCTGATTGTGTTCGCGCTGCTGATACATATGGGCCCGTTCGGTGCCCGGAAATGACGACAGACAAAGAGGCAGACGGAGTGGGCGCCGCTGCTGACGCGTTACATAGCGCGTGGACTGCGTTTTTTCCTATCCATCTTTTCCGCCCCTCTCAACTTCTATGATTGGCCGCCACGTTCCCTCCTCTCCATTCTCCCGCCACCTGTTCACGTTCCAAAAATAGCATCAAAGAACAGATTTTGCCAAAGTAGGGCACCAGTCGTAACACATTAAAACTTGCCGAGTGTTTACGCCTGGTAAGTAACGCATTAAACTAAGCGAAAGCTTTCGCTGTGTACCTGCTTGTGTTTCGCTAATGGCCGAGACCACCTGCAAAGTCTAAGACCTAGATGCTTAGCTGCAACCGAAGCTATCGTAATGTGCTCACGGCCACTTCCGTGGGACTGGTCAGTGATTGCACGTGGCCGCAACGTGACTGTGTATCTGCATGCAATCTTCACTCGACTGATAAACACTCAGTCACTTTTTCGTTGTAAGACTCGTGACGTGACCGAGTGTTGACGGTATGCACTGTTAATCCCGAATCCCTGGGAAGACCTCCATATACCATCTTTCCCTGTGAAAGGCGGCACTCGAAGGGAGTTACTACGTTACAGGATTCCGTGTATGAAGGATGACTCTCTGAATGGCCGCACCCTTTCTCTTACCGTCGTTCTTCTTGGCCCTCTCGCGGCGCCTGGTCGTTGGCCTGAGCCTTCGCCGCCGGCTGCACCACCACCACCTCCGGAGAAGGGGAGCCCTGTGGTGAGAACTCAGCAGAGGGCACCGCCTGCGGACCCGCCGAAAAACCACGCGGCATAATCAGTGAAAACTGGGTATTCCTGAGATGGGCACACACGAGCTCATAGCTTAGCAGCACGGAATAGCACATGGCAGCTTCATCTGAATGCTTGAAACATTCAATACAACAAACATGTTCTTTCTCCTTCGACACTGAGCTGCCGAGCCATGTTATCTATATCTGATCGTAGCTCTCACACTTCGGCGTTTGCTTATTTGGAGCTGCCCCCTCAGAACGCTACACTCATCATGAAGTTTTCGAATATCCTTGTTTCGTTTTTCAGTAACAGTGACAAGACCTTCAATCTCTTCTTGATTTGAATGATATTGACCTGTAAGGTACGGTACGCCTTCAGTTTCTATCTCCATGTTTCTGTCCCTAGAAGCAGGGGGAGTCTGCTGTGCTGTATTTCGTGTGCAATCTTGCGCTGACAGCAGCTGACCCTGTGCTTTGGAGGCCTACTTAAGTGGTAGGGCTGCACGCGTTGCTCGCGCGGCTTTGCAAAGCTAAACACAGAGAGTACTGCAGTGTCTTTGAGGGTGTTGCGACAACTAGCTAGGCCAGGGATGAAATCAGACACTCGAAAGTGTTTCAAGCATACTGTTGTATATTTTGACACTAAAATGAGGGCGTTCATAGCTTCTGATGGGTATGACCCACTTGTAAAGTGTGATATCCTTGTTGCAACGGTGAAAGACACCTCTAAAAAAGGCATGAATTGTTGTTACCTAACCACAATCTTCAATGTACCAAGAGGACCCAGGCCCTCTAGCTACAACAAAGTGACGCTGACAAATGGTTAGAAGCTCCTCTGATTCCAGTCACCACATTCAAACTTCCTTATTTTGAAAAAGTTAGGGAGTTCCTGTGAAGCTGCGCAAGTATGCATTGATGCTAATATCGGTCATGCAGTCCTGGCCTGTGACGGAAAGTCTGAAGTCATCGCTTCCTGGGCGATATAACCCAGTTACCGATAAAAAGCCTTGAGAGGACGTGTCTAAAGCCCTGCAGTGACCAATAAAACGAAATAGTTGCACAACTGCTGCATTCAAGGCACTTTGGTCGCGCTTTTCTTGATTGTCTTTATACAGCCTCGCTCGAGTTGATCGCAAGCACAGTTCGCTAAACGAATAACGTGCTTTAAAGTCAGTTGTCTTTACTCCTCACTGGACGGCTCGAACGCTCTATACAAGCCTCGTTACGCTCATTAGGCTAGAATCGTAGCACGATTATTTTCAACATCTGCATTTGTGCACAACAAACCCAAATAAAAAATGAAAATTCGGTTTGAGGAAAGGAAATGGCGCAGTATACTGTCTCCCTTATCTCGGTGGACACCCGAACCGCACCGTAAGAGATATGATAAAGGAGGGAGTGAGAATAGAAAGGAAGAAAGATGTGCCGCAGTGGAAGGCTCCGGAATAATTTCGACCACCTCGGGATCTTTAATGTGCACTGACATCGCTTAGCACACAGGCGACTTTGCGTTTCGCCTCCGTCGAAGCGCGGCCGCCACGGTCGGGTTCGAACGCGGGTACTTCAGCGTAATAGCCGGGCGCGCTGAGCACTGAGACACCATTTCGGGGAACCCATAAAAATGCAAACTTTTATTTTCTATGTACGCGTGTTTCCAGTCTTCGCCAAGAAATAATGTCGGACGTCTGAAGTTCAATTCAAGCTACATTGGCTACCACAACCGTCCACAGTCCTCCGCGCGACCGGAAGCAGAAATAACCGCTACCGTCTGGGTCTGTATCGGACACAATGCAGCTATTTCTATTTCCAAGCGCCGCGAAGCTCCAGCTTGCAGCAAGATATCAAGCATGCGAACTATATCGACGCTGTAGGGAAACTGACCGGACGGACGCACCCTGCCTGCAAGTTAAACAAGGGTGGTGGTGGTGGTGGCGATGAAAGGCTTATATTACCTCAAAAACCAGGAGCAGGAAGGTATGATGATGGACCGACCCTTAAGGGGCCGGCCCCCGCAAACACTAGATGGGGTTCCGAGTACGGGACTCGAGTGGCGCCGACCGCTGCGTGGGCGCGCTCATCCAGGGACTTTTGGGCCTGTAGGTCAGAGCAGTATTAGCATTGGCGCCAGCGGGTCTCGAGATTTGCCACCGAGACAGCAACTCTCACCATGTGTCAGCGTGGTGCCATTACCGCGCTTCGCCCGGTCGTGGCGTCGGACCAAACTGGGAGCGGTATTCTGAGAAAATCCCTTTCCAGAAGTCCCCAGCGCCGCCAGAAAGCGGCCGCTGCCGTCTTCAAACCTTCCCCGGGCGCGCTAAAGGCATAACCAATCTGGCTTCCCGGGATCCGAACGAGCAAGAGCTCCAGCGTGAGAGTCAACCCTTTCGGCGGTCTCCAGTGCCGCTCTTCCACACCAGTCGTCGGCTTCACTAATGTCACAGCCACTTTGGCTTATCTCCCGACCTGGTGCTTCGGCTTTGCACGTCGGATTCTTCGAATGAAGAATAGGTAGGGGTCACCGACCGTGGGAGTTTGGAGGACCGGCTAACGTCACCTACCGCGGCCCGGCCGGACTCCGACAGCGTCCGCCCCCCTCTCGGGATTTTTCAGTTTTCAGCCACTCCTACCACGGCGACGGCTTCCCCAACCTGGGGAATTTAGGGAAGAAGTGTGTAAAACTGGGCGACGGGCGGAGTTGAAGCAGCTCACTTCTGAACTCGCATGCTTGTAAATATGTAATTAAAACAAAGTCTTCTTTCTCCACTAACGAACCCTTCACTCAGCGGCACTCTTGTCCTGGACGGAGCGGGCGTCGTCTTGACCGAGGTTGCGTCAAGAAGCGACACCGATCCCCACCTTCAACAGCAGCCGCGCAGGGTAGCCTCCCAGTCCTCCGGGGTGGGGGTGGGTGAGAGAAGATAGCCGGGTTGGAGGGACAGGCCCACACCATGTGGCCAAAGACTTCTCCACACAGTTCGGACAGCTGCCCAAGGAAAAATGGTCGAAGTGTTGAGAGCTGCTGGGCACAGAAAAGTATAGTATACAAGTGGAGCAGAAGCCGCTCCTCTGCCTTTGAGAGACCTTTACACGGGCGGGGATAGAGGCCGTGCTCAGATTGCTAGACTAAAACAATGTCTTTGAAGGAGTAAGCCGGAGTGAATTCGGATTCGTGATCGTCAGGGTCGAAGGGGAATGCCCGGTGAGAGAGCGCACGGGCGCCGGCGTCAGCCGCTTCTTCGCTCAAGGCCTTTGTGAGCAGGAGCCCAAACGATATTCCGATGGGCGGCTTCCCCGGTGCGGCCGCTGTTTTGGAGAAGGCGGTAGGCGAGGTCCGGTATTCAACCCTGCTCGACGTTCCGACAGGCCCTTCGCGAGTCGGAAATAATTCTTTTGGAAGTTGTACGAGATGCGGCCAATGCAATGGCGACCTCCTCCGCGTGTATTATATCTCGGGCTGGGAAAGTAAGGCAATGCACAGTTTTGGATTAGGTGGACTACTGCGGCATCGTACCACCCCCGACGAGGAGGCCGGAGGCATCTACGTAGAATACGCTGGGTTTCAATACATAGCGGCGGGCAAAAGCTTCCGCCCGCCATTATGGTCCTAACGGTTCATGTTCGCGGGAAGAGGGCGCACGTGGAGGGCGCATCTCCGCTGGGATGGAATACGTACGCGCTCTTCGATGAAAGTGGGGGGTTGGATGTGTAGCCGGGCAAGGAGGCGGCAACGCGACTATGTCTTCGAGAGATGTGTAAATTGATTGGACAAATGGGCTTCCAGGAGCTGCCGAAATGTGTTCACCATGCCCAGCCCCGGGAGGCGCTGGTTGGAGGTGTTCGTGGGGAGGTCCAGAGCCCGCTCAGTAATTTCGCGGAGGATGACTTCGAGTGCAACCTCGTTTCGCTTCAGCAGGTGGGGGTACGGAGCCCAATGTAGGATTGGACTGGTTACAAACGCATGCATCACCCACCAGGCGTCCTTTGCATCGTAACCCCCTGCGCTTGTTAGAAACCCGGCGGACCATGCGGCCCACCAGGTCCCCCACCTTACGGAGTTTAGCCAATGTCGTTTGTGACCGTCAGCGTTGATGTATAAAGAGCCCCGGTACCCGCACTTCGATATGTTCAGTGATTAGACCTGCCTCAAGAGACAATGCAATATTGGCTGTGCACTTCGGCAAGGGGCGTATGTGCACAAATTCAGACTTTTGGGGAGCATTGGAGGCCGCTGCGGCGAACATAACGGTCCACTATGGTCGCTGCCTCCATCAGGTTGGCCTGAATGTCTCCGAATGAGCCCTGCGTGGCGCACTAGGCGATGTGATCGGCGTACAGCGCAAGCTGCACACCGGCACACGGCGCCCAGCTTGGACGGTAGGTTCATCATAGCCGGATTGAATAGCAGGGGGGAGAGAACCGCCCCCCCCCCTGGTTCCTAAATGAAAAGGACCATGTTCCTTATCCTGGATTCGAAAATAAGATTGTCTGTCGGTAAAAAATTCAGGAATCTAAGCGCCGAGGAGCTTATCAAGCGGCGTAGAATAGTACATACAGTCAGTATTTCATTCATTCTCGCTGCGAAACACGGTCGACATATAAGTAGCTCCCTTTAAATACCTTTGTTCAGCGCCAAAAACATGTCGCCGTCGCTCGCCAGACGATGCCAACGCGGCCATTTCACCCCTGAGGAAAAAGCCCACCTTCGAGTATCATTTGCAGTATTGTGACGCGTACCTTTTAAAGCGAAAGCTTTACTACTCCCTCCCGTAGCTTGTTCGGCGTGTGTTTGATATGGCCTGGAACCAAGGAGTGGCAGAGGACGGCGACGGAACGTCCGCTGCCGCCGAGCCGCATCACGTGACTGACATAACGTCACTACGCTCCGGCTGCGCCGTGCTGCCGTCGTGTGGCAGCGCTTGAGTCATAGCCTTGGAATTACTACAGGCTCTTCGGTTAGTATAGAAGGAGCGCTGCTGCCGTTCTCACCGGTTCTCACGGTAGCAGTCGACAGCAGTTATACTTGACTAAGCGACCTGAAAATATTTCAAGCAAGACCGAGCTTAGCAAAGCATAACTACGCATAAGCTTCAGCTTTCGCTTTGTCTACTTAAGTTTAGCAGTGTTAAACCTTCGCTTAATGTTTTTCCCATCGCGGTCGGTGATTCCTCGCTGTTCACAGATTGAAACGGAGCAGTGCGACGGCATCTTCGCGCTCATAGAGAACACGCATACGTGCCGAACATGCACGGCGGTTCCTGACACGCTCGTCTCCGTTCCTTGACATTACAAACATGGCTGACCTGGTTCCTTCGCTATCGCTAGATGGCATGGCCCATTTTTTATATAATCTATTAGATTACGGTAAAGCCGGAAACTTTGGAGATTGTGAGATTACAGCCTAAATGCTATCGGGTTTAAAAAATAGCATGACGAATGCAAAATTGCGGCCAAATTGGCCCTTTTATTGTCACGTCCCTCCTTAAGCGTAGCACTAGCTGTACAGATAGTAAAACTCGCACCCGCGCAGAGATGGGCAAAAGTAGACGTGATGCGCGTACCCCGACTCCCATCAGCCTACACTGGGAGCTAGTGGAGGCCTGCAGTGAAGTCGTTGCCCCCGCCTTAAAGGGCTTCGGTGACCCAGGCGGTAGGATGAAGCTGGCCTCACGAGACAGGATGCAAAGAGGCTTCATCGCCGCCACCACCCAGGGTCGGGTGGCGGCTGCCGGGAGTAATAGTCGTCATGGCATATTACGAGAAGTAATCAGGCAGCCTAACCGGACAGCTAGTGGATCTTATATTTATTTATTTTATTCATTCATTTTATCCTCAACGCCTGGGGCATTGCAGAGTAGAATGGTTGAATAAGATAAATACAATACAAACAAGATAACACGATGCAGACAAATTAATGATCGACTTATAAAATGGCGGCTAATGCGGTTCTGAAATGAGTAATGTCTACAATGCTTGCATTTGATCCGGGAAGGGGGTTCCAGACTTTGGATGTTCTTTGGATGTCCAGTCATTGGAATGAAGAAGTTCCTGCATGTTTTCCTCCCTAGTGGTGCGGTTTCACCCTTTTGTGCGTGGTCCAGACGGGATGAGATATGCGAAGGCGATGAGATGAGTACGCTACAAATCTTGGGGAAAATATGAAAAATTGTGTGGAATAACGTTATGCGAGAAAATTTCCGAAGAAATCTTATGAAGGAAGGTTTAACATGCGTTTCATTGATGATATGCTAGCAGTACGATGGTAGTTATCCAGAATGAAACGAACGGAGTTATTCTGGACAAGCTCCAGGACATAGGCTAGGTTAGCACAGCTGAGATAGCAAATGAATGCAGGGTGTTCGAGTTTGCAACGGATTAGTCTCTTGTACAGGAGGACTTTAAGTGAGCTGGGGGCAGAAGAAAAATTACGGCGAAGATAACCAAGCATGCGATTAGCATTGTTAATTATGCTGCAAGTGTGAAGGGACCAGGTATGATAAGAAGAGATTTCGATGTCGAGATAACGGTACGAAGTGCCGGATTCGAGAGCACTGTTATTTAGGTAAATAAACGCTAGGACTGCAGGAGGTTCTAGAGACACGTAAGGCATTACATTTAGAATTATTAAGGTCCATTTTCCAGAAGTCACACCAATTAGTAATAGCATCCATATCATGTTGCAAGGAATTAGTATCGTCCGAACTGTTAATTTACCGAAAGACAACACAATCATCATCAAATAAATGAATGTTAGAAGATGCACAGTCAAGTAGGTTATTAATGAATATTAGAAACAACAAAGGACCTAACACAGAGCCCTGAGGCACGCCAGAGCCAAAAGAACATACTGAGGACTTGCGATTTTTAGATGATCCAAACAGGCAACGGTTTAAAAGAAATTGTTCAAGCCAAAGTAGAATGTTGGGTTCAAGGTTTAGATTTGCTAGTTTAAAGAGAAGGAGTCAATGACAAACTTTTTCAAAGCTTTCTTGAAATCAAGGAATATGCAGTCAGCCATTGAGCCTTTATCGATGATAATATGAAGATTGTGAGCGAATGATGTTATTGCGTTTGAGATGAAATAAATTTTCGGAAGCCGTGCTGGGCGCTCTTGAAGAGCGAGTTAGTTTCCAGAAAGTTAGCGATATGGGAGTACAGTATGTGCTCTAATAATTTGCAGGGAATACTGGTTAATGAAATTGGGCGGTAGTTGAGAGAACTTTTGCTACCTAATATGTGGACCGGAACCATCTTCCCGAGTTTCCAGTCAGCAGGAAAAGTGCAGGAGTCAATAGACTGCTGAAAAATCTTGCAAAGCATAAGTGATGATTACGTTCGGGTGCTTTTCAAAAATTTGCTGTTAATTAGGTCATTTCCGGGGATAGATGACGCTTTAAGGTTGCCAATTAATTTCAAGATGCCGCTAGGATCAGTGCAGTTGGGGTACATTATCGGGTCCGCATTTGACTGAGAGGGTGGTAATGCGGTGATAGGACAAAGTTATTACTGAAAGTTTTGTTTAAGACGTCGGGACACTCTGCATCCGGTATAGGTTGTGGTGCGACCGCTCCTATTGTGGCCATTCCTCGCCTTTAGCCGCTTTGTGCTGGTCTGTTTATTAAGTCGTAAGCCTTACTTGCCCCACTGAGCGAAAACCCGTCTCTCCCTTCCTCTGCGTGTGTGCGTGTGTTGGCACGATGGTACTAATAAAAGATGGCATTCTCATGCAGCCTGGCAGGTGGTGGTTAATTAATGATTGGTCGCGAGAAGTTGCTCGGGGAGAGCAACCTGAATCGCACAATCGCAGCACCTGCCACCCCAGGCCACTGGCCGGTAGCGGTTAAATTAATGATTGGTCGCGCGAGGTTTCTCGGGAGGGGCAGCCGGCATCGCACAAATTCCACCGCAATGACCAGTTCCGGATATATGGGCATTAACCCATTAACGCTATCCCATCATGCCCTTAAGACACAGCTAAAGTGCCCCCTCCAATTGTTCTATTATGGCGTCCACCTTTAGGCATAGCACCTAGGCCTAGATGGGCGAACGTAGACGGGGTGCACTTACCCCGACGCCCATCAGCTTACGCTGGGGGGTGCCGGCCGTCTGCGGGGTAGTGGCGCCTCCCACCTTCCAGGGCTTCGGTGACCCCGGCGGTAGGATGAAGCTGGCCTCGCGTGACAGGATGCGAGAAGACCTGGCTTCCGCTACAGCACTGCGCGCAGGCTTGGGAGGGGGCTGCGAGCAGTGGCGATGGTCATCGCGAATTGCGAGAGGTGTTCAGGCAGCCTAACCGGACAGTCAGTGGATTTTTACGTCATCATGAAATCCACAGCGATTGCAGACGAAGGCACAACAACGACAAAAATAGTGCGGTGAACTATCAATTTTATTTTTGAAGTGTTTCACCCGCACCTATTATTGTGGTGCGCAAACGATGACGCGAACGCATGCCTGAAACTGTGAAGCGCTATAAACACGTAAATATTAAAAAGGCATCTGTGAGGCAGCAGTTAACACGATTAAATTTGACGGAATGAGAGCTACAAAAATGAAACGAAAACTAAGATACGAAGAGTTGCAGGGGTAATGAAATGCATTTAAAGGGGAAAGTTAAGAAAACCGAGCCCAAGTCTGATAAATAACCGTATTAATCCAGAGAGAAAGAATATTCTTTAAAATAGAGTTCTTGATGACATACTAATTAGGTTTCTTTTAGTTGGTAAATAATCGTTTCCTTAATTATAACACAAGTGAGCTGTTTCTTTTATTTTGCCATCATTGTTGTGTCCACAAAGTTCGGAGCGGGGGCGCCTGCAGGCTGAGCACTCACTACAACGGATGATGTAATGGCGATAATTTTTTTTTCGAAATTCGCGTACACAATAAAAATCACAAAAATAATAACCAGCTGATACGTGAAACAATTCAGGCAGCCATTATTGACAGCCTAAAAACAGGCTGCGTAAGCACGCCATCAATAACTATTCGGGAAAAAGATTTTTCTCTCTAGATTAATACGATTCTTTATATTAAACTTGGACTCCATTTTCTTGAATTTCATCTTTCAACCCCTTGTGTAAAATTTTTCAATTTAATTATTTACCTCTGATTCCAGCAACATTACACATTGTTAACTCCTCGTGGTGGGTGAACCATGAATGCTTAGCAACTCGCCCAAATTTCAACTTTACTCATTGTTAACTGTTCTCTTGCGTAGACCTTTCAAACTTTTCCCTGTTTTTAGCGCTTCACGAATTTTGCTTTCGTTAACGTCATAGCCGAGTTAGTTGTTGGCATTTGTTGTCTCTGCTTTGAGCGCTCTCTCTCATGCTTTCGTGTTGTGGTTTTTTCCTTTCGTTTTTTTAGGGATTAAGCCTTCTGGGCCACTTCAGAGTGACTGCTATGGAATTTTCCTTCTGCTATCTTTGGCCGCGCGCGTCCCTGCTTTCCTGCAACAGTAAAAGGTGCAATTCGACTGCTTCACAAGCTGATAGTTCAGGGCAGCGTGTGAGTCGCACTCGTTTTTGCGGCTTCGTCTTCAAGCGTTGTGGCTTCTATGATGACTGAAAGAAACGCGCGAGCCTGGCAACGAATCCTGACCCTGACGTGTCAGTGCTAGCGAAGCGATCGAACTGACGAATGGCGGAGGTCGCGCGACGCTCGCTTTGCCAAATAACGGAAGACGTTTACACACTGCGGACTTCTACCATGAGCCAAACGTGAAAGAGTTGTGATCTAGTTTTGTTACACTGCGAGACATGTTAGCGGCTCAAGAGAAGACATGGACAGGGAAGCAGCGGACACCTCGGACGCCTCTCCTTCTGTCCGTCTGATTTTTTTTTTCGCTGGAAACATGTCTCCTAGTGTTACAGACCACCAATGAGGCCAGCAGTAGGCGCCTGTTTTTTTTCCCTTAAGTTGTGTTTAGTTTTACCGGGGCAATCCAGAAATTCAATTCCCGGGCAAGTAGTAGACAACGCTCGTGAATCAGAACTACAGACATGAAACGAATAATGGCTTTTTCGCACAGGGCTCCACCTTATATGCCAGCACAGTGGACGAGATGTTAACTTTGTCGAAACACATACAAAATTAGTTTGTTTTCAGTTTTCCGTTACACAGCAAGCATTACGTTATTATTTTTCAGGCATAAGACGGCGCGATATACGGACTGGACTTGTTTGTTACGAAATGGCCAAACTTAGTCGGGGGTCATTAAGAAAGGTGATAGGGCGAAATGGAATCGAGACGCCTCCGTCATACCCACACACCCAATATCTGTTGCCACACGCGGTTAGAGTGGAAACTTATGCTTCCCCGCGGCCCGTGTAGAAACACGTAATGTTGCATGTGTTACACATTGCAAAGTAGATATATATTGCAATTTTCAAAAATCGTGATTGTTATAGATTCCAGTAAAAGTCATAACGGGGCTTCGTGTGACCTGATGCACTTGAGCATCGCAATTCCCTTAGAGTCTTTAGCGGCTTATATTTGTTTAACTTATGTCAGGTGGGGGGGGGGGGGGGCGCAGGCGCTTACTGTGACAAGGGCTTTCATTCTTTGCTCCCCGCCTATGAAGGATTTCTATGTTTTTTTTTAGTTTCCTTTCTCAGCCTGTTACACATATTCAAACGAATGGGCTGCGGTTTATATACTGATTTCCGAATAATTTCCTGAGACCATTTAGATAGACCGCTTTGCTTTATTCAAAAGAACAGATATCAGAGGCACTAGACATGCCAAGCAATTTGGATGCTTATTAAATGGCGAGAGTAACAGTTCCGGTGCCTGGTTGCGTTTTGTTTCTGTTGTACAAACGTATGCATTGCTAAAATCGAAGTTGGTTGATGCATACGCTACTATCCCGCCTAAGCAGCCAGTGTGACAGACATAGCAAGTAAACACCGTCTGCATTGGCGATAAGGCATCCGACACCTGCAGCTCTTCTGATGCAGGAAAGAGCATTGTAATATGGCCTGTAATATCCATAATGTGTGTGTATGTGTGTTTTTTTACGCTATAAACAAGCCTAGTACAGTTACAAACCACCATCAAGGCCAGCTGTCTACTCCTAAATTTGTTCCTGTTATGTATTGTTTATTATTACGAGAAAATGAGTGAGAAATCAACTGTGCCCACTATGGCTACGATCCAAAACACTCTCTTACTAGCTGATTCCTTTTGGGTGTTAAATGGGCAAAAAAAAGATTTATTCGGCCGAATATTTACCTTTGGAACTGGAGGCAGTGCAGCGAGTTGTGGCTACAACATAAAATGAAAAAAAGTACTAAAGTTTTTTAACAAAAGCGGCGTTCTGATCATACAATTTTACCTATAGGGTTGCCAAAAAAAAGCATTATCATAAATTGACACACGTTAAGAACAAAGGTAGTTCCTTTCGCGTAAGGGGAATAAATTGTCAAAATATAATGGATAAATTATAATCTTTAAATTTGCTAACCGTTATAGATTTCAGTAAAACGCAATAGCGGGGCGTCGTGTGATGTGACCTACTGAGCATCACAGTTGACTGCGGGCCGCAAGCAGCTATATCTGGTTTGGTTAATGGGTGTTAAACGTCCTAAAGCCACTCAGGCTATAAAAGACGAAGAATGGTGAGTTGGGCGATTTGGATGTAGTCTTTGAGATACCGCACTCTTTCAAAAAAGTGTATATTGGACAAACCGGGCGATGCTTGAACGTTCGGCTCATGGAACACGCTAACCTTTCTTCAGACACCGTTCGTTCAAGCATCGCTCAACACTGTGCAGAGTGCACCAAGAAAAATAAAGAGGTATGCAAAGCTGATTAAAAAAAAAAACCACCACGTTCTACCCGCATTGCGATCAGCGCACTCGAGAGATAATGGCGGCATTTTTCATCGAAAAGAAAAAAGATGTCTGTGTCAGCACTCCCTCGGTCGCATAATATGAAAGTGAGATAGGTTATTTAGACGGCTCTCGATATACCACGTTTTTTTTAATCTGTGACGCAGTGCATTCGGGTTTTTGAACGTTGGAGGTGATAGTGCCCTCGTCTCTATCTGTGTACTTCGTACCTATCGCACCTATGTCGTTTTTCTGTATGTATATATTTTTGTGTTCCTTCTTAATAAATCTTAGTTGCGAGACAGCGCTTGCGGTGGACCAGTTGGCACACTCTTTCACGCGGTTTGGGAATGTCAAGAAAACCCAGACTTGGACAGCAATCCCGATCCGACTCATGAGCGCTGGGAGGCAACCCTTCATAGCCACAGCCCACTCGACCAGAAATTGCTGGTTGAGAGGGGCCGGATTATGATGACCAATGGGTTCTCGCACTGAACCCACCCAGTTTTTGTGCTCTGAATAAATGTTTTTCCTCCTCCTCCTCCTCCTCCTCCTCCTCCTCCTCCTCCTCCTCCTCCTCCTCCTCCTCCTCTCCTTTCTGTGTCCTTCTTCCGTTCACGCTGAATTTTACCGCCAAAATGAAAATAAAAGACGACGTAGTGAAGGGCTCCGGAATTATTTTGACCACCTGGTGTTCTTTAACATGCACAGACATCGCACAGTACACGGGCCTCTAGAACTTCGCCTCCATCGAAATTCGACCGCCACGGCCGGGATCGAACCCACGTCTTTCGGGCCAGCGGCCGAGCGCCATAACCACTGAGCCACCGCCGCGGCTAAAAGCAGAAGGCAGAAGTTATGTCTATTTCTATTCATTTCCAGAGAGGAGGGGACGCAGGCTTTGTCTGCGATGAGATGATCTTTGGCTCTCCCCATAAATGGAACAGATGTGCGTATTTTTTTTCTAATTTTTAATGTAAGCCTGTTACACTTCCTGAAGCAGTCGAGTCATGTTTCTTGTATTGATTTCCGATTAATTTCCCAGCCGCCTGAGATATACCCTCATGCTTCATTCCAAAATAGAACTGCCCGAGGTCCTACATATATCTCAAGCACTTTCGACGCTGCAACAAAGTGATTGCCGCATTTCCTCTGTATGGCTGCCCTTTCCTGCCACTGTAATCCAGGCTGGTTGAAACCCAAGCCTCATAGCGGTGAAGTCGATCTGGCACGTAGTCTCACTGCATTCGCGAAAAGACGCCGGACATCTCCACCTCTTCTGATGGGGAAAAGAGCACCGTAATATGAAGAGTATTACCAAAATGTGCGTGATTTTTTTACTTCACTAGAAGCGTGTCTCGTAGTGTTAAAAACCACCAATTATTCTAGCTGCCTTTTTGTTACCAGTACCGAATGCTTAGATTTATCGTAAAGTGAATGAGAAATTACCTGTGGTGATAATGGTTGTGATCCAAACCACCCTCAGGCCAGTTGCTTCATTTCTGTAGTTAAAAGATGTAAAAAAATGCATGCAATTATATATTTACCTTTGGGACTGGAGGAATTGCAGTGGGGATTGGCAGCAACTTAAAAGAAAAAGAACAGAAATGCACCGAAATCTTATGCAAAAACTTAATGCTATGCATACAATGTTACCTAAAGAGCCGCGTAATGGGTATCATCAGTTGACGCATTTTAAGCCAGAAGGTAGTCCCTTCCGCGAGATGTAGGGGAAGAAGTGACTAAAAATGGCACAGCACATAATTGGCCAGCACCCACACCTCGTGTAAGTTGAATAAATTGGGCAAGAAATTAAAATATAAGTTTTCTTGTAGCAAAAATAACGTCGCAACAAAAAAGATCGAGGCCAACTGGAAGACAACACGGCTTCATCCGACATTCGCTAGACACGTGAAATATTTAGTGGCGGCTGAATAACACACAACCGCACCTTAGTTACCAGCAGAGTAGAAAAGACATGAACATCGTCGAAGTAGAGCGTGAATTGATTTTTCTTTCAGTTTCCCTCATCTCACAAAGCACGAATGACGTGATTATTTTCCACAAACAAGCACGATATACGGACTAGGGTTCTTCATTACCAAATGAGAAAATTCAGGGGCTTTCAAGAAAGGCGTAGTGCAAAGTGAAATGGAGGCGCATCGAATATACCCACACGCACACAATCCGTCGCCACAGGCGAAAAACGTTAGATATCACTGAGGCTGTTCGCATTCACGCCTTCTCGACACTCGCCGCCTCTCTTTGCCCCTCTTTGACTCCGACGTTTGATTCTAATTAACTAATTAATCTATGTCAATCAAACTTTGTGTTCGATTAATTCTCACTCATTAAACACATTTCAATCCATTTCAAACCTTTTTTCACTTTTTTGCTTATTTTTCTAGTATTTTGCCTTCCACGGCTGTTTTCCCATCCTTTCACTATATCAACGCCCGCACTATTTTGACGTTTTTTACATTAACGGCCCTAAATAATTAAATAATCATTCTTTTGACATCACATTTATTGTGCATCATCCTCACATCGTCCTCTATGGATCACAGCTATTCGTTTGATGCTACCTCTTCTGAAAACGTCACAATCGCTGCGTACACGTTTTGGTGACACACTTTGGTGACACGACCCCGTCGACGTAGCCTATAAATGCTTTCGCATTAATAAAGTGGGAAGAATTCGTGCAAATTCACGCTTCTCCACTGCCGCTCCAAATTATGCAGCCAGTGTCAACATTTGAAAACTATATATATATATATATATATATATATATATATATATATATATATATATATATATATATATATATATATATATATATATATATATATATATATATATTGCAATGAAGAAGACGACAGTGCGCCACCACCAACGACGATGAAGAGGATTGAGCGGCCTCGGCGACCGGATGCCGCGCGCGTTGGAGAGCTCGAGCTCGCTCTGGAAGTGCGCACTGGTGCCGGCGCTGCTGGGTCAGTTTTCGCCACGGTTACGCCGCCAGCCCTTCCAGCGTTACAATAAACAGCTCTTCACTTGGTGGAGATTCGGTTTCCCGTCTTCGTACCGCCCTGGACCTCCGCAACCACACGCTACCGGCCTCCGCTATGCTCGCTCAGCCCGAAGCCAACTACCAAGCCGTGCCGTTGGGTCCCCCGTCATATGCTCCGGTGCCGTCCAGCAGCGAGACCCCGTCGTTTTCAACGGGCACTGTGACCAAGATGTTGAAGACTGGCTGGTCTCGTACCAGCGGGTGAGCCGCCATAACAACCTTGACGACCGCATGAAGCTCAACAACGTGATATTCTATCTGAGCGATGTCGCCAACCTCTGGTTCCAGAACCACGAGGCTGATATTCCAATGTGGGCTAATTTCAAGACGACGTTTGTAGAAGTTTTTGGTCATCCCGCAGTACGGAAACTTCACGGTGAGCAATGTTTGCGCGTTCGGGCTCAGCATGCGGGTGAGAGCTTTCCCTCCTCCATCGAAGATGTGGTCGGTCTCTGCAAACGTGTCGACCCGTATATGCCTGAGGCCGACAAGATCAAGCATATTATGAAGGGAATTGACGACCACACTTCCCATATGCTGGTGGCGAAAAGTCCAAATACCGTCGCTTCCGTGTACAACCTCTGTCAAGGCTATGATGAGTTGCGCAAGCTACGCCTTGGCGCTCGTCGCTCACCCGTCGTGCCTGGCGAGTCCATATCCGGCCTGGCCGTCAACAGTGACCTGTTGGGTCAAATCGAATACTTCGCACGGGATGAGGTGGCCCGGCAGCTTTCGCTCCTCTCGGGCACATGCTCTTCGCCCCCGGACCTGACTCCTGAGTTGCGGCACACCATCGCCCAGGAGGTAGCCAATGCACTTCCAGCTCGTCGGCAGCCGGTTCCCGTAGCTCCTGAAGTCAACCTTCTCGAGATTCAGCCCGCTCCCGTTGCTGCACATTTGGGCTACGGTGCAACCGTTGCGATGCCTCGTGCCCCTATACCTGGGCCTCTCACATATCGTGAAGTCGTTGCACGCCCATCGCAGACGCAGGCCTTGGCCTATGTTCCCGCAACAGTGCCTCCGCCTGTTGCTCCCCGACTCCACCCAGCGCCGGCTGCTCACAACCCTCGGCGCACGGCTGATAACCGGCCGATTTGCTACGCTTGTGGTCTACCGGGCCATGTCGCGCGCCTCGGTCGCCGTACTCTGCCTTCCCCTGTGCCACCACTGCTGACTTACACCCCGTCGTACCGCATCTTTCGCCCACCTTCAGGACCATCACCCCCAGCGTCCCCTTCTGACCCTGCTCCCGGCCGCCAGCCATTCGCTTCGCACCGCTCACCTTCCCCTCGCCGTCGCTCCTTGTCACCCATGCGGCGTCGCAGCGTCCCCGCGGAACAGGAAAGCTAAAAGCCACAGTTCCTGGGGAACGAACCGCGCACACTTCGACCAGCTCAATCTTCGCCTTTCCCTAACGAACTTTTTAAACGTGTTTGTCGACAGCGTTCGTGCACTTGCGCTTGTGGACACAGGTGCTGCCGTTTCTGTTACATCCGAGAACTTCTGTCGTTCGCTGCGTAAAGTCACCACCACACCTTCGGGACTACCTCTTCGCACCGCAAGCGCAGAGACTTCATCCTTCCGCTGCTTCCACAGCACGTGTCATCATCGCGGACGTTTTGTATGTCGTCGAATTCTTAGCACTCATTTCCTGCTCCCAAGATCTCATCCTCTACTGCGATTTTCTATCCTGCCATTATGCCGTCATAGACTGTGCCCGTGCTCATGTGACATTCTCCGTGCTCCCTGATACGCTCGCCGACGACCCGCTGTCTCGCTCTGGTACAAAACTTGTTGCCGCGGACACCGATGTTCCCCCCACCAGTGCCGTGCTCGTTCCCGTGTCCGCCACCGCTGGGTCCAGCGAGACTGTACTCTAAGCGCTTTCGACCGTCCTCGCTTCTCGTCGACACCTATCTCTTCCATTTACCGTCCTCGATATACGCCATGGTGCCACCAAACTCATCGCTTCGAATCCCTCACCCTATCAGTCACCTTTCTCCGTGGAGAATGTCTTGGACACATTGATCACCTTGACCTGCTCATGCCCTTCGATAATGACGCTCTTTGCGGTAGTACCTCCGTCGCCGCCTTCACACCGCCTAGCGATGTCTCCGACCCGCTCTCCAAGGAAATGTTTAACCGTTCAGTGGCCAGCGACCTCGACTAAGCTCACCGCGAGAATATCCTTGCCCTGCTTCACAAGTTCCCCTCTTCCATCGACCACCAGAAAACTTCCTTGGGCTGCGCGACCACCGTCGTTCACCGCATTCATACGGGACCTCATTCCCCTCTCCACCAGCGCCCCTACCGTGTGTCACCTCCAAAGCGCCGCATCATCGTTGAACAGGTTAATGACATGCTCCGCCGCGGAGTTATCCAGCCTTTTCTAGTCCGTGGTCGTCGCCCGTCGTGCTCGCGAAAAAAGAAGGATGGTTCGATTCGGTTCAGTGCTGATTATCGGCGCCGAAACAAAATTACGCGCAAAGACGTCTACCCACTACCCCGAATTTATGACGTCCCCGACTGTTTGCAAGGACCCGAGTTCTTCTGCTCCCTGGTTCTCTATTCCGGCTATTGGTAAGTCCCAATGGCTGAATATGGCCCCCCGAAAACAGCTTCTGTCGCCCCTGACGGCCTCTATGAATTCAACGTGATACCACTCGGCCTCTGTAACGCTCCCGAAGCGTTTGAGCGCATGATAGACAACATCTTGCGTGGCCTCATATGCAAATTTGCCTATGCTATTTAGACGATGTTGTAGTTTTTTCGCCTGATTTTTCGACACATCTCGCGCGCTTGCACAAGATACTGCGTTGTCACACTGATGCTGGTCTCCAACTCAACCTCAAGAAATGTAGATTTGGTGCCCGCAAACTGACCATACTGGGCCATGTCGTCTCCAAAGATGGCATTCTGCCCGATCCGGAGAAGCTTCGTTTTTTCACAAAATTTCCCAAACCGACTTCGGTTAAGGAGCTCCGAAGCTTCGTGGGCCTATTCTCATATTTTCGCCGCCTTGTTCGCAACTTCGCTTCTATCATCGCCCCGCTTACGAAGCTCCTGAATGGGCCCGCCGACCTGCCTGCTTGGAACTCAGCCTGCGACGCTGCTTTCACTACCCTCCGTCGTCCTCTGACTTCACCACCGATCCTGCGCCATGACGACGCCAGTGCGCCAACCGAGTTGCACACCGACGTCAGCGGTGCAGGCCTCGGAGCCGTCCTGGCACAGCGTAAGGCCGGCTTTTCCGAATACGTTGCTGCTTACGCCAGTCGTAACTCACAAAGCTGAATCAAATTAGACTGTCACGGAAAAGGAGTACTTCGCCATAGTGTGGGCACTCACAAAATTTTGTCCTTACCTTTACGACCGCTCCATCGACGTTGTTACTGACCACCATGCCCTCGGCTGGTTGGCTACCCTGAAAGACCCTTCTGGACGTCCTTTAGGAATACGACATTAACGTTGTACATCGGTCGGGCCGCAAATATTCCGACACTGACGTCTTGTCGCGCCCACATCTGCCATCTCCTATGCCCTCTTCGTCCTTGTCCGCCTCGGCGCTGGCCGCGCTCACTGCCACGGACCTCCCCATGGAACAGCATCGGGATCCATGGATTTCTTCGCTCCTAGATGCCCTCAATGCGTCCGCTACGGCTTCGTTACCTCGGGCCCTTCGTCGTTAAGCTTCTAATTTCACGATTCGCTACTCTCTACTATGTCGCCGTAACTATGACCCGGATGGCCGCAGATGGCTCCTGGTTATTCCTCGCCAGTTCGCTCTGAAGTTTGTGCGCATCACCATTCCGACCCACAAAGCGCTCATGCAGGATTGCTGAAAACCTACGAACGTCTGCGCCAGCGATACTACTTGCGTGGAATGTACAATTGTTTTCGCCCTTATATACGCTCATGCACTGCCTGTCAGGAGCGCAAGTCCACTCCTCGCACTTCCCTCCATCCTCCCTCCTCCATCATTTCATCCTGCGACACGGTGCCCCTCGGGAACTCCTCAGCGACCGCGGCCGTGTTTTCTTTTCTGACGTCGTTCACGACCTCCTGGATGCGTGCCACATCGTTAATTGCAAGACCACTGCCTACCATCCCCAAACCAACGGCCTAACTGAACGCTTCGACCGGACTCTTGGAGACATGCTCGCAATGTACATTTCTTCCGACGCCTCCAATTCGGATCAAGTTCTTCCATTCGTCACTTATGCTTACAATACTGCCTCTCAAGCCACAACCGGCTTTTCTCTGTTCTTTCTTTTATATTGCCGGGAACCTTCTTGTCTCCTGGATACAATCTTTCCGTACCAGCCCGACAGCTCGGAATGCACTTTCCTCTCTGACGTTGCCCGTAATGCCGAGCAGTGCCACCAGCTGGCTCGCTCTTTGACGAGTACCACTGAAGGCCTCCGCACATATGCGAGTGACCGCGGCCAGTCCGCCCATGACTTTCCCACTGACTCGCTCGTCTGGTTGTCTGTGCCGGCTGCCTCCAAGTTTGCGGTTAAGTACCTCAGCCCCTACCGTGTCTTGAAGCGAACGTCACCTATGAACTACACCATCGAGCCAGTGACCCCCTCTTCGGATCATTGCTGTCGGGGCCGCGGAATTGTTCATGTCAGCCGGCTAAAGCCATACTACGACCCCCTTGTAATCTCTTCGCCTTGAGTTGCCAGGATGGCTCTGTCTTGTCGCCGGAGCAGTCTCAATGAAAAAGACGACAGTGCGCCAACACCAACGACGACGATGATGTCACCCTTCTCATGTGATTTCCAGGGAATGCGATAAGCTTATTATATGGATCAAGAGAGGGGATAAGCTAAAACACAAAAAATAACTTGTGGTGGTGCCTTACACACATGATGTGGGGCATGGTTTAAAGAAGGCTGCGGCGAGATACGATGTTGATGTGGTTTTTTCAGCCCCAAGAAACCTTAGAGGTGTGTGCAGGCAGGTGGAAGAGAAGGCTAAGGCAACAACCACGAAAAAAAGAGCGGGGGCTGTCAGACCAACCATAAGAGCCCTTTTGTGCCCTGAAATGTCGGGGTTGCCTACAGTATACCGAGCACTTGCGGGGTGACTAATACTGGCCAGACTGGACGTTGCGTTAACGCCCGTCTAAGTGAGCACCACAGGTCCCGAGATAATGGGTCATCTTATAACCTTGCCCGTCACTGGAGAGAAGGTACTTGCACCTCTCTGTTTTCTAACATCGTCATCCTAGCCAAACATAATGACACCTAACGCGTGAAATTTTGGAGGCGCTTCATATCCGCTTGGAATCAGATAGTTGCATTAGTGATCCTTCTGTCACACTAACTGATAAAGAGATGATTTTCTTATCAGGCCAAGATGTGTAGCTTTGCGCTCGTGCCGATTGTCACCGTTGTGGGATTGATGTTTGGCTTTTGTGTTGTTTTCTTTTGTTTTTCTTTCTCGTTTGTGTTTGGTGTACTTGTATTTAAAATGCCTTGGACGTAAATAAAAATCTAGTTGCGGGTTTGCTCTTGTGGTGCCCATTCTTCATTGTTTCCTGTTGTTTTATTGCGCTGATCAAATAGGAATCAGTGCCAACTCGCCCAGTTCGCAGCCTTAATGGACGATGAAGAGGTTTGGGCGGCCTCAGCGACCGGCTGCCGCGCGCGTTGGAGAGATCGAGCTCGCTCTGGAAGTCCGTACTGGTGCCGCGGCTGCTGGGTCAGTTAGTGCAACGGCTACGCCGCCAGCCCTTTCAGCGTTACAATAAACCGCTATTCAATATATATTGTCACGTAGTGGTGACGGCAGTCGAAGCGGCGATGAAGACGGACGAAAGGGTTCCTAAAAGAAAACTGTTTATTGGGCTGACTTGCACCCAAAATGGACCGAATCACTCGGTGGCAGCGAAGCGACAAGCGTGCTCGGCGGTCGTCGAACAGAATGCCCGCCGCTGTCGGCCGTGCTCAATTTAAAGCTGATAGCGAACTTTCGAGATAAAGCGCGCAAAGTTACTAGAACATTCCGGAACAACGTAGAATGAGCTCTGCCTGGCTGCGATATATCGAGATAAATCTAGTCGCGTCTTGCGTCGAAAAGAAAGCGATAAGGTGGTGTGGCGGCAGATTTGAAAAACGAACAAACATTGCAAATATTCGCGGCATTACTCCCCTCTCAAAGAAACATCGACCCGATACATTAAAACAAATAATGCGACTAGTAAGAGAAAAAAAACGGATCTTGCGACAATAGAGCATGGAAATGCAGCGGCCTTTATCGCGCATAATACGGCTTCAGACGGACTACATGGAGAACTTCTGGTCGTACGCGGCGTTGCTGGGATGCAGACATTGGGTCAGGGATGATTTCATAAACCAGTTCACCTAGCCGACGAAAAACCTTGTACGGGCCGAAATAGCGGCGCAAAAGCTTTTCACTCAGTCCACGGCGGCGAATGGGCGTCCACACCCAGACTTGGTCTCCTGGCTTGTATTCCGCGTTGTGTCTTCGTAGGTTGTAGCGTCTGGCGTCGAACCGCTGCTGATCTTTGATCCGTATTCGGGCAAGCCTTCGAGCTTCTTCTGCGCGTTGACGGTAGTCGGCAACGTCGACGTTCCCTTCTTCTGTAACGTTTGGCAGCATGGCGTCTAGCGTGGTCGTGGTCTCCCTGCCATGGACGAGTCTAAAAGGTATCATCTGGGTGGTCTCCTGCACTGCGGTGTTGTAGGCGAAGACGACGTAAGGCAGGATGACATCCCAGGTTTTGTGTTCGGCGGCGACATACATGGCGAGCATATCGGCGATGGTTTTGTTCAGGCGCTCGGTCAGTCCGGTGGTCTGCGGATGGTATGCAATTGTCCTCCAGTGACTGGTTTGGCTGTAGCGCAGGATGGCTTTCGTTACTTCCGCCGTGAATGCTGTTCCTCTGTCCGTGATGAGCACATCGGGGGCGCCGTGTCGAAGAAGAATGCACTCCACGAAAAATTTGGCGACTTCTGCTGCTGTTCCGTTCAGTACGGCTTTCGCCTCGGCGTAGCGGGTCAGGTAGTCGGTCGCTATGATGATCTACTTCTTTAAAGATGTTGACGTTGGAAAATGGCCAAGCAAGTCCATGCCAATCTGCTCAGAGGGCCTTGAGGGAGCTTCAGTGCGGTTCAGACATCTTGCTGGTCGGGTGGGAGGAGTGTTTCGTCGCTGACAATCTCGGCATATTTTCACGTAGTGTGCGACATCGGCAGACAGTCGGGGCCAGTAATACTTGTCTTGAATGCGGCGGAGGGTGCGAGTAAACCCTAGATGTCCAGCTGTCGGCTCGTCGTGTGAAGCCTGTAGTACTTCTTCGCGGAGACAAGTAGGTACAACAAGGAGGTAGGCTGTTTTGTTCGCTGTAAAGTTCTTCACAAGAACCTCATTCTACACACAGAAGGAAGACAGTCCTCGCTCGAATGAAGCGGGGGGTGAAGAAACATTTCCTTCCAGGTACTCGATGAGGCCTTTTAGGTCGGGGTCCAAGCGTTGCTGCTGAGCAAATGAGCTGGGGCTGATGGGTCCCAGGAATGCGTCCTCATCGTCGCCCGGCGGCGGTGCATCTACAGGTGCTCGTGAGAGGCAATCGGCGTCAGAGTGCTTGCGTCCGGACTTGTGAACGATGGTGAAGTCAAACTCCTGGAGACGCAGACTCCATCGAGAGAGTCGGCCAGAGGGATCCTACAAATTGGCAAGCCAGCAGAGCGCGTGGTGGTCGCTGACGTCCTTGAACGGCCGTCCGTAGAGGTAGGGGCGGAATTTCGACGTAGCCCAAATGATGGCAAGGCACTCCTTCTCAGTTGTCGAATAGTTAGCCTCGGCCTTGGAAAGGGAACGGCTAGCGTATGCAATGACTTTCTCCAGCCTGCCACTTTTTTGAACGAGGACGGCGCCTAGTCCCACGCTGCTTGCGTCTGTATGAACTTCATTATCGGCGTTTTCATCAAAATGCGCAAGGATCGGTGGGGACTGTAAACGACGCTGAAGTTTCTTGAACGCTTCTGCTTGCGGCGCTTCCCAACGCACTGCTTCCTTATCGGCCGGCGGTGGAAACTGTTCAATAGCAGCTGTTTTCTGCGGGTCTGGGCGTACTCCTTCCTTGCTAACGATGTGGCCTAGAAACAGCACCTCTTCGTAGGCAATGTGGCATTTCTATGCTTTCAAGGTTAGGCCAGACGACTTGATTGCGTCTAGTACTGTTCGAAGTCTTTTGAGGTGCTCTTCAAAATTCGAGGCGAAGACAACGACGTCATCTAAATATACCAGACAAATTTGCCACTTCAGGCCTGCCAGCACTGTATCCATTACTCGTTGAAACGTCGCTGGTGCGGAACAGAGACCAAATGGCATCACCTTGAACTCAAACAGCCCATCCGGAGTTATGAATGCTGTTTTCTCGCGATCTCTTTCATCGACCTCAATTTGCCAGTAGCCGCTCTTGAGGTCCATCGACGAGAAATATTTGGCGTTGCAGAGGCGGTCCAGGGTTTCGTCGATGCGGGGGAGGGGGCAGACCTCCTTCTTTGTTATGTCGCTCAAGCGGCGGTAATCCACGCAGAATCGAAGTGCGCCGTCTTTCTTTCTCACTAGAACCTGTGCCGCCCATGGGCTGTTTGAAGGCTGGATGAAGTCGTCGCCAAGCATTTCTTCAACTTGCTCCCGGATAGCTTATCGTTCTCGCGGTGACACACGTGTAGGTGCTTTGACGGAGAGGTCGGACGTGTTGTTTCGTTATAATGCGATGCTTGGCAATTGGCGTCTGTCGCACCTTCGGCCATGTCGAAAAACACTCACTGTAGCTTTGAAGCAGATTGCGGATCTGGTGTTGTTTGTTCCGGGGCAGGGCTGGGTTGATGTCGAAAGTGGGCGAGTTTTCTTGGTCAGGCGGATCTTCTGCGAAGGGGTCGGAGAAGGCGAAGGAATCTCGTACGCCAGATATTTTGTCCAAGAAAGCAATCGTCGTTCCTCTGTTACTGTGCAGGTATTCTTCGCTGAAGTTAGTCAGCGGTACTTCGGCCTGGCCATTGCGGAAATGTGCGATGCCTCTTGCGATGCTGATTCCTCGGTCTAGAAGCAACTGCGTGTTCCCCTCGAAATGGCTTCAGCGTTAATGGCTTTCGTTTCGCCTACGGTCAAGATAACGCTTGATTGGGGTGGGACGCTCACTTCTTTCTCCAGGACACTCAGGACAAGGTGATTTTCCTCAGTTTTCATCGAAGCGATGGCTTTGTCTGTCGAAAGCATGGTCTGCTTGGATCGGAGGTCCATGATCGCCTGATGCTCATTAAGGAAATCCGTACCCAAGACCATTTCGCGGGAGCATTGCGGTAGCGCAACAAAGGTGTCAGGATAGGTATGTCCTTTGAAAGTCACTCGCGCTGTGCATCGTCCTGATGGCGTAATGAGGTGCCCCCTGCGGTGCGAATTTGTGGGCCGTCCCCAGCCGTTGTGAGTTTTCTCAGCTGCGCAGCGAATTTACCATTCATCACAGAGTAATCGGCTCCTGTGTCGACTAGAGCGGTAACTTTCCGGCCGTCGATAGTCACTTCTAAGTCGAAGGTCCTGGCTCTTGCATTGCATGTCGCTCTCGGCGTCGGGTCACGGCTTCGTCGCGTATGCGAGTCGCAGGTGGGGCGTGTGCTCGAAGCTCTTCTGGGTGGCGGCGTCATTTTCAAGGTAGCCTGCGTCGTGGTCGGGGTTCTCATTGTGTGCGGTGTCGGTGCAGCGAGTGCCGGTTATTCATGCGGCGTCGCGGGTGCAGCGTCTTCATGGGGCGTGGACGGTGGAGGATCTTCGGCGTTTCGCTCTTGAGCAACCTCACATCCAGAGGTTGCTGCCTTTAGTTTCCCCTACGGGGGCTGAGAGACCTTCCTCGTACCGCGGCTGTGTAGCTGCGGCGTGGCGACGCAAAGCGCGAGGTTGACGGCGATGGTGAGCGCTAAAAGCGGTTCGGCGTGTACTTTACCTGCGTCGATTTCCTGCAGACGTCGTCCGAAGCGTGGTCGTGGGGCGTTAACGGCACATCCTCGAAGACCGATACGTCGGTACGGGAAGTGACGAAGAATATGACCGGCCTCACCGCAATGGAAGCACAACGGCCGGTTGTCGGAAGTCCTCCAGGCGTCGCATTTCCTGGGGCTTGAGCGTCGGTCATAGGCTGGGCGGGCGGGGGCTGGGAGGCGGCGTTGTGGAACAAGTGGCTCATCTCGGGGAGAACGTGGGGGTTGTCGTTGGGGCTGAGCAGTCCTTACTGCAGCGGCGTAGGTCATGGCCTGGGGTTCTGTGGCCGTCGGGGTGCCAAGTGCCTGTTGCACTTCTTCCCGTACCACGTCCATCAGAGTCGCTGCTTGTGGCTGTAGGGAGGATGGCTGTAATCGGCGTAGCTCCTCTCGGACGATTTCGCGGATAACTTCCCGCAAGCTGTCGCTCGTGGTGGCCGGCGTGTCCGAACGGATTGCACAGGCAGAGGAAGGGCGGTTGTACTGCCGAGCTCGGACGTGGAGGGTCTTCTCAATCGTGCAGGCTTCTTGCTTGAATTCCTGGACTGTTTTTGGCAGCTGGCGGACGAGGCTGCCAAAGAGATTTTCTTTTACGCCGCGCATTAAAAACTGAACATTCTTTTCCTCGGTCATCCCGGGGTCCGCGCTGCGAAATAGGCGCTTCATCTCCATGACGTAACCGCGGACGGGCTCATTCGGAAGCTGGAGTCCGGACTCGAGGAGTCGTTCGGCTCTTTCTTTCCTCACGACACTGGGGAATACCTTCAATAGTTCTCTCTTGAATGGCTCCCATGTCGTAAGGGACGACTCGTAGTTTTCGTACCACGTGCGTGCGGAGCCATCTAATGAGAAGAACACGTGTACAATTTTTGCAGCATCATCTCTCTTGTTGAATGACACCACGCGCTCAAATTGATCCAACCATTCTTCAGGGTCTTCGCCTAGGGATCCATTGAAAGTTGGCGGCACCCGCGGCTGCTGTAGTATGATCGGGGTCGAGATCTTCGGTGAGATTGCGGTGCTCGTAGCAGCGTCTTTTCGCTGTCTGGTGTGGTCCGGCAGTTCCCCGAACTCAGGCTCTTCCCCCTGGAGACGTCGGCTGGCTCGCTGAGCTGCTGGTTCGTCCTCGGATGTGAAGCGCTTAGGGCTAGGTTCACGACTTGAAGGAGGCGTCAGGAACATGGAAGGTTACCCCGCACCTCCACCAGATGTCACGTAGTGGTGACGGCAGTCGAAGCAGCGATGAAGACGGACGAAAGGGTCTTCTAAAAGAAAACTGTTTATTGGGCTGACTTGCACCCAAAATGGACTGAATCACTCGGCGGCGGCGAAGCGACAAGCGTGCTCGGCTGTCGTCGAACCGAATGCCCGCCGCTGTCGGCCGTGCTCAATTTAAAGCTGATAGTGAACTTTCGAGATAAAGCGTGCAAAGTTACTAGAACATTCCAGAACAACATAGAATCAACTGTGCCTGGCTGCGATCAATCGAGATAAATCTAGTCGCGTCTTGCGTCGAAAAGCAAGCGATAAGGCGGTGTGGCGGCAGATTTGAAAAACGAACAAACATTGCAAATATTGGTTTGGTTTATGGGAATTTAACGTCCCAAAGCGACCCAGGCTCTGAGAGACGCCGTAGTGAAGGGCTCCGGGAATTTCGACCACCTGGGGTTCTTTAACGTGCACTGACATCGCACAGTACACGGGCCCTCTAGAATTTCGCCTCCATCGAAATTCGACTGCCGCGGCCGGGATCGAACCCACGACTTTCGGGCCAGCAGCCGAGCGCCATAACCACTCAGCCACCGCGGCGGCTACATTGCAAATATTCTCGGCAGTATATATATATATATATATATATATATATATATATATATATATATATATATATATATATATATATATATATATATATATATATATACATGTGAGTGTGTGTGTGAGAGAGAGAGATATAATGATGTGATCGTTAAAGATTTCATTGAAAAGTTATAACGGGACTTAGTGTGATATGATGTAAACAAGAAACGCAGTTAGCGCGGGATCGCTCGCAACTATATCAGCTTCCTTATTTGAGCACGGAGTCTGCGCAGGCGCTAATCATGACGCGATCTCCTTTCTTTAATCTCCCAATGAACGAAACAAATGTCTAATTTTTTTTCGAATATTCTATGTAATCATTTTACACTTATTTGAGCGGACGAGCCAAATCTTTTATATGCTTTAGCGGTTCATTCTCTGGCCTTCTGAAATATACCGTCGCGCTTTATTCAAACCTACAGCTAACGGAGCTACCACAGATTCCAAGCACTTTTCAAGCATGCAACAAATAATTGCCACGTTTTCTCCACACGGTTGCCCTTGCATGCCGGTGTGCAACAGTACATCGCTGAAATGCAAGTTGGTTGATGCACACTCTACTCTCCCGCCTCAGCCTCGTAGCAGTCATACCGATGTACCAGGTAAACCCAAAGACACCGGCATCTGCATCGCTTTTGACGCAGAACAGAGCATCGTAGGATAGAGTGCAATTTCTAAAATGTGTGTGTTCTAGCACTGCAAACGTGTCTCGTAAAATGTTACGAAAAACCAACTAGGCCAGCTGTCTACTGCTAGTTTTTTTAAGTTAAGTTAATGGCTCTTTTCACAAGTAAATATGTGAGAAATGATCTCCGCCGATTATTGTTGCTGTTGAGAAGACAGACCCCGGCAAGTTCTTCATTTCGATTGACAAATGATAAAAAGATTTATTGATTTGCATATTTACCTTCGGGGCTGTAGACGCTGCGGCGGGGAGTGGCTACAGCATAATATAAAAGAAATAAAAATGTATCAGATAGTTATAAAAACATTTTATGTTAATCATACAATGCTGCTTATCAAGTTGAGAAGTAACTGTAATCAACTGACACGATTTCAGAAGAGAGGTAACTCTTTTCGTAAGACGCAAGGGAAACAAAGGGCAGAAAATGGCACAGCAATAAACGGGGCAGCACCTGTACTATGTATACATATGAATATACAAGTAGAAAAGCTAAAATTTATGTTTTATTGCTTCTGAACGTAGGAACGATAAAGAAACTAGGCGTAGGCAAAAATAAGATGTATGCGTTAATAGACAGGGGGCAGTGCCATTAGCAAATGAAAAAGCGGCCAAAGAGTTCCACATAAATGTACACAGTTGTGAATGAAATCAGGACGTTGCAATGAGGAAGTAAAGTAAATCATAGGAGCAATGCACAGGGGGAAAGCAGCTGGTGAGGATCAGGTGACCGCATATCTGTTGAACGATGGTGCGGAAATTGAGCTAGAAAAACTAGGCACGCTGCATACGCAATGAGTTACGACCTCGAGGGTACCGGAAGCTTGGAGGAACGCTAACGTTATCTTAATTTAAAAAGAAAGGGGACACCAAATTGTTGAAACATTACAGACCGATAAGTTTGCTCTACTTTGGTTGTAACATAATTGTTAAGGTAATCGCTAATAGAGTCAGGGCAACCTTATATTTCAATCAACCAAATGATCAAGCAGACTTTTTAAAGGATATTCGACAGCAGACCACATTCACACTATCAGTCAGGTGATAGCATAGCCCTCACAGATTAACAGAAAGCATTTGGCTCAATGGAAACCTCAGCAGTCATGCAGCGATTGCGGGATCAGGTGTAGTAGAGACTTATGCGAAAATACTGAAAGATATCTATAACTGCTGCGCAGCTACCATAGACATCGATAAAGTCCCCAATAAAATTCCGGTAGGAAGGCCGTCAGACAGGGAGACATAATATCGCCAATGCTATATTCACCGCCTCTTAACAGTAGATATGCAGTCTTAGCTTGGGAACAGTTGGCGAAAGAGGTTAATGGAGAATATTTAGTTATCTGCAATTCGCTGATGACATTGCCTGGCTTAGTAACTCAGGAAATGGACTGGAAAGACAGATCAATCGCCTTAGAGCAGAAATATGGGTCTAAATATTAACATGCAGAAAACCAAGGCAATGTTGTGCAGTCGCGGAAGGGAACAGTAGTTTACGATTGGTAACTGCGCTGGAAGTGGTCAGAGAATACGTCTACTTGCGGCATGTAGTGACAGCTCAACCGGATCATGAGAGGGAAACAACTAGAAGGATAAAAATAGGGTGGCAGGTTCTCTCAGATCATGAATAGCAGGTTACCAATATCGCTCAAGAGAAAACCGTGCACCAGCTGTATCTTACCGGTACTCACCTACAGGGCAGAAACGTGCATGGAGGCTAACGAAAAGAGTTCAGCTTAGGTTAAGGACAACGCACTGAGCCATTGACAGAAAAATGATAGGTGTAACGTTAAGAGACCGGAAGCGGGCAGAGTGGGTGAGGGAACGATCGCGGGTTAATGACATATCCTAGTCGAAATTGAGAGGAAGGAATGGGCTTGGGCAGGGCATGTAATGTGAAGGCAAGATAAACGCTGGCCGATAAGGGCTACGGACTGGATTCCATGAGAAGGCAAGCGTAGCAGGGGTTGGCACAAAATTAAGTGGGCGGATGAGATAAAGAACTTTGTGGGATAAGTTGGCCGCAACAGGCACAGGGCAGGGTTAATTGGAGGGGTATCGGAGAGGAGTTTGGCCTGCAGTGGGTGTAGTCTAGCTGATGACGAAACAAGGCCGCCACGAAAATGTTCCAGAGCAACTAGCATCCAAAAAGGCGTCATATGCCATTCGCTCGTGAATTAAAACTAGATATGTGAAATATATAGCTGCTGCGTCACACACAGCCGTGAGTTGGATGCCAGTAGAGAGGAGGAGACAGCTTGAAAAAATGCTATACTAACTGTCTTTGTTTTCCATTGTCATCTTCTTGCAAGGTACGCATGTGCGTATTATAAACACCATGGTTTACAGACTTGACTTGATTATCAAGAAATGACCAAACCTGCTCAAGGGCCTTGAAGGTGATGCGGTATGGTGCCACCAGTGCCCCTCTTGAAACATAATTTGTAGGGCCACGTTTCACTATATATATATATATATATATATATATATATATATATATATATATATATATATATATATATATATCAGCATTTTTGGACCAGCCGAAACGTCGTGAATTAAATTAAATCCTGTTTTGTTTCTTCAATTTATGGTGATTTTATCCTATATTGACCAAATCAGCTGCCAGAAATCACTTTCGGTGTATATATATATATATATATATATATATATATATATATATATATATATATATATATATATATATATATATATATATATATATATTCCACTTTTCAACTTTGGTTATCGTTCTCACAGTAGAGTAAAAGTGAGAACGTGCCTTCGTGGAAACTGATCTACATGAGCATCTCGGTTTACTGACTCCGGACCGGACGCTGCCATATCGGTTTTCATTTATTGAGGAAGCCGAGGGGCACAGGTGATAATTGCGACGTTAACTTTTTCCTTACATCTGCGCTCGTGTGAAACAGATGTGTGTGTTGTTTTTCTCTAATTCTCTATGTAGGCTCATGAAGCGCACGAGCCGTATCTCTTACATTGATTTCCGATTTATCTCCTAGCCTCCTGAGACACACCATTCCGCTTCATTCAAACGTCGAATAACAAGAGGTGCAGCAGATGGCAAGCACTTTTATGTAAGCCGACAAGAACATAATTTCCAGTTTTTACTCTACACAGTTGCACTGTCATACCGCTATACAATCCTACAGCGCTGAAATCGAAGTTGGTTGAAGCATACTGTAGTCGCCCGCCTGAGACACATAGCGGTGAGGCGGACATATAATGTAACAGCGCTGCATTAGCGATGAGACACCGGACACCTGCATCTTTTTAGACGGAAAAAAAACCTCGTAAGATAGCTCGTAATATTGAGTAGCACAGCTGCTTGCGTCTAGTTTCGGTCCTGTTATGTCATGTTCATTTTTCCAGCATAATGAGTGAGAATTCATCTGTGGAGACTTTGGTCGCGAAGCAGACTATCAACAGACAGGATTACTTTTGGAAAATAAAAGGTAAAAAAACACAAACATTTACTTACCATGGAGGCCGGAGGCATTACAGCGGGCGGTGGCTGAAACATAGAGAAAAGGAGTAGTGTACTAAAATGTTGTACAACAAACTTCATGCTTATCGTACAATATTCCTTAACAGTTAGAAAATTGTAGTTAACATCAATTCACACAATTTCAGTAGGAATGTAGGTCCTTTCGCGAAATGTAAAAGAAAGAAATGACCGAAAATAGCGCAGCACTTAAAGGGGCCAATACCGATAGCGCGTGTGCACATGTATAGACTAGGGCAAAAAGTAAAACCTACCTTGTCTTGCAGCAACGCGAACGCTGCCACAAAAAAGTTCTATGGCAACAAGCAGACGGCAAGCTGTCATGCGCCGTTTGTTCGTGAATCGGAACTAGCCATGTGAAATGATTAGTGGATGTGTCGTGGACAGCAGCGCCTTGGATGGCACCACAGTGGAGACGAGAGATGAGCTTTGTCCAAACGCAGTGCGAACTGCTTTTGTTTTCAGTTTTGGCCTCCATACAAGGCGTACACAGCGTTCGTATTTTTCAAAGACAAGGTGGCACGATAATAAAACTGGGCTTAATTATCACGAAATCACCAAACCTGGTCACGGGCCTTTGAGGAAGACAATAAGGTATGTGGGAATGGAGGCGCATCCCCCATACCCACACTCCGTTGCCACAAGTGATTAGAAGACATTTATCGGAAACTGATGCTTTCCTGCTGCCCGTCTGGGAGTACATTATGTCGCGTCTGTTATGCAATGAACGCTGTATATATATATATATATATATATATTCCAGTTTTATAACTTTTCAATCATTGTAGACTTCAGTAAGAAGAGATAAAAATGTAAACAGGTAGAAAAACACCTGACGTAACTCAGCCACGCAGTTACCTCAAGACCGCTCGCAGCTACATCAGTTTCCTCATTTGAGCACAGGCGAGTGCGGATGGGCTAATCGCGACGAGACCTTCTTGCTTGGCTGTCTCAATCAATGAAAAAGGTGTGTGCAATGTTTTTATTTCGATTTTCATTTTCATAATTTTACACTCATTACGGCGGACGAATATCCTATCGGCCTGAAATATACCATTGCGCTTTATTCAATGGTACGGTAAGTAGAGGTGCTGCAGATTCCAAGGAGTTCGTACCCCTACAAGAAATGATTGCCATCTTTTTTGTCGCTTTACCATCGTAAAGGGCTAAAACCCGAATTGATAGAAGCATATGCCAGACTCCCGCCTCATCCTGATAGCGGTGAAGCGGACATACCAGGTAACAGCACTGCATTAGCGATGCGACACCGGACACCTGCCTCTCTTTAGACGGAGAAAAAACCTCGTAAGATAGCTTGTTATTTCCGGAATGAATGTGATTTGACACTGGAAACGTGGTCGTAAAATGTTACAAAAAACCAGCTAGGTCGGCTGTTTACTCGTAGGTTTGTTTTCGTATAATTAATATTTAGTTTTATAACAAAATAAGTGAGAAATGGCCTGTGGCGATTGTGGTGGCTATCCAAAAAATAGACCACCTGTAAGTTTTTCATTTTTTCAGTAAAAATATTTTGAAACCATTTATTGACATGCATATTTACCTTTGGACCCGGAGGCATTGCAGGGGGGCGTGCCTACAACATAAGAGAAAAGGAATAAAAATGTACCAACACGCAATACAAGAAAACTTTATACTAATCAAGCAATGTTACTTAATGAGTTGGCAAATGGCTAATTATCATCGACACGATTTAAACAGGGAGGTAGTTCTTTCCGCGAGATGGAAGGAGAACAAATGTCTGAAAATGGCAAAGCACTTAACGGGCCACCACCTGTGCCATGTATAGATATGAATATAGTAGCGCAAAAGCTAAAATCCATGTTTTGTCGTAGCAGAACGAAGGACCCCTCGAAAAGTTTCAGGGCAACTAGCATACGTCAAGGCACCATTCACTTATGAATAAAACTAGACACATGAAATGTTTAGTGCCTGTGTAAGGGGTAGGAAGCCTCCTATATATTCGAGTGTCGAGCCAGTGCAGGCGCCACCGCTTATTGCTACCACAACGGCCGGAGGAAAGCCACTTGGAGCGTCATATCTTTGTCTTGGCAACATTACCTGGGAGCAAACAAGCGTCCTCTCCGTACCACCGAACCACCGCCGGCGAAAATAAAGCAGTTTCGATTCCCTGTAGCTGCACCAATTCAAGCATCGCCGCTGCGTGTCGAAATGAGTGAATGGTTCTTTTTTAAAGATCATCTACAATCCTGTCACCAGGTGTGCTGAAGTAGTTGCATGCGGAACTAGCCGGAGTGTCCTACCCCTGGCTGTGTCACACACAGACGCGCCTTAGATGCCAGCAGAGTGGAGGAGACAGCTCGGCCAAGATGCGATGCGAGCTGAAGTTTTCAGTTTTCACCCCCTTGCAAGGCACGCATTCAGTTAATCTTTTTGAGGCGAAATTCCATGATTTACAGACCGTGATTGATTACTGCAAAATTATCAGGTGGGGTCAGGACCTTTAAGAAAGGCGATGGGGTATCGCGTAAATGATGCGCATCTCCGATATCCCCATCTGCCAACAATTGCGCGCCACAAGCGCCCAGAGTGGAAACAATTTTTAGACAAGTATGCTTCCTCGCTGCCCGTCGTGAGATAGATTATGCAGCACGAATTAGGCATCGCATTACACATATATCTTCAATTTTCAAATTTCGTGAGTGTTCTAAATTCCATGAAGAAGTCGCAACAGGACTTCGTGTAACCTGATGCTGTTGAGCTTCTGAGTAGCTTCAGGAGCGCTAGCAGTTGTATGCGGTTCTTTATTTGGGCAGTTGTATGTTTTTCTAGGTTCCTGTCAGCCTCTTTCACTTACTGCTGGTAATGGGCGATAGCTTTTATATTGATTTACAATGACTTTGCTTGGCCCGCTGAGGTGAAGCGTTCCACTTTATTCAAAGCCGCAAGGGTACAGATACAAGAGATGCGACAGATGCCAAGCGTTTTGGGTGCCTAAGCCGAACGGATTGTCGCATTTCATCTACATGGTTGCACTTTCCGGCCGCTCGAAAATAATACAGCGCTGAAATCGAAGTTGGCTGATCCATACATTAGTCTCCTGCATCAGCCTCATAGCGGTCACGCATGTGTACTAAGTATTCACACTGCACTGGCGATAAGAGACATGGATATGCATCTGTTATGATGCAGAATAGAGCACCGTAAGATGGCTTTTATATTCAGAATGCCCGTGTGCTTTTCGCGCCGGACGCAAGTCTCATACTTTTAAAAGCCACCAACTTGCACATCAGTCTCATCTTTATAATGTTTTGAGTAATTAATGTTTAGTTTTTCAAGCAATATGAGTCACAGATAAGTTGTGGTGAATATCGATGTCGCCTAGAACACTCACACTGGCTAGTAAGAACAGCTACTACGTGGACTTATTGGTATTTCATCGTAAGGGTTCTGAAAGCGCTAACTGGCACGAAAGGACCACACACAAACATACACGACGACAAAGTGCTAGGTCTTTCATTTTCGTGGTTAAAAGATTAAAAAAAATACTTATTTCTATGTATATTTATTCCCCTTCGCACCCGAAGGCAATGCTGTGGGGAGTGACTAGAACAAAAAACAAAATGAAAACAATGCACTATAACGTTATGAAAAAATCTGCGTGCTAATCATACATTGTTACCTGAAGAGTTGCAAGAAAGTTGGTTATCATGAATACACACAATTTCAGCAGGCCGTTAACTGCTTTCGCGAGCTTAAGCGGAACAAGCACTGAAAATGCAGCGCGCTTATCGGACGAGTATCCATACCACGTACACAGATGAATAAACTAGACCAAAAACTGAAACGCACGTTTTGTTGCCGAACATTTAAAGAGGAGCGCAGCGAAAATAACGCAAACGACGATTATGAGTCTCATTAACGAAAAATTTGAACGCAGGTGTGTTGGTGCCTCGGGCTCTCCATTGGCTAATTGTTTTGCTTTGCTGGAGAGTCGGGACATCTGGCTACGATATTAGCTGCATGCTATTATTAGTTCATGAAGGCGACGACGTGCAATGAACAGCGCACGAAAATGTGTACAATAGTTCGATAGCAGTATTAGGAAAGGGCGAAGACGATGTGGAACACAGGGCGCGAGAGTGTGTTGCAGTTTAACACAGGACGTGATTGATTGCGGCGATAGCCTTGTTCTCGCGTAATGGTCAGCGAAGCTGATCTGTTCGTGACGCCTTGGGTTCGAATTCCAGTCACGGCATTATTAATTTTTTATTAATTTATGTATAGATTGTCTCTGTTACAACGACGACGACGACAAGGCTCAACCTAGCAACGGGTGCTTCAGAGCGGTGCTCTAAATGTCAGGGGGACAAGTAATTTAATTTCTGCGTTGCCAATGGGATAGCGTCAGAAGCTTTTGTTCATTTACCAGAAGTGGCTTCACTTCCGGTCTGATGCCGTCACTTTCTTTTTGCTTACGCCACTTCACTCCTGCCAATGAGTGAATACATTGACCGACGACAAATTTCTGCCCAGCGCATCTTCCGATGCGAACGCAATGAAAAACATCGAGGGCAGCTGGCAGACGACAAGGTGTCATCCGCCAGTCGCTTTGTGGATCAGAACCAGACACTTGACATGTTTAGTGGCTGTGTGGAGCACAGCCGCATTGTAGATGTCAGCAGAGTAGACGAGAGATTAGCTTCGTCGACACGCAGTGCGAGCAGAATATTTTTCTCAGTTTTCTCCTGCTTACAGAGCGCGCATGAAGTTATTTTTCACAGTCAAGACGGCACGATATACGGACTGGGCTTGTTTATTGGACATGACCACACCTGGCTAGGGGCCTTCACGAAAGTTGACTAGGAAAAGTGGATTGCAAGCGCGCTCCTTACCCAACGGGTCATAAATCGTTGCCTCAAGTGTGTATACAGTGCAAACAATATATGGAAACATCTGCGTTCCCCCTGCCCGTCCAGAAACAAGTTAGGTGGGCCGTATTTAGCACACAAAATCGGATAGATATTCGCGTTTAAAATTTGGTTGTTGTTCTAAAAGTTAAAATGGGGCATCACGTGGCCTGATGTACCTGAGCATCGCAGCTGACTCCGTACCGCAAGCAGCTGTGTCTGTCTTTCGTCTCGGCGGGGGGAGACGAAGGCGGTAACTGCGACGAAATAATTTTCTTTGGCTCTCCCCACACGCATGAAACAGATGTGTGCAATGTTTCTCTCTAATTTCCCATATCACCTTGTTACACTTATTGAAGCGGAAGAGCCATATCTCTTACATTGATTTCCGGTTTAGTTACTAGCCCTCTGAGATAAACCGTTGCGCTTCATACAAACGTATAACTGCCAGAGGTTGTCCACGGCAAAATGAGTGCCATATTTCCTCTGCACAGTGCAGCTTCCTGCCGCTATGCAATCGTGCAGCACTAAAACAAAAGTTCGTTGATGGAAATGCTAGCCTACGCTTTCTTGCAGTAAAACGAACGGTGCCATGATAACGTTTCAGGCCAACTATCAGACGACAAGGCGTCGTCCGCCATTCGTTCGGGAATCGCAACTAGACACACAAACAGCTTAGTGGCTGTGTCGCGCACAGCCGCGCCTAGGATGCCAGCAGAGTGGAGACGAGAGATGAGCTTTAATGGTCGAAAAGCAGTGCGAACTGATTTTGTTTCCAGTTTCCTCCTCCATATAGGGCACGCACGGCGTTCTTACTTTTCAGAGACAAGGCGGCACCATGGCTTACAGAATTTACTTGATTATCACGATATACTAGGCCTTTAAGACGATGCGGTATGGCGTGACCGGTGCCTGTCGAGAAGAAATTCTGTTGGGCCACGTCTATATATATATATATATATATATATATATATATATATATATATATATATATATATATATATATATATATATATATACATATATATATATATACATACATATATATATATACATACATATATATATATATATATATATATATATATATATATATATATATATATATATATATATATATATATATTCCACTTTTCAACTTTGGTTATCGTTCTCACAGTAGAGTAAAAGTGAGAACGTGCCTTCGTGGAAACTGATCTACATGAGCATCTCGGTTTACTGACTCCGGACCGGACGCTGCCATATCTGTTTTCATTTATTGAGGAAGCCGAGGGGCACAGGTGATAATTGCGACGATAACTTTTTCCTTATATCTGCGCTCGTGTGAAAAAGATGTGTGTGTTGTTTTTCTCTAATTCTCTATGTAGGCCAGATACAGATCTTGAAGCGCACGAGCCGTATCTCTTACATTGATTTCCGATTTATCTCCTAGCCTTCTGAGACACACCATTCCGCTTCATTCAAACGTCGAATAACAAGAGGTGCAGCAGATAGCAAGCACTTTTATGTAAGCCGACAAGAACATAATTTCCAGTTTTTACTCTACACAGTTGCACTGTCATACCGCTATACAATCCTAAAGCGCTGAAATCGAAGTTGGTTGAAGCGTACTGTAGTCGCCCGCCTCAGACACATAGCGGTGAGGCGGACATATAATGTAACAGCACTGCATTAGCGATGAGACACCGGACACCTGCATCTTTTTAGACGGAAAAAACCTCGTAAGATAGCTCGTAATATTGAGTAGCACAGCTGCTTGCGTCTAGTTTCGGTCCTGTTATGTCATGTTCATTTTTCCAGCATAATGAGTGAGAATTCATCTGTGGAGACTTTGATCGCGAAGCAGACTCTCAACAGACAGGATTAAGTTTGGAAAATAAAAGGTAAAAAACACAAAAATTTACTTACCATGGAGGCCGGAGGCATTACAGCGGGCGGTGGCTGAAACATAGAGAAAAGGAGTAGTGTACTAAAATGTTGTACAACAAACTTCATGCTTATCGTACAATATTGCTTAACAGTTAGAAAATTGTAGTTAACATCAATTCACACAATTTCAGTAGGAATGTAGGTCCTTTCGCGAAATGTAAAAGAAAAAAATGACCGAAAATAGCGCAGCACTTAAAGGAGCCAATACCGATAGCACGTGTGCACATGTATAGACTAGGGCAAAAAGTAAAACTTACCTTGTCTTGCAGCAACGCGAACGCTGCCACAAAAAAGTTCTATGGCAACAAGCAGACGGCAAGCTGTCATGCGCCGTTTGTTCGTGAATCGGAACTAGCCATGTGAAATGATTAGTGGATGTGTCGTGGACAGCAGCGCCTTGGATGGCACCAGAGTGGAGACGAGAGTTGACGTTTTTCGCAAAGCAGTGCGAACTGTTTTTGTTTTCAGTTTTGTTCTCCATACAAAGCGTACATGGCATACATATTTTCTAAAGACATGGCAGCACAATATTCAAACTGGGCTTGTTTATTACGAAATCGCCAAAGCTGGTAAGGGGCCTTTGAGGAAGGAAATAGGTTATGGTGGAATGCAGGCGCATCCCCCCATACCCACACACCCACAATCCGTTGCCACAAGCGATTCGAAGGCAACATTTATCGCAAAGTGATGCTTCCCTGCTGCCTGTCTAGACATACATTATGTCGCCTCTGTTATGCATTGAATACGGTATATAGATATTCCAGTTTTAAAATTTCGCAATCATTCTAGACTTCTGCAAAAAGAGATGAAAAAGGTAAAAGGTAGAAAAACGCGTGACGCAACTGGGCAACGCAGTTACCTCAAGACCGCTCGCAGCTACATCAGTTTCTTCATTTGAGCACAGGCGAGTGCGAATGGGCTAATCGCGATGAGATCTTGTTGCGTGGCTCTCCCAATAAATGAAACAGATGTCTTATGTTTTTATTTCAGTTGTCTGACTTATCCTTTTACACTTATTGGAGCGGACCAGCCAACTTATTTATATTAATTTTCGATTCACTTCCTAGCCTCCTGAATGTACCATTGCGCTTTATTCAAAGTTACGGGTACCAGAGGCGCTACAGATTCCAAGCACTTCACACACATAAAATAATGAGGATTGTCAGATGTCCTCTGTATAGTAGCACTTTCCTGTCACTGTACAATCGTGCAGGGGTAAAATCTCAGTTTTTTTATGTATACGTAGTCTGCCACTACATGCTCATAGCGCTGAGGCGGACATACGAGGTAACAGCACTGCATTAGCATTGAGACACCGGACACCAGCATCTTTTTTGACGCAGAAAAGAGTATCGTAAGATAACTCGTAATTTCTAGAAATATTGTGTTTTGGCACTCGAAACGTGTCTCGTAAAATGTTGGAAAAGGAACTAAGCCAACTGTCCAATCCTAGTTTTGTTTCAGTTAAATCAATGTTTGGATATTTAACTATATGAGTGAGAAATTACCCGGGGCGATTATGGTTGCTAAACAAAAGACAACACCATTTAAGCTGTTCATTTTTGTAGTAAAAAGATTTGTAAAATATTTATTGATATGAATGTTTACCTTTGGAGCCGGAGGCAATCCAGCGGGGCGTGGCTACAACATAAAAAAGGAGTAAAAATGTACCAAAACGCTATACAAGAAGCCTTTATGCTAATCATGCAATGTTACTTAATGAGTTGCCAAATGGCGAAATGTTCTCGACATGATTTCAGAAGGAAGGTAGTTCCTGTCGCAATATGCAAGGGGAATAAATGAGCGAAAATGGCAGAGCATGTAACAGGCCAGCACCTGTGCCAGGTATACATATGACTATCTTAGGGCAAAAGGTAAAGCCCATATTTTATCGTATCAGAACGAGGGGCACCACCAGGGCAACTAGCAGACGACAAGGCACCATTCAGTTATGAATCAAAACTAGAAACATAAAATATTTAGTGTCTCTGTAAGGGGCAGTAATCTTACTGTATATTCGAGTGTCCAGCCAGCGCAGAAGCCAGCGCTTATTGCTACCACAGCGACTGAAGGAAAGCCACTTGGAGCGTGATATCGTTATCTCGGCAACATTACCCAGGAGCAAACAAACGTCCTCTCCGTACAGGATTCGAACCACCGCCGGCGAACACAAAGCTGCTTCTATTCCCTGTAGCTGAACCAATTCAAGCATCGCCGCAGCCTGTCGTGATGCCTGCATCTTCGTGGCCGCTAGTCCCAACCTTTGTGTTTTCACTTATGCTCAAATCGGCAGTGATGTGTGCACGTACCGTGGGCGCATCGGTTGCTTCTTTGCTTGCCGAATACATGACTGCTCCCATAAGGACCGTTTGAGTGCAGCAGCCGGCTTTCTACGCGAGTTTTTGGCCGCTAGGAGGCCGGGCGGTGAGGACACGCTTCGCATGTGCTCCACAACAAAGTGCCGAAATCCTGTGAAACTCCCCCCCCCCCCTGGATTCCCGAATTTTGCTTCGAGGACCTTCATAAAGCCTTCCGGATTCCATCTAGACAAAAATCAAATCTGTGAGTGCTTTTCAGACTCTTTTACGGACTTGTGAAGTTTAGAGGCGGCGGCAGCTGCACTATGCCTAAGGCAAATAGGAGCTCCCTGGGATTTCTCTAGGAGCTACTCAGCTCCCTAGCCAGTGCGTGGCGTGGCCGAACGCAGCCGACCGAACTCCATCGCTTCATCTACCCAAGCGACAGCTGGTCCCAGCAGACTCCACCCCGCCTACCGCTGACCACCTGAACGTCCAGAATTACCAGGGAATGGATGTAGACCAAAACAACAGCACTCTTCAAGTGGCAGAAGGGGGACGTACGTGGACGCCCGACGCCCCAACTCCAACTGGCATCTCCATATGTGTAAACGTAATCAGAAGAAGCTTGCAAGAGGGGAAACAGTCATCGCAGGAACGGCTTATGTCCCCCCAGCTCATTTGTTAAAACTTTTGTGAAACCAATCGCCACTCCCCAACCGGAATGCCATGTGGCACCGAGCAAACCGACTCCGAGGCGCCGACACCTACCTCCGCTACCCAAAACCGACTTTAAGGTAATAATCCGACCAAAGAAAGACCTAGAAGTCAAACAGTATACGACCCTATAGTTTTGCCCTGCCATCGTAGCTGCCTGCAACGACCAGGGAAAATGCGATCAAACCAAATTCCTCGTGAGCCTTCGCATGGGCTCCAATACAATCATCGCAAGTACTCCCTACGACGACACAGCTGAGGCTATCCGCTGCGTAACCAAGCTGGTTCTAGAGGGAAAGGAATATGAAGTCAATTCTTATTTGGCAGCCCGGAAGACGTCGTGCGGGGCGTGATTCACGGAGTTGACCCAGGAACACCGTCCGAAGAGCTTTTGGCCAACCTCCGCGTCCGAACCCAAAGAGCCGAATTACTACAAGCCCGCATGCTGGGTCAGACCAAAACTGCGATCATTACGTTTCGTGGCCCGATCCTTCCCCGCTGTGTCATATATTACGGGGGTGAGATGGCCTGCTATCCGTACAGACCTACCCAACAAGTAGGCCATGTGTGCCTGAGAATGGGGTACAGATCGAACGTCTGCCCGAACCCCACCATCAGAGTATGCCAGAATTGTGGCCAACACAATCCCGAGCAAGACCATACCTGCACAGTAAGGTGTGCTATCTGCGGAAGAAAACACCCCACGGGACCCAAGGAGTGCAAACAGCGTCTGAAGACCAACATTACTCCTCCCACCTCCCCCCTAAAAACCAAACAGCAAGACAGGCCCAGCCGAATATAGAAGTCCAGGCGAGATTTCAGGTGGTTCTCATCAGAAGACGAGGAGGCCGAGTATACCGTCCGCTCCCGTTCCCGATCGAGAGGGCGATCCTGTTGCCGGTCCCAGTAAACGCCAGGAGATCTTTCCCTCCCAAGCAACAAGCAAGACAAGGCGAAGCAGGAGACAAAAACCAGCAAGGGCCAAGGACCTCCACCAGGGAAGAAAGTCGACTCCCCCGACAACAGGGTAAGCTGGTCTCAGATTGCCGTCTTCCCTGCTCAAAACAATATTAACACATTCCAGGATTGCAAACAGCTAGAAAACACTAACAGCTGATAGCAAAAATGGCGAAGCAAAACCAACGCATACAGAGGTTAGAGAAAAAGAAAACCATCTCCTTAGCTCTCGCTCAGCGACACTTAGCCCAGTAAAAGAATTACCAGCCTCAGCGAGTATGGAAACTGAAGACCTTAGCAATCTACGGCCTCAGACGCAGCGCACAACACACAAAGCCCCAAGCCTCTCTTTAATGCCCTCCACCGGACAAAAATGTTGAACAGCCCACTCTCCAACAAATCATGGCCTAAATACAGGCTCAGATGCAACCTATGCAACAAGAAATCCAACAACAATCCCTCCAAATGCAGCAGCAAATCGCTGTGCTAGAAGAATTCAACTCTAAAATCCAAGTCTTAACGCAGGGAGTCAGGAAACCCGCAAGACTAACTGACAACCACCGGGCCAAAGCCCACAGAAGACACACAAGCGTGGCTGACGTCAGCGATTGTGAATCTGTTGCTAGCAGTCAAGATGGCACCCTCCCGTAAGCAAGCACGAAACCACTTAGAAATCTGGCAATAGAATTGTGGAGCCTTCAAAAATAAGGACAATTCCTTGCTTATGTTCATTCAAAAGTCTCCTATACCCCCGGATATAATCTGTCTCCAGGAAAACCGTGTGGGTCCTTACCTTCGTGGATATTATATAGTGGCACATACGGACTCGCAGAGAGTAGCTACTCTTGTGGCCAAATCCGTTACGACAGTCCCACATCAACTCCCCTTCATAGATGTTCTAGTTGAAGTTACGCCGCAACAGAGAGGAAAACAGAGCATCTTTATCCTAAACTTCTACAGCCCTCCAAGCCTCAAGAAGGAAGACTTTCTGCCTATACTAACAGAATGCGTCAGAATATCCCAGGACAACCCCTTGGTGGTTCTGGTAGACATGAATGCAAGACACATCTCCTGGGGCTACATAAGTGACTCTCAAATGGGGAAAATCTACTTGAAGCCATGGAAATGCTAGGTTTAGGGCTCGTAACTGATATTACCTCTCCCACCATAACAGGGAACAGTAATTAGCCGAGATACCTGCCCAGACCTCACCTTCATTAAGAACATTAATCACGCAACCTGGAATAATTTAGAAGAATCCTTGGGAAGCGACTACAATGTCATAAGTCTCTCTATACCAACTGCCAGAATCAGAAGAGCTCTGGGAAATGTACAGATCACGGAATGTAAAAAATTCAGAGAATGCCCGCCGCCAGAAGGAGGCATTAAAAATATTCAAGAGTGGACTCAACAAATCAAAGATGCCCACTCAAGAAACCCTCAAACCATCCAACGGACCGTAGAAGTGCCGGAAATAGATCGCCACCTATTGCATCTATGGGAGGCTTGAAAAGGCCTCACTAAACGCTGGAAAAAGCAGCGTCTCAACAGAAAACTACAACTACGAATTGCTGAGATTACACAGCAAGCGCAAGCATATGCTATAAAGAACTAGCTAGACAAAAGTGGTCTGAGTTTTGCGCTTCCCTGAAAGGCACCCTAAGCACAGCACAGACACGGACCATCTTGAGACGCATGACCGACCCAAATAAGGCCAAATCAGTTACCAGCCGAACTCTCCAAGCAGTTGCTTGAAGTTTCAAGGCACAGACCAAGACCTCATAGCAGCCATGCATCGCATGTACTTAGGAGAACACACCCCTCCATGTACCCTGACCTACGAAGGGCAAGAAAATCCAAGCTTAGACGCCCCTATAACTGTATCTGAAGTTTATGCTGCAGCAAGAACTGCTCAGCGGAACACAGCACCGGGCGGAGACAAGGTTACCAACGCTATAATTCGAAACCTCAGCAAAGACTATCTGAAGGACCTAAGAGACTACATTAACAAGGAATTATGGAGAAAGGCCAGGTACCAGCTGAGTGGCGCCATGCGGACATCACTATGATTCCCAAAGCCGAGAAACCCCGGCAGTAGAGTCCCTTCGCCCAATCTCCCTAACCTCCTGTCTGGGCGAAATGTATGAAAGAATCATACACACCAGACTCCGGAACTATATAGAAGATAACAACTTTTACCCCTACACTATGGTGGGATTCCGAAAAGGCCTCTGTACACAAGATGCCTTCCTAAAGATTAGCGAAGAAGTGGATAATACAATACCCACCCACGGAGAAAACCTTCCTTAAGCCCTGGATTTAAAGGAGCCTTTGACAACATCTCCCATCAGACTATCCTAGAGGAGCTGAGTGGTCTAAACTGTGGAGAGAGGATCTTTAACTACATCAAGGCTTTCCTCTCCAACAGAACCGCCACCATAGGCATTGGTGAAGTCCGTTCTCAACCCTTCCCCATGCCTAACAAGGGTACTCCTCAAGGGGCTGTAATATCCCCCTACTCTTCAATATTGCCGTGCTAAAACTAGCAAGAAAGCTTCAAACGCTGCCCGACATAGGCTACACGGTCTATGCCGATCATATAACTCTATGGGCTACGCACGGTTCCATAGCCCAAAAAGAAGCCCTACAAGAAGCCATACACAGGGTTGAAGAAAATGCGGCCGAAATTGGTCTCAAATGTGACCCAGAGAAGTCTGAGGTCATTAGACTCCACAAATTACCTTACACATCCCCAGGAGAACTTGAGCTTTTCCTGGGAGGACGAAAGATTAATGAAGTGGACAAGATCCGGATACAGGGGCTCTGGCTTCAAAGTAACCTCAGATCCGACCATATCATCAGAACCATCTAAACAACTGTTAATCAAATCTCAAGAATGATCCGCCGTATTACCTGACACCGCAAGGGTATGAGAGAAGAGGACACCCTTAGACTCGTCCAGGCCCTAGTTATGAGCAGGATAACATACGGTCTCCCTTACTAAAAACTGGGTACTGTGGAAAACAGAGCTATCGATACAATCATAAGAGGAGCTTACAAAACTGCCCTCAATCTTCCTATAGCCACTTCTACAGAGCGACTACTAGAGCTTGGTCTGCACAACACTTTTACCGAGCCGTCTAAATTAGGAAAATGGCTGGGACTGGAGGCAAGAGCCAGTAAAACCTCTCTTTCAATCCAAACCCGAGAGAATATATCCGTTGGCCCAATCCCGCGTAACATGCATCATGCTCATCAGCAAGGCAGGCGACAAGCGAGAGCAAAGGCACTTCAGAAATAACTAGAAAAAGACCGTAAAGCCGTCTACGTAGACATTGGTGCCTACCCCAAGCCGGGAAAGTTCTCAGTCGCTGCGATTGACCACCAACTAAAACCGGCTATCCAAGCGTCTGTCTGTGCGGAAAACCCCTCTTCTGCAGAGGCTCTGGCAATAGCTACCACCATCAAACACAAAGACCAAAAAGGAGAGTCCTCCCACGTCATAACAGACTCCCAACAAGCCTGCTGAGACTTTCTTAATGGCAGGCTTTCCTCAAGAGCAACAGATCTACTTGGCAATCTAAGCCAAACTCACTAACATGGACACCTGGTCACTAAGCACTACCTGGAAATGAGGTAACCAACGATCTTGCCCGAGATTTACCCAACCTGGCGGATCCTCATCCCTACCCCACGCCCATCCCTAGCCCCTATGGTGACAGATTAGAACATATTCGGCTGGAGCGCAGAAAATACCCACCCCCTCACAAAAAACTCGACTCCTCTGAAGCCATAGACTGGAGGAAAATTCAGACCAACAGTTCCCCTAACCTGTTCATCCTACACAAGATTAGCCCCACTCAATATCAGAATACATGCCCTTGGTGTGGAACTTGCCCTACGCTCTGCCACATATCGTGGGAACGCACAGTGAAACCAAAACACTTAACTGTGTCCAACCCGGCATATGAGCAATGGGAGGTGGTCCTGACCAGCGAAGCCCTGGATCAGCAACTAAAGTTGGTTCATCAAGTCCGTCAGTCAGCGAAAGCCAGTGGCGCCTTGGACTAGGGGTGCCACCCAAGTTGCTCGAGCAACCTTCCCGAATTTGTGGGGACCTGCCCTGCAGCCCCCTGAGTTTGCTTTCCCACGAGGCACCTTGCAGCGGCGGTCTCACCTCGAGGCTGAGCGCAATCCCTTGTGAGTTACATTAACTGGCAAGAGAGGGCGCCAGCATCGCTGCGGGGAGACTGCTAAAGCCCGCGCGCGGGAGAGGATCTTCGGCTGGGATCGTCGGCACCGGGCGGACGTGTCGCTCGCGGCTCCGCTCTTCGCCGGCGGGGCGAAGCGACGGGGAGACAGGCTCCTGTACTCGTCCCGTCCGGCCTGCGGAGTTTATATCCCTTGACCTAGCGCGGGCGAACATTCGCTCGGAACCTTGCTGGTGAGTCGGACGTCCTCGATTCATTAGCGTACCTTGTTGCTAGCTGGCGTTATTGTTGCTGTAGCAATAAATGCCTGTTTGTGTCAGCCAATGTGTCGTTCCTTTGTTCCCACAGAGCAAGGCCCGCCGTTGTCGGCGAGCGCTCGGTAGCGTACGCGATCACGGGGAGGGGTCCGGGCGGCTTTGAACCGTGTCAGCCGCGATTGAGTGGGGAGAACGTACTTATCTCCCCAATTGAAACCCCACATCTGGCCGCCCAACGTGGGGCCTGCTCTTGGAACATTGGACGACTGTCGGTTCGGTTCGAGGAATGCTCTTTGTCAGGACTTGACAAGTGCTAGGCCTAGAGTGAATTTTGATCGCTAAAAAAAGACACGACCACCGGACCGTGTCGTTGAGAGGGGGCGCACTTTGCTGCCCGCCCGTTTTTTTTGTTTGTAACGTCGCACGAACTGAGCAGTCTCGTTCAACTCAAGAAATGGCTTTGTTCACTCGAACTTTGCGTTTGCACAGCCGCCGACACGTTTTGCTAGCGAGTTAGGCATTGTGCCACGAGGCCCTTGTGGATGCCGTTCCCCCCCCCCCATGACCTACGTTAAAGGCACGCCGAGAGCGTTTCGGCAATTTTGCAGATCCGGTGGAGCCACCCAGGCTTGCTGTCCGGTGCACATCGTCTCGCTGCTACCTGCTGCGACGGAGCGGCCTGTATCCTGTTCGCCGCATCCATCCGGGGCAACTGTGGCGAGACCAGTCAGCAGACACCTCCGGCTGCTGCTGCCCTGGCGACTACTGCAGGATCCTGGCCTGCAGTTTTCCCACCGGCCTTCGATTCGCGGGCCTGCGGACCCGGTAGTCCGCGGGCCATGCGAGTCGTCCCAGCGGAGACCTTCACGCCGCCTTCGGAATACCGCGGAAGTCTGCGTGGACGCTGTCGGCGTGACCTCCGCTGCAAGATGTGCCTCAAGGACATGAAGACCAGGAGACACCTCCATAGCATGTACCTTCAGCCGCGTGGGTCTATTTAAGGTTGGGAGGATGTGGGGACCTGCCCTGCAGCCCCCTGAGTTTGCTTTCCCGCGAGGCACCGTGCAGCAGCAGCAGTCTCACCCCGAGGATGAACGCGTTCCCTTGTCAGTTACATTAACTGGCAAGAGAGGGCACCAGCGTCGCTGCGCGGGAGTCTGCTGAAGCCCGCTCGCGGCTCCGCTCTTCGCCGGCGGGGCGAAGAAGCGACGGGGAGACAGGCTCCCGTACTCGTCCCGTCCGGCTTTCGGAGTTTATATCCCTTGCCCTAGCGCGGGCGAACTTTCGCTCGGAACCTTGCTGGTGAGTCGGACGTCCTTGATTCATTAGCGTACCTTGTTGCTAGCTGGCGTTATTGTTTCTGTAGCAATAAATGCCTGTTTGTGTCAGCCAATGTGTCGTTCCTTTGTTCCCCCAGAGCAAGGCCCGCCGTGGTCGGCGAGCGCTCGGTAGCGTACGCGATCACGGGGTGGGGTCCGGGCGGCTTTGAACCTTGTCAGCCGCGATTGAGTGGGGAGAACGTACTTATCTCCCCATTCAACCCCCACAAATTACAATAAAAGTTCTATCACTATCTCCTCTACGTGAGCTCTGCCCCAGACCCGCTTCACTTTTGCTGTCCAAATCCCAGTCCTAAGTTCCTAAATCCCGGTCCTAAGGTGGACGACGTATTGACGCTCCTAAAAGAATACCATGCTGAAACCACAGAGACTTTAACCGAAATCAGTCGGCAAATCAACGACATCAATGCCCGAGAGTCCTCTATTGAAGAAAGCGTAACCAGTGTATTGGGGCTCAGGAACGGCTTTGACGCCGTTATCGAAACCGTACAGGAATGTAAGGTGAACATCCGAAAAACAAACAATGAGCTAATAGATGGGGTAGATGAAATGAGCAACCGCATGCGAAGAAATAATCTGATTATCAAAGGCCTTCTTGAAACTGACAATGAGAGATACGCGGAATCCGAGCCCATTATTAAAAATTTTAGACACTCATCTTTGCAATCACGGTGACGATATTGAAAGAGCCCATCTCTTAAGCCAAGCCGATCTGATAGCCATCGTCCGATTATCATTAATTTTCTTAACTTCAAGTCCAACACAGACATTTTCAGGAATGCATCCATGTTAAAGGGCCTCGACTCGCTTAAAGTCTGGTTGGACGAGAATTTCTCTCCTAAAGTTCTACACGAAAAAAACGCTGCGTGATTTCGCCAAAGAGCACAGAAAGGGAATGGAGCGCTGCATGGTGCGATGGAAATCAAGATCGGGGTTTATCGCTACGATTCGGCCTCTGATCGCGTTATCCGCCCTTCGGCTCCACCAGAGCAGACCACGCAATGACGTAGACAGCGAAAGAAAACTGCAGCCCCCGCTCCGATTTGATTGCTCTTGGCGAACTTCCGCCGCACATTTGATAAGCTCGACGTTTAAAAAAAAAATAATGCACACGTGTTCCACCGATATCCTTGTCGGCACGGAAACGTGCCTTTCCGACGACATTGCCAAAAGTGAGCTGATGTCCCCCCCCCCCTACTTTCGCACTTTTCATTCAAGACAGAATCGTGTCTAGAGGAGGAGGAGGTGTAGTCATCGCGGTAAAACAGCAGTTTCAGCCATCGCTATTAGCTAATGAATCGCCTCTCGAAATCATCTGGGCTTCTGTTCATTTCTGCCACGTTCGTCGCGTCATTAGAACGTGCTACAGGCTTCCAGATAGCCGTTCCGAAATCACCGATCTTTCCAATGATGCAACTGATCAAATTATGAAGATGTTCCCTCGGTGTTTTTAATTATCTGTGGAGATTTTAACTATACAGCCATTGACTGGAACACTGCATCAATTAACACACGTAGTAACCGCGCTGAAAATCTACGTTTTATTCAGTGTCTTCACTATCATCATCTGACACAGTTAGCTCACGAACCCACTCGCGGAAATCACACATTAGAGCTCATCCTGACAAATAATCCGGATGTTGCACATAGTCAAGTTCTGGAAGAAATCAGTGATCACAAGGCAGTGCATTGTTCGTTCGCTCTACCTCGCAATGACATGAGAAAAACAACAAAGTAATTACTGAGCTATGCGCGCAGATACTGATAAAATGAATCGCAAGTTAGAAGGTTTTTTAGCGGAGTTCCAACGAAGCTTCGCGAGACGTACGACTAACGAGAATTGGTGCTTATTTCGGGATCATCTGAAATATATTGAAGGCTCATGTGTGCCTAAATAGACATTAATATCTCTTATAAAAGACCCATGGTTTACCCGCGATGTCAAGAAACCCATAAACAGGAAGAGAAGAGCGTAAAGGAAAGCGAGTCGGTCATACTTTTCTGGAGAGTGGCAAAATTACAACCAGATCTCCAAACAAACCGAAAGAATCGTTATTGACTCAAAACAGAAATATTTTCATTTCACTCTGCCTATTCCCTTAAGAACAGACCCGAAAAAGTTCCGGAATGGAGTAAATCGCAAACAAAATCAGTCGGTACCATTCATGTTAGGCACACATGGTAACGTGCTAACACCAGTCGAGTGTGCCGAACAATTTAATGCATACTTCGCCGGGGTGCACACAGATGAGCATTCTATTAATTCCGTAACGCCGCCGCAGCAAAATATCCCCCTTGGCTTTCCATCTATCATCACCGCACACGGCGTAAAATGCGCCATGGAACGTTTGCCGTTTAATACCAGTCCAGGGCCCGAGGGCATCAGTGCTAAACTCTTAAAACTAGGCAGTCATTTTTCAGCACACTCTAATATTCCAACAGTCACTTTGTTCTGGATGTATACTCGAAGACAGGAAACCAGCTCATGTTCTTCCAATACCTAAATCTGGTGATAACACTGTCTTCAGCAACTACCGGCCTATCTCACTAACATCAGTTATTTGCGCACTTCTAGAGCATATTTTATATCCTCACATATATCCTCATGGCCCCCATCTCAATCAAAATAATTTTCTTCAAACAACCAGATTGGTTTTCGCCCGAAGCTTTCATGCCAAACACTTTGAGAGTTGGTAACGGACCTTCAGAATTCATTGCACCTCTCTTATTATGTAGATGGTACCTTTATTTATTTTTCTAAAGCCTTCGACCGTGTAGTTCATAAACGACTAACACTGAAAATACGCAGTCTTGAACTCGACGCCAAAACAACTCTATGGCTTGAACAATTTCTAACAAATCGTTCTCAAGCGGTTAAATTAAATTAGATTTCCAGCTTAACCCTTGTCAATTCGGTCGTCTCTCAAGGCTCAGTAATATGTCCGATTTTATTTTTAATATATATTAAACATATAGGATTAATATTAATTCGACAGTTCGCGTTTTTGCTGACGACTGTGTAATTTACAGAGATATATGTAGCCCTAACAACGTCATAAATTTTCAATCTTACCTGAATAAGCTAGCAGAGTGGTGCGGCAAATGGCAGTTGCAAATAAATAGAGAAAAGACTGAACATTTGAAATTCACTTCTGTTTCAAAGTCACAACCAAATGCTTACCTAATAAATGTTAGCATAGCACACTTGGTTTCATCGGTTAAATACCTCGGCATTCTCCAAAATTCTAGCTTAACATGGACTGACCACATCGAATATATTACTTCTAAGGCACGAAAAAAAATTTTGGCTTTCTGAAGCGGCGCTTATATCTAGCCGACAGGGACACCAGGCTTCAAGCGTTCAATTCTCTTGTGCGCCCTTCACTGGAATATGCGTCAATCATTTGGCATCCCTACCAAATCACCCTCACCAATATACTTGAAGCTGTTCAGAATAAAGCAGTGCGATTCATCTTGTCATCGTACTCGAGATTTCAAAGCCTTTCATCTTTGAAGGAAGAGCTCAACATGCCGCCACTCGCATTGCCCAGAAAATTTGACAGATTATCTTTTTTTCCCACTATCACAGCAGTACATGATTTCTCCGGTCGCATAATTTACCGCCACCTCTTATATCATGTCGCACCGATCATGTCTACAAAGTTAACCTTATCTTCGATCGGACGGGAAAGTACAAGAATTCGACTTTAACCTTGTCAAAAATGAAGGGAACGAGTTGCCCTCCGGTATGGCTACTATAACCCAGTTTTCCTTATTTCAGTCCGAATTGATAACTTATCTTAATCCCAGAGCGTTAAGTAACAAGGTTTGCTTTTTATATCACTTATTCGCAAACCAATAGGTTCTCTTTGTTATTTGTGCAATTTTTGTTACAATATTTGTTATAATGTTGTTTCTCAACTTCCCGTATTAACCACTGAATTGGCTTTTCGTCTTTGGAAATTGTGCTCTGATTTATGTCCCCCCAACCCCTCCAATGTAATACCCCCAGTGGGCCCATAGGCCATTTGAAAAATAAAAATGAAATAAATGTGCGTGAATGATTCATTTCAAAACTTCAGCTGTCCTCCGGTCACTTGGTGTGCGGAAGTAATTGAAACTGCAACTAGCCGGACAGTCATGCCCGCTTTGGATGCCACCCGAGTGGAGGCGCGAGCTCTGTCGAGGTACACGCTGAACTGACATCGTTTTCTGTTTTCACTTCCTCACAAGTCGCGCATGCACTTGTTATTTTCCGGGGACAAAACACCCTGGTTTAAAGACTAGGGTTGACTATTACGAAGTGACCAGACCCATTTAGGGGTCTTTAAGAAAGGCGAGACGGTATGGTGGAATGAAGGCACATTCCATACACCCACAATTAGTTCGTTGACACAAGCGAAAAGAGTCGAAACAATGTTTATAAATTAGGTTTCCCCGCTGCCAGTCTATAAACACATTATGTGGCCCGCATAATCCATTGCAAACTGGATATGTATTCGAACTCTCCAAATTGGTGGTCGTTCTAGGTTTGATTGGTAAGTGGTGTCGGGGCTTTGTATGACCTAATGTAACTGAACAACGAAGTTGACCCATGACCGCTGGCAGCTGCATCAGTTTCTTCATTTGGGCAGGTGAATAGGCTCAGGCGCAAATTGCGACGAGATCGCCATGTATGAAACAGCTGTATCTTTTTTTCTCTTTTCTGTCAGCCTGTTACACTTTTTAATTTAACGGGCGATAGCTTTTATGCTGAATTCCAATTAGTTTCCTTAGCTTTTGAGATGAACCATCCTGCTTAATTGAAAGCCTATAAGTTATAGATACGAGAGGGGCCATGGATTCCAAGCACTTTGGATGCCTCAAACGAAGGGGTGGTCACATTTCATATACATGGTTGCACTTTGCTGCCGCTGTAAAACTGTACAGTGCTAAAATCAATATTGGTTGATGCACACGCCAGCCTTCCGCCTCAGTCTCAAAGCAGTAGAGCCGATACACCAAGCAATCCCACTGCATTGGCGATAAGACACCGTACGCCTGGATCTCTTTTGACGCTGAAAAGAGCACCGAAAGATGACTTCTAATATTCACTATGTGTGCGAATGTTTTTGCGCTGGAAACAGGTCTCATTGCGCTACAAGCCACCAAATAGAGCAGAAGTCTAATCATATTTGTGTTTTGAGTAAATATTGTTTAGTTTTACAAGTAAATGAATGACGAATAATTTATGGAGAAAATGTAAAAAAAAATCACACTGCCGGTCTAGATCAATAATTGTCGTTGTTAACATGTTAAAAATATTAATTTATTCGCCTATTTATTTACCTTTGGGACCGGAGGCAATGCTGCGGGGAGTGGCTAGAAGATGAAAGAAATAGAATAATGTATTAGAACGTTATGAAAAAAAACTTAGTGTTAATCATACAGTGTTACTTAAAGAGTTGCGAAAATGTTAGTTATCGTTAGTAGACACAATTTCAGCAGGCTGGTAGTTGCATTTCCGAACTTCAGTGGAACAAAAGACGGAAATGGCAGAGCACATTACGGGCGAGTACCGATGCCACGGAGACACAGGAATAAACTGCGCCAGAAACTATACTCTATGATTTCTTGTAGCAAGAGAGCAGCGCAACGAAAATAATGCAAAGTATGATTACCGGTCTCCCTAATGCGAAATTTGAGCGCAGGGGTGTTGTTGTCTGCGGCCCTCTAGGCTCAATGTTTTGCACTGCTGAATCGTCGGCACGTCTGGCGACGATACTAGTTCGACAGTAGTATTAGTCGAAGAAGACGATGATGTGCAGTGCACAATTAGTTCGACAGCAGTATTTGTAGACTGGGATGTGCTATGCGCAGAGTGAGTGTGTGTCGCGGTGTTAGCCTAATGCTCTCGTGGTGCCCCGACTTGGAATCCCACTCAGGGCAACATTTACTTTTATTTGTTTATAATTTGGCTCTGTTACACAGACTACGGCAAAGCGTCTTAACCCACGAATGGGTGCTTAAAGGCCGGTGTTCTAAAAGTCACGGGGACTCGTAATTACCTTCTGTGCTGGCAACGCGAGAGCATTGCAAGTGTTGATGCATTTAACGGAAGTACCTTTACTTCCGGTCTGATGGCGTTACTTCTCATTTGGTGACGCCACTTCCCTTGTGCCAATTAACAAGAATAATGACCAAAGACAAATATTTGCACAACGCACCTTCTGATGCGAACGGACCGAAAAAGGTCGAGGGCAGCTAGCAGACTACAAGGCGTCATCTGCCAGTCGCTCGTTGATCAGAACTAGACACACGAAATATTTAGTAGCTCTGCCGCGCAAGACGCGCCTCGGATGCCAGCAGAGTGGACGAGTGATGACCTTTGTCGCAAAGCAGTGCGAACTGTTTTTGTTTTCAGTTTTGGCCTCTATACAAGGCGTACACGGCACTCTTATTTTTCAGAGATAAGGTGGCACGATATTCAAACTGGGCTTGTTTATTACCAAATCTCCAAACCTGGTTACGGGCCTTTGAGGAAGGAAATAGGGTATGGTGGAATGGAGGCGCATCCCCCATACCCACACACCCACAAGCCGTTGCCACAAGCGATTAGAGAGGCGGCATTTATCGAAAACATATGCTTTCCTGCTGCCCGTCTAGAAATACATTACGTCGCCTTTGTTATGCACTGAACACAGTATATATATTCCAATTTTAACATTTTTAATCATTCCAGTCTTCCGTAAAAAGAAATAAAAAGAAGTAGAATAACGCCTGACGTAATTGAGCCACGCAGCTACCTCGAGACCGATGGCAGCTACGTCAGTTTGCTCATTTCAGCAATTGCGAGTGCGCATGGCCTTCTCGCGAAGACATCTTGTCGCTTGGCTGTCTCAATATACGAAACAAATGTCTGTAATATTTTTATTTCGATTTTCGACGCCATCATTTTACACATATGGGAGCGGACGACCAGATTTTTTTATATTCCTTCCCGATTCATTTATAGCCTCCTGAAATGTACCATTGTGCTTAGTACAAAGCTTAGTCTACCAGAGGCGTTACAGATTCCCAGCACTTCGGACGCCTGCAACAGAAATTATTGTCACATGTCCTCTGCATAGTTGCACTCTCCTGCCGCTGTGAAATTTTACAGCGCTAAAATAAAAGTTGTTAGAAGCATACGATACTCTCATAGCAGCGAGGCGGAATACCAAATAATCCCACTTAAATGGAGATGAGACAGCAAATACCTGCATCTCTTCCGGTGGAGAAAAGAGCATCTTAAGCTTGGTTCTGTTACCCACAGTTTGTGGTCGTGTTTTGAGCTGGAAGCGTGTCTCGTACAGTGTTTCCGAAATGCAATATTTTGGCCGAGTTGGTCACGGACTTCCAAATTGCCTGCGCTAAGACGGCCCAAAAGCACTGATGTGTCAGCGTTGTTCTGTCCTCATCTCGTTTTGTTCCGTCTTTGCGCTTGCAATATGGAAGTATGTTTCCGAAAATCAACTAGTCGGGTTGTGAGCAACTACGTTTGTCATTAAGTTCAGTTTCATAAGGAAATGATTGAGAACAAAACGGTGGCCATTATAGTTGATATTCAATGAACATCCCCCTGTAAGTTTTTCTTCTTTGTAGAAAAAGATGCTTAATATATTTATTGAGTTGCATATTTACCTTTGGACCCGGTGGCATTGCAGCGGCGCGTGGCTACAACATACAAAAGGAGTAAAAATATACACAAACTTTACACTAGAAACGTGGTCGTAAAATGTTACAAAAAACCAGCTATGTCGGCTGTTTACTCCTAGATTTGTGTCCGTTAAGTTAATATTTAGTTTTATAACAAATTAAGTGAGAAATGGCCTGTGGCGATTATGGCGGCTATCCAAAAAATAGACCGCCTGTAAGTTTTCTATTTTTTCAGTAAAAATATTTTGAAACCATTTATTGACATGCATATTTACCTTTGGACCCGAAGGCATTGCAGGGGGGCGTGGCTACAACATAAGAGAAAAGGAATAAAAATATACACAAACTTTGTACAAGTAAACTTAATGCTGATCGTGCAGTGTTACTAAATGAGTTGCCAAATGGCTAGTTATCATCGACACAATTTAAGCAGGAAGGTAGTTCTTTCCGCGAGATGCAAGGAGAACTAATGACTGAAAATGGCACAGCACTTAACGGGCCAGCACCTGTGCCATGTATAGATATGAATATAGTAGCGCAAAAGCTAAAATCCATGTTTTGTCGTAGCAGAACGAAGTACCCCACGAAAAGTTTCAGGGCAACTAGCATACGTCAAGGCACCATTCACTTATGAATCAAAACTAGACACATGAAATGTTTAGTGTCAGTGTAAGGGGCAGTAATCTTACTGTATATTCGTGTGTCGAGCCAGTGCAGACGCCACTGCTTATTGCTACCACAACGGCCAGAGGAAAGCCACTTGTAGCGTCATATATTTGTCTTGGCAACATTACCCGGGAGCAAACAAGCGTCCTCTCCGTACCACCGAACCACCGCCGGCGAAAACAAAGCAGCTTCGATTCTCTGTAGCTGAACCAATTCAGGCATCGCCGCAGCCTGTCGGGCTGCGTGCGTGAATGATTCATTTTAAAACACCAGCTGTGCTCCTATCACCAGCTGGGCTGAAGTAGTTGAAAGCGAAACTGGCCGGAGTGTCCTTCCTCTGCGCACACAGCCGCGCCTTGTGTTTCAGCCACGCGGAGGCGACAGTTCTGTTGAAATGCTATGCGAAAAGAATTTTTTTCAATTTTCACCTCCTTACAAGACATTCGTCCTGTTTATATTTTTAGGAGACAAAACACAATCGTTTTTAGACTGGGCTTGATTACAGTAGCACCCCGCTACAACGAAGTTCACAGGGTGCGCGAAAAAATTCGTTGAAGCCGAAATTTCGTTGATGCGAAAACAGCCCAAAAGCACTGTCAGGTTGGACAACATAGTCCCGAAACATCATGACGATCATTGACAGCGTCCTATGTGAGATGCCGAAGTCTACTGCAACATCTCCCTTTTTCCTGCCGCTGGGTGCCGTGCTGACAATTCGTGCCTTCTCTTCAAGAGAAAGGAACTTCCGCTTCCTATACTAAGTCGCCATGCTCGTGTCGATTGCAGCGCACAAGCAAGAGTGAAAAAAAAGGGTAAACGCGCCGATGCTGTAACCAGGCTGCTGCGTCCTTTGGCAACGGATTGGTTGCGGCTCTGGCTTGGAAGAAAACGGGAGTTTGCACCCGGGCTTTGTCGCAAGGCAGCCACCCCGATTGTCATCACAACCAAGCAATGGCGGTCTTTATGTGCGTTTGAATGAGTGGATCAATTGGTTGCAGCGAAACAGTAGTGAAACAAAGCAGCGCGGACCTATGGAAGTACACAGATGAGCGGTGATATGCTTATTTTATTACAACATAGGTTTTTAATCCCAGCTTCGCATAGCAAAAAGTTCCGTTGAAGCGGGACCGCGCCCCAAAAATGTTTCGTTGTTGTGAGAAATTTGTTCCATTGCTTTCTATGGCGAGCTGACGAGGAATTCGAAATACTTCATTGAAGCGAAAATTTCGTGTAAGCTACGTTCGTTGCACCTGAGTTCGACTGTATTACGAAATGACCAGACCTTTTTAGGGAGTCCTTAAGAAAGGCGATAAGGTATGATGGAAAGACGTATCTCGCATACCCACTAGCCCACAATTCATTGCCACTAGAGAGTAGAGTGGAAACAATTTTTCGAAAATTATGCTTCCCCGCTGCCTGTCTAGAGACACATTATGCAGCCGCTATTATTTATTTAAATATTTATTTATTTTTCAGAATACCTGCAGCGCCCGAAGGCATTATTGCAGGTGGCAGAACTGCTTATACTTTCCAATTTTAAAATTCCCTGGCTGTCCTATATTCCTGTAAAAATTTATAGCACGGCTTTGTATGGCTTGATGTAACTGACCAACGAAGTTGACCCAGGACCACTGGCAGCTGTATCAGTTTCTTCATTTCGGCAGGTGAGGGGGCTGAGGCGCTAATTGCGACGAGATCTTTTCTTCCTCATCTATGAAACAGTTGTATGTGTTTTTTTTAGTTTTCTATGTCAGCCTGCTAGACTTACTAAAGCTAACGGGAGATAGATTTTATATTGTCTTTCAATTAGCTTCCTTAGCCCCTTGAGATGAACCGTTCCGCTTTATTCAAAGCCTCGAAGGTACGGATACAAGAGGTGCTACAGATTCCAAGCACTTTGGATGGCTAAAAGGAAGAGATTGTCACATTTCATTCACATGGGTGCACTTTCCTGCCGCATGTGTACCAAGTAATCACACTGCACTGGCGGTAAGACACCGGGGATTGGCATCACTCCTGATGCAGAAAAGTGCATCGTAAAGTGGCTTCAAATATCCAAAATATCTTTGAACTTTTTGCACTGGAAACAAGTTTCACACGGTTAAAACCCACCAAGTAGCACTGCAGGCTAATCCCAGTTATGTCTTGAGTAAATAATCTTTAGTTTTACAAGACAACCAGTGAAGAATGATGTGTGGCGAATATAGTTGTGATCCAAAACGCACTCCTTGGCTGGGTCAATAATAATTGTGGTTAAAATTTAAAAGAAATGCTTATTTATTCGCCTACGTATTTACCTTCGGGACAGGAGGCAATGCTGTGGGGAGTGGCTGGAGCACAACCGAAAAAGAATAATGTACTAAAACATAAAACAATACTTAGTGCAAGTAATACAATGAAAACTAGACATTTGCGAAGAAGTTGTTTATCATTAATAGACACATTTCAGCAGGCTGGTAGTGGTTCTCGCGAGCTGAAGTGGACCTAAAGACTGAAAATGGCAGAGCACTTAACCGGCAAGTGCCAATACCACGAACACACAGGAATAACTACGCTAAAAAAACGCGAATTTTCTTGTAGCAAAAGAGCAGCGCAACATAAATAATGCAAAGGACAATTCAAGTCTCTCTAATTCGAAATTTCAGCGCAGTTGTGTTGGTCGCTCAGTCTCTGTAGACTCACTGTTTTGCTTTGCTCGGCACGCATGACGACGATTTGTTCGATGGGAGTATCAGTCGAATACGGCGATGTGCAATGCACAGCGCGCGAGAATATAGATATTAGTTCGATAGCAGTATTAGTAGAGGACGACGACGATGTGGAGTGTACAGCGCGAGTGTGAGTCGCAGTTTAAACGCCGACCCACATGGAGCAAAGTGGCGCTGATGAACGCGGACACACCGCCGCCGCACAGCGCCACAAGCGGCGGAAAACGGGCGGGGGCCGCCATACCGCTGCCGCCAGGATTTCATTATTCCTAGAAACGGCGTGATTCTATATGGTTAGGCGTCTCCAAGATTAGCCGCATTAAGGGGGACCCACATGGAGCGTTTTTCTCGCGGAAAACTGGCGTCCGGCAGCCGGCGGCCGGACGCAGGCCGCCGGGCGGCCGTTCGCCGCCGATCAAGCCGGGCTAGATATGACCGCCCGGCAGTCAGCCGCTGGCCGGAAGCGGCCAGCGTGGGCTGTCAGTGCGGACCAATCAGGGCCCGACTGCGTCTGGCTTCCGCCCGCTTCTACAACATGGCCTCGCCTGCCCAAGCGGCCGCTCGCTTCACCATGAACTCGCCGTTGCCGCTACACTGTGCCTCACGTTCATGGCAAACAAAAGTCACATGGAGCTTTTACTTGGTCTGAAGATGCCCGCACCACAAAATTTTAGCGAAGAAACGCGCCAGAGTTTCAGAATGCTTCTGGATTTTTAAGGCTGCTAGGCTTAGCCACTACGCGTCGGGTGACGTCAGGAAGCGCCGGAGGTTCAAAGAGGTTAACTATTTTGGTTCAGAAAGGGGTCACAAAGAATAATTCGTTCTCTTTGTCGTCATGGGATCAATTCTAGCTTAATTTTAAATGCAAGGCTGTTCTTTTCAGCATTTTAATAAGCATATAGAATCACGCCGTTTCCAGTAATGCTGAAATCCTGGCGGCTGCGGTCTGGCGGCAGCCGCCAGTTTTCCGCCGCTTGTGGTGCTGCCCGGTGGCGGTGCGTCGGCGTTCCGCCGCGACGCTCAAAATACGCAGCGCAAGTTCGCTCCATGTGGATCGCCCTTTATATGTACCAATAATCCCAGTACATTGTTGATAACACAACGGACACTGCAGCTCTTCTCAAGCAGAAACGACCATCGCAAGATGGCTTGTACTATCCAGAAAGGGTGTGTGCGCTCGAAAGGTGCCTTATATTAGTACAAACCGCCAACTAGCTAAACTTGCTACGCCTAGTTTGGTTATGCTATTCGTTTGCAGGAAAATCAGCGAGAAATCATCTGTGGCGCTTTAGGATGCGATGCAAACACAGTCATAGGGTAGTCGATTTGTCTTAATAATTAAAAGGCAAAAAAAAAGATAGCACATCATTTACCATCGGAGCCGGGGCCAACGACGTGGGCGTTGCCCACGTCATTGCCCCCGGAACATAAACAGAAAAGGAATAATAATGTGTTAAAGTGGTGTAAAAGAACTTTATGCTAATCGTACAATGATGCCTAAAGAGTTGCGACAGCGTAGTTTCATCAGACGAGACAATTTCCATAATGCGATACAGCGCGAATAAAGACGGGGACGAAGCGAGACAAGACACCACAGCGCTGTATTCGCGCTGTATCGCATTATGGAAAATTACCAACTAGCCCGATCTGCCACTCTTGCGAGACAATTTCGGCAGGAAGGCAATTCCTTTGGCGAAATGCCGAAGAAGAAATGACCGAAAATGACACAGCAATATCCATAGCGTGCGTGCACATGCATAGACAGGGCAGAAAGTAAAGCGTATACGTTCTCTTGTAGTAAAACGAACCGTGCCACGAAACCATTCCAGTGCAACTGGCAGACGACAAGCCGTCATCCGCATTCGCTCGTGAATCACATCTAGACACATGAAATGTTTAGCGGCTCTGTCGCGCGCAGCAGCACCTCGGATGCCAGCACAGAGGACGAGATGTTCATCGTCATCAGCCTGACTACTTCCACTGCAGGGCAAAGGCATCTCCCATGTCTCTCCATGGGCGAGACATGTCCTGATGTTAACTTCGTGGAAACGCAGCATGAACTGATTTTCCTTTCACTTTTTATCTCCTCACAAGGTACGCATGCAGTTGTTATTTTTCAGACACAAAGCAGCATCGTTTTTAGAATTGTTTTGATTATTACGAAATGACCAGACCTACTCAGGCGATGGGGTATGGAGCCGCCGCTGCCCTTCTGGAATTATATTTTGCATTGTTTCGCATAGAAAAGAGGGCATATATATATATATATATATATATATATATATATATATATATATATATATATATATATATATATATATATATATATATATATATATATATATATATATATATATATTAGATGATTGTTTTGACTTTAGAGCAAAGTAATAACGGTGCTTCCTGTTACCTGATGCTACTGAGTATCTCTGTTGCCGCAGGACCACTAGCAGGTATATTTCCTTCTTGGTTTGGGCAGGTGAGGGGGCAGAGGCGCTAACTGAGACCAGATCTTTTTCTTTTCTTCCCTATACATGAAATAGCTGGTTTTGTAGGGATAGCTACATTACGGTGGCATTTCGAGCGGCAGCACGTGACGGTGGCGGCAGCATGTGACGGTGGCGGCGCCGCCACTGATATGTGGTTGGTCACGTGACCAACCACGTGGTGAGGAGCAGCTGCTGCTGTCGGCGTTGTGTGTGAAAAACTTTATTTCAGGGAGGAAGCTTGAGGTAGCCGGAGCAACCTCTCGCAATCTCTAGGTGGGCTCCTCATTACAGGAGCCCATTGGCGACCGCCGCGACTCGGGCTCGGTGGACCAGGGCCTTCTGGCTTGCTAGGTCCGAGCAGCCGAGCAGGGCTGCCTCCCAGTCCTCCCGGGTGGGGTTGGGTTTAGGGGCGAGGTTCGGGGTTGACTGGCATGCCCACACCATGTGAAAGATGTCCGAAGACTTCTCCGCACAGTGTGGGCATTCTCCTGTACAGGTAGGATCAAAGTGTTTTAAAACTGCCGGGCACAGCAGCGTTTTGGTGTAAAGGCGGAGGAGTGTGCGTTCCTCCACCTTTCTGAGGCCCTTACAAGGCTTGTGATAAATTGCATGGCCGAATTGGAATTGTCGGCAGAGCGGCGCGCCGGCGAAACCGAACTCCAACAGCTGTGGGCATGCTCCGTGTCATGTTGGAAGAAGATGAAGAAGGAACGCCCAGAGAAACAGAGCGGCGAAAGACTGACGTTGCAATTCGACTGGGCAAGTTCCACTCGGCCAGCTGTAGCTATCGCGTCACTTCAAGTTTAACCAGAGCTAAACCACCGCCAATTTTTTCCAAGTTTTCTACTCCAGCCTGTTACACTATTTAAAGCTAAGGGGCGACATCATTTATATTGATTTAGGATTAGTTTTCTTAGCCCCTTGAGATAAACCACTCCCCTTTATTCAAAGCGTCAGAGGTACAGAAACCAGAGGTGGTGCAGATTCCAAGCGCTTTCAAGCCTACAACAATATAATTGCCACATTTGCTCCACAAATTTGCGTTTTGCTTCCGCTGTACAATCGTACAGAGCTGAAATGCATGTTGGCTGATGCTTACCCTAGTATACCCCCTTTGAATAATTTGGTGACGCGTAAATGCCAAGTAATCCCACTGCATTGGGGATAAGACACCTCAGACTCCGGTATCGCTTCTGATGCAGCAACGAGCATCGTAAGATAGCTTTTAATAACGCGTCTATGTATGTGTGTGTGTGTGCGTGCGTGTGTGTGTGTGTGCGCGCGTGTGTGTGCGTGTGTGTGCGTGCGTGTGCGTGCGCGTGCGTGTGTGTGTGTGTGTGTGTGTTTCCGCTTCAAATTTCCTTGCAGTGTAACAAATCAGCAAGTAACCCAGCTGCCTACGCCCAATTTCGTTCCCGTTGTGTTATTTTCATTTTTGCAGCATTGAGTGAGAAACCATATGGGGCTGTTTTTGTTGCGATGCAGGCACCCTGGCTAGTGGATTCTTTTTGATGATTAAAAGGTAAAAAAAGGGCACCAATTTATTTACCATCGCGGCAGGGGGCAATGCAGGGGGCCGTAGCTGGAACATAAAGAGAAAATGAATAAAAATGTTTTAAGGCGGTAGACATGAACTTCATGCTAATCATATAATTTAGTAGAGTGGAGAGCTGGGCGAGTCGGTACATGATTGTAGAAGGAAACCAGCGCAAAAGACGAAGACACAGGAACAAGGAACACAGGACGACGCTGGTCCTGTGTTCATATAATGTTGCTTAAAGCGTCTGAAAATGTAGGATTCATCATTTGCCATATTTCGGCAGGAAGGCAGTTTCTTCCTTAAAATTTAATGGGAAGAGGTGACCAAAAATTGCACCGCAACTAAAGGGCCGATGCCCACAGCACGGTGCACATGTATAGAATAGGGCGAAGAGTATAATGTATGTTTTATTGTAGCAACACGAACGGTGCCACGAAAACGTTCGAAGGCAACACAGAGTCATCCGCCATTCGTTCGTGAATCAGAACTAGTCACATTAAATGTTTAATTGCTGTGTCGCGCACAACCGCACTTTGGGTTTCAATTGAGCGGACGAGAAATTAGCTGCGTTGAATGCAGTGTTGTGATCGGAGGCCCCGACAGCGGGAACAGACGAGCCCGGCAGGCGCCATCGAACTATGTTTGACCAAAGGTGCTGTCGTCCTGAGAAGAGGATTAGGAACGGCTCCTGGCGACGGTGAGCTGTGTCGACAGGCCTCTCATCCCTTCGTCCAGAGTATGGAATGCGGTATTTCTCCCGAACTGCGCCCTCACGTGGACCAGCAGAAAGACCCGAACAAAGGCGCCGGACCCGCCTCGCTCGCTTGCACTTCCGCGGCCAGGCCAAGCGGGGGCGGACACGGCTGATTCATCTTACCCTCTGGAATGCCTGGGGCCGTCAGGACGCATCTTTCCACGGAGGGAATCACCGCCTACAAAGCCAACGACCTTATGCACATGATCAACCCGTCGGAAACCACATTCCAGGACGCCTCTTTCCCACGGAGGGGGTCCCCGCCTGCTAAGCCAACGACCTTATGCACCTGCTCAACCGGTCGGAAACAGCATTCCAGGACCTCAAGGCGCCAGGATTCCTTATCGCCTGTGCACGTGTTTGTGGGGGCGGAGCGGACAAGGGGGTTAGGGAAGAGACTATGAAGAGTGTGTCTGTCCATTGGACGCTTGATCCGCCACCGGTTTCCCTAGCTAGGTGCCTAGGGAATATCCACTGTATTTAAGCCGCGATTTGGCTGGTTTCAAGGCACTTCATCTCTGACTTTTGGTCTCCCTGCTTCTCTTGTAAATATGTAAATAAACCTTCAAGTTTACCAACCCTCCTGAAGGCTTCCCTCCGTCGTCTGCAGAGTTCATCGTCATGCGGTGAAGACCTCTGTCCCGATACCCAAGCATATAAACTGGTGGCAGCGGTGGGATGGTCTGCGCCTGGTCCTGACTCTGGTATGGTAAGTGCGCGGTCTTTCTCTTGGAGCATTGCCAGGTTTTACAACTTTGGAAATTTGTTAGCCTAGGTAATCGAAGGTTGGTATAAGAGGCAGCCGGGGCTCCTCTGACCACGTGAGTAGAGACTTGCCGTTGCTTAAATAGTCATGGACTGGAAGAAGCTGCGCAAACCAGACCTAGTTCTCGTATGCGGGGAATTGGGCATTGATTGTGGGTCGATCCGTAGAAAACCTGAATTGATTAGGGCAATTGAGGATTTCGGTGCGGACGAGGAGGAGATAGTAGAATGTTGGGAGCTAATTAAGGAGGAGTTGGAGAAGGAAAGGGAACAAAAGAAGCGAGAGGATGAAGAAAAAAGGAAGCGCGAAGAGCACGAAAGAAAGCGCGAAGAGCACGAAAGGGAGCACGAAAGGAAGCGCGAAGAGCAGGAAAGGGAGCACGAAAGGAAGCGCGAAGAGCAGGAAAGAGAGCATGAAAGAGAGATCGAGGAAAAACGGCTCGATCTACAGATAGCTCAGGCTGCACAGGCAGAACGCACTAGGCTAGAGGTGCCGAACAGAGTGGCAAGCCGGGCAGCATAAAAATAAAAATGAAGGACCTCTCGCAACCGTACAAACTTGGAGAGGACATAGGGCTCTTTCTCGTGAACTTTGAGTGGGCATGTGAAAGTTGCGAGTTTCCGACCGAGTCTTGGCCGCAGAAACTTCTGACCATTCTTCCATGTGAGGCGGCCCAAGTACTCGCTCGTCTGGCAAAAGAAGAGGCGGCAGACTATACTAAAGTAAAGGCAGCACTCCTAAAAAAGTATCGCCTGTCCGCAGAGGCCTTTCGGCGCCGCTTCAGGGAAGCCAGAAAACAGCCTAACCAGTCATTTCCGGATTTTGCGTATAACCTTAAGGCAGACCTGAAGGAATGGCTAAAGGGAGAACAGGCTTACGGAACTCACGATAAACTAATAAAAGTGATCTGCCTGGAGCAGTTTTTTGGCTCTTTGAGGGAAGAAATGCGCGTGTGGGTGCAGGACAGGCCGGGAAATAAAGCCCTAGAAAGTGCAGCACAGCTGGCCGAAGAGTTCTATGCCAAGCGCGTAGCAGAGGGTGCGCGTGCCCCCGTAAGCCCCAAAGTAGAAAAAAAATTTCCACGGATCCAGACAGGAGGGGCTGCAAGCCGCAACTGGGAGCGGAACGAGGGCCACAAAGCAGAATCAAGCAACCCCACAAAGGGGGCGACCGAAAAAGAGAGGGATAAGGCTTTTGAAGCCAGAAAGAAACCAGTGTGTTTCCGTTGTCACGACCCCGGTCACTTCGCCCACGCTTGCAGGAAGCAGGAAATCGTTCTCTCCTTGGTGGAGGCGGGCGATGAGAACATGCGCCTGCTAGAGCCATACCTGAAAGACATGCAGGTTAATGGAAAACCGTGCCGGGTTCTGAGGGACTCCGCGGCCACCATGAACGTAATCCACCCCACGTACTTGAACGCAGCTGATTTTACTGGGGAATGTGCAGGGATTAGGCAGGTGGCCGAAGAGAATAGCGCGTGCTTGCCGATCGCACGAGTTACAATAGAGGGCCCGTTTGGCGTTCTGGAAACGGCGGCAGCGGTATCACAGAATCTGCCGGAAAAATTTCCGTACCTCTTTTCAAATCGGTCGGAGCAGATGCTCCAAGAAGGGGGTCGTAGTTTCGGCGATCGAATCGTCCAGGCGCTCACTCGTGCGAAGGCTCGCGAGATTGCAGCTGAAGTAAATCGTAGGAAGAACGAAGGCTCTCCCACGACGGGTCGGTCAGGGGCAAAGCCAAGAGGCGATGCTTCTGAGACGAGCGGAGAGGCTCGCGGCAGGAACAGATGCAACGCCGAGTACAAGGACTCAAAGAGGGTCCAGTTCGATCAGCTCGTGGTGCCGCAGAAATACCGCGCAGGCATCCTTAAATTTTGCCATGGTGGGGGTTGGTTTTGCCACCTTGGAGTGAAGAAAACTAAAGCTAGGTTTCTACAGGAGTTTTATTGGCCTGGCTGCTCCAGGGATGTCAAGCAGTTTGTAAAGTCCTGCGACACCTGTCAGCGTGTCGGAAAGCCCGGGGGTTTAAGGAAGGCTCCGATGAAGCTAGTGCCCTTGATTAGCGAACCCTTCCGTCGGTTGGTGTGGGACGTAGTCGACCCTCTACCAGTGACTCAGTCGGGCTACCGCTACCGAAAAGGGCGGGAAGACGGGAATGCCGACGGTCTCAGTCGTAGCTTTCCTGCATATTCTGGCGTAAAATGCCCTAATGCTCGAGAAAAGCTTTCGTATCATTTTTGGTTTTTGTTTTTTTTCTTGCTTCTCCGTACCTACCTCATTGCTGAAAAAAAATGGTTTCTGACTAAATTTTAGACGCATGTCTTTTGAGAAAAAGGGAAAAACAAAAAGAGGAACTAGTTTGGTTAAGCAGACTTCCGGGCGTGAGCTGTTGGCGAGGGTTAAGTCATCCAAAATTTGCAGCCATAAGCCCCGCCGCGGTGGCTCAGTGGTTAGGGCGCTCGACTACTGATCCGGAGTTCCCGGGTTCGAACCCGACCGCGGCGGCTGCGTTTTTATGGAGGAAAAACGCTAAGGCGCCCGTGTGCTGTGCGATGTCAGTGCACGTTAAAGATCCCCAGGTGGTCGAAATTATTCCGGAGCCCTCCACTACGGACCTATTTGTTCCTCTCTTCTTTCACTCCCTCCTTTATCCCTTCCCTTAAGGCGCGGTTCAGGTGTCCAACGATATATGAGACAGATACTGCGCCATTTCCTTTCCACCAAAGACCAATTATTATTATTATTATTGCTCGGTATTAAAGACCTGGCAATGTTCTGAGGCTGGCCGCGTGCTGCCTAGCCGGAGGTAGGGGCTGAGCTCAGATCTGATCGCTAATGCTCCGTTGAGGACCCTTGCCAGCTGTGCAGGTCAAGTGGACTGACTACTACGAGGCCGACTGGGACTGCGACGCCCATTCGTGGTGCACCAACCAGCTGCAACCACTTCGTGGCGTCTTCTTGGCGGCGGACGGATTGTTGCGATCGGATGCCCCGACAGCTGGAACAGACGAGCCCGGCAGGCGCCATCGAACTATGTTTGACCAAAGGTGCTGTCGTCCTGAGTAGAGGATTAGGAACGGCTCCTGGCGACGGTGAGCTGTGACGACAGGCCTCTCATCCCTTCGTCCGGAGTATGGAATGCGGTGATAACGGGGATTTGTGTGACCTTTTGTACCTGAGCATCGCAGTTGACTGCGGACAGCAAGCAGCTTATTTTTTATTCATTTCGAGAGAGCAGGGAATGCAGGCGCTAAATCCGACGAGTTGAATTTCTTTGGCTCGCCGCATGTCTCAGAAAGATATGTGCAATGTTTTTCTCTAATTTCTATGTCACCCTGTTACACTTATCAAAGCCGACGAGCCATATATCTTTAATTATATACGGTTTAGTTCTTAACTCCAAGAGATATACCATTGCGCTTCATTGAAGGTACAAATACCAGAGGTGCTCCATATTCCACTAACTTTGCACGCATTAAACAAAATTACTGCCACATTTGATCAACTCGATTGCACTTTCCTGCCGCTTTACAACAGCACAGCGCTAAAATTGAAGTTGGTTGATGCAAACGCTTGTCTCCCGCATTAGCGTCGTAGCGGTCACGCGAATGTACCAATAATCCCACGGCATTGGCAATAACACATCGCAAACCTTCATTTCTTCTGACGCAGAAAAGAGCACCTTAAGATGGCTTGTAGTATCCAGAAAGTGTGTGTGCGTGTGTGCGCGAGCGCGGGCTGGAAACGTGCCTTGTATTGTTACAAACCACCAACTATAGCTGAGCTCCATGTGTCTAGTTTTGGTTATGCTCGTTTTCGCAAGAATATGAGTGAGAAATCTAATGTGGCTATTTTTGTTGCGATGCAGACTCCCCGGGCTAGTGGATTGCTTTTGATAATTAAAATGTAGAAAAAGACAGCAATTCATTCACCACTGCGGCCGGAGGCACTGCAGGGGGCCGTGGCTGGAACATAAAGAGAAACGGAATAATGATGTAATAAAGCGGTTTAAAAAACTTCATGGTAATCATACAATGTTTCATAAAACTTGGCACATTGTAGGTTTCATCAGTTCAAAAAATTTCAGCACGACTGCAGTTCCTTTCGCTAAATGTGACAGAAAGAATTGACCAAAAATGGCTGAGTACTTAAAGGGCCAATACCCATACCGCGCGTACATATGTATAGACTAGGGCAAAGTGTACAGCGCATGTTATTTTACAGCAACGCGAACGGTGCCACTGAAACGTTCGAGGGAAGCTAGCAGACTACAAGGCGTCATCTGTATACGCTCGTGATTCACAACTAGACACATGAAATGTTTAGCGGCTGTGTCGCGCACAGCCGTGCCGTGGATGCCAGCAGAGTGAAGACGAGATTAGCTTTGTCGAAACGCAGTATGAGCTTGCGGCGACCTGATTAGATAATCGTTTTGAAAGCCCAAGCCGCGCCTGAAAGGACGCTAATGCATCCATGGTTTGAGAGCAAGATGACGGTAATCTTCGAGCAGCCAATTGAGCCCCCGTCGGCTTCGGGGAAGTGCCTCCCACTTTTCTTATCTGAGCATTTGCACTACACTGGGTTAGTAGTCCCACTGGAAAATTTGATTGTTTTCTGTTCTCAAGCTCTTAATGCATGGATATGACATTCTAAATGCGGAAGCACCGATCTGTGCCCATAAAATGTACAGATTGCACTGCCATCTGCAATATAACTTCCAAAAAGAGGGAAGTAAATTCTAGCATTGGCCGCATGCTTTTCGCTCAAACAATAGAGCGTTAAGGGTTCAGCGAAAAACCCGGGGTCGACGTCATTGGCGCGAGCGAGAAATCCAAACAAAAATACCCAGAGATTGCTCATGAAGGGCAACCTGGGTCTCGCAGCGCACCGGTGTTTGTGTTTGAAACCCAGGGAAGGGGCGCATAGCTTAACCGCTGCAGCAGTAAGCAAGGAGGGACACAAGGACTCCCGGAGATCGATGAATGTAAAGTGGTGAATGACCAACTCCGCACATGTGGGCATCAACCAATTAACGCTGTTGAGTTCGCCTTAAGGCAAACAGTGAATGACCCCTTCAGTTTTTTTAAGGTCTGCCTTCTGCGAGACTGCGTACAATGCACTTTGTAGCCGTTTTGTCTTTAGTCTCCGCTAAACAAAATGAACGGTTTCGCGGGCTTATTATATGGCTTACAATTCTCGAGTCGTTTGATGATTAGGCTGTTTTTAATGACTACAAAGACCACAGCGAGAGTTAAGGATGGCTTGAGACAGTCAGCGTCAGGAGTATTCAGCCCAGTCGACGAGCTAACGCGAGCAGATAATAAGCAAATCAGCTCAGACTGACGACTCGCATCCCTCAAAATTCGAAGGATTCTGGTAAGAAATTGAAATAAGTATTCGGAGGGGCTTACTTTCTTTGGCGCTTGCGACTTCGATGCATCCATTCTTCTCTGTGTTCTTCTTCTTCAGACCGTAGCTCCAGCGTGCAGGTAGAGCGCGAGCTTCTTTTTTTTTTTTTACCGAGATTTATTGCTTCGTGTCATCAATGGGCGAACGTGTGGTGAAGGATGCAGAAATGATTACAGTAATGCAATAAGGTTCTCAGATACACAAACGCCGCAAAATCAATGCATGGGAGTTAATCGCATGTGTTCGTTTTTAATGAAAATAAAGGAAAACGAAGTAGTAATTTGGATGTTTTTCTTCGCTTAAGATATCTCCCATGTTACCAAGAGATTCAGTGCACATAGCATCTCTTCCTGACAAGTGAGATAGGATTTCCAAGTTTTACAATACGTGCTTGCACTCCACCGCCGTGCCAATTACGGTTTTCTTTTTTAGCTTTGGCCTGTTGAACTGCCCTTGAGATATGGACAGACACTACAATCAATTCGCATCTATTCGCGGTCGATACATAAGATCAGCGCGGCTGTATGGCGTCGAGAAAACATCAATCCGAAGAAACCGAAAATGAGAATAAACCGATGCAGAACGGCGTATCGTCGAGATGAGCATCTTTCGCACCGAATTATTTCTGCTGTGTGTCGGTATTATGCGGCGTGGACTCCCTGCTTTCTGGGGTATGTTGGGTAAAGTGCGCAGAGCCGCAGCCTCAGCAGTGCACCTTGATTAACCCCAGGTCCTCCCCATTCCCACTTCTTGGAGAAACTCTTGGAAGTAATGACCTGGTGTGACCCAAACCATCAATACGGTACCTTTCGACCTCAGCTGTTGAATCCACAAGTCGCCAAACCCGGACAAGACTGACAGCTTATGGCCGGGATTTGCTACAGGCCAAAGGCTTCTCGAATGTCTCTCCAATTAACCCTGTTCTGTGCCTGCTCCGGCTAAGCTATATCCGCCAATTTCTTAATCTCGTCCGCCCACCTAACTTTCTGCCACCACTGGCTACGCTTCCCATCTCATGGAATCCACTCCGTTACCCTTAAGGACCAGCGCTTATATTTCCTTCGCAGTACATGCCCTGCCCCAGCCCATTTCTTCCTCTTGATTTCGACTTGGGTGTCATTAACCCGTGTTTATTACCTCACCTACTCTGCCCGCTTCCGGTCTCGTAACTTTACATCTATTAATTTTCGTTCCATAGCTGGCTGCGCTGTCCTTAACTTAAGCTGAACCCTTTTCGTTACCCTCCACTTTTCCGCCCCGTAGGTGACTAGCCCCGTAGGTAACTAGCGGTACGATACAGCTGTTGTATACATTTCTCATGAGGGAAGTTGGTAAACTGCTATTCATAATCTGAGAGAAGCTGCAAAACACGCTCCACACCATTCCGAAAAAAAAATCGGAAGTTCCAGCAATCCATTGCGCTAATCCTCTTTTAAACAAGAAAAAATTGAACACAAATTCTGAGGCTGCAGTCATTTTGCATCAGAAAGCTAAAAGTTATAATCTCAATTAAGCCTACACGAGCGTTGCAACCTCAGCCTGGCGAATTACCGTCACCGACAGAATTATAACAAATGCATTTTTTCTCTTTCGTTACATAAAAATTGTGGGTGACGGAAAAAAAACCGGTTCGCAATGACCGCTTCACCGGCTTCGTCACCCGTAGATGTTGACATTAGAAAAGACAGTTCATGCATGCGTAAGACATTGGAGTAAACTTCAGTACAGGAGTAAATAAAGGAAGCCAAGAGCCACCGAAACCAAGGAGCATAGGGGACGTCTTCTTTTGAATTTACAGCTTTTCATCGATGGGCGTACGATAAAAGCCGAACAAAAACAACCGCATGCCGACGCTGGGATCCGAACTTACGACCACCGAATTTTGCGTCCGGGGTTTTACCAACTGAGGAACGGCGGCGGCTGTCCAATCCGCTGCTTTCGGAGATATTTATGCGAAGTGTAAGCTAACCTTCACAGTGTTCACCAGCACCACGCCCGTTCATAGCGTTGGACGTAGTACGTCCTGTACTACCGCGAGTGCCACGTAGGAACGTTATCGAACGGCGAGGGCGGAAGCTGTGCGAGAACCCCCTTATGCTACCTTTGGTATTAAGGCTGCCAGATTCGAGGCCTTCGTTAAACTATTAAGCATACAAGTGAAGGGAAATTTGAAGGGTAAGGTGTTCGTCATGGCAGTGCGCTAACCACACCTGTCTAAGGAACGTTCTCTGCTCTCTGCTTTTGCAGATTTTCTGCACGCCGCATCCTGCGCTACCTCGCAACGAAAACCAGTTCGCCGTGTCCCAGACAGATAGCATTCTGGAAGCAATATCATCGTTTGCAACGCCATACCTACGTCACGGAAATCTACAGGGGAAGAGGCTATCAGCGCTTCCGGGGCCATTCACGGCATAAAAAGGCATCCGCAACGAGCCCACCACGCAGTTCGGCGGCAGTGCGCTAACCACACCTGTCTAAGGAACGTTCTCTGCTCTCTGCTTTTGCAGATTTTCTGCACGCCGCATCCTGCGCTACATCGCAACGAAAACCCGTTCGCCGTGTCCCAGACAGATAGCATTCTGGAAGCAAGATCATCGTTTGCAACGCCATACCTACGTCACGGAAATCTACAGGGGAAGAGGCTATCAGCGCTTCCGGGGCCATTCACGGCATAAAAAGGCATCCGCAACGAGCCCACCACGCAGTTCGGCGGCAGTGCGCTAACCACACCTGTCTAAGGAACGTTCTCTGCTCTCTGCTTTTGCAGGTGAGAATTCTAGTGTGCAACTGTTTCTACCTTATGTATTTTGTCTGTTATTGTGGTGCACTGCTGCCGAATACTGCCCTTGCTGCATGATGTGTTAGAATGGGGAAGGGGAACGTGAAAAACGCTGGAAAAGAGTGTGAAAAAGAAACCACAGATATGAAGGAGCTGCAAGAGTTGGTAACCGCATTTGAAAATTTTAAGCGTGATTTCAGGGCTGAAATGCGCGAGCTAAAAGACAGCGTTTCATTCTGCACTGATGTTTGCACCGAAGTAAAGAACACGGCCGATGAAATAAAGCAGCTCAGGCAAGAAATGCAAGAAATGTTCAGACAGAACCAGGAACTGAAGGCAGAAAACGAACGCTTAGCGCGCAAATGTGAAGACCTTGAGCAATATGAACGATTGAACAACCTAGAAATCAAAGGTGTTTCCTCCGGATTTGATCCCCTCACTGTGGTTCAAAAGATAGGTGACCATGTTGGTGAAAAAGTTGATACTGCCGATATCGATGCATGCCACTGGGTTCGTACGCAGAATTCAGATGTGCAAAACATCATCGTGCGGTTTGTGCGCAGAAGCAAGCGAAATGACATTCTGAACAAATGCAGAAAAAAAAAGAGTTGATACCACTGTGCTGGGTGATGAAACGGGAAAACTAATTTCTGTCAATAAACACCTAACTCAGGCAAACAAGGTACTGCTTTCTGCTGCAATCAAGAAAAAGAAGGAAAACGGTTGGAAGTTCGTTTGGACTGCAGGCGGAAAAATACTTGCCCGTAAAGAAGAACATGGGTCGGCTATTCAAATCGCTAGTCACGCGGACCTGGTCCTGATTACTGCATAAGAGTAGCAAGCGAAACACCAGCAAACACACCAGCACACCACAGGTTAAGCATGTATAGCTACTATAGCACCCAGGAATTCAATAACCAGCACAGCAACAGAGATAGTACTTTTTCCGCAATGCATGTGAACATTCGAAGTATTAAAAGAAAGAGTGACGATATAAATACGTTTCTCGAACCTTTCAAAATAAATTATGACATCCTGGCCTTTTCCGAGACATGGATTACAACTCCTGATGATGCACCACTTTTCTCCGGCTACATTCCTCGGCATGTATATCGCGAACACAAGAGAGGCGGAGGAATCTCTGTATATTTTAAGGAAACACTCACGTATGAAATATTACAAGATTTCTCGTTTATATCACCAGATATTGAATGCCTAGGAGCACGAGTTGGGAAGTTTGTGATCTTAGTTGTGTATCGTCCTCCAATGGGGCACAAAAGAAACTTCTTGCAATTTCTTGACACGTTTTTTTCCTTCGTTGGTGCAAAACAATATTCCTGCGTTATTCTGGGAGATATAAACGTAGACCTTTCTTCCAATGGCTTGCACGCCAGCGAACTAAAGACTCTTCTTTCTACATACAATTCCGAAAACAGCATACGCATGCCAACAAGAATAACCACACAGAGTGCAACACTGTTAGACGTATGCGTAACAAATTTAGAACCTCATGAATTTTATTCTGGAGTGCTCTCATCTGACTTGAGCGACCACTTGCCATTATTTTTTATTGCGGTATCCCAAAAGAAAACCAGGAAAGACCCGGATGCGCTGCTTCATACGCGTCGAAAAATCACTGATGAAACTCTGCAGCGCTTTGCTCGTCTGATAGAAAGAGTTGACTGGAGTGAAATCTATAAACAAAAAGACGCTAACAAAGCCTTCGATATATTCTTCACCTTGTTACGTTCCTCGTATGATGTGGCATTTCCAGAAGAAAAAGTCATTTCTCGTAGAAACAAAAAATTCCGAAAACCATGGATGAATTCACTTCTTTACAGCCGCATAAAAACAAAGGACAAAATGTACCACGAATTTTTGCACAAAAGAGACCCAGGTTTATTTTTGAAATTTAAAAAGTACCGGAACGCACTAACATCCGATCTGAAGAAAGCTAAGGCAGAATTCTTCCATAGTAAATTCGATAGCATAAGAGAAAATCCTAGAAAGGTGTGGGATGCAGTAAATACACTCACTGGAAGAACTAAAAAGTGTTTAAATATTACTGAAATCACCATTGATGGCAAGATTGTGCGCGGTGATGCTCTCGCCAATGCTATGAACATGCATTTTATTAAAGTAGGCTCGAATGCCTGTACAACAAAGAATTGCACTGATCAGTCAGTATCGACCATAGCACCGTTATGCGAGTTAATTTATATGCGCCCAACAACTCCTCACGAAGTAGAAATGTTAATAAACAAGCTTAAAATAATGCTGCTGCTGGAATCGATGTCATCGGCCCGATTGAGTTGAAGTATATATCCGCAGTGATATCCGTTAGTTTGGCCTTTATTATAAATCTTACGTTGTCCACAGGAGTCTTTCCACAAAAGTTAAAGGTAGCAAGAGTCACCCCTATATATAAAGGCGCGGGCCCTGAAAACTTAGCAAATTACCGCCCTATATCCGTCCTGCCAACGCTTTCAAAAATTTTTGAAGGTGTCATTCATAACCGATTAGTGTCATTTTTTGATAAACATAACATTATTACAGAAAGTCAATATGGATTTCGAAAAGGGAAATCAACGGAGCAGGCTTTGTTATACAATAAGGATAAAATAATTTCTAACATTGAGGATCGAAAATACACTGTAGGACTTTTTCTCGATATTAAAAAGGCGTTCGATTCTATACAATACAACATCTTACTACACAAATTATCTATGTACGGTGTACGTGGTGTTGCCCTGCAACTTCTATCTTCTTATCTTTATGATCGATATCAAATAGTACTCATTAATGGCTCAAGTTCATCACAGTTAAAACTAACTCAGGGTGTCCCACAGGGAGCGATATTAGGACCGTTGCTCTTCCTCGCGTATATTAATGATATTGTGAAAATACCTGAATCACCAGAGATCATTATGTATGCAGGTGACACTAATATTTTTTTCACATCGCATGAGATAACAGCACTCGAAACCAAAGTAAATAACTATCTAGTGCACTTGTCCAGCTGGCTGAAGAAAAATATGCTAGAACTGAATTCAAAAAAGACAACATTTATCGTATTTCGCCCAGTTAACAAACCACTGCACAAAAGAATAACACTTAAGTTTGATGACCAAGGTCTTTCCTTGGTTAAAGAACAAAAATTCCTTGGCGTATGGTTCCAGGAAGAGTTGTCATGGACGCCACATGTGAATCATCTAACAAATGAACTAGCACGAACCGAAGGATGTTTATACAAAGTAGGGCACATAATTCCTCTATGGCTAAAACAATTGTTGTACAACTCCCTGTTCTATTCAAAACTAATATATGGGATGATGGTGTGGGGAACCACAACAAAGGGCAATTACAATAAGCTCATAATACTGCAGAAAAAGATATTACGTTGTTATGAAAATTATTATGGACGTTACCAGCTCCTACAAACTTCTCCTTTGTTCTTAAAATATAAAATGCTGAGGACTGATCAGCTATACTACTATAAACTACTTCAGTTCGTACAACTCCGGAAGCTGCACATTTGTGACAGGGAAGAAAACTCCACTTATCCTTTCCGACACAATAAATGACGCATACCAAAAACTAGAACCAATTACGGTAAACAAACAGTTCCTTATCAAATGGCTTCGATTCTTAATAAACTTGAAGGTAACTTGAATTTCGCATCTAATATTAGCACATTCAAAAAGCACAATAATGATGTCGTAATAATATCAGGTGTTTTGTACGGGGAGTGACGAGTACATATGACATGCATACTCAGGATGTATTCTTCTTTTGTACTATGGTTTTTCACTTTATTTTTGTAATAAGTGTCCTTCAATGTATTGTCTACTGAACAAAATCTCTGTATAATATCCTTGCATTTTTTTTTGTACTTATCATATTGTGGTAATGTTGTGGTTATAATAGCATAATTTACCCATATTTGTTTTAGTTATGTGACTTACCTTCTTGTTATGCTCAAATTTGTATTGCACTTCCGTCGACTGCAGAGGGACAGAGGCCTCGTCAGGCGCCACAGCCTTTAGCCTCTGCCCCTGCAGCAGATGCTGTAACTGCTCTGCTGAAATAAATCTTTCTTTCTTTCCTTCTTTCTTTCTTTCTTTCTTTCTTTCTTTCTTTCTTTCTTTCTTTCTTTCTTTCTTTCTTTCTTTCTTTCTTTCTTTCTTTCTTTCTTTCTTTCTTTCTTTCTTTCTTTCTTTCTTTCTTTCTTTCTTAAATGACAGAAGCCAAGAGCCACCGATACCAAGGTGCATAGGGGATATCATCTTTATTTTTATTTTTCATCTCTAAGTCGCATTTTTTTCGCTTTGTGCCGCATAACAGCACTTTTTGCTTTGTACTTGAATCCGAGCACGATGTTAGATTTGCCAGAAGTGCGAGTGGGGTCACGGAGCGCGGCTTTAACATCCAAATTCGTTATAAGTTCTTTAACTGCATCCCCATGTATTGGCAATCTCGCTCACATTTTCATGCTCATTTTCTGTGACACCTAGAATTTAAATATTAATTTTTCGAGAGTACTGTTCCATTTTTACCAGTAGAGTCACAAGGTTCCTAGATCTTAATTCCAAGACAGTACATCTGGAACCAAACTGCTCATTTTCGCTCATTATGTTTGAGTTTTTCGCTATTTCAAACTACAGTTTTCTTCTTCAGTTCCTCACTGTTCTGTGTACACTTAATGTTGTGTGTCAGCTCCGTCTGCTCCTTTTTTACTTCCCGGATTTCATTCCTCAGGCTGCATTCGCTAGATTCAAGTAACGTCTTCAGTTCTCTTTGAAATTCTTGCTTGATCTTCAGGACCTCATTTCGGAATTCCGCTTTCAATTTCGCAATATCTTTGGCCATTCTACCGCACACAAAGTAGTACACTCCGACCTGGCAGGAGCGGCGACAAGAAAAAAGGTTCGAAAGGTGTACATGTATCAACACTAACCTGCCGAAGGAAACAGGCGAGCGCGTTAGGCGTTTCTGTCAAGCTGTCGTCGCTGGTGCCAAAGTGACCAGGCCGGCCGGCGAATGATCCTTATGTAGCCTTTGGCGTCCCACCGAGTCAGTGCTGAAGATCATGAGAGGCGATGAAGAATTACGCCTCCTGGCGCTGGTTGGCTTTGATGGCATCGTTGATGGCGCGTACGAGCCGCGCTGCCTTGTCGGCTTTCGTCAGGCCGTCTGTGCGGCTTAGCAAGGTTAATATGCCGAAGGAAAGAGGGGAGCTTGTTAGGCGTTTTTGTCAAGCGGTTGTCGCTGCTGCCAATAACCACACTTCGACGATCAAACTCTTCTGACATGCTAAGTGGCGAAAATATCATACGTCGGATATCTGTGCAAGGAATACCCGTTGTAAGTTTGCGCATAAGAAGATTAAATCATAGTAATACTGCTGCGCAAGGCGAGGAAGGATTTAGAACACCGCAGCATTGTCCATATTAATGTTCGCGACCGAAACACGTTTAAGGTGCAAGACCCCATCGGCGTTATGGTCAACAGAAGCGCAATTAAGGTTTCTGAGAGACGCGAGGCCAACACCGATCTATGACATACGCAAAATGCGGGACGCTGCCGTCGCTGGCTGGTCCCGACGGGGGGTAACAGTTAGGGTTACGCGTCATAGGAAAGTATGTAAGCAAAATTTTACGCATCATTACTATTATTTCACATTCCAACCATGACGGCGTCTTTTCTGTTATCAAAAGGCGACTATATCCTACAGCAGAATGCAAATGTATGCAACCTAATTTCAAAGGCGATCACTTTTTAAATATCCATGAGGCGTGCGTTAAGCAGGCACCCTTCACTTGGGTTATCAGGCAGAAGCGCATCGCAAGGACACACAAGTAAAAAAAAAACAATTACTTGAAATATTTTCTTGTTTCACCCGTTGCCCATTCATCCGACCTTTCGTCAACAGTTGTATAGTTCTTTGAATAAGAATGTTACAAAGCATGCAACTACATTTCGAAGCTGATATATAAAAAATCGTAACGACCAACGTGCATTATGCTGCACGACATAGCCCCAAGAGGCGCTCTATTGGCCGGGTGCTTCTCCGAATCGCTCAGGCTTCTTGTGAAATGAGACACGCGGTCGTGCGCGACACATTTGTTCACTAACACGGCCGTGAAACGAAGGTAGACTAGACAGCTGTGCACAATGAACAGCTCTGCTCAAAACCGCTGTAAGCAAACGAAGGCGAACCGCGCACTGCAGCAAATGATGGCGCAGGCAGCACTCCCAGTCGAATTTGTCGTTCGCAAGCGCCCTTTGTGATTTTAAACACGAAGTTGGTCTATATGCGCCCTTAAAAATGCTGCGTGTGTGGGCGTCAGAGCTTTCGTGAGTTTCGTTTCATCTTTATCGCCTTTGTATGCAGTAGCCTGTAAGGTAGATTACCATGCAGCTAAAATCGCCAGTGATCGTCAAAGAATGCCGCCAAATCCTCATTGCGTAAAAAAAAACCCTATGCGTGACGTTCCAAAAATACAGTATCCGCAATAAAGATACTGTGGACGTAGCGACACCATTGTTCAGGCAAAAGTTGGAACCGTCCCCATTCGGTGTTCCGTGGGTTCATGTTTTGAGCATCACTCCCGATATGACATCAAGTTGATTTGCAACCTTTTGTGGTGAAAGAAAACAGCATGTGGTAGGGTATTGACGTAGTTAAACAGAATACACGTGCGAAAGCAAGCGTTTAGCCTGCTTGGCTCATGGTTTTGCTTTGCTGGGTTGCCGGCAAGTCTGGCGACGAATTTAGTTGGATAGTAAAGAAGGTGGTTTATTTGGACGTTGGAAGCGCTGGCGACTAAGACTCTTGCACAAGTAATCGATGAAACAGCAGGGCGATAGGCGAGATGCATGGTCGCAAGGAGAAGTTCTCCGGCACGAGCGCCAGCCAGCCGCCTTAAGAGCTTCGTCGTGGCTAGCTTCGGCGCATGATGACCTTCTTGATTGAAGTGGTATTAGTTGATGAACACAATGTTTTGCAATGTAGAGCGCGAGAGTGTGTTGTAGTTTAACACGAGGAGACCTTGAACACTATGTTGATAAAAACATTTTTTTCTGAAGTCCTCTCAAATCAGCTGCAGCATGCAATACCTTCTTTGTTTGGACCTTAATCAAACATGTGCTTTCAGGGGTTGGTCCATACTGTCTAATCTACATGTATCGCGCACGGTGTTGCAGTATTGTAGTGGCGCTCATGAACAATCAGCACTATTACAAATTGACCTCGCAAAGGCATTCGATCGAGGGTCTCATTGATTGCATTTTACTCTTTAAACCAGGTCAATTTTGGTTCAATTCTTTAAACGGAGATACGCGTTTGTTCCAAAAACTGTTCCACGCGCTTGACTGTTAATGGCTGTCTCACAGCCAGTTCGCATTTAGACCTCATCCAGTCGCATTTAGTCCTCATTCAGTCCGCATTCAGTTCCCTACTCACCTCACTCCTGTTCGCGCTATACTTGGAGCCCCTTTGCATAAGTGTTAAAAAGAGTAGACCTGTCAGTGGTTTCCGTATTATGCGTCAGGAACTGAAGGTATTAGCTTGTGCAGATGACCTCGAGTTTTTCTGCGTTCATAAGCTAAAACGATAAGTTTATTTTATTACCGGAAGACTTTGGTTGAGTGCCGAGGGCTCGGATTTCTCGTTCTAAATGTTGTGGTCTTTGGTTTGATATGTGAGGAAGGACACGTGCTGAATATGCTGGTATGCAATAGACACGAAGGCCAACGAAGTACGGTGTCGTCCCTGTGAGTGCCTATAAGCACAGTTAACATCACTGCAAGTACAGCGTGCCAACTCTGCAGCATGTAATCTGTTTCTCGCTACTAAAATTTAATATGAACTTGAAATTATTCATTGCACAAGAATTTTTATTCAGTGTTACCACGCAGTTTTCCCAACTGTTGTATGGGAATCGTCTTTTGTATAGACGTTATGACCTTTTCCGGTATGTTCTCGCTGCAGGGCTTGGTTTAGCCCACCTGTACGTCCGATAGGTAGTTTCACGTTTCATGTTTTTGCGGGGCACTACACACCAATTAGCGCATGCATTCCTGCAAGTAAATTTAGTTCATGTTTTACGGAGCCTCATTGCGTCTTATGTTTCTGATCATCCGTGTTTGAGGGGATTAATCGATGAGCTGTATTTAGCTTTTCGTTTCCTACTTGTTCGTTTTTCGCCCGAGCTTCTTGCTGTGTCGTGACAGTACATGGATTCGGTTTTGTATGCTCTTCCGTCCTCTCATGTGCAGCTCTGAGTATTTTAGTTTACCGAGACAAGACTTTCACTCAAGAAAGTGCGTAAAATGCCTCTCTCGCCATGGACTCACACAGTTTTGTATCAGCTACGCACAGAGACATTACCCGTTAACTCTTGGTAAGAGAAGAAGGATATTTTTGTGCCTACGGTAAATTGTCGCCCTTGTGACGCTTCCGAAATGATTGAGCATTGCTTCCCAAATTGCAAAGATGCAAAACACTTCTGGGACACAATGCGACGGACATTAAAAAAAAGACAACTTTGAAACGCATTCTGTAAGATATCTCACTGCACTACCTTTGTCGATGAGCCCTAAGACATGTTCTTTTTAATTGAATTACACGTCCTCTGGAAAACTCTCATGATTGACTGACGTTGTGAATCTGTTGTGTCTGCTAGCGATAACTTCAGTGAATTGATTGTACACTTAAAACAAGTGTATGTACAAACTGAGTTCGAACCCGGTTTGTACTCACTTCTCGTGCTGTGCTCTTCATTGCCTTTTCTTCTAGTGCTTTGCTGTTTTGCTTAGGCGTGCCGTATTATGATGTATTAGTTATGTTCTCCGTGTTGCCTGTTTTTTCGTGTTTGGTTGCTTAGTTGTGTCGTGTTATGCATAGTGTTTATTTGTCACTGTCTTCCTAATTTTTGTGCATAGTTCAGCACCGCCGTCAGCACGCTTAACACGAACGCTCGACAGCGTGGCTTGGACTGGCTTGGACTGACGCCAGCGCCGCGAAGCGTTGTCCACTGTTGTTTAAATAATATTTATATTCGCGACGGCTGACGATAGCTGGAGCGCAGCTCGATTCGAATAGTAAACCTGAGTTTCGCCGTTGTCTGACCGGCGGGGAGAGTGCGATTACTTGACTTGAGCCATTTCGACACTTTTCGCTCGTGGCTGCGGTGCGGCAGCTCACGCGCGTTTCCAGTTTTACCTAAAAAGATCAGATCGGAAGATCTTCTGGGTTGTTGCCCGCTCCTAAACTGCTCGCCGCACAGCATCTTCTATTCTGTCTTCATCTCTGAATGCCTGGATGACTCTGTCCACAGCGGAAACGGGCCTCCTTAGTGTAGCAAATGCTTCTCATTGAGACATTATGCGAGCACCGTGAACTATGGCGAAGCGCTCTTGTCATCTTTTGAAGAAGATTCTTAGATGCAAGGCTTTATATGATCTCTGGTCTAACTTCGTTCTTCAGTATCGTAAATCTCATTGGCTTTTGCCGTGCCTCTGCCGGCATTAGCGGTGTGGTGCTGAAAACGAGCTACTTCGCGCTTTCTTTACGCTTCATGCTCCCGTATTATCAATGGCTACGCTGTGTGACATAAAAAGCCCCGAGCTATCACGCCGTGGTCTGCGGCCGTGACGAATTTCGTGCATGAGCAACGCCAAAATACACCTGGGAAGGAGCCTATAACGTTGGGATCAGCAGCCAAACGCCAAAGCCACTGGGAAACTGCGGCTATGCCGGTTATTAGTTTTAAATTAATAATACCTCAACCCAGCTTGAATTGAGTACCTCAAAACAAGGTATTTGTTAAGTGCTTGATGGCGTTCAGTCGTCACAGAGTTATGTTTGTCTGCTAGACGCGCGCATGTGGAAGCCTAAGTAACTCAGAACATTGCTTCAACTTCGTCTGTAACAACCTCCATGCAACGCTGGGCAACAGAATCTGACGTTACTGCAACTTTGCGTGAGATACGTTGTAAATAGTATTTCAGAATTACATCGCAACAACGTTTATGGGCATGCATAGCATCACATTGCGTACAATCATCTCGCCAACGTTTCCCAGTCCATGTTTACACAACATTTGGGAACAGCAAGGTGCTGCATAATACTGAAAAGGCCAATGATGCACTGGTAATATAATTTATCTAATCCTGCTGTTTTTCGCGAACGAAGTGAATGCAGCGTAACTGGAAGATACTGAACGAACATATGAGTAGAGCTCGTAAAGCGGCCTTCTTGAGAATTAGCTTGTGCGTTTTTATAGAATGCAGTTCGATAATGCTCACGCAAACACAGCAGCGCGTACTTATACGGCTTTTTTAATAAAACGTATGTGCTGCATGATCGGGCTCACTTGTATTCTAATCTTTGCCATCAGAAGTTCGAAAATGTACAAAATAACTTCGTTTGACTGGTGAGCGTCACTGGCTCTAAAATGAGGGCCCCATGTGTGTGTGTGTGTGTGTGGGGGGGGGGGGGGGTTGTAAGCATGCTTAAAGTCACACTCGTGCCTTTGTGTGCGCAACGTGGTGGTGTTTTCTGGCTCGTAATCGCTGTGGAGGTGCTTGTTGTGTTAATTACATTTGCCAATGGACTGTAAATAAAAATGAGCACGTTGTGATCAGTTATATTTGAAATGTTCTTGAGATCTGCTCTTCAACTTTGCAGTTTGTGCAGAGGCTCATTATTTTTTTCACGTAGGATATGTGCATATGTTTTTCACAACTGCTGACACAAATTAAGCGGCAACGTTATTTTGTGTACTTTTTTAAATCAAACCTCGTGATAATGTCTTATCAATGTTACCAAATTATGGCATTAAGGTTAGTGTGTACCGTTACCTGGTGATCAAAAAGATTTTGTTTGGTTTATAGGGGTTTAACGTCTCAAAGCAACTCAGGCTATGAGAGACGCCGTAGTGATGGGCTCCGGAAATTTCGACCACCTGGGGTTCTTTAACGTGCACTGACATCGCACAGTACACGGGCCTCCAGAATTTCGCCTCCATCGAAATTCGACCGCCGCGGCCGGGATCGAACCCGCGTTTTTCGGGCCGGCAGCCGAGCGCCATAACCACTCAGCCGCCGCGGTGGCCCTGGTGATTAAAAAGAGCGACATTACCAACACTCAGGCAAGGTTTCACTCTGGCATTTGCGGCCATTCAGATAACGTTTCAGCAACATTTTGCGTTACCTGGGAAGGCACCGTGTCACATTTCTACAGGCAACTAGAGAGCATATATATAAAAAAAGAAATTCGGCTCCACTGCTCTTGCAGTGACGCCTATGTTGAGCCTGTGAGATTTACAAAGTCACCCGTGCCACGACTGGCAATATCCATTCTCTAATAGGCACCGTTTGGTATATACGCTATTTCATATAATTCTGTCAGCAATTTTTTAAATTACGCTTTTTTAGTTAGAGTAGCGCTTTTTTCTGGCTTAGTGATGAAGAAATGTGCAACGTGACCGTATACTGCCACTGAGCAAAGCACGCAAAATTTTCGCTAGTGATCGTATACTTTGTTCATGCCAAACGGTATTGCTGCAGTGAACGAGACAACCTGGTGCACCACCGGGTTATTCTCTGAGAAGCACCAAATCTCGAGAATTTGCTGCGAGATTGCCAAGCCGATAGTACATACGAAGTAGTGTCGGTGGATTGCTGGTGTGCGTGCTGCTTACGGCGGTTCGTGCATGACGCGCACTTGCCATAGACTCTATTAGAGATAGCTGAGGTGTAATGTTGCGGGGTGTAACAACTGGCGCACCGCGGTTTGGGCTCTCAGTTCAAAACTGCGAGGCCACGCTTTCATAGCAACCAGCATTTATTGGCCCTAGGGCGATGCCAAACAGCAGCGACTGTATTTTCACAGCACGCTTGAACTGCATATCACGTTGGAGCAACTTAACTCTTCGGCTATAATAGAGCTGAAGTGGATGTGCGGTTCATGTATTAGTATTCGTGAAAATAGCCTTGACGTTCTAGACGCATTCGCGATATCGTTGCCCCCTTGCTAAGTGAATAAGTAAACCTATTAAGTGGAAGTAAAGTTTCATTGTGCTCATAGACCACCTGCCAGCCGAGAATAACCCCGGAACTTAAGACCTATTCAGCTGCGTGCAGGTGCCACAGCTCTAGCTCCTTATTAGAAGGACCTATTTTCAATAACCCTATAAAGTGAAGGAACCTTAATTTGTGCTTTAATGTGCACATTTTTAGTCATATAAAGAATTTCATGAACGATAGATAAAAAGAACACTAGCACCAAAACCAACACCTATGGGCTTATTCACACCGACAGAGTCGGGGCGGCTGTGAAACGCTAGGGCATATGCGTACCGTCATAATCGAAGTGACGCATGTTACAGTGCTTAAAGGGTCCCTGAAAAATGTGTCTGAGGTTCGCTATAATACGCTTGCCTTATGTAGAGTATAGGCCACCCAGCGTTCATGCCCTGTACAAGACTTCAAAACCGAGCCGATCACTTACAATACATTTTTAAAAATTCGCCCTTCTACGCCTCGGGGCGACCAGCGGGGCCGGGCTTTCGCCCGAATCCGAGCGCTACGCGTCATGCAGCGCTCGTTACGTCGGCATCGGATAGCTGTCATTGGTTCGCCATGCCCACTCTTTCTGACGTCACGCAGCTACCATGCCCCCCCCCCCTCTCCCCCCCCTCGGGAACTCCCGCGCGCTCGGCAGCCGGCGGAGGGGCCTAGTGGGTGGGACCGGCAGAGGCGCGCCGGTACTTCAGTGTGCAAAAGTGGCGAGAGGAGACAGAAATGCGCGAGAACTCGGAAATTGGAATTATAACTATATACAGATCACTAAGCTTCCACAAAACGCTTTTAGAAACTTCTTTCAGGAGAATATTTGAGGAGCGGCGCCCTTTAACATACTAAGCATCCCTCAACATTTTTAAGAGCCCCTTTTATGATACCATGCGCGGCTAAAATAATGACTCCCCATTTATTGGCATGCAAAAAGCCGTTATACTCCTTACACATGAAAGGGATCAGTATAGAAGAAGTACAGTAAAATTTATGGTTTTCACTTCTCTATGCGTCTCGAAGAAGTCACAAGTTGAGAATGAACGCTGAAGATTGTTGTGCAAAATGTTCGGGGTAGTTCGTTTTGCGGATCCTTACACACTTCTTCGAAAATTTCGAAAAATATCCCGGAATAATTTTGTTCTTACATGCTCCAAAGAGCTGAAGAAGTGTTTGTAAAGTCAGCGACATTAGGACGAGATGAAAACCCGGCTGAAAATATTTCTCACCCAATGAACCTGAAACTGCCTTGGATGTCCTGGGAACGTTAGAGACGTCCGGCGGACGTCCGGGGTAGTTTCAGTGCCTATTGGGTCAGGCTCTTCAGAATAGACCATGTATATAGCTGTCTTCTCTGGTGGTCGTCCTCCCGGTATAAATACAAGATTCTCTTTTTGTTATTTATGTATTGCAGATCACAGAATTACCGCTGAGTGGAAAAAAGCTGTTGAATATGACGTATAGAAATTATCACTGCAAAAAACACATTTATTTTGTTTCCGCAAGTTATATATCAGGCATGAAAATTTTCGAAATAGTAAAAAATCTTACTTGAGAGATCCATGTGACTTTTGACATTAAAATTACAAATTTATCGATATTTTTGTAAAAACAATGCTAATTCGTCGGTAGTGGCATATTTTATGCCTTACGTGAAAATTTGTGCTACGGGGCAATACTATATTTAGGACTGTACTTAAGTTGTGGCTGGACGCACTGACTAATAACGAAAATCGATTTCCTGTACAAGGCGTAGTTTCTACAATGAGCTGTTTTTTTAATTACGAGGACAGATTTTCTATGTTTTCAAATATCAAAGTGCGCAAGTCCATGACACTCACAGCTGTTTTTTGAAGAGCATAATACACTAGGGAAAAGCTTTTGTACTGTTTTATGCAGAATATATTCGGGCCACATTCCTTATTTCTTTTAGGGGGCGTATGCGGGAGGTGCGGGGTTCGATCCCCAGTGCCGCCGGGTACCCACCGGTGATACAATGGGTGCAAGCTTTCCCCTGGTCCGGTGCTCGGCTTATTTAGGGTGAAATGCTTGGGAAATGGGTCTTTGACCCCACCTTGAGAAAAAGAAAAATACCTTGTGACATGGCGCTCTTTGGCCATAGCTGCCCTTGCGCCATAAAAATCCACAATCATCATCATCATCATTTCTTTTAAAGGGGGGGGGGGGGGGGATTTAGCCATCGTCTGAGTTTCGTTTCCGCAGCGTCGTTGCTGATTCTCTGCTCCTGATTTGAAATACGCGCGCCGCACTTGTTGTTATTCGACTGCCCGGCAGACGGCGGCAGCGTGCGTGACGGCCGCGCATGAACGCCAGTGGCTCTGCAGGTGGTTTCCATGGCGACGCGTTTTGTTACGGTCGGCTGCTCACGCATGCTTCCTCGTCGGGCGGAACGCCGGCCCGCCTTCGTAGCCATCGTTCTGCGCGACAGCTGCTGCTGGTAAGCCCTGAACATTTTTATCGGTCACACACTTTGCCAGTTCATTGATCCCCGAAATAAGTCGCAATTGTCTACAGTAAAAATCTGAAATAGGAATGTAGCACATCGAAAGTGCGAATGAATGCAAGACCACCTTTGACAACCAATAGTGGCGCCAGCGAATAACTTCAGTTCACCAGCTTCGCAGAAGGTGGCGCGTTTTTCTGGTCTGGTTTAGGCACTTCTCGTTTCAAGCTCGCGTTAAATACGAAAGACGGTAGGAACAGTATCAGATAACTCAGTTCCGTAAGCAATGATATTACTACAGAATCAAGTACTCAGATAAGTGTTTCCACCTTTGTGTCGCTTTGTAGCAATGGGTTCATTTGGGTTTTAAGCCACGAACTACCCGCCGAGCAGTCAATCATGGCAAACTAATTTAGTGCTTAATACTCTAGCATTGTTGCTTTCGAAGAACCAGCATATGTTTCAGTTTTGATTTAAACTGCTATAATGGTACCACATCTAATGCACATAATTTAATGCGCCAGACTTGTCATTTAAACCGGGGATCTGAATCTTGTTCATTACAGATGCCAGAACCATGGAGGCCAACGTTCTTTTCATGCTGAATGTCAGTGGTCAGATTGAATCTGCTCAGGTAAGCGACTTGTTCGCATACAAGCGGCATGTTCATTTTGGCTTCCATAAAACGGCCCACACATATGAGAGATGTGGAGCCACAAACAGCGTTTATCTCGTACACGTCAGCTTCACAGATGGTGTTCCGGACACAAAAAAAAAAGGCTCCACTCAAAATATTCCTCCACAGCGCATACTTCCAGTTTTGTTCTATGCCGGATTCAGCATGAACGCATTTGATTTCTTTAATGTCAGTGACAGCTACCGTGCAACTTGCACTATCGGTCCGAGTCATAAAGAGAACACATATCCCAGTTAAACTAGTGGTTACTGCAAAGTCCGAATGAAGATATTTCCTCTTTGTTCTTAACAGTTTCTTTTATTGATTTATTGATTATTTATTGATTTCTCATGAAAGGTTTTATCGATCTGTGTAGAAAACGCACCAGATTTTATTTTAGTCTGCAATCCTGCAGTTCCCTTTTATACTACAGCTGCTTGCACCCTACTGAACGCTTCAGGCAGGCACGCGAATAAGAAGCGCGAATAACTTGTGGGAAACTTTCGTGCCGGAAATACCAGTTTAGTTCGCATGTACTACAGTACTGAGAAGCAGTCTTAGGAGGCAGAAAATAAAACTTCACATATCGGTTATGTAAACATTTTTGTTCATTATTGTGAGATGTATCTTTGCTGTCTATAACTGCCTGTACACAAGGTATCTGGAGCTGACCTACATGCTCGCGATTTAATGTGAACGATAGAAAAAGTGGCTAACGGTGTCTCCACAAACATCGCCCACTGCCTAAATATCGCCGCTTATACCTGTTGCCGTTAACAGGATGGCCAGCGGGAAACAGTACTGCATGACACTCCGCCCAAATATTGGTGCTGAAAATCCTGGAGAACAAAAGTCCGTCACGTGTAATGGAAATGCAATGATATTGGGACTACTCTTAAAACAGCAGTAAATTACACCAGACAGTAAGCTTTGGCCCACGTGAAGAAAATGTTCGAGCTTGCTAACTTGGTTTATTATTCAGTTTCACTACATCGCCATCTGTGTGGTAAAAAAAAAAAAGGTTCGTCATGTTAGAGGAATCCTCTTTTCGCTAGTACATTAGACGAAAAATACCCAGATCCTCCCAGATGCCCCACAGTGAAGAAGAGCACACCAATATCGCGCACTATTTTCGAGTTAATGTATGGAAATTTTGATTTTCGAAACAATTTACTATTATCGGCTGTATATTGACAATCGGAAGTAACGACAGAAATCTTGATATTAGGAAAGAAATGATACCGAACGCGCGCGTGTAAGGGCCGCACATGTTTTTTGAGAGTTTGGCGACCTAGTGCCGTTGCACGAAAGTGTAATTTTTCAACTTAATTCTTGCAGTTAGATTCGAACATATATTACGCGTGCCCTCTTTGTATGACGACCCAAAAAAAAATGCGATCCAGGTAAACCTTTAATAGAGAGAGCGCATAGAAAGTCTGTATGTCCACAAGAGTACAAAATCGGAATACAAAAAAAGAGACTGGTAAGGCACAGGCATACATCACATCACCCCATGTTGTTCCGAATAAAGATTAAGGCGGTGACATGTGACCGCAGCTATGTGAATTTGTGCTTTCACCATAGTTACACCTTTGGCGGTGGCTCGCCACTTCATGCTCGTAACCCGCGGCCGTCGGTACCAGATGTGCCGTGCGGGGAACAATATAAACACGCACAGCGCTCTTTCTATTCTAGAAGATTTTTTTTTCTCCTGAGCGGCTGCGAGGTTGCGGGAGGAGCACTTACGCGAGGCGACACTAACACGAAAGTTTACGATCACAGTTTAGGAATGACACAGAAATAAATTTATACTAGAAATTGATGGGTTCAACGTCTTGGAGCGACACATTGGCTGTGAGGGGAGCCGCAGAGGAGGGATTCGGATTTAGACCATGGTGTAAAAAAAAATCACAGGCACGCTCTTTAGGTTATGCTTGGCAATGCTATAGCATTCACTATTTACTCATAATTTATCAAAGAACCCAGAGCACCAAGGCATTACAGTGGGAGGGGGTACAATAAGGAACACATAAACTACACAAATTATGCATATTTGCTCCTCGGCAGAGTAAAAAGTATAAACACCAGAAAAAGACAAAATAAATATAAAGCGCTAGATATGCGCATACATTTAAAACAGAAAAGAAAGCATCATTTTATGCAGCACTCACATTACTAGGCAGCCTATTTCATTCCCTAATGGTTTTAGGAAAGAACGACATCCTTAACAATGTAGTTTTTGTCAGAATTTTCCGAACCTTAAAAACAAGGTCCACACGCCTAAATTTGTAATAAGGGTGTTGCAAATAATTTTCTCGATCAAGACGAATAGTTTAATAATAAATGGAATGAAAAAGCTTCAAACGTAGTTGAGCGCTTCTTCCGTACGCGATGCACTGAACTGAGACCAACTTGTGTCCGACGCAAATCGAGAGGCAATGTTTTGCCCCTTCTCCAACTTATTTTTATATGAAGCAGTAGGCGGATGCCAAACAGTACACGCGTATTCCAGAGTCGATCTCGCATACTTCTTGTAAAGAAAGTTCCTTCCGTCATGACGTGGGAAAATTGCTTGCCTTTCGGTGAAGGAATCCTAGGGTTTTACATACTTTAGCAGCGACATAATCGACATGACGGCGCCAGTTCAAATCAGCAGTGAAATACACACCTAAATATTTAAATTCGAATACCTGTTCCAATGGCCCATTGTTAATAACATATGAGTGCACGTAAAGATTTTTCTTTCTAGTAAAGTTAATGTGAACGGTTCTTGACAAATTCAAGTTCATATTCCATTTAACGCACCACTCCGAGTTCCTGTCCAGGTTATTCTGACATGTTTCAACATCGCGATCACAAGTGAATACACTATATAGAACGCAATCATCCGCAAATAACCGCATTTGAGACCTTATTCTGTCACCGATAAATTGACACAGAGAAAGAACAGATGCCCCAGCACGGATCCTTCGGGAACACCGGAGCCAACTTGCACCGTTTCAGACTGAGCACCACTCACAACTACGAACTATTGACGTAAATGTAGGTAATCATTCAGCCACGATATCACTTGAGGGCTGATATCTTAAAACGCCATTTTTTTAATGAGTAAACATTGAGTCGCAGTATCCAGGGCTTTTTGAGTATCCAAAAACATAGTCAACTCCCAGCCGCTTGTCCAGTGCCCCGCCAGGTCATGCGCAAATTCAATCAAGGCCGTAGTGCAGGGCAGGCAATTGCGAAAACCATGCTGATGGGGATTAAACAATGAATGTGTGTCGATATGCGATGCTATACTGGTATACAAAATATACTCAAGTGTTTTGCACACAGCTGAAGTTAATGATGATGGCCTATAATTTGACACAATGTCACGAGCACCTGATTTGTGAATTGGCACAATGCTTGCAATCTTCCAGTCATCAGGAAGACGAGATTAGTAGAGTGATTTTTTTCAAAAATAATCTTTAAGTACGGTGAAACCGACTGACGACAAACTTTATCGAATTTTTTTGACAAGATATTAGGACACCTAGCCTTAGCAGCATTCAGGTTCTGCAAGAAATACTGTATACGATTCGTGGTGATAACAAGGTTATCCGTAACACTCGTCCCTGCCTGGAAAGTAGAGGTATTCATATCAGCATGATCGATTTCAGAACAGAAAAGAGAGCTAAAACACTCATTGAAAAGCTGAGCTTTTTCTGTGCCGTCATCAACAAAGCTCTTATAAAACAGAAGAGGTGGTATAGCTACAGCGTCTTTTCCATTCCTCTTTACATGTCCTCCAGAAATCTTCTGGGTTATCTTTTAGTTTGGACTGCATTGACACGCTTAATGAATATTTGATGAAGCTGTTCGTGCGTTTACCGGAATTGATATCACTTTCTATATGAAGTCTCACTTTAGGTTTTGGTTAACACAACTTGACGTAACTAAATACAGGGGTGAGAAAGCATTGAGTGAGTGCAAAATAGGAGTTAATATTGCCACGCTGCTGACTTTCTGCCGGCGCCACCTGGAGGTCGAACTGTGTTCCCGAGCGCGTGGCCGAACGTCTTCTTTGTCCAGAACGAGCGCGGCGGTGTTGGCAAACCTCGCCCGAGTGAACAGCTTTGTTCTCTGTATTTTCGCCGGTGACATTTTTGGTGGAGGTGCTGGGTATCATCCCATGTACGCTGACCGGGACGATAGCCCTGACGCTTCTCCCCGACGAGCAGACGCCACACCTGTCCACAAAGCGAGCCGTCGCCTGCGAGGCCTGCAACCCGAATTTGAGCCACTCACGATTCCTGCTCGGGCCATGACTTCCGCCACTGGCAGCCAGACAGGTCAGTCCTTCGGCATTGCCCCTCGCCGACGCGACGGCTACAGCCATTCCGACTGACGTGAACCCGCACCTCTCGGCCAGTCAGAAAAACTGCGTGCAAAGCCTAATCTATTCCTTCCGCGACTGTTTTGCGGAAACTTCCAAGGTCCGACAGACGCCGCTTACCAAGCATCGAATTGTCGTTGCTGACGACCAAAGACCAATTTGCCTGCGCCATGCCACCTTCTTTTCATCCCTTGACCTCCGCAGTGGGTATTGGCAAATAGAGGTCGACGAACGCGACCGAGAGAAGACCGCCTTTATTACGCCTGACGGTTTATACGAGTTTAAGGTACTCCCTTTTGGCTTGTGCTCGGCCCCTGCCATGTTCCAACAAATGATGGACACCGTGCTGTCCGGTCTGAAGTGGCAGACATGCCTCGTATATCTTGACGATGTCGTGATCTTCTCTGACACGTTTGATGAGCACCTGAAACGCTTGCGTGCTGTTTTCGAGGCCATACGTTCCGCTGGTCTCTCTCTCAAGCCAGAGAAATGTCACTTTGCATTTCAAGAGCTGAAGTTTCTTGGTCACATTGTCAGCGCACGAGGTGTTAGTCCAGATCCCGAATAGACGGCCGCCGTAGCTGCCTTCCCTAAGCCAACAGACAAACGGAGCCTGCGTCGTTTCTTGGGCCTCTGCGCGTACTATCGCCGGTTTGTTCCCAATTTCTCCCGGCTAGCAGAGCCTTTGACCCGCCTGACGAAGGATTCTGAACCCTTCATCTGGGGCCAAGACCAGGACAGCGCCTTCACAGAACTCAAGTCCCGTCTGCAGTGTACGCCTGTGCTTGGCCACTTCGACGAAGAGGCCGACACTGAACTGCACACTGATGCTAGTAACGTTGGCCTCGGCGCGGTCCTTGTTCAGCGGCAGGATGGTCTAGAACGCGTGATTGCTTACGCCAGTCGCACTTTGTCCCGTTCAGAAGTCAATTATTCCACAACGGAAAAGGAATGTCTAGCTGTGCTGTGGGCCGTTACGAAATTTCGTCCGTACTTGTATGGCCGCCCGTTTCGGGTCGTGAGCGACCACCATTCACTCTGTTGGTTGGCGAACCTCAAGGATCCCTCGGGGCGGCTTGCTCGATGGAGTCTTCGGTTACAAGAATTTGATGTCACCATCGTGCACAAGTCTGGCCAGAAACACAGCGATGCTGACTGTCTATCCCGCGCCCCAATCCTGTGCCCCACTGACGAGTCCGACGACGATTCCGCTTTTCTTGGTGCTCTCACCACGTCCACCCTTGCCCAACAACAAAGGGCCGATTCTGACCTGCTGCCCCTCATAGAATACCTTGAAGGAATCGCCCCATCTCCACCTCGGCTCTTCAAGCGCGGACTGTCATCGTTTTGCTTGCGCGATGGGGTACTCTACAAAAAGAACTGCGGCCCAACGGACACTGTCTATCTGCTTGCAGTGCCAGCTGCGCTTCGTGACGAAGTTCCTCGCGCGTGCCACGACGACCTTTCTTCGGGCCATCTCGAGTTTTCCCGCACGTTGGCGCGCATACGCACCAAGTACTACTGGCCCAAGCTTGCTGCGGTTGTCCGCCGTTACGTCCGAACCTGCCGAGCATGTCAGCGCCGGAAGACGCCACCGACTAAACCAGCCGGGCTCCTGCAGCCTATCGATCCCCCGCGCCTCCCATTTCAACAGGTCGGCATGGACTTACTCGGTCCGTTTCCGGCGTCTTCCATGGGTAACCGGTACATTGCTGTTGCCACTGACTATCTCAGCCGCTACTGTGAGACCAAGGCTCTTCCCCGTGGTACCGCCGCCGAAGTCGCAAGTTTTTTCATTCATAACATTGTGCTTCGTCACGGAGCTCCAACGGTCGTATTAACTGACAGGGGAACCCCGTTTACGTCGGCACTTACGAACGAGGTACTTCGACTCAGTGGCACCAGTCATCGAAAGACAACAGCTTACCATCCGCAAACCAACGGACTGACTGAGCGGCTTAACAAGACAATTGCCGATATGCTTTCTATGTATGTCGACGATGACCACGCGAACTGGGACCGGATACTTCCTTACATAACGTTCGCGTACAACACTGCGCTTCACGAAACGACGCGCTTCACTCCTTTCCATTTGGTGCACGCTCGCGAAGCCTTGACCATGCTGGACGCCATGCTTCTTCCGGATCCTACTCCCTCTTCTGTCGTGGATGCCGACCAATTTGTCCGTGACGCCGAAGTTGCTCGCCAAGTTGCTCGACAGCGAATCCGGTGCCAACAACAACGCGACGCCGAGCGTTACAACCTCCGCCGCAGGGAGGTGATTTCCACACCCGGTGACCAAGTCTGGGTGTGGAGCCCAATCCGTTTGCGAGGGCGCTCCGAGAAGCTTCTTCGCCGTTACTTTGGTCCGTACCAGGCGTTACGCCGCCTCAGCGCGGTGACCTACGAGGTGCTCCCTCAAGGAACTGTCCGGTCCTCTCGACACCCGACGTCCGAGGTCGTCCACGTGGCGCGAATGAAGCCGTTTTATTCCCGTTAGCCCCGGACCCAACCACGCCATTACCTTTCGCATTATTTTTTTTCCTCCCCTCGCGTGCGGCATCGAGTCGATGCCTCTTAGATGGGAGGGGCAATGCCACGCTGCTGACTTTCTGCCGGCGCCACCTGGAGGTCGAACTGTGTTCCCGAGCGCGTGGCCGAACGTCTTCTTTGTCCAGAACGAGCGCGGCGGTGTTGGCAAACCTCGCCCGAGTGAACAGCTTTGTTCTCTGTATTTTCGCCGGTGACAATATCGAAACGGACGCTCTTGCCCGCTCGAAGAAACGCAATGATTATGCTGATACACCTTAATGTGCATTGGGTTACTTGACACCTTCCTGTTATTCTGAATGCAGAGAAACACTGCATGAAGTCGTCTGCCTTGAATCTTGATTATCACTCCGATTTTTTTTTTACGCGAGCTGGAAGTCAGCGTTCGTGACTTGTCCGTTCTTCGTGCCATCTCATCTCATCTATTCCGCACTGTTTAACGTAACACTGTAGTGGGTTCTAAATGATCTGGGAGACAATAAGTTAGAGCTACTGGAAAACAGCACAAGCTAAGTTTGCTGAGAGTTTATGACGTAGTTGCTCATAGTATCCTCGGTGCTGAAAATGTTCACGGTCAGGCATGGTCCATCGCACAGCGTTTCTTGCTCTTTTCCAAACTTCCCTCTCCAGCTGACAGGAGCCGACGACGTCTACTGCAAGTACTGCTTCGTGCACGGAGCTGACTGGACCGTAGCTGCGGTAAGTATATTCCTCGTAGGGCAAGGCTAAATTTATGGCTGAGCTTGTGCTGGGTGACGCATTGAAATTAACGCCCATTTTAGAGTAATAAAACGAGCAAGACGCTACTAAACTGGGTCCTGATAATTTACGGTGGTCTGCAACCCCCATCAGACATTTTGGTGGCAGAGATGGCTAAATAGGTTGCCCGATGATCCTAATTTTAGGAATTTAAATGCATCAAACTGACAGCAATGTTTACAAAGCTTACAATGTTTACAAGCACGGTACACTGCTCAAATCGCACTGAAAATTTACAAGACATTTTAAGTGCTGAAAGCCCAGACAAAAAAAGATTGCTGTCATTTGTGATGACGACCGTTCGTCACGAGTACTCGGTCTTTTCTCTCGCTTCTCATATCTGGATATGATATGACATGTGGTGCATGTGGTTTTTACGTCCCGAAGCGAAACATGGCTTATGAGGGACGTCGTATCGGAGAGCTCCAGTTCAGATTTCATTGCCTGGCTCTTTAACGGACACTGATATAGCATACCAGACGAATGTCTTGCATGTCGCTTTCACCCAAATGAGGTAGCCCCGGTCGGCATTGAACAATTTTTCCGGACACAGCATTCCATTCCACTAAGGCAGCCCCGTGGGAGTGATCTGGGTTCACGTAGAAACGCTCGTAAGATCTTCGTAATTGGCGTCATTCATAGCTATGTGTCCACTCCAGTGCTATTGCGTATGAGGTCGCATAAAGATACCACATAACTGCATCCAAGAATATTAGGCGAGAAAGTACGCTCATCTCATGCCGACATAAAATCATGAGTGGATTGCTTTCAGATGGCGAGAGCAGCATGCCACCATTTTTCTCATTTCATAATTACAGTTTTTTATTATTACCACGAGTTCTTAGCTTCCTTGTTTCTATGATAAGTTGTCCATATACCTTGAAAAACCCTTGCCAGCGAACGAAAGTTCCCTTTAACCATAACGCTGATATCTACACTGTCTGCGGCAAATAATCCGCGCAGCTCAGGCGGGTCAGGGAGCACCGCCTCCAGGAAGTGGGGTCGGCGGAAGAGTGCCGACCTTCTAGCGTGCAAAAAGTGACGAGAGGAGAGGGAAGGGTACCAAGACGCTGAGAATAAAATTTTGACTACAGATAACTCAGGTCCTGCAGTGCGCATTAAAAAAAATTCTTCGTGCACAATATTCGCGAAGAGGCGAGCTTTAATTTCCCAGGCGCACGCCGCAACTTTATTAGGAGCCTCTTTCAAAGCGTCTTTAACAACACTGTAGCCGTGACTATTTGTATCGGTCGTCTCCAAAACCGCCTCCTCCGGGATCCTCCTCGCCCAGTGTTCCCTTTGACGCTGTGCCTTTGTTCTGGCACTTTTTTACACATCCGGGCGAAGAATGCGTGGCACAGTCGATTTCTGGAGCTAAACAGTGAGCAAACATCCGCCGCTTTTGAATCGTGCCGGCTCCATTGAGGTGTGAGGTCAGCGGTCGTATGAGGTGTCGCATCTTGCTGGGAAAGCTTGTTCTTCAACCACTGCTGTTTGGCTTCGGGGCAATGCGTCGTCTTTCCGGCGCCGGTCTGTCGATAGCACAGAACCGCGCGCACGTCCTGCCGCATGTTTGTTCAGTTGCTCCCCGCCTTTCGTGCACGCACGAATACACGCGTGCCTGTCCTCTACCCGCGCGCGAACCAGCGGGCGCGTCAGACAGGCACTACCCCCTCGAAGGCAGTTTTTTTTTTTTTACGAAATGAGTCAGCCAACCGACCAATAAAAATGGTTGTCTCCCCGCAGGGCGTCGAGGAAGGCATCTCGCAAGTGACGAGGAAAAGCAGAGATGCCCGCCGATCCTTCATTTGGAACTTCCCAATTGAAATCACGTACAAGAGCAGCAACGTTTGGGGATGTAAGTATACTGAATGAAAATAATATTTCTTGCCAACTTGTCGTGATCCACGTATGAATAAATATGCTTGTTTTAGACGGAATTCTTTTCTCTGCAATTGTTTTAGCTAAGGCTATGCCACAAATGCTCCTCATTCTCAGTATCTTGTACTCATTCGAGGCACTTTTCTATGAACACAATGAATGCAGCTATTTTACAGTTTGATAAGCCTCAAGCGTATACGCACCCATTTGGTCTGGTTGCTCTGAGGTCTGGGGACACAGCTGCCAGGGCCACTGCAATGTCTTCGTCGGTAGAAACGTTCGCAGCGCAGACAGCCGGAGTGAGGGGCTGAAGCTACTCAATGTGGTGGCTCAGCAACGCCAACGTCACTTGGACGTTGTCTTTTTAACCTGCCAGGGAAACAGACATCTGCAGTTTGCTCGTCCGAATTCCCGAGGTCTTGATTAAGCGAGCGACAGCCGTCGTTGCAGTCAATCATGGGGACACTCACGAGCAGCGGGAGTACCACAGCACCGAGTTCGGCTCGATGGTGTGGCTGACCTCAGTGCTCTGGCTGAGGAATGCAAAACACCCCGGGTGAAGTGTATGCGTATCTAAAGCCTCATCTTTTCTTAGGGTTGCTTTGATGGGGTCGGCTTGGGTTTGTTTCGGTACGAGAAAATGTAGAGGAAGGTGCGCAAAACGCGTTCCACCATTCTGCTTATACCTGTAACCGGGAAAATTTTAGAACTGAATATCCAATAAGCACTTAAAGTTGCTATTTCGATGGAACTTTGGGCATATTCAGTCTGCATTTACAAATATTAGAAGCGGAACCTAAGATTCTTTTTGCCTTTCCTGAACATTATCGCGGTTGCTAACAGGTTAAGTTTCAAGTTAAACTCGGAGGGAGTTATTACGCTCACTCGTTCCAAGTAAGCAGCCACGGAAAAGCTTAGCATTTCATGCTCTGACCGGGTGTTGGTAATCTATATACATATTTGTATGGCAAAAGGGGTAAGAAAAATTTCTTCATTGCATCAAAAAGGCGAAAAACTCGACCGTTGCAACTCTCATAAGTTTAGGGAATAAAACGCGTTGTGGATAAATGCAACGTCTTTGGGGGCTTCCATAGGCCACGCAATGCTGTGGTATAAAATGGTCGCTTTCTGGTACGTCACGAGGTCATCGTGCTAAGGATGCCGGCAGTGCTAGCAAGCAATTTTACGCGACAGCGTTAAGGTGCTCGTATTGCATCGAACATGACGTCGCAGTCGGCGTCGTCGATGTCGTTGAAAGAGGGCGAAAAATTCCCGAAAAATCTCCAGAGAAGCATCCTAGGAGACAGGTCGACCACATAGATAACGTAGCCTTGTGGTGTCATCAAAACCTGTCCACCGGGTTGTGAGAAAACTGCGCACAGTGGCGGGTCACAGTTAAGTTAATGATTGCTCGCTCAGGAAGAGCAACCTGGGTAGCACAAGCCCCACCGGCAGCAGCACCTGCCATCGCACGGCAGTGGCGCATTGCTTAAGCGCTACACCACTTCGCTAGGAGTGCTATGATAACTTCCATGAGTATATAATGTCAAGTATAGAATAACCAATACTGCATCTATGGGTATTAACCTATTAAAGCTGTCGCATCACATGTGCACCCTTAAGGCCGAACTGAAGTCTCCCGCCAAATCTTTGTTATCTCTTGTGGTTCACGTCGATGAAATTTAAGGCATCACCATTTACTCCGCCAAATGCATGCACCAATGTATGCTGCGATTACTACTCAATGGGGCCAGGTGATAGAATTGACAGGCGTGCGCACAGCAAAAATAAAATCGTGCTTTGAATTACTTTTCGTCCGCTCCTCGCAGTATATAAAGATATTCAGTGGTATGCGAATTGGGCCGCAAATGTGGCGTGTTATTGCTCCCGAAAGCATAAAAATGCAGCTGAAAAGCAGCTGATAGCTTGTATTTTGTATAGCAAATCACGTTGTTCCTCTAGATGTATATGATTTTTTCTGGCTTATGTTATTCTGTGTTTTTTCAAGGGGTTCTCGGGGAGACGTTTTCAATGATTCCCCATGAAGAAAAAGCAAAAGCTGTCTGCTATCCTCCCAAGATGTAATATTAATTGAATGGATAAACGTTTCACAATGCCAGACCTTCAATGATTTTTTAATTTCTCCAAACAGGGCCGCAGCTCGTCCTCTCAGTCTACGGTCTGGATGCCTTTGCCAACGACGTGGTCCGTGGCTACGGAGCAGTTCACGTTCCCCCCGTGGCTGGAACGTGAGTGTTCTGCAACCTAGCTGGAGGACCCTAATCTAGCGGAGCTGTTGCGTTCTGGGTAGTTGCAGACTTCAAAACACAAAACTCCGCTCAGCATATGAGCAAAGCAATAGAAAAATTTACTGACCCCTATGCGACAAGCAGAAAGTTCTGGTACGATACCTATGGGTAGTCCTTTGAACGTCCGTTTTGCGATGGCGTTCCTCATAAGTGTTCTCACTGTAGTGTGCTACCTCCAACTCAATCCTCACAATTTAACAGCACATTTGTTCACGTTTATGGTGCATAATGCAAACTACCGGTTCCTGCACTCCATCTCACTCGCGCTTGGCGCTGCGCGAAGAGCAGCTTGTGAGTAGAGGAAAGACTGCCGCGCAAAGCCCTTCCATTCTATACGTTTGGTGATGCACCCAGGGCTGACAAACATAAAGCAGCGGGAACAACGTCATTGCGCTGAAAAGATGAATTCTAGATCTTTTACTACTACTGATCAGTTATAGTTAGTGGCTTGGGAAGCAATTTAAAAAGAGTCTATTGTTCTACAACCAGTAGAAGAAATCGACGACAAATTTTATACTGCCCCATGCGTGGCATCCAGAAGCCGTCGGTTCGAATCGCATTGGCACCTGGTTGTTGTTGTTCTATTTTCTTGTCAATTATATTTAAGGCAGAACAAAAACTGATTGCCCTCGTTATTTTGCATTTATCAACACAAGTAAAAAAAAATTCTCCTTTGCCTTCGTAGTAGAGCGGCAAGCTGGACTAAAGCAGGGCAGAATGGTGGGCCTATTGGTATGGCATGTTAAAGAAGAAAATACGAGCCAAAAAAAGACGAACACACCAGGAGAGAACAACACAGGACAATGGCTGGAGCCGTTGTCCTGGGTTGTTCTCTCATGATGTGTTCGTCTTTTTTTTTGGCTGGTATTTCCTTCTTTAAGCTGGACTAGTTTGAGCACCTGCACCTTTAAAACTGTGGCAACTGCGCTAGCACGCACAAGCAAGTGTGCGTGTCCTATCCACTACCCTCTTCGTCCTGTCTGTGTCTGTTAGTGGTGTTTTCAAAATTTCAAGGACACTAGGCTTTCATCCGTTTGGGTGACTCTTGGCTTCCTTTAAACCGAAATATATTTTTACTTCCTGAAAAATTTAAAATTTTTCAGTCGCAGTGCTATTACATATGTACAACCTTTGTCAAAAAAATTATTGACGATTTAACCCTTTTTGCAATTATATGTGTGATAGCAGTTTTCCGCCCTTGTGAAGCCCTGTCAGGCTACGAAGAAATTCTCTTGAGATCCACGGCATAAGCATATCTCTTGAAAGTGTTCGAAAGGTAGGAAGTTTTGTTGACCATTCTCCGCTTAATATTTACCAAATTGTAATCGTCGCCCTCAATTTCCCACGGCAAAACATTGAGCATGATTTCGGTCTCTAAAGGAAAATTAACAATTTACTGATTGATTACGTACTGCCCAGGCTTACACAAGGATCTTGAACCTGAATGAACGGTATTCGTGGGGAGATCACCCGTCCCAAAACCGTATCTAACGAAAGGAAATTAGTAGGTTTGAGAGGATATGCGTAACCATCACTCACAGAGTATGAAAGACCTCTTGCTGTCTCAAGGAGATCTTACAAGTCGTGAACAGAGAAGAGAAACTTATAGAACTCAGTTAGGGAAATATCGTCTCTAAGACAGCAAAAGTGTTGGCTTCCTTGGGGTTATAGGTATTTATACGCTTGTGCCAAAGTCTGTCACACACAAAACACGCATAACCAAATGAATTGTCCAGGAAATCCCGCTTGAATATGTTTGTCGCGGCAACGTGCTGCTGCTGTCGTTCCTCTGCTTTCCGCTGCCGTCGAGCTGCCTTAGCCAAGCAGCCCGCTTCCAGTCGAAGGGCTTTCTGCTCTGCAGTTTCCGAAACTTGTCAATCCCGTATGTCAGCAGCGCGCTCTACCGGAGCCTTCGAGATTCGTTTCCGCTTGGGGGTAAGGGCATCCGCATGGTGTCGCTGCGCTCGTTCTTCGGCAGCTTCAGCTTGTCTGGCACGCTTATACCGTTCATGCCGCACCGCTTTTGCCTGTCGCTTCACTATGACTGCAGGGTCTGTCGACTCATGCTGTTGTTGCCGTCTTTCGCGTTGGCGTTCAGCCCGCTTTGCTCAGCCCAAAGCATCTGGATCGCCATTAGCAGGCTCGGCGTGAAGTGAGCACAAAAGCTGCGTTTTTGTATCTTGAATGCTTGTGCAGCCAAACACAACTGTCATTCCATGGCAGCAGTCCGGGGAACTGGCCAACAAGTTCACACAAGAGAACCCCTTTCTCGGGTTTAACAGTTTAACTCTTCGGTCGGTCGCCCCTCGCCGTTATATTATTAGGTGGCTGGAGAGAAAAAGGCTCTCAAGGAGCGTGCTCACAACAGGACAACTCTGCGAGCCGCCTGCTCTTGGGTTTCCGGAGGCGGGGTGCACAAACCCTCGTTCGCTGACCGGACTACTTGGCGCAGTAAGACTGCAAGGTGACAAAGGAACACTCCTTTTTTTCTTGCCTCGCTTCGGCTGCAATGAATACTTTCAACCAGAAGCGGGCCTCTAATCGTTCAGAATGTGGTCTCGTGCGCGCAGTGGCCCAAGTGGCTAACTGCAGCAGTTTTTATTCAGCCTCCCAATGGAACACTTGAAGTGCCGGCAGGGCAGAGCAGGTTCCCAGCCGCACCGAGTGAGTCACGTTACCCTCCTTTCTCATCCTTCCGCTTGGCGCCTACCTTTGCAGTAGCTGGGCAGCCTCGTCAAGTCACCCTCTGCGACTCCGCCAAACAGTACGTGCACACGAACCTCTGCTCCCGGCTCATTCATCTTCATCGCGACACAGGACGCCTTCTTCACTAGAGGCCCACTTAGTGATGTCGTACTGAAATGCACAGGCCGATCGGGTTGGTTTGCAACTCATGAAGCACCCACGCGTGTCATAATTTTCGAAGGGTCCACAGGGAATGTTGATAGCACCTTTTAAGAATCTACAACGCTCAGGATTCAGAACGAGCCTCACAGCATAGCGGTGGAGTGAACCCGTTCCCCTCTGTTTATTTTGCTGTAGTTATATTGAAGAGATTTGCTGTCTTTGAGTGCGCAGCTATCATTTTCATTACATGAGATTTTACGCAATTCCTATGAGAACGCAACCTGAAGAAGATTTTGCAACATTACCTATTATCAGCTGGTTCCTCAGTTTCGCACCATTGTCGGCATCCGCAGCGTCACTTGCCTCGGTTGGCAGGAAGAAAAGTGTATAGCTTGGGAAGAGAGAAAAGGTTGGAGACGACAGGTGACCAAGGGTATTGGGTGCCCGGTTTGGTTGCTGGAAGTGGTTGGTTCGAAACGCGTCATGGGACAAGAATAGGTACAAACGTTCCCCAGCCTAGCGCCCGGCTTCTTTAGGAATGTCCACTTGAAAGAGCCTCCGGAAACCCCTCTGCGCCCTTTCGGAGGCAAGCACAATTTCGAGCACACACATTTCGTAGTTTCTAATCCCACCAGCTGCATGCAGTTGTTGTTGTTCTGCTTTGATTAGGCATTATATTTCAGTCGTAAAATAATCACGCTATAAATTTCCAGTTCATTAATCACAAATTGAGAACAAAATACAGGGGATACTTAAGCGCTGGCTCTTACGGTATGACGCGACAGTGGTTCCTCTTGCCAGTGCGGACACAGATACTGTTTCCTCTTTCACGCTCAGTAATTATGTGGAAGACTACACCACGTACAGTCGTGAGCAAAAGTGGTATACAACTCGCAGACGGTGGCGGAGCTCGGGATAGATAAATGGACGGACGAACAGACAGGCAGACGAAGAGAAGGAAGGAAGGAAGGAAGAAAGAAAGGAAGGAAGTAAGGAAAGAAGGAAGGATGGAAGGAAGGAAGGGAGGGAGGGAGGAAGGAAGGAAGGAAGGAAGGAAGGAAGGAAGGAAGGAAGGAAGGAAGGAAGGAAGGAAGGAAGGAAGGAAGGAGCGTCCTCTTTGAAACGGGGTGATTGCAGTTGCCGCCATACTCAGCTGTTTTTCCCTTTATTTTTGTTCAACTATGTTTGTAGGTTGTAATTGAAACTTGCCATTTTCTTTAAATACGTCTTCCCACACTTCTGAACTTATGTCACCTCTCTACTTTTGAGCCACCAACCTTCCAATCGCTTTTTGCTAATTTCTACCGCAGACTTATTTGCATGACCATTTTTATTTCTAAACCCCAGGGCCTCAGGAAGAGTGACTATGACAGCATCGACATCGGGATGGATACCACCACATTTCAGTATGAGGTGTTCTACTGTTTCTACGGATTTAGCACACTCAGCACAAATGTCATCTTCGTTAAATTTCTTTTTGTAGCTGCGCGTTCTAAGGCACCCTGACCTAGCTTCAAAGAGTAGGGCACTGCCTCTTGAGTTATCATGAAAGGCTTGCTTACTGATCTTCTTTTTCCAGTATCTATATCGTTCTGCACTGTGCTTTTTTTTTCAATGAATTTCTCCAAATTTCACTTTCGGCGTTTTTAACCAGTCGTTTAATGCTCTTTCTTTCTCCGCCCTCGTGTCTGTCATACTAACTTGTTAGCTTCCTAGTTCTTTTCCGCCGTTGTGAGTCGACGGCTTGTCTGTTTAGTTATTTAAATCTATAGCTGTGCACCTGTTACCGTCCAATTTCCTCAGGCGTTCTTCAGATAGTATCTTACTCTGAGCTTCCCGTGCTTCGAATGATGCCCAGCACATATCCCCTTAATGCCTCGTTTGTGTCCCGTTAGCACCTAGTGCTAACCTTCCAACAGCTCTCTGATTTTCTTCTAATCTCGACTGAACTTCTGCGTTTAAATACATAATCGCAATCCCATAAGTAAGCCTCGGCACCATTATTCTTTTCCAAATACCTCTCAGTACATCATATTTGCTGTACCCCCACAATTCCCTATGCTTCATTATCCAGGCATCTCTTCGCCCTTTTGCTATGAGAGACTGCTCGTGCTTTTCCGTTTGCATCTGCCCTTCGTTTGCCCATATCCGGAGACATTTGTATTCGGCCACTCAGGGTATTTCATGGCCTGTTATTGTAAGCTCCTGATCCGTTGTATCGTTCAAAATCATCTGACCTGACTTAGTTGCGCTAAAACTGAAACCTAGACGGTCTCCTTCGTCTGCCCAGCAATTAACCCGAGTGCAAATCTTCCTGGCTATAAGCTAACAGTACAATATTGTACCCACATTAAACCCGGTAGTCGCTGCTCAATGACCGTTCCGCCTAATCTGTACGACAGATTATAACCTACAATGCTTCCTTGTAGCCTTCTTTCCACATCTATTATATAAACATGAACAACAGCGGTGATAGGAGGCAATCTTGACTTAATCCTTTGTGTACCTCAAATGTTGTCGTACTCTTGATCCCTTCGAATGTTATTTCAGCTTTATTTTCTCGATTTATTTCCTGTAGAAAATTAATTACCTCGTGACCGATACCTTTACCTTTTAATATGGTGCTCAGGAGTTCCTTGTTAACGTTGTTGTATGCACCGCTTATGTCCAGGAAGGCTAAATACAGAGGTCTGTTTTCCGCCTTAGCTATATCTATCCATTGGGTAAGTACGAACAGGCTATAATCTAAGCGCCTACCCCTTCTAAACCAGTTCTGAAATCCTCCGAGTATTGTATTACTTTCTACCCATGCCTATATTTTTAATTTCACCACCTGCATCGCCAGCCTGTATATGACTGATGTTATCGTAATCGACCAGAATAATTTTATGGTCATCTGATCGCATTCCCCTTTATCAATGAAAATAATTGTACTGTGTTTTCAGCTGTGCCTAATTTGCTTATTTGTTATGACTGCCTCAAATGGTTTTCTTAGTGTTTCCTTGCCTCTCGGGCCAAGTTCATCGATCAACTTGATTGGAATTTCGTCCATCCGTGCGGATGTGCATTTTGGAATATTTGCTTCCGCCTTTTTGCAGTTAAGACTGACCAGCTCTAAGCTGTTTTCTATTGTGCTCTCCTGTGTTGCTCACTCATTTATGGAGGTTACCCTATCGTCGTTACTAAATAACTCACCTATAACCGATGAAATGTAGACGCTCGAGATCGAATGGTCGCGTATCACGAGATCACTCTACATCACCGTGAGCAACGGCTAACGTATCCCCCTCCGCACAAGTCTCTCACTAATTGCAGCAGGTGACGTGGCGACAGCTACAATCCCGCACCTTCCTCTCCCCTGCCCACTTAGCCCTGGTTCACCCGGGACTGTTCACGCCAGTATGCACCCTCTGCGGCGCTCCAAAAGCGGATTTTGCACACATTCTTTATTCTTGCTCTGAGCTGCTTCCACCAGCCGATTGGCAACTCACAGACCTCGAGCGATGTGAGGCTGCGGTGTCCAGTTCTGACCCGGCTGTCCAACGGCAGCTAGTGGACTGGGCTTTGGAAGTCGCTGAGAAGCATCACCTTCCGGCCACGACACGCATCCAAGAGCAATCCCATCACTAGGATGTAACAATTAAGGCTTGCTCTACTTTATAAAGTTTTTCACCACCTCCACCATCCCTCTAAACTTTTTTCCTCGGCATCCTGAATCTGTTCCTACTTTCGGTCATTCGCTTTACGCTGCCAGCTTATATGGTCCCAGAATATTCTTGACCCCCCTTTAGTTGCATCGTGAACTACAGCCACCCAGCGATGAGAGGACTGTTTTATTTTAGCCTGGACGAGGACCTGCACTTGCTGTTTCTTTTGTCGATAAGATTCCCAATTTTGGCCTATTTCCTTTTCAAATAACTGCGGCCTCTTAACTTCCGTGTTCCCTTGAAGCCAACCGTCATTGTTCGATGGCCTCCCTGATTTCCTTATTCCACCAACTTCGTGGCTTCCTCTTTCCTTTACAGCGGTTTACTCCTTTTACATGCTTTATTTTTTACTAATGAGTAGTTCTGACTGATTATAATCTATTTTCCCATAGAGCGTTTCTCTATTGCTTCTGCTATTGGCGCTATTTGTTCGTCGGTTAATTTTGCGTTCTCTTTCTGACTTCTCTGTATTTCTCTTTTGAGCGGGGCTCCCAACTGCAGACTAATACACTTATGATCACTTCGTAGGTTGTACTTCTCCTCTTCGTCTATATGCATTATTGCGAGCTTGCTGTAGATCCCCTTCGACATTACGCACTATTCAAAGGTCGTATTCCTCTTACGGAATTCACACGTCGTTTGTCCCTCACATCCAGTTTCTCTGTTTACAATGACTAGGTTGCGCCGTTCACAGAAGTCTAGAATTAACTTCCCGCTGCACTCTGTGTATCCATCCAGATCCTCGATGTGGCGTGTAAGGAAGTATATGGGTCCAGTGAAGAGGGGACCACTTCCAACGACGGCGTCTAAGAAGACGTCGTAATTAGCTCTGCTCAATAAAGTTGTTTCTCTCTCTCCATACTGTTTATATCGTCATTGGGTGACTTAACTAGGTCTTTGTTTTCTTGCCTGCATTGACCCCTGTCAGTGAATAAAGTACCGCTAGCCATGTCCTTTTACCGGAAATTGTACCTGATAACCAGACATGTCCTTTACAAGTTGACGTTATTATTTGACAATTTGTTCCTTGATGTATCAGCATACCTGACCCTCCACATTCTTCTTCGTTGTTGTTCTGTTGGTCACTTCGCAGATATAGCCGTCAATAAACGATTGATCTTCAAAGGTCCCTGAGATGTGTCTCGCACTACGAGTACACACCTACTTATTCTTCCTTTAAGTGCTGTTCTATTTATAACCATTTCGCTCTCTTTCTACTGCCTTGCATGTTTACGTGCCTCATTCTGTTGCTACATTTCTTTTCAGTAATTTTATTCTTGGTGTTACTAGTGGTCAGTTTGTTGGGCTCAGTCGCCATTGTTACATTTTATACTTCGCTCCCACACGCCCCTACGCCCCGAGCTGCCGTGGACCCCATAAAAAAGCTACTGCCCGGCCTGCCAGGCGCCAGCCGATCTCTGATCCTAGCCTTCCGCTAAAATGAATGCCATCTCCTGTAAAATCTCTGCCAAAGCCTGCTCTATACACTTCCCTGTTTATGTCTGCCACTTCAAAGCCTTTCTCCTGGCTTAAATTCCATATCTCCCGATTAACAGCCACAACGTCCTTGTCGATTTCTCCGTTCCGTCCTTTCACCTCCGGCACTGTGCACACCGCGATCTGGACTTGCTGCGCTATCGCCCTTAAATCGTCCACTCCCTCCGCTATTTCTTCCACTACTTTTACGGCTTTACCATTCAGGACACCATTTAGCGCCGCCGCTGGCACTACCAAATTGGGCTCTGCAACATTATCGTAAAGTTTGCTTTTTTGTGTATCTCAGTACTGCGTCCATTGTCCTGCCTGGAAATGCCCCGACAGCTACCCGCTTATCCCCCTTTACACGCTGCATTATAGTTCTTTTGCACCAACTCATATTTGAGTCACCACCGATAAGCACTAGGGTATTCCCTTCCTCCACGCTAACGTCCGGATTATTATGCTGCTTCTTATCTGTGACTGTCACCCCATTTCTGGGAGTTAGCTTGTTCCCCTTCTCTCCATCGCCTTCAGTCTTCCTAGCTGCCACGTGTGCGTAGCTGTTCCTGTCTGAACCTGCCTGACCTAATTCCTTATCGCTGTCCATGTCAGTGCAGGACCCATCCACGTGGCTGGCGCTGGAATGTTCGCCATTGCGGCTGCGCATGGCGGGGCTATTCATTTCTACGTCCAACAATTGACTAAGCTGTTCTTGAAGTTTGCGGTTCTCTGCCCTCTCTACCTGAAGCTCTTCTAGAACATCCATACGTAAGGCTAGGTTGGTGTTCGCTTGGTCAGCTCTGTCCAGGCGTGCTCTTAATACGCAACATTTCCGCGCCTTCGGCCTCCTCTGCAGATTCGAACCGCGTTTCCTTCAAATTCACAGACGTCCCACACTCCTTGCATTTCGCCTTCAGTTCCTTGACCATCTCAGCAGCACCCAATTTTTGCTACCGCAAAATGCTCGAATATCTACTGGCTAGAAAAAAAAATACTTCCAAGGAAACTGCATCAGAACGCCATCTTGCGACAGCGACAGGGATCGAGACAGCCCAAAGAGGACCTACCTTATCTGCATGCGTGTCATTTCGTTTCACTAGGTGCGTCGTGCTACTGTTCGGTGAAATGCGGAGACACCACAGGGATGGCCTTTTGTTCACCGACTTAGCATCACGCGAACGCCCATTACGCTAGCGATATCGCAGCCAGGCGAGCGCTGCTCATGCGCTGGTTGCCTCGCTGTAACTCGACCATGCCGTGAAAACAAAAATACGAAAAAAACGCCACCCACGCGAATTTTACCACATCGGAGCATTTGGGCAAGAAGGAGCGTGACTCATTGAGTCGAGCTAACGGACATGCTTGTAGGAAAAATGGGGCGGCGACACGATTGTCTCGATCGCAGATAGCTGTTGCTAGATGGCATTGAAAAGCAGTTTTCTCCGAGCTCCGACACAGACTGCGTGTTGCAAAACACGCGACGCTAGGAACGTGAGTCGTGGTCAGCTGCGTGGTTATATGAGAGTGAGGATGGTTTAGTTTAGGGGGCATGATGACCCAAGGCGACTCAAGCTATGAGGGACGCCGTAGTGTAGGGCTCCGGAAATTTTCGGAGTCTGGGGTGCTTTAACCTACACTATAATTTCGCCTGCATTGAAATTAAACCCTACGGCCGGGGTCGAACCCGCGTATTTCGGGCCACCAGTCGAGCGCCACAGCCACTGTGCCATCGCTGCAGCTTAGGGTAAGGACGAATACAACGCGACGGGCGGCTCGTGCGTTTCGCATTTCAAGCGGTTGCTCTGATCATTGCTGATCCGATGCGTTTTTGTGCATTGCGCCATCTGTGAAACCCTCTTGTCACAGTCACTTTTTGGACCAATCCTGATAATTAGCTGACAGCTGAAAAGCCGATGCTGGCTATTTTGCTGAACGGGGCCTTCACACTGTGGCGTAAAAAGTAGTTCATCGCGGTCTTTGGTTTCGATAGGTGTTGGCTTGCTTCACATGTCAGCCTGCAAAAGTGGTTTGTGTTACCGTTTCCAAACGGGGATTGAAGTTCAAGCTCTTACGCGCTGACCAGCGACGGGTGACATAGTAGAGAGAGAAAAATCACCCTCTCCACTTCTAGGAGACATTGAGATTTCCGTGGCGGATTAATAGTCACTGCTGTAAACAGTCTTTCGAAAGAAGTTTGTTTCAGAATATCACTGCAGCCCTCGGCAAGTCTGGATTCACATCCGGCTGTCAGACATTGCGAGAAACAAAAAACATGTCCGTGAAAGATTCTTCGTAGTCCCACCAAACTAACGCTCAACGATTTGTGTGGCACACTCGTAACCGTCCCGTGAATTTGTTTTGTTCATCCAAAATCAATGCACGTTGCAAGCTATTTAGTGCACATTTCCATTGAGAAATTTTCGTGCGAAACAATACAGAGCAACATCTTTAACCGTGTGATGTTTGGTCGTAATACAGAGTGGCCAACTACGGTTTCGCCCATTTTATGTCGTTCCTATTTGTACGTTCCTCGGGCACGCTCCTACCTTTTTTGATACTTCCTTCAATCATCGAGGCAATTTCACAGAGATACTCTCAGTTTTTAAGCCTTTGCAGCAGGAATGTAGCTCTGCACGGTTCTTTTCTTGTTCATGAGAATTTGGAAGAGCACCGCGCAGGACATTTTACACCTAATTTCATTTTATCAATATCAGACACGAGCAGATCGGATAGTCTGGAATGCTCTTTTTAGAACAGGGCTGAAGCCTCCAGCACGTCATGGTTTTTCCGCACACATTACGAATGTACAGTAACTGCAAATATCCCTGCGCTATAGCAACTCGCGATTGAAACTCAGAATGAAAGCGCACTCTTTGATCGTGTCTACAACTCAGTTGGCAGCCATCGAACAATTTTTGCTTGAATTTTTTTGCTAGTTTCTCATCGGCAAGACTCTTGAGAAAGGACAGGCTCTGTCCGAAACGTCGACTCAAAATGAATCTATGGCTAAATAAAGCGTTTTCAACTTCGAATTTTTGCCTCTAACAACCAAATACGTTTATTTTTCTATACTATATATATATATATATATATATATATATATATATATATATATATATATATGTGTGTGTGTGTGTGTGTGTGTGTGTGTGTGTGTGTGTGTAGGAAGCCAACAGTAACCGAAACCAAGGTGCATAGAGGAATGTTTCTTTTTTTTTATATCTAGTGCCAATCAATAATTTTTTAAAGAAAATTACTTATAAAGCAGCAGAAAAAACAACCATGCCGCCGTTGGGATCCGAGCCCACGACCTCCGAATATCGCGTCCGGTGCTCTTACCAACTGAGCTACGGCGACGGCTGTGCAATCTGCTGCTTTTCGTGGGTATTTATGTTTAGCGTGTAAGCGAACCTTGAGAGTGTTCACCAGCGCCACCCTCGTCTATAGCGGTGGACGTAGCAAGTCCTGTAATACCGCAAGTGTGACGTAGAACGTCATCTAACAGCATCTATATATATATATATATATATATATATATATATATATATATATATATATATATATATATATATATATATATATATATATATATATATATATATATATCAGGTGTTTCAGCGAAGGTGATCACTCGTGTTTAAAAAAAGGGTTGTTGAGGTAAACAGAAGCTTTTTCGGCATAGTAGTGCCAGTGTTGGCGGACGTCAAAAAAACAGGCGAATCATCTTAACAAGCTAGGTGATTAAATAAATTCCAGTAGTTTACTTTTCAACTATTACTTATAGGCACTTGATTGCAATTAGGGATTTGTAGCCAGCCGTTAATAATACTCATATAAGTTTATTGAATTTTACAAACGCCATTACTCTTGCCGCGGTGGCATGACAAAATTTGGCTACATCGTGCTAAAATACATGCACTTTGGAAAAGTATGTAGGCAAAGTAACCCCTCCAGTGGTGCCAACTAATCGAAATAGCCACATTTTGTCGTGCCACAGGGGCGAGAGTAATGGCGTTTTCGAAATTCTAAAAACATATATGGCTCTTACTAACGGCCGGCTACAAATATCTAATTGCAATCAAGTCCCCATTGGTAATAGTTAAAAATAAACTATTAGAATTTAGTTAATCACATAGCTTCTGAAGATAAATCTGTTTTTGACGTCCTCCAACACTCATATTATATGTCGCAAATTGCTTCTCGTTACCTCAAACCTTATTTTTAAAAATGAATGAATACCTTCCCTGAAACACCTGGTATATGCCGTTAGGTATTTGGTACGCCTGTGCAGTAAAACTGACTGGAAGCGCAGGCCTTGTCCTCTCTTTTTTTTTTTATTCCTGTGCCCTTGGTTACTTGCGCGGTTAAAATGTGTGTCCCTCAGAACGCTCCTTCATTACAGTCCGGGCTTCTTACTCTACACGAAAGTTCTGGGTTTGTCGCCATGAAAAGATGAAGTTTTTAGTCATTTCAACGTGGCTGAAAATTCGCAGTGCCTATCACATAAAAGCTTCTTTTCCCGCATTACGCAGACAATTCACTTTTTATTAAATTGTCAGCGAAATTCGGAAACATAAGCTTCTGTGTGATAATTATTTTTTAGAGCCACCGCGGTGGGTCAGTGGTTATGGCGCTCGGCTGCTGACCCGAAAGACCCAGGTTCGATACCAGCCGCGGCGGTCGCTTTTCGATGGAGGCGAAGTTCTAGAGGCCCCTGTACTGTGCGATGTCAGTGCACGTTAAACAACATCAGGTGGTCTAAATTATTCCGGAGCCCTTCACTACGGCGTCCTTCATAGCCTGAGTCGCTTTGGGACGTAAAACCCCCATAAACCATAAATACATATTTCAGTGCCCTAGCCCTAATAGTGGCTGTTCCCCACATTTGCGCGTCGTGTGTTCGTCTGCCTGTCTGTCCATCCATCCGTCTGTCTAAGCCGGATTTCTAACAGGCTGCTGACCTGGCCACCATGTCAGTCGGCAGCCCATTTAATCACAGACTGCTTTGGAAGAGCAATCTGGGTCACAACCGAACCCAAGCAACCCAAGTCCCATCGATTCCAACACTAGCTACCACAGCACGCGTCTTGCGCCGCTGCGTCACAGCTCACCTGCCCACAGGGTGGCTTACATGACAAGGTGTAGCCGGTGGTAATAAGGCGACGACATGGGGCTCTAAATAGGCGGCACCGCCCCTAAGCGCACCGAGCGAAGCGGAATGTGCAGCAGCGGTTAAGGGGAGAACGTGATTCGAATGATGCTTGCAAAGTAGCTGACTGGAAGAAGACGTTGGGTTGGTAATTAGGTGGCAGCCGGGTGCCACCTAGTAGGTCGCACCTCCAACCGACAATGCGCGCCATGCTAGCGCAAATATCCGCATTTGACCTAATTACCCAAATCAACTGACATTTTTTACCAATTTGACTCTGAGCTAAATAAGGGCAATAGGTGGGCCGGTGAGTGCGCAATCAAAGATAGAAGGAACACTTACGCATTAATGAGGCGAAAGCATAGAACCGTGTTTTTTTTTTACTTCTCCGAACTGTATGAGCGGTGTTTTGACCGCTGATTCCCAGTAGTATTTCCAGAAAAGACTTAAAGATTAGTGTGCTGTTTCGATGCGTACTGACATTTTGCTAGAGATTATCTTCAATAAAACAGAATAATATTTTAGCAGTGCCAAACAACCATAATAAGAAGAGCACAAATGCGCCACTAAGCTCTAGTGTGTGCTGTCCTTCGCAGGCACCGGAAGTGTGTGCCCCTCTTTGTTCCGGAGTCCTCTTCGACGATGCACAAGATGACGAGCTGGCTGACGGGACGACGGCCGGAGTTCGTCGACCCCAAGGTGGTGGCTCGAGGTGAAGGTCGAGAAGGTACGCTGCATAGAGAGCGTCATTAGTAGATGCTGTTGTACCCAGAAGCTTAAATGGAAAACAACGTACGGCAAAAACCGTTGACCCCCAAAGAAAATTAGAGGTGCCCGACAGGTACTATTCCAAAACCGAATCTAGTATTAAATCTTAGGTTATTGTATTGTCTGTATGCAAACACCTGTGTGTATTCGCGTATACTGGCCGTTTTGTTCTCGTTAATGCCTGCCCGACATCATTTACTACCGTACCTAACGAGTGTAGTTCAACCTTTCTCGATTCTTTATTTTGCCCGATCATCGTTGTGTATTTCCCATCGTCTCACCGCTTTCTGGAGATTTGTGCGCAATATAGGTTCTGAAACCCCGTCAGGCGTTTGAATATGCCTTTTGCCTCGGCTCTCCAGACAGGATGGAAAAATTTAATATATATATATGCATGTACACCTTACCTGATTCTGTCAAGAAATGTTAGAACTGCGCAAAAGACGAGGGCACATGCAACGAGAAACGTACAAAACACCACGGGCGCGGATTGCAACACAGTCTACATGAAGCAAAACCTAAGCACGTGACCGCCTCGTCACTCGCACATGTGCAGATGGATGTGAGACCACAGCTGACTAATCGTGTGATAATGCTATATACTAAAGGGCACTAAGAAAACTATATAAAAAATTGAACCAAAGGCACACACTACGCTTATTTAAAAAATAAAAAAGGGCAACAATAAGTGAGCACGACTAAGATGAAAAGAAAGCACATGTCACCCAACAATTACCCAGTGTAAGGGCGAAAAGTTCGGGAATAAAAACGAGAAGGCGAAAAGCAAAGCAACTGACAACCAGAGAAAAAGCCTGAAAACCAGCAGTCAACCGCAGTAAAGATTAAAATGGGGAAGTTAAAAACATGGATTGCAAAAAATGAAAAAGCCGGCCTGAAAAGACAGAATGGGTGCGAGTGTGGGCAAAAAAAAAGCCAATGACTTGTGAACAATTTCATCCCTGGAAGACTCAGCATTTCAAAAAAAAATAGAGGATTTTATAAAAAAAACCTCCAAAAAAGGAATTTTCTGTGGTAACAGCGAAATAGAAGGGTTACTGACCCACATGTTACTGGATTTTCTCACGTGCAACGCTTCCACGACTTCCCTTTCTGTCTGGTTCCTTGATCTGAACACAAAGGTCGTGTTTATAAACAGCGGCTTGTAGGAAGTCTTTTTCATGCCCTCACCTTTGCCCTTGCAGTTCTTGCAATGTTGGGATCTCCTGCATTGTTTTTCACAGTCCAGTGGTGTTCACGTGCCCTTTCATTGAAACGCCTACCGGTTTGTCCAATATAGAGCCTGTCACAGGTGAGCGGAATTACCTAAACAACCCCAGAAATGCACTGTGTGAATTTCTTCTCGTGATTGATGATACACAGGGGTCTACTCTGCTTTTTTTTTGTGTCACCGAGGGGCACACTTTCCTAAGCCTACACGGAGCCGAGAGGACAACCTTTACTCCGTAACATCTGGCCAGTTTTTTTATTTTATGTGAGACACGATGGATGTAGGGAACAACCTGCTATGTATATTGCTTGAATGACTCTCTCTGTTTTCTACAACCTTTCATTGTTTTGCAGCAGAAATTCACACACACATTGCTAATTAACAAAGTAAGGCATTCAGCCGAGCAAAAGCGCTGTACTTGCTTATTGAAGCTATGTGCCATTTTATGCACGCAGCATTTCTCGAGAGAAGACTTGCAATATAGGGTTATGCTTGCAACTTTGAAAAGCTTGGAATGCGCGCTTTCAAGCGAGAGCGGGTTCTTCTTTCGCCTATGGTTGTAATACCAACAAAAATTCTGGGAGGCGAATTCAAATTTTAGGTCCAGGAACTGTAGGTGGTTGTCAGTTCTTATCTGGTGGTTATCAGTGGGAAATCCTGCTGCAAAAAATGAACGTTTGTAGAAAACAGAAAGAGACCTTTAAGAAAGATACACTAGAGTATGTTCCCTACATCGATAGTGTCTGACATAACATCAAAAAAGTGGCCAGCCGTTAAATGGTACAGGTTGTCTTCTCGGCTCCACGTAAGCTTAGCAGAGTGTGCGCTCGGTGACACAAAAAAAGCAGAGTAGGCCCCTGTGTACCATCAAGCACGAGAAGAAATTCGCACAGTGGATTTATAGGGTTGTTTCAAATAAAGGGCACATGGGCACAACTGGGCTGAGAAAAACAATAGCGGACGGCACTTAGCCCGACATTGTAAAAACTGCAATGGCAAAGGTGAGGGCATGAAAAAGATTCCTTGAAAGCCACTGTTTAAAAACATGACCTTTGTGTTCATATCGAGGGGCTAGAACGAAAGGAGAGTCGTTGAAGCGTTGCATGTAAAAGAATCCAGTAGCATGTGTTTTAGTACCCCCTCTATTTCGCTGTTACCACAGGAAATTGCTTTTCTGGAGGCTTCTTTGTAAAATCTTTTTTTCGAAATATCGAGTCTTCAAGGAATGAAATTGTTCACGTTTCATTGGCTAAGATTTTTCTTTAGCCCAAACTCGCGCCCATTCTGCCTTTTCATGCCAGTTTTTCCATGTTTGCAATTCGCATCTTTAACTTCGTCATTTTCACCCTTACTATGGTTGACTGTTAGTTTTTAGGCTTTTACTCTGGTTGTCTGTTGCTTCGTTTTTCGCCTTCATGTTTTTATTCTCTCATTTTTCGCCCTTAGACTGGATTATTGTTGATTGACATATGCATCTCTTCCACTTAGCCTTAACTGTGGTTAGTTGTTGAATGACATGTGCCCCCTTTTCATCTTTGTCATGCTCACCTGTTGTTGTTTTCCTGTTTTTTGAAATAACCATAGTGTGCCTTTGGCTCAAGTTTTTACATTGTTTTTATATTGTCATTTAGTACACAGCAGTCTCCCACGATTAGTCAGCTTTGATCTCACAACTATTTAATCTGCACATGTGCGAGTGACGAGGCGGTCACGTCCTTGGGTTTTCGCTTGATATAGGCTGTGTTGCATTTTCATGAAGTCAGGCGCAGAACATCGTTGGCGAGTTGTCGTAATGGAACGATTTAGTAATTCAGCCCGCCTGAATATTACTTTCTTCCTTTTTCACTTGGATGGGCTGTGTTTAATGATATCAAAAATTAAACAACGTTCTGTGCCCACAAGCCCGTAAAGAAAGGTAAATGAAAAACAGTGGAAGTGTCTTAGGTTCATAGAGAGCACGTCACGCGTAGGAAATCGGCCACCGCGCTGTTACCACAGCGTTTAAAGCAGCAACTGCAGACACTGTAAGCGCCAAAAGGGAAAGCTGAGACGGACGCCAATGTATGTCCCGCCAAGCACAGAACTCGATATTTGAAGAGCGCTTAAGGCATCGTTTTCAAGAGCGTTAGCTCTTACTCATCACGTTCCGAGATTTCGTGGGGTCTGCTACCACCCGGAGATCACAGCGCCATCTGTGGCAGCAACTAGAAAAGAGAACATATCGCATTGAGACATGTAGCAATATTCTACAATAGCATTTCAGAAACAACCACCTGCCGCGTGTCAATGATGACGTCACGGTCCAATATGGTCGATAGAGGTGGAATTTTGGGAGTCTGACGTCAGGGGGCGAAATGGCGAAATAGGTTCGGTTTCTCCATTCCAAGATGACGGCCATTAAAATTGGTTCTGCCCTCCCATCCCTTCCCCTTACCCCCAGTATGACGCCAGGGGGCCAAATGGGGGATTAGTTTCAGTTTCTCGAATCCAAGATTGCGGCCATTAAAATTGGTGGTGGCCTCCCATCCGTTTCACCCCCCCCCCCTCACCCCTGCACTGTGACGTCAGGAGACAAAATGACGGCATAGTTTCGGTTTCTCGAATCCAAGATGGCGGCCAATAAATATGGTTGCGCCCTCCCATCCCTTTGCCCCCTCGCGCAGTTACAAGAACCACATCGAATGGAACCGTAAGCGTGGTGTTCAACGTCCTCACGAAAGACCTGAAGAAGCTAGGCTACAACGTTGGCAGCTGTGAGTCGACAACGAAACAAAATGTTGGAGTCCCTTTCTGGTGAGCGTGTGATAGGCTGGCTGCTATATCTGCTGGCAGCTTCAGTGCTGAGGCGCCTGCGTAGCACGTGAATAATGCATAGATTAGTGTGAGTAGTTGCATAATTTTGCCCGAAGGCGTGTACGCACGTGTGCAGAGGACGCCCATTTGCTCGCGCCAACCGACAACTTTCCTGACTGCTTGGTTGAATCAAAATCCGCTTGCCATTTTATACTTGTTCCGAACATAGCTTGGTGAGGTAGTGAGGTTCCATGATAGCATGGAGCACTGGGAAGAGATCATAGACATAGTTAAAACGACACAGTAGACTGAAAATCCGTGTGCTGCACTCATTGGACCTGGGCTTCTCGGCCTTCTCTGCGGTACATTGCTATTTTATATCCTGAACGAACGGGTGAGCCACTGGTCTTAAACACTTTGAGGGTACAGGTCGCCAAATGCAAATGGAAAGCTACGCGAGGAGCATGACGTTGAGCGGAAGAAAGAAGAAAAAATGACCGTGAGCTCACGTGCAAAAATTGAGGCGCAAGTGTGGAACAGGCAGACGCATACAACGAGCTTAACGTCGGAGACCAGGATCTCTGCTTCGGCACCGGTCATGAAAGTAAACTAGCGCCGAAATATCTGGACCTACGTTTATTACTGCCAAAGAGACAAAGCCCTTTCCGGCTTGATACAGGTCAGCGAGTTACCGTAGTGGTGCATGCAAACAGCCCCGAGGGATCGCGCTTGATGGAGGCAGGCAAAATGTTTTGTGAGATTGCGTAGAACGGTCGTCCTTTAAGCAGGCAGTCAGGTTTCTTTTCTTTTCGGTGGAAGATAAACTAGGACTCCCTGAATTTCAGAAGCGAGGGGAGATTTTCTGAGAGCCGGTCATTTAGACATCAATGAATCTTCGAGATATCGGCCCTACAGAATCGACATGCACAGCATATGTGACCTAAAGGAGGTTTCGCCTCGTGGTCTCCGACACCCCTGATTATGAGTCATGATTTTGATAAGGAATGTTTTTGGTGCAAATACATCTCGACCGAACAGCGTCATACACAACATGGATGGCTCATGTTACTAGCATATGCTTTGATTAAAGATTTATAAACGTGCAATAAAAACTGCGATGGTTATAAGACATAGGCATTGCGGTTATGTGCATCATTCATGGCGCATTATGAGGGAAATAAGTCCGGAGAAACGTATAAAAGACACAAGGTGTAAAGTTCCTAAACTAATGGCTTGAATACACGGATCAGGCAACCTCACCCACAGTCCTTGTTGAGGCAAGGACCGTGACGTCCCTGACGGCTGCCCTGAATAAAAAATATAGATTCTTAGCTCGCTCAGAAGGTCATCAACGTTGCACGTTTACTGAAATAATTGTTCCCTCTCTTCCAGATAAGAAATTCTACTTAGGATACGCAGAATTTCAAGGTATGAATCTGTATGCCGCGTTGAAGAGAAGACAAAAATGAAATTAAATTAAAATGACAAAGCTTCCGGGTGTCTTGAAAGAAATAAACGTCTTTTTTTGTCTTTAGCGTGCGCATTTTTTATCGTCCTCTTCAAAGCCGTGCTCAGCTCTCAGCACACTGACGTATGTGCTAAAGTTTACGAGCCATGTTATCTTTGACAGTGGCTCAAAGGCTTGAAAAAGATATAATGATGCCATGGTAAATGACAGCCAGTAATAGTTTGTGGTGGCTGACAAAATCGCTGTGGTGGCCACTGAAGATAGCGGTCAAGTGTCACTACTAACTGCACACTTTAAAGGCCAAAAGCTGCGAAGCTTTTCGTCCGGCTAAAATAATTTTTTTCTAATAGGATATATAAAGCTTGAGCCACAAAAACAAAATATAGCAACTCTGATAGAATTGAGGGCTAACTCCCAAAAATAACCGTATCTCGAGAAGCTCTAAAAACGACGGCCACCTGCAACGAAATTTCACCTTTGTTAGAAGGCCCAATAACGCGCTGTTTGTGTCAAAAAACTTATCCTGGCAAAGTTGAAAGTTCGGCACTTTGAAGGCCAAGGCTTCTAGTTCAAAGTACACTGAGGGCAACTTCATCGAGCAATTGTTCTCAGTAAAACTTTGTCCTGCGGTTCAGTGCAGGTAAATAAACGCGATAGCGTTAAGAGCCCCGTGTCGCAGTAATGCCGGTGTCGTCGTCGGCGTCCTTTACTCTGAGTGAAAATGCCGCGAAACACCCCCTGAGAAACAACCTAGCTGGGCTATCTAGGTCACGTGACCATCGGCATCGTCACAACCTGCCCATCATTGCAGGTGGCAGTTAAATTAATGATTGGTCGCGAGAGGTTGCTCGATAAGAGCAATCTGGGTCTCCCAAGCCCCACCGATGGGAGCACCTGCCATAGCAGGGCCGGGACGTAACGCTTAACCGGTGCACCACTGCGCCAGGAGAGATGTGAGGACTCCCAGGAGTGTAGGAATAAAGGCGGTAAGCAATTAACGCTTAACCCCTAATGTGGAGCTTAAGTGCCCCTTACAATTTCTTAACGTTTCTCCGGCAGCAAGAGACGCATTTAAGGCGAAGGAAATTGAACTCGAAAAATTTCTCGCCACTCGATTCAGACTCGTGACGTCAACACTGAGAAGGACCGGTTGCCGCGGATTTGGAGTGAACAGCGGCATAACCTATAGCCGCTGGTGTCTCGCGTCCGAAAGCAGATGTCTACGCAAGCAGCCAGCTTGTGTTGTCGACACCTGTACTCCGTTTTTTCCAGTTTTCTAACTTATAAGAGCTTGGTTTTTGGTGGTATCTTTATCGCTAGGCTGCCGCAGTGTGTCTATACACGCCAGCTTCCGCTTGTTCTATGTGCCGATTGAAAGCTCTGGTGGTGTGGGGAAGCGGCACAATCGTGAGATAAACACCGGTTTATCCTTGGTCCTGAAAAGAGCCAGAAGGCACGGAAAAACCATTGTAGCAAGGGGTCTTCCAAAATTCCGTCCAATATGCGGAGGTATCGCAGCGGTTAGAAGCACCTTGCGCTTGTTAAAGTTAATGCGGTGCATTGCCGAGGCTTCGAGAGTCGCAGCCACTCGCTTCGAGTGCCGCCTGCCTGCCGGTGGTTCCTCGCTGCAGGGCCATGGAGGAGGGCACTCCGCCAGGTGCAGCCCGGGAACCTCTTGGCGATTCCGACGGGCCGCCACAATCGCGATGGCCACGACTTGTGCGACCATATGTTGCCATTATGCCCGCACCGAACTCCTGCCATCGGCTGCTTGCTAATTCCAGAGTTGACATTGAGTTTGTTGATTCTACCACAGCTAAAAGTTTACATCATGAAAACATACGAGAAAAAATGCTGTACAGAAAACTATGATAAGGAAGGCGAGAAAAAAAAACCACGCTTCTCTGGCATGACAGGCCTCACCACCCCTAGAACAAACATCTACATCAACAGTGGCAGCAGGGAAAAGAGTATCAACAGCAAAACATCACCAAAAGAGGAATAACCAACAGAATATCATGTAGTGGCAGAAAATAAATGAAAAAAATGAATCTGGAATTATTATTAGAAAAATGATATACTCAAAGAAACGCCATTCGTAGTTGCCTGATGCGATCACAGCGACCAACTGCTTTTTTTTTTTTGTAATGTACTCGGGTTTTCTGCGCTCAGGTGCTGTTTATTTAGTGCTTGTGGAAGACTGAAAAAATCATCTGCGTGCCGTAATTTGTGCGAGGTGTGGGTACGAACTAAATTTCTGGATATCAAGTAGGGCGAGACAAAGTGTTTTCTCTTAATTTTGCTAATTTATACAAGATAATGCGCCTTTTATGTATTTCTGATTTTAGAATTAACAGAAGCTTGTACACATAGAGCATACTGACTTGAATTACTTGATATTTTGCGAAAAGTGAAGGAGTGTGGGCATGGCTCTGCTGATTTCCAACTGCGCGTAGGGCATTTTTCTGCATAATGACCAGCTTTTGAAGAGCTCTTTTTGTGCTGCTTCCGCAGACTAGATGGCAATAACGGCACTGTGAGTCAAAAAATGCGTTGTATAGTAAGCGCATGAGATGTGGTGGAAGCAAATGTCGACATTTTCTTAGCATACCTAAAACCCGAGCAAGTTTAGTGCGCAGAAAATCAGTATGATGGCCCCAGAGCGTGAACTCGTGGAAGAAAATCCCAAGAGTTTTATTAGTGGAAGAAAATTCGATTACAGAGTCATTTATATGCTTGACGTAAGTGCAGGTGTTACATGAGGTTGATTTCGAACAGTAAAAGAGCGCTTTGGATTTGGCATCATTGATTAGTAATGAATTCTCAAGTGAACATAAATATAATTTACTAAGTCTTTGGATTCCTCTTTTCACAATGTTGTCTGCATCAATTCCAATAAAAAAAAGGCTAGTGTCATCTGCTTACATTACGTAGTTTGCTGAGACATGAATGGTTACAAAGTCGGTAATGTAGATAATAAATAACAGAGGCCCTAAAATACTGCTTTGAGCCACACCACATTTAATTATCTTCGAGCTCAATGGTACTTGATTTATACAGACAGATCGGAAGCGATCCCTCAAATAGCTATTTATTATTTCGGCTGCAATGCCACGAACACAGCAAAAGAAGAGCTTTTCTCGGAGTGTATTATGGTTTAGCTTGTGAAAGGCCTTCAAAAAATCAACGAAAAATCTTAGCGTTAATTTTTTGTCCTCTATATTTTGAAAAATAATTCTTTTTGACAGAGTAAGGCGGTTTCTGTGGACAGACCCGGCCTAAAAACGCGTTGTGAAACTGTGATCAGCGAGTGATAATCAAAAATTGCGGACATCCAGAGATAAATTATTTTTTCGAGTGCCTTTGAAAAAAACGGTAATATTAAAATTGATCTGTAGTTGCTAGGTTATTTTCTCTCCATTTTTATGCAACACAGTTACCTCAGCATGCTTCAAATATTGCGGAAACGCCCCCGTGCTTAGAACAAGGTTGTAAATGTAGGTTATACATGGTGTGATCAGGTAAAGAACAAACCTGACTGGTTGCATTTTTAAGCCACAGATGTCCTCGCACTTTGTGCTTTTAATCTGCATGAACACATTTTGTACCTTCTTCTTGTCGGCTGGATTAAAAAAATATAGATGATTGTAACGGTGGCCTCAAGTGACGCAGTGCTCTATTAGAGAGGTCTGCTTCCCTCTCGCGTCACCAAATAACCTAGAACACTGTGCGGGGCATACTCAAATAATAGAAAATAACCGAAGAACAAAGAATGTAAACGTTTTACGGCAGTATATAGCGGCTACTTTTTTCTGCGCAATGGCTCCTGCGTCCTTCAGTAGACCTCCAGGTACTGGATCCTCTCTGGCTGATTTCCCCTCTGCATTGTAGCCCTCATAGCCTATCCTTAATGTCTGTGTTCGAAAAACAAACCATCACTGTTAGCATTGCGTTAGTGGTGATGTGTGTACGTCGGGACCTAACATGACAGCTCGCAACTATTTCCCACCAGCACGCATCACTTATCACTAATGGCGATTTCCACTGGTCGTGCTGGAGCAGCTTTTCTTGCTCCGCGACGACGAATTCGAGCTCCACTCTTCGACCTGGACCGACCGCGCGAATTCCGCTGATCGTTTCGAGCAACTCCGTTCCATACGGAGCGCACTAGGATGATCCGCCGAACAGCGGCGGATCCCTCCGGAACTTGTAGTCGTCACTTCCGAAAGACACGTGCGATCTTCGGTTATATTTTACGCGTGCAGGAATGTGAGCGGGAAACACTGAGCGCTGTTTCGCGCGCGTATGTCGTCTGCGTCATCTGCATCATAGCGGTTACAACTCTCAATTATGGCATCGTATGGAATAGCAATAGCCCTCGCGTTGTTTGATGAGAGCTCGTCTGAATCTGAGTCCGCGCACTCAGACAACAACAGCGACAACGAAAAGTACCTCTTCGAAGAATTTTTCGAGAAACCTTTCGCAGAAATCCCTGCGAAGCACCCTAAAGTGATGGACTACATCACTAATGTGGTGAACCTGTACTCTGACGAAGAGGTAATCACGTACGCTATTCCGTACGTGAAAAAAAAAATATTCAGGTCTTGTACAGCAGTTCATATATATGTTTTTGTACAGTTCCTCAGGAACTTTCGCGTGTCCGGGAGAGTGCCGATGTTACTCACCGAAGGTTTTGAGGCGTCCCCCGTTAACCCTCGTTCCGACAACCGTGGTTCGCCGGCCAAAACAGCCGAGGAACAAGCCCTGACTTTCCTTTGGTAAGTGCGCGATGAACCAGATAATTCAGATGCACTGGTGGTGAACCAGCGGGCGCTTCAGCTCAGTTGACTGTATAACCAGCTTTAGCAATTAAATGCAGTGTGATCCGTCTTTATTCACGATATAAACTATGTGCCTAATGGCAGTAAAGAAAGCTTCTGTGCCCGCAGCCTCAATGTCTGAAGTGAACAAAGCGCGGCAGTGTTTTGATTACGATGTGTTTCACCTGTGACTATTTCATTCGCCCATGCGTTTGTGTTCTAAACCATAGTTATATCTCAAAATTAACTGCACATGCATGCATAATAAAGATTGTCAATTTCACAGCTATAAAGCCGATTTTGGATATTCCTGCAATTGACTGAAATTTGTACATTCCACATTCATATCATAACGCAAATTTTTCCCCCTGCTTTTCAGGTACGCGGCGAATGAGACCTGCTCAAGAGACGTTGCTGGGCGTTTTGGGCTTGGCGAGACGACCGCGTTCCGGATTATAGAGCGCATGATGGAGTACCTTCGGGAAGTGGCAAAGATAGTTATCTCATTTCCAGCCGACTTGGAACAGCTAGCGAAGAACTTTGAGCAAGTAAGACTACTCCTCAGAACGTCTTTTAGAATGTTTTATTCCACGTACAAGGTGTACAGTACAGCTTCTTCGCACAACCGCCCCAGTAACGCCACACCAAGAAAACAAAAATACTCAACAGTAGCACGAGAACAAGTTCCACTTCTGCTAACTGTAATCAATTACAGACAGAATTCCAGGTTAATGCATGAACAATAGAATGGCATATGCTTAAAATACTGATCACCACACACTGTTCATTTGCAGCTATCACAGTGCAGTTAGAACTCAGGCAAATGCATTGTTCAGTAACAAGTGCATCTGAGATTCTCTTGATTATCCAGGTACAAGTAGTAAAGTGAAGCGACATGAAATAAGTACGTGAACAATGAGTGAGAATAAAACAAAAAAGAATGCGAGATATATAAGCACTCAGTAGCACTATCAAGTGGTACTCGAGCAGAAGCATGATCAAGCAGATTAAATTAGCAGGCAGGTAACGTACCGTGATCTGCAGTTGTTCAGCTAGCTTGGAAAGCCTGTGAATAATATGCAGCTTGCATATTATTTGTTAAAAGAACATTAAATATACATGCCACTAGTGAGAAAATAAAAAAAATATTTCAAAGGTAAACAAAATACCACTGAGTGCTAAAACATATTAAATTACAAATTAGCACTTGAGCAAGTTGATAAAAATGGAGACTGACTTTCAAAGTGCCACGTTGGTGGCCACATTATATTAACAGTTTAATGTAGAAAACCCTGGGGAAGCGAATCTGTTAGGGCATGTATATTGAATTTATATCATTGTCGAAAACACATTTTCAGCCAGTTGGTTGTGTCTGAAAATAATGCAGGCTTAGAATGTGGCCTCATATCGAACAATTCGCTAAGATGAGTAACATATGAACCTTTCAGAGTTGCGTCTCCTTATTACATTTTTGGTAAGGAGAAGCACACACGAAAAATACGTCTATGGGTACTTAAAGAGCTAAAATCAGCTTGACTTGCAGTTTTTGTTTTTTTAATGCAGGTGTCTGGCGTGCCTGGTACGATTGGCTGCATCGACGGCTTCTATATTAGCATTCGCTGCCCGGCGAACAAGATCCGGTAAACCTATATCAACAAACACATGAGAATTTCACTGACGGCGCAGGCATGCGGCGACAGCAAGATATTTGTGAAGGTTACCGTAGAAAACCTATGCAATATCTATGATGCCCGAATATTTGAGAAATCAAGATTCTCAAAAAAGCTTGCACAGGTCAGTGCGGGTGGAGAATTTCATGTTCTCGGTGATGCTGCCTAGCCGCTCAGAGAGTTTGTATTGAATCCTTTCAAAAATTATGGAAACCTGACTGAGAGAGAAAGCACATTTAACATGGAGTTTTCTGGTACGCGAGTTCGGATAGAGAATGCTTTCGCTGAGTTGAAGGGTTGGTTCAGCCAGTTGCTGGATGTTGACCTTTTTGTTTTAGACAAAATGAACAAGGTCGCACTGGCATGCTGTGTTTTGCACAATCTCTGCATCGACTCAAGAGACAATACTTTGCCACCGACAACGGATGACGTCTCATCGAATGCAGAGTGGAAGAGTATGCCTCCTGGTGAAAGTGAAAGCTGCAGTCCATTTACAGTCACAGAAGCTGCGCTCCGCCGTCAAGGAGAACTGAAGCGAGAGCAAGTAATACGAGCCATGAACCTGTGAACAAGAAAAAACAACCCTTTTTTCACATTTTCTGTCAGAGCTTTTGCAAATATAGTCTGAATCTTAACCGAACGCCTTGCGGAGTAATTTCATTTTTTCTTTGTGCATTTGTTGTCTTCTTTCTTCCTCAGCTTTTCTGTTTTCTCTGCTTCTTCTTCTCTTGCTGCTTCCCTCCCAGCTCTTTTTTTGGCCTTCTGCTCCACTTGTTCTTGTTTTTTTTTGAAAAAAAATAAGTTAATTTCCCTCAGTCGAGCTGTGCCTGGTCTGTGTCGTCTTTTCTCAGCAACCTTATCTTCTTGTGTGGCTCCTTGTTGATTAGTGTCTACATAGGTCGGTATTGAGGGCTCAGGGGGCAATTTCTGGGAAACAATGACTTGGGCATCTCCGACAACCTCGGGCTCTAGGCTGTCTTCAAGCCACTTAAGTTTTTCCAGTTCACCGTCAATGGGCACATCTTGCGGTGAATTGCCCGACTTGCTGTTTCTGGCTGCGGCAGTTCTTTTTCTTTTCCACACGGTCTTGTACCTGGTGCAGAACTGCTCTTCTGTTCTTACTACTCCTATAGTTTTTTTCAGCTCCATGGCAATTTTTTGTCATTGCTTTTTGTTCCAGAATTTCTTCAGAGGCCCAACTTGTTCAAAGTATGTGGCATTAAAATAAAGAAGTAATTTAGTTTTTCCTCCTGTCCATTCGCACGTATGAGCTGGAAAAAGAGGCACTAATTAATGCGCAGCCACGCCCACAAGCATCAATGCTTGAGCAGGCTGGTTACTGTCATGTGCACTTGCCCGCAAATAAACTATTATTATTATTATTACTAATGGAAGGAAATACAATGTCCACATAAAATGTGTTCCTTGACTGCCACTTGGTTCTGCCCACTGAGTGTGGCTATGCGAGGGGCCAGGCCGTCCTTCCACACCAGGAACTGCAGTGGTGCAAAAAGATTTCATCGCTGTTGATTACAGTGCAAATCTTAAATGAACTAGGAAGTGGTTGGATGCTTCAAGATATATGAGCCAGTCTATGACGGCCAAGCATAGTAGATTGCTAAAAGATTGAAGGACACAAACAGTGTGAAATAAAGCAGTTCTTTGTACTTAAAGTTAAATCAACTCTCTCACCAACTGTAAGCTTATAAATTAAACAGTGGAATCTGGTACAAGGCACTGATACATAAAATCTATCGCGTCAAGCAGTGAGTGAGAGATTCAGTTAGTACCCTTCAACCAAAGTAGGTTAGAGCACACTTGCTAATTTCTGGTGACACCTCCTCATTACACACGCTCTGCTCCTGCCTCGGCAACAATATTCACACAAAGAGGTTGAGAGGGTATTCTGGACGGTCCAAATATATAACGCTACGATGCAATATGAAGGGGTGTCTATAAATATATGAAGACGCCTTAATGACAAGTATTTCGATTGTGACCGCTGATAAATTTAGCGTTGCACACCGCATAAGCAGCGCCGCAGATAAGGGGCTGCATCTGTCAGCACCACAACGGCGTAAGCAAACCAAAGGATAGAGCCGCAGCGGCTACCCTGCTCCGGCCGTTGCCCCAAAAAGAAGCTGACATGCAGGGTCTGTTTGCAATCGTTGAGCGAGGATAGCAGTTGCTACATACTTCATGCCGGTTGACAACACATGACAGAGTAAAAAATCTAGCTGGGCGAGTTGCTAGACCGTCGCACCCTAAACCGTACCGTACCATAAGCACTCTGCAGACATGCGATATATATTCATTTATGATCTTACCTAGAGCATAACTGTGCTCCTCGTTGCCTACGAGGTTCACCAAAATTCGGTGCACTTCAGGCGTAACATAAACAAAGCGACGGGTAGGTTCCATAGTAAAAGAAGTGCCTGCTCACTGCTATACTCGCCCCATCTCGTCGTCCGCTTACGCGTATTTTCACGCCGGAATTGCCAGACCTCAACTTCCGGAACGAGGAATTCCGCTGCGCCCTCTACATGTTTCTCTGGTCGCCAACGGTCGCTGTGCTCCGAGGCGGTTTGGGGCGCTCTTTTGCGATTTGAGCGCCTCGCATCGGATGCACCAGTGGGATTCGGCATAGGTGTGTTGTCACTAATGTCTCTCTGCGGGACCATCTTAGTCTGGGAGGTCCGTGATGGGGTTCCTCGCTCGTCTCTTTTTTTTTTCCTGTAGCTTTCGTGGGAGGTGCAAGTGAATTTTATCTGCAGAGAGGCGACGTTGTTGTTCATATCAGTGGTCGCTACACTTCATTACTGCTCGGTTGCTAGCCGCCCCATACCAGCGGATAGGCCTTCCGCGAGCTCATGCGTCCCTAATATGGTTACCAGCGTAACAGTGCGCAACCTGCCCTCGCTTCGGTAAGGTTTTATGTAATTCCAAGCCCGGCTCATTGGAAGAAAGTTTCCCAATCCCTTGAACGAGAAACTATAATTTCCACCATATTTTTCCCTACACCGATATGTGATAGCTGTCTCAGTAGCCGCCCTCTGCGCGAATATATATTATCATCAGTTACCAGAAAAAAGATTGGTACCATAATGCCTTCATCAACAGTGGAATTAGGACAACTGGTAGCTGCAATGTCAAACGGCTCTTGGTAGATCTGCACTAAAGTGAATGGTATAGTCGCCTTTATGTATTGTCGAAAACATTCTCCGAGAAATTTTTGAGGCACTCATGCGCTTTCCTTCTCTCGTCTGCAAAAAGAACCCATGATGGTCATTATAGCCACAGCATGAAACCAAAACTGTGTACTAATTTTAAATGTAAAAAATAGGCATATATGAAAGCGCCCTATAAAATTCTGGAACCACTGCGGGGTTCATAGTAAATGTTCCTGATATAAAAGTGCTCTAGGTCCGGAGCAGTTTACGAATAACGAAAGCGACCTCGGTTGAGGGAGAGTTGCCTCCAGAGATCTTCGCTCTTTTAATGCTCGTCTTTACTATTCTACCATTACTCCTGTTATTAAGTGCTTTCATACTAATCTTAATCCTCTCTACCTATATTCTTCCAAATGTGTCGCAGGACAATCTGAGTGGTCAAATGTGGATGCTTTCTAAAAACTGTCCGGTTTAATCTAAGTGCTTCAAATCACCGCGAGAACGGGCTTTCCACACAAAGTACGTCAAAAGACAGGGAACGTCGGTCCCTTGAGGTATTCATCGGCATGCTTAGCTCTTCCATACTTTTGTGCAGTCTAGCCCATAAAGTACTTGAAAATCTTCAGTGCTCACTTCGTTCACAGCCGGAAGACTGAGATACAGTGTTGCCTTCCCATTTACGAGCACACTCAGCCATTGTAATACCAGTGTCAATTTTAAATCGTCCAGTTATTGGTCGTAGACATAACAAATATCAAATGAAGCCAATGCAGATTAGCGCTTTTGTAAAGTTGCTGAAACCTTTGAAGGATTTTTTTATAAATTCACCAAACTATTCCAGTGGCAGCAATGTCGGAAAACAAAGCGCACTTTACGCCGGTATGGCAGCTGGCTATGCTTAGATTATTGCGCTTCCCCCATGATAGCACAGTCAGATCGCAAAGCGCTGCTTGTTCCTGTCAGACACGCATTATGTTCTACTAGCCAAAATTAAATGAAAAATTGCGTGTTTGTTTTGAACCCCGCATGTCACAAATATAACATGAAGGCTCACAGTCTTTGTTAATTTATTCAGGCCACTCACTTGCGCGCTCTCAACATTGCAGCACTATTTGAGCTAGAGGCCATGAGTTCAGACCCTACCAGCGGCATATGGCTGTTTCTTCTGCTTTTATAAATCTTCCATTGATAAAAACTACAAAATAATATAAAAAGACACCCTTATCCTCCTTGGTTTCGGCGGCTGCTAGCTTCCGCCATTACGTCACAAAGAGCACTTATTTCCATTCCCTTGCCTGCTGAATAGTTTAACGAGGGCCTCGAATCTGGCAGTCTTGGTGCCGTAAGTAGCATAAGAAGGTTCTCGCACAGCTTCCGCCCTCACATTTTGGCAACGCTCCTACGTGGCAATCGCGGAAATACAGCACGTACTACGTCCGCCGCTAGGGGCGAGGGTGGCGCAGGTGACAACTCTCAAAGTTCGCTTACACTACACACAAATACCCTCCGAAAGCACAAGACTGCACAGCCCTCGCCGTAGCTCAGTTGGTAAAGCAGCTGATGCGAAAAATCGGTGGACTTGGGTTGGTATCCCCCCGGCGGCCTGTAGTTTTTTTTTATCATCTGCATTTCTTATTATCCCATTGTCAAAAAAACTAACAAATTATATAGCAAAAGACATCCTATATGGTCCTCGGCTTCCTTTGGTTTCTGTCATCTTTGAGTGTCGTGTTTTTTAGAGCAATTATCCCATGGATTCTACAGACGATCACCAATTAGCCCGACTACAACTCCAGTTAAAGCTTAAAGGGCTCGTGTCGCAGAAAATTCGGCGTCACTGTCACTAACCGTGAGCGGAAAATCCATGAAAAGTCCTCACAGAAGCAACCAATGAGGCAGTGGGTCACATGGGTCCCCTGATCTTGCGGCATCATTACAACTTGCCCACCTGACTCTGAGCAAACTGCCCACCCTGACAGGTGGAAGCTAAATTAGCCGCTTGCGAATAGCAACTTGGGTCGAACAAGGCTCATCGGTGGCAACACCTACCATCGCAGAGCTGTGGCGCACCGCTCAACTGTTGCACCACTGCGCAAAGAGCAGTATAAGGACACCTAAGGATCTACGACCACAAATTAGAGAATGATCAATTATCCATAGCGAGAGAGAAAGACGAACGGAAAGGCAGGGAGGTTAACTAGGAAGCGACCGGTATGCTACTCTATACGTGAGACGGGGAACGAAGGGAGTGATAGAAAGGGTAGAGAGCAAAGGAAGATGATCACTTTTCCACATGTCCGTTGGCCATTACTTGCAGGGTACACAGGGCACGCACTGATAGTTCACAACTTTGCACTCAGTCCTCAGTCCTTCAAAAACATTAAAACTGCCTTCAAAGTTGTTCTCTGCGATGAACGCTTACTCCAAGGACCCAGAATCTTGACTTCAGTAAGGGGCCGAGGACCTAAACGGCGGAGTGTTGCAGCCGGGAGTGCGCGCTCACGCTGAAACCAGGGGCAGTTACAAAGAAGGTGTTCTATTGTTTCGTCGCACCCACCGATACCACATGCAGGAGAGTCGTTCATGGCGGTTATGTGGGAGTAGTATTTGTAAACGCCACTCCCAGCCACAGGCGACATCAATTCTGCATATATGAGAATTAACCCTATAAGCTGTGGTGTCATACCCTTAAGGCGGAGTTTTGGTCTCCTTCAATTTTTTCTCAAGAGGAAACATTTATGAATTATTAAATATTTTATATATCGTATACGTAGGAAGCTGTATTCACAATGAAAACTCCGCTACTTTGTCCTTAAGTGACACTGCCCACCGCGGGACAGAAGAGAAAAGTTACAGCAGCAGAAAGCACTTCCTAAGCGCACAATAAAACTACGCGATGCCCATCTTTATTTCGTGCTTGCCAAAAGCGAGCCTTTTTGTAGCGATAGCTACATGACGGTAGCATTGAGAGCCTTAAGCGTGGCGGCGCCACCACTCTGTCACGTGGTTGGTCACGTGGTGGCATTGCGCCGTGGCTAGTCACGTGATGCGGAGCAGCTGGTCATGCTGGCGGTGCGCCGGCGAAACCGGGCTGCAAAAGCTGCGCGCATGCTCCGTGTCAAGTGGGACGAAGATGAAGAAGGAACGCCCAGAGAAACGGAGCGGCGAAAGGCTGACTTTGCAGTTCAATTGAGCAAGTTCCACTCGGCCAGTTGTAGCAATCACGTGCGTTACTCCAGGTTTAACCAGAGCTAAACCACAGCCAATCTTTTCTAGGCGCGAAACGACCCTACCATTCGGTCCAGCAGCGATTTGAAATGGTCAGCTAGGGCAACCGCTGCCACAGCAGACCATCGTGCAGTCCAGTGTTCAGGAACACAAATGTACACACAGAACACGAAATTTGCGAATATATGCCCGGATGGGAATAAAGTGTATTGTCCTCTATCGCATTCCCTTTTGGAAATTCACTTCATTCCTTCAGAAGCCGATAAATAATTTACGCCCACCCAGGGAGGATTTTTCCTGAGGCAATAGGAATATTTAGTACTTCCTTCAAGGAATTGAGGAATTGGTACGGGGGGCTGAGGAAAATGTTTTTCATGGCCAAAGGGAGGTTTTTAAGCAGCCTGTAAAAGTAATTTTACAACCATTCAGGTATTTTTGAGGAAATTATCGAATTTTGTTTTACTCATTTAGGAACGTATATATTTGGGTTCTGTACTCCCGTTGGAGCTTTTTTTGAACATCCTGCTGTCTGGGAGCCTTTGAGCAACAGCCGAAGAGCTACTATGCAAAAATTTTATTGCAGTGCACATACTAAATTATTCGCTGCTCACAAGAGACGTAGACTGACAAATCACAATACAAAGCGTCGTTTTTGAATTTATTTTCACGCAGTTAGCTTACATTTACACAACGCAGCGCATAGGCGCGCGCAGGAAAAAAACTCACAAACATACAAGAGATATATCGGGCTCCTTGATAGCGGCGGTGAAAAACGCTTTCCACGAAGCAACGCCAAAAAAAGTAGATGCCTAAATCCAGAAATATATTGAAATTGTTAACCTGGACCTCGTGGGTCAGGGTTAGAGGTTGAATCATAAAAAAGAGAAATGTGAGAGTCAGCGCACAGAGTACTAGCCTTGGACACCACGAGATAATCGTCCACATACCTAAATACACAAACAATTGGCGACCCCTGATATCGACGGCTGAAGTCACTGTCGCGCTCTGCAAGGAAAATATCGCTCACCACGGGCGCGACGCAGGAACCGATGCGGATACCGTTCTTTCGGCAAACAATAGTATTTTCCCAAGTCGAGAAAGCGGACTTTACGTGTGTTGACAGAAGTTCTAAAAACATTTCTACTCAAATTGCAATGAAAACACACCATGCCTATCTATGCAGTTCTGTACACTCCACGTCAGTTCGTCATGCGAGATGGAGTAATATGAACCTTTTATGTGACTTGAGAAAGCCAAGTAGACGGCGCCAAGACTGTCTTTGAAAACTGCAATCCCCTCACTCGAAACTTTTACCTTAAACGTGTCGTCAATAGTAAGACCGCTCAGCTCAAGCTGAAAAACTTATCTAAATACTTCTGCCACGTGCCTTTTTAAGAGAGAATCACACGCAGCGGACAATCTATTTTGAAAGTTTTTTCCAGGAAAAAGTCTAAGCTGAGCTTGCTGCCTTGTCAAAAGCCTAGACAAGGTTAACGCAGTTGTTTTACCACAGACAGTGTGTTGAAGAAAGAAAAATAACAACCTGCCAGGTGATCTTTTTGCTGCGTTTTTCACTAGTGTCAAAGACACACCGGTCCGCTGGTCGAAAACCGAAAGCACAGCATCAGTGGCTGTTGTTTTGTATGCACTTTCTAAGAGCACTACAAAACCACCCTCCATATAGGCGGGAAGCAGCGCCAAGGAATTGTCTTTAAAAAAAGGCAGTCTTCTGGATGGGTAACTGGCGGCCACGTGCCTTAGAACGTGACACATCATCCACGCTTTCCGAAATGCATTTATGGATTTCACAGTTAGGAGCAAGCCTGGACACTTGCCTCACCATCGTCAGTTGTTAAGCTCTTGTCTTCTTAGGCTCTACAATGAATTCGGGCCCGCAACTGAGAACCTGCTGCACATGCGGCGGTAGCTGCACCTCACGCAGACTGTGTGGATGGCTCTTCTGGAGGCAGAGGCCTTCAGTGGAAGAAGCTGACGAAGTCTGTGAAGCACTTGCTGCCAATAGATATTCGTTGTCATGTCGATGTCACGGGACATCTCCGGCCACCGGAGACCAGAGGCCCTGATGCTCACTGTGGAATGCCAGTACACTGAAGGTAATATCCATGAGCGTGAACTTGCCGTTACCAATCAGAGTGTGGGATTTTACATATCCTAGTTGCATGGATTTTGACATAAAGAAGCCAGCGAATAGCGCCAACACCTCTGGAGGAAAAACTGTGAGCCGAATGCAGAATCAGGGTGATCTTGCCTTTCACGAGGCCAGCACCACAAAGGAAACACCACATGAATTTTAAGGAAAGAAAAAAACTTTGAATCTGATCAAATTTCACTGAACTAAGCCTTGAATTCGGTAGGCGATGGGACGAATAAATGGGGAATGAAGATAAGCTTGAACAAATCAGTGTTTTTTCGCGTCATGAGGAAAAAACGCTCTCTTCAGTTCACGTACGCCATCCAGGACAGTCTTCTAACTGAGGCCTGTGAATTCAAATATTTGGGAGTGACCATGACAAGTGACTAATAAAACTAAGTTTACTACGTCATAAGCTTACATATGCGACATTTCAAGTTTAATACCTAATATATACTTATCCGATGCGTCCGTTCACTGCAAATAACTCTGATACATCAGAAGCAATCCAGCGCTGGGCCGTTCGCTTCACATATTGTATATACGGTCGCGCAGATTCCATTTCTACTGTAGTGGCATCCAACCCAGTTCATACCCTGCAATCAAGACGGCAGTTCTTAAGCCTAAAATATGTGTGGCAATTATAAAACTGTAAGCTATCACTGGACTGCAACCTACGTTTAATGCCGCTTACTAGATGGCAGATGTGACACACTCATTCGCTTCCTTTAAAGCTGTACTTCGCAAGGACAAAAGCATTCCAATATTCCCGTTTTCTTCGAACTGTAATCGATTTGAAAAACTTGCCCAATAAGTCTCTTATAACTTGCAGTATGATTCAGGCACCTATTCCACCGCCTAAATATGCGTCTCTGCCTCCCGCCACATAAGAAACTTTCCCCGGGGGACTCCACCCGCCTAAGCCGCCTCCAAACGCTTACTGTCCCAATCTCCACCGCCTACACCGCATTCACCCAACATTATACGGAGATACATGCCCTTGGTGTGGCGATATTCTCACATTCACGGACATTACATGGACATGCCCAGATAAACCGAATCACTTAAAGCCGCGCAACGTGGCGCTGGAGGAGCGGGAGGTGACGCTGGCTAGCGGCACCCTGGAAGACCATGAGGCGCTAGTCGCCATCGCCAAAGCGTCGGCGGAAGCCACTGGAGTCTCGGACTGAGGACCCCACCCACAATCCCACGACCTCGTAATCAGCATGTGGACGTCAAATCCACTAAGATACAACGGCGGGTGACTGAATTTTGAGGATAAACCCCTTCATTTCGTCAATCTGAACACATTATACTAGTTCTTCCTATATAAAATGACTTGTTTTAATTAAATAATACATAAAATGTAGGCCACTTTTCCCAAAGCAATGAATTTGCTTTTATTTCGCGCCCTCTTGTCCAAATTTGAATCTTTATGGTCGCTGTAGCCATTGACCGGCCGCTGTAAAAAATTACAGCATTGCACTTAAGTCTGCTTAAAAGCAGAATTGCGAAAGCCTCTCCCTGTCCTCGCTTTATCTCTCCATTTTCATTACTTTCATCGTTCTTGTTTTCCTTAATTCTTGTTTCTTCTTCTTCCCTATGTTAGCTTATTTTTTGTTTTGTTTCATATAATTTGCTTATGAACTATTGCTAAATCAACTTTTACATTTTATTTTTTTTACCGTACAATTTATGATTGACAGTTCGTGCGGGCAACTTCCGTACACAGGATTTCGTCTATACCTTGAATCCACGCCACTCAGCAAGGCAAGTGCCGACATTTCAGACAATCATATACATGCTCGTCTATACGTACCCCCCGTGGCTAACCTTAACCTGGTGTCAGCTTTTTCGACTCTATTCTTAAAACTCAACCATTTTTCGTACAGCGTTCCGTGTGGTGTCATACGATTTTTCGTCGCATATAGCTTAGATGTGCTAGTTAAGCTCTCCCCCGGTTTTCTTAAGCAAACCGAGATAAAAGCGTTAAAAAAAGTTGGAGGCTATCTTGCGAAAGGGATTCGAACCGACGATATATGCACCTTTAGTTGTATACCTTCCTAAAGAGTAATTTATTTAACAAAATTACGGCGCAACCGTTCGTGGTCCAATGTTGCGAGGTGTGTCATACGATTTTTCGTTGCATCTAGCATACGTCTGTAAGTCGGCGGCTATCTAGTGACAAGCATTCATACCGAGCACGCGAGTGTTGAAACACTCGCGTGCTCGGTATGAATCCTTCGACCTTTAATTGTAGGGTCAGCGGTTGTGGAGTCGGCTTTCGGAGGCGCGTTTTTGTTTCATTTATAAATGCTCAACCGGCATCGAGGTCGAATGCTCACATCATAATCATCAACAATAACAGCCTGACTAACCGACTGCAGTGCAAATGCCTCTTCCATATTTTTCCAATTAACCCTGTCATTTGCCATCTGCGCCCACCGTATGCCCGCAAACTTCTTAATATCATCCGTCCACCTAACTTTCTGCCGCCCCCTGCTACACTTGCCTTCTCTTGGAATCCACTACGTTACCTTTAAAGACCAGCGGTTACCTTGCCTTCGCAGTACATGCCCTGCCCAAGCCCATTTATTCTTCTTTATTTCGACTAGGATGTCATTAACCCGCGTTTGTTCCCTCACCAACCTCAATTTACACCTTGCAATGAAGTACCCGTCGTTTTGAGGAGAAGGGCGCCTAATGAGCGCGGAACTAGTGTTATCATTCAGAGTACCCCCGTGAAAATCGGTTTCCTGACATCGTTCAGAGCCGGTACGCTACCACAGGCCCCTGTTTACTAAGTATTGACTGTTGTTGTCAACAGCGAGCGGAAAGTCAAAAAGCTACATTCCTGCTCCTCAGCTTGATGAGTGTTGCAGTTTGTTGTGCTTGCTTGGTCGACCGGTTGCAAGGTATTTACTTAATGAACATGCGCCTCTGGCGATTTTCGAGTGTCTTCAGCAAGAGGTATTTACTGTACAACGTGTGTACAGATTCGAATAGGACATTTGAGTTCCGAAAACAGAAACTGCGCATTGTGCAAAACATTGTTTGCGGACGGACGGGTGGGCAGTAGACATAATAACCGGCAGAATAACGGGTTCCGTTAATTATAGCACTGCACTTTCATCAAGAATTCGCAGGGTTCCTGTTTCGAAGGCAGGAATGAAGTTGTCCAGTTTCATATAGCTACCTTTTGTAGCCTTAGGATTTAGCATTTAAGCAGCTGGTAATACTCGTAGTCTTATGGCTTGTGCATCAAAAACGGTCACTAAAAGGCACACTTTGCTATTTAGCTAGGAACACATATGAAGAAAGCGCAATGCAAAAATTTCGCGATATCGAATTCTGGCCGCGTCTTCGCAGCACTTGAGAAAAATGTCGTTACCTTCGATAACTCATTGCGCTAACTGTCCGATAAGCACATATCAGCGAAGCAGAAGAGTGAAGCTTTTAAACACAACACTATACCTGTAAAATGTGCCGTGCAGTTCCTGTGGTCACAAGAATATGCCCACCACATCGTATTCAACTTCTACCTATCTCTTACAAAGACTTTGCCTTCAAAGGAATTTCCCGCATTATAGCACAATAACGGCAGAAAGACAATAGTTAGGGCAATTTATTCGCAGGAAAGCTAAGCCGGGAATTGGCGTATTTACTTCTTGGACAGCGGGGGCTGAGAAGTGCCGCGCTTGGCGGCTCGCGCCACCTGCTCGGGAAACCGGAGGAGAGACGCGGAAAGCTGCGCCGAGGACAACGTCGGAGCCAACCGGCATCTCGGAGCTCCACGCGTCTCGACGACTTCGTCCCGAGCTCCGTCGGTGACCACTTGGCGAGGGACGAGGGCACCCTCCGAAGACGAGGCGTGGTCGGCAGACACACGCGAGTCGGCGGCGCTGAGGTCTACATCTTCGAGGACCGTCGGCACGGTGGCGCCGTCGTCCCGGTCTGTGTATTCTCTCGCATTGAACGGCGACGCCATGAGGCTGCGACAGGATGCGCCATCTAGACGGCGCCGCTTGAACTCACCGCGCACCCAGCGCTGGATCACCACGGCTGCAGCTTCCTCTCTCCTGCAAGGGTCAGGAATTTGTCCTGCGCAGGAAGAACCAACTAAACTATACCAACTATACCAAATGAAGAGCAACTGAACTACACCAGCTCGACTAATGCCTGACTGTGTGACACAGATTATATCTCTCGACAAACGTTTCCCTGCTTGCCCATTTTTTAAAGCTATTTACGTTCTTATTTGCACTAAAACAGAATAGTGCGCTTAAATGAAGAAAACTACAGGATTGCACTTAAGTCTGCTTCTCCGTCCAGTGTGCATTTATACATTTTACATTTCATTGTTTGAAATTTCGTTGCTTTTATTTTTATGTATTCTTTCTTCATTTTTTTTTACTTTTCCCCTTTATTTGATTTTGTTCTACTTTATTTGAAATTTTGCTTGTATTTTATATTCTAGACTAAGTAAGTCCTCCAACGCACTTACACCGTTTTTCATCAAATCAGTCACACAAAACCTGCTTCAAACACAGAATTTCTTTTCACTGACTCAGTGTAATTAAATAACAAAAATTAATCAACCAAACTTTTCCCATTTTAAGCTCTACACACGCAACATCTAGCACAATCAATCTTTTGCACATTTATCTCCACAGAATGATATAATCGTGCGCAAAAAATCTGCGTACACTTCTTGCTGACGCGACAACCATACAAAGCTTTTGCATCAATAAACTGCAGACACTCGTTTATATAGGGTAGTTCTTGCGGTTTATAGACAAATCGCGTGCGTGTTCCGTCTTAAGCAATATACTGGCACAGTTTTAATGAAATTGCCACGCGGGTAAATTCAGTAGTGCCAAAAACGCGATTTTGTTTTCTTCATGAGGTCTCAGCGCATCTTTGTTTTTGGACGGAGCAAATGGTTTAGTGAGAAAGGCTATGACCGTGTTTAGAACCCACGCTTTGCCAGCATGTCTAAACCTTTTGAAGCAATATCCGCCACTTCGTGAACAAAACTTGCGCGGAGCTTTTTTTGACACTGTCGTACACAGACAGCAGCTTCGATGGCGTTGGCTACGTGCAGCGGAGCGAAATGCACCGTTTTAATACCCATAGCCAAACAGTTCACAACGGTAAGTATAGTTACCATTGCTTGGCAGGTAATTGGCCAGCGGTAGCGGGTTCTTTGGATGATAGGGCTCGGAGGTGCTCAAGGATGAGATGCTCAAGGAGCTCCGGTCGACCGGTCTGCTTGGTAGGGGTCGGCTTTTCCGTTGTGTCTCAACCATGCTCAAGAACTTTGTTTTGCCGGCGCCTCCACAGTACCACCTGAAAACAAGGTCCCACTCTTAATGCATATAAAACACTTGTGTAGCCGTCCCTTGAGTATACTGGTATTCTTTGAAGTGCTCACCAGAAATAGTTAGGCAGCTTAGAGCGAATCCAGAACCTAGCACTACGCTAATATACTCATACTATTCCAGGCATTCGAGCATATCTAACCTACTGAAGACAGCAGATCTACACAGCCTAGTTCAGTGCAGAGTAACATCTAGGCTTCAGTGTTTGCACCAACTTTATCACCGACACTTCGACACAACAAAAGAAGCATACCTTGAGGAGCCCTTCCACCACTCCTCGAGAACTAACAATGCAAATGCACTTCGCCAACCCATGAGCCACATTAACGTTCACAAATATTTCTTGTTCTCTTCAGCTATCTGTTGCTGGAATAAACTGCCATCTACTATTGAGAATTACAGCATAGTCAAATGGTTCTTATGATATGTTAATTGCCTTGATCTAACATGATTCTTGCCGGGATGCCAGTGTTATGATGAAATGGTATTGCGTGTTTATTTGTGTCTGTTGTTGTTTCTTTGGTTGAACTCAATATTGTCATTTTTTCTACCTTGTATCCGCTCATACATGAGCCCGAGAAGGGCCTGCAATATATGTAAATGAAAAATTCCTTAACTTATTCCTATTAACTTAAAATTCCTTAACGGCCAATGTGGCCGTAATATAAGAGATATATGGCTGCGGTCGGTAGACTATTTTGAGTCACGATTCATGTGTGTGGTCACTTTCAAGGCGTCCCAACACATGGCCTTCACTATCTATCACTGAGAGAACTTTAACTCTCTCCCAATAACATGAAAATAAGCTGAACATGAGCACTGCAAGAAATATTATTAATTTCAAAATGTCACGTTGATTTTTTTTATTGCGCATATGTTTTTTAACATGCTAGCACTGTCCCGTGATAATCAAACTGAAGGATTTTAAATCTTACATTACTCTATCAGGGAAAGGTAATTTCGCTGAGATAAAGTATACAGGCGTAATCGCTCGCAGAGTTCCATGGAGGCGATGGTTTTTGTGAAGCAAGTGTTAATCACATCTGCGAAACAGTGCAGTTTCCTTCATCTTCTACCTGCTAAATAACGTTCCCAATAACACCTCAACAAAGGAAAAAAAAGCTATTATGAACTGGTAAATGTTACCTGCAATATTGAGGTATAAGAAACACAGAACAATGCCGAGAAGTTATAACGTATGATTGCATATATCCGGTAGCATCGAAGCACACAATGTCGTAAACATCCGTGCCCGTAGTCCTTTCTATCGGCGATACTTTTTTTTTATCACCAGAGAAAGATTGCAGTGTTTTTTGATCCTATGGTTTCAGTTATTTACCATGTAGTTAATATACAAATTTTTTTCGGTACCAGTCGGAGAACACAACTGATAGAAAACCATAAGAATAGCGATTTATAGATACCTGGCATCATGGGAAGCTTTTGTAGCGAGAGGTATACTGCGCTTTCGCTTCGAGCTTTCAGCGTGGCGCCCCTTGAGCTCCGCGATGGTGCCGTGGCTGGTCACGTGGTTGGTCACGTGGTACGGAGCAGCTGTTGCTGCCGGTGGTGCGGCGCGGCGCGCAAGCGAAACCGAGGGGGAGGTGGAGAGGGGAAGAGAGTGAATCCACGTCCAGGGACGAAGATGGAGAAGGAACGCCCAGCGAAACGCAGCGGCTAAAGACTGGCTTCGCAATTCGACCGAGGAAGTTCCACGCGGTCAGATGCAGCTCTCGCGTTACTCCAGGTTTAACCAGAGCGAAACCACAGCCAATTTTTTCTTCAGCCTAGGGTGAATGTCCAAAATCGTTAGGAAAACATATTTACTAGTCCTTCGGGTGCGAGGTACAGAAGAAAATACGTTGAATAGATTTAAAGTATCGTAAAGGGAGTTATCCAAGGCAAGGCGTTCATGTAGGGGTATTTTGCGTTTTGTAGCCTTGTTTGAAGACTGAAAACCGACTTGGGATTTCTAATGCCGTTAGTGCTCAATTATAGTATATCCGATTAAAAAAAAGTGCGCCCTTAGTAGCCACTAAAATACGTTAGAATTTCACGATAATCGATTTTTAACGGATATGTGTACTCACTCTGCGTAGAGTCTACAACGCACCAAACTCAAACGAAGCCTAGTTGCTTCCATAAAATACTAAGCTCATTGAAAAAGCACCTGCCAAGCACAGTGACTTTCCAATCCAAGGGCTCTGCATATTCACAACTGGTCAGCTGCTCGGTGAAAACGCACCTAATGAGCACGGTTATAGCCCTTTGGATTCGTTGGTTTATTCCTGCTGTGCAGTCATTCTCTGGCCCAAATTATACGAGAAATATTCTACAAGAGGGAGTCTACAACAGAGATGGAGGGAAGCTTACTTGACTGCAACGGTAGTCAGCACGACCGAAGCCATCACCGCAAGCCCAGTCCTAACGTAGCCCAGCTCCCAGAACCGCGTGATCGGCTCCAGTGCTGTACTGTTGATTTCGGGCAAACGGCGGATGGTAAGGAAGTCCACAGCTCTGCAGACGCACTCGTACAGGCTCTTCGAGTGCGACCACAGGCGTCCTGCCAAATAAAGAGGTGGAAGTCATATTGCGCTTCCTTTACAGCACCCCCCGCGCATTGCCTAGCCCAAAAGTTATCTGCATATGAAAAGCTCGAGTTTAAGGACTCCGTCCTTTACCGCCGCTGTCGGTAGAACCTACGAGCGAGGAGAGACCGTGGTGTTAGGACGCTTCGGACTCTGTCAGCTCAGTAAGCAAAACTGCTGAGGTTAACAGGATCGACAGTGGAATTTGCTCTGCAGGCCAGAGATACGCGTAAGCGTGCTTTCTACTCAGGCACATTTGAGAAAATGTGTGGCCATCCTTAAGAACGCTTTAGTACAACAGCGAAAAAAGAAATTGGTACCAATCAAGTATGTTGCGGGAATATTGAAATAAGGCTGGATGGCCGCACTACGCAGGTACTATGAAAACCTTGATCTAAGGTAGAATGCGCGTAAGGTTTATCGGAACGCACGCGCACTGTGATGTCTTCACCACCCGTCGTTCGAACTTCACTCATTCTGTCAGCGGTGTGTAAGTAGGTTTGCAATTTCTTTATGCAGCTTTCAATATTGGTTGACTGCACTTGGTGATGCTTTGTCTCTAAGTTAGCTTCTAGGCCATCCGGGCTCAGCGTATGCTTCTCAGGACGGTCGACTTTTTAATCTCGGAACTGCGTACGTTGAGAAACCAATCTGCAATAAAACAATCGTGTTTGAAAAATCACGTGTATTATTTCGCCAAATTATATCCACACGCCCCAGCACAAGCTCCGAAGCACAAAGATGCCTACAGCAGTACGCCGACCTCTGTAAGTAGCTTTCCTGAAACGACGCGATTCGATTCGTCCATGAAACATTTAACGACGGCTTACAGGGGCGCACAAAGATTGGATTCCGTCCTGATTACACGCTCACCTACCAGGCAACCATAGGAAGAAGGCACGTTACAATTCCCACTTCTCTGCCCTCAGCGTGTATTTTCTGGTTCTTGGGCAACTATTAAGGGGAATGTATGCGAACCCCCAAAATTTTCGAGCAGCGAATCGTTTATACTCCTATTAGGCTCGCGGAACCAATTAACAGCGCTTGTTCAAAATTTCGAAACAAGGGGATTATTCTATAAAGTTTACGACCAGTTTTTGAGTAATTCGTTTGAGATTCGAGTAAAGTATGCATTAGTTACATTGAACAAACTGGTACTACACTGACGCCTCACAGTGTGCTTGGCGCGACCGGTCTGCACAGAAAGCAATGCTCGGTGCCACAGCGCATGACTTCAGGAGGCAGAATTCGTAAACGCCATACTTCTGCTGTAACATTGAGCGACGCCGCAAGGCTAGCAGGGGTCTTGATGCCTTCATGCCCGATATGAGCGCCAATGGCTCACAGGTACGATTCTACCGCCTCCAACCTATTAAAATGGGGCGCTTGTATGACGGCTGCTGTCATCACTAGCAAAACGATGGTTTTTACCAAAAGTACGAAATCGTGGTCACAAAGTAAATATAGTGAACGCCTTTCGTTCCCCCTATATTAAATCAATGTTTCGTCGTTTTCCCTATATTAGGTCACTGTTTCGTCATTTTACACTTGTAGAGATAAATCAATAAAGTGTAGCGGCCTACCGCAGCGCAGCCGTTGGTACTTAGCCTTTTCTGACGATTATTCGTGTTGCGCGAATATTCACACATGTAGGTAATATTCCTAAAACTTCAATTGGTGTCCGATTCGGTTTTCATCTACATTGTTTCATTTTATTTGCAGGCAAAGGCACAATATACGTATTAGATACGGTTTTGAAAATGTATGCGCACGCTGTTTAATGGAATGCTCGAGGTTATCTCGACTTAGGCGCCGACAGAGATTTTTTTTACACATTCTTTCCGTTTACAGAAGCCCTCTGCCCCCTCCCTCATAGAAAATTTTATTCTTGGAATTGTGTCTTGATATTTCGTTATTTCAGCCTCCACGGAAGTACATTAATTAACGATATCACTCTGGAACAACGATCAGGCCTAGAAACCTAGAGAAACATCGTCATCATCAGCCTGATTACGCACATTGCAGGACAATGGTCTCTTCCATATCTCTGCAATTAACTCATAGATGCATACATACATACGTACGAGAAACATATGATGCCTGACGCATGAAGGCCTTAGATGCCTATGTGCCACAAAACCCAACACACATGATGCCTGAAATAGCACGCAGCTGATGTGCTTGTTCTGCATTGTCCACAGCATTTGAAGCTCCATTTCGTGTTCAAAGCCGCGAAACAGCGTACGCTCCATTCCGAGTTGACAACGCTCTGAACTAATGTTAAGCACGAAACTACAGTTGTCACGCAGAACACAGTGGCTAAAAACCACGCGCTTACGGGCCAGGGTGCTGTGGCTTGCATTGCTTGAGACGTGCCTATGTCCGTTGCCTTCCAGCTCCGGGGCTTGGGCGCTGCTCCTATGGGCAGTGTCGCCCTGTTCTGAGGACGCATTCACCACCTGAATGGACCGGTTGGCGCTCGGCACGGTCGAAACGTTGAGCCCTTGCGAGCAGAGAGAAATGCGAGGCAGAGTGCCAGGCATCGCCTTCTCCACCGCGTACCATGCTACGAAGAAACCGCAAATGGCGCCGACGGTGCGGATCCAAATCATCGCTGTTGTGAACGACCTTTCTGTCCGGCCTCGCCTGTGTTGCCCCTTCGGTGAGCGTCCTTCTTCTTCCTCCTCTCCCGTGCTGATCAGCGGTGGCACGTGTCCATAGAGGCCGGTAGGTGGCCTTGAAGAAAACGATGTCTAGGAACAGTAGGAGTGTAGGAAGACGTATTTTAAAGAAAATGGCGAATTTTCTTCACTTACAGCACAGTTAAACAAAAATAAAGGACAAAAATGAGCATGGCAACCGCCATCACAACGTTTCAAAGGGGCGCTCCTAACTTCCATCCATCTATCCATCGATCACCATCAGTCGCGTCAAAAAATATTTAAGGGCTATCACCTGGAGCGATGCACAACAAACGTGATGTCATTATTCTTTCACTCGCCAGTGAATATAATCCCGATACCATTCTATTTCACTCATTAATCTTGTCCAATTGCAACTCTACACCAATTCTAGTTACGTTCCAATTCTGATTATATTCTGATTGTGATTCTATACTTAATTCTATCCGTAATTACTTCTTTTATTCATTTTTGCTCAGTTATTCTAAGTCATTTAAATTTTGCTTGAGTTGTTCTTAGTCCGGAACCTGCCTCCTTCCCTACAAATGTAAAGGCACATGGGGGGACGGTCGTCGGGTGGTGGATAGAGGGAGGCAAATACCCCTTAAAAACCACCTTCTACGGCGGGCAGGTGGAGGTTTCATACAAAAGCCGACGCCGCCGACACCGAACCGCTTTCGTATTCATGGCCCTTCTAAAGATATCGCATTAAAACGTCATCTAGAGAGGAGTCATTAAGGCGCAGTATAGTAGAGGTTACAGACAATACGTCACCGATTGTAAGTGATTACAGGGGTCAGCTACAGCCCTAGAAAAGTAACTGAGCAGATACAGCAGTGGAATAGATTACTACTGCGATATTTCCCTTCAAACGTTTTGATTATAACACGAATTTCCTCAGACTGTAATGAACTGCTGAGGCTTCACATAGTGCCCCACGTTAAATTTTCAAGAGGTGTTGTCTTCTGAAGCTCTCGTCACTAATTCTCCCACTTTTTCTCGTAAAGGGGCCAGAAGCTCTGAACGCACACTTAATGTATGGGCTGCAGTGAAGGGCGGTACTGTAGCGTATACGTTATACGGCTGTAATAGTACTATAAAGTGCTAAAGAATTATCGCCCCAGCCATTAAAGTACACGCGTGTGCGCGGCCGGGTTGTCACGTTGCACAGGATCGCCCACCAGCTGCCACCCAATGTAGCCCCTACCACAGTCATCGCTCATTCCTCGCGTAGAACACGACGCACTGACCTCTTGAGCCTTGTGCCTTTTCCTGCTTTTTTTGACTGCTTTAAGTTATTTTTGTTTTCGCATGACGGCTGAAATCTGGAACAAACTGCACGGTTCCTTGCCTAGTTTGCCTCGTGAAGAGTTAACCAGTATTTTCGTATTACGCCCCAATACCCTGTTCTATGTATTCGCATTTGTAACCGCTCCTGCGATGTCTCTCATTAGAGACAGCGGCACCTGTAAGTAAGTAAATGAATGAATAATGAAGAAATAAATAAAACCCTTCTGCTCGAGTTCCTAAATGCTTAGAGACGCCGGCCGCTGTGGCTGGCATGCCCCGGTAGCTCGTAATACAAGAGAGGGCGACCTGCTCATGAGCCGTGGTGCTAGCATGCGGAGTTTATTTACTTTACTTGTTTTAAGGCGATTACATTACAGCTGTCCCACCGAAACCACCCCGCCGATTACGCCGCGAGTGCAAGGTGGATTACGAATGATTATGCGACCGCCTTAGGGTTCCCGTTCTCAAGAAAAGCTGGTGTCGGCCGTGTCATAGAAGAAAAACCACCATTGGCCGCGAGGGCGGTGGCATAGAAGAAAAATAGTTTCACTTCAAAAGAAAAAACGTGATTAAGCGGAATCGAGCCCCAGTCATTTCGCGGACCGGGCACGCCACATCTGCACAACTCAGGATCGTTGGACACGATGCTATCGCACTCTGCTCTTAATTAAGGGTTGATTATGCTTCGTACAAGTTTTATTTAGTTCGCTTGGAGTGACGAGGAAGACGACGATTAGAGGACAGGATAGCCACCCGATTCTTGGCCGATCCCCCAGTGTGGGTATGTGCCATCTTTTGATAGGCTAACAACAACAACAACAACCTGAGCCCAGTCCCTAATTTTCAGTGTTTTTTCTCAGTCTGAGTACTCTTAGTTTGTGGTTTGTGTATACGCCATGCGACGACATGGGGCTACCCGCTCACCGGCAGAAGCACGTCACGCGAACCTCTGGGCGGTCGGCGCGCACCGCGCCGACGTGGAATTTCTCAGCCGGATTTGTTCCGCGGTGCACTCATCGAGGCAGTGGCAACCACTGCTCCGGTGGCCACTGTAGCTCCGGCCTCAGACCAAGGCCCAGCAATAAGAGACTGCAGAAGAACAAGCAACCTGCGAGCCCTTGGGCGATAATACAGAGGAAATAGACCAGGCATCCTTCACGGCAGTGTCCTATAAAAAAAGAAGAGCTGCTGGTGTTCCTGTGGTTTTTAGGCCTACCACGGAAGGAGGAAGCTTATAGAAAGTGCACCCCTACGTCGTAGCGACGGCGGTTGTGACGTCGGCTCAAGAAAAAGTTACCAGCCATCAAATTAACAAAGATGGGAGCCTCATGGCTACAGTTTCAACAATACAAGCTGCCATCCGCGAACTCGCAGTCGCTAAACTGTCTGGAGTAGCTCCGGAGGCCCGCGTACCTTACTCATACATGGCTAATTATGAAAAAATTCAAGATGTTTCAATCACGTACTCAAACGAACATCTATAGGATTACCTTCGCGACTAAGGCGTAATCTCAGCAGAAGGCTCACCGCTAACGTTCCTGAAGACGATGACAAGATCGAAGAGGTACGTCATAGATCAGTTATCTTGCAAGTAGCCATGGATTCACCATTGCCTAAAAGAGTAATACTTGGATTCTGCAGTTACCCTGTAACTGAATATGTTTAGGCAGCAACACAATGCTACAAATGTCAGAGGCATGGCCATCTCTCGAGGCATTGCACAGAGCCTGTTCGCTGCAGAGTCTGTGCTGGCCCCCACTCGAAAAAGGGGTGCACATCCAGAACGTAACCTAAGTGCGCAAACTGCAGTGGCCCGCAGGCTGCTTCATACAGAGGGTGCTTTGAAAAGATACACTTGCGTGCAGTATGGAGCAAGTAAAAGGTAAACCGTCCAGTCGATATGAACCATCGCCTAATCGTGAGATGGTTTTCACGAATACGCCAGACCTTAACCAAGATGCATCAACGCAACGAGACAAGAGCGCGGGAAACTCATATGCAGCAGCATCAGCAGCAAAAAAAAAAAAGAAACGTTACAAGCCCGCCGGTACACCGCTTCCTCCAATGCTGTCGTAGCATTCGACACAAGCCCCGACAAACGTCCACTTTCGCCCTCAGCCTAAGGCGCCGCAACCAGACAGGACAACCACCGAAATGCAGCATAACCTAAGCATTCAACAAGGCATCACATGCCTACTGATTCCGATGCTGTTAGCAGCCATCAAAGCTCTTGTGCGCGCCAACCCATAATCAAGAGCTCTTCCAGAAGTAAAAGCTGTCCATGCAATGGAGCCGTTGGTGTCGGCCTCCTACGCTCCGCGGGGGCGTAATAACAGACATCAATAATCATGGCTTCAACAGCGATAGCTTCACCACAGCTGACCATCCACAACGTCTTTCGCACATGCACCATTTTCCATCGAAACGCTCGCGGTCTACGCTCGAAATCCTCCGATTTCCGGCAGCTCGTGCGAGCGTAGCACTTCCCTTTCACAGTCATCTCTGAATCGCGCTTAGAGGAAAATTTTCCACTGTTTGGATACCACTTTCACCATTCACAGCGACCAGATGACGTCAGCAGATTGGTGATAAGCTTTCGCAAGCATATACCGGCCTCCTTGGTTAATGTCTCGCCTCACAGTGACAGCGAATACGTGTACTCCGTAACGCTAATTTGCAGAGAAGTGTACGCTCTCATTGGAGTATATCTTGAGTCAGGCAAGCCATTCGACGCTTCGAGGCTTCAAAACTTGACAAGGACACCATCTCCGCTTATGATCTGCGTAGACTTCACTGCACAGAATGATATTTGGTGCAGCTCACATACATGTGCCCTATCGGAGCCAAGCTTGAAGAACATCTGTAAACACATTTCATTGAACCGCTAAATGATGGCAGAATAACCTACCTCCGAGGCCTGACGACTGACAACAGTATCGACGTCACCTTTGTAACAAGTTCATTTGCCCACAACTTGACTTGGTGCACCGATTTGGAAGCACGTGGAAGTGACCATTACGTAGTCCTCATATCTACTGTCCGCGCGCAGACGGCGCCAAAGAAATTCCTTATAAAATCTAAACACTGCGATGCCTACAAGGATGCTGCAAGCAGAGGAATTACTGCCGCAACCCGGAATGAGGATTTTGTATCGACAATGGCTCACTGCATCAGAGAAAATACAACAATTACAGCTAAAAATGCGAGACAACATTTAATTGATGAGGTACTTCAAATGCTGTGCGCTTTTCGCAGGCTAGCGGAAAGGAAAGCCTTACGCAGCAAATACACTGAAGACCTTCGTGCCTGGCGACGGGCACAACGTCACAATGGCGCTATCTGGATAAACTCAAGCGGCAAGGATGGCGTGAGTCTTGATCAACGCTGGATGTGCGCCAATCAGTAACAAAAATTTGGCGCAGATCGTTACAGCCATGCGTACGCCACTCTAACAGCTTCACCCCTTCACTCACTGCACTGTACGCATGAACTAAAATCCCCAAAAGAAGTCTCAGAAGAATACAGCAGATTACTGTTAGTACTGTCAGCAGGATGAGGGCCTTCGACACTTTCCTCAATTGGTCAATCAGGCATTCCACAGGCGGCAGTGCCGACGTTGGACCCGCCTTTCACAATTTAAGAGCTATCCACAGCTATCAAGGTATTAAACAGGTGCACTTTTCCTGCTCACGATGAAAAGGCCTATGACGCAGTCGAAAAGCTGCCCCGCAGCTCCCGTATTCTACTCCTGGAATATTACAATTCTTCCTTTAAGACTGGATAAGCTTGGCCTATAGCCATGAAAATACGTTTGTGTAGTTTTTGTGCGTCTGTGTGTGTGCGTGTGAAGCCATGTATGTGCTATGTATAGGTAAGGTTTTCTCTCTCTGCAGGTTACTGTGCACAGTGCAGACGTATCGACTAGTTCCCATGTACGTATTGAGCCTCATGTAGGTGATAATCTTAACCGTCAAAAGCTCCGGGACTTAAACCTAAGCACGTTGCCGCTTTTTTCACCAACAGAAGGACCCCAACAGTGCAGTCACAAAATTTTTCTCGCCTCTAGCCATGGCAATGACGGAGTCATCATGTGAATCTTGGCAACATGTCACAAAGTGCTATACAAGCGCGCTCGACTGTCCATTTCTCAACAGGGCACTGCATACAAAGAAGTTGCACTGGCCACATCATCAGCAGAAAGTGAAGATGACGTAATGCAGCTCCATTTAACACCAAAATTTCAATCTTATTTCACTGCTTCATTTAACCAGCAGCCGAAGGACCAATGCTGAGGGAGCACAGAACCTTGTCACGCTTCCAACAACGATGGAGATGCAAGCATTTATGTGAATCCTTGCAACATGTCGCAAAATGAAATCAAACCTCACTCGACTGTATTTCTCAATCAAAAGTGAATGTGATGCATTATAACGCAATTTAACCCCAAATTTATACCTAAATTCTCTACGTTTTTTATCCAACAGCAGGAGCAGGAGGAGGAGGGACCACAGATGTCCCACTTCCGGCACCGGCGCAGATATAAGCATTCATGTGAATCCTTGCAACATATCGCAAAGTCAAATCAAACCTTGCCCGACTGTCAATTTCTCAACAAACCACTGCACGCAGTGAAGTTGGCATCTATTTCAATTCCACATTCGCTGCCACATTCGTCCAACCACAGAATAGTTGTCGCAATGAATGCCCATTGAACAGCATTACTTCCAGCTGCAAACGAGATGTAAGCATTCGTGCAAGGCTTCATAATGTGTACCTCTGTAACAGCGTCCTGTGTCTGTGGACTGTAGCTTAAATTCATTTCTTGCAGGTGGTGATGAAAGCAGAGTCAACATGGTGTGAGCCATGGCTTATCACACCAATGCCAGCAATCCATGCCGTCGCCCGGCTTTTCAATGAGAGTAGCATTTTGCAACCTAAGATATGATAATATTGTTTTTTACACAGACATACCAGTGTCAGCATCCGAAATGTTGGTACCTGTTTTCAAAAGGCGTTCAAAAAAGAGAGAAGGACATACAAAATTCAAGAACAGCTGCTGCTGACATTGATGTGACTGAGGCGAGGTCTCCTGAATGGTGACCTCGCAAGGATATTTGACATGTGAGTTGCAACTGCCCCTCTCACTTTGCAGACGTTCTCGGTAGCCTAAGAAAAACCATGGAGGATGTTGTCGTATGGTCGCTGAGAACAAGGCTGCGGGCCAATGTACCCAAAATGTGGATGTACACGCACGACAGGCATATTTGACTGTACAGAAGCTGTCCTTGAAAGACCGAAAAAATTTAAGACAAGAGAACAGAGTTATAGTGCCTACAAGGCGGCCAACATGGACAAATTTCTAACAGTCATTCCTCCGCATAGACACATCATGTTTGTTCCTAACACATATGGCGGGAGGGCTTCAGACAAATTTATTGTTAGAACATGTGGGGTACAAGAACACTTTGCACGATCCGAACAGATAACGGCTGACAGTGACTTCAAATTGGAACCACATCGGCAGCTCCAATAGATCAGAATGAACGTGCCTGATTTCACAACAGGTACATCACAGCGCTGTTCAAGTGCTTCTGATAGCATGCATGTGCATGAAAAAATGTTTGATGCTTATCCCACATTGCCAAAATGTCTACATTTGCTCGTTTTCATTTTTCAGGAAACAACTGTCACAGAGGAGGTCACCACAACTAGGCGCATTGCCTCAGTTCGCGTACATGTGGAGAAGGAAACAAACCGTATAAGGACCTACAGGATCCTCAAGCAAGCTGTCCCTATAAGGTCAAAAAAGTGTATGCTGAAGACATTGTATTCATTTGTGCTGCTCCCTACAACATGAAGGGTTCTCTTATTAAGAAGCTACCTGAATAGCTAAGTTCGTCATACAGTGTGAAACGGGATTTGGCACAATATACGACAAATGACTGAATGCAATTTCGACGTTTTGAAAACCCTTTACTGCGCTGCGTGCTTATGAGACGTGAACACAAGCGCATGTGGCGCAAAAAACCTTTCTACATTGCAGTTTTTCAGTTGAATTTTGTTAACCAGAGCAGAATGCACCCTTTAATTACCTTATTACAGCCATTGCTGTGTTGGAGCTGTACATTACTTCGCATGATAGTTATGACTGCTTGTCACCATGTAGAGCAGGGACAGTGTAACTGCTGTTTGTCCCGAGCGCTCTACTACTGTGCCTTTTTCTCTATTTCCGTCCCTTTCTCCAAGGTGCAGTTCAGGTGTTCTCCAGTACTGCTACAAATACTGCGCATTTCCTTTCCCAATAATTCATTATTACTGAATGGGATCTTCAAAGAAAGCAGACATTTTTTCTGATATCCATTGTTTTATTAGAAACAGCTTGGCTATGATGAGGTTCAGTAAGGAAGAATGGTAGCAACACATTAAAATTTATCTGAATATGTTTTAGCGAGAAACAATTATCCCTTTGAGTGCAGTACTTCAACATAAGATAGTAACTATCGAAAATAAAAATTCTTGGCCCTGTAGATCTGTTCCCGACATACTCTGCATTATATAAAACATTGACAACCACGTAACTTGGAGTGGGCAACACATAAAAATGTAAGTTTGTTTTCTCAGAACAAAACAGAGTGAATTTAACGTGACTATAATAGCCATTTTCGCCATTCCGACAAACCACAGCTTCACCATCCGCATATCTGACATTATATTTTCCTCCCTCTAGCAAAGACTGGCAGTCTGAGACTGCTGGACATTAAACTTCGAGCAACGCACCGTATTCACTCCTGCGACTCCTGACTGCGAAGCTGATAGACTCCGAGCAATGTACGAGGGAAACCTACACAGTCCTTCTCATTGCGCCCAAAGGGGCTTCATGTGCAAGCAAACCTTTGATATCATTGCCTCGCCACTAGTTGGCGTATCTAAATTAATGATGACCAGATAGGACTTTTGCTTGGCGTTGATGCTTTCCCTTCTTCCCTGCTTCCGCGAATTTATCTGTCTGCATTTATGCGCTGACGCACTGAACGCAGTCAGTTGCTAGTCAGCACTCGTGTGTGTGTCTGCTCCTTGCTCATCTCGTCTTTTTGTGGTGTTTTTTCTCTATGACTTTTAGATTCCGCCTTTGCGATTGCCTCATGATTGAGCCTGTATTCTGCGGCATCATTTCTCATAAAACTCGGGCTCGCAGGTTCAAGAGCATCATTTAAAGGCTCAGTGTTTTCTATTTTCGAGACCCTTTTCGCATTAGAGGAAGTTATACGCAAAGACATTGCCACCTGTCAGAGCGTGCAGCCTTGCTCTTTGGTGGCAACCTCAAGGGCTGCACGTGCTTTAGGAGACAGCACCACAGCCTCTTCATAAAGTGACTTACAATCGTTGCACCGGTTGGGAAGTTGTTAACGATAGCTGTGTACTTAACGAGGCTCGTCTGAGACAGGCTACTCTGCAGGATTGGTGCAGTGCACAGCATTCAGCGTGCTGGGGAGAAGAGTAGAAGTTATCGGGCCTGTTGGTTCAGTATACATGCGAAGAAAGAACCGCGCATATGCAGCAAAGTCCTTCACGTAATAAATTTTTTAGTCTGCTCTTTTGCGCGTCTTTGCCTCTTTGCCGTCCTGTCTCGTTTGCGCAGTTATTTCTTCGCATCTGTGTAGAAGAGTGCCTGCAGAGTGCAAAATAATCGATGCATTGGCATATGCTGCTATATTGCAAGTTACACAAACCATGAAGCCATTATGAATAAAAGTGGAATTCAATGTATCGCTCACAGTGATTTTCACGAGAGGGTAAGCATTAATGGATTAACGCATGCGACCTGCAAAACACTGAGTGTCAACATGAAACGAACCCTGCACAAGCTTTTTGCTGCTGTATAACTTACAGCTGCGCTATATGGATCTATACTAAAGTAGTTAAGGTTCCAGCCGTAGTTCAAAACGCATGATATGACTTAATGCTAATTCAGAATTTTCGTGCAATGTTGTGTGCTTGCCAGGAATGCTGAACAGGCCTGGGTCCGGGCTTTTTAAAGCTCCGTTAGCTCCTCGCCCGTGCTGAAGTGGCGGATCCGCCTTGTTGGTCTTGGTTGTTTTTTGCATGTTTGTCGACAGTCAAATTTTTTCAGCTTGAAATTCATGTCATTGAGTAGAGCCGGCTCTAAATTCCGCTTCACGACTCTGTGCCAGAGGGCTGGTTGGTCAGTACATCTGGATCCATTCAGTCCCAATTTTACACCCATTTCTACTTTCCAGAGTAGAGTGTCAATGTGGCTACAGACACCAGCTTGGCCAGCCATAAATGAACAGGCACCCGTTATAACTTGACTGGTTTGCCACACGTAGGCCCATGCTGTCCAGGGCTTGTTGTTCACAGACTGCGGTGGCCGCACCTCCGCCTTTAAGTTCATGAGCTTCTCATCGACTGTGCAAGTCAGAACCTGTCCGAACCACACACTATGGAGGTAGTTATATGCGTCCGCTCCCGCTTTCTTCAAACCGCATGCTTTAGACTTCAGCAAGTAGCACACATTATGGGCACTACTGATCTCTGGAGAGTGCTTGGCATTGTCTGCCCTCTCGACGACTTCGACCGGATGTTTGTATGTTGACCACGTAGCGACCTGCGCGGCTGGCAGTGCGCCTGATGCCGAAATGGACGAAGTGCCTCAATCACACGCTGGATAGAACGCTTGGGACCTATATACTATTACTACTACTTTTCTCGTCAAAGCGGTCCTGTTCGCAGCAATTAACCGCCATTGTCTTGGCCACTTCCCCATAGCGGGTATGTGCCGGCATTATTTGAGGCCAACCAACCTCGGACAGGGCCGTACGCCATCGCCGCCGTTCCGCTGCTGTCTCCTCTCCAGCGGCCCTCCAATAAATGTGGCAGCGGTCGCCCTCCTGGGCGACCTCCACATTGTGGTGACCCGTCGCGCCGCAGCTTCTCCTGCAGCTGCGTTCCTGGATGCCGGGCTGGTGGGACCCAGACTTCGACCCGCCGTTTCCGGCATTCCGGCCTCAAGGCGTCGGCGGGTGGTTCGCTCAATTCGAGGCTGCGCTGTACCTGAACGGCATCATCATCCAGCCGTTCAAACACGCAGTCTTCTGCGATGTCCTCCCGCCCGACCTGCTGCGCTGACTCGCCTGCCTTGCCTTGGGCGGCCGGCCCTACGACGAGCTGCCCGCTGCCATTCTGGTGGACTTGGGCGTTTCCTAGTGCCCGCTGCCGCTCTACGACGCTGCAGACCCGCTTTCGCCGCCGCCAGCAGCTGGCCCAGCCTCAACCTCACTCTCGCCCACGCAGCCTTCGTCAGAACTCTGCCCGCCTCGGCAGTCCCTGGCCGCCTCCGAGCCACTTTTGCCGAGCATCCCCTACCTCTTCACGAGACACGAGGTAGGCTCTACACCAGCTCAATACACCGCCCTTCACTGACGTTGCAGCCTCCACCTCCTCAAGGCAAGGCGCGCTCAGCAGCATCATGCGTGTAGCAGTTTTCGGCATCCCCGTCTGCCTCGTCACAGCAGCCAACAGCTCAAAAATCCTCTGCAGTGACGTCAATGCCACGGCCAGCTGATGCTAAAAAAGTATCGGCAAAGTCCAAGCCTGCTTGTCACACTCCCAGCCCCTCCAAAGGTTCGAAATGCAGTAAAAGTCATACGACACAGGATGAGAAGGCCAAATCGATGACAGCAGTGCCAAGCACGGCGATTGTCACCCGCCCTATTTTGCCTGACAATTAAGGACACTGAACCGGTGCCAGCGCCCGTCTTCCTGCCAAACCAGGCCTCTGATGTGGGTTCTTCTTGCCCCTACCGGTGTTAGATTCTTCAAACACGCCTGACATCACTGGCTCGGCCACCGTCAAACGCAAATTCGACGGGAGCCCACCGCGCACAACCTGTCGTCCTCAGCAGATTCCGGTTACACACACACTGCAGCTTAATCAGCCGCCGTCTAACAACTTGCCTCGACTGACCAGGCTCGCGGGCATGCCCCCTGTTGCTAAACCGGTGCCGCGGCTGCCTCCGATTTGCGCTGCATCACCGGCGTCATCTCTATGAACGGCTCGGCGCCAGTGGCAAGGGCACCACTCGTTGGCCCGCCCGCTGTGTTCAAGCTAATCACGGCTGGCTGTGCGCATATCCCAGGAGCCACATGCAGTCCACCTCAGCCATTCCCCTCCATCGCACCTCGCTGCGCTTTTCCGTAGCCGCCTGCCTAGGTACCGGGCCGCTCCACTCAGCAGCAGTTACGAGAATATCACGGCCCGAAGCACGTCTAGCTGCCCTCAGCTGCGACTACGCATCCCTCGACACCCTCCGAAAACCAGGCCGCAGCGCCACAGTAAGGGTCGCCCGCCTGAGCCGCACATTCGGCCCCCTACGGCCTGCACGATTCTTTGACGACTTGGCCGGAATCTTGTTACCACCGCTTTGTGCATCAGATACCTGCTCCTCCATGTACCGACTGACTGTCTGGGGGGGGGGGGGTGCTGTAGCGACCCGCACGGCTGGCAGTGCGCGTGATGCCAAAAAGGACGAACTGTCCCAAGCACACGCTGTAGAGAACGCTTCAGACTTTGGCCAGGGCCGGGCGCTATCGCCGCCGCTCTGCTGCTGTCTCCTCTCCGGCAGCCCTCTAATAAATGTTGTGGTGGTCGCCCTGCTGAGGGACCTCCACAGTCCATCTGAAAAACAGGAAATAATGGGATTATGCAGCAATCAATGTTCAACCTTTCTTATGACAGTACTAACCAACACTCATAATCTGACTTCTGAACCCAATAAGACTTCTTGCCTTTCTGTCCAACGTCTGTTAAATGAGGGACAAGCTATGGTTACCACTCTGTGCGAGCTCGACAGTTTAATTGGGCGGTGATAAACAACTGTCTATCTGGAAAGGAAAGGAACGCTGTTTGTCTCACTATTCGCGGACATATGCCGTGGGGAAATGAATGCAGAAGGGACTGAAAGACGTAACAGGGAAATAGGCACTGTAGCGGAGGCAGAGCTCAGCGTCATAAGGAGTGGCTCACTATTCTCACTCTCATCCATTCACATTTACATCCACTTACTTACATTCATCACCACTCATGCTCACATCTGCTCACTTACACTGACGTCCAAAAGCAACATGATTACAAATGTTGGATATCAAATATAAGCGCTAGTGGCTGAATCATTCAGACCATTTATTTTTGCCTTGCCTATAGTGCCGTGACATGTTATGATGACTCCCAAACCAAGCACCGCAACGTTTGACGCCCACAACAGAAAAAAAAAATTGGCGGTGGTTTAGCTTCGGTCAAACCTGGAGTGACGCAATAGCTACAGCTGGCCGAGAGGAACAGCTGGCCGAGAGGACAGCTGCCCCGCACTACGTGACCAGCCACGTGACAGTGTGGCGGCGCAGCAACAGGAGGGCAGCGTCGCCACGCTAAAGGCTCTAAATCCTAGCGTAATGTAGCTATCGCTGCAAAGTGCGTTCCGTGATCCTATGATTTAGCTATGCTAGACAACGGCATAGTCTAAGTCACGAAGCATAACCGCCAACGTACATAATTCTCATCCTAAGTAGAAGGGAAGAGAAAATATACGACTCACGCTGTGGCCCACAGTCTACTCGCTCACACTCACAGCCACTCGCTTACAAGTAGTCGCACTTATGACCACTCAGCCACATCCACTCACTCGCACTCGCAGTGAAGCGAAATAAGTGCACTTGGAGTGAGTGTGCAGAACTATGAGTGGAGGACTCTTTTGCACCCATCCAAATGCAGCTTCCACAGCTCGGATCTTACCCACGTTATCAAAACCAGTAGGGCGAGATGCAAAATTTGGCGGTGGTTTAGCTCTGGTTAAACCTAGAGTGACGCGATAGCTACAGCTGGCTGAGTAGAACTTGGTCACGTGATGAACCACGTGATCAGGCATGGCGCCGCGCCGCCGGCAGCTGCTCCACACCACGTGACCAACTACATAACAGCGGAGCGGCGCCGCAACAAGGTGGGGCGCCGCCACGCTGAATGCTCGAAATGGTACCGTAATGTAGCTCTCGCTACAAAAATTATATACCCCAAGGCATACCAGAATAATCTGCATTCTGCTGCAGTCAAATGCATCACAGCGCCGGAGTAAAAACAAGAACTTGGGCTTTCACGTACGTCTTTGGGAGACATGTTGCAACAGTAAACCATACGTAAGTGACGTGATACGTGCCTTTAACATAAGAGTGTGTGAGGTGGTGTAACGGTAACGCTCTTAGAAATCATAACACGCATCAACGTGATACAATGCACTACACTAAATGGGCCGAGTGGCGGGTTAATCGGGGCGGAGAACGGAGGTGCTCTCCGTGCTACGTCTGCAACGCGCAGTCGGCAGCCGCAGATGCAGTTCTCCTGCTGTGTGCTTGTGCCTGCAGTTATAATTTATAACTTGAAGTATATGTTCCTCGGTAGTAAAGCATTGGCATGTTGACAGCAAGCAGAGACCCTCAGCGATAATGAGGGTTTGGCCAGTCGACGCGGCGTGCAGCACTTGGGCCTTGCGCTGGCCGCTGCTGCTGCTTGCAGAACTTCTTTCCATTTCAAATTTAGACACTCTTTCGCAGACTTCGCTTCTGTTATTGTGTCCTTTGAAGATTGCTAAAAATTTTCTCTCTTCTTTTGTTCCTCTTCGCCTACATGTGCTATAAGCGAAGGTGATATGAGAGGTCGCGAACGTTATTTTGATGCGCGCTTAAATTGTGGCGAAAAATGTGCACACAATGATGCATAAGTAAAGAAAAACTCTTTGCGTATATATTGTTGTTCATAGCGATTAAAGGATGGTCTAAAAACTGATATTCAACGCATTTTTTTGAAATAACCTGTGTCAGAAATTGGCTATGACAAATTTGGCTGTTTTTTGTGCGCCCTGTAGTAAGCATAATGGTCATGCTCGTCGATGTACTTGCTTTCTCTGACTGGCATAGAACGCCTACTTTCTGCTTCGCCTCCAGTTCGTGTCGCAACATTGTAAACGGCGATTTTGGTTCACAAGAATTTGAAAGTATAACTTCAAGGGAACATGCACCCAACCTGGACTGTAAATCTGTTGAGTGCTGCTTGTCCTAGGTTCAAAAAAAAAGAAAACGATAAAAAAGAACAGCAACACAATTCCAAGTGCGATTTAGAGATTCTAAATGTGCAGCAGTGCGGCATTACAAAATCAAAAAGATGTTTTTCTTGTATACTATATACTAAACGCCTTCAAGCACAGGAACGGACTATGCGCACAAATTGCTTACAAAGAAGCCAGGTAGATTCTAAGCTCCACTAACTTAACAGAATAGAGAAAACTCGGTTAAGACAACTAAGATGTTGGCAAAAGAGAGAGAACAATTTAAGACTGAAACCAATCCGGTGGAAAGTCACTAGTCATACAACTCGAGGGACCAATCGTTTTCATCGTGTTCTTAATAGTTTTCACAAAATCTCGTCTGTTGGCATCAAAGCGGCGTTTCTCTGCTGGAAGAGCGGGTACCGTTCGTTTGAGAGAAGGCAATCATGCTGCCGCTACCTGTAGGCCTGGAGCAGCTTCTCTTAACTGGACGAATTCGTTACCGGAGGTTGATCGACGATGCGCGCATCTCTCTGTATTTTGGCGCCATAAATTTCAGTTCTCCGCCGACTTTTTTGTTCCTTAGAAAGGCCGCGCTGGCGGACGACGGACAACGACAACAATTATACACAATTGCTCTGAGTTAAGTGAGTCTTTCCTCGGCAGTGGAGAGAAGGCTGCGGAGGTGCAGTGTCTGTACCTGTGCCACACTGCCTATAACTCGCTAATCTCTCTTCGCACTCCGCCGGCAATTCTAGCGGTTAGGAGATCAAACATCACCTGTACAGAGCACTATCCTACACTTCTGCTTTCCAATAACTTGTGGCTCGTGTCAAATTAAGTAGCGAATAAATATTTGTTATACATGGTGCTGGAGTATTTCAGGAAATATTGACGTTTTACAGCGGCGTATCACGGGGGCTGATATCTTTGACCACGTGATCATGCCGCCATTACACGCCTCTGACTGCTCGGTTCGCGCCTCGTCGCGACGGCTGCTGCGCCTGATGGTTCGGTTCCAACAGGCAGTGTTTCGGGTGATACGGTTATAAAGGAGTGGGAAGACGACACTATGGTTTGTCCAAAGATTCGAAGGACATGTGAGAACCCAAATTTGTTAACTTAAATCCTGAAAACTTTATCGGGCTGCATATCGCGGAGCGCCGTTCAGCTCTCCGCCTATTCGAGCCAACGGATGGATCGCCTGAATGCTTGTCTTTGGATCCGTGGCAAGGTTTAATGCTCCAGGGGCAGTGAAGGTCGTTGTATTGTGTGCATTCATGCAGACACCGCTCTAAAAGGCTTATATGCACATCGTACGCATTTTTTACAACCTGTTAACGGTGCTTAAGAAACCTAAAATACTTTCTGCAGGATAAACACAAAAAGGCGACAAAAATAAATAGACAGAAAATGTTAACTATCATGGTACCAGTACCATGCACCAAGCAGCCTTCACGAGCTGGCGTGCAATTGTTTCCAATGATTCCGCGACATAATTCTTATAACGCGCTCACGGCAACGCGTTTACACCACACGAAGTTCGCAATTATGTCAGCCTCACATATAAAATTGTGGTACGCTCCACGCTCGATATGCGGACGTGATGCTCGGGGTCTCGCTGGCGGTAAGTAATCAGTTTTACTCTGAGCGCTGACCTGTGGAGTAACTTTTAGTGACTGTCTCGCATGAGCAGCGAAGTAACAGCCAGCCAGCCCAGCAGCCGTAACGCAAATGCTTTATTCCGAATATGATCCACGAAACCGCTCTACTTGGAGCGAAGTTCAACAGTAACACCAAGACTGCATGTAATACACAGACTTACGGTAAGCGTTGTCCGCTCGCACGGCTGTGCTCTGCACAATCTGTATGCAGTAGCGATATGTAGAAGCGTAATTCATCTTTCTTTTCCGTTTCAATTTCGGCCTCAGGCGCGCCGGTTCTTATAATGGCCGCACACCATAACTTACGAGCAATCGGATCTACACGCAGACGCAACTACACAGCATCTGAAAGCACGAAGCGACGGTTTCGGTGGCGGAGCAACTTGTTCACGCGGATATGTTGTGGCTTACCCTCGCAGATTTTACAGGATCGAAGCCTCCTATATTGGCCATCTAGCGCCGGCGAACGTGTTTGTTGCGTTCGCCCGCTCGGAAGGGGTGCATGGCGAACGGACGCTAACAGGGGCAGTACGTCCTTGTGCAGTTCGGTTCCGTGAAGGTCTCAAACAATCGCATCCCGCACCTTGAACTCTCTGTCGCAACTCTTGCAATCCACAACACAGCATGCATTTCCTCTGCTGTTCCCCATATTCGCAGAAAGAACACTTCGGCAGCCAACCGCGATATTTCCATTACTACGTCGAGGCATGATCGCCGGCGACTTAAGAGGCCCGTAATGGCGCAGTCTTCCGTGCGCGCCTGTGGTGCCATCTGGTATCAAAGGGAAGAACTGCACGCTGTCTGTAAACGGTCTATATATTTATATCAGGCCCGCGCTCAGCACCGCTTTAGCCGAGCAACCGGTGCACTGCCATCGTTTTGACTGTCACGGCAACTACGGCACGGACGCGCAACTTGTAGCCTGCGACGGCCCTACGGCAGTGGCTTCGGTCCGTTTCTGATGTAGCTTGTACCATCTATCGAAGCTTCCTGTAACGGGCGTTCCTAAACATTTCGTTAATTTACACTATCGCAGCTTCCGTAGTGCTAAGCACTTGCCGCTCTCGTGCGCAGGTGGATATCGAAAATTGAGAGTTGCTTTAGTACCCTAGAGCCCGATAAGGGTTGCACATTTAGCATGCTTCCTTGATCGTCTACGTACGGGTTTTGGTTAAATTAGTGATTCTTCTTATATGCGAGCGCTGAAACAGCATTGAATTATCGATTGTACAAATAGTCACGGAAAAAGTAGTTCAAGAGAATTGTGTTTAGGACAAAAATACTGCCAATTGTATGCAACTAACAATTTTGCTGAAGCACAGGCGGCCAAAATGAAAGTTCAAGAGACATGGTTATTACATACCTTTAGTAACGCTTAACTATTCTCAATAGGTATTCAGATAGATACTGCTTACGCCTGGCATGGAGGCCGCTAAGCTTAAACCTTTAGACCTCCAAGAGGTGTCAAATTTGATAATTTTGATGTTCCAACCGATTTTGGCAGAACCAAAAATTATTTTTATCTGCTTATCTACTACCGCTAACGACCTAGAGCCAACAGGATTACCAACGAGATACTACCAGCTGTACACGCATTTTGCATTGTTGCATAGGGCGCCATTCGGTAGGATAACATTGAACAGTGCCCACCAGAAAAAGAAAACCTCTCAAAGTTGAAACCTAATAAAAACAAACCTGTGCGAAATTTGCAGTTGTATAAGCTCGGGTATATGAGAACAGTATTTATTCACTTGCGTTGAATTTTCATACAAATATTAAAGAACACCTCTATTTATGTCGTAATTTCGACCAAAAAGATTCTTTATGGTCGAAAAACTCGTACATCTCATTCCCGCCTTTATATTTGGGGTGTAGTGGGATTCAACAGGCTATTTATTCACGAGAAAACGTACTAGTTCGGCGAATTACTTATTATCGAGTGGGGACTGACGATTGCCGCTTTCGATGGCTCGGCCACTATATGCGGGCAACCGCAGGAGAGACGCGGAAAGCTGTGCCGAAGTCAGTGTCGAAACCACCGGGCATCTTGGAGCCTCCCGCATCTCGGCGACCCTTCCCGAACAGTGGTCGCTTAATACTCGGCCAGAGGCATCGGCACCCTCCGTAGATCCCAGCGGGGATCTTGGAACCTCCTGCATCTCGGCGACACCTCCCGAAAATTGGTCGCTTAATACTCTGCCATAGGCATCGACACCCTCCGTAGACCCCATCGGGGATCTTGCAACCTCCTGCATCTCGGCGACACCTCCCGAAACTTGGTCGCTTGATACTACAGCAGAGGCATCGGTACCCTCCGTAGACCCCATCGGGGATCTTGGAACCTCCTGCATTTCGGCGACCCCTCCGGAAACTTGGTCGTTTAATACTCGGCCATCGGCAAAGGCATCATCCATAGAAGAAGCAACAATAGAAGGCCCAGGGAAGTCGGCGCTTATGTTAGCATCTTCGAGCATCGCTGTGACGAAGGCGCCATCGTCCCGGTCTATGAAGCCTCTGGCATCGAACGTTGACTGTGAAGGGGACACGTTGTAAGAGGGCGCGCCTTCTACACGGCGCTGCTTGAACTCGCCGTGCACCCACCTTTGGATCACCACGGCCGCAACAGCCTCTCTCTGGAGCCGATCTGCAGCATTTTACGGGCAGAAGGAACAGGAAATATTTGTGCTGTTTGGAGAGTAGATATTTAGAAGGTAATAACTGATCTAGATAACATGTATATTCTTTACCGCTGTCGCTGTGACGTTATTATGCCGTGTGCTTCATCGTATGTGGTTTGTTCTTTTATTTCTGCTCCTCTCTACTACAGAATATTACATTATCGACAGTATAAAGATTTTAAACTTTGCCTTTCATTAAGCTGCTGGACGATTAGAGCCCGAACATTGGGAGAAAAATATATTATGGTCTTTGTTTCACTGAAAGCAGTTCAACTGCTCGAATTCCGTGGATTCACTGGAATCATTGAAAGGCTGGTTTTTACGGAGACTCCCGATTTCATAGAAGGGAACAAAGCAGCTGATTAGACTGGCGACATCGACCAAACCACGACACCCCGTGACGCACATAAAACGTGACATTGTCTGCTCCGCCTGCGCTAGAGCAGAACTTGCGAGGAGCACTGCAGTATGGGCGGGGCTGAGACTGTCCCGGGGTACATGCGTCACGGAGTGCCGATATTTGATCGATGTCGCTTTACGACCTCCCGCCAGCGCGCTGTTTTCGAATGGCGCGAGCCAGAGTTGTGTTCTCACCTCAGTAGTACTGTCGGGAACCGCCACCTATGGCCTGTATTTCAATCCATGAAACGCAAAACATACGTCAAGGACTACGCCGAGAGCATTCAGATGACTTCACTTCGCAAGCAGCTCTTCAGTTTTTTTCAGAATTATGACTGCAGCCCGAAACTGTTCCACTCAGTCCAAAACATAGGCAGAGCACATGCCCGTTCACAATGGCTGAGCTTACAGCTACCATTGAGGACATCCGGCCTTGCACTGAACCTGACCATGATGGTGTACCTTATGCCCTATTCGGGAATCTGTACTGCCAACCATTGACTTCACTTCTCACAATTTTAAACGAAGTCTTGAAGTGCAGTAAAATGCCATGAGATTGGAAACACACAGTGGTAGAGCCGATTCTAAAGCCCGGCAAATCACGCACACCCGATTTTTGTTACCGCAACTATTTGTAAACTATATGAAAACTGCTTGCCACTTGACTCTCCTGGCTGCTCGGCCATGAACAGAAATACTTTTCTTCCCAAATTGGCTTCGTATCAGGACACAGATCCGATGATGGCCTTTACCACTTTGCCAATGATGTAATACGTTGCTCCTCTCACTGCCATCCTGTCCGCACAGTCCAAAGTACCGCACAGTACCCCAGGGCTCAGGTTTAGCCTCCCCCCCCCCCCTCCAACTCAGCTAACATCGCATTCATTACTCTCTTACGCAGTCTCTCCAACGTTCCTAAAGTCCAAGTTCTAGCATAAGCAGATGACATCATTCTCTGGCCTACAAACAGCTCACCTAAAATCCAGCAAGACTCCCTGCAAATTTGCCTGTCTTCACAAATATCCCGTCAACACTGGCCTCTCGCTCAACCTCTCCAAAACCTGCTTTGTCCATGTGGGGAATAAAACTGGCCGCCGGATTTTCAAAGTCACTCAGCTCGTACCAACTATTGCCAATGCACCCCTTCCTCAAGTGTAACGTGCCAATGTTTTGGCCATGCACGTTCATGCTTCAGGAAAGGGCACGGCTTGGTTGTCAGCCGTGGTTTATGCGCAACGGTGCCATAAGCACACTTGGCCTCATCCCGAAAATACCCAATCGTTCTGGAAGTGCCCGGTCAGGTTCAGCGTGCGGCTTGTTCGTGCTGTTTTTCAACCTTGACACCTATACCAGGCTGTTTCAACAACTTACAAAATGACCATGGGCCACACTTCAAGCGCTCAACCACGAAGCCATAGGCGTCTTTACTGGCCTACCTCGAGCAACCCTTGTTTGGCTGCTGTAGGAGTATACGCAGCTCAACAAACTGATAGAATTAATGACCAAGCGACAAATTCAACAGAGCACGGAAAGTTTCCCTTAGTCCCATGTTCGAGCCTCAAGCGCCTCCGTGGCACTACTGTCACATTACTTCGAAAAAGCCTGCTCGCCATAAGAAGTCAAGAGCTCTCGCCCCCGTTACCTCCAGCTCCTTGTAGAAAACTTTTTGGCTGTATCCTTTACACAGATGTAGCCATAACACTATAATAGAGATCAACCGCTTTTACAAGCCCAACACAGGCTCTGAGATCAACAGCCGCCAAACCTATTGTACTGACACTTCCTCATCTCTTGCCTTTAAACTGCATGTGATTCGAAATGCCATAGCAGATATAGCTCCCTCCCTTCATATAACTAAGTGCACATATTTACTCATTATCAAGGACCTCTGAAACATCTAAACAAAGCCTGTGGTGCAGTTCAGGTTTCTCAGACAATAGATGCTGCCTTCCAATCCTGCCCAGTGTCAACACTCATCCGCTGGGTTCAAGATAGCACAGATGTCCATAACATCGCAGCTGTCGTGCTTCCTGATACAAGAGACATGCCACAAACTCGTCTCACTTCTCTGCCACCAGATCCACTTTTGACGCAGTTAATATCGGCCTCCCTCAGGCAGCGTACACGTGCTCTCATTCCCCCGTGTACCTACCCCTTTCCGCCCAATCTACCTCGAGTGGTTGAGGTCGCTCTGGGGCGGCTTCTGGTTGGAGCATAGCCTTTAAGCCTGCAGTTTTCCAGCAGTGGCGAAGTGAGAAGATTCCTGCGCCGGAAAAATTCTCTCACTATAAAGCACCCCCTTCCTATCCCACTATGCATCACCTACTGTGAACATGCCCAGGAAATTCGCTGGTGTGCGCTCGTGTTCTTCGAAATACAGGCCTTCGTCAAACAATTCCTGAAAATTCGAGTCATTAGTAAAAGACAAGCCTATCTTTCACTACTGACTCAAATTGCCACTAATCGTTGACGAAAAACATTTAGGCTCGAAATTTATGCGACGTTTTGCACATAACCGGACTGCATGCTTTTTGTAACGTTCCATACCTTACTTAGTAAAACAACTTTTATGACTTGTGGAAAATTGAGCGTCACAAATAATAGTAATAAAACTAATATAGCTGTTACTGACGACTGGCTACAAATTCGTAATATCAATTAGGTCCCTAGAGATAATATTTAAAAAGTTAACTAGAAGAATTTAGTAAACCACTTCATTAGCATGATTCGCCTGTTCCTGACGTCCGCCGACGCTAGTATTACTATGCCCAAAAAATCTTCATACCTCAAAAACCCCATTTTTAAAAACTTGTGGCCGGCTTCCCTGAAAAACTCGTATGCTATATACATATAAATACACGAGCACAAAATATACGTGTTGGCGCAAGTCTTCGCGTCAGTACTACCCTTAAATTCACTTAACCGCATTTTCATTTCCATAAAGATTCCTATTTTGGTGCTATTACGGGGGGGAAGGGGGCGGGTCATTACAATAAATTTGACATACTTTTGTTATGATTGAATGACTGAAGGTGTGATATGACATCGTCTAGGGAGGTTGGTGGGCAGTTAAAGCTGCAATTCACGGGAAAGGCCATTCCAGTCGCTTGGTGCTTCGAGGAAAAAGAATTTAAATATAGTAGTACTGGAACGTATGTTTGCTGTGTAAGCTGAGGATGATTAAATTTGATAAACTAATAGGACGGTTACGACTGTGGAACGCGGGGTTCAGCGATAGCTGTTTGGGCGTTTAGTTTTGGGGGTGTTTTGCTGGCGAACTGGTGTAGTGGTCACGTGATGCACCACTGCGCTCGCAAGCGGCTGTTTTAGACAGAGCCACCCGTAGGGGTATTCGACCCAGGATGACCGGCGCAACTGGTAGCTGCGCTAGCCCCCACTGGTTACGCCGACGTCGAAGACGGCGGACGGCTATGACGCGAAAACCAGGGACGGGTGCGTAATAGCTATCGCTGTAAAGCATAAAGGCTAGAAATATGGCGACGGGGTACAAGCTTGTATGATTCGGCATGTGGCTTGAGAGAGGAGACGCTGAATATGTATGAGAAAGAGCGGCACCTGAAGTCGGCGGCTCCGCTTTGCACTGGCTTCTAAAGCCTCCAACTCTACTGTTTCTAATTTTCACCACCATCTGTAGCTGTATGAAACGCCGACATAACCCATCAGGGGCTAAATACGCATGGCTTCCATACTGGGTCGCTTGCGCGGCTAAGTTGAACGTATCTTTTATCTTAAATGATCACCAGAACCCCTTACAGCCACTGAAGAGCAAAGCCCACTGCCCTCAAGAAACCCTGTTCTCCGCGGGCACCTTATCGCAGTTATTAGGTCTCGTTTTTTATGAAGGAGCTCGCAGGGTTTACTAGATTAAAGCATGACATTGGACCTACATTTCTACGAAGCAAATTTCACCTTGTCTGGCAGCGTTGGGAGCAAGAGGTCTCAAGGTACTGGTAAATTATCACCGATCGCTGAGAAAAATTTAGTGTCGGTTCCGTAAGACCGTAAGACATCACTGGCTGATCAGCATCAGCATCGCTCATCCGTGCCGGTGAGATCAGCTGAGTCAACAACGGCTAACTCTTTCTGATAATCTTTTCAAAAGATTCGGGTTTCCAAACTGCGCAGGCCACTGTTTGAAATGTTAATGCTCCTAAAGCTCGAAAAATGAGGAAAATCAAAGTGTGAATGTACGAACATTTTATATCGGAGAGAACTTCTCTTACCGTGTTATAAATGATTACTGGAGATCCAGTATGAGCTTGAATTTACAATTTAATAAGCCCTAAATACTGGCCTCTAGCACTGAGATGTCAACTTCAGCAACATTGAGAAGGTAGGCCTGTGCCAAGAAGCACCAAAATAGGTGCTTGTTGAATACTATTAAACACTTCTATGTTCATTGCTTACTCCTGCGGTTGGTTACAGAAGAATGACAGCACCCAGCGGACGATAGACTGTCTTTGAGAAATGCCGCTTATTTCAGTTTGTTAGAAATTAGGACATTAAGCTCCGACAAGCACTAACATGTGGTAACACACGAGACAGATCATCTATTGTTTCAGCAGCGCAATCATTGCGATAATGTAATTACGAGAATTGTGTTTGTAAATGAAATAAAAAGCGCCTCCGTGTTTCGCAATAATGGTTAGTGTGCTCAGTTGAGCACAATGACTGCGATCGGTTGCGGTGCTGAAATCAAGGGTGATGGCGACGCGGCGAACGTGTGATGCGTGAACAGAACAGGACGATGTTGCGGCTCCGCGGGATGCGGAAAATTGCCAATGGTGAGCCTGGCGCGGCGGTTGAGCGGTTAGCATTGCATCTGTGATTTCATTTAGTTTGTGCGTTGAAATCAGCTTAAATTTTATTTTTTTCTGAAAAGTAAGAAAATATCTTCCAGAAAGAAGGCCGTTCACTTGAGTCTCCAGGTTTAGTCAAACTTTCGGCCTGTTTATTTATTTATTTATACACATACCTCACAGGCTCCAACTGGAGTATTGAGTGAGGGGGGTAAGACAAACAACATATAGCGAAAACAGGAGCAAAAAAAACATAGCTAACAACAAATCAAAGAATCAAAAGAAACAGAAGATTGAATCGAAAGACGCCGAACAACATCAAGCAAACGAAGAAGAACAACAACACTCTGGACGATCAGAAACGCGCATGGCTCATCGAATTCCTGCAAAGAACTGCAAACGCATGTATATTTATAAACTGCTTGCAAGGATAGAGAATGACAGCCAAGTCGCAGGGTGCAAATGAAACGTGCGCACATCACTACGGAATCAATTTTTTTAATGTTTCTCTAAACGTGTCTAGATTATTAATTTCAACAATGTGGCTTGGAAGATCGTTCCAAGCTGCTATTGCCAGAGGCAATGTAGATTTGTTAAATGCATTTGTGTGGCCAAAAACACGTGTGAAACTGTGTGCGTTATATAAGCGGCGAGATGTGCGAAATGGGCGGGAAAGGGGTAATGTAGTTGCGTGTTCACTGTGACTGATTTTGTGCAGTAAGCAAATCAGAGCTATCGTCCTTCTAGATTCAAGAGATGGGAGTGATAGTGATTTCTTTATAGCAGTTACGCTAGAATGCCTACTGTAATCTTTCGCGATGAAACGCGCGGCACGGTTTTGAACAGATTCGAGAGAATTTATTAAATATTCCTGATGTGGCGACCAGATGGCGGAAGCGAATTCGAGCTGAGGACGAACAAAGGTTCTGTACGCTATTTCACGAGTGGCTGAAGGGGCTTCACGTATGTTTCGTTTTAGGTAACCAAGTGTGCTAGATGCTTTTGCTGTAACATGTTTTATATGCGCCTTCCATGGTAAGTTTGCTGTAATATGAATACCGAGATATTTGTACAAGGGGGTGACAGTGACAGCACTGTTATTAAGCGAATAAGTGTAAAGAGAGTTAGTTTTCTTGCGGCTGACAGTCAATAATTTGCATTTTTCTGTATTTAGTGATATTTGCCATAGCGTGCACCAGTTTGAAATCTTATCTAGATCTTTTTGAAGAGCGATGTGGTCGTCGGTTGCCTTAATTTGGCGATAAACTACGCAATCGTCAGCAAATAATCTGATTGCTGATGTTATGTTGGATGGCAAATCATTTATGCAGATGAGAAACAATAGCGGACCCAACACGCTACCTTGAGGTACACCGGATGAGACATCGGCCAAGGAAGAAGAATGATTGTCAGTAAACGTAAACTGTTTGCGGAATGTGAGGAAATTCCTTATCCACGATATTGTAAGGCTGTCTAAATGTAATGATGATAATTTGGCTATTAAGCTAGAGAGTGGAACGCGATCAAAGGCTTTGGCAAAGTCAATAAAGATACTATCAATCTGGAAACCATTGTCTATGTATGTGAATAGCTCGTTAGTGAATTCGATTAGTTGAGTCTCACAGGAAAGCCCTTTCCTAAAACCGTGTTGCTTCGGATAGAAGAAATTGTTAGTTTCTAAGCGCTGCATAATATTTGATGCTATCACATGCTCTCGTAATTTACATGGAATGCTTGTTAATGATATGGGTCGGTAATTACTTATCTTACTTTTATCGCCCGACTTAAAGATAGGAATGATTTTCCCGATTTTCCAGTCACATGACAGTTCCCCTGTGGATAAGGATTGCTCAAAAATGCGTGATAGAATGGGTGCTGTATATGTGGATGTATGCTTCAAAATTTTATTATATATACCATCAACGCCGGCTGAGGTAGAGATTTTTAGTTTCTTAATTAGGAATGAGATGCCAGAGGCATCATTCTTTATTGGTGCCATATACCTGTAGTTTACGTCTGCGATTGCGGGAATGGTAGAGTAATCCTCGCGTGTAAACATTGAGATAAAAAAGTTATTAAAAGCATCTGAGGATTCTTCTGAAATAGGTGCTCCGGTATTGTCTAGGAGTGAAATTCGGCTCGAGTCTTTTCGAGGGGAAATCACTGCCCAGAATTTTTTAGGGTTATTTTGCATCATGGATTGGAGGTCATGTGAAAAGGATTTGTGCTTAGCGCTACGAATGTTACAGCAATAATCTTTTTCGGACTCTTTATGTTTTAACCACGCCACTGCGGTTCCTTGCCGCTTAGCAATTCTGAACAGGCGTTTCTTTTTATTTTTTAATGAGCGTAGCGTCCTGTGATACCATGGTTTTGAACTATTACCCGGAAGTGAATTAGTGGAATACGAGCATGTGTAAGCTGCATTAGTGTTTCCTTAAAGAGCTTCCAGTTTTCCTCAACAGATCGGGAAACAAAATTACGTAAGAACGAGCTGTGGAAATTCTCCAAACCTATGTTGATGGCAGTGAAATCAGCCTTCCTATAATTAAATATGCGCTTAGGTGTCGTAGTGCGTTTGTATAAGGGTAGTTCTATTGTGAGGTTAACGAGTAGATGATCACTAAAGCCAGGCATCAAAGAAACTGATGCAACTGTTTCAGGGATGGATGTGAAAACGAGGTCAAGAACATTATTGCCACGGGTGGGTTTCTGAATCATTTGCACTAGAGAAAAATCTAGTGCAAGCGCTACGAAGTCGCTGGAGTGTTGGCAGGGTGACGTTAGGTTAGCCCAGTCAATTTCTGGGTAATTAAAATCGCCAAATAAGAATATGTTAGCTTTAGGAAATTTCGTAGTAATTTCGCAAAGATTTTCATACAAATAAGACGTGAACGTTTCTGTACTGTCTGGTGGTCGATAACATATTCCAAATACGTTCTTTGAATACGAAGATGGAATGCAGACCCAGGTTATTTCAAGTGGGCTTGAAACTTCAAGGAGAAAGGCAGAAATGTCTTTTTTTACGGCTATCAATACCCCACCGCCCCTTCTTCCGTCCCTGTCTTTACGATAGATGCTGTAGTCAACTGATGGTTGTAGGACTTCGTCATCAGTGATATCGGAGTGGAGCCATGTTTCTGTGACTAGTAGAATATCACAATTGCTGTTTTCCAGATGCGAGCAAACTTCGACACGTTTTGGGAGTAAACTGCGCATATTCGTGAACGATACCGAAATCTGTGCTACATCATTATGAACACTTGGATCAGGTGGATCACAATCAGATGAGACTGCCGGCCTTTGAAACTGCTATCTAGATGATTGAATAACACTGTCAGTGTCAGCGCAGTAAGTGAACACGGTATTTTCTATGCGCAGTTTATCCACGGCTAGTTTGAACGGCACATTTTTGGACTTCGCAAATTCTATTAACTTTCTTCTGGCTACTCGTGTTTGCAATGAAAAGTCTTCGCGCACAGCAAAATTTGTATTTTTGAACTTATAACCTTTTTCTATTACTCTTTGCTTATCCTTGAAGAAGGTGAATTTAGTAATAATCGGTCTACATTTACCCACTTGGTATTTGCCAAGACGATGCGCACGGTCGAGTTGCGAAGATTCGATTGTAACGCCAAGCTCTTTTGAACAAATATCAATGACTCTGCCTTCTGACGCGGACCATGTTTCATTGGAATCGTCGGGGATGCCAAAAAAGAGGAGATTACATCGCCTTAGCCGATTTTCCGTGTCATCGCATCTTGATCCAATAGTCTTAATTTGCTCAGATATTGAATTAATAGCTTCAGGCGAGCGGAGTGGCAATGTACTTTGTTTTTTTTTCAGCGATGATGTGTCAACCTCAAGAACACGTATTCTTGAAGATAGCTGTTGCAGTTCCTCGTTGACAGATGCTTGCCAGTGCTTAAGTGCGTGTAAATCACTACGCATATCTGCCTGCCCGCTTTCAATCCTTGTTACGGTTTCCAAAACAGTAGTTAACAATTCTTCGGCAGAAGGTCCTGGAATTGTCTCGACATCACCAGATAGAAGCAGAGCCATTATTTTAACACACATTGCTGCACAGCTGCTACAACGCTAACACAAGTTAGAGAGCTCAGTGGGGCACAACACCACGAATAGGCAATGGTTGCTACTCCGAACGGAAAAACAATCAACGTATCTAACCTGAAACATTATTTAAGGTGAGTGCGCCATTCCTGCAGCGGTGTTGTGCCCCAGTGAAGTGGTTGCCGAGGAATCCTTATGTAGACTGAGGCCATGATTGATAGCGGAAGCGGTAGATGTAGACACAGCTTGCCAGCTAACGTGAGAAGTCCGGCCAAAAACCACTGGTGGCGTCCAATAGTCGAAAAGATCCGGGGGAGGCCAGCTTGTTGATGCATCCACAGTGCATGCAGTAGCAGTCATTCAAGCTGCCGGGCACGCAGCCACGGGCACAATCGTCAGCACGGCCACCTGAAACATTATTAAAGGTGAGTGCGCCATTCCTGCAGCGGTGTTGTGCCCCAGTGAAGTGGTTGCCGAGGAATCCTTATGTAGACTGAGGCCACGATTGATAGCAGAAGCAGTAGATGTAGACGCAGGTTGCCAGCTAACGTGGGAAGTCCGGCCAAAAACCACTGGTGGCGTCCAATAGTCGAAAAGATCCGGGGGAGGCCAGCTTGTTGATGCATCCGCAGTGCATGCAGTAGCAGTCATTCAAGCTGCCGGACACGCAGCCACGGGCACAATCGTCAGCACGGCCACCTGAAACATTATTAAAGGTGAGTGCGCCATTCCTGCTGCGGTGTTGTGCCCCAGTGAAGTGGTTGCCGAGGAATCCTTATGTAGACTGAGGCCATGGATGATAGCGGAAGCGGTAGATGTAGACACAGGTTGCCAGCTAACGTGAGAAGTCCGGCCAAAAACCACTGGTGGCGTCCAATAGTCGAAAAGATCCGGGGGAGGCCAGCTTGTTGATGCATCCGCAGTGCATGCAGTAGCAGTCATTGAAGCTGTCGGGCACGCAGCCACGGGCACAATCGTCAGCACGGCCACCTAAAACATTATAAAAGGTGAGTGCGCCATTCCTGCTGCGGTGTTGTGCCCCAGTGAAGTGGTTGCCGAGGAATCCTTATGTAGACTGAGGCCATGGATGATAGCGGAAGCGGTAGATGTAGACACAGGTTGCCAGCTAACGTGAGAAGTCCGGCCAAAAACCACTGGTGGCGTCCAATAGTCGAAAAGATCCGGGGGAGGCCAGCTTGTTGATGCATCCGCAGTGCATGCAGTAGCAGTCATTGAAGCTGCCGGGCACGCAGCCACGGGCACAATCGTCAGCACGGCCACCTGAAACATTATTAAAGGTGAGTGCGCCATACCTGCTGCGGTGTTGTGCCCCAGTGAAGTGGTTGCCGAGGAATCCTTATGTAGACTGAGGCCATGGATGATAGCGGAAGCGGTAGATGTAGACACAGGTTGCCAGCTAACGTGAGAAGTCCGGCCAAAAACCACTGGTGGCGTCCAATAGTCGAAAAGATCCGGGGGAGGCCAGCTTGTTGATGCATCCGCAGTGCATGCAGTAGCAGTCATTGAAGCTGTTGGGCACGCAGCCACGGGCACAATCGTCAGCACGGCCACCTAAAACATTATAAAAGGTGAGTGCGCCATTCCTGCTGCGGTGTTGTGCCCCAGTGAAGTGGTTGCCGAGGAATCCTTATGTAGACTGAGGCCATGGATGATAGCGGAAGCGGTAGATGTAGACACAGGTTGCCAGCTAACGTGAGAAGTCCGGCCAAAAACCCCTGGTGGCGTCCAATAGTCGAAAAGATCCGGGGGAGGCCAGCTTGTTGATGCATCCGCAGTGCATGCAGTAGCAGTCATTCAAGCTGCCGGGCACGCAGCCACGGGCACAATCGTCAGCACGGCCACCTGAAACATTATTAAAGGTGAGTGCGCCATTCCTGCAGCGGTGTTGTGCCCCAGTGAAGTGGTTGCCGAGGAATCCTTATGTAGACTGATGCCATGATTGATAGCGGAAGCGGTAGATGTAGACGCAGGTTGCCAGCTAACGTGGGAAGTCCGGCCAAAAACCACTGGTGGCGTCCAATAGTCGAAAAGATCCGGGGGAGGCCAGCTTGTTGATACATCCGCAGTGCATGCAGTAGCAGTCATTCAAGCTGCCGGGCACGCAGCCACGGGCACAATCGTCAGCACGGCCACCTGAAACATTATTAAAGGTGAGTGCGCCATTCCTGCAGCGGTGTTGTGCCCCAGTGAAGTGGTTGCCGAGGAATCCTTATGTAGACTGAGGCCACGATTGATAGCAGAAGCAGTAGATGTAGACGCAGGTTGCCAGCTAACGTGGGAAGTCCGGCCAAAAACCACTGGTGGCGTCCAATAGTCGAAAAGATCCGGGGGAGGCCAGCTTGTTGATGCATCCGTAGTGCATGCAGTAGCAGTCATTCAAGCTGCCGGGCACGCAGCCACGGGCACAATCGTCAGCACGGCCACCTGAAACATTATAAAAGGTGAGTGCGCCATTCCTGCAGCTGTGTTGTGCCCCAGTGAAGTGGTTGCCGAGGAATCCTTATGTAGACTGATGCCATGATTGATAGCGGAAGCGGTAGATGTAGACGCAGGTTGCCAGCTAACGTGGGAAGTCCGGCCAAAAACCACTGGTGGCGTCCAATAGTCGAAAAGATCCGGGGGAGGCCAGCTTGTTGATGCATCCGCAGTGCATGCAGTAGCAGTCATCTCGTTTGTTTACTACAAAACATTCGTAGGATTGCTTCTGGCATTGTTAGGCACGAATGCCCGCTTCTTTGGGGTAAACTGATTAGCGCGCACCGAAAACCCAATCTTGTGCTTTTAGTACATTTAGTTATGCGCTCTGTAACCAAATGGGGACAGTCACCGTTTTTACGTAGCCCGCAGTCGTCATCGCAGCGTGGTGCGTGGTGTCTCCCGCGGACGAGCTTCGAGATGCTCAAGGACGTCCTCCGCTCCACTCTTCTCCCCGGTGGTGATCGGCTCCTCCTCCGAGTTGTTGTTCCTCGTTGCCCTCGGGTCCTCCGAGGACTTTCAGTCACGCTCACAGCTTTCTTGCGCTTGGCACCTCCATAGTACCATCTGAATAAAAATTGTCATTTTAATAAAACAATCGCTTTTTTTATTAAAAAGAAAGGTGATGCATCTGTCTCACGTACGGTAGGCATCATAAGGGAAAGTGAAAGAAGAAAGGATGAAAGAAGTGCCGTAGTAGTGGGCTCCGGAATAATTTCGATCACCACGGTACCTTTAACGTGCACTTCCGTCGCACAGCACAAGAGCGCACTTTGCGTTTCACTTCCATCGAACCGCGGCCGCTGCGATCGGGCTCGAACCCGGGTGCTCCGGTTCAGTAGCCGATCGCCCCAAACACTGAGCCACCCATTCGACAAGGAACTGTAGGTGTAGTAGCAACGGCGTGGTGTCCTGGTTCGTATCACGCTTACTCAGCGCGGTAGATGTTGAAAAAGTCTAAAATCTAGAAATCGCCTGCTGTAAGCAAAAAACAGGGAAAATCTTTACTCATTTTACGAGTCTGTTGTGAAGTGAGTGAAAACAACGAAGGGTGCTCTCGCGGTCTCGACAGCGCAATAACCAGACATTCGCGTTTCCGCCACATCATGTCTTCTTGTTGCTAATCGATTTACACAAAGATTATAGCCTCGTTTGGAAGTGAAAGCCACTGACAGAACTCCGTTTCGCCCTACACAGCGAACGCTTAAGCCACACTGTCGGCTTTGAGTGAGCCAGCTTGCTGGGCGTGCAGCATAGGACATCGAATCGCGGCCCGTCCAGGACTCAAAGGTGAACATGAATAGGTTCCCGAGATATCTGTCTACGTGAATGGCCTACGTCATGCGACCTCGTGCAAGAAGCGCGGTCAGCTCTCTACCGTGTTCTAGTTATTCACCATGAAGAAGAGATGGAATTGCTCCCGAAAAGTGGATTTCCTTCTGGAGCATTGCTCGTTGCCAGCGTCTCTTCTAATAGCTTCGCTGTTTCATATAAAACAAACTTAACGGTTTTAACTGTGAAGATGCTTAGAAAACAAAGAAAAAAACAAAAAGGCTGGATCCATCACGCAGTTGCGTATCGGGAGCAGAAGCTTTCACGAGAGCGCCACATGGCACGAAATTCAGAACAAGCGCATTTTTCAAACAGAGGAAGTTTATGAGGGAAATTGTTGGCATATAGTAAGACTGCACGGTTAAAAATAAAAAAATGCGCTTTAACACATGAACAGACGATATTCGAAGAGACCCAGCAGAAAATACTCTCCTGTTCCATTAACGTTCTTCTCCTCCTCCTTCAGCAGAAAATAAGAAATCGTTTTAATAGCAAATGTACGCGATGTTAGGCAGTAAGATCGGCTAGTTCAAATACAGCCGAGGGACACCTGTTGCACATCGCCTTTCCCTGATCGTTTGTAAGATAAAATTTTTTGGTCCATGTAACTGCTGGGGATAGCAGTGCTGTTCACCTCCATTCGTCAGTTCATGTTTACCTATTGCAAGTTAAGTGGAGCATGGTCTCGTTAGTTCTCGCCTAAGTTACAGAAATTTAGTGTGGGGAAAAACGTTGCAAGAAAACATCAATAAGCTACTCGTATTGCAGGAAAAGTTTCTGAGAATAATTGAAAATGTTCCTAGAACATTCCATTCGCAAGAACATTTTCTAAATATAAAATACTTCCGGTAACTAAACTGTACACCTTTCGCTTAAGCCACACTCTGAAGCATGAAATTATAAATCACACGTCCTTCGTTCATGAACTCTCCAAATTGAAGTAAGCTATAAAGTACACAACACGAGAAACGTCTATCAGTGGCATATTAAAACATACAGAACGACATATGCATGCCAAGCACTTGAAAACATATTACCGCGTGTACTAAATGATCTTTGTCTCATATACATTGACCAAAAAACCACCTCACAAAGAAAGCTTTTACAATATTTTTTTTATGTTTACAGACACTGCATTGAATTTGTGAAACAAATTGACTGTATTATACTCTTCATGGCTTTCTTTGTCATTTTCTTTTCCTTAGGAGAAGTACCTGTCGCGATGATTCACAACATTGTATTGTAATTGTATTGCATTGCATTGTAATTTGAAAGTGTGCCGCCGCTTTGTTGCCAAAGTTCGCAGTTGGGTGTACATGGCCAAGTCAAGCGGTCCAAGAGGCTGCTTTTACTATGGGAACCCTGTCGCCATGTAGATTGTGGTGGTAAAATAAAAATAAAATAAAACAAGATTTTAAGACTCTCGACAAGATGAGAGCAGGATAACGCGAACAATGTGACTTCTTGGAAGCTACATGTATTTTAAGTTCCATCTCCACACTCCTTCTAAACCATAAACTTTTAGGACGAACACGTCTGCTGTCCCTGGCGTGAGAGCTACAGAATAAAAAATATTTAGGCCAGATTTGGAAGACGTTTTTCAAGGCAGGACCTATACGCTTCAGGCACTTTGTGTTTTCAAAGCTGTAATTAAAATAGAAAAATGAAGATAGAATATATATTTGCAGTCCAGTTTAATTGCCCGCATATCATATTCAGAAGCAGGAATGCCACTGTTAACTGCAAATACAAACTCCAGAATTTTCATGACTCCGTTTTGCACACACTTGCCCTCGCTGTTAGTACGGGCTGCAAAGAGCAAGTTTCAAAAAACTCATCGGTCGCGTCTTTTAATTAGAGTGCGCACCGAACAAACGCTGCACCATATCTCACGGTTTCCTTGTGCAGGGGCAGACTCCTATTCAATCATCATTTATTTGACCGCTTTCCTGAGTAACTGTTCACATTTAGCTTAGTAGGGTCATTTAGTATTGATTCGTATGATACAGGAAAGAATTGTTCACAATAGCTATGGCGAAGACGCTGGAACAGCGAGCCCGCCAATAGAATCGCGACGTCAACACCTTTCGGCCCGATGCTTTCTCTATGCATCTCGGGAGAGACTCGACCATTTTACGCGAGCTCATCCGGCCTCTCGTCAGGGAGAAACTGCAGGCGTGCCCCGGATCGTGCGGCCCCCATGCTATCCCTGTGGCGAGGCCAGTCACCTCTACATGGTGTGCCCATAACGCCGCGTGGCCCTGCGTGCTTTTGCGCCGGGTGACCCCTGGCCTCGGAACGGCGAATCATCGCTTGAGGTCGCATCTCACCTGTCGGCACGCCAGAATCACATCATGTCCAACCACCGTACTGCTCGATCCCTATCGCTGATGCGCTACCGATCTGCAAGTCCTCGTTAAACAGCCGGCTACACCGGTCACCGTTCTCCCAGTCCGCGCCGGCAAAACTAATTCCAGCGTCCTCTGGAGGAAGACAGGCGACGTCGGGAAATGTGAAGAGCCTTCCTCCTGCGCCATCGCGAAGCTACGCTATTTCTCTGCGAGCGAGTAGAGACAGCATAAGACGCGCTACCCCCGATTTGTGCGTAACAACTGATGGAGCCGGCATGAACGCTTCACTGGATACTGGTGCCGATTATTCCTTCACGTGACTGGCGCCCGCCTTAACCCCAGATTGCCTGTGCCGCGGAATATTTTAGACAATATATAACAATGGTGAAACGACGGCAAGCTAGATATGCACCCTTGATAATGGTGAGCTGGGTTAGTGGACCCAGTTAAAGCTAAAGAATTTTCGTGTTCTTTCAAACATGTAACAATATATCGCTCCATGTGGCCAATGTATACCTGAGTGCAAGGAAGACGAATTTTATAAAGAGTACCCTGAATCCTACTTAAGCCACCGTCCTTCCATGCAGCGCGCTGTGTGATTAAGGGGCCAGTACGAGCACCAAACCCTGGACTATATATAACACCATCAGAGCATGGCACAAACATTGTCTCGTGCTGAACCACAGAAGTTTCTTGACATTCTATTCGTTTTTCAGCCTCCGGCCTCCTTTTTTTGTACAACCGTCTTCTCCAGTTTCTTTGGTGCTCAGAAGGCACATTTACCACACTTCTTGTCGATATTTTCAATGTCGTGCGAAAGGCTGTTTAACTAAGGGTATTAACCTTTCTTTTTGCCTGACCTTGACATCGAAGCCGATGTTTTAAGTATTTTTCTATTTTATTGCAACCCAATATGAGAACATGATCCGGATATCGGCCATCCCTGATTCTATTAGATTGTTTGCTGAAGCTTTGGTTTATCGTATAGTGACAGGATTTTGACAACGCTGACTTGAAAGATGGAAAAAAAAATTCGGTTTTTACAGTTTTAGAACAGAACGAATTGTAGTTCAGCAGCGATTTGACCGCCCTTAGTAGATACTTCGAACAGATATGTCTTTCCTCCACTTTCATGCACAAATCTAAATTCGTAGCTAGTCATCAGCCGTAACATCAGCGCTAAACTGCAGACAGAATGTGTTTTCTTTGAAAACTTGTAGCACAGAAATGATTTTTCTGGAGAGGTTGCTTCTTTCAACGAAGATCTAAGTGTCAACCTATCGGAAGGTGCGCGGTGTTACACCACATAAGTTATTTTGCCACAGTCAACAAAACACAAAAATATCACTTAGCATTGGTGCCATCCTAAAGCCAATTGACATATATGCTTTCTGGGTATGAAATTTTCCTTCCCATTCAAAGAACGTAGGGTTCACGTCAAATGAAATCTCGGGCATAAAGTTCACCTTTGCATTCAACGAACGTAGACTTCACATAAAAAGAAGGAAATTTAGTAAACCTGGCAACAGAAATGCCGCGAGCACTTCTAAATTGTCCATCCGTCATTGGCCAGTGCAATTTCAGAGTCGTTTCAGTGTGCGGAAGAGAATATAACAAATCTACCACATGGGTGCTAAAGGCCGTACAGGAACATGCATTTTCATGCTGGGGGAAGCTAACGACGATCTCAGAGCTTAAGGAATCATAAAGAGATAATTGCAGTAAATGGATAGATATATAAATAAATACCATATATTTAAATGGATTGATAAATGTATAGACGATTGCAGTGTCTACAAATAAATAAATAAAATAATCAATTATGCCAGATGCTTGCGGAAATACCCTGAAACTTCATATTGCCATGTACAGCTAGTGGGAGGGTCCGCTGCACCCTCACCAAGTTTCCAACACTATGAAGGTGAAATTTAACGCAGTGAAAAGGACCCTCTAAGAGGAGCGCTCCTTTTCTCTACTTTTTTTTCAGTGCCCATGTTTTCCTTGGCATTCTATCTCAACTTTCACGCCTCTATCCTCCACGTGTAACGATTGTCTCGAGTTGCTTCGTATAGAGCGCAGACACTTCCCTCTACGTCATAGAGAATTTGAGACCCCGATACGGTCTCTTGGCGGCAGACGCAGACCAACAACTTTGCAAACATCCGTACACGACAGCTCATACACCCAAGACTATACGCCTACACATGTCCCTAGCACAAGTCTGGCACTGCTCTGCCCCAATTTTGTGCGAATATGGGGGCAAACGAAACAATCTACAGACGCTAAACACGTCTTTTAAGCGATGGCAGGCTCTTCTGAGCAGCGATAACCTGCAGTACCAACGGGCTCTCATCCAACAGGTTCTAAGAGCAGTTCAAGCGAATCGAGCCCCAGAATAACGACCCCACCCATTAGCTCAAGCAACTCCTTCTTGTTGAATCAAGTTTTTTTTCGTCCTCTTTTCTTCAAAAGTAGTCACCTATACGTTGGATAACAACGCTTCAGGTTCGACACAAAGACGTCACGGACGACCAGTGCAATTCAGGCAACAGAGTGTTACTATTGACGGTGGTGCCTGGCGTGACCCAGTACATCAGTCACCAATTACACTCCGTGACCCTCTCTACTCACCATATCCAGTCTAGTAATCACAGTGTGCCATGCTGTACCTCCACTCCACTCTCCTTGCTCCTCGGCTCTGACTGGTGACCGCGGTTTGCCTCTCCACCCGATCGCCTGCCGACGACTCGCCCTCTCTCCATTTTCTCTCTGCTTATGTATCTCTCTCCTTCCCCTTCTTTTCCTTCTTGCCCTTTCTATCTCTCCACTTAGCCCCATCTCCTCTGAGGTTACACACGCCAGCGCACCACCAGATACGTTTTTCCGCTAAGGGTGTTCTCCTGCTACTGCATAAATGATGTAGGACATCTTATCTTCCGCAGCCCTTTACTGCGGCGTTCCTCATAGCCAGAGTCGCTTTGAGCCGTTAAACCACCACAAATCTAAGCCTTACTTGGCAAAAACAATGCTCAGCAGGAACGGCGTAAGCAGCACAAGCCACGTCCCAGCGTAGCCCAGATCCCAGAATCGAGCGATTTGCCGCACTGCTGTACAATCGGTTTTGTGAAAATGGAGGACCTTCAGGAAATCCACAGCTGCTCCCCAGACGCACTCGCACAGGCTCTTCGCGCAGGCTCTTCGTTCTGCGAAAAAAAAGAGGAATATTTGTTGGTCGCACACATAGTCGAAGCGCATAGCGCAGCTCAACTCTAATATCTCGTAACTATGGGTTTCCTTTAAAAGAGTTCGTCTGTAGTCATTTTTGGCAGTGAATGTCCCTAGTGGCCATCAGGAGAGCGTGCGGCACTCTAGTGCTTCGCACGTCTCGGTAGTAGTTGCCCCTACCTTAGCGTAACCTGGAAATAGCAGTTAAATTGAAGGCTCGATGGAAAAGTTGCATATGGACATATTTAAGCATGCTTCTTTATAAAACTTAGTAATTCCAGTTAACCATGTATTGGAAAATTTTGAATAGAACTACTCATACTACACTACAGGTTTATGGGACTCCTGAGGTAGGAGAGATAAAGTATTAGGGCAAGTATGGTGACGGAGTAACCACAGGTCGCTTTGGTATACTATTGCTCTCGGTATCGTTTTACGACTCTATCACAGCATAGTTTCCATTATGTGATGGTCCCATTCTCCAGGCGCGTTTTACCATGGGTACTCGTCTATGCATATGACAGTGCAGAGTAAGAAACATTGGCGAGTGCCAGCTAATACTGTTCCGAGAAAGTTGATGGGACTCGCAGGTGCACAAACTTATCAGAAATCATAATCAAAATACCTATATATGGCGCCTTCCTGCGCTTAAGAACTATTTTACGCCTCACGCGAGAGAGGTAACCTTTTTAGATGTAAACCACGAGACTACAGCGACCTAAGCAGTGACATAAGTGGAAGATTGGAAAGCCGCCGTCATAGCTCAGTTGTTAGAGGACCCCATTGTGACATGCGGAGGTGGTGGGTTCGAATTTCACAGGTGGCATGCTGCTGTTTCTTCATCACATTTCCAATCAGCTAAATTTGAGGTAAAAACTGATTACATTACTAATTTTCCTTTTATCAACACCACAAATTAAAGTAAATAAGAAAGGAACGACCCGAAAAAGGAACTACCCTATCCTTTTATCGGTTTTAGTGACTGTTGGCTTTATACATATCTAAGCAGAGACTATAGGAGGTTGTGTTTAATAAATTACCTCAGCAGACAAAACACTCTGAGAATAGAATGGGTGGCATAGTAACAGACACTAAACTTTCTACAGGATAGTACACAGGTGTACGCTTTCTATGTGTATTAAAGGTTCTTAAGGCACCAGCTTGTACGTTAAATACACAAGAGAAATGCACCGATAAGTTCGCAATGGCATAATGCTATCCACAGTTAGGAATTAACAAGTCGTCCGATATAGTAATCAGAACAGGCTACACTTACCGGCCAGTGTATTGCCGCGGCTTGCACTGCTTGAGTCCTGGCTATACGCATTTGTTTTCATCATCAGGGATTTAGTGCTGATCTCCAGCGAAGTATTCCCGAGGTCTGAGAACCTCACACCGTTGTCCGTTGAGCTAGAGTTGGATCTGCTGAGCATCTGAATCGAAGAGCTGACGCCGGACATGTTCGAAATGTTGAGAACTCCCAGGGACCAGGGAATTTGGAGCAGCGCGCTTGACCTCGCCTTGTCCACCGCGCACCATCCGGCAAACAGAAGGCATAAGGTGACGGCGATGCGGGCCCAAGCCATGCTGCTGTGAACTGCGACTGCGAGGCCTGTATTACTTCTACTTCTTCTTCATCCTCTCAAAACATGGCGCATGCCCGCATGAGGAGATTGGCCAAGTTGTTGTGAGCCTATCAAAAGATGGCACATACCGAAAATGGGGGATCGGCCAAGAATCGGGTGGCTATTCACCGGTTGAGATTGGCCAAGTTATTGTTGTTTTTTCGTCATTACGTTGGCGCATACCCACGGTGGGGGATTGGCCAGGGTTTGGTGCAGATCCAAACAGGAAAAAACTCATCCAGGTTTATCTCAAGCGGCTCATAAATATAGAGGAATCTGAGAGAAAAAGAAAATTACGAATTTTGAGAGATCTTGACGAAATCGGAATAAAAATTGAGGCAGCAAAGCGATGTGGGCTAAAAGACTAAATTTTAAAGAATTAATAAGAAAGAAAATAAGTTTGACAGAAAAGAAATGGCATCGAGAAGTTAACACTAAATTCTGCCGGTTTCTGTAACATACTTCTGAAAAAGCTGACACACCTGATTAATTGCATGCCCTCTGAAGGTTGCACCGAAAGAGCGGAGGACGGAAAGGGTAAACGCCAGCCCTAATTGAGCGAGAAGATTTTGCAAAAACTGAATTCTCTGAATTCTCTGTTGTTCTTGTTTACTTCTGCGGACGTCCTCCTTCTCGTCTACTATGGCGATAGGCAGTTTTTTCTACTTCCAGAGGGCGGTGTGTGCTACTGCTGATGATAATATTACTACATACTCAGTAGGCACTGGGCATGTCTGGGGTGTCTATTTAAGACGTTTTGTGGCTGGGCGGAGAGCTCAACCTGGCCAGGCTGAACAGTTTCTTTTTCCTCTACGCTTCCCATTTCCCCCGCTTCGTCGTCGAAACGAAGAAAGTTACACTTCTCCCTCCGCAGACCAAGCCTCCCACGGCGAGCTAAGCAGGGTCCTGAGGGCTGAATCGTTTGAGCCGGGCAATATGCACCACCTGGGTCTTTTGTGAACATCGGCCACTGTCAGTAAGGCGCTAGACGACGTAGTTCAAATCAGTGATGCGCACGATCACAATAAGATTGCCAGTGTGGCGGGACAGGAGCTTCAAACACAAACTACGCTTGTGGAGCGGCGTCCACAACCACACCAGCAGGACATGATCATAGCATATGGGCTGACGGAGGATGTCGTTGAGGTGTTTAGAGCGCTGCTGTGAGTCCAAAATGCGGAGGATAGAGAAAGGAAGGATGGTGTCGATGCAGCGGCGGGGAACACGAGTGTACTCGAGGTAAAATGGGCTGTAGCCAGTTGTTTCATGTTGTACAGCGTTGTACGCATGCGTAATAAAAGGGAGCATATCATCCCAGTTCTTATGGTCAGAATCGACGAACATTGACAGCATAGTGGTGAGTGTGCGGTTTGAGCGTTCGACGAGGCAATTAGTTTGTGGATGATACGGTGTCGAGTGACGAAAATTGCATTCGCAGCGATGAAGTCCTTGGACAACATCCGCAATAAACGGGCGCCCACGACCATTCATAAGAACGCGAGGAGGGCCATGTCGGAGAATGAGAAAGCGTAGGAGTAATAGAGATACATCGGAAGCAGTGGCGCATGGTATGGCGGCTGTTTCACGTTATCGTGTTAGGTGGTCAACACACACTGTAACCCAGCGGTTACCGTTTTGCAGACTGGGAAAAAAGGCCTAACAGGTTTATGCCCGCTTGCTCAAATGGCGCGGTCGAAGATGTGACCGGGCGCAGCTGGCCTGGCGAACACGACGTAGGGAGCTTTAAACACTGGCACTGTACACAGCTGACTACGTATTATTGAATCGTTCGACGCATTTTGGACCAGTAAAAAAGTTCTGTGCGGTGAAGGATCCGGGCAACTCGTGATCGTAGTGATACGCTGAAGAGGAGGGATGCGAAGGCTTTCCGGCACGACGAGAAGGAACCGTGCACCGCCAGGCGTGACATTCTTCTTGTAAAGTAAACCGGCGCGAATACAGAAACGGGTAGCAAGGGAATGACTGCCGGCGTCGAAGACCGCTGTTAACTTCGTGTCCTTGCATTGTTCAGTCTTGAACTGGTTAGGATCAGGAAACGTGGGTGAAACAGAAGAGAGGCACTCGTCGAAGTTGTCGCCATCGCAGTATGGTTGTCGGAAGCGGAAAGCGCGACAGAAAGTCAGCGTCGGTGTGTTGACGCCACCGGGGGCATTTGACCACAATAATCTCGACCTCACCTCCACCTAAAAAAAATGGGCCGACCTCACTAAACCTCAACCTCATCAGTTGAGGCTGAGGTCTCCTGACCTTAATTTTTTTGAGGACACTGCCAACCTCACTCAACCTCACCTCAACCTCAAATTGTGAGGTCACGCGACGATTATGACGTCAGATAATTAATGCTAAAAAGTAATTAGTAACGCTAGGACTAATTAATATAACTAGTGGCGACACCACACGAGTGTGACGTGATACCAGGCCACATGAAAACGAAGTAATATGACAGGAAAGCTATTCACGTGATGATGTAATATGACGTCACATCTAGTCACGTGACAACGTTGCAATGTAACGTCATACCAGGACCCCATCCACCCCGCTCCTATCCGCTTTTGCATGACGCATTACAAAGAGTGCCCGCAACACGGTCCACATTAATGACATCCGGATTGTCCAGCAGGTAAACGCATCAGTTCTCATGTATGACATACTGCAACGATCATGCAGCGACACATGCCGTTTACCCTCAGGATGATGGCGATGATCATAATGATGATGCTAATAGTGTGTCTTTATGAGCCGGGGAAGTCTGATATAGCGCTACCAAATTAAAAGTTGCCAGAATATCTATTAAATACTGTACATTACGGCCAGCAACCGAAGACAATTATTGTGCGGGAAAACAGGAATACCAGAAGTCAGTAATTAAGGACGATGATGATTGTGTTCCCGGGAGGTCAAGACGCTCCTCCGTTTCCGCAACTTCCCTTCAGGTGGTGATATTAATGGTTTCGAAATCCTGAGAATTCTCCAATCATTCTGTGATCCCGCGGCATTTTGTAAGAAAGGGCTAGATTGCGTCTTCGAACACTGTGCCGACTATCATATCACATGGGTTAAAACAACTGGCCAGTTATGGGCAGCGTTAACCGCTCTCTCTGTCAAGAGCACTACAGCTCTCCGCTTAAATTTTGCCGCTGCGAAATCTTTTTCCGAGCCCCCCCCCCCCCCTCCCCCCACCCGGGGGAAAAAAAACACCGCCTAACTCCTACACGCCTGAACAGAATTGGGTACCGTTTCGTCAGCCAGTCTGAGACAAGCTCATTTAAGTCAATCACTTGTTCCCTTCAAAACTGCATTAATCAATGGTACGCTGGCGTCCTCGAGGTTTTTGAGCCGCGTGCACCACGCGAGCAATCCGCGAAGCCAAGGTGAGCGATGGACCTCTGCAAAATAGTTAAAGGAATGATAACGGGTAGTGCCTTTGCCGGGTAGTGCCGGGTAGTGACATTGAGTGCGCTGACATTTTTAATAACACCTTTTCATCTGTGTTCACTAATGAAATTCACCCACCAACTGCAACTTTCGCCGTCAATATAGAGTCCAGCATGCCTGCTATCGCGTTTTCTGAAGCCGGCATTACCTCGCTCATTGAACACCTTAAAACTTCATCATCGGCCGGCGTCGACGAAATTAACTCCAAAATACTGCGCAACACTAATAATATTTCTGCAATGTACTTATTGTTATTGTTTTCACAGTCGCTTTCTACAGGTTCCATTCCGGATGACTGGAAAGTGGGAAAGGTCATTCCCGTCTTTAAGTCTGGTAACAAAGATTCTCCTTTAAATTACCGTCCGATATCATTAACCAGCATACCTTGCAAAATCATGGAACACGTCATCTATTCTCAAATCATGGACTTTCTTGACGCTATCAACTTCTTTCATCCCTCACAACACGGGTTTCGCAAGGGTTTGTCATGTGAAACTCAACTGGCCGTCTTTCTTCATGACGTTCACTCTAACCTCGACTTAAATTTACAAACTGACGCTCTTTTTCTAGACTTTGCTAAAGCATTTGATAAAGTTCCCCACAGGCGTTTACTGCTAAAACTAACCATGCTAAAACTGCATCCTAACGTCTTATTGTGGATCGAAGAATTCCTTTCTAAGCGCTCCCAGTTTGTTCTCGCTAACAGCCAGAATTCCAACCCTCTTCCAGTAACATCAGGCGTACCCCAAGGTTCTGTACTTGCTCCCCTCCTATTCTTAATCTACATAAACGACTTACCCTCAAACCTGGTTTGCAATGTTCGTCTGTTTGCAGACGACCGCGTTATTTACCACACGATTTTCAACACCTTTGACCAATCACAGCTGCAAAACGACATTGACACAGTGCATGCCTGGTGCGATGACTGGCTAATGTCGCTTAATCCTAATAAATGTAAACTCGTATCTTTTCACCGCCGGCGTAACCCCCATATTTTTCCTTACTCCGTTGCTAACGTTCCACTAGAATCTGTATACTCATACAAGTACCTAGGTGTCACCTTGTGCCAGGATCTCTCCTGGCGCTCTCATGTAACAAACATCGTCGCATCAGCTAACCGGTCATTGGGTTTTTTGAAACGTCATCTACGGCACGCCCCTCAAAGTATTAAACTTCTCGCCTACCAATCACTCATTCGACCAAAACTAGAATACGCATCTGCTATCTGGAGCCCGCAACAAGCATATCTCATCAGTTCACTAGAATCTGTCCAAAATCGCGCCACGAGGTTCATTCATTCTGCCTATTCATACGACATCAGTGTATCGTCACTTAAACGACAATCAGGTTTATCAACTCTTGCCCATCGTCGTCGCATTGCTTCTCTTAGTCTGTTCCATAAGTTTTTTTACAGTTCCCTCGGACAACCACCCTACATCACACAGTCCGCTCGCATATCTCATCGCACCGGCCATCCACTGCAAATGTCATGCCAACACACCCGCACCGTCACTTTTTCCGCATCCTTTTTTCTTCGCACTGCTAAAGACTGGAATGGCCTTCCCCACGACGTTGATGCCATCACCTGCCAATCAAGTTTTGTGAACAAATTAAATATGCATTTCATAAATGTCATGTAAGCAATCATATTCAACCTATATTTGTACTCCCACCCCTTATGTAACACCCCCAAAGTGGGGTCTTTAAGGTAATAAAGTGAAGTGAAGTGAAGTGAAGTTAGCTTGGGAGATTCTTGAGGCGCCTCTCATTCACAGGTTGAGAAAGGACGCATGTCAATGATAGATCTGCTGTTGATTTTCTTCAAAGAGCTCTTAGGTTGCTTAATTCTAGATAATATAGGTTTTATTTGACGTTTTAAAGTGAGGCTTTATTCCTGTTTTTAATTTCGCTACAGGTATGAAGATTTCACCTTCTTTGCTTTTGATGGTTATTGCTGTGATACAAATTTTCTCATGTAGTCACAAAACATTCACCATTGCTGTTTAATTGTTGTGGCTGGCCGCATACATTGCTTTGCTAGATGCTGTTGTCAATTAGAGCTCATCCCGTCCTTCCTTCATTATCCTGTGTTTCTGAGTGAAGCCTCTGTGTCAAATGGTATCATGAAGTAGGCACACCATGCAAACTTCCAAAATGGGCCGACAAAGACACTTTGTCACCTAAAAACAAAGTGCCCGTAAATGAGCATTATCAATGCTTTTTTTTCTCCTTATGGCATATAAGCCAAACATGTTTATGCTGAAGAAACTTGGAAGTGGAGGTACACCTGAAGTAGAAATTAAGAATGGCTTAGTTTTGCTCCTTCCGACGATAAACTACCTGCAGCATCCATCATGTATGGAAGCTACTAGTTCTGAAGCCTAATGAATTTTATGATTTCTTCACTCGGATTTATAAAGATAGCTTTAACTATGCTTCAATGCTTGTGTTGCTTGGAACGTATCACGATCTGTAATTACTCTGCTGGAAAACTAGTTTCAGTTGCAGCGCCAATAACCAGAATGGCAGTGAGGTGAAGCGAATGCCCCTGCTGTAGCGCCCTCGGGCTAAGCGGGGTAATCATGGACTAAAGAATAAAGAGTAGTAATAGTGGCAACAACAGCATTTCTTTCATACATTCAATTTTGATGGCACTGCAGAGGATGCTTTGCTATCTGTGAAAAGCTGTCAAAAACCTCATGGGATCAGCAGATACAGTTTGAGCTATGAAATCGTCGACTTTGTCATAAATCAACTACTCTGGATTACTCTGCAGCTTAATAGCACCGACAGACACATAGGTAGCCATCGGAGCACATGGAGGTCCTCATCTGGCACCAATGGGAAGGCGCAGCATTACACAACAAAAGCAACCCTCTTACAACTCACAAAAGTGGGCGCTGGTGACTTGGACCGGAACCTTCCTCACAAGCCTTGTTTCCTACCAAATATGCATGTGAGCCAGTTCCTCTTCATCCGCATATTCCAAGCAAACACTCATTCAAAAAGTACACATCACTGACCTCACCTCCACAAGCAAACACGTTTGTTTCACCTACGGAACACACTGGAGTCTGACACCAACAAGTGTAAATAAACAGAGTATAAGCACTGCAAACAGTAAATGCTAGACTAGAAACACCTATCACCCCGGCAGTCATCTTGAACAGCAAGTGGAGTTTGCTGTACAATATAAAAATAACAGCTACCTAGTACTCAAAACACCTTTTAAAAGAACCGCCGCGGTGGCTCAGTGGTTAAGGGCGCTCGACTACTGATCCGGAGTTCCCGGTTTTGAACCCGACCGCGGCGGCGGCGTTTTTATGGAGGAAAAACGCTAAGGCGCCCGTGTGCTGTGCGATGTCAGTGCACGTTAAAGATCCCCAGGTGGTCGAAATTATTCCGGAGCCCTCCACTACGGCACCTCTCTCTTCCTTTCTTCTTTCACTCCCTCCATTACCCTTCCCTTACGGCGCGGTTCAGGTGTCCAACGATATATGAAACAGATACTGCGCCATTTCCTTTCCCCCAAAAACCAATTATTAAAAAAAGAACCAACTCTCAAAACAGCAAGACGCTTGGCACATGCGGCCAAAAACAAAATGAATTTTGTACATGTGACAATGAATCTTCAAGGGCATGAACACCAGAAAACAACGATTGCACATTATCTCTTCAAAATCACAGCAAAGTTTGATTTCAACCTTCTTCAAAATACAGAAAATAGCTTTTTTTTAAGCTGCAAAGCCGTACATACAAGCCATAATTAGCAGAGTGAGCAACTACTCTCGTCCTAAGCACGGACCAGAACCGCTGGTCAAATACACTCGGCATTTTGCCAGGATAGCCTTATATGCAGCATCAACTACCACACAAATATGACTGTGTGCTTACAACTCGTCTAAACAATGCAATCCAAGAACATTTCAAACGCATCAAACTGCTTGAATAAATTTTAAAAATTGTGTACTAAGCATACAACTCCTATAAAAAAATAACAGCAAAAATGAAAAGGACAAACTGGGTTAAGCTCACAAAACTCCTGCAGGAATTTTTTCCCACATAGTGCAGCAACAGAGACTAGAGATAGAGCCACAGGCATTCAATATCTGTGCCATCCGACTCCCCTAACAAAGACTTGGTAAGGTTTAAAAACAGCAGAACCACCTTGCAGGGATCAGCCAGGAGTCAAAAATAAGTAATCCAGCAATAAATTAATAAATATTGCAAACTTGAATAATTTCTTCTTTGCCTGACTCTGGAGGCTGAACTCAGCATGTAACATCATATGTGACCAAATTCAAAACACATTTCACACTAAACACACATGGCCGCTGTTGTTAGAGGACTATAAACACCTAATTTTATTGCGTGTTCTGTCAAACGATGCACTAGACATTAGAATACATGGGTTATGGGGCGGTATTTGCCTACAATCGATAAATAATGTATAATTTAATTTATTCTCTCATGCTGTTTCGGTTTCATAGACCGAACAACGACTGTGATGTCAAGTTATAGTTTTGGCCACGTGATCCACTAAAAATTAATATAATAGCAGATGTGTAGTTTTAATTCACTGCGACATTTAATCCAGCCTCTTCCAAGACCAGGAATGACAAAAAATGACCTGTCAACGATTTTATTAGTTTTCTAGTGGATAACGTAACCAAAAAATCAACTTGACGTCACAGCTGTCGTTTCGTGAAACCGGAATAGCGTCAAGAAGAAATTCAACTATATATTATTTAGCGGTTGTACACAAATACCACAGGCTACTCCATGTATACGAATGTCTAACGCATCGTTTGAAACAAGAAAACATGCAAGCAAAAATGTGGTGTTTATAGTCATTTAAGGGTAATAAAGACAGTGTACCAAGCCCATATTACAAAAACACGTCAGCCTTTTCAGCCCGGGAAATAGAAAACGTAGAATAATGGTACCCCACTATCAATTATTAGTATAGTGCAACAACATACTGATATGGACGCAGAATTTATGCTTGAAGAGCTAGACCATTTTCAAAGTTGCAGTTCACTTCACAGTTGAAACAGCTGCAAGCATGCCAACACTTTTTGATCTGCACTTAGAGTTCTGTGCTGCTTTCCTTTGCAGCATTTCATTTTTGCATGCAGTGCAAAGCGCAGCCTACACAACAAAAATTCACGCACAACTTTATCTGCAACATTGTGACATGGCGGAAAAACAGTGAACGTGGGCTCCACGGCTGCAATGAGGGTTCTGACTTGATCAACGTTGGCTTTTCCCATGACAAGAGACTCTTTATTCTCCCTGAAGTATGTCTCCGCACTCTCAATGAGGTGCATAACACTTTCGGAGGGTGTGCAAAGAGATTACTTGCCTGGAACGTAGTTCTTGACTGCCAAAAACTTGTTTTCATTCTTTGCCGGCTGAGCCAATAAAGATCGGCAGCTCTCACAGAGCTTGTGCTTTTTCATGATGTTGCATGCCACATAACCAGCAACATACTATAGAGGCTGCTGTTCTTCAGGCTCAATGTCTCCTACTTCCTCTGGAACATTTATATTATCTAATTCTTCAGCCAAGTCAGGTCGGGAGGAAAGAAACTCTCTTAGCTGAACAGAGTCATTAATGTCGTAAGAGACATGCCTGCTTGGCTTGAAGAATTTTGCCAGGACAATGACTCTTAAGGTATACTTGAATTCCCGTGCCCTGTACACGGGCGACTTAACTCTTATCGTGCTAACTAGGTTCTCGAGTGCGTCTTGGCACAGGCGACTCAACACCAGAAACTTCAGATTCTTGCTTTGCACATACAGTTCGCGTAGGTTCAGGCAGTTGTAGTCGTTATAATAATGCCGACCTGGACAGGCTTTCATGGTGCATTCGTCTCTCCTTTGTCAATGATGCCGAGGTTCCTGAATACCTCCATGAAGTTAGTCAGGAAGGTCACAACTTCCTTTCTCTTTTCAGGGCCGAGGTCACTCAACGCCATGGTTGGCGTTCCAGATGTCATGAGGGAAAACCACTTAAACACCTGGTCCAAGAACCATGCTGTCGTGAGGGCATCTTCGTTCATTTTGCCCTGCTCGACCAGAAGCCTCAGGGCAGATGCTGCTGCATGGTTAAATATAGCATATGCTGTGCCTACATTCATTTTTTCATAATGGCTGGGATTTAAATGCTTTACCTTGAGGCGTGGAGCAAGCTTCAGGTTATGCTTCTCGTCAATCTCGCATAGCTGTTCTAGATACTTTATGGAGACCTGCAGAAGAAGAAAATGATCATTGTCATTCTACATGTGTAGGCAAATGTAGCATATTATGTGTTTCCGGGTACTTGCCTCTCATGTAATGCCCTCACAAAGGGACTCTTGAGTTATATGAATAAATACAACTGTAAGACCATATTTGTAATTATTTCAACTGAATCCTATACAGGAATCACATGGAAGTAAACAATCTTCATTGCAAATGCAAACGTCACAACATTTTTCAAATAATTAAAATCCGTTGTGAACGCTATGTGGTGAACAGCAATAAAAGACGATGTGAGACTGTTATACAGCAAATTACCTCATTGGGCGGGAACTTGCTCTTCTGCACCGTGTCGTCGTCTAGCAGGAATTTTTGTTGCCGAATCAGGTGCCCGCGCAAGTTCTTCAGCAGGTGGGGTGCGTCCGCAAGGAAATGAAGGCTGCGGTCGTTTCCACATGAATGGGGCAAATGGTCCTTGGACGACCTTACTTTGTGGCCATGATTCCACACAGCCTCCAGATGGCTTGATTTCCTCCACCCATGTCTGATGTAATGTAGTCCACTGATGCTTTCACAGCGCCTGATGATTTCAAATATCAAGTCCAGTACCTTGGCTGCATCAAAGGATTCAGCTGAAATGAAAATAAAATGCTGAAACCGTTCATTTGTTTTTGCACATTTCACTCATAGGGATATGCATACTGATGCTGCATTTATTGCATTATGCTGCTATTAATGGTGCCTCTCACCCGATCCACACTTGGGTGGCACACAGGCAACATGGCAGGGCTCAAGGCCAAGTCGATAACCACTTTCTTGAAGCCTTGCTTCATTTTTCATGCTGCCTTTTTTCACTCATCAGCCACTTAGGAGATTTAGCAAGCAAGGAAACTAAGTACCAGCGATGACAGCATGTCACCAGTAGTCATGCCAAGGATGCTGCTTTCGTTGTGCGAGACATCACTTCATGTACCTATGTAGGAGTCTATACAGTACGGACAACTCATTTCGGCTTTATTCTGTTGGTTGTCACTGCCTGTGACACTAGGTGGTCTTAACCAACACCAACTGCACTTTCTGTAAGCGTCCCCTGTGCATTAGCTCGTTACCATCCAGGAAAAAGTGGGCAGTTCAGTAAAGATTGTGGGAGAAACGGTGCCGCTTTATGTTAGACATCACCGGCACGCAATTCCTTAGTAATTGGCCAAACAGTCTCTGCAGTTATGCACATATGAAAAAATGAAAACATTATGTTGTTCCCATCTTTACATCCAGAAATTCACTTAAAGCTTTAACTTCCAACTGCTACTTACCTGTGAAATGATACGCGACGGTCTGCTTCTATCTTGATGCAATTCCACCCAGCATGAAAACCAAAGCATTTGTCGCCAGTACAGGCTCTGCACTTGGGCCCGAGGAAGGGAGAGCAGGGCGGCCTGAAGAATATTTCAAGAATGCTTATTTGAGGCATAGCAGTGCAGAGCTGTATAGTATACATTATAAAGTAATCATGCAGTGTGCATTATTAGCACAGGAAAGCATCAAAAATAGAATCAAAACAAATGTTGCTGTGTTGGGTTTAGTAGCACATGTGCATCTAAGCCTGTCATACGCCAAGCTTAAGTGAGTCAAGTTGGACACCACTTTGATAATTTAGTTTATGCGGCATAACAGGTTTCATCTAATACTACACAAATATAAAGTATCTCAGGGATGCTTTAATGGCGTTCTGTGTGTCCCTATGCACACACATTTAGTCATTAACCTTTAGATATTGAAATTAGCGCAGTTCAAAAATTTGTTCCATTTCATTTCTGTTTCTACACTGCTAAGGTAAGTATCACACGCCAGTGCTCATTACTGCATTGGTTTTAGCTGCAACAGAACTACACTGACTGATATGTAAACAGCAGACCGCATTTGTTTTTGATGAAGCCTTACCGATGACAGAGCGTGTTTTAATATCAGAGTCCAAACCAGGTGTCAGTTAGATTGCGTCCAATATTAGGAGTGCATCACGCTCTTCAGAGTTGAATGTTGCCACTTTTGATGCCAAAGCAAGAAACATTTCCTTAAGAATACCTAGAATGTCAAGAAAAGAACCTTTTATTATGTTTGATAGCTTTAACATTAGCCCAAGGGTATTGTAGAAAGCATAGTTACAGTGTATCTTTGCTAGCAAACATGCATGCTGGAATGATCACTGCTATTTTTATTTGAAATTCAAAAGTACAAGCTTCAGCCAAGTTCTTTCAAACAACCTCCCTTGTCACTATCAGAGCCTTTAAAAATCATTTCTAAAAAGATCAGCGCAAGCCTTCTGCGGCCGCCCAATATAAGTAGCTATGCCTGCTATGTGATCATCAGTGAAGTAACTAGCTAGTCCAGAGTCGCATCGGCAATTTGGGAAATTTTATTACGCGGCTGCAAACATGCTGCTTACCTGGGGTAAACTTGATGTCTTCAATATCTTTCTGAAGTGTGCGTTCAGTAGGGAGCGGGCAGCCATTACCTCTCAGGTACTCATATCCTCTTCCACCACAGGCAAGTCTGACTTTGAGAGACTACTGAATTGTCTTCTGTGTCCATGGTGACCCCCTTATTGTTCCCTTTTGCAGGACACGGAGCTGATCTTCTGTAAGCAGTCCACTAAATGAACTTCTCAGGGCGTCACACTTCGTTTCCGCTCTTACATGTTTTTTTCTTTCCAAGTTAAGTTGGCGCCTCAGTACGTCAACTTCACTGAACAAGCTGGGAGGTGCATCCTCTTGAACATCAGAGGTTTTGGACACTTCTGTTGCCACATCTGCAGATTCAGCAATAGTCTGTAGCCCTTTTGAAGAGTTGAGACTATGTGCTGTGCTTTCAGCAGCTGCAAAACTTTTCATAGCGATTTTTTGGTTTTCAACACTTTTTGTACCCCATATGCGACCACATTACTTGTAAGTGCTACACTTTTAAGCGCAGTACCAATGAAATAATTAATATTTCTCTGTTAGGTCACCGTATTAGGCCATGATTCAAATCGTAAAAAAGTTACAAGATCGATGCCGGTATAAATTGAAGTACTGGCTCCCATACTCGTCCCGTCCAGGGGTGCGGAGTATCCCTTGCCCTAGCGCGGGCAAACATTCGCTCAGAACCTTGCTGCTGAGTCAGACGACCTCAATTCATTAGCATACCTTGTTGCTAGCTGGCGTTATTGTTGCTGTAGCAATAAATTCCTCTTTGTGTCAGCCAATGTGTCATTCCTTTGTTCCCTCCCTCAGAGCAAGGCCCGCCGTGGTCGGCGAGCGCTCGATAGCGTATGCGATCACGGGTTGGGGTCCGGACGGCTTTGAACCGTGTCAGCCGCGATTGAGTGAGGAGAACGTACTTATCTCCCCAAGTCAACCCCACATCTGGCGCCCAACGTGGGACCCCCTGTAGAAACATTACATGACTGTCGGTTCGGTTCGAGGGACGCTCTTTGTCCAGACTTGACAAGTGCTAGGCCTAGAGTGAATTTTGATCGCTAGGACCTGCGGCATCCTTTTTTGAGTGCGAGGTGTATTGCGCTGCAACATGTTTGAACTTTTCGACATGCTCAGCACATTTTTCTCTTGAGTTTCTTCGCGAGAATCAATCGGTGCGCATCGAGGGAGCGCAAGGCCTAGCGCCCGAGGAGTTGCCGAGCCCGAAGCGAGTGATTACAGAAGCTGCGTGGCGCGTGGTTGGTCCGAGTTTCTGTATATATTTTCTCTACTGTCTCTTTCTCCACTCTGGGTGTCGCGGATAAAGGAGCCGGGTGGCCTGGGGCCACGGGTGCCGCTACGAGCTCGCTGGTATTGCAGCTCGGCAGAGGACGCTCCGACACCGTTCGATACGGTGGGCGCCAACCGCTCAGAATCTGCTTTGTGCAGTGAGCGGGGTAGGACCACCCCACAAAGCAGAAATCTCATCGCGGCTGCGCGCACTTAACCCGTTTGGGGTCTTCGTTGTGTTCACGGTGGTAATTAGGCCTGAGGCTTTTCGGAGCTGCCTGCACCACGTCCGAAGAGAGACGACCACCGGACCGTGTTGTTGAGAGGGGGCGCACTTGATGCCCGCCCGCTGTAACCTCGCACGAATTGAGCAGTCTCGTTCAACTCAAGAAAGGGCTTTGTTCACTCGAACTTTACGTTTGCTAAGCCGCCCGACACGTTTTGCTAGCCAGTTAGGCATTGTGCCCCGAGACCCTTGTGGATGCCGTTTCCCCTCCTGTTACCTACGTTAAAGGCACACCGAGAGCGTTTCGGCAATTTTTCAGATCCGGTGGAGCCACCCAGGCTTGCTGTCCGGTGCACATTACCTCGCTGCCACCAGCTGCGACGGAGAGGCCTGTATCCTATTCGCAGCATCCATCCGGGGCAGCTGTGGCGAGACCAGTCAGAAGTCACCTCCGGCTGCTGCTGCCCTGGCGACTACTGCAGAATCGTGGTCTGTAGTTTTCCCACCGGCCTTCTATTTGCGGGCCTGCGGACACGGTAGTCCGCGGGCCATGCGAGTCGTCCCAGCGGAGACCTTCCGCCGCCTTTGAAACACTGCGGAAGTCTGCGCGGACGCTGTCGGCGTGCCCGCCGCTGCAAGACGTGCCTCAAGGACATGAAGCCCAGGAGACTCATCCATAGCATGTACGTTCAGGCGCATGGGTCTATTTAAGGTTGGGGGATGTGGGGACCTGTCCTGCAGCCCCCTGTGTTTACTTTCCCGCGAGGCACCATGCAGCAGGAGTCTCACCTCGAGGAGGAACGCATTCCCTTGTCAGTTACACTAACTGGCAAGAGAGGGCGCCAGCGTCGCTGCGCGGGGACAAATGCAGGCGCGGGGACAATGCAGGCAAAAGAACACGGATCTAGTTAAGCGTCTCAATGACGATATAAAGCAGTTTGGAGAAGGCGCCAGTATTATTCTGTTGCGGGACATGAAAGGCCACATCGAGGATCTGGATGGATACACAGATTATAACGGAAAGTTGATGCTAGAATTTTGTGAGCGACACAACCTAGTTATTGTAAATAGAGAAACTAAGTGTGAGGGACAAATCACGTGGGAATCCCGTAACAGGCAAACGACCATTGACTACTGCTTAACCTCGCAGGGGATGTATAGCAAGCTCGCAATGATGGAAATAGACGAAGAGGGGGAGTGCAGCCTCGGTAGTGATCATAAGCGTATTAGTCTACAGTTTGGAGGCCTGCCTAAAAGAGAAATGATGAGGAGTCAGAGTGCGGAAAATTAAATGACGAACATATAGCGTAAATAGCGGCGTGCATAGAGGAAGCAACAGAGACACATCCCATGGAAAAGAGGGATTATAATAAGTTAAAACTCCTCATTAGTACAAAAATGAAACAAGTAAAAGGAGTAAACCGCTGGAGAGGAAAGAGGAAGCAACGAAGTTGGTGGAATAAGGAAATTAGGGAGGCCATCGAACAACGTCGGTTGGCATCACGGGAACACAGAGAAGCAAAGAGGGCGCAGTTATTTGAAGAGGAAATAGGCCGAAAATGGGAATCTTATCGACAAAAGAAACAGCAAGTGCAGGTCCTCGTCCAGGCTAAAATAAAGAAGTCCTCTGATCGCTGGCTGGCTAAAAGTTCGCGATGCAACTAAAGGGGGGCCATGAAAATTATGGAACCATATAAGCTGGCTGGGAAAAGCGAATCACAGAAAGCAAGCACAGATTCACGATGCCGAAGGAAAATGTTTAGAGGGAGATGACGCTGTGAACTACATTTCATCAGTTATAGCTGAGTGATTTAAGAAAGACGATAGAGTAATCACCCCAAATGAAAGAGCAACACAGGAACGCACAATAGAAAATAGCGTGGAACTGACGAATCTTAACTGAAAAAAGGCGGAAGCAAATATTCCAAGATGTACGTCAGCAGGGATCGGCGAAATTCCAATCAAGATAATTAATGAGCTTGGCCCAAGAGGCAAGGAAACGCTGATAAAAGTATTAGAGGCAGTCATAACGAATCAGCAAATTCCTTACAGCTTGAAACAGAGTAAAATGAATTTGATTTATAAAGAAAAAGGCAATAAGACGAACATAAAATCCTTCCGATCGATTACGATAACATCAGTTACATACAGGCTGGCGATGCAGGCGGTGAAAATAAAAATGCAGTCATGGGTAGAAAGTAATAGAATACTCGGAGAACTTCAGAACGGGTTCAGAAGTGGTAGGCGCTTAGATGATTGTCTGTTCGTGCTTACCCAGTGCATAGAAATAGCTAAGACGGAAAACAGACCTCTGTATTTAGCCTTCTTGGACATAAGCGGTGCATGCGACAACGTGAACAGGGAACTCCTGTGGAACATATTAAAAGGTGAAGGTGTCAGTCATGAGGTAATTAATTTTCTACGGGAAATATATCGAGAAAATGAAGTTGAAATAACATGGGAAGGAATTAAGAGCACAACTGTCCAGATACACAAAGGATTGAGGCAAAGTTGGCTGTCCTCTATCACCGCTGCTGTTCATGCTTTATATAATAAGTATGGAAAGAAGGCTACAAGGAAGCAATCTAGATTATGATCTGTCATACACATTAGGCGGAAAGGTTGTTGAGCAACGACTACCGGGTTTAATGTATGCGGATGATATTTTACTGTTAGCAGATAGCCAGAAAGATTTGCAAACTTTGGTGAATTGCTGTGGAGACGAAGGAGACAGTCTAGGTTTCAGTTTTAGCGCAACTAAGTCAGGTGCGATGGTTTTCAACGGCACAACTGATCAAGAGCTTACAATACAAGGCCATGAAATACCCCCGAATGGCCGAATACAAATATCTCGGGGTATGGGTAAACAACGGGCATATGTACACGGAAAAGCACGAACAGTCTCTCATAGCAAAAGGGCGAAGAGATGCCGGGATAATGAAACATAGGGCATTGTCGGGTTACAACAGGTATGAAGTCCTCAGAGGTATTTGGAGAGGAATAATGGTGACGGGGCTTACTTTCGGGAATGCGGTGCTGTGCTTAAGGGCTGAAGTTTAGTCGCGATTAGAAGTAAATCAGAGAACTGTCGGAAGATTAGCAATGGGTGCCCACGGGAAAACCACAAACGAGGCAGTACAGGAGGACATGGGCTGGGCAACGTTCGAAGCTCAGAGTAAAGTACTATACGAAGAACACCTGAGGAAATTGGATGATAACCGGTGGGCAGCTAAGGTATTTAAATACCTGTACAGAAAGAGCGTTGACACAAAGTGGCGGAAACGGATTAGAAAGCTGGCCAGTAAGTTTGCCAGAGACGAGGAAGGATAAAGATCATTAAACAACATGTTAAAAACGTCGAAGATAAAAATTGGATAGATTCAATGGAAAAGAAGCATAGTGTAGAACTATATCGATGCTGGAAAAGACCGATAAGAAAGGAAACGTTTTATGATAACTCAAGAGGCAGCGCCCTCCTCTTTGAAGCTTGGTCAGGGTGTCTTAGAACACGCAGCTACAGAAAAACTTTTAACGAAGATGACACATGTACTGTGTGTGGTATATTTGTAGAAAAATAGAATACCTCATCCTAAAATGCGATGGTATCCATCCCGATGTCGATGCAGGCACAGTCACTCGTCCTGAGGCCTTAGGGTTTAGAGATAACAAGTCATGTAAATAAATCTGCGGTGGAAATTAGCAAAAAGCGATTGGAGGATTGGTGGTACAAAAGCAGAGAGGTGACATAAGTTTTTAAAGTGTAGGAAGACGTTTTTTTAAAGGAAATGGCGAATTGTATTAACAACTTAATGCAGAGTAAACAAAAATAACGGAAAAAAACTGAGCATAGTGGCAACAACCACTGGCCCGTTTCAAAGGGGATGCTCCTACCTTCCATTTATCCATCAGGGAGAGGGAGCATGGGGCTCTTCGGCTGGATTGTCGGCGCGAGCGGACATGTCGCTCGCGGCTCCGCTCTTCATGGCGGGGCGAGCAAGCGGCGGGAAGACTGGCTCTCATACTCGTCCCGTCCAGGGGTGCGCAGTATCTCTTGCCCTAGCGCGGGCGAACATTCACTCGGAACCTTGCTGGTGAGTCGGACGACCTCCATTCACTAGAACATCTTGTTGCTAGCTGGCATTATTGTTGCTGTAGCAATAAATTCCTGTTTGGGTCAGCCAATGTGTAGTTCCTTTGTTCCCTCAGAGCAAGACCCGCCGTGGTCGGCGAGCGCTCGGTAGCGTACGCGATCATCGGGTGGGGTCCGGGCGGCTTTGAACCGTGTCAGCCGCGATTGAGTAGGGAGAACGTACTTATCTCCCCAAGTCAACCCGACAAGGCTCCGGGAATTTCGACCACCTGGGGTTCTTTAACGTGCACTGATACCGCACAGTACACGGGCATCTAGAATTTCGCCTCCATTGAAATTCTACCGCCGCGTCCGGGATCGAGCCCGCGTCTTTCGGGGCAGTAGCCGAGCGCCATAACCACTCAGCCACCGCGGCGGCCCGGGATCTTCTATGCGTAGCACAGCACCGTCTAATGCCTTCTAATGGCAGAATTCAAACTATATGAGATATAAGAGATATGAGTCGAAGGCCTACTTGGCACTTAATACTCTTAGTTCTTTAGGCCTTAATGTACGAAGGCAAAGGATACGGTTGAACACCCCCCCCCCCCCCTGGCGTTTTCCGACCCTCGACTGTAAGGTCACAATTCCCCATGTGAGTGCAAAGCGCAGCTCTACTTTGGCAGCAACGCGTTCGCTCGTACTTGAACATTTCGAAACAGAGTACGCCCGCCATCCTCAAATTTTCACGGATGGTTCTGCGGACAAGGTCAAACAAGCTAGCGCAGCGGCTTTTTAAATTCCTTCTTTGGACTGTAAGTGTTCTGCATGCTTTACTGCTGTCGTATCCTAGCAGATAACATCTTTCTCCCGGACCATAAGTGCTTATGAATATGCCATGCACTGTGTGTTAACCTGTTAGCATCGCTGAGCACACATGGCTAGTGGGCACATTTCAAGCGCGAATAGTTTTGTGTAGATGTAATGGTAGACATTATTACGGCATGCGTGCATAGTTATATGGCGCTTTGCTATCTACAGAGGAGAGGGGAGGTGGTAAGGTGGTTTAATTCAAATCCCATCCCATTCCAAACACCTGTTGACGATGGCTCTTTTTACTAGTTTGGAATGTGCAGAATGATAGGGTAATACAGAATGATATGGTAATGACAAGAATGCTATTAGTCGCTTTAGTGGAAAGGACGTCATGAAAATCTTTAGATTTGTTGATGATTTCCTAATCCTTGTTAACACTGACCGGCTCACTTAAGTCAAAGACCGTAGGCGTTTTATCCATTATGAAGGATTGTTTTGAACCACTTGTTTTAATTACTGAATTTCCAGTAAATGACTATCAGGTTTTTAGACCTCAAATTCATATTTCATCCTAGTCATATTTGCTGGGCCTACCAGCCTAGTAGTAACAAGCATATATTACCCTATCATTCTGCACATTCCAAACTAGTAAAAAGAGCCATCGTCAACATGTGTTTACAGAACTCCCTGAGAAAATCATGTGTGCACAGGATGTATGAAAGTTTTAAGGAGCAGACCAAAAGGCTGACTGATGCTGGGTACCCCGATGATGTTCAGGTGTCTATTGCCGAGAAGCTTCTAAGAAAACTGAATGAAGATCGATGCCAACCGGCCTCGATGCTCGGTGAAAGGAAGCGCTTTGATGTATTGCCATATTTGCATCAGATTTCTCACAATCTGAAAAGAATTGGACAGCGCCCAAACGCAACTGTCGTATTTTCGGCACCAAAGAAACTTGCCTCATTGTGCAAGATTGGAAAAACAAACAACAGCAGAACACGTGGATGCACGACTCGTCATCAGAAGCCGTATGTGACATGCTTTGAAGGTGTCGTATACAAAATACCGTTATCGCGCGGGGGCCATTACATCGGCCAGACGGGGAGGTGCCTCAATCAGCGATTGATGGAACACACACGCGGCGTCAAGAACGGGAAAGAGAAATCACTTGATGACCACATTCGTTCATGCGCATCTAAAACGTGCAAACCAATTTTTGAAAAAACTGCTGTGCTAGCAAAAAGTAGCGGCGTGACCACACGATTAATAATTGAAGCTGAAAGGATAAATGCTTCGGGTGAGACTTGTGTAAGCACTCTCTCTATCTTTCTATGTGATAAAGAACTCTTGTTTCTGAGGCAACGGTACTGTTAGCACTGGTGATGACGTGTCTTTGATGTATATATATGTTGCATGTGTGAAATAAAATTTGTTGGAAGTTAGCGCTCGTGTTGTTCGTTTCTTCTGTGTCCTGTCTACTCTGCGCTATAGTCTCTTGCTTGATTTTTAATTGGTAGTGCGACTTCATTTAAATACAGGAAGAGATCAGTGTGCAGTCCTATTCTAAGCGAAAAAAGAACAGCTACTGACTTTTGCGTAGAAAACTTGAAACCGTTTTTGTCTGCCCATGTTATTTTATTTACTGTAATCTGTATTTGCCTCTCACACGATGTAACGCTAGAGGATGTGCAAGCAATCTGGAGATCGTCGACGTAGACAGAATACATGATAGAGTTTAGGATTATGTTTTCTAGGGAATTCAGTTTTACTATAAAAAGCGTGGTGCTTAAAATGCACCCCTGAGGCACGCCGTTCTCTTGAATGAAATTCTTAGAAAGAGTGGCACCCAGGCGTACTTGAAATGAACGGTTGGTCAAAAAGTCCCGCAAGCATTTTAGCATTCTACCACGGATTCCTAGATCCCCAAGGTCCCGCATACTAGTATGCCAAACCTCCATGTGGTGTCATAGGCTTTCTCTAAATCGAAAAAGACAGTACAAAAAGGAACAAACATCACTCTTCGTTAGTGCTGCAGCATAAAGGAAATACTAGAGAAAAAATAGAACCATTTGACTGTAGGCTACAGTAGGAAAGGCGACACTTATGACGTGTGAAGGCGCCTTGCGCTTCGACTGTGTCCTGAATGCGTCCTGGCAGCGAGGCGTACAAACGTGACATGAGGGTCCTGTCGCTCTTCAGTTCCCCCCACTCTTCATGGATGGCAGCCCGAAGGGCCTCCTTTGTTTGGGCCTCAATAGTATGCCGCGTGATGCGGCGCTTCATCATGCTCCAGACATTCTCTACGATATTATCTGCTCCCTTGGGTGGCCATTCCAATGTCTGGATTCCAAGATCATCCAGAGTATAGCGGACGAGCATAAAAAAGAGGGGGGGGGGGGTGAGAGCATCCAATGAAAGTGCAGGAACAAAGATTTCCCTAATGAAACATATTTACATATTAATTATAATACGGGAAAGCCAACTTTAGTGGCTCAAAAACGCGTAGTTTTGACTTAAACTACAATGCCGATTATAAAAACCTGAAGACGGGGCTCCCGTTTCATGCTAACAACCTTCAAATTTCCAATTTCAGTTTCTCTCCTAAAAAAATTGCCATTTCATTAGTTATAATAAATATCGTTTATTTGAATTCTATTGCGTACAAAATGTCCATCTTGTTGCATAGTGTTGCTGCAGAAATTGTAACAACCTGTCTCTCACTGTATTTAAAGCATAAATCTGTAGACTAAAAAAACACCTTGTATACACATCCTTTTGTGTGTTTTTTTCTCTTCGGTGGCGATGTCAAAGAGCGCAGCAGTGGATTTCAGTTAGTCGGGTCCGACTCTTCGTGACCCTATAAAGTATTTCACGCCAAGCTTTCCGATCTACCACTGTTTTTAGAATATCACACAGATTCATCTGCAGCGCCTAGAGGACGCCATCCAGCCATCGCGTTCGCTGCCTACACCTTCTCCTGTATCTCCCAAACTTTCCCAGCATCAAAGCTTTCTCCAGCGACTCCTCTCTTCGCATCAGATGACCAAAGCAGCTGAGCTTTATCTTTGGAGTTTGGCCTCCCAATGAGCAAGCAGGGTTTACGGTCACCAATATTGACTGATCTGATCGCCTGGCAGTCCAAGGAACTCTCAAGAGTCTCCGCCAGTACCACAATTCAAAAGCGTCAATTCTTCGGCGGTCAGCCTTCTTCACTGTCGAGCTCTCGCATCCATACATCACAGCTGGGAACACCATAGCACAAATTATCCAGAAATTGGTTTACTTACATTTACGTGCGAGCATGGCTCGTGTCATGATGAAAAAAAAAGATGCAGGCCGTAGGGGGAACGTTCCCTCTAGAACAAGTGGCAGTAACACCAGCTGAATTATGTCTAAATATTCATTTGAAGTCAGGGGTGCCGTCAATGCTATGGAGCGGTCCAAGTCCATGGGCAATATCTCTCCACACGCTGATTCCACATCGTCCACTGACAGCAACTTGCTGGGTATATCTTGGCTCATATCTAGAACAAATCAATCGTTAAAAGAGTTTGGAAGAGCAGGACTCAAGCGCAAACAACAGACAAACTCATGAATGATCACAAGTATTCTTCCTGTCGAGATTCACTAATCTGGCACGTTCCCTATGGTAGCACAGGCTCACTCTTTCTGTATCTCTTAAGTCACCATTTCTTTCAATCTGAATATTTTCTCTAACGCTTACATCACTTAAGATGCATTCTCAACACCTTATACACACAAGAATCCCAAAACTGAACTTATTCGACATCCGGAGTCATTGCATATTATTACACGCTGAATATAAATTCAGCTCCGCCGATGCATTTCAACAGCCGTTTTGCTATTTCTTAAAGGAAGGTGTTTTTACCTTCTCCTTGCAATTCTCCACACCCGTTGTTAGTGATCCCAGCGGGTGACGAACGTCGACTCGTCGCTGAAAACAACGGATTTCCACTGGTGTACACCCTACGCTTGATGCTGTCGCGCAAACTGAAGGCGGGCTGCTCTTTCCCTCTCAAGGAGTCGGGGCCTTTGACATGCAATACGACTACGAAGCCCTGCTGCGTGCAGCCTGCGGCGAATGGTTGGGACAGACGCTGCCAATGCTAGCTAGCTCTCGTCGAAGCTCCTGAAGGGTGATCGTGGGGCCGCAATTCACTGCTGCCACAATTCGCAGCAGATCCTCTGCAGCTGTAGTGGCAGGAGGCCTCCCTGCTCGTGCCGCGTCTTCAATGCGGCCCTCATCTCGATCAGCACAGACAATGCGTTCTACTGAACATCTGCTGCAGCCCACAGACCTGGCGATATCCTGTCGACTCATCCCTCCAATAGCTAGACCGATTATTTTGAGCCTTTTCTCGTGGTCAATTCGCACCATCTCTGCCTTGACTGCAGCGAACAGATGTGTGAACGGCTCCTCTCTAACTGGCAGAAAAGAGATCATCGCACACTCAGGCGCACAAGGAGAAAGCGATTTGACAGGGAAAAAGACATTGTCAAGTTTTTGATGTTTTTTATACGGAGCTGCGCGTGTGCGTACGGTGATTGTATTTCCAGACGATGAACTGCAACCGCGCACTGCATGCAACTACTAGTGCGCCGCTTGAATGAGATGAGCAAAATATTACAGCGCAGCTCTATGTTGCCCATTTGCGGGTTGAGCGGTGCCTTCGCCGTTGACATCACCGTCGGTTTAACCAATCGACAAAACGAGCCGTGGCAGCGAGTGAAAGAGAGCGAACACGGCACACTAAAGACAATGATAACAAATACAACGAGAAGAGGGTGAAAAGTGCCAACAGGAACGGGGAGGAGAGGGATGGGATAAGACTATGGCCCTGTTTACATGGATGCGACAGACGTCGACTCCAGTCGAGTTTTCGAGGGAAAGCGCGGATAGTGAGAAGGAAGAAAGCGACTCGTCCTCTACTCTCTTGCTCGATGTTTTTTCGCTTGCCTTCGAAACAGGTACTCGAGTCGACGTCTATCGCAGCCATGTGTCTGCGGCGTATGCTATAGCACCCGACCATCAGTCATGCCGTTTGCAGCGTATGCTGTATAAGCGGGCGGAAGTTGGTCCCTGGCGGCCGCTGTCAAACGCGGTGCGCTCAAATTTCGCAATTCCGAGTATCGTAATGGTCAGCAATTTTTTTTTCGGAATAAATTATAGAGACAACACAATGAACAGTCCTGTGAATGCTCGAACACGAGCACATTGCAAGGATTGTAGGTAAATTGTGCAGCTGAATTCAATAACAAATAATGTGCCACAATATCAGCTCATATTTGTCATCATTAATGTCTCACGTCCCAAATTAATAAAGAAAGAATAAGCTTCACAGTGTCGCATCCATCTCTCGACGAAATCACGCGGGAGGGGGTAGCATGCCTCCAAAGCATTAAGTGTGGTTTGGTCTGTGGTTGCCCCAAATAATTGCAGCTTGCCCTCGTGTTTGACTAGAAACTAGCCAAGGTTGAAAACAAGCCAACATTGGTTGAAAGGACGTTATGTGTTATTCTTTTATTTTAAATCGACATGTGAAGCCCCTTTTAGAACTGAAAGACGCCTGGGTACACTGTATCCGAAAAAATTCTTCCAGTGAACCCGTGAAAGCGACAGCGCCACCGTGACGCCTTTACTGTGCGAGCACGTTATAATCTAGTGGCCGTGGTCTACCTTCCACGATTCAAACGTCTCTTACGCATGCTGTTCAATTGAAACGGGATGAACTTACACTGGTCTCATGTGTGTTTGAAAGTGAGCCCAGACGACAATGAGGCAGTATGCATTGAGACAAGAAAAGAGGCCAGGTAATGGGCACTTTCCAAATTGCCGAGCAATGCTCTAACTCAATCCGCTACTCAGGCCGGGCAAACGTCCTCTAGTTTCAAAAAGTTTTCATCATCTCAATGTGTGCTTAGTTAAAGAACTTCAACGTCGAACACACACGTGCGGCAATTCCTTGGTCAAGAAGTGCGGTCCAAGTATTTGAAAAATTGTGGCGGAGGTCACAGGCCCTTGCCTTTTCTGTTCTAGGCAGCAGACAGACGCTCCATTGGCAGCAACACAAAAAGCCCCTTATTCGAGGCAGCAGCGTGCTTTTATAGTTAACGCTGCATGCCGGTCAGGCACACGTCATTGCTGGTCCAATCTTATCAGACCGCCTGACCGATACAGTACATTCGTTCCTCCTTAATTAAAGCTACACGAGTTTCTCTCCGCGCTCATAATTGAAGGTTTGATAGCGATCAGGAGGGCGCCTTGTGCGATTACTTCGCAAATCGGCCTCTTTGGGTGATGCTATGGCTGAAGCTGCGGTGATATTTGAAGGCTGAGCTGCTGAGTGTCTTGCCTCAGGCTGCGATGTCGGTTCCTCAGCTGAAGTGACGTCATCTGAGCGAGCATCGTCAAGCTTGTCCGCAGTAGGACCACTAATCATGGAGTCAACAGGGGAATCTTTTCCCGAGGGTGTTGATGGAAAGTCTCGCTGAATACGGGCACTTAGGGTGGTCTCAGGATGCGCTTCTTTTGCGGCGTCCGGATGGAATCATGTCTTTGGGTCCGAAATCCAGCTGGGGCTCAAGGGGTCGCTTACGCGTTGCACTACGACAGCTTCCTCCCGTGACAGGGTTTTCCCTCTCGTAGTCTTGACGAGAACTGTATCACCGGCTTCCATCTGCCGGTCCCTTCCTCGGCCCTCGTTGCGATGGGTGGCGTCTCTGTCTTAACTGCTTCGCATATCCTGCACAAAACTTGGCTTCAAGAGTGAAAGCTTCACTCGAGGTTGTCATTTCAGGAACAGCTCAGCCGGCGTTCTTCCTACTACGGAATTCGGGGCGTTCTTGCCAGCAAGCAACAAGTCGTTAAGTTGTTGATGCAGAGTTCTGTTTTGGCCTGTTAGGTTATCGTGAAGCACTTGCTTGAGTAGAGTGGCTTTTTTCGTTTGAACTAGCCTTTCTGATGCCCCATTCGATGAAGCATGGTACGGTGGCGTACGCGTGTGTCGAATCCCGAGAGAAGAATTTAAAGCGGAGAACTGCGCAGTAAACTGAGGTTCGTTATGGCTGATCAGTTCCTACGGGTAGCCATATGCTGCAAATATCGCTCTCCTTGAGGCAGTCGATTGTTTTTGACGTCGTTGTAGTGCGGAGGCATTTTGCTTCTATCCACTTTGAGTAAGTCTACTAGAAGCAACAAGTTGGAGCCATCCTTCATGGCGAAATGGACATGGACTCTCTGCCAAACACGAGTTGGATAAGTCCATGGATGCAATGGTTCTGGTGCCTTCGCAGGCATGGTCGTTTGGCGCACTGTACATTGGCAGACAGTGTCTTCAATGTTCATGTCAATCAACGGCCACCAAACAAACGACCTAGCAAGCATTTTCATTTTTTGCTTTCCAGGGTGCTCTTCATGCAGCAATGTTAATACTGATTCTCTAAGTTCGTCCGGAATGATCGCTCGCTTGCCCCCAAGTGACGCAGCCTTGCTCGTGCGATAGTTCGTTTGGATGAACGTAAAAGGGCAGCAATTTATCATCGTGGTGCATGGGAAAGCCAGATAAGGTGAACTGTACGACTTTGGAAAGAAAGCGGTCCCTTTTAGTCGCAGCAGCAAGCTGGCTCGCAGTGACAGGCGTTGACTGAAATACTGCAAGACATTCTTTTATGCCTGACCAGAAGTGGTAGCCTTGAAAGTGCGTCGGCAACTTCCATGTTTTTGCCGTTTCTGTAGCGCAGTGTGCACTGATAAGCTGCTAAGGTGATAGCCCAACGCTGAATCGTGGCTTCAGCCAAAGAAGGAATTGGTTTTTTCGGTGACAAGATCCCCAACAGCGGTTGGTGGTCTGTATACAGCGTGCATTTGTGCCCGTATGGGAAACTTGCGCTAAAGTTCGCGGTGCCGATTGCAGCGCCACAACACACTGCCTAGCGAGAAGAGCAAGCAGTTTTGGGTAGTACTCTTAGTACTTTTCCGCGCCACCTTCAGGCGCTCATTGGCGTGAGCCTCCGCGCACTGTTCAAGGCGCACGTGCCGTGCGTCAGCTATCTGGGCGACGCCGAGAGAAGCTAGGCAATGAATGCTGTCAGCCAAACGCGGGTATCTAATCGCGCAGAATGTGTTGTCGCGTTTGCAGCGGCCCAAGCGGCTGACAAAAACATTTTGGAGTAACCGAATGGAACAATTGCAATGCCACCTTGGCAGCGCAGGTTCCCTATAGGTATCTATGAAACTTGCTTAGACCGAAAATTAGGGCCAGGGCTTCCTTCAAGCCTTGCGTATAGTTGCGCTCCACCGCATTTAATGTTCTGGAGGCAAATGCGATGGGCCTTTCTGAACCATCGGGCATGACGTGAAAAATTACGGCCCCAAGACCGTAAGCCGACGCGTCGCAGCTTAACCCGATTGGCTTTTTCACGTCGTAAAAAGTCAGAACTTGACTGTCGATGAGACGCTGCTTGGCTTCCACGAATGATCTTGAACATGCGTCCGTCCACACCTAACTCGTGTCCTTTTTGAGCAGGTCGTACATTGGTGCAGGTACTGTAGCTAAGTCTGATGAATTTTGCGCAGAAATTCAGCAGGGCCAAGAAGGCTCGAATTTCAGTTACGTTGCTTGGCTGAGTTGCTTCCGTGATTGCTTTTATCTTTGTTGCGGTTGAAAAAAGCCCTCTATTCTTACTTTGTGTCCAAGATAAACGACGGACTGCTTGAAAAATTCGCATGTCTGTTCTTTTACGGTGATATGGTGCTTTAACACTCGTTGAAGCACCTTTTCCACGGTTTCTTGACAGTCGTCTATGTTATCACCTACGACGATGATGTCGTCGATATAGCAACCCACTTTTGGAATCCCTTTCAAGACTCCGTCCATTAACGGCAAAGATAGCGGGTGCGCTAGAGATGCCGAACGGAAGGCGCTGAAACTGAAATATTCCGAGATGAGTGTTCACCGTTAACAACGCTTTGCTTTCCTCAGCAAGCGGCACTTGCTGATTAGCCTGTGATAGATCCAGGACGCAAAAGACTACCTCCCGCGAGCATGGAATACAAATCTTCCGGCAATGGCAAAGGGTAATGGTCCGTTTTTAGAACAGGATTAACCGTGACCTCGTAGTCGCCGCATAACCTTAATCCTGCGGCGCCTTTCTCCGCGACCACCACCAGAGGCGTTACCCGTTACTTTTCGTGAACCTCTTCAGTATCCCGGCTTGTTCGAGCTTTTCCAACTCCTTTGTTACTTCCTCTTTGATGGCAAACGGTATTGGCCGTGCTTTTGAGAACACTGGTTGATCCCCTTCCTTTAGGAACATGCGAGCTTGGAAGTTTTTGACGACACCTGGGGTGGTTTTGAAAACCTTGGGATACTTCTTCCGTGAAGCTTCTACCCTCTGCTTCAGAGGCCTATTCGTGGATGGACTGTATACTGCTTTCCAGTTTATCTGCAGTTTTTCCAGCCAGTCTCTTCCCTTAAGAGGGGGCATCGGCGTTCCGTTTCCTTGCACTACCACTACGGGCAAAGAGATCTCGCTTCCTGCCTGTTTGACTAAGACGTTTGCTTTTCCTGCTTTTCCAAGTAGGCTCAGCTTTTCTCCCGTGTAAGTGAGCAAGGACACCTTTGATTCTACACATCTGACATGCGAGAAATAGTGCTTATACAACTGCTCTGGTATGATCGTGACCGCTGCACCGGTGTCACTTATCAGCGAAAGTCTTTCCTTCAATTTTCAGGTCGACGCTGTAGCCCCTTGAACTTTTGCACGAGTAGAACACAGTTTGACAACTCGTCTTCGGATTCGTCTTCCGTGGCGTCGACATATCTGACAGCCTTTTCTTTGGCTCCTCCTTCGCAGATGGCTTGCAAATTCCATTTTTCCTTACAGTTTCTGCAGGTGTGGTTCCGATACCAACATTTTTTCCCCGCATGACGCTTTCCGCAATGCCTGCAAGCGCTTCGCTGCTCTTCCTCTCGCTTGTGTTTTGACCATGCAACCATCCTCGATGTCTTTTCCTTATAACGGTGACGTTCGCCCTGAATGACGTTGACGTTGCACGGTTTTGTGTCAAACTCAAGCATTTGCTTCGCCTGTTGTGCAGCTAGCTCTTTTTCTAGCACAGTTTTGCATGCCAGCTCGAATGTCACGTCAGCCTGTGCAAAGAGCCCGTTGCGTTTCCTCGTCACGCAAACCAGTCACCTTCCTTAAGGCATCATTTAAAAACGTACCGAAATCGCAATCTCTCGCAAGATGCTTCAGTTCAGTGTTGAAATCTTTGACACATTAATTTTCTTGCTGCATTCGGCGATTAAATTTACAACGCTCTGCGATAACTGAGTGAGCTGGGCTGAAATGAGCATCCAGAAGCTGTTTAATTTCTTCGAAGGTCTCCTGAGATGGCAAATGAGGCACAGTTATCTTTTTAGGTCTTCATGTATGCTTGCGCGCCGAGTACATTCAGAAACAACTTCAGTTTCTTCTCTGCAGAGACATCATTTATGTCTACGTAGTTTTCGAACCGTTCAAAATACGACCGTATGTTGTCGATTTTCGGGTTGTATTCCGTCATTCTGCCGAGCTTCGGACCATGTCCGTGTTTTGCCATAATGAGCAAATTTCACTTACCTGCCTAGTCGATTTCCTCGATGTGCCTTGTCCGTACTGCCGGTTCTTGTTCGTTTGCTCCAGCCAGCCACTGAAGTACATGCAAGTGCTCCGTGACGCCTTGCTTCCTCGCGACGTTCTTGCGCTGCTCCCGGCCGTAGATAAAATCGTGGCTGCAAGGGCTCCGTGTCGCCTTGCACCATGGGCGGTTCCGCCTCGTGACTGCTGCAGGCCAGCGGCGGTTCACGGCGCGCCGCATCCCATCCTCGTCGCCAGATGTTCTGTTCTAAACAGCAGAGAGACGCTTCAGTGGCAGCAACGCAAGAAGCCTTTAATTCGACGCAGCAGTGTGCTTTTATAGAAAACGCTGCATGCAGGTCAAGCACACGTCATTGCCGGTACAATCTTATTAGACCACCAGACCGATACAGAACAGACAGGCCGATACGATACAGACAGCCATTGTAGTAGAAATTTCTGCTTCTAGTCCTTTTTTAAACGAACAAAGTGAATTGCCCGTATATTACTATGCTACTTGGCACAGCGTTAGGGACCACTGAGAGAGGTCAGGTTTATATTTTATCTTTTATATTCACCGCCCTGAGAAACACAATCGAAATGTATATCTAAAAGCATAATGCGAATACTCTTGCCTCTGGATATGTGAGATGAAATTGTAATAGAAAACTGCGATGATTACGATAAATTTATGCTCTTATGCGCTGGAAGCTTCGCCCAGGAAACTGAATATAGTCGCACGAAGCGTCGTATCACGGTGGCCCCCAGACGAGCTCGCGGCTGGCCTGAGAACGAACGCCGCACTAGTTTTTCACGAGCGCTGTTATCATAGGACGCTTGAAAGTAAAAGACATGCTTCTCTCGCCCGCTTTATCCCCGGCGCAAGGGAGCGGTGGCGCGCACCGGTGGTGGTAGCGCCGCGATAGCGGAGCGCAGCCGCTCCCCGGCCGTTCACAGCGGCCTTAAGTTTTTTGAGCAAGACTGTACATACCTCTCGCTACATATATCCTGGCACAGCCCAGCTAAGCCACTGCCAGTATTTTTTCTTTATTGCAAAGGCCACAGAAACACATGAGTTTAGCTTGGTTGAAGCGAGGCTTCATGTGTCCCTCGCGTGGTCTATCACATAATTATTGTAATTATTGTGGCGTCCTTGTCAGTGTGGTCAAGGGGAACCGCAGCAAGAGCCCATGCAAGAAATCTAAGACTGGCTCACATAAGGTTACCACAACATAGAAACCAGCGCAAGTCTATGGGGAAATTTTGCAGCAAGCGCAATTCTAACCAGGCTGCCCAAAGTAATTATTCGTAACGCTGCTGTAATCGATTACTGAGGTGCCTGCTATAGTTAGTGGAGATCATAAATACACTGTTCCTTCTGTGCAGTAAACAAATGTGCTTTGGTGTTTCGGCTCGAATGCACACACACTCGCCGATTTCCGGTTTCTTTACAGCATAGCTTCATCCATCCTTTTCACTAACCTCCCGCCCTCTAAAGGTGTCTCTAGTAACATGGAACGGAACAGAACAATACGCGTACTCTACCATACTGTCGCGAAATACCAAGTGTCCCTATTCTGTACCACAAGTTCTGTAGCCGGATAAATAAACAGGTCACAATTTCTCAATAAATGGTGTTAACTTGGCGCGCCGTCATTCATTATGCTTCCAGCAACTCAAGCGCGCGAAGGGTCAAACCTGCTCAAGCCAAATGAAATTGAAGCGTACAATGAAGCGGGTGCCGAGACAGAACACCGATACAGACAGAGCCGAGAAAGAGCCGATCTCAGGTTCTATTGCTTGGAGACTTCAATTCGCAACATGTGACGTGGGGGTTTAAACAGACAGCGTTGGTTCTAGACTATTTGATTGGGCTTCTGACAACAACTTGATCTGCAACAATTCCGGATTGCCAACGTTTGTTCGGAGTCAATGCCGCTCTGCACTTGGATTTAACTTTTTCCTCCCAAGGAGTGTCTGTTATGTCTTGGGCGCCTGTTGACTGTGCAACAAACTGTGATCATCTACCGATTAGTTTCAAGTTTGCGTGTAAATTAACGCTTCCTGAGCGACATCAGCGCAAGTTAATGAATTAGAGTTGCTTTAAAGACACGCTAAAATCAGCCCTCCAAATCACACCAGACCCTTGCGCTCAGACAAGTGCCGAAAGCAAGGCTGCACATCTATGTTCAGTACTGGACCATGCAAGGCAAAAGTCCGAATTTTTGGTTAAGGAAACCAAGGGTGCAATCGCGAACAATTGGTGGAATGCTGAGTGCACGCGTGCATATAGACGACGGAAAGCAGCTTGGAAGAAACTTCTCATCAATCAATGCCCAAAAAATTGGTTTGGATTATAAGTATGTTGCAGCAACATTTAAGCGCACTGTCGCCCGTGCAAAGGAGTAGTATAATACAAATCATTATAATTTCCTTTCACAATCAGTAAATAAACGAGCTTTGTTTAATTTCATGAGGCGCAACAAGGTGATTCCACCGGCTGCCAACACTGAATCCCTCGTTCAGTCCCCTGCTGACATCGCAAAGGCTTTAGAGGATATTGTGTGTGGCCTAGAGCTTCGCTTTACATCTGCTTTACCTTCTCCTGCTATATTCACATGCACCTCAAGTGCTTTCACTGAGGTCTCTATGCCTGAGCTGTCGCAAATTGTTCTGCGCTTATCCCCAGCGGCTCCTGGACCCGATAAGGTCCCTTCATCTATGATCAAAATTTTGTTCAATGAATCTCCTGCAGACCTGTTGACTCTAGTTAACCATTCTATTAAAGGTTCTTGGATACCTCATGAGTGGCGTCTTGCTGAAATAGTTCCATTGCTTAAAAAGAAAGGGGAGGGCTTAACATTAGACAACATACGCCCTATTTTATCAACATCTAACATAGTGAAATTGGTGGAAAGGGTCCTTCTCAGCCTTGTCATGTCATTAATTTCGAAAAATGCCCTCTTGAATCCATGTAAAATTGGTTTCAGGACGGGTTGTTCAATTTGACCTAGATAGTCGTATTATATTAGCTCGCAATTGAAAACAGTTTGCTGCGCTTGTCACCTTGGATGTCAGTAAAGCATACGACAGCGCTGAACACTCAACTCTGTTACTAAGAATATAGGAACTGAACTTCCCAAGCTATTTTGTTGCCTGGATTTCTGTTTTTTTTTGTTTGGAAAATGGAGAATTTTACTGCTGCCGAAAGGTGTTTCCTCAAGGAGATTTCCACAGACAAGAGGTGTACCGCAATGATCGGTTCTCTCACCTGTTCTTTTTAACATTTTTCTAAGCTCAATTCCATGCATTCAAAATGAGAAAACTTATGTGTACGCTGACGATACTGCATTTCTTGCACCAGCAGGTGATATTCACACTCTTTATCAAACCCTGCAAAATTACCTCAATGTTCTTCTTGACAACTGGTTAGGAAGAATTCATCTGTCCCTAAATGTGAAGAAATGCGCATGGTTAGTATTTTCGGTTTCTGTTCCGGTAAATATCTGCCTTTTCTATAGAAATAACATAATACCTTAAGTTCAGACGGTGAAGGATCTCGGAGTAATATACGACTCTACTCTATCCTGGCGGCCACACATTGAGCAAGTTTCGGCGAACACAGTTCGGGCCATTGGCATCCTACGCAGGCTTTGTAGTGCTAGGTCAGGCATGAGAAGGCATACACTTCTGATGATTTATAAAATGTACGTCCGCCCAATTTTGGAGTTCGGGTGTGTTCTATTCTCTGGAGCTCCTGCCTATAAACTTCGCCCTCTTGTGCTGTTGGAGCGTGAGGCGTTGCGCCTTTGTCTGGGGCTTCCAAAATATGTCGCCAATGCTGTTCTGCACCTTGAGGCGCGAATTCCATCGTTGTCAGCTAGGTTTCGCCTTTTAACAGTTCAAACATTTTTAAAATTGTGAGACTCATCTCTTCACGCTTCCCGTATAATATTTCTTAGCCAACCTTTCGCCTTTTTTAGGGCCGCCTGGTCTCGTTTTCATACTCCGCAGATATGTTACGTGCAGTCCCTCCTTGATCCCATAAATATTCATTTCACAGATGTCCACCAAATGTATAGCAACTCATCATCTGTCCAGATTGAATTGGATGACAATTTCTTATTGAATGCAAAGCTTCAGCCCTTCCCGCTTCTTCAAGGTCTGTTGCAGGACCCCCTAAGGTCCTTTCCCTCTCATGTTCTTATTGCCACCGATGCCTAGCAGGATCGCGAAATGGCAGGTGTGGGAATTTTTTCTGCTTCGCTGGATTGGTCTTTTTCTCTCCGTCCACCTGACTTCACTCAAATTTTTCTGGCTGCACTATTAGCAGTAATATTAGTTAGCTTTACGAAAATTATTAACTCCCGTTTCCCAGGTCCTGCTTATGACAGACTCTCTGTCCATTTGCTCTTCATTATCCTCACCCACTGAGTCTCGGGCATTATGCCTCTTTAAGTTCCTGATTCCGCTCCATCTAAATTCGGTAAAGTTGCTTTGGGTACCTGGTCACATGGGCTTTCACTTAAATGAGGTTGCAGATTCCTTAGCAAGAGCCTCTCTCTGCGGCCCAATTGTTGCTGTCCTGCCAACGTGTGCATATACAGCTGCGGGGAGGTTTCGCAGCTACGCAATATTTCAGGAATTTGCTGCCTCGGCTCTTACATCATCTCCAGAAAACGCCTCCTTTACTTTGAGATGCCTGGCACGTCGACCGCGCCTCTATTGTACTCCCTGGGCCACTGCGCTTTTCCGGCTTTCCGCTAGATGGCGCTGGCTTCTGACACTATGGTCTGCCGAGTTTTTCATAGAAAAGCACTGCGCTAAGCCAAGTTTTGAAGATAAAATGAGAAAATACATGAAGTAATGCAAAAATCACACTCTTTATTTAGTCAGTAATGCAAGCGCGCCTCAAAGCTGCAATACTTTGCGTGACAACTTCTTGTTTTTGTAGAGTTTTGAAACTGCATTTTTGTCGGTGACATCTAACACATGGTTGCAAAAAAGTGGCTTGATGAATTTTTTACATATGAGGTGTACAAAAGCCTTAATGAGTTCATCACTGCAGCTCTCACATTTCAATACAGGCAAGCCTGTGATCACATTCACGCTTTGATGCAAGCATTGCTCCAGAGATCTCAAGAGAGCTTTTCTATCTGCTAACATTATCTCCACGTATTTCTTGAGGCCATAAAGAACTTTGATGAGTTTTTGTGTCGGGTAGTTGAGGCCACCTCTGTCTTGGTGGGAAATCAACCCATCCATAGGAGCATTTCCTTTTGCTTTTCGAACTAGAGCCACACAGTTCTCACACGCAATTTTTTCGCTCACTACCCGAGATATATATCCTCCAACAAGTGCAAGGGCTGCCACATCTGGTGTCAGCAAAAACGACATCGACGATAAGCAAACTTCTTTCAGTGTTTGTTGCGCCCGATTGGCGTTCACACAGACAGCTGTTGTGTTGTCCCTTCCTTCACTTTCAGTTACACTCTGTGCAGAGCAGAATGATGCGGAGCTGCTGACATTGCTTGTGTCGGATGATGCAACGATTCCAGTCTTTAGGATCTTCTCCAGTCCACAAACAACACTTCTGACATCCATGACATCGTTGCAGCCCGCACTCCGCCGGAGAAAACCAAACAGAGATTCTATGGGATCGCTTGAGAACTTCCTTGTCAGCACAAACATGAAGTTACATTCATTCAAAAGAAACTGAATGCATTGCACGTTGGAGACAGTGGTGAAAACTAGTGCACGATAAGTCTCCTTGGTCAGGAAGTTCTCTGGTGGGCTTGATTTCTCCAGGATTTTGATGTACTCAAGGAAGACGAGCTGTAGCCAGTGAAGTCGAGGATCTTCAGCATCCGAAAACTGCCTAGTGTCGGGGTTGTTTTGGTGAATATGCTGCTGGCAGTTGCTGACATCCATTAAAGTGAACCACCTGTACATGTTGGTCATAAACTCCACCGTAGGTCCCACACTTGAAAACTTGGCATCGCAAGTGTGTCCTGCTTGGTCTTTCAAGAAACTCAGGCCAGCGGTGACAGGAGGTGAAAAAATTTGAATTGCGGCCCTTACTCCCATTTTCTCGATGTTTGATGGGTACACATGCTTTCTTGTGAGAAAGCGAACTGGCTTGACCGAGGAGCCTTGCTGCATTCTATACAGGTCCTTTAGATAGACAGAGGATATTTCTTGCTGACCTTCCATTTCTTTTGACAGGAACTGGGAGCGAACATTCTTGATAATATGGCTCTGATCAAAGGCAAGAAACAGGCGTCTTGAAGGATCAGCTGGGTGGCGTATCTGGGTTTGAAGTTGACCTAGTGACATCAGCTCCATTGCAGCGACATTTACTTTATGATTGTCAGCTGCTAGGCGCACAATTTTGAATCCAACCTCTTCTGTTTTTCTGATTACATGCTGCACTGTTTTTGCAAGCATTTCTCCGGAACACCCCTTTGTAAAAAAGTACCCTACAGGTATCTTGAAGCTTGCATGCAGTCCACACAGCAAAAAGCACAAAAGAGAATTTGCAAGCTGACACGTTCCTGATGCTGGCAGAAGATGATTGAGGTCGGAACTCAGATCAATGTCTCCAAGAAATACATCGCGTTGCTTGTGGTATTCAAGTTTCTGTCGGATGTGCATCTCATCCACAACGAGACTGCAGAATTTTGACTGGGGTGTTGGGAGACACTCCACCTCAGCACACAGCCTTCTTTTGACAAGGTCACTAAATCCAACTTCCCCAGAGGAATTTCCCAGGTATTTCCTCAGTGTATTTCGGCATGGGAAAGAGAGCAGCTTTTCGGTTCTCATATGCTCGTAGGATTTTGCTGAGAGGTGGCGCAAAATAGTGCACTGCCTAATAGTCGTCTCTGACCATGTAGGCTTTTTGGCCTTGTAATTAATAACTTGATCCAAAATGATTTTGGCCTTCGTGCACGCAAGTTCCGAGTCTTTCACCACGTTAAGAAACTTGCTAACGTGGCAATGCTTCTTCAACTGTTGAAGCTCTTTCTTGTACGTATCAACCGTTGAAAGCAGCCTCTCATTTTGAGCCTTCAATGCCTTTTCCTTCTCGCGCCATTTTTTGCCCTGCAAAAAAGCCGCTGAAGAAACACGTTCGTCGGTCTGCGTGCCAAATGACCTCATGGAACGTGCAGTGCGGACGAGATATGGCAGACTCTCCGGACTAGCTGTATTGGGCTCCGCAGCAGAATTTTCATTGGCAAGGGACGTGCTGCATTGCTGCGTGAAGTCTTGAGAGGCGACACTGCCGGTGTCAGACGCGGAAATATCACAGTCAACAGCCAACGTTGTCTCCGGCACATTTTTCTGCACTGAATGAACACGATTTTCAGACGTGCAATTTGACGCCGATTTTGCTGGTGAAGACTCTCGTTTCCTTTTCGCAATGCTTCTCTCATTTCGCGGCTTCAACGGTGCTGGCCTGAGGTAAGAGGGGTATTGGGGAAACACGTACGCTGGGCACAGTACCTGGCTTCAGCATGCGCCTCTTGGTATCTTCGCGAAAGTCTCCGTCAAGAAAATGAAGGCTGCAGACAGCTGAGTAATTCGATGTATCATTTGGCTGCCAGTTCTTCCTCGAAATTACTTTCAGCCATTGTTCCCTCAGCGTTAGGTCCGCAGGTATCTCGTGGAATGACACCCCAGGTTGCTTCTTTCTCTGGCTTGACGTGCAAAACGGCACGCAACAGTACCGCATGACTAGTTGATTAACGCTTCCTCTGCGGTTATAAAATCGAGCACTAAAGCGGCAAAACACATACAATAAAAGTAGCACGTGGGGCGCCGAGAAAAACAACGATCAAAACAGCAGTGCCCCTTCCGAACGGGCTACCATGAAGACTGCGCGGGTGCGAGGGCGCCGGCCGGATAGTGTCAGAACAGAGCGCCGCTCGGTGGCGGCGGCGCGCGTAAACCGGAGAGGGTATGAAGGGGGGGCTCAGTGCTGACGCGCCATGCATCTCAAAGTAAAGGAGGCACTGCTTCAGAATATCAGCATGTTCTGCATTCTTGGAGCACCAAAGACTGGCGCTCGAAGAGACTAGAGGTCTCTTTCACGCGTTTGCGTTGCCGGGTTCCCCTTCTAAATTTCTACCTGCACAGATCTCGCCTGGCGGCTTCCCCATTGTGCCCTTTTTGTGCCGAACCTGAGACAATAGATCATTTCCTGCTGTTCTGCCGCCGCTTCTCTCATTTGAGGAAGCGTCTTTTGCAAATTCCACTTCATCAACTGGGCTTGCCTGTGCCCTGCGCAGTTGTTCTTTCGATTGGTGCTTCTTTGCTTGGACGAAGCGACAGGAGTGTGCTCTCTGCTGTGCAAAATTTTCCTTCAAGAAACGCAGCGACTTCCATTCTAATTTCTTTTTCCCGCTCTCAGTCTGTACGACATTGAAACATTACAGGCATTGTATACTATTATGCACATTAAGCCATTGTCCCGTCCTCGATCTCCAAGTTAACGGACCCCTGTCCTTCCGTCTTCCAATCTATCCGACTACATACTATTACCACTCCTTTTCCCGTCAAAACTTTCCAGCATCGAGCAATTAACCGTCTGTGTCTTGGCCACTCCACCGTAGTGGGTATGTGCCAGCAATGTCTGAGGCCTTCCTTCCTTCCTTCCTTCCTTCCTTCCTTCCTTCCTTCCTTCCTTCCTTCCTTCCTTCCTTCCTTCCTTCCTTCCTTCCTTCCTTCCTTCCTTCCTTCCTTCCTTCCTTCCTTCCTTCCTTCCTTCCTTCCTTCCTTCCTTCCTTCCTTCCTTCCTTCCTTCCTTCCTTCCTTCCTTCCTTCCTTCCTTCCTTCCTTCCTTCCTTCCTTCCTTCCTTCCTTCCTTCCTTCCTTCCTTCCTTCCTTCCTTCCTTCCTTCCTTCCTTCCTTCCTTCCTTCCTTCCTTCCTTCCTTCCTTCCTTCCTTCCTTCCTTCCTTCCTTCCTTCCTTCCTTCCTTCCTTCCTTCCTTCCTTCCTTCCTTCCTTCCTTCCTTCCTTCCTTCCTTCCTTCCTTACAGAACACGGGAATGCTGCGCACAGGAGAGACGTCGGTTGAATAGGCCTTCTTCATCCCCTTCAGACTACCAGCGCAGCATCGACTGCGCTGAACCAAAACCAGCCCGCGTAAATGTTTCATGCAATCACATCCATCACGTACGCATTGTGGAGAGCCTTCAAACATCCACGTTAGGTCACGCTTGGCCCGCTGCATACAAACGGAGCGTAGCATTTACCTTAAGATTTTACTGTTTACTTCACAACGCGGTTTCGCCTTCACTTATCTGTCGCTCCGCTCGTCACGGCAGTGCAGGTGCGGCGGATCGAATCGTGTGGAATTAGTAGCGTGCTCTCGGTGCTGCAGCCGGAGATCTTCTGGAGCCAGCTGTCAAGTTGACAGACTCGCAGAGTGCGGACGCGCGGTTTCTTCTCGAGCGGGCGCGAAATGACGGGGTGGTTTCGGATCGCTACTCCGGTGTCAACATCCGCTTCGTTTCCTGCATCATCCTGCAGGCTTTGCCGCAAGAATGAAAACACTGGCCTGTTTCATTCAATGTCGGTCACTTGAAATCGCCGTCCCTATTGGCAAAGATGACAGCGACATGCTTCCTTTACCTACTTTCGAGTGGCATATATAAGAAATGCGCAAGGTCTCGCTTAGTCACGCGCAGGCTCTTACTCAAGCAACATTCCTAACAGGACACAGGTTCCGCACAGGATACACAAGCTGCAATGAAGACACTGGTAAGCGAGGGCTGCAAGTCTTCATTTCTGTCCTTTTCCAGAAAAAGAAGCATATCTAAAGTCCTGCAGTCACGTGCGCCGCATTTGTAATTCCTAAAGCTCTTGGTTTCCGGGTTTTGATTTTTCCAGAAATCCAGAATTTTGGCACAAATTGAGCTGCCAGCAAAAACTTTCCTAAGCTTTTTTTTCTTGGACCATTTTTTTGGGACCTTAAGACAATGTGTCGTGCGCGCTCATTGTCGTGCCGGAGATAAGTCACTCTATTTTTTGCTCGTTATTTCATAAAGAAGAAATGGAACACTACGCTAAAGCTCTGCGTATAAAATATAGTAAGGTTTTCTTAACTATAAGAACTATTTCGTCGCGCATACTGTCATCTCCGGCGCACTACTTCTGCGTCCGTGGAAGACCTGCCTGCTGTTAGAAACGGGCTAGAGCCTTGGAGAAGTAAGTCGTAAGCATGGGTAGCGATTGATGCATTGATGTTAGACGTCTGGCTGGCAGCCCTGTCTCCGCCTCCTACTTCTAAAACATAATTTTTCTACTTATTCTGAGAATTAGCCCCGTCATGAATAAAAAAAGTTAAAAGAAGGAGGAGGCGAAACTTATTTTATTTGACCAATATTAAAATGGTAGTTGGCCACGATTCTCTTTGGCCGGTGTCCGTTGTGCAGGACTCCGTTCGCTGTCGCCATCGTGCGCGCCCCCTCCATCCGCTGTTGCTGGTCTGTGTTGGACACAGCAGCCTCCCAAGAGGAGAAAGTGGGGGGAGGAAGGGTGGTTGGTGCGCCAGTGGGTCGGGAAATTCTCATAGGAACCAGTCTACACATTATCATTTTACTGAGAGCTCCCATCTGGAGAACCCAGAAGATATCCGCCAATTCTCTTGCAGTGTGTCCAGTTCTGTCCCACCATGTTCTCAAGGAGGCGCACTATCGCGTAAAAATTAAATTTAACACCAATTTTCAATAAATCTCCTCGTGGTGTCAGAATCAGGTAAAATATGGTTTTACCCTAAGCTGTAATGCCCTATATAATTTTCCTGGTGTATTCATGTCAGATTTACATCGCTAAGTAATACCGCTGGCATTGAATGCTTATGTACTGGTAAATTAAAAGCCTCATAAGCGGTATTCGTACGGCGCAGGACTCTGAAAAATGGCATTTTTCTGGGCCAGTTGGTATGAACCCATGATTTAGGCCAGCATGAACTTTGGGACACAAACGAAGAGAGACACGTGGAACACGGAGCACACTGCTGTCTGACAAGTGACGTGAACGACGCCGTCGGCCGATGGAATCCTCTTCCCCGCTATCGAGACTGCTTAGTTTATCCGCTCCGCCGGTCTGTTCTCGAACGCCGCCAACGTTGTGTCACTGTCCTCTCGCCAGTGCCACATGTTTGGTGTTAAGTTCCCTAGGGCACTAGAACAGGCTACGTGTCCTAGTCAGCGTTTATGGATGGGCCCGGTGCGCCCGGGGCTTGGCCGCACACGCACCCGGCCCTGCAGCGCGTGCAACTCTACAAGTAAAAAACAAAGAGTGGCGTAATTGTTTCACCCGCCTTAAAGTTGCACACAACCAGCGCTAGTTGAAAACAAAATCGAAACCGCAGAGCACCACCAGCGAAGTGACCAGTCACGCGAGGAAAGCGAATTCGCCTTATTGACATGAAAATTGTAACGGGGAGTTTGTTACGAGGTACTGGGGCGACGGGAACGGCAACGGCAGCAGTCTGGGATTAGATCGGCAAAAGACACACAAGCGTAGCGCTGGCAAAAACTCTCGAGAACACTGTCACCTCGTCTTCGTCTTTTCAAATCATCAGACGCATCTTCTTCTTTAGCCTTACAATCACCCCGGGGACAAGAGGAGCCATCCTGGCGACTTAGGATGATGGCAAGACGGCGGGGTCGTAGTAGGGCTTGAGGCGCTGGACATGAACGGTCTCCCGTCCTCGGCGGCGGAGATCAGGAGACGGCGTGAGGGGTTCCACGATATAATTAACCGGAGAGGTGCGCTCCAGCACACGGTAGGGACCATGGTACTTCGCAAGAAATTTTGAGGAGAGACCGGGAGTTCCTGAAGGGATCCAGAGCCACACAAGTGCACCAGAAGTGTAGTTCGGTGGGGTTTGGTCTTGGTCGAGGCGGGAGCGCTGGCGATGCTGGGTGTCAGTGGTGAGTGACCGGGCAATTTGGCGGCAGGCTTCGGCGTGTTGCGCGGCGTCGGAAACAGGCCGATATTCGGATTCATCAGGGCGGTAAGGGAGGATAGTGTCGATAGTAGCAGAGGGTTGGCGGCCGTAAAGTAGGAAGAAAGGAGAGAATCCGGTGGTAGACTGCGTAGCGGTATTGTACGCATAAGTAACGTACGGAAGGACGAGATCCCAATTCGTGTGGTCAGAAGCGACGTACTTGGAGAGCATGTCTCCGAGTGTGCGGTTAAATCGCTCAGTGAGGCCATTGGTCTGCGGATGATAGGCGGTGGTAGTTCGGTGAATCGTGTTGCACTCTTTGAGAAGCGCCTTCACCACCTCATATAAGAACACGTGGCCTCGGTCACTGAGCAGTTCACGAGGTGCACCGTGGCGAAGGATGAATCGGTGCAAAATGAAGGAGGCGACGTCCGTCGCTGTGGCAGCCGGAAGGGCAGCAGTTTCGGCATATCGTGTAAGGTGATCCACCGCTACTATAGCCCAACGGTTGCCGTCTGCAGTGTATGGAAGCGGACCGTATAAATCAATGCCAACGCGGTCGAACGGGCGTGGAGGGCATGGTAACGGCTGCAGCTCAGCAGCAGAACGATGGGGAGGTGTCTTGCGACGTTGGCAGGGAATGCATGCGCGCACGTACTTCATGATAAAGGTGTACATTCCGCGCCAGTAGTAGCGCAGCCGTATGCGGGTGTAGGTCTTGAAAACGCCCGCGTGACCGCTGTGGGGGGCAGCATGGAAGTATGCGCATATCTCCGAGCGTAAGTGACGTGGAATAACGAGCAGCCACTTGCAACCTTCGGAGTTGTAGTTACGGCGATAAAGTAGGGTGTCACGGATCGCAAAATGGGCAGCTTGGCGGCGGAGCGCACGTGACGGTGAAGCAGCCGTCCGGTTGGCGAGAAAGTCGAGAAGGGAAGCGATCCAGGGATTCATGCGTTGCGCTGAAGGCATGTCGCTGAGGCGAAGCAAGGGCAGAGAAGCGTCGGAGGTGGAAAGGCTGGCGATCTCGGCTGGAAGGGGGCAGCGTGACAGTGCATCGGCGTCTTGATGCTTGCGGCCGGTGCGATACACGACGCGGATATCATATTATTGCAAGCGAAGGGCCCACCTAGCGAGGCGGCCGGAGGGATCTTTCAGGTTGCAAAGCCAACACAGCGCATGGTGGTCGGTCACAACGTCAAAAGGGCGCCCATAAATGTACGGTCGAAACTTCGCGAGGGCCCATACAATCGCCAAACACTCTTTTTCAGTTACGGAGTAGTTGCGTTCTGCTGGTGTGAGTGTGCGGCTAGCATAAGCAACGACGTATTCGTCAAAGCGAGGTTTTCGTTGGGCGAGGACAGCGCCGAGGCCAACACCGCTGGCGTCCGTGTGAACTTCGGTAGGAGCGGCCGAGTCGAAATGGCGCAGAATGGGCGGCGCCGTGAGGAGACGGCGCAAGGTGGTGTATGCGTCGTCGCACGCTGGAGACCACAGTGATAAATCCGCACTTCCAGACAGCAGTTGAGTCAAAGGCGCAGCAATGGACGCAAAGTTGCGAATAAACCGGCGGAAATATGAGCACAAACCCAGGAAGCTGCGCAGGTCTTTGATGGAGGTAGGTTTGGGAAAGTCAACCACAGCACGAAGTTTCGCTGGGTCGGGACTGACGCCCTGCTTAGAGACAACATGACCTAAGATGGTTAATTGACGAGCGGCAAAACGGCATTTTTTTAAGTTCAGCTGCAGGCCGGCGTCAGAGAGGCAGGTCAAGACGTGCTTCAAACGGGAGAGGTGGGTGTCAAAGTCCGGGGAAAAGACCACAATGTCGTCGAGGTAGCAAAGGCATGTCTTCCACTTAAGTCCGCGCAAAATGGTGTCCATCATCCTCTCAAAAGTCGCGGGGGCGTTACAAAGCCCGAAGGGCATCACCGTAAATTCATACAAGCCATCCGGTGTCACAAAGGCGGTTTTGGGGCGATCGGCTTCTTTCATAGGAACTTGCCAGTACCCGGAACGCAAATCAAGAGATGAAAAGAGTTCGGCCCCTTGCAAAGAGTCCAGAGCGTCGTCTATGCGCGGGAGGGGATAGACATCTTTGCGCGTAATTTTATTAAGGCGGCGGTAATCTACACAGAAGCGTATGGAGCCATCCTTCTTTTTGACGAGCACCACAGGCGACGCCCATGGGCTGCTTGAGGGCTGAATGACGGCGCTCTGGAGCATCTTGTCGACTTGGTCTTCAATAACTTGGCGCTCGGCGACAGACACACGATAGGGACGTTGTCGCAGCGGTGCGTGGTCACCTGTGTCGATGGCATGGGTGACAGTGGAAGTTTGGCCCAAGGAACTTTGATGTGAACCCCCCTGTAACGGGGGGTTTGTTACGAGGTACTGGGGCGACGGGAACGGCAACGGCAGCAGTCTGGTATCAGATCGGCAAAAGACACACAAGCGTAGCGCTGGCAAAAACTCTCGAGAACACTGTCACCTCGTCTTCGTCTTTTCAAATCATCAGACGCATCTTCTTCTTTAGCCTTACAAAATAAATAATTCTTTAATAATTTGGATAAGAAATTAGAGTATGATTATAGATTGCGAAAATGCATTTGATATCTCAAATTACCATATGTTAATAACAAAATCACAAAGCTGTGGTTATTGGGGTACTTCTTTAGCATTTATAAAATCCTACGCCTCCCACAGAAAACAATATGGTGCTATAGGATAAAATTTTTTACTCTTTTTATGATTCTAAATGCATGCGTTTCAGGACGAATAATATTGAGCCTTATTTTACTATAATAATAACACAGTAAACAAAACGAGGTAATCACTTCATATAATTATTGCGGATGGCCTAAGTCTTCTTATAGAGACATACAATCCCCGTGAACTCTTCAACATTGAACATTCAGGACTTTAAAAGTTTTAAAGTCAATGGAGTGGTAAAATTCCTTCCATATAAACAGTAAGAAAAAGAAAGCCGCATTATTGGCGGAATATGAGAAGCTTATTAATTACAACGTTCATATTAGTTTCGGCAGCAATACTATTTAATTACTTTACTGTTTAAAAACGCTCGGAGTCTTATTTAATCAGAACATCTCATGAAACTCGCACAACAGCATATATTTAGCGAACTAGCCAAAGTCTCGGGTATACTCTGCAGGCTTCGTTACAGTTTCCCGCTCAAATTAAAATTTGTAATTCGTGATGCACTGTGTGTAACCCGACTATGTTACTGCAGACTCGTATAGGGGGCAACGTCAAGACGAAACAAAATTTTTATCTGCCGAAGAAAGCGCTCCGTCATGTAACCGACATTCCTAATCAGAACCCACTACGCGTCCGTTGGTAAAGCACCAAATGTGTGATTCGGAGGTCGTGGGTTCGGATCCCGCTTGCGGCAAGTGGTTGTTGTTTCTTCTGCTTTCCAATCAATTATCTTTGAGCGGTAATCACTAACAATTTCCATCGACCAACACCACAGATAATAATACAAAAAAGTTCCCCGATGCTCCTCGGTTTTTGTACTCTTGGCTTCCTTCATATATACAAAGAACCCCTCATTTTCCTTGTCTGGTATATATAGGTATGCACACAGCCGGGCACGTTTCCCCCTACCTGGTAAGCAGGTGGACAGCCTGCCGTACAGCAGGCTTAAAAGTGCACTGAAGGGAAATTTAAGTTGGCCTGTATCGATAGAATACCAGCTTTTATAAACACAAAAACATCACTTTTTCTGAGTACAGAGCTCTTGTAATGTAGAAAAAGGCAAGAACTAAAGTACAGGTATCGCCGCCACAGGCACATCTCGCAAGTACTAGCATGATGATAAAATAGAAGAAAAAGAAACAAAACACAGATCTCTGAGGCTGACAAACGTGCATAAACTTGTCTGAGCGAGATTGCAGTATATAAATTTTGTTTTGAAATCACCTGATTACTTTTATCACACGGGGAAGACGGGAAAAAGACGGCAGCGGGACAGAGCGCTCTGTCCCGTTCTCTTCTCTCGTGTGTGTGTGTGTGGTTTTAGCGCCTTTATATTACAATGACCAATTACCAAGTAGCCCAACAAGAAGTTCTCATGAGTTTCAAGATGTTTTGGGGTGCTGGGCGGCTATGCGTTCTGCGTGCCTGCATGGTTTCGTTATGCGCCTCGATTTACAAGGGAAAAGCAGCCCTCCAAGTGCCTCTCTAAGTGCTCCTCAGACGAAGTTCGTGCAACGGCACGTAACTGCTACAAGGAAATAGAGCTGTGCATAGCAAATGTTCAACGCTCCTCTACATTAGCAAACACATCGCTCGGCGTGTTCGCTTCGAAAACATCCCAAGACGCTGGGCTGCATAATTAGCCCTACGAGGACTGTTATTACGGACTTTAAATATGACAGCGACGCTGCCGACTCCTCGGCGCCAAGTTTTTCTTGCCAGACCCGCCGCCCCGGGCCTCAAAAACATCGCACGTTGTGTGGTTGAGATCGCTGAATGAAGGTCGCAGTTCTCTGCGAGAACTCCTTTTGTAGGAACCCGAAGAACGGTATCCATCCGGAGGCCTTCAACCTCCGGCCGGCAGTAGTTCGCATTTTGGCTGCGGGTAGGCGGGAGCGCAGCGCTCGGAGGCACCAATCACGGAGTCCTCGTTTCCGTTTCCTCCGCTCTACGTCACTGTTTTTCTACTTAGTCATCAGAGTCCGGAGTTTGAATAGGAACGGCGGGAAAAGGTTTTCACCTTCAAATCCAAATCTCTTAGCAATAAATGCACCTTCCACTGCCGGACAAAAGGCAACAAAGCTGCGAAATCCGGAACTATCGGATTTCACTAACAAAAGAAAATTTGATAGCGTTTTTCGCAGTGTCCCTTTAAGACCAACACACAACGAGTAAATGCAGGGAATTGCCATTATCAGTGCTACCGCACTTAAAAATTCAAGTCAACCTATAACAAAGGCGACGTAAAAGAAGCGCTGTTCACGAATTCTTATGTTGCGCCTATTGTGCAGGTGATGATCGTGCTTGTCCTGGCTGTGGCTTCGACAGTTGCATACGCCGGATATCACCACTACGGGCACTACGGTGGCGGCTACGGCGGGCATGGCCATGGGCATGGATACCGGAAGAGGGTCATAGTCATTCACAGCCACGGGCACGGCGGATACGGTGGTTACGGCGGCGGATACGGTGGCCATGGCTGGTGGTGACTGCCTACGACACGACGGCTTAGATATCAACAATTGTAATATTAGTCACCTGCTATTTTTGCACAGACCCAAAGGATGGTCAGCAAATGGCGGTCTAGCTTGGCCACTGTTCAAATAAAGCCTTTTTTTTCCCCATCGGATCGAGGTATAGTGTGCAGCTGCGCCTTTCTGAAATTTATTACTGGGTGTTTCTTTTTAGAAGGTCCAAAATTTTTAGAAAAGCCAACCTACTTTAGATTTATTTTAGCCCTCGGGCTGTATTGGCTACGAAGGGCAGCGCGTAAGACGCCAACTTCTTTAATTAGTTCGCTGATTATATAAACACACCATCTACTTCCCTCATTTTTTTATTTCAGGGGGTATGTTGTATTATCAGAATTGGAGATCGCCCTCCATACAGTCTAGCAAAAAAATTAGCCGTGGTTCAAGCCGGCCGCACCTAGTAAGACGAGCGAAATATCTGTTAAGGTAAGCACACGCTACACGCTTTTATATAGCGAACGGCGCGTCGCTCGATTTCCGGCAGTTGAGAGAGTGCCGTCGTCTCCCCAAGCGCCGCTGTGGCGAGGCGCAGCGAGTCACGTGATTCGATAGTTGCGAGGCGAGTGAGCGGCGTCGGCTCAACGCATGTAGCTGTGGCGAGGCATGGCGTGTCACGTGGCATCACGTCAGAGCAAAGCTTCCGTTCCCCCTGGTTTGAAAGTCAAATTTCATAGCCACATGACCGTCAGCTTTGTACGCGAGGAGTAGACCTTTCGCTCTAAACGTAAAAATTCAGCCACAAATTTTTTGCGCGCGTGACAAGGCAAGAAAAAGTAACCCTAGTAGGCGGCTTCGCACGGTAAGTCAGCGGCAAATGAGCGTGTCTGACGTAGATCGCTCCCCTGTACGCTCTGCATCACACTGCTGACGTCGCCTGCGGCCCAGATGGGCGGGCCGGCAGTATCGCTGCCAGTTTCGCGTTTCTCCACGGCTTCGCGTATTTCCGCCGCGCTGGAACCTGATGCGCCCTGTCACTGCGTTTTAATATGACCTCAAGACGACTCCGCGGTCACTATCATCTACTGAACCTGCAAAAAGAAAGAATCACGTCATCTTCCACCGCTCAGTGCTTGGCGTGATCAGCTGCTTTTGCATAGGCAAAGCTTTTTGTCCGCCAAATTGTGCACAAGCAGCTTGGATATATTATGTCTCGACACCGGGGTAGGAAAAACCTTGAGTTTGAAGCACCTCTGTGAGAGTAATTATTACGAACAGCGGTTTGGCCACAGCTCCAGGGGAATTTAAATTTTATTTTAAAGGCACTGATTCTGCTGTAGACAAAATAAATACATCTCTCGTATCCAAACTCAAGCTGTCACGGGATGGTAACGGAATAGATGGAGCTCAAGCGACACTTTGGGAACTCGTGCACGACTAACTTGTTGACAGCGCCTGTATCGTTTAGTGCCTGATACTTTTCACTAGTGAAATCACTTTTATTAATCGCTGGTTACAGTAAACTTGCGTTTTTGAGAAACGTACTGATGTGTATTTTTTAGACCGGAACATCCCTAACATGGTTGATTGGGAGCAATCTTCCGGTATTGAATATTACCAAGACAAATTAAAACTGAATTCGGAACACAAAAAAACTGATTGTCTGAGGATTTAGGATTGTTTACCTCTACTAACTCTGCATATTCTACAATACTCAAGAGAGCCACAGTAACCTCGTGCATAGATTCTGCTCTTACAAAGTCAAGCCCGCATGCAATGCACGCCAGCTTCCATAATAAATTAACAGGATGCTTTCAGCCGGCATCCCCTGCCAGGCCGTCTCAGCTGTGGCAGAGAGCCTTGCCTTCTGCAGAAGATAAGAAATGAAGAACGCAGCAACAGCAATGAGCGCATGCTCAGAAAAAAGGCCATGATTGTGTCCTATATCCTCAAAGTTGCCCACAACTTGAAAAAAGTGGAAAACAGGCATGGCGTCCTAGCGGTTTTTTCACCGGCACGAAAGCTCACCAGGTTACGCCCGAGAATCTGCAACGAAGAATCCCGACGAAGCGGATGCAGAATAAAACATACCCACACTTCCATAAAATGCGCCACGGGCGTCATATATGAAACCCCGCTCAAGTGTGCTCGCGTGTATACTGGCCAGACAGTCCGCTGCGTGAATGAACACGCAGGGGAGCATGCGCGGCCAATCCGGAACAGGGAAGGAGCAAATTTGTCGGCTCGCTGCATTGCATGCAAAGGTCGCGAGCCAAGTCTGAAGCATGAAGATACTTGGCAGGAGTGAAGACAAACTGGGCCGTGAGCCTGTAGAAGCATAGTACAAGTTAAAGTGCGGGGAATGTATTAGTGACACATGAGTTACATTGTGCAATGCTGAAAAAACTTTCTGTGCGCATTTTGTTAATTTTTTCCATGGCTTCATTTGCCTTCTCTCTCGCTTCCACCCCATAATTTTAGACACATGCGTACATTATCTATGGGGAACTTGCGCTAAAGTTTGCGGTGTCGATTGCAGCGCCATAAGACACTGCCTGGCGAGAAGAGCAAGCAGTTTTGGGTAGTACAATTAGTACTTTTTCTCGCCACCTTCAGACGCTTATTGGCGTGAGCCTCCGCACTCTTTCGAAGGCGCACGTGCCGTGCGTCAGCTATCTGGGCTGCGCGGAGAGAAGCTAGGCAATGAATGCTGTCAGCCAAACGCGGGTATCTAATCGCGCAGAATGTGTTCTCGAGTTTGCAGCGGCCCAAGCGGCTGACAAAAGCAGTTTTGAGTCCCCGAATGGAACCACTGCAGAGCCACCTTGGCATCGCAGGTTCCCCATACAGGGTGTCCCAGCTAACTTAAGCAAAGGTTTAAAAATAAGCTGCGGCATTCTAAGACGACGCGACCAAATGCACAAGGCTGGCTATTGTATGATGTAACTGACACTTTTTTATATTGAGCTTAATTGCTTAATTTGTTGACATTAATTAACCAACTTCGCAAGAAAAGAAGATAGGCGAACCAGTCCAGTGAGAAATTTGTAGAACGGTACGCGAGACGTCTAACTGAACAGTTTCTAACTTTCTATCTATGGGGAACCGGCGGTGCCAAGGTGACACTGCAGTTGTTCTATTCGGTGACTCAAAACTGCTTTTGTCAGCCACTTGAGCCACTTCAAACGCAAGAACACATTCTGCGCGATTAGATACCCGCGTTTGGCTGACAGCATTCATTGCCTATCTTCTCTCGGCGTAGCCCAGATAGCTGACGCACGGCACGTGCATGCGCCTTCGACAGAGCGTGGAGGCTCACGCCAATAAGCGCGTGAAGGTGGCGCGGAAATGTACTAAGAGTACTACCAAAAACTGCTTGCTCTTCTGGCTAGACAGTGTGTTATGGCGCTGCAATCGCCACCGCAAACTTCAGCGCAAGTTCTCCTTTGCGTATCGGCTTTTTTCGCTCTCTACATATGCCCGCGAAATACAAAAATAGCACGTGAGATGTCCGCTTCCGCGCCACGATTTCAGCGCTCGAAATAAGGAAGCTGTTCTGAATTTATAGATGAGATAAGGCGCACTTCTCTGTCATGATGCGTGCGGAAGTTTGATTCAAGGATGGTCATTATCAGGTTACTGAATTCTTGACCAGCAATGTTACCATGTTTGGATAAGGGGAGATTGGGAAGCAATTTAGCGTGTGCACGATAACTATTGAACCGTAATTGGAAGCGTGTTCTGTTTGGCCGATATATTAAAGCTGAAAACGCCGAGCACTCAAGAAGGTATACCACGTTCGAGCTGTCACAAAGTTTCCTCTGATAATGATGGGAAAAGTCGGTGGTTGTGCTCAAGGCGGTGGTTGACGCGGTCATCTGGGCGCAGACCTGACAACTAGGCTATTTGCAGGGTGCGCAGCCCGCGCTTAGAGGAATGCTTAATTTGGACGAGGTCAAAACGTCGCGAATGTTTGTTTCGTCGGCACAGCACCCGCGGTGGCTCTGTAAAAGTAGATTTCCAGAGTTCGCTTAGAGTGAGTATATATCAAAATCATGACCACGGCTCGGCCACTCACTACCTGGTACACAGTACTCATTTCACAAAACAAGTAACTCTGATGAAAAAGAAAAAACAGAACCGCTTGCTTACTTTACAACTTTTATAACCTCAGAGATGACTCCCTGCAGCCCACAACAGTAAGTTTAAATGCAGCGCACTGCGAGACGAAAAATGCAATGCTCTTGTTTCAGGTCTGCACGTTCGGCAGAGACAGAACTTGGTTCCGGTGCAAAGCAGAGACTCTGTGAATGCTAATGGACAAAACCATTTCAGCCAATCCAAGCAAAAAAGAAATGGGTTCAATTTATACCTGGTGCCAGCCTCGACTGATTCACAGTTGCATCAAAACTGCAGGGCTCGCAGGAATGAGTGAGCATCGGTATTGCAGAGCCAACCACCGCGCAACAGTGTATAGCACACTTCAAGGAATTAAAAAAGCCTTGTAGCTATTGTTTCAGAACATGTGCAGGAATAGTGCTGTCATGACCATGAAACAGATGCGATCGGATAAGTGTTCCAGGCAGCTTATCTGATATGTGAGGAATGTACAATTACAAATTTACTTATGAGCAAATAAATCTCGGCCAGTGGAAAATGCTAGGAGGGCTAAGAAAATCCCGGAAGCATACTACATTGCCGACACATAAGTTCTTGCAGGCCAACCAGTGCTGTCACCCAGCAGACAAATAATCGTGTTCATAGGCAGCCACAAACAAATGAAGGCCGCAGATAAACATGCAAATGTGCATAGATTACATCGCTTGCTGAAAGCTTCGATAATGCCTCATCAAATAAACTAATGCAGTTGATAGCATTAAGCGCTGCTGCTGAAACAACTGCTCGGCACTGACAAAATCGTGTTGGCAAACAAGCCTCCAACAAAAGCATAGAGACAGCTTAATCCAGTTTGGTACATTTGATGTGTCGCTCACACACATACGCATACAAAGTGACGGTGCCCCTGAACTGACATTTGCACTGCGCAGTGATTTTTTCACACAGGCTACATAATGCCGCTGGCACACTGTCGCAACCCGCGCACCCATGATCATGAAACGTACTACTGTATCATGCACCAAGACGCACAAGACTGGCGACGCTGCTGTTGTCGCAGCAGAAAACACTGCGACGGCCGTGCAGCCAAGAGCGTGTCAAGTCGCACACACAGCAGTTTTCTATGTAGCAGAAACAACGTCATGGGCTGACTCGCCTCGGTCGCAATCACTGCAGCCATCGCAACGGACGCGACCAGCTGCACAGCTCCAAGTTCATTTCAGCATTCGGAAAACTGTGTGCGTCGCGAGTTTTTCGCAGGTGAACATATCGCCGACTTGACGGGAATGCATTCGCACCGACCATAATCACTTTGACTATGCGGATACTTGTCGCTATGCTGTGAACTTGCGCACGCACAGGAAAATAACTCGCAGCAGAAATTACAAAACGCTTTCAACAACCACAAACAGCTCGAAATAAACACTTCGTGACACCGCCACTGCACAGGTCTTGCGTCGGTTTGAAGAGGCCCTCCGTCAACTCCGTCAGCGTACATGATTACAGAATTCAACTAGTGGAACTGTCGCTTGACACTGCTGAACGCGGCAAAGTTCGCAGTCACTCTGGACACTCGTAATATCAAGATGTGGCAAATATAATATGCTTCGCGACATCACTGCCACTGCCTAGTACACGCTCCCCAGTTCAGTCGACAAACGGCCACCTTGCCCAGGCACGGCAGAACCGAGGCAGAGGGGCTCGAGACTTCACTGACTTCACGAAAAAAGCAGGCAATAGCTGCAATCCGGTTGCCGGACGGACCCGCTCGCCCGTATGAAAGTTGAAGTTGACCAACTTTCCATCCGTTCGCCGTACGAGGCGGATCCGCCAGTCTCGCTCGCCAAGTGGGCCTGACGGAAGCCGCTTAAAAACGATCATAAGACAGCCCTTACAATCTGCAGCCCGAAAAAAGTCTCTGCTTCAAGGGAGAAGCCTGCCAGGGAGGACAAAAAGTAAGCAGCGTGTGATGGTTTTGTTTTGCTGCAACGCTAACGGATCAGAAAAAATGAAACAAACCGACATTGGAAAATACGAAAAGCCTCGATGCTTCAAGGCAGCCGGTCATTGCAGACACATCGCAACGATGTGTCCGCTGAGACACATCGTTGCGATGAAAGCCCGAACGCTTGCAGCAATGTTGGGGATCGATGAGTTCATTTCGTCAGATGGATGGCTGACGCGCTTCAAACATCGCCATGACCTCGATTTTAAGAGCGTGTGTGGTGAAAAAGCGTCCGTTAACCAGGAAACATGCGCCACGTGGAAGGACGAAAAGCTGCGTAAATATTTCAGTGAATACAAGCCAGAAGACATCTTCAATGCAGATGAGACTGCACTCTTCTATCGGCTTCTACCAGGGAAGACCCGGGCATTCAAGGACGACGACTGTGCTGGAGGCAAATGCAGCAAGGAGAGGGTGCCGGTGCTGATCGCGGCTAACATGACTGGCACGGAACGATGTCACTTACTTGTGATCGGGAAAGCCGCAAAGCAGAGATATTTTAAAGGCGTAAAGACGCTGCTTGTGGACTAAAAGTCGAACATGAAAGCATGGATGACGACCAAAATCTTCAAGAGCTGGATAGCTAAATTAGACCACAAGTTTGGTTCTTCGAACCGCAAGGTGTGTTCCTTGTGGATCACTGCGGTGCTCACGTGGATGTGCCAGCCTTGAGTGCAATACGCATCAAATTTTTGCCTGCAAACACAACATCTGTTTTGCAGCCAATGGACCAAGGCATTATCAATCATGTTAAGGTCCTGTACAGGCGGCACCTCCTCAAGCGCATGATTTTGTGCATGGACAACTCCACAAAATACGAGGTGAGCCTACTCCGTGCCATCCACATGTTAGATCGAGAATGGGATCGTGTGAAGCAAGAAAACCCGCCGCGGTGGCTCAGTGGTTAGGGCGCTCGACTACTGATCCGGAGTTCCCGGGTTCGAACCCGACCGCGGCGGCTGCGTTTTTATGGAGGAAAAACGCTAAGGCGCCCGTGTGCTGTGCGATGTCAGCGCACGTTAAAGATCCCCAGGTGGTCGAAATTATTCCGGAGCCCTCCACTGCGGCACCTCTCTCTTCCTTTCTTCTTTAACTCCCTCCTTTATCCCTTCCCTTACGGCGCGGTTCAGGTGTCCAACGATATATGAGACAGATACTGCGCCATTTCCTTTCCCCCCTCAAAAAACCGATTATAAAACCGATAAGCAAGAAACGATCGCAAACTGCTACAGGGCTTGCGGTTTTGTGGCAGCTTCTTCAGAGGATGCCTCTGCAATTTTATCGGAGGAAGCGTCAGCAAGCGAGCTTGACGGCATTGATTTCGGTGATGCTCTCGGGGACGTCAATTTTGAAGATTTCGTCGCCGTAGGCAAGGTGGTCAAAACGTGCAGTGCACTGACGGATAATGAGATTGCAGAGATTATTCGGCCCCAGGAAGCGACCCAGGAAAGCGACGATAATGTTGAAGACGAGCCGCAACCTAAGGTTGCCGATGCAGCTGCGGGCCTTGCTCTCGTGGAGCACTTCTTTGCCGCCGAAGGCGACGTAGAAGAAGCGTTCCGCCACATCTACAGCCTGCAGAACTTGCTTTCAGCAGCGCGATTGGGCAAGAAGAAGCAGAAGAAGATGACCGACTGTTGATCTTAGAGAAAATACTTGATTTCGCTACTAATAAAGTGCTGTTTTTGTGTTTTTTGTTTAATTGGAAGTTCGTTTAATTCAAAGTTTGTTGTGGTCCCCGTGAACTTCGTATTAACGGGAGTCGACTGTATAGCTGTTTTAGCTTCGACCCGTGCGGCCAGGCATGATGGCTACTTTTTATAGTGCCGCTTGTTAATTCAAACTCCACTTAATTCGAACAATTTTTTGGTCCCCCTCGAGTTCGAATTAACGAGCTTTTACTGTAGGGCGGTTTCTGGAAAGCCTGGCGGCCCGCGTAATGGAGCGGGCCCGTGGGCACCAGCGGGCATGAGGAGCGTGCTTTCCAGATTGCGCAAGAATGGGGCAACAGGCAAAGTGGTGGAGCGTTGTTGCATGGTTCAAGGCAAGGCTAAAGGCAGGAGAGGATAGAAAAAAATAGAAGCCACAAAGCAGGCGTTTTTCCTATCACTTTCCAATGCGCCTCCGTTGCGCACACTGATTGGACAACACTTGAAAGCAGGTGATGGCATGGCCAGACGAACATGCTAGAGCAACGGCCGCGAAGGCGGCAGCAAGCGCATGGCATGAAGCTGCAAGCGCTGCTCGCACCACGCCACGTGCGGCAGCGTCTTGTCACACCTGAGCCCTTGAGCGAGATATGTGTCGTCGCGCGTAGCAAAAAGTTGACAACATAGGCAAGTCAGCTGACGAGAGCAAATCTACCAGCCTCGGCTGTCTTCAGTTTCGATGCTGTCTGCTCCTCCAATAGCCAGGAAACGGCAAGATCTCGAAACTAGCGCAGAGCATTATGAGGGGCGTCGAGAACGGTTTGAAAAAGGCTACAGTGGCAAAAAAGTATGGTGCTGCCGAAGCTACTGTGTCCGACATTCGGAAGAACAGCGACAGGTTGAGACAACAGCTGCAGGAAGACTCCACATCGCTTGCAAGAAAGTGGGTTCATGTGTCAAAGTATGAAGAGGTCGCCGCTTTGTTTGAATGGTTTCGCAAGGTCCAGGCCGAAAGCGTTCCTGTGAGTGGCTCGATATTGCAAGCCAAGGCCAGGTGCCTTGCAAACATTTTGGGTCACGATGGTTTCAACCCATACAGCAATTGTACTCAGCGTTTCAAGGACCGGCACAAGATAAGCTCGTCGTCGTCACCGACCCAGACGGCGTTGTGTGTGAAGTAGCCGCCATAGATGAAGGCATCGTGGCAACGGTGGACGGTGGCATCAGCCTCTATCCGAGGATGATCCGGATGAAGTGAGTGAGAGTGCAGCAGAATTTTCATGCAAAGACTCGCTCAACTGTTGCAACAAACTGCGCCTCTACTGGCCTCAGAAAAACCTCAGCGAGCAAGTGCTCAAGTGCTTCACTGTTTATGAAGATGAAGCCATTTTCAATGCGTTTCAGTCGCAGCACCACACTAAAAAAGCGTCAGTCTTTCTTTCATTACGACGCTTCGACAAAAAGATCAAATAAACTTCTTTGTTGCCTGTGATTGCAGTGCTGTGTGTCTGATGCATTGTCACGTATACTTTGAAAGGTAGGCTGGCCATTCTGAATACGTGAATGCATGGGAAAGCTACGCTTTGGTTACAGTGCAGTACCGTTTATAAAGCAGATTTTCCCGACTCCCACGGTATGTGTTATAAGCGTTCTATGCTGCAGTAAATTTTGAGGCGAATAATTTTTCAATGCTATTAATAGTCATACATGTAACTTACCTAGAAGAGCATCAATGTGGAGTCACTCATTTTGCAAGCGGCGCTATGCCACAAAAAAAAATGTTACCTGGCTGCAGCTCGTATCCTGCACGCCCAACGCGGATAGCGGGATGGGTGGCTGTTCCTAACTGCAGTTGCCAACCGAGCTGTGAGCACTTGTACAAAAACGGCGGCTGTATCCAAATCTTGGGTCAGGTCGCATTTAAATGGCAGGGTCCAGAGCTGCAATGAGCCTGCTATAGGTCCGACAAAAGAAGGAAATCCAATGGAAGGAAACCTGGATGAAGAAGGGGAGCGAATCAGCAAGGTGCACAGCAGTGTGCTACTCACATGGCCACTGAACACGGGCATGTAGCCAGAATGACAGAAATGAAAAAGTGTAGACGTATGACCCTGGCACGTATTCAGGAAAATTTTTTCGGAAGGGGCCCAAGGTAACTTTCCAGCTGGCGGGGGGGTGCTGGTAGCTGGTTGCGCACTGCCAAGATAGATAACAGGGGGGAGGAAGGTTGAATTTAATTTCGGGGTGGGGGTTGGTTCATGACCCTTTTCCCAAGCATCGCACCTCAGAAGAGCGGAGCACCAGGCCTGCTTTGGGTGCCTGCTTGTGACCATAGTCTACAGTCTGGGCTTCTAATTTTAGTTATTTCTGGCAGTGCACTCCATTCAATGTCTTCAGCCTTGGTTGCAACGAATGACAAATTTGAAGCACAGCAAAAATGCAAAAATATATGAAGAGTGCAAGGAAAAAACAAAAGGGGCAGGAAGAATTATTGAAAATTAAAAAAAGTTCCAATACAATGGCATGCCACCAACAGCAGTCAGAAATGAACAAGGAGAAGTTTGATGTCAGCAACAGGTGAGTTGACATTAATCTAGTCACTGCACACAAGCAAAGTTCTGGTAAAAAGCCCCAATACCTACACGGTTCAACAAATGAGAGTCACCAGCATAAGTGGTAGATGCCAGACATGATCCCAACCTGACTGCATGATGCCACAATACCTGTTCTCCAAGCGGCCCCTGCTTAATAAACAGGCACCATTTAGCTGTGAATGAATACTGCCCATGCAAAACATAGTAGCAGATGGCAGATGCGCATTCATCCCCAGATTCTGTAGCACATGACAGTTCAAGGTTCCCCTGCTGTGGCTGGCTGCGCCGTCAGGAACAATGGTGGCCACTTATGTGCTCACCCTCTGCATCAAGGCACCATACCAGAGGCAAGCGGGAGGACAGTTGTTAGCCAAGCTAAAGTGTCAGTAATGCTGTGTAGCAAACAATGTGTTCAGTGGCAAGAGAACATAAAGGGTGGATACAGACTGAACAATGGGATCCATTGCAATGTTTGTCTGAAACTTTCTTTCCAGAAAAATGTCAATCTTCGGTTTACTGACAAATAAGCAGCTAAGCCTGCTATACACCAAACACAGAGCTGGACTTAATCTACTTTCTCACTTATTTACTGAAACGCATCCTTAAAAGGAAGTGTGCCTAGGAAAAAAAAAGTTTTTAAGCTTAATAATTAAGAGTTGTAGTCGGTTTGAAGTGTTAGTTTCTTAAAAAGCCAGACACAGCAGTCACCCTCCATGTGCCTCCTCACACAAGCGAGGGAAGGATAGCGACATTTCATTTACAAAAACAGTGAGAAGAACCTCCTTCTCACATTTTAGAGCTTTCAGCACAAAATGAAGATTGTTTACCATTACGACAGTTCCACAATTATCACATATGCAATTCTCATTTTTCATGAGTATTGAGTTATGTGTATAATCCAAAATTCAATATGCAGGTGCCATAAAACAACTTCAATGAAAGGCTGTGGGCATGTGCACAACTTCTCCCAGCATGGGTTTCACATATCTGAATGTGGTGTTTGCTTTATTACTCCATCCAGTTTGCCATTGTTGCCTTTGTATTCATGCTTTATGCAGTTTTTGAACACCCTATGCACTGTTAATTTCATGCCACAAGGTTGTACAGCACACATGTCCACTCTGTGTATTCCAATATGGCTCCCCAGCTGATTACCTTAGCCCGCTTTTCCTCTCCTCCCACATGCAGGCACATGATTGGATCTTTGCTGCATGTATGTGCTCGCATCGCTCTTTAGAGGATGTGTGCATCTGTCTAGATTGACTTGTAGTTCCTGGTGGCCGTCTCTCATATAAGGCCCCCTTCCTATTCAATGGTGCATGGCTATGTATACCTGAAAGTTTATATATCAGAGATATGCACAGTACAAAAACACAACTGCAGGGACCAAACAAGATTGGTTAAGGGTCCCGCTAATGTAAACTGAAAATTGTGTATAAAAGTCAAAAAGAAATAACACTCCTGCTTAAACAAAACTTTACATCGGCAGGCAAGAGCACTCCTATATATAAATACACACATGGTATTCCTGGAATCCGTGTATTTCTTCTCCCACAGTCTCTGCTGCCCGCACTTTCGTGGCGTAACATGCGTCAGCTGCCTCCCTCAAGCCAAATGGGTGATCAGGGCATGCTTGTGCTTAAGGACATGTTTTTTTTTTAATAACTGATCTACGGAATTCAGACTGAACAACTGGAGCGCCTCTCCATGCTGCATAGTGAGGAATACGAGAAATTGCTTCTTTTTCTCCTCTTCTAACAATTTCCTCCAAAATCCCAGTTCAGCTCAAGCTGGCACAGTTGCCGACTATTCGTACCATTTACAGCACAGATTCTTCCACTGCCCGTCAAGCCCGTTTAGAGTCTTTGTTCACAGTCATCCAATCGCTTCAAGGGCTTTCCAGCAAAACGACACGAGGGGTACAGCAAAATTACAGCTCACTTTGGCCGATGGCACTGCTGTACGCTGGCCGCTTTGCCCTGGTTTCAACCGCGAAGTTCATCAGCCGCTACTTGTTGCGGCCTGCTGAAATTTGTAGCAGAACATTTTGACCGACTACAGCGAGCCTATTGAAAACCAACGGGCATGATGTTACCCACGAAGCCTCCAATGAGGCAAACGTTAAAGCTTTAGGCCGTAACATCACGCATTCCGTCAATTAAAAAACTTTCCAATACTGTCACAACAGGCCGCGGGCACCCAATATTCACCTCGAGTCGGAAACTCGCACCAGTCATACATATAACGAACAGCGCGTGGCGTTTCAGTCAACTACAAACACGTTCACTGTTTACAAACGGCTCCGGTAACATTGTGGTTACACTGTAGTGTTTTAGAAATCTGTCACTTAATCTGTCGCACGTAACGCTTTTCGGTCGCTCTCAGCAAGTGCGTCTCAACGTTTTCCGAGCCTCGTATCTCGCGTTCGTCAGCCATCGAACTTGGCGGTGGACCCCAAGCTGCCCGAAGCGCGTCCGTCCTGCAAAAAATTTCATAAATGCAGATGGCGCGAGTGAAAAGACCAGGAAGGAAGGGTTTTTTTTTCAGAATCGGTGCCGGTTTTGAATGATTATTCGGTTTCTGTTCTGGTTTTGCTCCAAACAAAGCCGATCGTGCTGCAAACATACTCCGAAGCAATATTCCATTCTGTGAACTTGCTCGAACCGATTTCAGTGGGTTCAAACTAGTCTTTTCTCATAACATGACTGCTGATACAGTCTGGAGTTTGGTCAGCTGGTGATTTGTATTGATGACGGAAAACAGAGAGAAATCATTGCTCTGCGAGAAACTTTGTGCAGTCTAGCTTGTCCCGTTTCTATGTGCTGTTTCCCGTGATGTTTATATACAGTTTTCCAGAATGTTTTTCAGAGCTAAAGCTCAAAAAGCAAACGTCTTGTCGGGGTGAAAAATCAGTTTGGGAGACAGCGGAGCGCGAAATAAAATAAAAAATGAAAACAATAATAAAATGAAAATGAATAACAAATCAACGACCTGTGTAATGCACTTGACCGGTACGTGCGTCAGAGAACGCGACACCAGTCAGAAGACGCCGAATACAAGTAGAAACTCTAGATAATTTTCCTAACCATATAAACCATACAAACCACTACGTTTGTCCTGTCTGGATTCCTTCGTGTGCGTGTTCTTTGTGCGCTAGCCACTACATCGAATTATAGCAGTCAAAACCAACTAGCCCAATTAAGAGCCTTGGCACTATAGCCATATTGCCGTTTTTACAGACGCCTCCCAGCAAAATGAAAGGCAGCCATTGGCATTTACTCAAGGGCTGTTGATTGTAGTTATTCTTTTAGCGCCCCTGACTATATACCATTTTTTTTGTCGCCAATAGTTTCTGGCCGTTGATCGAATTGGCCTTAATAAGGATTTCCTGCCGCATCTGTCAGGCGGTCAACCTTTCAGACAGCCTTTCCGTGTTGACAGCGCCTGAAAAATTGAAGAATACTCCTATGAGCCGTTCCCTTATTTTTTTATTCCACCACATATTACAGAAACACGCTTTCACTAGGCCCCTGGGCACTGTGGCATTGCTTCTAATCAGAGGGCTGATTTTTTTAGCAAAGTTTGCCCTTGGTGCACATCTTGTCCTGTTCGTCCTAAATATTGTCTAATTCCATCGTCTCCACTACTAAACCATGAACCTCCTTGTTGCAACAGATTTCAACACCTGGCATTTCCGTGGAGTGTGCAGATATGAACTTCAAGGCAATGTGAGGTGTCCATGACCCACTTGCACTGCATAATACCGCGATTAAATCTTTACGTCGATCGAGGTTACCTGTTAACAACCTTTGTGAGTCTTGCGGCGAAATTGAGTCCATAGATCATTTTTTTCCTCTTTTGCCGGCGATGCGCTTCTCTCCGCAAAATTTACCGGCAGATTCCTCTCGCTCTAGGGCTTCCTCTATCAATATTCTCCTCTCGTGCGGGGCAAGCGCCAAGGGGTATGCCCTGAAACCAGTGTGCGATTTTATTCATGACTATAAAATTGCATTAGATCTGAGTTTGAAGGTTGCGACGGGGCACGTCTGTTGGGAATATCGTCCAAGGATGGGAAAACCGCTGTTAAATTATAAATCGCATCATTTCAAAACAGTTAAAACAGGAATTGTGGTCTCATCTTTCTTGTCCTCATTATCAAAATCTTGTATCCATAGGGCAACCAACAGCTTCAACGAACAAATTAAAAGGTTGAAGGAAGCTGGATACCCGGATGGTGTTATGTTATTGGGCTGTAACAAGGTAGCCAAAAAGCTTAGGAATCCATCTTTGGTTCCTAGTCCAAGAAAAGAGAAGGAAAGGAAAAAGTTTGCCATTCTCCCATACGTACACCGTATGTCACATAATCTTAAAAATGTGGCAAAAAGGTATGGCGTAGGGGTGGTTTCTTCAGCACCCAAGAAACTTAAAAGGGTTTGTGCTGTTTTGGAAAGAAAGGCTGAACAACGAAAAGAATCTGAAACAACTTGTGGGGTTAAGCACGAAACAATGTATGTGCCATGCGCAGAAGAGGTTGTGTACAAAATCCCAATGTCATGCGGACAAATATATATCGGGCAGACGGGGCGTTGCATCAATACACGTTTGAAAGAGCATGCAAATAATCTGGAAGCTAACAAATCTAATCATCTAGTTGACCATGTTCGAGACTGCCAATTTTGTTTTCCTTCATTGCCTTACTGCGATATCCTCTACAAACACCCGTCCCGATTAACACGTGAGATTATGGAAGCATATCACATGAAGAAAAAAACAAGGTTATGTGTCAGTAAGCCATCTATTTCATTATATGACAGTGAGGTTGCATTCCTCGATGCCACGTAGAAACTTGGGTTTTGTGTAGGTACTAGCTGATAAGTTGGCCACTTTGTCTATAAAATGTACTGCTTTCCTTAAATAAATTTCAGTTGTGAATCAGCGCTTGTCCTGTATTTTCTTCCACTCTGTCCGCGTCGTTGCGCTGTTTGCCACCAATATCACTGCTTTTTATTTCCGTTCTTTTCTTTTTCATTTTTTCTCCAAATTCCAGTCTAGCTAGGACACAAAATTAATTACTGCACTAGATCCTTGTCCATGAGTGCGTTTTTATTCGCAAGGCACCGTCCATGGCCTATCCCCCGCCATGAATATATGCGTCATTAAGATTGAGATCATCGTCATCATCATCAGCAGCAGCAACGCCTCATAGGATCACATAGGGCTTATGGCTCAGCGTTCCAGCAAGACAGCCCTGGGACTGAAAGCCGCATCAGGTACATTGGTGAAGGTCGCTCCTGCTCTTTGTCCTCTTCCTGGAACTACGCAGCCGTACTTAACTACCCTCACCGGCGACGATGCAATACGGTGCCAGCTATACATCGCCGCCCGTCCCTCCAACATTACTGTGTCTGGTGCGCAACGGCAGCGCGACCCGGCTAGGGTAACCCGGCTGTCTTCATCGATGCCAATGACCGCGACGTTGACGACTGGCTGGCCCCCTACGACCGCGTCAGCGCTTACAAGTGGGGCTATTCTGTCAGTGCTATTTTACCTCACGAATATTGTCAATCTTTGGTTTTGCAACCACGAAGCTGACATCCCGACTTGGTCCTCCTTCGAAATGGGCTTTGCGGATGTCTTCGGCCGCCCCGAGGAAGCTCGGCGCCGAGCAACGTCTCCGGCCGGCGCTCAACAAAGAGGCGAATCTTTCACACGCGGCGGTGGCTCAGTGGTTATGGCACTCGGCTGCTCGCCCGAAAGATGTGGGTTCGATCCCGGCCGCGGTGGTCGAATTTCGACGAAGGCGAAATTCTAGAGGCCCTTGTACTGTACGTACGATGTCAGTGCCCGTTAAAGAACATAAGGAGGCCGAAATTTCTGGAGCCCTTCACTACTCTGTCATTCCACGCCAAAGGTTTCAGATGTTGCGTTCGACCATCTCCATTTTTTTAAAATTCATGGAACTTATCCTAATGCGGGTAATCAAAGCCTGAAATATTTTTTCCGAAAGAAATTTATTCGTGAGGTGAGGCCTGTTTGAATATTGCCGCGAATCTTTGCAGTGTTTGTTCATTCTTCAAAGCTGCCGGCACGCCGCTTTATCGCTTTGTTTGCGGTGTAAGACGCGAACTGATTTATCTCGATTGATCACAAATCCAGGCAGAGCTGATTCTACATTGTCCCAGAATGTTCTATTAACTTTGCACGCTTCATCTCGAAAGTTCGCTATAGCTTTAAATTCAGCACGGCGGATAGCGGCGGACATTCTGTTCGACGACCGCCGAGCACGCTTATTGCTACGCCGTCGCCGAGTGATTCAGTCCATTGTGGGCCAAAGTGAGCCCAAATAAAGAGTTTTGTTTAGACACACCATTTTCGTAGCCTTTCTGCTCTACGGAGAGCAGTCCCCACTTCGTGACATCCGGTGGAGGTGCTGGGTAGCCTTCCGTGTTCCGGAAGCCCCCTTCAAGTCGTGACACCAGCGCTTCGCACCGGAGGACGAGCCAGCAGTTAACCGAGCCAGCAGACGTCTTCAGGGAGAGAAGCCTGATTTCGAAACCCTGCCTGACTACATCCGACAACGAAAAGACGCTGCTACGAGCACCAAAACCTCGCCAAAGATGTCGACACCGATCATACTGCAACAGCCGCGGGTGCCGCCAACATTCAGTGGGTCCCTAAGCGAAGACCCCGAAGAATGGCTGGACTAATTTGAGCGCGTGGCATCATGCAACACCTGGTACGATGTGGAAAAAATTGTATTTTTCTCAGTGGAGGGCTCGATCAGCACATACGTGGTACGAAACCCACGAGTCGACCCTGCCGACATGGGAGCTTTTCAAGAAGGAACTTTTGAAGGTATTCACCAGTGTCGTGAGGAAAGAAAGCCGAACGACTTCTCGAGTCCTGAATCCAGCTTCCGAACTGCCCGTGCGCGGTTACGTCGAAGAGATGAAGCGCCTCTTTCACCGCGCCGACACCGAGATGACCGAGGAAAAGAAAGCTCAGTTTTTAATGCGCAGCTTAAAAGAGCAGCTCTTTGCCAGCCTCGTCCGCCAGCCGCCAAAAACAGTCGAGGAATTGATGAAAGAAGCCTGCACGATCAAGAAGACCCTCGACGTCCGGGCTCGGCAGTACAACCGCCCTTCTAATTCTGTCTGTGCAATCCGTCCGGACACGACGACCACCACCAGCGACAACTTGGGAGAACTCATCCGCGAAATTGTCCGCAAGAAAATATGCTGATCACTGCCATCCTCCCCCAGCCACAATCAGCGACTCTGATGGATGTGGTACGGGAAGAAGTGCAACAGGTACTTGGCACCCCGGCAGCCACAGAACCCCAGGCCATGACCTACGCCACTGCAGTACGCGCTCTGCATTCCCAACGACAACCCCTGCGTCGTTTCCGAGATGAGCCACTGTATGTTATAGCGAGACAATCTTTAAGACCAAACAACCCTGTGTTACCATGTATCACGTGACGGCGGCTTTCCCGCCAGTCTGTACCCTGCCTCCGGCAATAAAAGATGTAACATAAATGGCGACGAAGGATCGAAATTTGGACCTGATTAGGCGTAGGGCTAGCCGAAGCGTTGGCGGTAGAGAAAATGGCAGCTGCACTGGTCCCGATTGGGGAATTCGTTCCGACGGAGGCGACGTCTTTGCCCCTTGTCAACGACCAGCGGAAATTAACGGAAAATGATCCGCGAGGTAGTCTGGGAGATTTTCCGAATTCTACATTCATCACCCCGAGCTGCAAAACTAATGGACCTCGTTCGTTAAGAAGTCCACGAGGCCCTTGTCGCCCCTAGTCATGACTTACACCGCCGCGGTACGTAGCCGGAGACGTCCGGCCACCCTCCGGCAGTAGCCCTATGTGCCGTTCCAAGGACCACAGGCACCAGCCCGTCCGCTCATGTTACAGCAAGCCCCGCCAAGAAAAGCAGACCACTGGAGGAGCCCAAACCAGCGTCGCCCACTCCGCTTCCACTGCGGTGAGCCCAAGCGCATCCTCCGGTACTGCTCATGCATGCTTCGTGGCTTTTCCCTTCACGCTCCACGACCACGCCCCAGCCAAGCCAACGACCCCGATAAATCGACGATTACCTCGGTCGAGAGGAATACGTGCCGAGCTGCCAGTCCCGCTCACCATCACCATCAACCGCACGCATTGCATCACCAGGGTCTCCCAGCCCTCGTAGAGGAAAATAAGAACATCGACCTTTGGAGGAGAGGTTGCTCACGAGCGAAACTCAGAAGATGCTCCAACGACCACGCCGCATCAAGATGCTGCCCCCAAAAACGTATACGCCGCATACAGCCATCGCCTCGACCACAACGAGACCCGACTTCAGATTGACACAGCCGCCCAGTGAATCAACGACGTACCCCAACGATGCATAACCTAAAGGCAATCACAGCACCCGAGGAATTGGAGACCGGACTCAAAGATAAACTTGCAATGCGAGGACACGAACCATGGACCTTGAAGTGGCTATCGATGGTCGCACGGTAACAAAGTTACTGGATACAGGAGCGGAATACTGCCATCAATGGGGCGTTTGCAGCTCAGCTTAAGTGAGCGACGACCGCTCGGGACGGCCCACGAATCCGCACCGTTGGAGGCAATCTGGTTGCACCGTCAGGACAATGCACCACACGGGTGACGGTCAGCGGACGCGTACCTACCCTGCGACCTTCACTGTCCTGCAGCATTGTTCCCAAGATCTCAAGCATGGACTTTCTGACTGAAGATTGAGCGATTATTGGCCTTCAATCGAAGTCCATCATGTTGTCAACGGAGAAATCCCTACTTTCGAAGAGAACACCGTAGCACCTCGTCACCTTGCGCATGCTCGGTAAACAAGTGAGCCTTCGACCCCGTTCAAGTGTTATGGTCTGTTGGCTGCCAGAATTAAAGAATATCAAGGGCGTCATCGAGAGAAACACGTAGTTGGTCTTAGACCAAGTTCTGGCCACCGCTCGAGGCATCGGCCGTTTCCGAAATGGACAGGCTCAGGTGCTGATGACAAAATTCAGCGAAGGACACCGACACCATTTGCAGAGGCACTACGATTGCCTTCTTAGACGCAGTCTCCGCAGGTCGCACGGCAAGTGTGCACGGTAGCACAGGTCCTTGTTTCACTCGAGGAATATTTACCACTTGAAACTTCCTTTGCATCGAGCCCAACACTCAGACGTGTGAACTCTATGACCTGGACCTAACCGATTTTCCGGGGACGGTGGAAAGAGATCTCATTGCGGCAACAGATGCAGTGTGGGCCGTACGTCGCATCGGGGTCAACGCCACCTTTCTCGTTACATTACAGGGACCAGACACACCCCCAAAGAAATTTTACTCTCGAGGATGCATTGTACGCCCCAAACCGTACATGCCTAGACAGGTGCACTGATACAGATGCAACAGAGAGGGACATCAGCCACCATTTTCTCCTATTGCATGACTGAAACAGGCGAGCCGAAATACAAATACGGGATATGAAAGTCGAACGACCATTTTCTTCCTTCTCCAGTGTCCAAAGAAAAAACGAAAGCTTCATTTAGCACGGGAAGCGAGACAGAACTCAACAAAACCTTTAACAGTGCAGAACAGGCTTGCTGTTCTGTCACAAGAGCTGTAAGATGAGGCGACTGAATACGGGAAGACACTGATGGAATATGCGCAGCGTAAGGGATGCTTCAGCGCTCACGACTCAGCTATACAGAAAATGGATGAAACCAGCGGGCGTTGCCGATGAGTTTCCAGAATTAAGGACTGCACAAGAAAGCAGGATTGCATTGACAAGCAAATTGCAATGCTGGAAGCACAAATTGAAAAGCTGCGCAAGAAGAAAGCACGCATAGAATTGGCGTCGGGCAAGATCAGATGTCTCCGTGCAGTACTGCGCCAAAGCGGGTGCATGTGCCAAAACGTAAACCTGCCGTTCACCCTACAGTATTCAAGGTGGTACCAGACATCCTTGCGCAACTAACACACCCTACTCAAAACAGCATACATTATAAATAGAAACTGTCGTAACATTCAGCAAGAGATTACACAATTGAACGGTTGACGGCTGTCCTTTAAACGAGCGACAGCAGCGATATATATATATATATATATATATATATATATATATATATATATATATATATATATATATATATATATATATATATATATATATATATATATATATATATATATACAGTATACTAAAGATAAACGTATTTGGTTGCTAGAGCCAAAATGCAAAGATGAAAACGCCTCATTTAGCCATAGATTTATTTTGAGTTGACGTTTCAGACAGAGCCTGTCTTTTCTCAAGACTGTGGTTACAGGGATCTTCTTCCTCCTCTTAAGGAGTTGGCACTGGCACACATGTACGACACAGGAACAAAATAAACAAACGGAGGCAAAGAATACTAGAAAAGAAAGAGAGAGAAAGGAAAAAAGGAACAAATAAAAAAGAAAAACGCGCTGTCCCCAGCCGCCCACCCCGCAACCGCGGGGAGCCGACCCGGGACGAGAAAAAAGAAGAGAAAAACAAGGAGCGGGAGGGGATAATAGCAACCCCTCAAGGCAACAGAGCGGCGGCGAGTAAGGTGCACAGGAACAGACGGTGACGGGATCGTCCAACACACAAAAGTTAGAGACGCGTGCACTCGCGTGCCCCGTCCATAAAGAGTAAACAAATAAACAGAATAAAATGCCGACAGGGCCGGAGTTTCCGTCATTTGGAACCGTCATCTAGTTACTATTGCACACTTTGAGAAGGCGTTGGTGGCTCTGAGAATGGAAGAGAGTCGTGCTCATCAACAAATTACCTTATGTTAGAGCTTATATTCTTTGAGGAAAAGAGAGCGACTGAGGAACGCGAGACCAAACACAAAAAGATTCATTCGAGAAGGGATTCCACACCATGCGTGGTCAAATTCAATACCAAGCGAAAAAGAATCAAGAACGGAGGCAGCTACAAATATTAACACCCCCTATTATAATAAGCTCCAACAACAAATCTAATAGAACGAAACAAACATCAACAGTTCAAAAAACACGCGTAGAACGATCTGAAATGACAGCATCTACTAATTATAATCCTGCGGTTCCAAGCGCCGACTTTGCTTTCCAGCATCTTGTTAATCTATCAACAACGACAGAGGAAACAACCGTCCTTTCTCGAGGCCTTATATTCTGCCCTACCACCGGTAAATACAATGAATTCTAGGTGTTTAAAGATTTGGACAACTTGGCACGAATGTTGCGACTCCGGGAATACTTCTTTGATCGGGCGCGGGTTACCGCGGATAGCAGAGAATTCGTCTTTACTAACCACCACTGGACTCCTAATATAGGAAGGAACAAACACTTTGACATGTCAATTAAAGCCGTCCAGAAAGACATTATATACGCCTACTTTGAACCACACTCCAGAGAGGCAGAACTTGTCTAAAAACGAGCTGGATGCATTGAAGGCTCTGAGCAGAAGGACAGATATAATCATAAAGTCAGCGCATAAGGGAGGTGGTATAGTTGTCATGGACAGCGAAAAATACATTGAAGAAGGCTTGAAACCACTCTCTAACATTGGTTTCTACCAACGTCTTGAAGCAGACCCAACTCCGCAATACCAACATTTTGTAGCGGAGACTCTGGGTCAACTTGAGAAGGATGGGGACATATCCTTACGGTTATCTAAAGCCCTCACCGCACCACACCAGTCGCCAGGCTGATTCTACATGTTACCGAAAATCCACAAAAAGAAAAATACTGGCCGCCCTATAGTATCCGGCATCGGCATGATTACAGAACCAATTTCCAGTTACATTGACACACTAATTAGACATACTCCAACAACACACGCATCCTACATACGCGACACAAACCATTTCCTTCGCGCAATAGCAGGTCTCAAACTCCCGGAAGGAGCCTTCCTGGCAACCCTAGATGTAGTCTCTCTCTACACAAACATTCCTCATTCCTATGGTATTAAATCTCTGATCGAAGCGTATTGACAAAACAGAAAGGAGAAATCCCCTACCTACCCCACGTGTTTTAGAAATACTGGCGAATATCGTACTCGAATATAACAACTCCGAATTTAACAATGAACACTATTTACAAATTAGCGGCACAGCCATTGGTACAAGGATGGCACCCACCTACGCCAATATCTTCATGCATAGTATTGAATTCCAATTTCTGAAAGATTGCCCCATTAAGCCCACCCTATACAAACGCTACTTGGATGACATCTTTTTAATATGGACTGACACAGAGCAAGAACTCATACGTTTTATTGAAAACTTCAACCTCGTCCACCCCAACATATCTTTCACTTACACGTACTCCAACACCACAATTAACTTTCTAGATGTGGAGATTTCGGTAAACGAAGGCTCACTTAGCACCGGTGTATATAGAAAACCGACGGACCACCAACACTATCTACACTTCAAGGCTGCCATCCTCGTCACTCTAAAACAAGCATCCCATACTCTCAGGCACATCGATTTAAAAGAATATGTTCCCAAGACGAGGACTTCGTAATAAATTGCAAACGCATGCGAGAAGTCCTCATAAAGCAACGATACCCCCCCCCCCCCCCTCTCGCCATTGTCGACGATGCCATTCAAAAAGGCATCTAAACTCAACCGAGAGCAAATACTGGAGGGACGTCGCTACAACGAGAAAACAGATCACCGGGCAAATATCGTACTTACCTTCACCAGTAACCCGCCTAACGTAAACAAAATCCTCAGAAAACATTTCAACATTCTCGAACAAAGCGAGCGCATCACCAAAATTTTCACTGATCCCCTCACGCGGTCTACAGACGACCAAAAAACATTCAAAATATTCTAGTGCACTCAAAAACTAATAACCAGCTGGTTTTGGGGTGCCGGCCCTGTGGAAAAAGTAGATGTCAGGTCTGCGAACACATACAAACATCAAGCTGTGCAGTAAGCATAGCTTCAGGCTTCAAATGGGAAATTAATGGTAACTTTGATTGTGATTCCTGCAACGTAATATACCTCCTAGAATATAGTGTGTGCAGTATGCAGTATATATTGGACAGACCGTCAACCCTCTATGAATTCGCTTTAATAACCACCGCGCGCAAATCTTATCCCTACCCAACCTTCCCTTGTCAAAACAAATTAATGAGCGAAACCACCCATTTGATGCAATTAAGTTAACAGTCCTACAGGGTGGGTTCTGCAACACCCGGGAAAGAGAGCAACCCGAGCAGTACTTTATTTACAAATTTGGAACAATTCCTCACGGCATTGATGAAAGTCCAGGTGTATTGTCCTCCATCCGCCCCTTGCAGGGCCGTTGCTGACAATACGAGAGCCAGCTTGACATACCTCGGTCATTTCGTGCCAGCGACATCTTTTTCAAGCTCACACAAATTTCTTCATCACCCACCCCATCCCACCCCTATCTTCCCAGTTAGATTACCTTGCCAAGCGGGGTGCAATTGAAGAACCCTTGCTTAAGTGCTCACGCCATTCACATTTACCTCCCACACGACACTTGCCCGAATTCGGACGTTTTGCCACTTTTTTTTCTTTTGTGTGTGTGTCTGGGTGTTTTCAGGCACAGTGCACGTGTGTGTAGTTAAGCTCACGGCTCCGCTGATTCTGCCTTGACTCGGGCTGCCGAAATGGTTCCAAATGACGGAAGTCTCCTGTCCTGTCTGCATTTTATTCTATTTATTTGTTTACTCTTTCTGGCCGGGGCACACATGTGCACGCATCTCTAACTTTCATATGTTGGACAATTCCGTCGCCGTCTGTTTCTGTACACCTTACTCGCTTAAATGCTCCCGCCATTGTCATTTAGCCCCCACATGACACTGGCACGAGCTCGGCTGTCTTACCATTGTGTGTCTGGGTGTTTTCACGCACAGTGCACGTGTGTCTAGTTAAGCTCACGGCGCCGCTGATTCGGCCTTGGCTCTGGCTGCCGAAATGGTTCCAAATGACGGAAGTCTCCTGTCCTGTCTGCATTTTATTCTATTTATTTGTTTACTCTTTCTGGCCGGGGCACACATGTGCACGCATCTCTAACTTTCATATGTTGGACAATTCCGTCGCCGTCTGTTTCTGTACACCTTACTCGCTTAAATGCTCCCGCCATTGTCATTTAGCCCCCACATGACACTGGCACGAGCTCGGCTGTCTTACCATTGTGTGTCTGGGTGTTTTCACGCACAGTGCACGTGTGTCTAGTTAAGCTCACGGCGCCGCTGATTCGGCCTTGGCTCTGGCTGCCGAAGTGGTTCCAAATGACGGAAGTCTCCTGTCCTGTCTGCATTTTATTCTATTTATTTGTTTACTCTTTCTGGCCGGGGCACACATGTGCACGCATCTCTAACTTTCATATGTTGGACAATTCCGTCGCCGTCTGTTTCTGTACACCTTACTCGCTTAAATGCTCCCGCCATTGTCATTTAGCCCCCACATGACACTGGCACGAGCTCGGCTGTCTTACCATTGTGTGTCTGGGTGTTTTCACGCACAGTGCACGTGTGTCTAGTTAAGCTCACGGCGCCGCTGATTCGGCCTTGGCTCTGGCTGCCGAAATGGTTCCAAATGACGGAAGTCTCCTGTCCTGTCTGCATTTTATTCTATTTATTTGTTTACTCTTTCTGGCCGGGGCACACATGTGCACGCATCTCTAACTTTCATATGTTGGACAATTCCGTCGCCGTCTGTTTCTGTACACCTTACTCGCTTAAATGCTCCCGCCATTGTCATTTAGCCCCCACATGACACTGGCACGAGCTCGGCTGTCTTACCATTGTGTGTCTGGGTGTTTTCACGCACAGTGCACGTGTGTCTAGTTAAGCTCACGGCGCCGCTGATTCGGCCTTGGCTCTGGCTGCCGAAATGGTTCCAAATGACGGAAGTCTCCTGTCCTGTCTGCATTTTATTCTATTTATTTGTTTACTCTTTCTGGCCGGGGCACACATGTGCACGCATCTCTAACTTTCATATGTTGGACAATTCCGTCGCCGTCTGTTTCTGTACACCTTACTCGCTTAAATGCTCCCGCCATTGTCATTTAGCCCCCACATGACACTGGCACGAGCTCGGCTGTCTTACCATTGTGTGTCTGGGTGTTTTCACGCACAGTGCACGTGTGTCTAGTTAAGCTCACGGCGCCGCTGATTCGGCCTTGGCTCTGGCTGCCGAAGTGGTTCCAAATGACGGAAGTCTCCTGTCCTGTCTGCATTTTATTCTATTTATTTGTTTACTCTTTCTGGCCGGGGCACACATGTGCACGCATCTCTAACTTTCATATGTTGGACAATTCCGTCGCCGTCTGTTTCTGTACACCTTACTCGCTTAAATGCTCCCGCCATTGTCATTTAGCCCCCACATGACACTGGCACGAGCTCGGCTGTCTTACCATTGTGTGTCTGGGTGTTTTCACGCACAGTGCACGTGTGTCTAGTTAAGCTCACGGCGCCGCTGATTCGGCCTTGGCTCTGGCTGCCGAAATGGTTCCAAATGACGGAAGTCTCCTGTCCTGTCTGCATTTTATTCTATTTATTTGTTTACTCTTTCTGGCCGGGGCACACATGTGCACGCATCTCTAACTTTCATATGTTGGACAATTCCGTCGCCGTCTGTTTCTGTACACCTTACTCGCTTAAATGCTCCCGCCATTGTCATTTAGCCCCCACATGACACTGGCACGAGCTCGGCTGTCTTACCATTGTGTGTCTGGGTGTTTTCACGCACAGTGCACGTGTGTCTAGTTAAGCTCACGGCGCCGCTGATTCTGCCTTGACTCGGGCTGCCGAAATGGTTCCAAATGACGGAAGTCTCCTGTCCTGTCTGCATTTTATTCTATTTATTTGTTTACTCTTTCTGGCCGGGGCACACATGTGCACGCATCTCTAACTTTCATATGTTGGACAATTCCGTCGCCGTCTGTTTCTGTACACCTTACTCGCTTAAATGCTCCCGCCATTGTCATTTAGCCCCCACATGACACTGGCACGAGCTCGGCTGTCTTACCATTGTGTGTCTGGGTGTTTTCACGCACAGTGCACGTGTGTCTAGTTAAGCTCACGGCGCCGCTGATTCGGCCTTGGCTCTGGCTGCCGAAATGGTTCCAAATGACGGAAGTCTCCTGTCCTGTCTGCATTTTATTCTATTTATTTGTTTACTCTTTCTGGCCGGGGCACACATGTGCACGCATCTCTAACTTTCATATGTTGGACAATTCCGTCGCCGTCTGTTTCTGTACACCTTACTCGCTTAAATGCTCCCGCCATTGTCATTTAGCCCCCACATGACACTGGCACGAGCTCGGCTGTCTTACCATTGTGTGTCTGGGTGTTTTCACGCACAGTGCACGTGTGTCTAGTTAAGCTCACGGCGCCGCTGATTCGGCCTTGGCTCTGGCTGCCGAAATGGTTCCAAATGACGGAAGTCTCCTGTCCTGTCTGCATTTTATTCTATTTATTTGTTTACTCTTTCTGGCCGGGGCACACATGTGCACGCATCTCTAACTTTCATATGTTGGACAATTCCGTCGCCGTCTGTTTCTGTACACCTTACTCGCTTAAATGCTCCCGCCATTGTCATTTAGCCCCCACATGACACTGGCACGAGCTCGGCTGTCTTACCATTGTGTGTCTGGGTGTTTTCACGCACAGTGCACGTGTGTCTAGTTAAGCTCACGGCGCCGCTGATTCTGCCTTGACTCGGGCTGCCGAAATGGTTCCAAATGACGGAAGTCTCCTGTCCTGTCTGCATTTTATTCTATTTATTTGTTTACTCTTTCTGGCCGGGGCACACATGTGCACGCATCTCTAACTTTCATATGTTGGACAATTCCGTCGCCGTCTGTTTCTGTACACCTTACTCGCTTAAATGCTCCCGCCATTGTCATTTAGCCCCCACATGACACTGGCACGAGCTCGGCTGTCTTACCATTGTGTGTCTGGGTGTTTTCACGCACAGTGCACGTGTGTCTAGTTAAGCTCACGGCGCCGCTGATTCGGCCTTGGCTCTGGCTGCCGAAGTGGTTCCAAATGACGGAAGTCTCCTGTCCTGTCTGCATTTTATTCTATTTATTTGTTTACTCTTTCTGGCCGGGGCACACATGTGCACGCATCTCTAACTTTCATATGTTGGACAATTCCGTCGCCGTCTGTTTCTGTACACCTTACTCGCTTAAATGCTCCCGCCATTGTCATTTAGCCCCCACATGACACTGGCACGAGCTCGGCTGTCTTACCATTGTGTGTCTGGGTGTTTTCACGCACAGTGCACGTGTGTCTAGTTAAGCTCACGGCGCCGCTGATTCGGCCTTGGCTCTGGCTGCCGAAATGGTTCCAAATGACGGAAGTCTCCTGTCCTGTCTGCATTTTATTCTATTTATTTGTTTACTCTTTCTGGCCGGGGCACACATGTGCACGCATCTCTAACTTTCATATGTTGGACAATTCCGTCGCCGTCTGTTTCTGTACACCTTACTCGCTTAAATGCTCCCGCCATTGTCATTTAGCCCCCACATGACACTGGCACGAGCTCGGCTGTCTTACCATTGTGTGTCTGGGTGTTTTCACGCACAGTGCACGTGTGTCTAGTTAAGCTCACGGCGCCGCTGATTCGGCCTTGGCTCTGGCTGCCGAAATGGTTCCAAATGACGGAAGTCTCCTGTCCTGTCTGCATTTTATTCTATTTATTTGTTTACTCTTTCTGGCCGGGGCACACATGTGCACGCATCTCTAACTTTCATATGTTGGACAATTCCGTCGCCGTCTGTTTCTGTACACCTTACTCGCTTAAATGCTCCCGCCATTGTCATTTAGCCCCCACATGACACTGGCACGAGCTCGGCTGTCTTACCATTGTGTGTCTGGGTGTTTTCACGCACAGTGCACGTGTGTCTAGTTAAGCTCACGGCGCCGCTGATTCGGCCTTGGCTCTGGCTGCCGAAATGGTTCCAAATGACGGAAGTCTCCTGTCCTGTCTGCATTTTATTCTATTTATTTGTTTACTCTTTCTGGCCGGGGCACACATGTGCACGCATCTCTAACTTTCATATGTTGGACAATTCCGTCGCCGTCTGTTTCTGTACACCTTACTCGCTTAAATGCTCCCGCCATTGTCATTTAGCCCCCACATGACACTGGCACGAGCTCGGCTGTCTTACCATTGTGTGTCTGGGTGTTTTCACGCACAGTGCACGTGTGTCTAGTTAAGCTCACGGCGCCGCTGATTCGGCCTTGGCTCTGGCTGCCGAAATGGTTCCAAATGACGGAAGTCTCCTGTCCTGTCTGCATTTTATTCTATTTATTTGTTTACTCTTTCTGGCCGGGGCACACATGTGCACGCATCTCTAACTTTCATATGTTGGACAATTCCGTCGCCGTCTGTTTCTGTACACCTTACTCGCTTAAATGCTCCCGCCATTGTCATTTAGCCCCCACATGACACTGGCACGAGCTCGGCTGTCTTACCATTGTGTGTCTGGGTGTTTTCACGCACAGTGCACGTGTGTCTAGTTAAGCTCACGGCGCCGCTGATTCGGCCTTGGCTCTGGCTGCCGAAATGGTTCCAAATGACGGAAGTCTCCTGTCCTGTCTGCATTTTATTCTATTTATTTGTTTACTCTTTCTGGCCGGGGCACACATGTGCACGCATCTCTAACTTTCATATGTTGGACAATTCCGTCGCCGTCTGTTTCTGTACACCTTACTCGCTTAAATGCTCCCGCCATTGTCATTTAGCCCCCACATGACACTGGCACGAGCTCGGCTGTCTTACCATTGTGTGTCTGGGTGTTTTCACGCACAGTGCACGTGTGTCTAGTTAAGCTCACGGCGCCGCTGATTCTGCCTTGACTCGGGCTGCCGAAATGGTTCCAAATGACGGAAGTCTCCTGTCCTGTCTGCATTTTATTCTATTTATTTGTTTACTCTTTCTGGCCGGGGCACACATGTGCACGCATCTCTAACTTTCATATGTTGGACAATTCCGTCGCCGTCTGTTTCTGTACACCTTACTCGCTTAAATGCTCCCGCCATTGTCATTTAGCCCCCACATGACACTGGCACGAGCTCGGCTGTCTTACCATTGTGTGTCTGGGTGTTTTCACGCACAGTGCACGTGTGTCTAGTTAAGCTCACGGCGCCGCTGATTCGGCCTTGGCTCTGGCTGCCGAAATGGTTCCAAATGACGGAAGTCTCCTGTCCTGTCTGCATTTTATTCTATTTATTTGTTTACTCTTTCTGGCCGGGGCACACATGTGCACGCATCTCTAACTTTCATATGTTGGACAATTCCGTCGCCGTCTGTTTCTGTACACCTTACTCGCTTAAATGCTCCCGCCATTGTCATTTAGCCCCCACATGACACTGGCACGAGCTCGGCTGTCTTACCATTGTGTGTCTGGGTGTTTTCACGCACAGTGCACGTGTGTCTAGTTAAGCTCACGGCGCCGCTGATTCTGCCTTGACTCGGGCTGCCGAAATGGTTCCAAATGACGGAAGTCTCCTGTCCTGTCTGCATTTTATTCTATTTATTTGTTTACTCTTTCTGGCCGGGGCACACATGTGCACGCATCTCTAACTTTCATATGTTGGACAATTCCGTCGCCGTCTGTTTCTGTACACCTTACTCGCTTAAATGCTCCCGCCATTGTCATTTAGCCCCCACATGACACTGGCACGAGCTCGGCTGTCTTACCATTGTGTGTCTGGGTGTTTTCACGCACAGTGCACGTGTGTCTAGTTAAGCTCACGGCGCCGCTGATTCGGCCTTGGCTCTGGCTGCCGAAATGGTTCCAAATGACGGAAGTCTCCTGTCCTGTCTGCATTTTATTCTATTTATTTGTTTACTCTTTCTGGCCGGGGCACACATGTGCACGCATCTCTAACTTTCATATGTTGGACAATTCCGTCGCCGTCTGTTTCTGTACACCTTACTCGCTTAAATGCTCCCGCCATTGTCATTTAGCCCCCACATGACACTGGCACGAGCTCGGCTGTCTTACCATTGTGTGTCTGGGTGTTTTCACGCACAGTGCACGTGTGTCTAGTTAAGCTCACGGCGCCGCTGATTCGGCCTTGGCTCTGGCTGCCGAAATGGTTCCAAATGACGGAAGTCTCCTGTCCTGTCTGCATTTTATTCTATTTATTTGTTTACTCTTTCTGGCCGGGGCACACATGTGCACGCATCTCTAACTTTCATATGTTGGACAATTCCGTCGCCGTCTGTTTCTGTACACCTTACTCGCTTAAATGCTCCCGCCATTGTCATTTAGCCCCCACATGACACTGGCACGAGCTCGGCTGTCTTACCATTGTGTGTCTGGGTGTTTTCACGCACAGTGCACGTGTGTCTAGTTAAGCTCACGGCGCCGCTGATTCGGCCTTGGCTCTGGCTGCCGAAATGGTTCCAAATGACGGAAGTCTCCTGTCCTGTCTGCATTTTATTCTATTTATTTGTTTACTCTTTCTGGCCGGGGCACACATGTGCACGCATCTCTAACTTTCATATGTTGGACAATTCCGTCGCCGTCTGTTTCTGTACACCTTACTCGCTTAAATGCTCCCGCCATTGTCATTTAGCCCCCACATGACACTGGCACGAGCTCGGCTGTCTTACCATTGTGTGTCTGGGTGTTTTCACGCACAGTGCACGTGTGTCTAGTTAAGCTCACGGCGCCGCTGATTCGGCCTTGGCTCTGGCTGCCGAAATGGTTCCAAATGACGGAAGTCTCCTGTCCTGTCTGCATTTTATTCTATTTATTTGTTTACTCTTTCTGGCCGGGGCACACATGTGCACGCATCTCTAACTTTCATATGTTGGACAATTCCGTCGCCGTCTGTTTCTGTACACCTTACTCGCTTAAATGCTCCCGCCATTGTCATTTAGCCCCCACATGACACTGGCACGAGCTCGGCTGTCTTACCATTGTGTGTCTGGGTGTTTTCACGCACAGTGCACGTGTGTCTAGTTAAGCTCACGGCGCCGCTGATTCTGCCTTGACTCGGGCTGCCGAAATGGTTCCAAATGACGGAAGTCTCCTGTCCTGTCTGCATTTTATTCTATTTATTTGTTTACTCTTTCTGGCCGGGGCACACATGTGCACGCATCTCTAACTTTCATATGTTGGACAATTCCGTCGCCGTCTGTTTCTGTACACCTTACTCGCTTAAATGCTCCCGCCATTGTCATTTAGCCCCCACATGACACTGGCACGAGCTCGGCTGTCTTACCATTGTGTGTCTGGGTGTTTTCACGCACAGTGCACGTGTGTCTAGTTAAGCTCACGGCGCCGCTGATTCGGCCTTGGCTCTGGCTGCCGAAATGGTTCCAAATGACGGAAGTCTCCTGTCCTGTCTGCATTTTATTCTATTTATTTGTTTACTCTTTCTGGCCGGGGCACACATGTGCACGCATCTCTAACTTTCATATGTTGGACAATTCCGTCGCCGTCTGTTTCTGTACACCTTACTCGCTTAAATGCTCCCGCCATTGTCATTTAGCCCCCACATGACACTGGCACGAGCTCGGCTGTCTTACCATTGTGTGTCTGGGTGTTTTCACGCACAGTGCACGTGTGTGTAGTTAAGCTCACGGCGCCGCTGATTCTGCCTTGACTCGGGCTGCCGAAATGGTTCCAAATGACGGAAGTCTCCTGTCCTGTCTGCATTTTATTCTATTTATTTGTTTACTCTTTCTGGCCGGGGCACACATGTGCACGCATCTCTAACTTTCATATGTTGGACAATTCCGTCGCCGTCTGTTTCTGTACACCTTACTCGCTTAAATGCTCCCGCCATTGTCATTTAGCCCCCACATGACACTGGCACGAGCTCGGCTGTCTTACCATTGTGTGTCTGGGTGTTTTCACGCACAGTGCACGTGTGTGTAGTTAAGCTCACGGCGCCGCTGATTCTGCCTTGACTCGGGCTGCCGAAATGGTTCCAAATGACGGAAGTCTCCTGTCCTGTCTGCATTTTATTCTATTTATTTGTTTACTCTTTCTGGCCGGGGCACACATGTGCACGCATCTCTAACTTTCATATGTTGGACAATTCCGTCGCCGTCTGTTTCTGTACACCTTACTCGCTTAAATGCTCCCGCCATTGTCATTTAGCCCCCACATGACACTGGCACGAGCTCGGCTGTCTTACCATTGTGTGTCTGGGTGTTTTCACGCACAGTGCACGTGTGTCTAGTTAAGCTCACGGCGCCGCTGATTCTGCCTTGACTCGGGCTGCCGAAATGGTTCCAAATGACGGAAGTCTCCTGTCCTGTCTGCATTTTATTCTATTTATTTGTTTACTCTTTCTGGCCGGGGCACACATGTGCACGCATCTCTAACTTTCATATGTTGGACAATTCCGTCGCCGTCTGTTTCTGTACACCTTACTCGCTTAAATGCTCCCGCCATTGTCATTTAGCCCCCACATGACACTGGCACGAGCTCGGCTGTCTTACCATTGTGTGTCTGGGTGTTTTCACGCACAGTGCACGTGTGTGTAGTTAAGCTCACGGCGCCGCTGATTCTGCCTTGACTCGGGCTGCCGAAATGGTTCCAAATGACGGAAGTCTCCTGTCCTGTCTGCATTTTATTCTATTTATTTGTTTACTCTTTCTGGCCGGGGCACACATGTGCACGCATCTCTAACTTTCATATGTTGGACAATTCCGTCGCCGTCTGTTTCTGTACACCTTACTCGCTTAAATGCTCCCGCCATTGTCATTTAGCCCCCACATGACACTGGCACGAGCTCGGCTGTCTTACCATTGTGTGTCTGGGTGTTTTCACGCACAGTGCACGTGTGTGTAGTTAAGCTCACGGCGCCGCTGATTCTGCCTTGACTCGGGCTGCCGAAATGGTTCCAAATGACGGAAGTCTCCTGTCCTGTCTGCATTTTATTCTATTTATTTGTTTACTCTTTCTGGCCGGGGCACACATGTGCACGCATCTCTAACTTTCATATGTTGGACAATTCCGTCGCCGTCTGTTTCTGTACACCTTACTCGCTTAAATGCTCCCGCCATTGTCATTTAGCCCCCACATGACACTGGCACGAGCTCGGCTGTCTTACCATTGTGTGTCTGGGTGTTTTCACGCACAGTGCACGTGTGTCTAGTTAAGCTCACGGCGCCGCTGATTCTGCCTTGACTCGGGCTGCCGAAATGGTTCCAAATGACGGAAGTCTCCTGTCCTGTCTGCATTTTATTCTATTTATTTGTTTACTCTTTCTGGCCGGGGCACACATGTGCACGCATCTCTAACTTTCATATGTTGGACAATTCCGTCGCCGTCTGTTTCTGTACACCTTACTCGCTTAAATGCTCCCGCCATTGTCATTTAGCCCCCACATGACACTGGCACGAGCTCGGCTGTCTTACCATTGTGTGTCTGGGTGTTTTCACGCACAGTGCACGTGTGTCTAGTTAAGCTCACGGCGCCGCTGATTCTGCCTTGACTCGGGCTGCCGAAATGGTTCCAAATGACGGAAGTCTCCTGTCCTGTCTGCATTTTATTCTATTTATTTGTTTACTCTTTCTGGCCGGGGCACACATGTGCACGCATCTCTAACTTTCATATGTTGGACAATTCCGTCGCCGTCTGTTTCTGTACACCTTACTCGCTTAAATGCTCCCGCCATTGTCATTTAGCCCCCACATGACACTGGCACGAGCTCGGCTGTCTTACCATTGTGTGTCTGGGTGTTTTCACGCACAGTGCACGTGTGTCTAGTTAAGCTCACGGCGCCGCTGATTCTGCCTTGACTCGGGCTGCCGAAATGGTTCCAAATGACGGAAGTCTCCTGTCCTGTCTGCATTTTATTCTATTTATTTGTTTACTCTTTCTGGCCGGGGCACACATGTGCACGCATCTCTAACTTTCATATGTTGGACAATTCCGTCGCCGTCTGTTTCTGTACACCTTACTCGCTTAAATGCTCCCGCCATTGTCATTTAGCCCCCACATGACACTGGCACGAGCTCGGCTGTCTTACCATTGTGTGTCTGGGTGTTTTCACGCACAGTGCACGTGTGTCTAGTTAAGCTCACGGCGCCGCTGATTCGGCCTTGGCTCTGGCTGCCGAAATGGTTCCAAATGACGGAAGTCTCCTGTCCTGTCTGCATTTTATTCTATTTATTTGTTTACTCTTTCTGGCCGGGGCACACATGTGCACGCATCTCTAACTTTCATATGTTGGACAATTCCGTCGCCGTCTGTTTCTGTACACCTTACTCGCTTAAATGCTCCCGCCATTGTCATTTAGCCCCCACATGACACTGGCACGAGCTCGGCTGTCTTACCATTGTGTGTCTGGGTGTTTTCACGCACAGTGCACGTGTGTGTAGTTAAGCTCACGGCGCCGCTGATTCGGCCTTGGCTCTGGCTGCCGAAATGGTTCCAAATGACGGAAGTCTCCTGTCCTGTCTGCATTTTATTCTATTTATTTGTTTACTCTTTCTGGCCGGGGCACACATGTGCACGCATCTCTAACTTTCATATGTTGGACAATTCCGTCGCCGTCTGTTTCTGTACACCTTACTCGCTTAAATGCTCCCGCCATTGTCATTTAGCCCCCACATGACACTGGCACGAGCTCGGCTGTCTTACCATTGTGTGTCTGGGTGTTTTCACGCACAGTGCACGTGTGTCTAGTTAAGCTCACGGCGCCGCTGATTCTGCCTTGGCTCGGGCTGCCGAAATGGTTCCAAATGACGGAAGTCTCCTGTCCTGTCTGCATTTTATTCTATTTATTTGTTTACTCTTTCTGGCCGGGGCACACATGTGCACGCATCTCTAACTTTCATATGTTGGACAATTCCGTCGCCGTCTGTTTCTGTACACCTTACTCGCTTAAATGCTCCCGCCATTGTCATTTAGCCCCCACATGACACTGGCACGAGCTCGGCTGTCTTACCATTGTGTGTCTGGGTGTTTTCACGCACAGTGCACGTGTGTCTAGTTAAGCTCACGGCGCCGCTGATTCTGCCTTGACTCGGGCTGCCGAAATGGTTCCAAATGACGGAAGTCTCCTGTCCTGTCTGCATTTTATTCTATTTATTTGTTTACTCTTTCTGGCCGGGGCACACATGTGCACGCATCTCTAACTTTCATATGTTGGACAATTCCGTCGCCGTCTGTTTCTGTACACCTTACTCGCTTAAATGCTCCCGCCATTGTCATTTAGCCCCCACATGACACTGGCACGAGCTCGGCTGTCTTACCATTGTGTGTCTGGGTGTTTTCACGCACAGTGCACGTGTGTCTAGTTAAGCTCACGGCGCCGCTGATTCTGCCTTGACTCGGGCTGCCGAAATGGTTCCAAATGACGGAAGTCTCCTGTCCTGTCTGCATTTTATTCTATTTATTTGTTTACTCTTTCTGGCCGGGGCACACATGTGCACGCATCTCTAACTTTCATATGTTGGACAATTCCGTCGCCGTCTGTTTCTGTACACCTTACTCGCTTAAATGCTCCCGCCATTGTCATTTAGCCCCCACATGACACTGGCACGAGCTCGGCTGTCTTACCATTGTGTGTCTGGGTGTTTTCACGCACAGTGCACGTGTGTCTAGTTAAGCTCACGGCGCCGCTGATTCGGCCTTGGCTCTGGCTGCCGAAATGGTTCCAAATGACGGAAGTCTCCTGTCCTGTCTGCATTTTATTCTATTTATTTGTTTACTCTTTCTGGCCGGGGCACACATGTGCACGCATCTCTAACTTTCATATGTTGGACAATTCCGTCGCCGTCTGTTTCTGTACACCTTACTCGCTTAAATGCTCCCGCCATTGTCATTTAGCCCCCACATGACACTGGCACGAGCTCGGCTGTCTTACCATTGTGTGTCTGGGTGTTTTCACGCACAGTGCACGTGTGTCTAGTTAAGCTCACGGCGCCGCTGATTCGGCCTTGGCTCTGGCTGCCGAAGTGGTTTCAGATGACGGAAGCTCCGGCCCTGTCTGCATTTTATTCTGTTTATTTGTTTACTCTTTATAGACGGGGCACGCGAGTGCACGCGTCTCTAACTTTTGTTTGTTGGACGATCCCGCCACCGTCTGTTCCTGTGCACCTTACTCGCCGCCGCTCTGTTGCCTTGAGGGGTTGACATTATCCCCTCCCGCTCCTTGCTTGTCTTTTTTTTTCTCGTCCCGGGTCGGCTCCCCGCGGTTGCGGGGTGGGCGGCTGGGAACAGCGCGTTTTTCTTTTTTATTTGTTCCCTTTTTCTCTTTCCCTCTCTTTCTTTTCTAGTATTATTTGGCTACATTTGTTTCTTTTGTTCATGTGTCGTACATGTGGGCCAGTGCCAACTCCGTAAGAAGAGGAAGAAGATCCCTGTAACCGCAGTGTTGAGAAAGGACAGGCTCTGTCCGAAACGTCGAATCAAAGTAAATCTATGGCCAAATTAAGTGTTTCAACTTTGCAAACACACACACACACACACACACACACACACACACACACACATATATATATATATATATATATATATATATATATATATATATATATATATATATATATATATATATATATATATATATATATATATATATATATTACGAACGTAGGTTGCGTTGGCTCCGCAGAATAAAGATTTAAGAGAAGTGGGCACTTCTACAAAGACACTTTTATTTATCAACGTTTCGACCGCGGTGCGGTCTTCTTCAGGACTGTAGTGGTCTCGCGTCAGATGGACGTTTTAAGTTTGTTAGCTCAAGAGGAGGGAGAAAGGAGTGTAACACGCAAATAGACACAAAAGTTCAAAAAATTGAAGAAAAAATAAAAAATGAAGATGGGGGTGCGGGAAACAGACAGGGACAATATTGGGGGAGGAAGCAAAAAATAGAAAAAAAAGGGGGAAAACTAGTATAGTAAGGAAGGATGGGGTGCAAAAGGAGATGGCGAAACGAGAGAAAGGGAGAGGAAGACGGTGCGGGGGACATGGGCAGCACGGCAACCACAGGCGTACGAAAGGAAAACGTGCAAACACAACACACAAACAAAATGCACAAACACAAAGGGCGTCGCTGCAGATGCGTGGCCAAAGAGGAGCCGCTGCGCAAATGACACTGGCAGTGGCGAACAGGCCAAACCAGGCGCCTTTTGGGGGTCTCACTAATTTCCGGTGAGCCGAGGGCTAGAAAGTTAAGGAAGGAGTGGGCTACGTTAACGAGCACATGTCTAAGAACTTACTCACGGGGTCTGGGTTTCACTGAACGGTGCACCCCTCTCCGTGGGTGGGTCGTTGAACCGACCTCGCCGGGAATACTTGTTTGTAGGGGAGGAGGGCTGGGCTAGCTGTGTGCAAAGATTTCAAATTGTCGGAAAATGTAAGGAAAGAACGTCAAAAGCTTATCAATACTGCACGAGGCAGGATAGTGTAAGGAGGGGTACGATTGCCTGGGATATACACTAGGAGTTATAAAAGGTATGTCTGAGTTAGCCAATTAACGAGAAGTGTAGTATTATTTTGTTTGGAGGTCGTGAATAAAAGAAAGGGTACCAGGCTTTTCGTTAAGACCTTCTTGAATAGTATTAAGCTTGTGGATAAAATAGGATTCACGCTGTTCACGTTCTCGCCTCTTTTTGAAGCCCCCTTGAATAATTGTTACTTTTAGTTGGTCAAATGGGTGTCCTTCTGCGTTTACATGCTTGGATAGGGGAAGATTTGGGAGAGACTTGGCGTGTGCGCGGGGATTGTTAAATCGAATGCGGAATGCAGTGTTTGTCTGTCCTATGTATTGCTGGTTACACAAAGTGCATTCAAGAAGGTAAATAATGTTTGATGAGTCGCAGTCAAAGTTACCGTTGATATATATATATATATATATATATTTATGAAGGGAGCCAACAGTCACCGAAACCAAGGTGCATAGGGGAACGTTAATTTTATTATTATTTTTTTAATGTGTTATGCTTATCAGTGGGAGAATAATACTTAGATTAATAAATTGCTTAAAGAAAATTACTTATAAAGCAGCAGAAAAAACAACCATGCCGCCGGTGGGATCCGAACCCACGACCTCCGAATATCGCGTCCGGTGCTCTTACCAACTGAGCTACGGCGACGGCTGTCCAATCTGCTGCTCTCGTGGGTATTTATGTTTACTGCGTGTGAGCGAGCCTTGAGAGTGTTCACCAGCGCCACCCTCGACCATAGCGGCGGACGTAGCACGTCCTGTAATACCGCGAGCGTGACGTAGAACGTCATCTAACGGAGAGGGCGGAAACTGTGCGAGAGCCCTCTTATGCTACCTATGGCATCAAGACTGCCAGAACCGAGACCCTCGTTAAGCTATTAGCAGACAAGTTAAAGGAAATGAGGGGCCCGTTTGACAAATTTATGAAGGGAGCCAACAGTCACCGAAACCAAGGTGCATAGGGGAACGTTAATTTTATTATTATTTTTTTAATGTGTTATGCTTATCAGTGGGAGAATAATACTTAGATTAATAAATTGCTTAAAGAAAATTACTTATAAAGCAGCAGAAAAAACAACCATGCCGCCGGTGGGATCCGAACCCACGACCTCCGAATATCGCGTCCGGTGCTCTTACCAACTGAGCTACGGCGACGGCTGTCCAATCTGCTGCTCTCGTGGGTATTTATGTTTACTGCGTGTGAGCGAGCCTTGAGAGTGTTCACCAGCGCCACCCTCGACCATAGCGGCGGACGTAGCACGTCCTGTAATACCGCGAGCGTGACGTAGAACGTCATCTAACGGAGAGGGCGGAAACTGTGCGAGAGCCCTCTTATGCTACCTATGGCATCAAGACTGCCAGAACCGAGACCCTCGTTAAGCTATTAGCAGACAAGTTAAAGGAAATGAGGGGCCCGTTTGACAAATTTATGAAGGGAGCCAACAGTCACCGAAACCAAGGTGCATAGGGGAACGTTAATTTTATTATTATTTTTTTAATGTGTTATGCTTATCAGTGGGAGAATAATACTTAGATTAATAAATTGCTTAAAGAAAATTACTTATAAAGCAGCAGAAAAAACAACCATGCCGCCGGTGGGATCCGAACCCACGACCTCCGAATATCGCGTCCGGTGCTCTTACCAACTGAGCTACGGCGACGGCTGTCCAATCTGCTGCTCTCGTGGGTATTTATGTTTACTGCGTGTGAGCGAGCCTTGAGAGTGTTCACCATATATATATATATATATATATATATATATATATATATATATATATATATATATATATATGCCTACAATTGACAAATTCCGATTGATTTGGAAAAGTGGTGCAGCAGTGAGCAGGAAGTCATTGCTGCACAGTCGTCCATAGACCTGTCTGGAGCGGTCCAACGACGCGCGGGGATTACATTGGCGTCATTTACGATTTGCCTAAGGCTCGAAACACCTTCGCGCATGTGCACATTGCCATAGATCGTACTTAACTCCTCATGTATTTAAAAGCAATATCGGGCACGCCAGGCAGTTACAATTGTCATAAATGTGCGACAGAGCGCGCGGTTCGAGCACTCCAGACAAGTGTGTGGACGACTTTACTAACGCGCCCGAATAAAATACCATTAATACTAGTGTCAGTCTACGCTCGCCCAAAAAACATGGATGTAAATCCGCGATGGGTTAAACACATTCATCTAACATATCCCAGCTTCCCTATACTGATAGGTGTGGAATTTGATTTAAATTCATACTGTATTAACATACATGGGGTTCGCACTGCTAAAACCCGAGGTCACAACGCTGCCTTAAACACGAATACACTCGCCAGATTTGACGTGGTGGACGGGTCCTGGTGCACCGGTAATGGGATGCGGTATTAGAGGCACGGGATAGCGACTGCACCCCTATAAACGCAGCTTTCAATACAACACAAATGACGAAAATCCGAAGGAAAGTCTCCTTACCACACTGGGATGGTGTTGAAGAGGAAACTCGGACCAAAAACGTAAGCTCAGAGACGATTGTGTCAACATTACAGGCGGTTCTCAAGGAGTCCACCACCTGAGCAGGAGTAAAGGAAGATCAGCCAACTTCAGACCTCCCACCTTGATGCCCTACCGCCGACGAAAGTCGCGGTGGACAAGACGGGGATAACGTCTCCGTTTAACACATTGGAGCAAATGGCGGCTACAGAAGAAGCAAGTGAAAGAACAACGCTGGGACTGACAACATTCAATATGAGGTCTTAGTAGGAGAAGCTGCATGCTGATGCCCTTTTACGAGTGCGAAATGAGGTTCGCAAAAATGGAAGTTCCACAAGACTGGAAACAGTAATCATCCCGTTACCAGAGGCTCGAAAACCTCCTGCCAGCATTGAATCATTGCGGTCTATATCATTAACGCCCAAAATTTGGAAAATTCCTGAGAAGGTGGTTGCCGCGTTCTTATCGTGGTAGTTTGAAAATGAGCAAAAGAGCCATCCGCGACAAATTGGGTTCCGGTCAAACCTCTGCACGGAAACAGGATTTGCTATACTGGCTGGAGACGTCATTCATCTGTCGTCTCACAGCGAACTTGTACGCGCATGGGTAGCTACGGATGTGTCAAAAGCATCTGATAACGTGTCTCACGCAAGGATACTTCAGAACGTAGAAGATTTGGGCGTTCCTTTGCAGATAGCGAAAGGAGTACATGACCTGCTTAAGGACAGGACATTTTCTATGCGGTTCAATAGAGAACAAATCGGCAAATGCACTTAAAATAGTGGAGTGCCACAGGGCTCAGTCTTAACCGTTTGCTATATCACATGGCTCTCATTCCATTGGCTAATAAATTAGGAGATATGAAACATATACAGTTCATGATTTACGCAGGTGATGTCACGGTATGGTCCACTGATAAACATATTGAGACGCAGACCCTACGTTTACAAGAGGCCTTAAACACACTGGAGGAGTGCGTCCGCAAAGCGGGCTTGGAACTGTCGCCAGACAAGCCCCGCTGTGTTCACGTGGCTAACATTAACGGAAGAAAGAAATTGCAGGCTACAATATTCGCTCTTAAGATACGTATCCAGACATTGCAATGTGTGAATGAACTGATATAATCCTTGGGCCTGACATACGTAAGCCAGGCAAAGGAACCCAAATGCTCCCCGGACAAAGAAAGTGGCAGCTACTACGCCGCACTTCCTCAAACGCATCTCGTCTAGGGGTAAAGAGGTCCGGGCCGAGGTGGCGAGACGTCTTGTAGGTTCAGCACTTCAACCAAGGATACTATAGGTCTCTTCGATTTGGCTGCACTTGCTGCACCAGTTCAAGCGTTGCAGCACCGGCGCCTTTGTTTTTCCGGTGCCGCGGGCGCCCTCTACACTGTTTTCATCATTTTGTCAAGGTGCAGGGCTAGTGCTGCGCGAGTTCTAGGCCTTCGTACACCACATTGAGGAGAGGTGCCAGATAGTGCAAGCATAGAGCGCTACGTACCGCCCAGCCCCGAGCAGACAACGCTAAAGCTCGTTCTCCAGGGTGTTGAGAATGAAGTTCAGCTGCTTCGCAACCAAGACGGTTAAGCCATGGAGAACTCAGATGCACGTTATGCGTACCAGGCTTCAGGTAAGTGAAGCTAGCTGCAGGCTGACGATACACACGGGGTTTGCGGTCAGAAGGAGTTTATTTTCATCGCCAAGTGTAGCGGTAGATTGATTGCTTTAGGTACCATTTGCCTTTCTGAGGCGTCATGCTGTGCTGCTTACACATTTAAAATGTTGGTCTTTGCAGGCGGGCAATGTGTCACGCTGCGGTTCGCGGCCCACAACGTGCATTTGCCCCATCCAGCACAACCGTCGGCACCCGTTTCCGCCACCGATGACAGGGGCGCAACTCCTCTTTCTCAAGCGCCATCCGTGTAATCTGAAGACGCAGAACTATGGAGTTGTCGTAAAACAAAGTTCTTCATTTCCAAATACTGGTAGCTGAAGGACTTGGTTGGAAGAATGCTACCAATGCTACCAAGTGGAAGCTCAAGGTAAGCTAAAATTGCATAGTTTGCGCAAAATCCTGGAATAGATGTGGTACCGGTTTGTGTACATTTTAACGAGGGAAAGCACGACGGAGGAAATGCCCGAGCACATGCCAGTGCCAATTGAGGGTGGCACAACACTGAGGAGGAAGCGGCACAGCCGCTCTCAGCTTGCTCCCCTCTTAGAAGCTCTGGAAAAGATTGGGGAAGCGCGAGAAAGATACGAACGGCGAGAGACGAGCAATTTGAAGCTCGGAAGAAGAGGGAAGATGATGATGACGATGGATTTTTATGGCGCAAGGGCATCTATGCCAAAGAGCGCCATGGCACAAGTTATTTTTCAAATTCTCAAGGTGGGGTCGAAGACCCATTTCCCAAGCATTTCACCCTAAATAAGCCGAGCACCAGACCAGGGGAAAGCTTGTACCCATTGTATCACCGGTGGGTACCCGGCGGCACTGGGGATCGAACCCCGCACCTCCCGCATGCGAGGCGGATGCTCAACCACTTGGCCACCGCTGCGGTAGAAGAGGGAAGAGGCGAAGGCGAAGCAACACGACGATCGCATGTATCGTTTTGACCGCCTTACAGATTTATTAGCTAGGAAGCAAGGCACATCAGAACAATAAAGTTGTTGCAACAGCACTGCACGCTCAAGTTTCATTTTGAAAACATTGCTCATATATGGGGCAATATATCGTGAAACACACCCATGATCATCAGTCTAGCACTGCTCTTTTGGCGATGAACTCGCGAAGAGACCGGCTGTAGTCTGGCAGACTGCTGTCAGTCCCCTTCAAAGGCATCGTTGCCCACGTCTTCTACACGGCCGCGGTCATCCACGAAGGCAAAACATAAGACGGCCTTCTTTTCAAGGCCCAGTCAGCAATTCACGCAGAATAGGTTGCCATCGCCCTGGCAGCCTCCGACTCCTCCTCCAAATACATAATCACCGACTCGCGAGGGGCTTCTCGAAACGTCAAGTAAGGGTTGGCTACTCCCATGACTTATCGCATCTATCAAAATTGTAGCCGAGACTCGGATCCTGCGCACCGATCTGTTGTTTGGGCTCCAGGTCACCCAGGCCTCCGCGGAAACGAAGCAGCTGACGCCGCCGCCCGCGCGCTCTCTCTCCGGGCATTTCCAACGGGACCCAACGCTGACCAGGACTCCGATTTCAATCCGGTTCACACTTTTAAGGAAATATGCGATTACTACAAATCCACGCACCAAACTCTTCCCACCCCGTGCAAAGGGCTGGGGAAGGCGAACGAGCGGGTGCTCCTGCGCCTGCTCACTAACACGATGCTGTGCCTGGAAACTCTAAAGCATTTCGGTCCTCCATTCGACGGGCGGTGCTCACAGTGTGGGGAGGTGTCTGACACCTACCACATGGTGTGGGCCTGCCAGCAGAACCCATCCCTACCCCCTATCCCAAACCCCACCCGGGAGGACTGGGAGGCGGCCCTGTCCGGCTGCGGCACCCTTGAGGCCCACAGGGCCTTAACGCAGCGCGCCCAGGCTACGGCAACCGCCAACTGGGTGCCTGATTACAACGGGGTGGTTGTAAGGGCGTGACCCTTCAGGTCACGACCCCCAACACCTTTCTCTATCATTAATAAATGCTTTCACCACCACCCCCTGTGCCAATGATGTCATCTCCAGGAGGAAGGCCTTCTCATCATTGCATAAATTATGCAGCACACATGCAGCCATGACCATATAACAGCACTGCGCAACAATTTCGCCATCCACAAGATACAGCCTCCTGAAACGCTGCTTCAGCAAGCCGAAAGTGTTTTCGTTTGCCACTCCTTGTTGGCTGCGTCGTCTTTTCCATGATGGAAAAGAGGCCTCATTGTCTCTGAACGGCGTCATTAGCCAAGGCATTAAGGGGTACGCACTGTCCCCGAGAATGCAGTTTTCACCGCATTCCGAATCTGCACGGGTGAAGAACGGGCTCTCCCTCAAGACGCGGGCTTCGTGTACTGACCCCGGAAACCCGATGAAAACATTCAAGAATTTGTTCCTGTCATCACAGATCCCTTGCAGGATGATTGATGGCCGCTTCTTGCGATTCAAGTAAGATTGCGGCGATTCGCTAGGGGTCAGGGTCTGGACGTGGGAACCGTCTATGCAGCCGATGGCGTTCTTCGGGCCCTTTCCACCGCTCTTAGCGAGAAAGCCGGCCTTGATACGAGTCGATTTCGTACTGTTAGGCCAGCATATCACTTTGCCGCTATTGAGTACAAGAAGTGTATGACCTGTGTCACGCATGCATGCAAAGACGATTCTGTGACATCAAATTTGTCCCCTATATATGGCGTACATCGACACTTGCGAGCCGATGTACACGAGGGCAAATAAGCACGTCTTTTCTGCAGATATTTGCTGACGCCCTTGCACTGCGTTTGGGTACAAGGCCGAAATCCTGAGCTTCCCACTAAACCAGTCAAATGTCTGCCTAAACAGTCTAAATAACCTTTTGAACTCATGCTCGTGGTACCTTCTCACGATGTTTTCGTACCCGGCACACGAGTGGCATCTTGCCGCACCAACGCGCACGCAACCAAAATGTACACTTCGTCAAACTAATCGTCGCAGTCGTCGTTGGAGTAGTCATGAAAGTCATTGTATAGTCATCGTCGTCGCTTTCAGCGTCGAGCAGCTCCAAGGCAGCTTCAAAAAGGGCCTCTACGGTGGTGCAAAGGCAAGTGATACCGACGACCGAGATAAGCGGCTGCTAGGCCTACACTTGTGTCTTCGTTTTGGCAGCGCTTGTGTTGCTGGTGTCGCCGCTGCACTTTAACTGGCGCTGCACGTTGGCGGCACCTAAAGTCACTGGAACGGGAAAAGTACCGCAACCAGCCGCCATATTTGGTCCAGCGCCGCTGAAGCGACGGCCGCGCGCAGTCTCTACGCAGGCATGAACTGCACAAGCGTCACTACGCGACTGGAAATGCTGTGCACGCTTATCTCGGCCCATAAGAGCAAGTGCGACGTAATGCTCCGGACGATCTGCGTGCCGGCGGCCGCGAGAAAGAAGCGAGCGGGCCATTTATGGCGGGGAATGACATGTCACCGCGGAGAACGAATCGGGAGAGCGCGCGCGCTGGCCCGGCGGCGCGGCGGCGAGAGAAAACGAATGCGATACTTTTCCCGTTCCAGTGACTTTAGCGGCACCTAGTGTTCCTGTATATGCTCCCGCCGTTCCTGTATATGCTCCCACGGCGCTTGAAACAATAAATAGGAACCCAATGCACACCATCACGGTGCCAAAACTCACAACAATCGCGATTCTCCAAGCAATATGCGCAGTTGAATACGCTGACTGAACGCATTGAACACCGAGAGGAGACAAGAGATCTCAAGGGAAATAATCTTACGCCCGTCGCAGCTATATGCAATGAATTGGCAGCACAGTCACCAAAAATGATAGACCTCCCGCCGTGGGCGTATACGACAACAACCACAAACAAGACGACCAAACTCCATTGAAAAGCAAAGCGCACAAATCGAACTGTGGTTGATACAACTCAGGAGTGTGTGCAGCTTATACGGACGCATCAGTGATAGAAAAGGGCGGACGAACGGCTACTACAAGTCCTACGCATTCGGAGTTAATCACTCGTCAGGAATACGTCTCCGACCATACGGAGACGTTTGTGATGGAGCTCTACGCTATCCATGATGCAGTGAAGTCTAAATACATACTTTCTATAAAAGAAGCCCTTATCTACACGGACTCCTTGACGGCTATTAAACAACTTGAAAGAGTAACTGAGCATCACTCGTGAGATGCACAACCATGATGCCCTCAATATTAAAATAAACGCACCAAGTTACTCAGAATTACTCATTTCCATCCACCCAAGCGCAGCTATACGGCTGCAGAAGAAAGCTGTTCCTACTTATACCACTTGGTGTTATTGATAAACTTACTCTCGCCCTACCATATGCTAGCCGTTCCGGTTATCTCAGGTGGTAGAGCGACTGCTCAGGTGAAGCGGTTGTGCCGTGTTTGAACCCCGGACTAGAAAGAATTTTTCTTTAGCTACAAAGTTTCTGAGAAATCTGTATAGCTTTCTTTTGTAGCCTTGTGGCTGCGCTTGCGTGGATGGCAATGAGTAATTACTTTCTTATTAAAAATATACTCCAGCTTGAGGGGTTCCCTAACATTTGGCCGTGATACTCGGTGGTCACTAGAGAAACAAGGACGCCCTTTCACACCACACCCCAATTGCGAATGCCTCGCCCTCTAGCCGACCTTTTGATCTCTTCCCATCGTGTCGTCCTCAATAAGGAGGAGTACACGTGCTTTGACTCCTTCATGCACTTCCCCCCTCCCTCGTAGCATAACGACACTGGAGGAGGCATCTCAGAAGAATAATGGCTGGGGCGGCCCTTACCCTGTCGGTGAATTTCTGATGGGGCTCTCAAGAAAATGTGAGCTCAGCGCGTGTCGCAAGTGCACCACGCCGGCCTTTGATGTGGCTCTTTGCTACCTTTTGTGGACTTGCCTGGGAACGCAGGACTCAGGAAGACGATCACTGGAAGTTGGACTCACGGCTGCAAGGAAGGAACCGCTCTACTTGTGGATAGCGGACAATGCTAAGAGCCGGAACCTGATAGGGTTTCTTGAAATGAATAGGCTCCACGACCTATTTTATGTCATCGTCAGCCTCTTTTTATGTCACATGGCAAGTCTTCGGATAAAAGAGAAGGAAAAAAAATATTGCCGAAAGGACGAATAGTTCAGGGTATACGTCGACCTAAGGGGAGGTGTTTCAACATTTCGGCTCCACGATCACGTTCTCATCTTGGAAAGGGACCCCTTTATCACATTTCGCAGAGCACCGTGCTGAATGCTGTTCAATAAAAAAAGTGCATGTGTCTTGTTGGGGGGCGCTGCGAGCGATCGAAGCGAGCGGACCTGTGCTGCATGGGCTCCGCGAAATTTCGACTCTTCGGTGCCGAAAGACCATCGTTCCACCAAAACTTTTGGATAAATCGAAAAGATCAAGAAACCAGGGCCACGAGGACACCGATTTTGACCCGCTAGGCCCATTGTTTGGACTTTTATCGGGCTTGGAAGACGGAACAACGTGGTCGGAGAGCTAAGCCAAACGCTAGGCCGAGCACCTCCACGCCCGAGCGAGCGCGCCACCGAGCCGAACACCATTCGGAACAGCGGACATGGCAGCTCGGGCACAGAATAACCTCACCGCAAGCAACATAACAACTGGTCCAATCCAAGGACAGGATAAAACTCAAGAAATGGAGGTAGTGCCGATGACCACGTGTTACGACGCGAGGACCGGGACAGGCCCCAGCGAAAACGGAGAGGAGGAACGCATGCATCAGGAGAACGGGAGTGACCTGACGCAAGACGAAGAAACCAATTGGGAGATATATTACTCCAGGAAAAGCAAGAAAGGGAGAGGGCGAGCCAACGACGCCAACTCGAAAGCCACAACACACCCCATCGGAAAGAACAAGAAGGCGCCAGCTCACACGGCAGCAGGTGGGATGACGCAATCGGACAGCAATAAAAGCACGAAGACACAGGGACGGCGAGGACATCAACGGCAAAACCTGCCTCCGCTTCCAAGGAGCGACGCGAAGATGATAATCAAACCAAGAGGAGGACTCAAAATACAGGACATGAAACCATATCAAGCCACACAGGCCATCGTACAGTCTTGTGGAGGGAAGATCAAAGAAGACTTTCTGGTCAGACTACGGCCGGGCTCCAATATCATAATCGCAAGTACTTCGAATGACGACTCTGCGAATGAGATTAGGAAAATAAGAGAGCTCCCGATCCAATGAACAAGCTACCAAGTCCAGGCTTACGTGGCAATGCCTAGCAACGTCACACGGGTCGTTATACACGGCCTACCATCAGGAATATCACCCGAGGAACTGGAGGCCAGGCTGAGAATAAGATCGCAGGGCACAGACATCCTGGCAGCAAGGATGCTAGGGAAATCAGAAACGGCGCTGATAACCCTCGACGGCCCAGACCCGAAATGGATAATCTTCAGCGCCGGTGAATACAAGACTTACCCCTACAGACCCACGAGGCAGTGCTGCTTCGTTAGCGGAATGCAGAGACACCGCTCCGATGTATGTCCAACACCGGGTGCGAGAACCTGCAGACGCTGCGGGGCAACTAACCCGGAGGAAAACCACGAGTGCCAACCCAAGTGCATGATATGCGGGGAAGACCACCTGGTAGGAACCATAGACTGCAAAAGAAGGCTGAAGACCACTGCGGAACTGAGGCGCCGCCAAGGAAAGCCGGGACAACAACGGTGAAGCCACAGCCGCGGCCGGGGACGACGACCACGGTGGTTCGGGCCGGAGAACGAGAGCAACAGCCGCTCCCGCAGCCGGGTCAGCCAGGCCGAATCCCGCTCAAGAAGTCGGAGCCGGGGACGTAGCCACAGCAGGGGACCCAGGGACGAGTCCTTCCCACCGCTCGGCACCCAGGGCACCAAGCAAGCGGCATCAAAGCAACAGCAGCAAAAGAGCGGAGTGAAGGTGAGCTGGGGAGCGGGCCCTCCCAAATCACTTTATCCGCATTCTGGGCAAAACAATAATAACAAACTGGACGAGGAAAACAGAACACTTAGGAAAGAGATAGAACTATGCAGAGAGGAAAACAGACAGCTCAAGAAGAAAATTAGAGAACTCATAAATGAGATGCAAACAATAAGAACAGGAAGCCCGCCAAGGATAACACCGGCATCACAAAACCAAACACAGACGTCAGCAAAAGACAATAGCTTAGAGGACCAGATGAAGAACTTTATGCAAAGCATACAGGCACAAATGCAGACAATGCAGAATGCGCTAATGCAACAACAACAAGAAAACCAATACTTTCGTAGCTTCATTAAAAGCCAAACCACGCAAAGAATCACTAACGAAGCCAGGGATAGGCTTTACAACGACAGAAGGTTCGGAAATGAAAACCAAAGCAACACCAATCAATCAGCATGGCAGGACACAACAAACTAAACATATGGCAGTGGAACTGTAGGGGATACAGGCGTAAGCAAGGACTCCTACAGCAGTTTATATATAAACAAGGGGCATCGCCCGATTTCATACTACTACAAGAGACTAACACAACACCGACATTAAGGGGCTATCAATGCCAGGAGATAGGACGGATAGCAGCCCTAATTAGCAAAGACCTAGTCACCATAGAGCACAATGAAATCACGGACATGGGAATCGAACACATAATCACGGAGGTCATTCCCAAAAAGAAACACAAAGCCAAAAGCACGTTCATCATTAACCTATATAGCCCGCTCAGACAAAAGAACGGCAACTTCCAAAGACTTTTTGCGGAAGCGGGCAGTCTAGCAAGATCGTATACCCTAATCATAGCTGGGGACTTTAACGCGAGAGACCCAAGCTGGGGCTATCAAAAAGGCGAGAAAAAGGGACAGCAGATATGCATAGCAGCAGAGAATACAAACTGCACCCTCTTGACCAATGAAAATCAACCCACGCGTCTAGGAAGTAGCGTCAGCCCGGACACGTGTCCCGACCTAACCTTTGTAAGAGGAGCGAGACAGGCTGAGTGGGAGAACCTGCCGGAGAACCTAGGGAGCGATCACCACATAATAAAAATCACACTAGAGGCGTAAAGGATCAAAAGGAAAATAGGATCAGCCCACATTACAGACTGGGATGCATTCCGAGACAGCAGCAGACAAATAAAGGACAAAATCACCTCGATCGAGGACTGGAGCGAGCAAATCAGACAAATACAGGAGCGACATAGGCAAGAAATAGACAGGACGGAGACCACACCGGAAGTGAAGCCTAAAATTCTCAGGCTATGGGAGGCGAGAAGTGGGCTCACGAAGAGATGGAAAAGACAGAAACTAAACAGAAATCTGAAGAAAAAAATAGCGGAGATCACGCAGAAAGCAGAAGAGTACGCAACGCAACTGGCTAGGCACGGCTGGGAACAGTTCAACAGCTCACTGAATGGTACACTCAGCACAGCGAGAACGTGGCGGAATCTTAAAGCGCTAATGGATCCCAACAAAACAAAAGCAGAAAGCGGCAAAGCCATACAATGACTAGTACACCAATTCAAGGGCAGCAACGATGACTTGATCGAAGCGATCAAGGCGAAATGCTACGGCAACAACAGGCCCCAAGAATACAAAGGAGAATATCAGGGAGAGGATAATCCACACTTAGACAGGCCGATAACAAATGAAGAAGTCTACGCAGCAGTTAGAGCGATAACCAAGAATACGGCAGCGGGAGCAGACAAGATCAAGAATTCGCTCATCCGCAATCTAAGCGATGAAGCAATAGCCCAGCTCACGGAATATCTAAATGAACTATGGGCCACAGGCACCGTCCCCAAAGACTGGAAGCACGCGGAGGTGGTCATGATACCAAAACCAGGCAAAAAGCTTCAGATAGAGAACCTAAGACCCATATCGTTAACATTATGTCTAGGCAAACTCTACGAAAGAGTCATCACGAAAAGAATACAGCAACACCTTGAAGACGAGGAACAATACCCCCAAAGTATGTTCGGCTTCAGAGCAAACTTGTCAACCCAAGACATCCTCCTACAAATCAAAGAGGAAAGAATAGACACAATTCCCAAAACAGGAGAAAATATCGTAATGGCCTTGGACATCAAGGGTGCTTTTGACAACGTCAGTCATGAAGCAATCATGGAAGGAATCAACAATAACAGGTGTGGGAGAAGAATCCACAACTATGTAAGGGCCTTCCTGTCAAACCGCACGGCCACGGTAGGACTGGGAGACCTAAGAATCGAAACATTTAACACACCAAACAAAGGAACTCCACAAGGATCGGTGATCTCACCGGTCCTGTTCAACATGGCAATGATCGGCCTCGCACGCCAGCTGAGCAAGATCAAAGGTATCCAGCATGCCATGTATGCGGATGACATCACTGTCTGGGTCAACCAAGGGTCACTTGGCCGAAAAGAAGAACTATTGCAGAAAGCAGCGACATGCGTGGAGGAATACGTCAGGGCTAGTGGACTCGCGTGCGCAACCGAGAAATCGGAAATTCTGCGGGTCGGAAAAAAGCCAACGTCGGAAGAATTGACAGTGCGTTTGGAAGGACAGACCATTCCGGAACGAAACATGATAAGAATACTGCGTATGTGGATCCAAGGATGCAATAGATGCAGCCGCACACTCAGTCTCCTAAAACAATCAACACAGCAAGTCAGCAGAATGATCACGCGTCTCACAGAAAAGGCACGCAATGAAGGAGGGAGATACAGTAAAGCTGATTAAAAGCCTCGTAATAAGCCGGATCACCTATTCCCTGCCGTATCACCACTTGACAAAGAATGAGAAGGAACAAGCGGACACGCTTATAAGGAAAACCTTCAAAACAGCACTAAACCAACCAAGAAATACATCAAATGAAAAACTCTTGATGCTGGGCATCCACAATACCTTCGAAGAGCTACGGCCCAAGCTGGATCGCAACTAACCAGACTCCAGCAGTCGACCACTGGCCGTGCGCTCCTCCGCAGGTTAGGGTATAGCAGTAAAGAAACAGAAGGCAGAGTAGCAAACATACCAGACGAAGTCAGACAAACCATCAGAGTCTGCTCTTACCGAGAAACATGGACCCAAACCTGCACGCGGCTAGACGAGCCGCTAGGGCAGAGTACGTAGAAAAACACCTAGCTACCAAAGAAAACACGGTGTACACGGATGCAGGCCTGTATCCGTGGAACAGGCACACCAAAGAACATTGAGTTACATCAATGGTCGTCAACCAGAGCCTAGAGGTGGTCACGTGTGTAACAACCAAAAAGTGTTCGGTAACCGAAGGGAAAGAAGTTGCCGTAGCTCTGGCAGTAGCTGAAGGGAACCGACTAAATAAATCACTCACGATTCTGACGAACTCGAAAGCCGCGTGTAGAAGCTACACGGCGGGAAGAATATGCAAGGGAACACTGCAAATCATCCTCCAGGCAGGGCCTCTCAATACATCATTACAACAAAAAATTTTTTGGATACCGGGACACGCCGGAGTGGAAGGGAACCTGAGGAGACAGTCTAGCTTGCGAGATGACCCACCGAGCAGACACAACGGAGTCAAAGGAACATACCACAACGGTAGAACCCACATATGCAGAAATACTAAATTACCACAGAGGAAGGAGACTGACGTATCCTCCACCACACCCGTTGCTGATACAGCACGAGGCAGTGGGATGGCGAAGATTACAAACAGGTACGTTTACAAACCTACACACACTACATAAGATGTATCCAGGACAATACAATGGCAAATGCACGTGGTGCGGGGCAACCCCCACGCTATATCATATTACATGGGAATGTAGACACAACTATGCATTCCATAAACTAGAAAATCCCAGTGCGGAACAGTGGGAGGGCCTGCTCACCAGCAGCGAGCTGGCGGTCCAGAGAGGACTCGTGCGGCACGCAAGCGAGGTGGCAAAGCTCAGCGGGGCCCTGGAATGAGGACACCGACCATTGGAACTCGGAGGATGAAGACGTCCGGAATCCGCTGAACCCAAAGAAACGAAAATAAAGTTTTATTCATTCATTCATGTGTCTTGTTTTACGAGCAAAATCAGTTCCCCAGAAGAGCAGCAGAAGCGCACCATTTTGCCGACCATAAAGATAGATGCAAAAGTCTGAAATATATTTCTTACATGGTAAAAACCTTATTTTATCGAGTTGATGTTTTCTGGTGTCAATATCTTTTTACTTGTTTGAGACGCAAAAGCGCCAGTTTAATTTATTCTGTTATGAATTGTTATCCACTGAGATAAAAAAGATATGTAGTTTTAAAGCTTTGAAAAGAAACACGAAAAGAAGCACGCAAATATATTTCACCATTCCGGATGACACAGAAAGACAGATCGTTGAGCCAATTTGTGACACATGTTAAAGAAAGGGAAGATCGACTTAAAGAACGACGCGTCGAAGGCGCACGCGACAGTTAGCGCAACCAATGACGCATTGCTGAAACTCAGCTCTCCCCCTTTTCCGAGCTCTTTATCTAAAACGGGTTTTTTTATCTGCTTTAAAAGGTATTTGCTCAGGACAGCCCGCCAACGGCCTTTCTTGCTGCCGATTGTCGGCAGTGGACACACACCCATGTGTGCTTTTGCTGAAAAAAAAAAAAACAGAGGGCATGCGCCTTTATATCTAAGATCATGCTTTAACATAACAGCACAACGTCAGACGGACAAGGAAGGAAGACAGAAGAAATAGGAGAAAGGACGAAACAAGCGCTGTTTTGCCCTTTCTGCTCTTTTTGCCCATCATCTATGGTCATGTGATATTTCGCTCTTAAAGGAGTATAGACATCTAATTTTAGTGGCATGTTCTTTTTTCTTCTGAGCCGCCGCTGTGGCTCAGTGGTTATGGCGCTCGGCTGCTGGCCCGAAAGACGCGGGTTCGATCCCGGCCGTGGCGGTCGAATTTCGATGGAGGCGAAATTCTAGAGGCCTGTGTGCTGTGCGATGTCAGTGCACGTTAAAGAACCCCGGGTGGTCTAAATCTCCAGAGCCCTTCACTACGGCGTCTCTCATAGCCTGAGTCGCTTTGGGACGTTAAACCCCCATAAACCTAAACCTGAATGTTTTCTTCTTTACGATGATGCGGAAGAGACTACTACGTATGAATCATCACGTGATATTCACCTACGACCACTATATAATTTGTATTTGAATTTTTTCTGTCACGCTATTCGGTTTCGATTTCGACAGTGGAGCGATGACTGTGACGTCAAACTGTGCTTGTAGGTCACGTTTGACATGGACAAACTGCGATATAACCGCTGCTTCGTCGATTTAATTCTCTACAATGCAAAATATTAAGGCAACCTGCCTCAAGAGCCTGAATGACCACGAATGTAGAAGCAGCGATTATATTGCAGTTTTCTTCACGGCTCATGTGTCCCATAACCACACTTTTACGTCACAGTGATTATATTCGGCTATTGAAACCGAAACTGCACAAGAAAGAAATTCGATTATAAATTACTCAGCGGCCGTGGGAGAATACCACGTGGTAATCCATGTATAATAAGGCCTTACGGATCTCTGCACAGAATAAAAAACTCACCCAATAATCAGGTGTCTACACTCGTTTAAGTTAAAAATGTCAGTCGATTTGGGCAATTAGGCCAAATGCGTAAATGTGCACTAACGTGACGTCAATGGTCGCTTGGAGCTACGACCTATTATTCAGGAAATCTTGACGCAGATTAACACAGTACGAGAGGGAGAAACGCACACACACACACGAGTGCGCTCGTGTGTGTGTGCTTACACCAACTGGCCCAACGTTCTTTTCTACGACCTACTGGGTGGTTACAGGCTACCAAATAATTCTCACCCCAACTTCTTCCGTTTGGGAGGAGCAATGCGAAATGGTGCTTCCGCAAATATTGAGCTACATAAGAAAGAACTGTCTGGGTGTGGGGTTCTCGCAGAAAACACGTCAGTGACATATCCACTGCGTCTAGATGGAAGCGCCGTTTCTTCTTTAGGTGCCTCATCCATCTGCTGCACAACCGCGAACATATTCCATCGTGCTGACCGGCACTTTCACATGAATTTCCAGCCACTGCACAAGGAAGTGAATGCTATAAAGACAGGTTCCGTGATTTTGTTCTTTTAGGCAAGAACACACAAGAATCTGTGCCCATTACGGGCAAGGGTCAAATGGGGAATGCAGTTGGCAAGCCCACCGATGGCGGCTATTGACTTATTAACAAAGCATACCCGCACTTTTGAGGATTTCCTTTGGAATGACAAACAGTTGAGCTGATGGTTCCCTAAAGAAGCTCTAAACAAGCAAACAAAAAATTACGAGACACTTTGGCAACTAAAGTGTTGAGAGCTGAAAGCCAACCATTCTGTGACCATTTTCACAATGCCGTGACGACTTCCGATGGATGTGACGTCACACCGTTTCCTTGGCGATATCGACGTCCATGCTATTTCGACGAAATTTCGGCATTTTTGTCTATAATTAGTTAACCTATTATTATAAGTCATCAAACTTGGCTTCTAGGTTCACTTTTCCCTCTTCTATCTGAGGCTACTATTCTTTTTCTGCTATCAATTTTAGTTCCTGAGTTAAACGTGTAACACCCTCTGCGAACGGATGAGAGTATGACCCAATAAAGGCTTTTGCCTTAAAAACCCATCAACCGTGCCGCACTCACGTAAAACGTTGAGGCTTCTAGTTTATAAAGCAGTTTTCTGCGCTTACTATGTTTGGCTTGAAACGATTCTGAATGGCTTGTCGCATGGGTTTAGAAATATAGGTTTCTGCCTTTCGCGGCACATTATATCCAAGGAGCCGAAACCGACACAAACAAGTCGGATACATATGTGATGACACCGGGACCGAAAAGGTCAACCGAATGGCTTTTGAGCAAGGGAAAAACGCAACGACTGACTGCTACAGTACAGCACAACATATCTTAATTTGCACCACCCTTTTCTGCACTTCTCTCTGGACACCTTAGTCGCGCCATGAGGGAACGGGTGAAGGAGGGGTGAATGAAGAGAGAATGAGGTGCCGTAGTGAAGTGCTGCAGATAAATTTCGTCCACTTTGGGTTCTTGAACGTGCACTGATATCACAAAGTACAGATGGTTTTTTTTTATGAATTGGCTGGGCATGAGGGCCCAGGTTGTATGACCGTTTCTCTCTTTTTACTGTATTAACATAATAATCCTCCTTGGGTGAAAAACCCGTTGGCTATGTGGATGTGAAGCCTCCGCCCTTTTTTTGGTGGTTGCAGCGCTGGGCATCCATGAGCAAAAATGCATTCCCACCTGCGAACCACCACACTCAAAGTTCTCCCACCTCCACCCTGCAAAGACTCCGTCCAAAAACACCCACCACCAATCTGCACCAGAAGATCACCCAGCTCCGAAATGAAAAAGTGAATGTGAAATTCATATGAAAGATGTTGCGGGAAGGCGGTCAAAGTAAAAGTGAAATGGCGAATCAACACTGCTAGATCACATTTATTCGATAAGATAATATGACCGCTTGAGCATTTTGTTTTCGCTATTCCTACCAGAACGTTCACCACGTCGAACTCGAGGAATTATATTTCTTAAATATAACGTTCGCGTAGCGTCGAATATTGCAATTAGAATACGAAATTCTTAAGGAAATATACGTGGAGCAAACAGACGATTTAATCTTTGAAAATATGCTTGCAGGCTGTGGAAGGCGCAATGCACAGCGAAGTGAAGGTAACTTTTAGACGTGTACAGAAACGAAGTATCCGGGTGCCCGTTTTTTTTTCTTTTGAAAGAAGCCTAAGGGCATAATGATCATGACAATGAGCTCTAAACACCAGTGCGCAGCAGTAATAACTATACAAACGATTTTGTGCTGGCAGTTTTGGTCTCATTCAGCGCCAGGGCTGAAGTGCACCATGAAGTCTACGGTCGACCAGCCAACTTGGACTACCACAATTTTGATGACGTCGGCGATGCCGGCAAGCACTGGTTCCGGAGAACAACCACTGTGCTCGGTGACCTCACAGTAATTGGGGAAAGTGTACCTTGATGTCACTCGAAGTGGTTGAAAGTGCCGAGCGGCTCTTCAGAAAACATTGAAAACCATATGAAATTAAATCATTTTAAATCATATATAATGTTAAACACCTGCAACAGAAACTTTCCAGAAACCAGTCATATTAATTTGTTTACGCCAGAATTTTTGTGTCTGTACCCCTTTAAAGCGGACGCACATAGACAGGTCCTTTTGGCTGGCTTTATTATTCCATTCTTACTTCCCACAGCAGCTCGAACAGTTCACAAAATGCACCGTCATGACATCCTGCAGTCGCGCGCTTTCATGCAGGGCCCGTAGACGCCCATTCGGTAGTGACCCCACGCACACACGCAGCCGATGAGCAAGTCACGACTGCACACCGTCTCGTGCTTGGGACACCGGCAGTTCTCACAGATTACTGCGTCAGACGTCGGTAGCCCTGCGTGTTTACATCGAACAACAAGATGCAGTGAGCTTAGCGTTCATGCTAGCTCTAAAAGAAATAGTCGACAAAGAAAGGGCCATAAAATTGTAGTTTAATCTTTCATTCATAAGGCCTTTTGCAACAAATGCCAAGAGAACCTAGAAGAAAGAGTAATATGAGACATTAATTGCATAAAATCGTCTCCCCATCGATTTCGGCGTCATCTGCCACAGAGGGATAACAGCTCTTATAGCGTTGTTGTCGGCCATATGCTGATATTACTGATTCCTCTGTGATCCCGAACCTCATACTAAGTTTTTTTCAGTCTGTGCTTAGCGCCCCAGCAACGAACACTGTGCCATCGGATTCTCCGTCTCTCAAATACAAGAATCAACACTGCCCAACATTTAATTAACGTGCGAAGAAGTGCTATCTCTCGTGCTAAATATAAATTAAAAAAGCGTGTTGGACCGCACGACACACCAAACACCTTTTCTATGCAGGTATTCGGAAAGGATAACTCATTACCTGGTAATTACATTTAAAACCTCAGAGCAGAAACGGGTTCCTAATGACTGGCCTATTGCTGAGCCGGTCCCGGCACATAAAACTAGAAGCCGCGAGGCAGTTGAAAACTACAGGAAAATCTCTTTGTCTTGTGTGCGTTGCAAACTTCTGGAGCACAAATTATTAAAGGCAATCTATATAGATTTCGAATCAACAAAAGGTTTTTTGCAAATCAGAACGATTTTCGGCAAAAAACTCAATTGTACCACAACTAGCAGCGTCAAATAATGACTTCGCGAAGGCTGTCAACGAGAAGAAACAAATCGACGCAATATGCCTTGAGCTTTCGAATGCTTTTGGGCAGAGTCCAACACAGTGATCTAATTAACAAACTAGTACTAATAGAAATCATTCATAAACTTATGCACTGCATAACAGTATATCTAAGCGGTAGATAGCAATTTGTCGAAATCGCGGGTAGTAAATAAGAAATATTAAGCGCAACCTCCCGTGTACCCCAGGAGTCCGTCTTGGGTCCCGCTTTGTTTTTAATTTATAATAACGACATTGCTTTCAATATTAAAAACATATTTTACAGTGGGACTTTCTGCCGACGCCTGCCTGCTCTAGTGTGCTACAAATAATACAGATAACCAAAAAGCACTTAATGATGCTCTCGTAGCAGTCGAAATAAAGGTGCATTGTAAGGCTGGAAAAGTAACATACTTGTAGAAAAAAGAGTAGTTTTGCGGGTCACGAGCAAGACCAAACATGTCCATGAGTACTGTTATTTGCTAGGATCTACCGCCCTTACTACAGCAGAACACTTAAATACCTGGGAATTGTTATTTCTGGAGATTTAAGCTGGAAAAATCGTGTGCTAAAATATGGTCTGCCCCTGAAAAGAAACTGGTCTTTGTGTCGAAGATTAAAACAGGCCTCACAATAAGCCAAATTAACTGCCTTTTTAACTGATGTGCGACAACACTAGAAAATTCCAGCATTATATGGGACCCCGTAATAGTGCATTAATAAAAATCGAAAGCGTGCAAAGAAGAACAGCTCGATTTATAATGTCTAGACATATGCTCACTGACAAGGTAACAGAGATGCTGCGTACTTAATGTGCCACCTCTAGACGAACGTCTCCTATTGACCTGATTAAAAATTTTATTTCAGCTTTCAAGAAATTTCCTCAATATCATTAGTTCCCATTAATTCGTCGCCATACAACTTAAGCATCCGAGAGCAAGCAATAAATATTGTCACCAAAGCCCCCGAATTCACGGAGTAACGCGTACGCTAATTCTTACTTGCCGAAGACGATAGTAGTATGACATCATTTAACGGGATCTTTTTTTTACATTCCAGTACGTTATAACAGAAAAAGAGGACTACACTCGCCAAGAAAGAAAAAAGAGAAAAACAAAGGCATTTCGGGGCCTGTACGGGTCCCTTGTTCACAATGGCAGCGGATGGGCGAAGGTGGTGACTAATGTACGGTGCAGGTGGCGTAATGAGCATGCGTAAATCTCAGGAAGATTACCCCCTGTTCGGTTTAAAACGGAGAAGCGACGGAGAAGTATTTATCGTCCCGCTTACTTTTAGAATCGCTTCACATCCAAACGACACCACATGTTTTAAACCGAACGAGGAGTAATCTTCCTGAGGTTTACGCATATTCATTACGCCACCTGCACCGTACATAAGTCACCACCTTCGCCCATCCGCTGCCATTGTGAACAAAAGACCCGTACGGGCCCCGAAACGTCTTTGTTTTTCCCTTCTTTTTATTTTTTAGTGAGTGCTCCTCTTTTTCTGTTATTATGTTCCCTCCTCGCCAGACGGGATTCCGTCAAACACTGGACTCCAGTACGTTGGCAATATGTGGCAATATTTTCTTTTTTATTTTTTGTGCGATTTAGCTTATGTCAAAAGTAACTATTTATTAACACTGCATCTCTAAAATAATGCATTACGTGGCAGGAATGGTGACTCTGTAGATGAAGATGAAATTTGTATTTTAGTAGGCGATATTCAGAATTCCGCAAGTGCACTTTCTCACATAACTATATTGCCAAAGATAAGATGGCCGACTTCTCTATAAACAAAAAAAAACTGCGAGGGGTACAATACAGGTGCTAAGGGTACAGATAGAATGCACGAAATGCATTTTGGAAGAATCAAACAAAAAAAACTAGTACTTCTTGCTTTGTTTCAGCTGGAAACGCACGGTCACCCTTCTTGTCTTGGGCAAAGTTGTCATGCAGGAAAGCGCGCTTGTGGAATTTTGAATTTGGTTGGTAACAACTTTATTTAAAAGTCCTGCAGAGCTTTCGCCGACGGGGCCTTAGGTCTCCCACGTGGGGACTTCGAGGTGTTGCCTCGCCGTCGCCTTGCGGGCCTGCTGGACGGCCCAGAGTTGGTCACCGAGGCTGGGGCTGCGCAAGGCAGCGGCCCTCCGCGACGGGAGGGTTCCGGAGTTAGCACCATCAGGGTTTTTGCTACAGTCCCAAAGCATGTGGGGTAAAGTTGCTATAGCAGTGTGGCAGACCTGAATTTTGAATATGCCCTAGGATATTTATAATTCCGCACGTGCAGTTTCCCGCATAACAATGATGCCTAGGGCAAGATGGCTGCTCCTCTCGTGTTACGCCTCACCACGGTAACAGCCCTATGGACAGTAATATTTGTAACTAACTAACCAACAAATAAACAAACTATCTAAATGAATAAGTTCACAACGCCAACAAAACAGAACAGCACGCACCTACGGCTTCAGTTCATACCTGGCAATTACAACAAAACTGCTTGACTTATTCTCGTATACGTTACTTCTTAGAAGTGATCTGCCTCGAAATAAGTGAAAATGATACAAACATCTAGCTTTTATCTCAGTTGGCAGAGCACCGTACGTGAAACACGGAGGTAGTGGGTTCGGATCCCACCAACAGAATGTTGTATTCTTCTAATTTATAAGCAATTCCCTTTCAGACGTTAAATATTTATAATATAAATTTCTCATTCCTCAGAAGCACAAACTAAAGAAAGTAGAAATATTCTCTTGTGCTTTCCTTGGTTTCTGTGACTGTTCGCTTCTTTCACTTGTATTTAATAACGAGCCTTAATGCCAGTTCGCTCACTGCCAGTTCGAGAGGTTCTTTCACCCAGAACTGTATGACAGCCAACCTGGCACTTCACTGCGAAACAACCAGAGAAAAGCATGAAACGTGGAGATCAATTAGAAAAGGTTGCTAGATTATGAACTTCTTTCTGAAGAGCGCTCAACATCAATAAATAAATAAATAAATAAAATTATTAGTTTTGTACGGCGGCGGTTTATTGAAAAGAGCTGGGAGGACAGGAGCAGCGACAAGAAGAGTCCGAGGGCAACCAGGTCGGGCACAGACACATGTGGCGACGGCAATACTGCTGACTCGCAATACCATATTCTTCGTTGTCACGAGTCATCTGCTTTGTATTTGTCAGCTTCTTCTTTACAAACACCTCCGGGGAGAAGAGCCATCCTGGCGACTTACGGCGGCTGTAAGATGGAGGGGTTGTAGTAAGGCTTGAGAGGCTGAATGCAAACTGTCTCGCTGCCGCGGCGGCGGAGATCGGGAGACGGCATGAGGGGCGATACTGGGTGTAAGTCGTGAGTGACCGGGAGATTTGGCGACAATCTTCTGCTTGTTGCGCGGCTTCGGAAACAGGTTTATATTCGGAGGCGTCAGGTTGGAAGGGCAGAATGGCGTCTATTGTAGCAGGTGGATGACGGCCGTAAAGAAGAAAGAAGGGAGAGAAGTCAGTAGTAGACTGCAGGGCGGGGTTGTAGGCAAAAGTTACACAAGGGAGCATGAGATCCCAATTCGAGTGGTTGGATGAGACATATAGAGAGCATGTCCCCGGGGGTGCGGTTTAATCGCTCGGAGAGGCCGTTTTTCTGCGGATGATAGGCGGACGTGGTTCGATGTATTATGTTGGAGCAGGATTTTGACGACGTCGGACAAAAAGTCGCGTCCGCGGTCGCTAAGCAGTTCACTAGGTGCACCGTGACGAAGGTAGAAACGTTGCGACAGGAAGGAGGCCACGTCTGCCGCTGTGGCAGACGGAAGGACGGCGGTTTCCACATACCTCGTGAGATGATCATCCGCAACGATAGCCCAACGGTGACCGGCCGCAGTGTACGGAAGCGTGCCGTAGAAATCAATGCCGATACGGTCGAAAGGGCGTGGTGGGCAAGGGAGCGGCTGCAACACTCCAGCAGAACGATGAGGAGATGCCTTGCGATGTTGACAGGCGAGACAAAGCGCACGTATTTATGTACGAAAGGGTACATGCCGCGCCAGTGGTAGCGCAACCGGATGCGGGCGCATGTCTTGAAAACTCCCGCGTGTCCGGATTGTGGGCAAGTGTGGAAATAGGCGCCTATGTGCGTGCGCAGGTGACGAGGAATAACGAGTAACCACTTGCGGCTGTCGGTGCTGTAGTTCCCGCGGTACAGGAGATTGTCACGAATCACGGAGTCGGAAGCATGGCGACGGAGAGCACAGGATGGATAAGCGGCCATGGGGTTGAAGAGAAAGTCGAGAAGCGAAGCGATCCAGCGGTCTGTAAGTTGCGCTGAGGGCATGTCGCTTATGTGAAGCGACGACGGGGAGACGTCAGAGGTGGAAAGGCTGACGTTCTCGGCTGGAAGTGGGCAGCGGTGCAGGGCATCAGCGTCTTGATGCTTGCTGCCGGAGCGATAGACCACGCTGATGTCATATTCTTGCTGACGAAGAGCCCACCTAGCAAGGCGGCCGGATGGGTCTTTCAAGGAGGAAAGCCAACAAAGCGCATGATAGTCCGTCACAACGTCAAACAAGCGGCCATAGAGGTACGGGCCAAATTTGGCAAGGGCCCATACGATGGCCAGTCTTTTTTCCCTAACGGAGTAATTAGGTACAACCTTTAAGTGTGCGCGGCTTCCGTAGGCAACAACGTATTCCTCGAAACCACAGATGCGCTGGGCGAGTAAGGCGCCGAGGCCAGCACCACTGGCGTCTGTGTGGACCTCGGTAGGAAAGGTCTAGTCGAAATGGCGCAGTATGGGCGGCGCTGTGAGGAGGCGGCGCAAGGTGTTGTACGCATCGTCGCACGCCGGAGACCACATCGATAAGTCGGAAATGCTGGATAGTTGCGTTAAAGGCGCAGCAATGGAAACAAAGTTGCCAATAACCCTCCGAAAGTAAGAGCACAGACCTAGGAAGCAGTGCAGGTCTTTGATGGAAGTAGGTTTCGGAAAAGCAGCGACTGCGCGAAGTTTGGCTGGGTCGGGACAAACGCCTTCCTTAGAGACAGCGTGTCCTAAAATTGTCAGTTGACGCGCAGCAAAATGCCATTTCTTCAAGTTGAGCGGCAGGCCAGCATCAGAGAGGCAGGTCAAAACATGCTTCAGGCGGTATAGATGGGCATCAAAGTGGAGGAAAAGACGACAATGTCGTCGAGGTAGCATAGACACATTTTCCACTTGAGTCCACGCAAAATAGTGTCGATCACCCTTTCGAAGGTTGCAGGGGCATTACATAGGCCGAATGGCATCACAGTAAATTCATACAATTAGTCGGAGGTCACAAAAGCAGCTTTGGGACGACCGGCCGCTTCCATGAAGACCTGCCAGTACCAAGAACGTAAATCGAGGGATGAAAAGAACTAAGCCTCTATCAAACCGCCCAGAGCGTCCTCTATGCGTGGGAGGGGATAGAAATCCTTGCGCCTTCTCTTATTAAGGCGGCGGTAATCGACACAGATGCGTATGGAGCCATCTTTCTTTTTCACTAGGACAACAGGCGATGCCCCAGGGCTACTGGAGGGCTTAATGACGCCGTTTTGAAGCATTTCGACTTGTTCTGTAATAGTCTGGCGTTCGGTTGGGGACACAGCGTCGCGTGGGCACCAGTGTCGATGCGATGGGTGACGGTGGAATTTCGGCCCAACGAGGTTTGGTGAGCGCCGAAGAAAGAGCGAAATTGATTAAGGAGGGTCGGAAGCTGTGTTGTTTTGTGGCGGGGGAAGATCGGCGTCGATGGAGCGCAAGAACAATTCGGTAGAAGAGCGATCTGGCGTAGAGGCAGGAGGGCTGAGCGCGTTCATGACGAGGAGCGGTGTATCGTCGGTCTCCTCACGGATGAGCAGAGATGCGATGGGCTGCACACTGCCGAGGCATTCACCAAGGAGCAGAGCGTTTGGGCAGGAAAACGGTTGTAGACTAAATGTATCAAGAGGCTAGCGGACATAGTCAGTAAGGCAGAGGGAGACACGATGCAGAAAAGTATGGCCTGGAGTAAAAAGCATAGTGTCGTCACCGATAGAGTCGCGAGACAGGAGTACAAGAACGGAATAGCATAGGGGAATGTCGATGTCTTCGGCGGCGAGGGCTTTAACACAGGCAACAGAAGGAGTAACGTCCAGCAAAGGACTGGGCAGAGAAGAGAACCCGACTTCCGCTCGAGCATAGTCGATGATAGCTTCATGGCCGGAAATGAAATCCCAGCCCAGAATAACAGGATGGGAACAGGAAGGGTGCACGACGAATGTTATCATGTAGAGGGAGCCCTGAATGACAACTCGAGCGGTACTTGCTGCGGACGGCGTGATGTGCTCAGCGCTGGCCGTACGCAGCGACAGTCCAGCAATCGGCGTGTTTACCTTCTTCAACGAACGACAAAACTTTTCGTCCGTAACAGAAATCGCAGCACCGGTGTCCCCAAGGGCCAAGACGGAAATGCCCTCGACAGAAATTTCGATCAGATTAGCAGGGGATATGCGAAGCCTTAGAAAGTTCGGCGGGGGCGCAGTTCTCGCCTCAGGAACTGCGGCACCTAGTTTTCCTCCTGAGGGAGATTGGGGCAACGTCGCATCGTAGAAACGGAGCGGCGCCTCGGTGAAGGTGAACGGCGTCTAGAAAGGGCCGAACGGTCAGGAGAAAAAGGACGACTAGACGGCGGCTCAGCAGATCTGGAGTACTCACTCATGGAAAGCCAGTACACGGGAGCTGAAGGAGGTGGCGCTTAGACTGGGAGACAACGACAGCAAAGCCGGGGAACATGACCGGACAAGCCGCAATTGTAGCAGATAGGCCGGTTTTTGATGGTGCGCCAGGGATTGCTGACTCGCGGAGCCGGTCGAAGAGAAGGAGACACCGCTCGCGAGGTATTGGAGGCAAAGAACAGGTAGGCGGTCGAAGTCTGGCGACGACGTCCGCGTATGTCAGCGGAGCGGCCATAAGGGGAGGCTGATGGGCGGGTGGAAGAGCCTCGGCAACCTGCTCTTGGATGGCGTGTCGAAGAGCTGGAGCCAAGTATGGAGCTCGCTCTGTAGGGCTCGGCAGAAGAGAGAGTTGACGCGCCACTTCTTCCCGAACAAAGTCTTTGATTTGTTGCAGCAGCGATGAGGGGTCAGGGGCTGGCGTCAGTCCAGCAAGCGACTCAACCTGTCGGGGGTGCTGTCGAGTCAGGAGCCTCTGCTTCCGCAGCTTCTCGAAGCTTTTGCAGAGGGTGACGACTTCAGCACGGTGCACATATCGCGCGCTACGAGCATCTGAAAGACGTCGTCGTGAACACCCTTCAAAATGTGTTTAATCTCGTCAACTTCTGACATGTCGAGGTTTACACGCTTGTCAGTGGCATAGGTCAGTGACATCTTATATGTAACTGGTAAACCTTTCGTCGACCTGCTGAGACCGTTCGCACAAGCGTTGTTGGGCGCGGAGTTTCCGGACAGCAGGACGACCAAACACTTCGGAGAAGGCTGTCTTAAAAGCAGACCAAGTTCGGTTGTCCACCTCGTGGTTCCGATGCCACAGGTTAGCCACGCCGGTGAGATAAAAAATTACGTTCTTTAGTTTTGTCGCATCGTCATATTTGTTCTAAAGGCTCACCCTCTCGTAAGACGTGGGCAAATCTTCGACATCCTCCTCATCGGTGCCACTGGAGATGGCCAGGTCCCGTTGGCGAAGGGAGCCGGCGCAGGTAACAGCTGGGCCCACTTGCACGGCTTGATGTTGAACGTCGTGAGGCATCGCAGGTGGCGGGAGAGTACGGTTGCGCAATTCCAGGGCTGTGACCCGGCACTTCTATCAAATGTAAGGCGGGGGTTTATTGAAAGTGGCTGGGAGGACGGGAGCAGCGGCGAGAACAGTACGAGGGCCTCCAGGTCGCGCACAGATACTCGTGGCGATAGCAATGCGGCTGACGCGCAGGACCTTCTTCTTCGTTGTTACGAGTCATCTGCTTTGTCTTTGTCATCTTCTTCGTTACAATTTATTCATTTACAACACCCTCCATCGCTGAAGCATAGCCGAGGGGCGTGGGGTTGAAATGGTATTACATGCAAAGTAATTTAACATGCGGAGCCATCCGCTACAGCCGTGAACATTTGTGAGGCACCGTGGTCTAAGAGTAGGAAGTTTTTATGTAGAGGACTTTAGGAAAAAACTGTTTATAATCACACTGGAAAAACATTATAGTAAACAGTAACAAATTATTAAATTATTTATGATTAAATTTTTATTCGGCATTCTTTCGCGTACAACAAAGAAATGCCGGGACAACAACAAAGAAGAATGCAGGAGAATAGACATCTGGGCAAGTTGGTATTCTGTCGTCTTATATTTAAATTTACCAGCGCGCAGTACAAGCATATGAAGTAGACTCTACAAGCGCTGGATTAAAACTGAAGTTTAATGAAGCAAACAGATTATATAGTCAGTCCGAGCACCACTCCAAACACACAATCACCAAAAAGCATCAGTAAATCAGAATTCACGAAAGGCCCTGAAAACCGCCTCGATTAAGATGGCCCGCCGACTCCCTACTCGTTAACGCGATGGATGGCTCGCGGACACATTCGTTACCTGGTCCCAAGATATGTCTAGCTGAATGATTTCCCGGTTGAGCTGCAAAGAAGGAACTGTTGAAAGCAGAAAGATATGGGTAGCAACCGTTACCCGGCTTGCAAAAAAAGAAGAAAGAAGCTGCTACGAGTAGCTTCCTTTTTGTGTAGAAGCGTGCAGGTTCAGTGGACATGCGAAATACATTTCAACACGTCTAATGCATTTACCGCAAATCGACACTCCTGTCTGCAAGATTTTCCCTAGCGGCATCACCGGCTCCATACACCACGCAGAGATCTCTGCGCGAGGCATTTCTCGTCAAAGACCCCTGAACCTCTGCGCAAAAGGTCCTCCTCGCCATGAAGGCAAAGGCCCTTTGGTTTAGCTAACGCACGACTGACATGCTGCTTTGTCGACGCGGAACAGCAAGACGCTTATTATCAAAGTGAACGGTCAAGAAGAGGTCTGCCACCGTGATGTCATGTGCTATTTCAGTAATGGTAACAGATGTACGCTAGACGTTTTGATGCACATTAGTATCAAACTTTTGCCACCCACACAGAAAGCTTGTCCAACAGCGCATCTGGGAAATATTCCTTTCGGTCTACTGATGCCAAAAAAAAAACACATGTAAAAGAAACGTGAGTGACCACACGATCAAAACAAACTTCAAACAAGACCAAGGAGGAGCTGAGCTACAAACGTGGCGGATTTTATCTGTCCCGGAAGTTTGGTTTACGGCCATTTGTAGTTATTCTCAATATTATTTCTCGTTTTTCTCGAAACTCACTTTCGCCATTTCTTCTTACGCGAGCAATTCTTACTTTATTCATGTACTGCTGCATTTTTTTTTCAGAAGTTGCGTGCAGAAGAGTATTTGTTTTAGTGATTCAACAATTCCGATGACAATTGGTGCTATCCAATTATCGTGGTTCACTGCCCAGCTCCTGTCTTTCAGCATATAAAAAAAAAGTATACTTTTGATTTGACTTGCGATGAACTAAATTAAAGTTGTGATTTCTGGCGTAAGATGCATACTTGGTACATTTAAAAACAAGAATAAAATATTTTTTTTCACCCCTTTCAACATTTTGATGAGGAAAAAACAACGCCCTCCTTAATACAGTTAATTGTTTGTTCTTATCTGCTATTAAAGTTTTCTGGAATAGTCGCCTCATACCTTAAAAGTTTAGACCAACGTTCAGATGTTCCGGGTTTTTTTTTTTGCCTCGGTACCACATGGTGTTAAGAGGCCATCGTGAAAAGAAGTAAGCATAGAAACATAACATTCCAGCGGTTAATGGCGTTCTTAGTGGCAGCTATCCGCATGCACACCACACACACTAATACGCACATTCAGATATCTTGCCCCACCTTTCCATTGCACCCGCACCTCATGCTCGGTCATAACATTGCCACGTGGGATCGTTTATCGAGAGCTTACCTATGAAGGACTCTGAGCATTTGAGAACTACGGTCCAAATGAGCAGAGCTCCGAGCCGTGCGAAATTCATGAACTCCGAAGGTTTTATCGGATACTGCGGATCTTCAGGGTCATTTACGTAAAAATAACGAGAACAGGCTGGGGCACTTCTCCTACATTCTCCCTCTCTAATTAGAAACGACCCTATGCCAATCGTTTAAGGCTTGCTGTAATCACTTAGCGCTTCATAGATAACTGTCGGCTGCTTGGCAACACAGGCTGTGTAAAGCGTGCGGCTTTGTTCACTTTTAACGAACAGGTTCCGTGAACTTGTGCGAGCGAAGTTTCAATTGTTCTCCAGCTTTTGTTTCTCGTCCTCGACAAAGGCGACGCCATAACACTTAGCCGACGTTGCACAATAGACGTTCGCTCGGGCCTTTCCTTATAAACTAAAAAAAAAAATCTCAGGTTTTATGACAATGCTGGACGCCCATTTAAATTCAGTAACTAGAAAGATTTGGTGATGCCTGCCAAAAGAAACTAGTCTTTGGAACCTTAAAGCGAACGTAATTAATACGATATTCTCTTTAAAAGCTCGCGGAGTCTGTGCTGTGGTGCCCAGTGCGAAGGCCTTTTCAGCGCTTAATCTGTCATCGTTCCAAAATTAAATTATATCCGGTCTCTTTACCCCCTCTCTCTCTCTTTAGGAGAGTTCACGTGAGCCTGCGCACTGTGGCGCTACTTTTGGCACGAGAGCCACCGCTGATGAGGAATATTGTGCGCGAGCCGGAAACTATTTTTTTTTTTTGCAATGGATAGCGATGTGTCACAAAGGGGCACGGAGACGACGAACATAACGAGCGCTTGCTTTAAAATATTCCATTTTTCACGCGGGAAATCTTTTGTAGGAATGGGGAAGGGACTGAGGGCGCACACAGTTATGGTTCTTTTCATATTAAATAGGCGTCTTCTTGGCGATTTTGATGGAAGGGCTGGTCGCATGTTCTTCTTTCGTTCTCATAATCGTAAACGCTTTGATTATTTATGCTTTCATCTGAAAGTCTCGAAGTCCGAGCCGAGGACGCTGGATCACCAGTCATCTCAAGCATCACGGCTGCTGCAGTGCACCAACGAAAAAAAAAGGAGAATTGAAGGCTCTATACTTATTGAGCCTCTTTCAGGGGATGGGTTATATAATTAACAGTAGGTTGTGTTGAGCAAGTTGGAAGTAATTCAGATTGTGCATAATACTGAGATACAATACCACAGCAGCAATCAGGTAGGCAGGGAAGTCTTCGAAGCTTATTGCATCGCTAAGAACACGGACACTTGTGTGGCGAAACCATCCGTGGCTTTACAGAAAAATGAGATCACCTTCCTCGATAAGAGCCTTCATCCGCTGTGTACGTGTACTATTATTATTATGATTAGTAGTATTCACATACCCTAAAGGCCCTTTTCTGGCATTACATAGGGGGTAGGGGGTGTACAGTTACATATAAACAATACTCCACACATAGCTCTAGAAGCAGCACAAATCCCGACCAACTGGCAAATTGGGAAAAAATGTACAGAAAATTCGAAGTTGAGCATATGCAGGAATCGAGCCTTTCTAATCAGAATTTATTTGTAAAAAAACACATTAGTTTTTGCACAAAGGCGTCATGATTTAAGGTGAAGACAATATCACCCGGTAACTTGTCCCAGTGGTGAACGGCAAGAAACAATGGTGAATGACTAAAGAGGTGGGTACGTGCAAACATGGGTTCGATTTTGAGAGCATGATCTAAGCGCGGAAAGATACGGTGGGCGGGTATAATATAGTATGAAGCGAATAAAGAGTGACCGTGATACAATCTGTGAGAGTGTGATATTAGTGCTAGTATTCTTCTCTTTTCGAGTGATGGTAGCTTTAGCGAAGCTTTGATTGCCGTTACGCTGGCAGGTCGGTTATAAATTCAAACAACTGCGTCTCACACGAACGACCATACAGGAAAGCATGCTGATTAGGGGAAAAGAAGTCGTGCTCGGTTAAGTGTTTCATTATGGCAGATGATATGATATGCTCCAACAGTTTGCAGGGTATACTGGTTAACGAGATAGGTCTGCAATTTGTTAGTATGGATTGGTTACCTGATTTCAATATAGGAGTAACTTGAGCAAGTTTCCACGAGTCAGGTGCGCACCCAGTGTCAAGGGATTGCTAGAACAAGGCAGTAAAAATGTGAGATAGAATAGGTTTTGTTAATTATAGCAGTTTATGGCATATACCGTCTGCAGTCGTGGTCTAGAGGCTTGGGCGTCCGCTTCGGCTGCGGAAGGTGGTTGGTTCGAAACACACCGCCGGTCACCCACCGGCAAAAATGGGCACAAGCGTCCCACGGCTCGGCGCCCGGCTTCCTCTGGGGTGTGTGCTTGGAAGAGCCTCCGCAAATCCCGCTGCACCCCACGGGGGGCAAAACCAGTTTCGAACACTCAGCCTGCAAAGGTGGTTCGTGATTCAGATGAGAATATGAGTTGATCTCGGTGTTCGATGAAGTTTAAATGAGCTGGCAGTAGGGAGTTCAGCAGATGAGAATATGCTCGAAGTTCAGCATGCTGCGCCATCAGAAAAAAAAAAAGTCGGACGAAGTCGGGCAGCCGAAAAGCCGGACTAGGCCATGACCGTAGTGAGAGTCTGAATCGCTTCTGACGAAGGACCATAGTGTTTGAACCTGACGCTGGTTAGAGCGTACGAGTCTTCAGTCGAACTCTTCACTGGGGAGTGAAACACGAACCACCTTTGCAGGCTGAATTGCTCGAAACTGGGTTGTCCCCCCAAGGGGCGCAGCGGGGTTTGCGGAGCCTCCTCCAAGCACACACCCCTGAAGAAGCCGGGCGCCGGGCCGGGGGTGGCTTGTACCCATTTTTACCGGTGGGTGTCTGGCGGTGGGTTTCGAACCAACCACTTCCCGCAGCCGAGGTGGACGCCCAGACCACTAGGCCACGACTGCTGTTAATTTGCAGTTAATTTGTAGTCTGTAAATAGCTTTCTCAATCCCTGCACGAGTGATGATAAGATTATTCATAGCAGCACTAATAGAAGTGAAGTTAAGATCAGGGGGGATTGGCATCTCTTCAGTGAATACGGAACTAAGAAATAAATTAAATTCTGTTGCTGCTTGTAATGGCGAAAGGCGTTCGTTATCTTTTATAATTGATAAATTTCTAGCTGGGGACTTGGGATTTATTGCTTTCGGAAATTTTATGGTAATATTTCTTATTAAAGCCGATATATCTTGATTAAAAAATTTGTCTTTAGCTGCTGCAATCTCTTTCTTGAAAGCTGCTCCACGATTCCTGTAACGCTGCCAATCACCATTCGAGGCAGTCTCTTTTCTTCTAGAGTATAAACGCTTCTTTTTATTGATACATCTCTTTACTTCTGAAGTGAACCATGTATGGTGCGTTTATGGGGTAATGGTAATTTTTTGAATATATTTATCTATCAGTTCAATTAGCTTGTCATGGATTGTTCTCCAATTTTCCGTGCTTTCACGACAAAGAAAAGTGTTTAAGAATTCTACGGAGAATGACGAAAACTCTCTCAAGATTTGGTCGACATCTGCTCGCGTGTAATTGTATATGACCTCATTTTGCATTTCAGGCTTTTTAATTGGTAGGGCGTACTCGCAGTGTAAGATACTATGGTCGCTAATGCACTCTAACACGTTTCATGCATATTTTCTGGCTCAGTTGTCAGCACCAGATCTAAGAGGGCAGTTCCACGCGTTGGCCAAGATACGGTTTAGGTCAGATTAAACAAGGAAAGCAAATCAAGAAATTTTATACGTTCGCGTTGCCTTGTACCACTAGTGGGTGCGCAAGCCAGCCATTCTATTCCGGGATAGTTGAAATCACCAGCCAGGATTATTTCTGCGTTCGGGTACTTGTTTGCAAGAAAACTGAGTGATTCGCCGAGGTCGTCAACAAACTGATTCCGTGCATCTGGCGGACGGTTACATAAACCGATGTCACAAGTAACAGCGGTCGATAAGTGCACCACAACCCACAAAAATTCCAAGTCGGAGCCGGTGTCCACAATGCGAGCTTGAAAGTAGTTTTTGATTGCAATTAACACACCGCCACTACGAGAAGGCGGCCTGTCTTTTCCAAAGAACGTGAAACAGCTCCATAGTGAAAGTTCGTTGTTCGTAACATCAGACGATAACCAAGTTTCAGTGCCAAGGATAATATCGGCAGCACAACATTCAGTGAGAGCGCACAGCTTGTCTTGTTTGTTTAACAGGCTTCGGAAGTTGGACACGATGATGGACAGTGCCCCTTCAACCTTATCGTTTCTACATCATTCGCGGCTGGCCGTTTCACGCTTCTCAAGTAAGACTACCCGATCTTGCGAGCTGTCATACACATGCAGCTTCTTTCTGAAAAGAACCTTGTCAAAAAGAAGCTTATATTTTTCAGCATCAGATTCCCGTTGCGCACGCACAAAATCCCGCAGCTCTTTCGTATGAATTGAATTCTTGGTGAAAAATCTTCTTCAATCCAGATCCGGGGCGTAACTATGTCTTCTAGTTTGTGAGCGTTCCTTAAGACGTTACACATGTCTTTGAAGTTCAAGAACTTTACCACTATAGGCCGGACGTGATCTTGTTTATACTGTCCTACCCTGTGGGCTCGTTCAATTTCTCCTGCCTGGACGTCAAGATTTGCCTATATAAATTCAGTGATTACTTTTTCTGTGTATTTCCAATTTTCTTGCGAGTTTTCGGCAATGCACTTAAAAACCAGGTTGTTCCTGCGCATCCGGTTATATTCAGGTCATCAAGGAGCAGATTTGCCTCCTCTGTTTGCCTTGACTCCATAAATTTTAACTGAGCGTGAGATTTATTTATAGTTGCGTTCACGTTGTTCACGTCTTCGCGCAGGTCATCGCCGAAAGCAAGGCGATCCTCAAGTGTTGAGAGCCGTCGTTTGATTTCTGTAACGTACGCATAAATTTCTTGCAGTTTGCTAGATGTTTCCTTTTGGAACTTTTCACATGACGAGACTAGTTCGTTCCGAAGGGATAGAATATGCTCCAATTTTTCCGGGGTCTGATTTGTTTCCACGTCGCCAGCGCAAACCAGTAGGTGCGTGACACAGAACAAGACAGTAACTAGGCGCACACCCGATTTCTACAAATGGCACATACCTGATGACCTGAACCATACCGGAGGCTGTGAGCTCGTCCCTCTATAGCGTGCGAAAAAAGAGCCTGTGCGGACACGATACGTGCACAGATCGATACCCGTGCCCCAGTAAAAAATAAACAGGTGGGGTTTGCAGCAAGTAAAAGAAAAGAAATGCCAGCAAAAAGGCGGGCACACTCACCCACATATGTGAGCAGCACCCGTTAGCATCGAAAACACTGCTCTAAATCCCGATGAGGGCTTGAATTCGTGGGTACTTGTAGGGTGTCCAAGGGGGCTGTAGTCTTTGCTGATGGCGTCTCCTGCACAGTGCATGATGACGGTTCCTTGCGCTGGTAGGCGTAGTCGATAGTAGCAGCAGCACGTATTCCCGATGACTCGAAATCAGCAGGAGCGTGCCACAAGCAGGCGTCAAGCAACCGCTCTTGCACGGTGGCGATGCTCGAACGAAGCGGGAACAGTGCTCGGATCACCTATGATTTTCTGTTCGTTGTTTGTTTTTGATTTCGTGCTTTTTAACCATATATATGTCACGTTGGTTTCTAATCAAATTCAGTTGCTAGAGAGCGCCCGTGTGGTCTTCTCTTTCGTAGGTCCGTTGTACGTTTTTCTCTGGTCCACAATATAGATGGGTCACCCTCTGCGAACCTGGGAGTCGCTAGGCAAGCGAAAAAAAAATGTTGGGGTTTCATCGTAGTTAAACCGAGTAGGAAGTGCGAAAGTTCTTGAGGCAGCACCTCCACAAAGGCAACCGCATGCAAGATCTCATCGGCAGCCGCATGCGGGGAGCGGAGGTGGGATGGTGCTTTCGCGATAAAATGATAAGTACTACGGATATGGAGCACGCTGAGCTGCTCCTGGCTGCAGTTGCCAAATGGATGACTGCGGCAGCGGTAGTCTCGGCAGTGTTCTTCACCCTGGGCAATACCACATTCCAGTACTCGCTACAGGTGCAGCCCTCGCGCTAGTCAATATGATCCCACGCATAATGAATATTTTCACAAAACTTCTTTTCGAAATATAAGTTCAGTTTAAAAGTTCCTCTTTTCAGCAGCTTGTTCGAGCTACAAGACGTTCGTTGCTGCGTAGAAGTTGCAGATCTGGATCTATACCTCTGCATTTGCTGTAATGTATGTCAATATTGAGTTCCGTGCTTATGTTCAGGTTTATGAGTATTCAAACTGAGCATCGTACATAAAAAGAAGCTCCACCAACTCTTCTGTGGAACCCTAATTTGTTAAAGAAATTGTAACTGCTTATAATTGGGGAACCTTTTTTTGGGTTATACTTTTCTTGAGGAAACAAAATGTACATACTTTGAGTATAAGTCTACAGTATTCCACGGAAGATGTCCGCTGTGAGACAAGTTACGTATAGTATTAGAGTGAAATGTGCAAAAAGTATACAGCGCTTTTTATTCTACTTTATTACCCATTTCTCAAATTTCGCGGTAATTGTCAATACAAAAATAATTAAGTACTCTTTTACCTCTGAAGAGTGCGTTGTCTAGCATGCATGAAGCGTTAGATTTTTTTTTTTTTATGCTCACGAACAGATGAGGCGTTTCCCTTCTCTCTGTTCGAGCACATGCATGCCCGCGCTCCCCGTCATCAAATCACGGACTCAACAGGCAGAAACCCAATTTAGCAGCAATTTAGCGATTTGCTCAATTTCGCAATTTATCCGCATGACTGCTGAGTCTCTGCGGAGGGTTTGCACAAGAATGCCCGTGATGGGGAAGTTGCAATAAAAGAGTAATGATTGTATTGCTACACAAATGTATCTACAGGCATTAGGCAGGCAATTCGGAGGTATCGCGCCGGTTATAGACGGAGGTCTGGAATATAAGAGAGTGCATTTGTTTCAAAATTATTGCGAAGAAAGTGCGCTCTATAGTCACTTAAGTTTGACGGAGAGGAGGGTGAAGATGACCCGCCATCAAACTGGCGATATTGCTCGTTAAGAAATATGCGAATACGGCAATTAGTGAGTGGTGAAGCGTGAAGCGTGTGTGCACTTCGCTAAGTCTTCTGCTTCATTGCAGGGCACATACTGCAAAGTTGTTTAAAAGCCATCCGGTCCAACGCCCGTGCGATCATCGGCTTTCCAGATACCAGGAGGCGTAATCGCTGGCTACGTACGCCTTCTACTTGCTGCTTCGTCTACGCCTGCGTAGTCGTCTTTCGACTGGACCCTACAAAAGGAGCCCCTTCATCCCCACAGCCTTCACTTGGCAGTAGCGGTGAAGCGTGTGTGCACTTCGCTAAGTCTTCTGCTTCATTGCAGGGCACATACTGCAAAGTTGTTTAAAAGCCATCCGGTCCAACGCCCGTGCGATCATCGGCTTTCCAGATACCAGGAGGCGTAATCGCTGGCTACGTACGCCTTCTACTTGCTGCTTCGTCTACGCCTGCGTAGTCGTCTTTCGACTGGACCCTACAAAAGGAGCCCCTTCATCCCCACAGCCTTCACTTGGCAGTAGCGGTGAAGCGTGTGTGCACTTCGCTCCACTGGTCTACTTCTGTTCTGCGCTTCGTCGCTGCTGCCAATCTAGAAACCGCTCATTACGAGTCAAGTTACGGGTGTACAGTGCATTGTTTCCATTTCGTGTTTCTGTGTTTTCGTGTTTAAAGGAAGACATGAGAACTGAATTGGCTAAATTAAAGGAGGAACTGAAACAAGAAGTCAAAGCTTTTCGTGAGTCCCTTGAACGAGACTTGCGAAGTGAAATCCGAGAACTGAAAAATGAGCAGAGAAATATAACCCAGAGTTTGGAATTCGCACATCAAACGATTGAGGACCTGGGAAAAAAGCTGGACGATGAGGCAGCAAAAAATACGCAGCTAAGAGTTGCAAATGAAGCTCTCCACGCAAAGTGTTCATCCCTGGAAATCAAAATAGACGATCTCGAATACAGGCTTGTTCAGTCTGAGCAATATTCCAGAAAAAGCAACCTTGAAATTCAAGGCGTAATCAAGAAGGAAACTGAATCACTCCCCGAAATACTGTCCCACATTGGCAGCTTGATAAGTGAGCCTATTGAGGAAAGCGACATTGAAACCTGCCATCGCGTCCCGACAAAGAAAAACGTCAACAAGACCAACATCGTCGTCCAGTTTAGATCACGAGCGAAGCGTGATGCTGTTTTGAGAAAGGCTAGGAAGGAACGGTTCACAAACAGTGACCTTGGTTTCGAAGATACAACCCCAGTTTATGTAAATGAACATCTTTGCCCAGCGCTAAAAAAGCTTCTTGGAATGACCGTGAAAAGGAAATACGAACACAGCTGGAAATCAGTTTGGACGAACAACGGAAAGATTTTCGCGAAGCAAGCAGATAATACGCCTATCATTCAGATAGCGAGGGAGTGTGATGTCGAGAAGATTGTTTCCAGGCAGATAGGCGACACATCGGCTCGTAACGAGAGTGGGCAGGAATGATGACTCCACAAAGCCAGAACATAAGTTGCACAATGAATTATCAAGAGCTCGCTTTACCTACCGAAGTCAAATGTGATTTCCCCTTGTGCGAATCTGTTATTCATATAAACGCCCGCTCAGTTGGTAACAAGGAGGATGATATTGCTCTGCTTTTGGATCAGTTTCGCTTCAAAGTTGACATTCTTATGATTTCTGAGACATGGTATTCAACTCATTGTAAAATGGTAAATATATATGGCTACGATAATTTTTTTCTTAATCGTCCAGAAAGACGAGGTGGTGGTGTGGCAGTTCTTGTCAAGAAAACAAAGAATTGTTGCCTGGTGTCGGATTTCAGCACTGTAACGGATGACTATGAAATCGTGACTGTCAAAAATAGGAGCGATGTCATCTCTGTGCTATATCGCCCTCCGAGTGGTAATATTGCACGCTTTATGGAATTTTATGAATCTTTTTTGGACTATGTTTGTGATAATAACCTTCGCCTGATCTGCGCGGGAGATTTTAATATTAACATGCTTGAAGAATGCAATTCTGTTTTCGAGTTTAATGACATTTTGGTTTCATCTGGTTTCAAAAATTTAATAATCACGCCAACTCGTATCACAAGAACTACATCATCAGTACTTGACCTCCTTGTAACTAATATCGATACCACTGTTTACAATTCTGGCACTATTGTGTCCGACATAAGTGATCATTGTCCAGTTTTCATGGCATATTCTACCCACTCACCCAAATCTATCAAACAAAAACAGTCCTTTATTGCTCAGCACATCACCCAGAATGGTTTACAGGCATTTCAGCAGGACATTCTGTCACAAGACTGGTCACCTGTGACCAATAAAATGGATGTTAACGATGCCTATAATGAATTCATTACACGTTTTGTGTGTGTGTACGCTAGGCATTTTCCATTGAAGATGCACAAACCTTCAAAAAAAGCCAGGAAACCATGGGTAACTCGTGACCATTTAAAGAAAATTACAAACAAAAACCGCCTCTATCATTCTTTCTTGAAGACACGCTTAGAAACAACCTTAAAAGAATTTAAGAAAGTCAGAAACGAAGTGAACAGTGAACTTAGACGGGCAAAGTGTGCATATTACGAGCATCTGTTTGCACATGTTGCCCGGCAGAGCCCAGACATTGCTTGGAAGGCTATGAACGACGTCCTCGGTCGTGAGAGCAAAAATTATATGCCAGATACTGTAATGGTAGATGGTAATGAATTACGGGACAAAGCTCTAGTAGAACACTTCAATCATCAGTTTGTAAACGCTGCTGCCGCATGTAATGGCACCCCCTCCACAAATTCGCACCATAGTGTTGTCACTGAAACCATATTCCTCCAGCCAACTGATGAATCTGAGATATACAGTACTTTTATGTGCCTGCGGAACAGTAAAGCATTAGACATTCACGACCTGCAGATAAGACCGGTTAAGTACGTTTTACCGATAATTAGTCCTGTACTTGCACATATCTTTAATTTAATTCTAGAGTCTGGAACCTTTCCTGAGCAAATGAAAACAGCCAGAGTATCTGTTATTTTTAAAGGTGGCGAACGTAACTTGTCCACTAACTACCGCCCGATATCTGTGCTGCCTATCTTCTCCAAGGGAATTGAAAAAATCATTTTCACTCGGATAACACAATTTTTCGATAAAGAAAACGTTATCACAGCTGCACAATACGGATTTAGAAAAGGCAGATCAACGGAATCAGCTTTGTTAGCACTTAAAGAAAATATCTTGCGGAATATTGAAAATAATTTGTTAACTGCTGCCCTTTTTGTAGATTTCAGCAAGGCATTTGATTGCTTACATCATAAAGTGCTCCTTAGTAAGCTGCAGTCATATGGCATTCGCGGTAATTGTTTGGCCCTGCTGGAGTCCTACCTCAGCCACAGGACTCAGTGTGTATATGTAAACGGTTATATGTCCTCCCTCCTACCAATTACTCACGGCGTTCCACAAGGTAGCATATTAGGACCGTTATTATTCAATACTTATATAAATGATCTTGTAAACATAGATGCCACAGTTCAATTTATAATATATGCTGAGGACAGTACCATACTTATTCCCGAGTACAATGTGGACCGACTAATAATAAAATGCAATGAAGTCCTCCAGAAGTTATCCATATGGTCTCAGCTCAACGTAATTAAAATAAATACAATGAAAACAAAAGCAATGATATTCCGTGCCCGGAATAAACCTGTTGAAATACATCAGTCTATTAATTTTCAGTGCCATAACATAGAAATTGTGGACGTTCATAAAATCCTCGGTGTACATTTTTCTCAGAACTTAAGCTGGGATGCACACACTCACTATCTTAGGAAAAAACTATCCTCAGTTGCAGGCATGATATCGCGTTGTCGGAGACTGCTTCCAGTAAAAGCTAAACTTCAAGTCTATAATGCTTTATTCAATTCCTATTTAAATTACTGTTCGTTGGTATGGGCCACAACAACAAAGACAAACTTAGACAAACTCCATTTGTTACAAAAGAAGGTTATCCGCTACATTGGAAATATCGATCCAACAGCCAGTACTAAAGATGCGTTTGTTTCCTTTAACATCATAAGGGTTGATAACTTATACAAATATCGATTACTCCACACATTCTTTTTTTCCTCTACTGAAGTCAAGAACTTACTCTCATCTCTGGCATTTTTAACACTACGTAGCACAGATATACACACAAGAAGTAAAGATGTCTGGGAAATCCCCCACTTCCGCACTTACTATAAACATCAATCATTAGCACATAACCTGCCATCAATGCTTAATATGTACCAAAACACAACTCGTCTGAATCCCAAGAAATTGCGCACGTACTTCATAACATTGTGAACCACATTTTGATGTTATACTTAGTTTTTTCTACTGTGCTTCCTTTGTTTACAATTTCGTACTGTTATTTATGTCAACTTGTACTATTTTTAACTATTTTTAGCTCATTTTGGCGAATATGGTGCATTACATACTGTATTATGTTGCCGCAATACTGTATTATGTTGCGTATGGTGTACATTGCTTTATATTCACATTATTCTTTTTTTCTCAACTTCACTGTTCTGCCATGTAACGGTCTCCTGGGCCTCGTCAAGCTGCTCACCCAGCTTTTAGCCCAGGAGACCATTCCAGTTCTTTCTGGGAAAAATAAAGAATGATTGATTGATTGATTGAAATTAACAAGCTGTGGAACCAGGTGAACGTTTATTTTTTAGATGTCACGCCTCTGAAATCTGAAGGATTTGCGCCATATATAGCCTTTATAATAAGGAAGTAATCAGTTATTAGCACTCGCTCAAGTGCAGGCATATGGGCGCATATGAAAGCTACGAATTTTCCGCGGCACCTTCGTATTCAATGAAAATTTCATCTTTGTCGAAGGTTCAAGCCTGGAACCTCTGCCTCACCGGCGCAGCCGCTCTTCCAACTGAGCTAACAGGGACAGCCAGACTGGTTAGCTTATTTAACATTTAGTTGTTTCTACAAAATTTTTTGACGTTGGTCGCAAAAACAGTTAAGGCCTTACTGACGTATGGATACAGGTATGGAATAGCTCGTATGTGCGCTATTTTACTTTTCACCCCGAGTCAGTGTAAACTTTGTCATCAGGAAAAGCAGAGCCCATTTTCTATATAGAGTGGCTGCGGAAGAGGGAGGCACACTTGAGCTATTCGCTGGGCATTCAACAGTGTTCTAAATGTCAGAAAATAATATAAAAAAACAAATCCTTTTGAAATTGTGCACCGACCACATGAAGATGAACATTGTTTTAATCGGGTGGCGTCAAAAAGAAAAAAAGGGGGGAAGTTGAAGCAATATTCGAATAATGTTTCTACTTTGGTTAGTAGGTCCTATACGTGCCGGATTCATTTATACATTGACACTTTATTAGCCAGCGTTGATTCATTTTTAGCAAGCGAAAGAAGAATTACCTCCTTTATTTCTTATTTCACATAATAGGCGCAACCCTGCTTTGGTAAAAAGTCCAGTCAATGATTCAGTAGAGGGAAAGCTGCGCGGGTTCAGGCAGGTAGCGGCATTGCACTAACTCAGCTATATTCTGCTACAAGTTGGTGCTTTATTAGCGCGATAGCTCTACTCCTGACGTACAAACCCTGAGAACGGCTGGTTCCGTCAATTTCTCCTTCGAGCTCAGCCAAGGTCAGGCCCACTGCACGGGGCGAACGACGCAAAAACGAAGGAGAAAGAAAACTGTGTGGCCAATGGCGCGCCGTTTCGCGTCTACCGGAGTGAACAGCGCATTTCAACAGATGGCGTTGGCGGCCGTGCAGCGGGCTCACGGCAATGAGCGCACCCGCGACAAGCGGCGCGTACAGCAGCGAGCTCGGCGACAGATACAGCGCTAGTCTACCTACGAAGAGAAAAGCAAAATCACTGCAAGGCAATAGTCTCGTCCTTTGGCAGCCCAACCAAAACCAAGATATCGCTGGATAAACTTGGTTTAACCGCGTTCAACCCCTGTTAATTTTTGTTTTATTGAAAATATTTCCGACAGAATATGCAGAAGTAGGAGAGCTCAGTACAACAAAGTTATCAAGAGAGAGTGGATTACATGCAAAATTGTGAGGGCACTTTAGTGCTTACGCGGAGGAATGCGAAAGCATGTGTTGCCATGGCAGCCGCGTTGGTTCGCCGCCACCGCGTTTACAGTCGCTGTATGCTTTTCTCTTAATTATTCATCTTAATTATTCACATTTACTCGTATTGCATCCTCTTTTCACCTCAATGACACATTTGGGTTTTTTAAATTTGGGGCCATTGCTGCTTTCCCGTCCAGCTACTATATTCACTCCAGCCTATTCGACCGTCCGACGACTTTTGCTTCTAGTTAATGAACTAATTATTCAATGTCTATCAAACATTTTTGTCCGATTAATTATCACTCATAAAACCCATGTCAATTAATTTCAAACTTTTTTTCACTCCTCTGCCTTTTTTCCAACTATTTTCCATCCACGGTTGTTTTCCCGTCCGCTCACTATATCCACGTCGGCGCTAATTCGACGTTTTCGAAATTTTTTATAATTAATTAATTAAATATCATATCGGCAACAAATTTTGTCGCACATCGCCCTCACGTCGTGCTCTATCCAGAACAATCATTCGTTTGATCCTAACTCTTCTGAGAACGACACGTTTTGTGGACACACACTCGCCAACATGGCCAAATAATACTTTTCCGTTAATAATTATATATGGTGCGACATCATCGCTACTTGTCCATCGAATTGTGAGCAAACTGCCTACCGTGGAAGGTGTAAGTTAAATTAACGATAAGTGGCGAGAACGTACTCGGGAAGAGCAGTCTGTATCGCACAAGTCGCATTAGAGGCAGCACCCGCCATCGCAAGGCACTGGCGCATCTCTTGACAGCTGCACCTACACTATAGCTGCACCACTGCGCCAGGAATGGTATGAGGACTCCCAGCGGCCTATGAATGTAGAGTAGATGATGGCCAATTGCACACGTATGGGCATTACCTCATTATTGCTATCACGTCAGACCTTTAAGGCGCAACAAAGTGCCCCGTTCATTTTTTTTACATCTTGAATAACAGCGTTTCGCTCTTGGACGAAGTATGAGGAATCTCTTGCCAGCTGTTTTTCGTGTCCTACAAAGCCTACTGCAAAAACATCTTAGTCGTTCTCAGCACAACGGCCGGATAGGAGACAGCGGTTGAAAATAAAGCCTGTCGCCTGTTTATATTCCTGTTCACTGTTCTACGCATGGCGCAGGCACATGCATCCTTGCGCCTGTGACGTCATGTTGGCGCCTGTGTCTTTCATACCCAGATATTACAGAACCATTTTTGAACATTACGTGGATATGCCATATGCAGCAATAGTTTGTCACAAGGTTATGTCGAAATACTTATATGTTTCGCATGATTGCTGTGCAGTGCACATGTTATGTTTTTCATTTGGCGCCTCATCATTATTGCGATGCAAACTCTTTTTCAGAGCGATTCGGGATGTCTGTGACTTAGTATAGCAGTCGTTTATCTACTATATATGAAGTTTTGCATAACTTGAGAGTCGTGTGTTAGTACTTAAAACGTAAATATAACTTCAGCTACGGAGACAGAAATGATAGGCACAAATTAAGAGACAGAGAAATGAGTCGGTGCATGGATGCGAATTAATACAACGTAAATATAACTTCAGCTACGGAGACAGAAATGATAGGCACAAATTAAGAGACAGAGAAATGAGTCGGTGCATGGATGCGAATTAATCATATCCTAGGCGAAATGAGAAGGAAAAATTGGACTTAGACTTGACATGTATTGCGAAGCGAAGATAACGATGGTTTCGTATGCTGACGTAGTGAATTCCTGTGAAGGCCAATGAAGCGGGGGTGGTATATGGGTCAAGTAGGCAGATAAGCCTGAAAGTTTGCACGGGGAAGATGATCGCAGCTGGCGCCGTAGAGGGTTAATTGGAGGTCACTTGACATAGTAAGGCTGATAATAAGGATGACCTGGAAAGAAAAAAATGAGAAGCAGCAGTCTTTTTTTTATTCGAGGTGTTTGCCATTAGGCATAATGAGAAATGGATAGAAATTTAGAAGAAGGAGTGTAGACGAGCATTGCTTGAAAAGTGACAAAAGTTCTCGACAAAGCGAAGTGTCTGCTTGCCATCGCAGGCCTACCTTCCTTGGGAAGCGTCGTCTCACGGAGGCCGTAGCCGGGCAAGTCCACAAGTGTTTTGCGTCACATCGTTCAGGCGCAGCACCACAACGGGGACACTTATCAGTCACTTGTAAACGTTTGTCACGCCACCGATGACGCACAGGAGCCAGAGCCGCTCCAGCCCGAATCCGGCGTAAAGATACCTCCTCCTCCCGAGTGAGACTACGGGGGAGAGGGTAAGAACGCGGAGGAATTATAGCACGTGTTCGCTGACGCAAAACTTGTTTCTCGGAAACGTGGGACAGGAACGGATCTCGGGGAAGAGGGGAAGGTGGCGGGGTGTTTGATGTGTCAAGGTGTGACATTGTATCCACATGAATATGCGGAGCGTGAGCATGGTCGCGAATGCTGTGTATATGCACAGGATAGGGGTATTTTGTGCGGAGTTGGTAAATATATTGCGTAATTGGGAATGTGCGCCGGACAGCCGTAAGCTGCGTATGGGTGGCAAGGGAATCATTGTAAATATGAACAATATCGAAAGTGGGTACGAGTGAAAGGCGAGCAGTTGCATTGTGTATTGCTTGAAGCTCCAAGGCAACGGGGGTGCAAGTATCCGCGCTATATGTAGCGCGAGAGTTAAGATGAGGATGGGAGGGACTGTAAACTGCGGTAACTCTCCGCAGTGCTGTGTGTGATGCATCGGCGTATATTATGCACCCTAGAGGTAGATATACGGCTGATATGGGTGGCAAAGTAGAGGAGCGATTGTCTGTAAGTTGACAGTATGACCAAGGAGGATGAGTCTGTAAACGATGAAGCGGAAGCGACATCTTGCGTGCTCTTTTTTACTCACGCTAGTGGATGATTTCACTTCATGTATTAAGTTGAGCGTACTCTTGCTGAATTGGTATGGGTGTAATACGAGGGAGATAAGTTATGGCGCGCAAAGCCTCCCGATTGATTGCTTCAAGTGAGTCCCACTGTCGACGGGTGAGACGGTGAAATTGGGTCTAGTACACTATCCGCAGCTGGAGGATAGCAAGGTTTGTGCTATTGTTGACAAAAGAGCCCGGGAACAGAAGCAAATAAGAGGCAAAAGAAAAAATGCATGCCAGGTGGATCATGAGTCAACCTTTGTGCCATGTGCAGAGGGAGTGGTTTATGACATACCTTTTAAATGCGGCAAGAGTTACATTGGGCAAACCGGTAAATGCATAAATACACGCTTACGTCAGCATAGAACCTCTTTGAATGGTGCTCCTTCATCAAATCTGTCCCTTCATTACAGAGATTGTCTTCTAAACAAACCCGGTGTGTCTAACAAAAAAGCATGCTTTCCTCTGCTTAACAGGGCTAAGATTAAATTCAGACATCCAGATCAGTTAACTAGGGAGTTGTGTGAAGCCTATCACATTCACAAGAACATCGACACGTGCGTTAGCACACCATCTGTAAACTTACATGAGTGTGAAATTTTGTATCTAGATTTTTAACTCTCTTTTGCGTGCCTGGTGGGGGAAGCGCAGGCGCTTTGGGTTGTCAGTTGTGTGCATATATTCTGTGTTTTTTCAAATAAACTTTCAGTTGTTAGTAGCGCTTGTCCTTGTCTTCCTTCTCTGTTCTTGTTCCTAGTCGCAGCGCTGGTGAAATTGTGAATATGTACCAACTAGCTCAAACCACCATTTTGCTGGAGCACACAAAGTGACAGAGAGTATGAGAACGCGCTCAGCCAGAGCGCATTTGTATGCGTCGAACCAGACCGAAAGTTGCGTGAGCCGATTTACGGGTCGCGTTTAGCCACGGAGTCTCAGTCCCAGATGTATGAAGTAGAAGGCCTAGAATACGCACACTTTCTACTTGAGGAATTTCAGGAATTTGAGAATTATCTACCGTGAAGGTAAAAGGGGCTGCTTTCCGTAAGCCACATCTGTTTCAAATGCGAATGAAACATGATTTATTACTCGCTAGGGTCTGACAAAAATGCGGGAGTCGTGATGTTAAGGCATACAGCGCTTACTGGAGAACCGACTATTGCACAGGCGCATCTGGATGACATGACCACAAGGTTATGTCGTCGGCATACGCAAGGACGGGTACTGGCGGCATTTTCTCTAGGGCTCGGAGAAGAGGTAGGAAAGTTGCGTTAAATAATATCGAGGCGAGGACAGAGCCCTCGTTGGAGGTCAAATGAAGAGAAGTCTTCCCATGGGTACGTACACAAAAGGTTCTGTTTGTTAGAAACGAGTGAATTGAGAAGAGAAACCGATGCAGGAGGCCGAGATCCTGAAGGGTGCAAAAGAACTGCAGAGTAAAGGACGTTGTCATATGCCTTTGTGATGTGAGTAGCGATCACCGTACGAACAAGATGACTATGGGGAGAATGGTTAAGTACGTCCGCAGCCAAAACAGCAAAACCGTCTTCCGTTCAAATTTGAGGGCGGAACCCAATTTCAGATTCTTGACAATGACCATTCGATTCCAGCCACCATGACAAGCGAGCTGCTAGAATGCGTTCATAAAGCTTGCAAATTGTAGGTGTAATAGGGCGCAGGGTCGAATGAGAAACTAGCGGCTGACCTTATAGGGTACTGCCACAACGATAGAATTTGTCCACTCTCCAGGAATAACTCCAGAATGCCACACCTCATTGAATGTCACAAAAATGGACTGTAAAGCAGGCCCTTCCAAATTGCGGAACAACGAGTTACGTACGCCGTCGTGTCCGGAAGCAGTGCTACTTTTGAGGCTATCTATGGAGGCCAGCAGCGGAGAAACAGCGTCACTTTAGCTCATTTTGTAGAGCACTGCACTAGACGTGCAAAGCTTGTGGATTCAAATCAAAGCAGCGGAGTGGTTATTTATTTATTGATGCTGCAAACAAAGGAAGGGACTTTAGCGCAGCGCTGGATTAAGGGGGGCTAAGCGGGCTGAAGCCCAGGGCCTCATCTCTGACAGTAGGAGAAGGGGCCCATTTATTGTAACCTGCTTAGTATATCGAACCATGTGCAACGGAACCTCGAGCGACATGTATGAAGTGAGAAAGCCAGAACGAGCAGACGGGGCCGCCCGCCTTATGTAACAGCTTGCGTTTAGCGTGATCATTTGGGGAGAGCTTGTCGAGCTGCAAAAACAGCGATCCCCTGCCACCCCGGCGGGGCTCTCTTTATTACGAAGCGAGGTGCGCTTGCTTGGAAGAGTTTTCGTGGTTTCCTGTCAGTCTGTCTGTCCAGTGCTGTCTGGAGAGGAGGGGCCAGGGGGAAACACCTAAAACATGTATTGTGGGATGAGGACCTAAATCTCTTGCCCCTTATCACCACCACGCCACCCTCCACCTATCAAACAGTTCCGCCCCTGTCCTTCTCAAAGAAAGGATGTGCTGCAGTACCCAACAGTGCCTCCCATTCGACTTTTCTTTACCGTGATGGTAACTTGTTAGAGGGAGGATGAGTCCGATAGCAGATGATGATTAGTCTGATGGCAGTCTAGGCAGAAAGGAAAAAGACGTCACATGTGCTTTTGTCCGCGTACCGTGGTGCATGGAATGTTCACTGTTCGGGCTAGGGTTGTGGAAGAGTGAAGGGGGAAGTTGGAGAGCTGGACACAAAGAGTCAGGGCCCATTCCTGCCCAGTGGCTGCGCACCCTCGCGCGCTCGCCGGAAAAAGTAGGTCAGACTGGCCGCCGAACTTTCCAGAAAGAAGTAGAAAAAGATGACTCAGAGGCGACGGAGGGCACGTAACATCGCCCGCGCTAGGAGTCACCCTCTCCCCTTCGTTTTCACGCACGGCGTCGACGGGGCGAAAGAAAAATCGATAACTTCCCAGTACAGACATTGCTCCTAGCCAATAGGAAGACGAGAATGTAACGGGAGAAGGAGTGGGTTTGTAAGGAGAAGGAAGGAATTTGTACAAGGAACTCTATGCGTATGTGAACGCCTGTTTTGGCGCTAGCAACAGATGCGGCGGGCGTCTATGAAGGGAAGTTCATCGCGGGCTGCGATTCAGCCCCTAGCCGCCAGTTAAGCTTGCATAAGCCCGCCCGCTGCGGATCTCTTGGGGGACGCACCACTGTCGGCCAGCCACGGACCATCCAGGCAGCGTGCGCCAGTCATCGGGATGGCCACCGTTGGACACTTGCGGTCGCGTCCGACTGACGAAGTGCCCGGTGCGGTGAACAATTAGCAACCATTCATGCGAAAATGCTCGGTCGGAAGCATCAAAGTGGTGCGTCTAAACGAAAGGCGAAGTTAGAAAGAGAAGGGCGTGAAATGAAGCTACTGAAGATGGCAAAGTACCTCTGAATGCAGCTTCCGCGGAGCAGTATGATCGCTCTACCCTGAGTGCGTGTCACACTCCCAATAGTACCAAATGTGCTTCTGTGGAGGACATGACAACTCCATCCCCACGATTTCATGGCAAGAAGCTAGGTTTGACTCATCTTGGTTGTGTGGATCCTGTGAAAATGGTGCCAACCTCGGTCGTCCATATTACTCAGCAATCGACGCTAACCGAGCCCTGTCCTCTTCCTGAGTCAGCAACGTCTATGCTACTCCGCCGGGCCCCCGCCACAGAGCTCCAGGTATCCGGTCCGCGATGCCCGATTTCTACTACTGCTGATCGACAGGTGCCAAACCTCACCGATGAGCCTCCTTCTATTGACGAGCGCCAGGAAACAACACTCCAAGAACCGACTCACTTGTTTCCTGCTAGTTTGGCTTCAATTAACAATGTTCCTACACACAAAGCGTGCCTCGAGAGGACTAATGAGACGGCTTCTCGTTGCGTCAACAGAGAAGTACAGACACCCCCGCAGCAAGAGGTACGTTGCGAGATTCTTTGAAGTCACCCTGCTAAGTGGCCGGACGTTATTGCTGACAGCTTTCGAAGTGTATGCCTTGAGAAAGGGGCACTGCATTTTCAAAATCGAGCAGAAAAATTTCCGTCTTCCGAAAGGCGATACAAAACTGAAAAACGCTATATGCCGTACGAGCGACACTGGTTAATGTACTCGGAGTCCAAAGCTTCCGTTTACTGTTTCAAATGCAAACTATTTTCGATTTCAAGCAACCCCAGTGCTTTCACCACGCACGGTTTTTCTGATTGGAAAATAACAGAAGAAAAGGCTTGCGTTCATGAAAATAGCGTCGAGCACCATAACTGCGTGGCAGCATGGCTAGCCCGCTCTAACTCAAGCAGCACAATTGACAAGGAGCTGGTTAAGCATCTTGTCACATACCGCTTAGTAGACAGAGGTGTTGAAGCGCGCAGTCGTTGTAGTTAAGCTCCTTACTGGGCGCAGCCTAGCGTTTAGGGGCAGTGAAGAAATTTTTTGGTTCACCGAGAAATGAAAATTATATGGGAGTGCTTGAGGCCATTGCCAAGTTTAATCCCTATCTAGAGCAGCACATCAAACGCTACAGGAACAAAAGAAAAGGTCACCCGTCGTATCTGTCAAAAACCATTTGTGATGAATTATCGAGCTTATGGCAAAGGCTCTCAAGGAACATCTCGTCGACGAAGTGAAACGCGCAAAATACTTTTCTTTAATTGTTGATTCGACACCAGACCTTACGCTGATCAGGTGTCAGTTGTTTTACGATACTATTTAAATGGGAAAGCGTACGAACGCTTTCTTGGATTTGTTCCAATCGAATCACATACAGGCTTGTATCTTTTCGATACCGTGATGTCGCTTTTGACGACCAATGACATCTCAATTGATGATTGTAGGGGCCAAGCTTATGACAATGCGAGTAATATGTCAGGAAAATACAAAGGACTGCAAGCTCAAATAAAACACAAGAACGAAATCGCAGTCTACGTCCTTTGTGCTGGTCATTCACTGAACTTAGTTGGCGCGTGTAGCGTTGACAGTTTCCTTGAGGCAGGCTAATTTTTCATTGTAATTCAGAGACTATGTGTTCTTTGCTGCCTCACCTAAGCGATGGAGGCATCTTTTGGACAGCATGGGCGGAACTGGCCAGCAGCTTGTTTTGAAAAGTCTCTCTGAGACCAGGTGGTCAACACACGCTGAATCATGTAAGGCCATTCTGTAAAAATTTCAATGCAGTCTTGTGTTGCCTTGAATCTATATGAAAGAACGCGGAAGAAAACGCTGACACTAGGAACGAAGCGTACTCTCGCTTCAAGAAAATGACAAAACTAGAGACTGCATGCACGGCAATTTTCTGGAGTGAAATCTTGGAGCGCTTTGACAAAACGAGCATAGCACTGCAGAAACCAGGCCTAGACCTTTCAAATGCTGTAGACCTGCTGAGCTCTCTAGAAGGATTTTTTAATTCTTTGCGACCTCTCTTTGATACCTTCGAAGAGAGAGCACGCACCCTAAGTACCAATAAATGTTATCAGGATGAGGGCAAATACATCGTTTTGAGTAAGCGCCCGGACGGAAAAAGCGATAGTGCGCTACAAGGTAGAAAAAGTTTATCGTAGAGACCTACAATGTTGTACTTGACAGTCTAGGCTCTGCTTTGCGATTGCGAAAAGCTTTTTTCACTGAACTCAGAGAGGGGTTCGGATTCTTAAAATTTCTGACAGAAGTTGGGAGCGAGGCCTCTGTGCCACAGCAGGCTGATAAGTTGGTGAAAACCTACAAAAATGATTTGGAGCCAGCGTTTTCCGCTGAAATCGTTCAGTGTACGAACTTTCTCCACCACTCTGTGTGCCAGGACACGAGTTTCCTGGGAATAATGAGCTTGGTGCGCGAAAGAAAGCTTATTGATGTGTTTCCGAACCTTTCTATTGCTTTTCGAATGTACTTAAGCGTTGCCGTGGCAAACTGTGAAACCGAACGATCGTTTTCCAAGTTGTCGCTGACAAAAATCGGGTTTGTTCGAGCCTCCTTGATGACAAGGTGAACTCGCTTGCTATCATGTCCATTTAAAGTGACCTCCTCCGCGATCTATCCTTCGAACAGACTATATCTGATTTCACCAAAGCGAAGGCACGAAAGATGCAGTTTTAAAAGAGGACTGTTTGCGCCATACATGAATAGTTGCAATCAGCTCGTTGTGTCGCCTCTCAGCCTCCATGTTGCCAATGAAATGCTGAGCAGTATAATTCAAGATATGCAAATCTTCGTTGTTCGTCTCTTGTTTGTTCTTCGTGTGATATCTAGCGTGCTTATAAAGATCTGTGCTTTTTTTTGTTTGATATGCCCAGTTTATTTGGTGTCGTCCTTGCTTGTGTTACCTTTAACGAAAATATTTTCAAATAATGTTTTGTAATTACAGTTGGAAATTTTGATCTGTATTCTAGTGCATTTTTATGGTCTTTGTATTGCCTAAGTATTGTATACATCTGTTGCATTTTTATAGAGTGACGTCTATAACGATTACTGCAGTCTGATGCTTGATATTTAATAAAGAATGCTTTGGATACAACCATGCGTCTCCTCACGGGATTAAACTTAGATATGCAAACAAAGCCTAGCTTCAGAAGGATCGACATCTGAGCTGTGTTGCCTTTTGTACGTTCTTGTTCGTCTTGAGTGCACTGAACTTTTCCTTAAAGCCTAGCTTTTGCTGAAAACAGAATGCAGATTAATCACATAAGGAACATATGTGTTGGTGTTTACAACTGCACGCGCTTCAAGCAAGTTTTGTCGTTTTCCTTATAATAATACCAATAATAATAATACCGTTGGTCGCACTTCGTTCTTTTTAATTTGGTGGAATTAAAATGAAACGTGGCATATTTCCAGCAGCGTAGCAGGCTACAGAAGGTAATGGAGTCAGTATAGGGAAAGGGGGCCTGCATGAGCATTAGCCCAGGGCCCCCATTTTTCTTAATCCGGCCCAGCCTCAGCAGCGTGAGCATACAGAAATTAAGATACAAGTACACGATCCACTAAACAAAGTAATGTCACAAATGATTAATACTTAATACGAGTCAGTTTCTGTGCACTTCATTTTTGTTTGAGCAATCACGAAATTAACCTCTCAGACTAATCACTTCGGTACTGTCCCGATAATTATAATCGGCTATGTTTTTCTTCGTTTTAGGTGCTCTTGCATCTTTCGCAATTTTCACAGGCAATGAACCTGGTGAACTTAAGGTTTATGGTTTATGGGGGTTTAACGTCCCAAGGCAACTCGGGCTATGAGGGACGCCATAGCGAAGGTCTCCGGAAATTTCGACCACCTGGGTTTTTTACCGTGCACTGACATGGCACAGTACACGGGCCTCTAGAATTTCGCCTCCATCGAAATTCGACCGCCGCGGCTGGGATCGAACCCGTGTCTTTCGGGCCAGCAGCTGAGTGCCATAACCACTCAGCTACCGCGGCGGCTTCTGGTGAACTTAAGGGGCCGCTACTTTTTGAGGCTCATTTTGCTTTATACCTCCTTTGTACTTGCGTTGTTTTTAAACCCTGGTTTCCACAAGGAGCGTCGCTGCTATCAACAGGGCGGTTACTTCTTTGGATCGAGTATTTTTACCGCCGTGTCCTCGGCAATCTTAGTAAAGCCTTGATAAATTGTTGAACAGCGCGGGAAGACAGGACAAACGCAAAAACAGCGCGGGAAGACAGGACAGACGCAAGAAAGTGCACGCACACAAGCGCCAACGCGCAACTTATTTTTGATTAGTTGAGAGTGAGCGCTCATGTTGCGTGTTCTTCCTTTCGTCTCTCCTGTCTTCTCGCGCTGTTTAACAGTGAATGAGCACCAACTTGCCCAAATCGCAGCCTTAAATCTTAATAACTCTAGCTTACAACTAGAGGCAGGATTTTTGGGCGAATGTATTTTTTTCAACGCATCGCAGCCACGTCATTTTTTATATGAGTACGAGAGGTGCTGACAATATGTTTGATACTGTTTTTACAGTGCCTATAAATGCCTACTTTGATTGTTAGTGCCTATACATGCTTCAATTTTCGGTTTTAGTGCCTAAAATGGCCTATTTTGCATAAAGGACCCCAAAATACAGAATTGTTTTGCTTTAGGATTCCGTTTGCTTTCGGACGCACTTTAGTTTTCATTACCCAGACCTGATAACATTAGATGTCCTCGTCAAATGGCGCTTCTGAGCCCTGCACCAACGCCTGCTTGTAAACAACGCTAACAACGTCGCCGAAAATGTCGGAACAACCATTTTCCTGTTTCCTGCCATTTCGTCACTGTAGTTTGTAGAATTTCGCTGGTAAAGCAGTAATCGAACGGATGACGCCACGTTTCAGAAAGCATAAGAAATGAGTTATAGGTTCGTCTAAGCTCTGTTAGTCTTCGATAATCAGCGTTATTGTCTTTCCTTGTGCACCAGCCGCATATTATTCTCATGCAATAACATTTTGCGGCACTCTGGTAGGAGCACGCCACATTGGAAAGCGGTTACTCGTGCGTACATACGATGACACATTCGTGCATTCACTTAAACAACACTTAATTCTTGTGTGAAGACCACTATTCAATAGGTGGAGGAATGTCCCTGCAATGAAACCGTTAACAAAAGCACCAGAAGCAACTTATCCGTGCCAAGTTGCAGTCTGTCTGGGACAAAAACGAGGGGTTTTCACGAGAAGATTTTGAACTAAATGTCAGATACTTTAAAGTAACTGCAATTGGGCTAATTTCTAAGTACATGGCCTCCTATTAAGGTGCTCATCCTTTATTGTCAGTTTTGAAGCAAGACAGGTCGAATGTGGTGCTCTATATGCATGTAGTGTTGTATTAAGAACCTTACAATTTCTTAACAGTTGTATTTATACTTTATTGTTTTTTTCCAGGCACGTCAGGCGTTTTTTAAAGGATTTGTAACACCATCTCCAAAGATTTCTCACGGCAGAAAGCGATCGACCACAACACTGCTTCTCCTGAAGCATGTGAAAAGGAGGAGGAGGAAAGGCAGTGAGGTTAACCAGCCGAATAGCCGGTTTGCTATCCTGCGCTGGCGAAAAGGGGTGAGGGGAGAAAAAGATGAAGGAGAAAAGACAGTTGCAGGAAATTAAAGTCACTATGTAAAGTCACAGCGTTCAGTAAACTCACAGCTTATCGTGCAGGCCAGAAGTCTTCAAAAAGCGGAGCAGTGCCTTGGACGCCTTCACCGCCGATGACCACCGCGGCCTGTGGCCGAGAATCTTCGTTTCCGTCAGTGGGCGCAGGTCGAGATGCTCCAGTACGCGGTAGAGAGACTGTCTTCCGGCGCTGTAGGCAGGGCACTCAAAAAGAATGTGGGCTATTGTCTCATCACACCCGCAGATGGACAATGCAGGGCTTTCAGCTATACCTTTCAAAAAGGAGTAGTGCTTGGTGAAAGCTACACCAAGCCACAGGCGACACAACAAAGTTGCTTCATCTTGTGTTAGGCCGGTTGGAAGCCGAAACTTCAGATCTGGGTCTAAGGTTTTTAAACGCGAATGCGAGAATTGGCCTGAATTCCACGCAGCAAGCGTGATGTCCCGCGACAGTGGTTTAAGCCTATCCGCTGCGTCGGCTCTCGAGATGGGGATGGACACGCAATCACGCTCATGGTGAGCACTTCGCGCGGCCTCGTCCGCCTGGTGGTTGCCTGCGATGCCGATGTGTCCTGGCAGCCATTGGTAAACGATATCGTGCACTTTGTTGATGGCCGTGTGATTGAGCCCTCGAATTTCGGCGACAAGTTGTTCATGGGACCCATGACGAAGAGAAGATTGTAACGCTTGGAGGGCTGCCTTTGAATCAGTGAAAATGGACCATTGCTGGGGTGTTTCTTCACTGATATGCTCAATGGCGACACGAATAGCAGTAAGTTCTGAGCTAGTCGATGAAGTCCGGCGTGATGTTTTTACTTTCTTAACTATGGTCTTTACGGGGATGACTACGGAGCCCGAGGAACTGGAAGGAGTCACTGAGCCATCGGTGTATACGCGCAGTCGGTGTCCGTGTTCCTCATGCTAATATTCTACAGTTGTCTGTTTTAGTGCTGCCGTCGATAAATCAGCCTTCTTTTTCATGCCCGGTATGGAAAGAAGGACACAAGGTTGGTGCAGACTCCATAATGGAGAAGACGGTCTAGAGGCTGCTGTAAATTGGGTTGGTAGGAAGTCCCGATGGGCATCAATAATTTTCGCAAACGATGTACTCGGCCAGATAGCAGGAAGACTGGCAAGATGGTGCGTTGGAATCCAAGAGAGGTGGCGAATATGCGCTCTCAAGGCTTCGATTGTGACATAGGCAGTCACTAGATTCTCCTGAGCGATGAGTAGTCTTGCGGCTGTAGACGCGCATTTTGGCAGTCCTAGGCACGTCCGCAGAGCTTGAGCCTGAACACTTTGCAGACACCGTAAGTTCGTTTTCCTCAAGTTTCCTAGCGCAGGGATACTGTACCGAAGGAATCCCATGAATAATGCGGTGCACAGCTTTAGCATCGACTGCACTGATGCTCCCCACGACTTCCCTCCGAGAAAGGATACAACGTGAACGATCGATGTCAGTCGCCTTTTCATGTACGAGGCATGTGGGCTCCATGTTAAATTACGATCGATGATTACTCCGAAGAAGCGATGGCTTCTTTCATAGGGTATTATTGACCCATTTATGCGTACGGGGTAATGGGGCATGTCCTTGTGTGTAAAGGCAACAACGGAACATTTTTCAGTAGAAATCTCCAGGCCTTGCAGGCGGAGGTAGGCCGCAAGAATGCTTGCCGCCTTTTGAAGCTTTGCTCGAACTTGTGGTCGCGTAACTCCTGATGCCCAGATAAAAATATCGTCTGCATAGACTGAGACTCTCGCCGACTGTGGTGGTACATCGACAACGCCGAAAAAAAAGATTGAAAAGCGTTGGGCTAAGTATTCCACCCTGTGGGACCCCACGGGAAGTGTAATGTGAAGATGTTGGTCCGTCCTCAGTCTGCATAAATAGTGATCGGTTGGATAGATAACTGCGTATTCAGGCAGAACATGCGACCACCAAGTTCTGCAGGTTCCAGAGAGTCCAAAATAGCTTGATGAGTGACGTTATCAGACGCCCCTTTAACGTCCAGAAACAACTCCGCGGTCAAGCGCTTCAGGTGCTTCTGATGTTGAATTGATGAAACCAGGTCAATCACGCTATCAATAGAAGAACGTCCCCGCCGAAACCCGGGCATTACATCTGGGTATATTTGATAGCGCTACAGATACCACTCAATTCGCGTAAGCACCATCCTTTCCATGAGTTTGCCCACGCAACTAGCCAATGGGATTGGGTGGTACGATGCTAGGTCAAGTGGCTATTTTCAGGGTTCAAGGACTGGAACCAGATGACTTGATTTTCACGCGTCCGGAACTGTACCCGCACACCATGGTGAGTTGAAGTGGTCTAAAGGAACACGTCGAGCCTCCTGACTAAGGTTTGCAAGTGCAGAGTATGTTACTCCATCGGGCCCCGGCGATGAAGACCGTCTGCAACCTGTCATGCCGGCGTCTAGTTCTTCCATGGAGAAAAGTAGGTCCATTCGTGAATCCCTAGATCTAGGCACTTCGCAGCAATTCAGAGTTGTGGATTGGTTCCTGGGACCCGCTATTCTTGCGCAAAAATCATCACCAATCTCCGCTTCGCTACGTCCTTGGTGAAGTGCGAGAGACTTGAATGTTTGGAGCTGCTGAGGAGATGTTCGAAAACCACGCACCACACTCCAGATGCGTGAGAGAGTCTTTAGAGGATTCAGTGATTCACAGAATTGTTTGCAGTGGTAAGCCTGCAAGATTTGAATTCTGCGCCGAATTTTCTGTTGTGTGCGCCTTGCATCCCTTAAGTCGTGCAGCGACTTTGTGCGCCTGTATCTTGTCTCTGCTCTTCTGTCGAACTGATCGGAGGCGCTGCAGCTCCACATCGAAGTCTGTGAAATTTGGAATTGGAGTGAAGAAGCATCTCGCCTGTTTCATAGCCTCCTTGATGCGCTCTTCAAAGCATGTTGTAATGTTTTCTCTGCAGGCTTCTTCCATGAAGGTTTTAAAAGTAGACCAGTCTATTCGTTGCGCACGTTTGGCAGATCTGCATCCAGCGAGACGACGAACAATAATATATGTAGGGACGCGGTCACTTCCATGCGTTTCCACGTCGACAAACCACCGGACGCGTCTCGCAAGGCACCGAGACAAAAACGCCAGGTCTAGACAACTGCTGTAAGATAGTCCGCGAATGTACGTTGGAGAACAGTCGTTGAGGCATTGTAGGTCGTGGTCAGATGCGAAACAGACAAGACTTCCCTTCGAATTCATCCGGATGCCTCCCCGCATAGCGTGATGCGCATTAAAGTCACCAGTGAGGATCCAAGGCCCAGGTGTTGCAGCCAACAAGTCCCTCAGTCTGCCGGCGTCAAACCTTGTTGTTGGAGATAAGTACGCGCCCACAAGCGTAAACGTCAGGGTGCGCCTTTTCACCGTTACACAGACGTACTGGTTATGGTAGTGAGGGGGAACCGTGTGGTGCACGTAAGTAAGCTCCCTTCGAATGTAGACGATGACCTTGCTATTTTCCCTGTGCGTGGAGGGTGCAAACGCTGCATAGCTAGAAATTCGGATGGGATTTTGTAAGCTGGGCTCACAAATGACAAAGATTAGAAATCTGTGTTTATAGACGTATTCGCGAATGTCCGAAATGCGGGAATTGAGTCCACGGGCATTCCACTGGAAAACTGACGCTTCACTGACTTGGCTTTCAAATGGTAACGCTGGGAGAGCCATTGTGTCTGCTACTGTAAAGCTGAAAGGACTGTATTTAGCGCGTCCTGTACCTGCAATGCATTCCGTGCTGCTGGCGAGTGAAAGCTAGACAGCATCACACGTATGGCGTTCATAAGGGACCTCAAGATGCGGAACACCTGCGCTTCCTCACCTAGGGCTAGATATCTGCCTTGGGCTCGCTCAGCTGTAGGCGCGGGTAAGTGGGGGCGTGGTGCCTGCTCAGACACCAAGGTCGAGCGTCGCTTCGGCAATGGTGGCCATGTCACCTCTGAAGTACTCGTTCCGGCTTCGCCAGTCACAGAGCTTACATTACTCGGTGAAGGGGGAGGACATATAGTATGGTGGAGCTGCCATAAAAAGAATGTAAACCAATAAGCTCCTGCCTGCACCACTGACGTATAACAGGCTTGACCCAATCGTAAAATAAATGAAAAGGCCCGAAGGCAATCCATCGTTTTGCCACCCGTAGGTGGAAAAATAAAAGAAAGGGGGGAAATGCTACAAGCGACCCATAGCCGGGGGAACGGGCCTGGGGAGACTCCCCTGATCTTCCCTAGGACGTAGCGGAGGGGGTGGGATGTAGGGTATGGGAAATTGGAATTGGGAAAGGGTTATGGGAATTGGGATGGGAATGGGGACAGCGAGATTTTGCTCTGATCCTTCGTTTGACATCGACTCCATTTCTGGCCCGCCTGGCCAGGACAGGTAGGGCATCGAGCTTTTCCAATGGTGTGGCTCCCCCACGGGATGCACGACCACCCACTGGCTCCGACCGTCGAAGACAGGAAAGAAAGAAAAAAAAATTCCTAACTTAGAGTCCGCAGCCACCTGCTCCTCCATGATTTTAAGGGTTGGATCGGACCGGCCGGTTACTGGCCGTCGACTGTGTTTCGTGGTTTTTCAGACTCCGGAAGTGTGTGTGGTGTGGTCCGGCCAACAGAGGCCCAGGTCGTCAGCCTATCGGCGCTTGGCCCTCGGCACCATAACCCGGTAACCCTGGGGGACCCACCTGTGCTACCTTCCAACCACCATGCACTTATTTTCTCCCCTTGCTTGCTCCACGCCTACTGAGGAGGGAGTATTCAAGGCCGGGCGCCCGGGCCACGAACCAAGAATCGAGCAAAGGGTGAAATAAGCCGGGCCTACTCCACCAGTACTCCAGACATCGACGGTTTTCGCACAGGTCCTACTGCACACCCTCTACCTCGGCGTCCCCAGTAGTCCCCAAGACCGGGTCAGCCTCGGCGTCCGCAATATGCCACCCATCATAAGCGATCCGCAATGAGGCTGCTTCCCCGAGGACATCGATTCCGAGGAGCTCGGGCTTTCGGAACCCCCGCGCGGACCTGGCCTCTTCGTAGCCAGAAACCGAGCATTAGTAGCCGTGCACGTTCCCGTGAGCGGAGGTTTTTGACTTTTGACATTCCTTCCTACCGGATTTCGTGGGTCCAACCTTGTCTGCCTCCAGGCCTGCCTCCGCACAGACAACGGACCTCACAATTCGGCTGGCCCTCACAGCCGTGGGAGTCGCTGCATCTCCCAAGAAGATGGGCCCCAGACAACCCATCCCCACCGCTGGCGTTGCACCAGAACAAAGCCTAGTAGCCGAAACTACACCGGCCCGTATCCGGCGGCAGGGGGGGGGGGGGGCACGGGCAGGCCGCACAGTCGGATTTCCCCCCCGAAGGGGGAGGACAAGTAGCAGTAGCAATGGGGGCTTCCCTGCCGCTGTCGGCCTTTCGTCTTGCAGATCGTCGACGACGCAAACGACGCCGACGCACCGCAGCTGCGGCCTCTCTGTGCGTTGAATGGTCTCGCACCATTTGCTTCAACGCCGCTCGTTCTTTCTTCAGGAGGGGACAGACTTGCGAAGAAGACTGAAGCATGTGATTATGTATATGTCCTGGGACAATCCTAAAAACGGCGTATAAGGCTTGCACCTTTGGTATGATTCAAATGATTCTTTTTTTTATTTTCCGGAAGAGATTGCTCGCCGATGTTGACAGAAGTTATTATTTTCAGCTCTGCCAAAATTTACTGGACTTATTTTGTCCTCTCTGGTGCATAAAATACTAACTGGTTATTCTCGGCGCCTATAACATGCATTTTTAGTGCCTAAAAACCCGGCCTCTAGATGTTTTCTTTTCCTCCTACTTAGTCACAAACTCACACTTGATCCTCTTGGCCCTCTCACTAGCAGACAGACTCCCCTCTCCCGTGCAATCTCTTTGGCTCCTTACTTCGCACACACTAACTTGTACAAATTTTCCTTTTTTGCCAGCACAATTACTAATTGGAATAGTCTGCTGCTTGTTCTCTCCTGTCATCAGTGACGCTAAAATCGAGCATATAGAAACTGTAGAATTCCTCTCTCTTGTGTGTGTGTGTGTGTGTGTGTGTGCGTGCGTGTGTGCGTGCGTGTGTGTGTGTGTGTGTGTGTGTGTGTGTGTGCGTGTGTGCGTGTGTGTGTGTGTGTTTCTTGACTGATGGTTTAATGGCACTTACATGTTGTGACACGCTTATTTGCATTGTTTCTAATGTTTTGGTGTGTTCGGTATATATATATATATATATATATATATATATATATATATATATATATATATATATATATATATATATATATATATATTAGACTGTCAAAAGGTCACAACTGGTTCGATTATCTAGGTTTATTCACCAACGGCTTCAGACGGTGGACCGTCGTCCTTCATCAGGGTTAAGTCGAATGAATACACAGATGCGCGCATCTAGGGTCCTAAATGCAGAGGGAGAGGAGGCACTTTCTCTCACTCTCTGTGTCGGCGTCCAATAAGGTGAAAGGAGAATGGATGTGAAACAAGTTAAAAAAGCTAGTTAAAATACAGAGGTGACAGACATGCAGCAGAACTGAGATGGTTGGATTTTCGCCGAGAAGACCTAAGCAAGAACGGTTTCCTTCTGCGGAAGCGAGAAGTTAGAGCACAAGGGGGAAATAACGAAAACACGGGAAACAAGAAAAGGACGAAAAGGAAAGCACCAGGATACACTGAAACAAAACACAAAGGCGCACATAGCATGACCCGCTCCCCAGCGGTGCAGATGTTAAGAACTCTTGTAATGTAATTTACTGTCAGCTGTCAAGAACGCGTCGTTTCAACTTGTTCAAGAGGCACCAGTGACCGTTACAAGGGCGGCGTGTCGCCTCAGCGGCGGAAAAGCGGTCGTCCAGACGCCGTGCGGAAACCCTATCCCGAAACTAGCCGCTGCAGACAGCAACCACCACCGGCCGATCGTCAGAGGGCGCCTGCGCCGCGCGTCCCACCGTTGACAATTCCGAGGAGGGGGCTATGAGGACAAGGAGGAAAAAGAAAAAGAGAAACCGGCATGGAGTAAAGAAAAGGGGGGGGGGGGCGCTTGCTTAGCAGGATAAACGGAAAATGAATGGAAAATAGCAGACGGGAGCTTCTTTCTCAATTGGAATGGTTTTTGAGGAAGGCGAAATTGCCCAAGTTCTCATTAATGCCGTGGGTTAATGTCCGAAATTTATGTATGAAATACGATTCCCTTTGTTCTCTTTGGCGGCCGGATTTAAAACACGACTGTAGGAGGATGACCCGGATGCTTTCAAATGAGTGCTGTGGCAGACATAGGTGCTTAGTAAAGGGTAGGTTTGGCAGTGTGTGAATGTGGGCCTTGTGGTTGTTGAATCGCAACCTGAACGGAGTTTCTGTCTGGCCGATGTACTGCATGCCGCAACGCTGCAGTGAAGCACGTAGACCACATTTGCACTGTCGCAATTTAGAGTTTCTTCGATTGTGAAAGTAAAGTCAGAGAAGGGTGCCTTTTGCAATTCCTGTTGTCAGCATGTGACAGCAAACCTTGCAGCGTGGTTTTCGGCAGGGTTGACACCCGGGGTTTGGGTTAGCATTGGGCGGCGACGTTCTGGATTTAACTAAAATGTCCTTGAGGTTCTTGCTGCGCCGGTATACCGCTCTTGGTGGCTGCTTAAAAATGCGGGACCGGTGACTGCTTTGCTCGATAATGTTAAAATGCTCACGCGTGGCATATTTGATGAATGTGTGAGAACGAGGTTGGTTTGCCTTACACCTTGCTGGAAGTTTTGGGGACTCAGTATTTTATTTCTGTCTAGACCGCGAGCTTCCCGAATAGCATCTTCCACGATGGAAGCGGGATATTTTTTCAGTAAGAAATTTGTCTTTAGTTGTTCAGCATGGCGGTCAAAGTCATCGAGCTCAGAGCATATCCGTCGGTATCTATGAGGCTGAGAGTAAGGTATGCTCGTCTTGCAGTGGTGCGGGTGGCTGCTCTTAAAATGTAAATACTGCGGGCGGTCGGTGGGCTTTCTGTAGAGCGTTGTCTTAATTACGTTTCCATTTTTCTGTATTGTCACGTCCAAGAAGTTTATAGATGCTTTGGAGATGCTGTAGGTGAACGATATCGATGGGCGAAATTTGTTGTAGTTTCCTATAAATGTTAATAGGCTAGCTTCATAGTGAGGCCAGATGAGGAAGATATTGTCCAGAAAACGCTTGTACAGGAGTGGCTTCGAAAGCTGAGTGTCCAGAAATTGTTTCGAGTGCCGCCATGAATATATCGGCATAGGCAGGTGCCATCTTGGTCCCCATCGCCGTACCGTTCACCTGAAGAAAGTGCCTTCCCTCAAATTCAAAGTGGTTGTAATTGAGTACTAAACCCAGAATAGTTGCGAGAGTTTCCCCATCCAGGTGAACTGGAGGATCCGTCCGCAGGTATACATGCACCGCCGCGCATATGCCGTCTGAGTGGGGGATATTTGTAAATAAAGACGTCACGTCCATTGTGAACAATAAGCTCTCATCGGGAATTTCAATGTTAGACACCACTCTGAGGAAGTGATTAGTGTCTTGAACGTAGGCGGGGATACTTGGTATAATGTCCTTGAGTAAAAGGTCGAGAACGCCAGAACTTTTTTCGGTGAGTGTGACATTACTTGAGACAATGGGACGACCGGGACGATTTAGTTTGTGAATTTTCGGGAGGAGGTAGAACCGCCCGGGGACTGGTTTGACCGGCTTCATTGCTTTAAACATGTCCTGGGATACATTTTGTTTTAGGAGGAGAGATTTTATCTCACTGTTAATTTCGACTTCGAAGTCTTCTTTCGGGTCGCTGGTGAGTTCGGTGTAAAATTGTTTATTTTCCAATTGTCGGAAACCTTCTTTTAAGTATTCGGTCTTGTCCATAACGACGATAGCGCCACCTTTGTCCGCAGGTTTGATGATGATTTCGAACCGCCGACTTACGAGCCGCCGAGGCACGAGCGACCCTCGATCAGACTATGTATGAGCCTGCCACTCCCGCGCGCCCTGAACCGTCGACGCCGTGTAGCGAACAGATTTATCACGTGGTTCAACGGCCAGACGCAGAACATTGTGGACCAGGTGCGTCGACTGTGCCACCGACGACAGTTTGGCAGTGGAGTGACGTACCTCAACCATGCATTGCATGAGCTGCCACCGTGGAGGGTTCTCGCGGCTGATGGATATCATTTGAGCTTTGAGGGTGTGGCCGTCGTGTGCGATCACCTCCGACGCGTACTCTACGCCACAGCCCCAGCGACAAGATGGAGCTCCAGTCAGCGTCCGGTGGCTAAGACCCCAAGAGGCGGCTGGACAGGCAACAGGACAGAAACAACGTCTATTACTCGCCCCGTGGTGCAAGAGGTCGAGTCACCCCCCGTACACCTACCCCCCCCCCCCCCCCCCCCCCACCGCCGCCGCTACATGACGAGACGGGCCTGCGCCGAGATGGCACGCCACGCCCCGACACAGCACAGCGATTGACTCGCCACAGGTATGACCCGCTCCCCAAAAACTCACTCATCCTCATTTCTGAAACTGCGAAAATGTATCGAAAAACAGATCAGGAATGAAGCTCACGGAACAACACTAACACGATATTCAGAAGAGGGAAACGACATACCGAATGGCTTGCGGTTGCAACTAACCCAGCGATGACCACCCTTAATGCTGCCGAGGAGGCTGAGTGGAAAGGTATTCTACACGACAGTTCACTACGCCTTGTGGACCTAATTATACGGCACAGTCAACGAAGAACTATTGAATTGAAGCACATTGAATAATGCACCCGTCTCGAACCGCATCTAACAGCGACAGAAATAACGGAGCTAAATGAATTTGAAGAACGGAAGACCAGAGAAACAGGCATGGAGAAGCTTAGGAAACTCCGGCGGGACGGTGTGGCACCAGCGCCCTGTTCGATAAGCCCGTCTCCTACTAGAAATACGTTAGCCCCTGAGCAATACTGTCCCCCTACTAGTGGTCAGCCTTCCATTAGACCTGACAACGTGGTGAACGTGTCGAGCCAGCCTCTCACATCCTCGGAACGTGCGTTACTCGCTAAAGGCCTAACCTTCTGCCCCACAACGGGAAAATTCAATGAATTTCAATTATATTGTAACGAAGCGTACGTCGGGACGGAACGGTCGCTCCGCCGCCTCGAAGAAGTTGACCTGCAGGTGCCGATGGGTAGCATGAATTAACTTGGCTTATTTAAAATGGGTGCAACACATCATTTAAACTTAACAAACTGATACAAAGCTCTAAGAGTAAATAATAACGCCGTCAGTCATACGAAGGGGCGCGCAACATCTTCCGAGCAGAGGTCCCAAACAGGAAGACCGCAGCCGTTCCTCTCTGTTCTTCGCGCCAAAACCCCCTCTTAAATACGTTTGCCCAGGATCCTGGGAACACTTTCAGTAAACAATCGGAAATGCGGTTGTCGAAGCCAATGAGAACGATTTCTTTAAACCGAAAGCAGCCAATAGCACGCCGGTGCCCGCGAGGTTGTTTACTCGAGAGCACCGCGCAAATTCCACGAAGACGCGCGCATTTCCGCTTGGCACACAGACACAAACACACAAAACGACATCCGAAACAAAGGGAACGAAAACCTCCCAGTCGGTGCACCACGCGACCCGCGGTCCGCGCTATCAGCCCTCGCGGCTCGTCTCCGGCACATCTGGTCCGCCGGGCAGTGTGCCGCCCGAAGCAATCACTTCGCGCGACTCTCCTGGAAACCACGGGGGGTCCGTGCGCCCGCTCTGGTGTCTCGGACACGGCCTTGGAAAACATTGTCCCCCTGCAGGCAGCAGCTAACCGTGCGTCTCAGTGCGTTTTACTCCAACTAAGCATTCTAACAAAGCCGGGGAGGGGCCGCACAACGCCTGCTGACAAAGAGCCAGAGAGAAAACCGCTCTGCCAAATGTCGGGGTGTGAGCCTCTCTAACGGCTCCCCGCACATCAGCGAGCACAAAGACAGCAACAGTAGCACCGCGGGTAGAATAACACATTCAGCTTGTTGGAAAAACTGGCGCACGAAACCTGCGAAGCTCGCTACGCGACACCTCCCTCCTACGAAAAAAGGGTGTCCCACTCGATTACAGTCCCGTCTGTAGAAATTAAACACAACGAAATGATGCCAATAACTCAGTACAGAGTTCGAAAATGGAATTGGGTCAGCTTGACATGAAGGTACAACAATACTAAACCCAATAAAATGCGCGCGGAATACTAAAACAAGGCACGGAGATGGGAGTAACTTAATATCAGGTCGAACAAATTACAGGCAGGACAAACAAATTACAAGATAGAGAAAATACGTACAAACATGAAAATATTGGCAACGCAGTCAAATGTTACATGGCACAATCAAAACGTTCACATGTACACGTTCACACAAAGCACACAAAAAATGGGTTCAGGAGAACAGTCATAGGTGATTAATCCACACTTTCGTCCGCACTGTAGTATATCTGTCTCACTATCGTAATCGGTCCTCACTGCTTTCGTCTCACTTTGAGGTCCCGCATGGCTACTCTGATGTGCCGACTCGGAGTAAGAGTATGCCTCAGTCGCACTTTCACCGGATGTTTCTTGATCGTTGTTCGTCACTGTCGACGCCACTGCCCGTTTCGGCTTCGCGGAGACACGAACACTGCCTCCTAACTCATGTACACCACAATCACTGTTTGCTGACTCGTCGTCGGCGTCCTCATCGAAACCAACACGAGTGTGGCAGAGCTTCAGACGTTCAACGATAACGATGTCTCGCTTGCGGCCGTTGCGATTGACGACCTCCCAGTTGTTCTCGGATACCTTCCGAAGCAGATGGAACGGCCCGTGGTACCGGTGGAGCAGTTTGGTGGTCTTTCCTTTCGCTCGAGAAGGTGTACATAGGTACACGAGGTCTCCAAGGTAGAATAGAGCTTCGCGTCGCCTGGAATCGTACGCTTTTTTGTTCTTTTGCTGCTGCTGCTTCTCGCACTGAGCTACTAACTCGCGCGCCCGGCGGAGCCGGTGTAAAACTTTGTGAGCATCCATTCCGTCCCCGTCATTCTGTGTGGAGCCCAGGGCTACCTCAACAGGAAGTGTTGGCTCTTGTCCGTGCAGAAGGTAAAATGGAGAAAAGCCTGTCGTTTCGTGCTGCGATGAATTATAGGCGAAAAAGACATAAGGCAGGAATTCGTCCCAGTCGCGGTGGTGAGAGGAGACATACATGCTGAGCATGTCGGCGAGCGTGCGGTTGAAACGTTCGCACAAGCCGTTGGTTTGTGGGTGGTACGCTGTTGTTTTGGCGTGGTCCGTACCCATGGCTTTAAATATCTCCTCAATTACGGAAGCGACAAAGTGCTGTCCGCGGTCCGTAATGATGCGGTCTGGAGCTCCGTGGCGTAGGACGATCTCTCGCACAAAGCCCTGCGCGGCTTCAGCAGCTGTGGCTGCCGGGCATGCTACTGCTTCAACCCACTTCGTGTGGTAATCGGTCATCACGAGGATGTAGCGGTTCCCGGAGTGACTCTTTGTAAATGGCCCCAAGAAATCCATTCCCACTTGCTGAAATGGCCTTCCCACCGGCGGGATAGGCTGGAGAAATCCGATTGATCTGCCAGGTAGGGCTTTCCGCGTTTGGAAGTCGGGGCGAGAGAGCACATAGTTTGTCCCCTGTGCGAACATCTTAGGCCAGAAGTAGCGCCTCCGTACCTTCTCCCATGTGCGCTTGACTTCGAGGTGGCCTGCCGTGAGATCGTCGTGGCAGCTCCTTAGTACCTCAGTCCGCAAGCTTTTTGGTACGACCAGTGCGTCGTAGTCTTCCTGGTATCCATTTGCCCGCCTGTGCAATGCACCATCGATTATCCGAAAACACCAGGCCGTTCTTTTCAGTGTTCTGGCCTCGGGTGAATTCGGGTTCTCGAGATGTTGTATCATCTCTTTCATCCAAGGCTCTTCCCTCTGCTTCCCACCTATATCCACGCGACCCAGCACAAGCAGCGGTGTAAAGTTGACTTCATTAACCGGTGCCGGCTCGTGTGGCAGGCGAGAAAGGGTGTCGGCATTTGCGTTCTTCAAACCGGGGCGGTGTTTTAGGGTCATGTCGAACTCCTTTAATAGCAGGGACCATCGCATGAGGCGTCCGTTCGGATTTTTGACGTGCATCAGCCATGCGAGGCTGGCCTGGTCGGTGATCACGGTGAAGTTGCTTCCAAAGATGTACGGCCGGAACTGCTTACAGGCGTACACAACAGCCAGACATTCCTTTTCTGTTGTGCTGTAATTAGCCTCGGCGTTGTTGAGATGACGACTGGCGTATGCGATGACATGTTCCATACCGTCGTCTCTCTGCACCAGCACGGCACCAATACCGTAGTCGGAGGCATCCGTATGGATTTCAATGGGCTTGCCTGGCTGGAATTGACGCAGAACTGGCGTTGTAGTAAGTTTTTATTTGAGCGTCTGCATTGCCGCCTCGCATGCCGTGTCCCACTCAAAAGAAACATTTTTTCTTGTCAGATTAGTCAAAGGTCGGGAGATTAGGGAGAAGTCTTTGATGAAACGCCTATAATTACAGCAGATTCCCAGGAAACTCTGTACACCTTTCTTGTTTATCGGAGCTGGGAGCTTCTCAATCGCGGCTATTTTCTCTGGATCTGGCCTGATGTTGTCGCCAGTCAGCACGTGCCCGAGATATCTAATTTCTTCGTGAGCAAAGCTACATTTTTCAGGTTTCAGACGCAGGTTGGCTTCATCTAGAGCGCTTAGCACCCTCTCCAAGACCTCTAGGTGCTTTTCCATGGTCTTCGAAAAAATGACAATGTCATCCAAGTAAGCCAGACACACCCTCCAGAGAAGGCCGCTCAAAACTTTGTTTATCATCCTCTGGAAGGTCGCGGGGGCGTTGCAGAGGCCGAAAGGAACGACATTAAGCTCGTATAGACCAGAGCCGCATGCAAATGCTGTCATTGGCTTGTCCTCTTCGCGGATTCCTACCTGCCAACAGCCTGAGGTGAGGTCGAGTGTTGTGAAATATCGAGACCCTTGCAGCAGATCCAGGATGTCATCGATCCGCGGCAGTGGGTGCACATCTTTCTTGGTCACCGCGTTAACTCTTCGGTAATCGACGCAGAAACGCCTACCTCCCTGCGGCTTCCTTACGAGAACGACGAGCGATGACCAGGGGCTGTGTGACTCTCTGATCACTCCACCCTGAAGCATTTCCTCTACTTGCGTTTGAATTACATTTCTCTCGAAGGGTGAGTGGTGGTGCGGGTGCTGACGAATGGGTGTCGAAATTCCCGTGTCGATAGTATGCTCCGCTACGTGAGTACGTTGAATAGGGTTGTGCTCGCCGGTAAACATATGACTGAATTTACGAATAAGGGACAAGATGTCACGCCTCTCAGATGGCGTCAGGTGTGGCCCAGTCTCGATGTCGAAGTCCCCGTCGTGGAGGGGTCGTGCAGCACGGCGAGTTCGAGTTGCGCCTCATGTGGGGATGTGGACCAGCCAATTTTCGTCTCGCGATGCACCACTATCGGCGACAAGGTAGGATTAGCAACACGGACAATTCCAATCCCACCGACCACGTTCATTACGGTCAGCGCCACCTGCAGTCCACTCCTAAGGGTTGAGTTCGGCTCGACGAGTTTAATTCCATTTCTCGGAACGCGTACCCTCAGAATGGCTTCCGTACGAGGCTCGATGCGAACTTGGTCCTCACTTCGTGCCGTGACGATGTTTGTCTGCGATTGCACGCCAGCGTCGAGTTGCAGCCGGTATATGTCGGTCCCGATCTTTAGTTCTTTTTGGCGAAAGTCAATGAGCAAGTTCGCCTGCCGGCAAAATGGGAGCCCACCCAACAATTCGTACGGGCAGTCCTTGAGAACGATGAATTTTATGCTCAATTTGGCTGATCCGATTTGAAGTAGTACTTCTGTTTCTCCCGCCGGTGACAAGTCTCCGCTGATTCCTTTGACGAAGGCGGTGCTCTCAGTTGGTTTGACTTCTGAACAAATTTTAGCAGCGAATTTAGAAGACATTATGTTTACGGAGGCGCCTGTGTCAATGATAAGGATGGCCTTCGAGTTATTTGCCTCGACTTGCACTGTGAGGAGCTGGTTTTCGCTCATCACGCACACAGGTCGGCAGGGCTGACCACCTAGGCCCTGCCATTCCCGTTTCCCAAGTTGGGAGCTTGCTCGTCACGTACATTTCTTTGCTCGCGGTCCTCGTCTCTCCATCGCTGGCGACATTGCCGAGAAATGTGGCCGTTTCGGTTGCAGTAGTGGCATCGCGGTCGTCCGTCGTCGACACGCATCGTTCTCGGCGGCCATGGCACAACGTTGCGAAATATTTCTTCTTCAATTGCCTTGAAACGCCAGGATAATGACTCAAGGGATGCGGCGATCGCCTTTAAATCTTGCTCATCTTCGAGTCTTTGTTGCTGACGGTAGGATGCAGCAGTGCAGGTGGGAAGTAGGTGGGGCTGCCCAGGCGCAGGAACAGGCTCGGTGGTAGGGCTGCTGGGTGTTGCAAGGATGCTCGAATTCCAGGCACCTGTTGGCAGGTAGGTGGTGCTCGCTGGGGTAGGCAGCAGCCGAGAAGCAAGACCCATCAGCGTGGCCTGACTGAGACGCTGCAGTATTTGTAAGAAGTCTGCGCAGGTGGTCGGGTTGGAAATTATCATTTTCTCCATACTCGCTGGTTGGAGGCCCCGCAGCAAATGACGCAATCGGTCTTCTTCCGGCATCTTTGGGTCGACCCTAGCGCACAACTGCATCACATCGCAGAAGTACTGCTCTGGGGATTCTGTAGGAAGCTGCATTCGATTCTGTAGCCGGAGATAGGCGATCTCCGCAGCGTGGCGGCTGCTGAAGCAGGCCTTGAGCTTCGCCGCCCAATCACTCCACGAACTTGGCGCACCGGTAAGTAGTTGCGTTGTGTACCACTTCTTCGCGTCCCCGTCAAGAGCAAAGTAAAGGAACTTTACCTTAGTGTCGCTGTCCCAGCAGTTCAAAGATGCGACGTGTTCGTAGCAGTTCAGCCATTCCGCAACGGACTCCTCCGGGGTTCCCTTGAATACCGGCGGGGCGATGGACGGTCTCGATTGAGGGCTCGTCATTATAGCGAAGTCTGCTAACGTCTGGCTTGGCTCACTTCTAAGGTTGGGGCGCATTTCCAGTAGAGCGGGGTCGTCGCTGCCCCGCAACCTCCACCACTTGTAACGAAGCGTACGTGGGGACGGAACGGTCGCTCCGCCGCCTCGAAGAAGTTGACCAGCAGGTGCCGATGGGTAGCATGAATTAACTTGGTTTATTTAAAATGGGTGCAAAACATCAATTAAACTCAACAAACTGATACAAAGCTCTAAGAGTAAATAATAACGCCGTCAGTCATACCAAGAAGCGCGCAACATCTTCCGAGCAGAGGTCCCAAACAGGAGGACCGCAGCCGTTCCTCTCTGTTCTTCGCGCCAAAACCCCCTCTTAAATACGTTTGCCCAGGATCCTGGGAACACTTTCAGTAAACAATCGGAAATGCGGTTGTCGAAGCCAATGAGAACGATTTCTTTAAACCGAAAGCAGCCAATAGCACGCCGGTGCCCACGAGGTTGTTTACTCGAGAGCACCGCGCAAATTCCACGAAGACGCGCGCATTTCAGCTTGGCACACAGACACAAACACACAAAAAGACATCCGAAACAAAGGGAACGAAAACCTCCCAGTCGGTGCACCACGCGACCCGCGGTCCCCGCTATCAGCTCTCGCGGCTCGTCTCCGGCGCATCTGGTCCGCCGGGCAGTCTACCGCCCGAAGCAATCACTTCGCGCGACTCTCCTGGAAACCACGGGGGGTCCGAGCGCCCGCTCTGGTGTCTCGGACACGGCCTTGGAAAACATTGTCCCCCTGCAGGCAGCTAACCGTGCGTCTCAGTGCGTTTTACTCTAACTAAGCATTCTAACAAAGCCGGGGAGGGGCCGCACAACGCCTGCTCACAAAGAGCCAGAGAGAAAACGGCTCTGCCAAATGTCGGGATGTGAGCGTCTCTAATGGCTCCCCGCACAGCAGCGAGCACAAAGACAGCAACAGTAGCACCGCGGGTAGAATAACACATTCAGCTTGTTGGAAAAACTGGCGCACGAAACCTGCGCAGCTCGCTAAGGGACAATATCAGGATCTAGATAACTTCGCAAGGAACTTACGTCGGCGTGAGTATTTTGAAAACCGCGAAACGAACCGGGAAATGAACATACCAGGGACATCCGACAAGTCATGGACTCCAAACGAACACAGGGATAGACATTTCGATATGTACATCACTGCCGTTCAAAAGGATATCCTATCATCGTATTCAAAATCAAAACCAAGAGCGGCCAACAACAACCTCTCATCCGAAGAACACCAGGCCCTTAACTCTTTAAGTCGGCGGTCCGACATAATCATCAAACCTGCGGACAAAGATGGCGCTATTGTCGTTATGGACCAGACCGAATACTTAAAAGAATGTTTCCGACAATTGGAAAATAAACAATTTTACTCCGAACTCACCAGCGACCCCACAGGAGACTTCGAAGTCGAAATTAACAGTGAGATAAACTCTCTCCTACAAAAACAAAATATATCCCAGGACATGTTTAAAGCAATGAAGCTGGTCAAACCAGTCCCCGGGTGGTTCTACCTCCTCCCGAAAATTCACAAAATAAATCGTCCCGGTCGTCCCATTGTCTCAAGTAATGGCACACTAACCGAAACATTTTCTGGCGTTCTCGATTTTTTACTCTAGGACATTATACCAACTATCCCCGCCTACGTTCAAGACACTAACCACTTCCTCAGAGTGGTGTCTAACATTGAAATTCCCGATGAGAGCTTATTGGTCACAATGGACGTGATGTCTTTATATCCAAATATCCCCCACTCAAACGGCATACGCGCGGCTGTGGATGCATACCTGCGGACGGATCCTCCAGTTCACCTGGATGGGGAAACTCTCGCAACTATTCTGGGTATAGTACTCAATTACAACCACTTTGAATTTGAGGGAAGGCACTTTCTTGAGGTGAACGGTACGGCGATGGGGAGCAACATGGCACCTGCATATGCCAATATATTCATGGCGGCAGTCGAAACACAATTTCTGGACACTCAACCTTCGAAGCCACTCCTGTACAAGCGTTTTCTGGACGATGTCTTCCTCATCTGGCCTCACGATGAAGCTAGCCTATTAACATTTATAGGAAACTACAACAAATTTCACCCATCGATATCGCTCACCCACAGCATTTCCAAAACATCTATGAACTTCTTAGACGTGACAATACAGAAAAAAGGAAACGTAATTAAGACAACGCTCTACAGAAAGCCCACCGACCGCCTGCAGTGCCTACATTTTAAGAGCAGCCACCCGCACCACTGCAAGACGAGCATACCTTACTCTCAGGGTCATAGATACCGACGGATATGGTCTGAGCTCGATTACTTTGACCGCCAAGCTGAACAACTAAAGACAAATCTCTTAATGATAAAATATCCCGCTTCCATCGTAGAAGACGCTATTGGGAAAGCTCGTGGTCATGACAGAAATAAAATACTGAGTCCCCAAAACTTCCAGCAAGGTGAAATGCAAACCAACCTCGTTCTCACACATTCATCAAACATGCCACGCGTGAAAAATATCCTCTCAAAACATTTTAACATTATCGAGCAAGGCAGTCACCGGTCCCGCATTTTTAAGCAGCCACCAAGAGCGGTATAACGGCGCAGCAAGAACCTCAAGGACATTTTAGTTAAATCCAGAACATCGCCCAATGCTAACCCAGACCCCGGGTGTCAACCCTGCCGAAAACCACGCTGCAAGGCTGGCTCTCACATGCTGATAACAGGAATTGCAAAAGGTACCCTTCTCTGACTTTACTTTCACAATCAAAGAAGCTCTAAATTGCGACAGTGCAAATGTGGTATACATGGTTCACTGCAGCGTGTGCGGCATGCAGTACATCGCCAGACAGAAACTCCGTTCAGGTTGCGATTCAACAACCACAAGGCCCACATTCACACACTGCCAAACCTACCCTTTTCTAAGCACCTATGTCTGCCACAGCACTCATTTGAAAGCATCCGGGTCATCCTCCTACAGTCGTGTTTTAAAACCGGCCGCCAAAGAGGACAAAGGGAATAGTATTTCATACATAAATTTCGGACATTAATCCACGGCATTAATGAGAACTTGGGCAATTTCGCCTTCCTCAAAAACCATTCCAATTGAGAAAGCAGCTCCCGTCTGTTATTTTCCATTCATTTTCCTTTTATCCTGCTCAGCATGCGCCCCCCCCCCCCCTCTTCTTTACTTCATGCCGGTTTCCCTTTTTCCTCCTTGTCCTCATAGCCCTCTCCTCGGAATTGTCAACGGTGGGACGCGCGGCGCAGGCGCCCTCTGACGATCGGCCGGTGGTGGTTGCTGTCTGCAGCGGCTAGTTTCGGGATAGGGTTTCCACACGGCGTCTGGACGACCGCTTTTCCGCCGCTAAGGCGACACGCCGCCCTGGTAATGGTCACTGGTGCCTCTTGAACAAGTTGAAATGATGCGGTCTTGACAGCTGACAGTAAATTAGATTACAAGAGTTCTTAACATCTGCACCGCTGGGGAGCGGGTCATGCTATGTGCGCATTTGTGTTTTGTTTCAGTGTATCCTGGTGTTTTCCTTTTTGTTCTTTTCTTGTTTTCTGTGTTTTCGTTGTTTTCCCTTGTGCTCTAACTTCTCGCTTCCGCAGAAGGAAACCGTTCTTGCTTAGGTCTTCTCGGCGAAAATCTAACCCTCTCAGCTCTGCTGCATGTCTGCCACCTCTGAATTTTAACTAGCTTTTTTAACTTGTTTCACATCCATTCTCCTTTCCCCTTAGTGAACGCCGACACAGAGAGAGAGAGAGAGAGAGAAACTGCCTCCTCTCTCTCTGCATTTAGGACCCTAAATGCGCGCACCTGTGTATTCATTCGACTTAACCCTGATGAAGGACGGTCCACCGTCTGAAACCGTTGTTGAATAAACCTAGATAATCGAACCAGTTGTGACCGTTTCACTATATATATATATATATATATATATATATATATATATATATATATATATATATATATATATATATATATATATATATATATATATATATATATATATATATATATATTCTTGAGAAAGAATGGTCCTCCGATCGAAACGTCGAGTGAAATAAAAATGTTTCCTTAAACGAAGCGTTTCTTCGATGTATTTTATTTTAAGCAGTCAATAGTCAAGTACCTCATGTTTTCGTGTATATATATATATATATATATATATATATATATATATATATATATATATATATATATATATATATATATATATATATATATATATATATATATATATAAGCCTCTTTCGTTTGTTGAATTCGCCAGCATTTTCCTGTAAATAAATTAAATATATGACTCGACAAGTCTTGCCAGTATTGGGTGGCTTAATCGTGACGTTATTTTCGCGCGTAGTAAGTGGGAACGAGAGCTAAACGCATTTCATACTTAAAAACTGAGCTCAGTGGAGGGGACAGTGCCTAATGTTTTTATCTCTGCTGTTCCGTGGCTCCACGCGTGACGTCACGGCCATCTACGACTGCGACCCCGGGTTCACTGCGGAAGGGGACTCTTCACTATTTGGCCTTAAAAGCTGAGCATGGTTGGAAGGGACGCCTCAGTACACCGGCCTGCGTTTTGGCACGGGGAATGAAACAAGACGAATAGAGGGCGCAACAAGTTCCATTCGTCACATAATTTCGCTTCACGCTGGTGTCATAGTGTGTCCCCATGAAGCGAGGTTCCGTCCACCTCTCTACATATAGCTAGCGCTGTAAAAGAGTGCGTTCTGTACGGCAATGTGAGGAAATGTGATATAATTCTGTTGTTTAAACCGAGTATGGCGCCTTCAGAATGGCTAAGTGACAGTCGTCATGTCGTGGGAGCTGAAGCAACGGAATCGAATTGCCGCGATGGACTCGGGTTTGGGGATCAAGAAAGTGATCGAGAATTTCCAGCGGCAACGGCGAGCGAACGTTTAGCTGGTGTCCTGAAGATCCGATAAACGCGTCGTCACAGTTTCTGCCGACCTTTTTTCTTTCGACCTTCATTCGACGATGTAGGAATTTTATGTTTTCTAGATTCCATGGTTTTTTGATGCTGGCTCATTATCGAGGCCAGCGCATATGTCAGTTAACGCGATGTTGGGACGCTGAAACTTTGCTCATCAAAAGAATGTTCAATTCGACCGGGTTGTTCAATGCTGTGCTTCGCATGTAGACTGCGGCGCCGGACAACAAAGGGACATAATCAGCGGATTTTGGTTCAAGTGCGTTGCAGGCGCAGGTGGCAACTGAGCACGGTGCAGGAAATGAATTGTTTTCAGATCAGTGAACTGCACTTGGATTTGGGGATGCTGATATCCGGAACGGGCGAATAATTTGCCCATGAACTGTCAGAAGGCAATCGACATATCGTCACGCACATTACCGCCTCAGGCGAACGTCGCGAAATGACGACAGCACCACTACAAATGAGGTATGGCAAAATGGAAGTTCTGACAACTCAACCACGTTTCCTGTAATGCATTTCCAGCAGTGCCCGTCGCTTCGCTAAGCAATGCGATAATCCTGAGAATCCTGAAAGCTTTTTATTTTTCATCAAAATATTTTCAAAGCACTGCTTTCAAAGCTTGGAACTGGCTTCACCCTCCTTAGAAACCCGTATACGGTACTTACAATGTAAGGCACTGAACGATGACTGCTTTTTACTAAAAATGTATCCCCAGAAAACAGGCTGCTCTTTGGGGGAGAGGGGTTCTGGCTTTTTGCGACTACGACCATGATTTTAGAATATAAGAGGTATTTCAGGGAAGGCCACCAATTATTTAAAAAAAAGGATTTAAGGTAAAAGCAGCTTTTTGCTGCTTAATACCAGTGCTAATGTACGTCAGAAAATAGGAAAGTCATGTTAACTATTAAAGCAATTAACTCATTTATATTTATTTATTTATTTACAGCACACTGCTAGCCTCATTGTGGCGGCTTTTGCAGGACAGGGATAAATTGTATGCTCACAAGAAAAACGTGTACAGTCGGTGTATCGCAGGAATGAAAAAAATACGAAACATAAAATCTTGGTTGCAAAATTAGTCGCAAAAACGAAAATGCAGAGCCGCCGCGGTGGCCGAGTGGTTATGGCGCTCGGCTGCTGGCCCGAAAGACGCGGTTTCGATACAGGCCGCGGTGGTCGAATTTCGATGGAGGCGAAATTCTAGAAGCCCGTGTATATGTATGATGTCAGTGCACGTTAAAGAATCCCAGGTGGTGAAAATTTCCGGAGCCTTCACTACGGCGTCTCTCATAGTCTGAGTCGCTTCGGGACGTTAAACCCCCATAAACCATAAAAATGCAATGCAATAGAATGCTATAAATCACGCACACAGACAACAAAATAAAAAGAAACAATTCCAAAACAGAGCACTTATTCTCATTCCAGATTGGACAATCCTTCCAATAAAGCATCAAAAGAAATAAAGGTGACCACATCATTCGGCAACGTATTTGTACCTCGGATGGCTTTCGGAAAGAAAGATGACTTGAATATGTCACCTTGAAATCAGTTGTCGCTATTGTGCTTAGTAGGCTTTGTTCTGGAGCTTACTGAGTTAGAAAATGACACGTACTTATATTTATCTATCTTGAATGCATCATTTAAAAGTAGAATAAGAAACTTTAGCTGCAGGAATTTGGAATGCTTGGTTGGCGATATCACAACAATGGGAGTCAAGAAACAGGTAATTGATGTTTCGGCCGAGGAACTGACCTCCGGACCCTTGGCCGAAACGTCAACTAAGCTGTTTATTCGCATGTCTGAACCATGCCGAAGCAGTGCGATGTTATTCATTATTTGTTATTCTATTTGTACGTTGGAAATGGTCCAGTGTGTTAGTTAGCGGCTTTTTAGTACCCATAATATCTGTTTTAACAGATTATCCAGAAGAGCAAGGTTCCAGGCTAGTTGGTAATGCATTGTACTTAGTAACAGCGCGGCGCGAAAACACACGGACACCACGAAGAAACGACACACACGAGCGCTCATGTGTGTCGTTTCTTCGTGGCGTCCATGTTTCTTCGCGCTGTTTCTAAGTACAATACTTAACAGATTATGTCAATGCTTTCAGTAGAAGAAGTGTGCACCATTCCAGGTCATCTTTCTTGCTATTGCTTACACGTCACTTCAATTTTCGTTGCGGGAAGAAAACATGCAAACGTTTTTTCCGCAAATTTTTAAAAGATTGATAGGATACTGAGAACAACCCGATGATGATAGTTTATATCCAGCATAGCACAAATTTTGTAACCAAAATAACTATTACGTGGATTTTTGTTACATATATGCAATATTTTTTGATGTTTTAATTCCCCAAAGACTGCCACATGGGATATCCCATCGGAAGAAAATGAAGATGCGTGCATAGCAACACTAAAATGTGCAAGAAATATCCGCTGGATGGTGGTGTGTTCAGTCTTTGCACTGCGTCGTTTAAAGGATCCCGTCTCGTTACGTCTCTTCAGAAGCAGAGCGAGATTACTTTGTAGAAATCGACGGCACTAAGCAGAAGTATGAGGCTCACTTCCAAGTTTATTAGTGCAGTTTTAGAAACGCCTATCGAGCAGACTGCACAAGACTGCTGGACGGCATTTGATGAGGAGTTGGCACAAACAATATGCATGTGTGCCAGCAAAACTTGTTGTTGGGCTAGTTGGTAGGCCATGATCTCAGAAGAACCAGCGCAAAGTTCAGCGCCTCTGTCCGTGTCGCCCTCCTTGTTTCTTGTCCGTTGTTCTTTTTGCGCTGGTTCTTCTGAGTACATGTGTGCGACAGGCTTGTTGCTAGCAGCGGATACTAGACTGAAGCCTTCGAGATTCGACGGTCGCATTTCGAGCTACCGTGAATTGAAGTCGCTCAGCGGGCGGCATTCGGCGGCCGAGTATGGCCCGCCTTTTGAGATTCCTGCCGTATGTGTTTTGCGTTGTGAAGGAAAGGCAATAAAGAGAAGGAGGCCTATGTGGCCTAGTCAGTAGTATGCCTGGCTGATAACGCATTCATCGATCGTGGGTTCGAATCTCAATTTAAATTCACGGAAGCTTTATTAGCCACATTATCAAGTTACGTAGTTTCAGACACGCGCCGACCTTTAGTTTACATTACAAGTCCTCTTCCCAACGATTTTAATTTCAGACATCCACGCGTGACGTCAAGCGCGACGTAGGTTTACCGTGCCGCTCTTTCCGCCTAGCTGTCGTGTTAATAGCGCAACACAAGTCGTTTAGCGCTTCCGTACCGACTGACACGTAAGCATGATACAATGGCAGAACCCCAGAATCGAAGCTCGCTAGGCGAACAGGCGAAGAGCGCCAAAACAGAGCGGGACAACAAAGGACGCATAGCAACACGAGCGTTGACTTCCGACTGTTTATTTCTTGCTTACGTGCGAATTATGACATACATTAGTACAGCCTGCGTCACCCTTGTGTAGAGCGCTCAAGCGGCGCACTTCCTTTCATAAAACTCGCCATGTCATCGCAGGTTCTAGCGTTTAGTGTCAGCACTCGTACGGAAGTAGAGTCCCGCAGATCTGAAAGCAAGGTAGGCACGAGCACGTTGCCTACTGACCATGGGCTGCTTTTTAATTTCAGCTTTTTTTTTAATCGCGCCTACCGCTCGAGTGCTCTATACAAGGGTAAAGCAGACTGCAGGTTGTGTGTACATAAATCGCAATCCAGAAAGAAAAAAAGCACTGGAAGACAGCACTCATGCGGTTGTGTGCTCCTTTTTGTCCGGTCCTGGTTTCTGCGCGGTTTATGAGGCTCAATCTAAACCATTTTGGAACTGAAACATATTATAAAAATGCGACGCACATTTTGAATTTTTTTTTGACGCTGCAGTCCATCACAGTTTCAATGCTGACGTGGTGAGTAGTCCATTCAAGGGCCTTCTAGACCATGACATTTTATTTTCTGTTCAACAGTTTACCCTTTAATTCTCTGGTTTTTTTTCCGAGGCTTTCCAGCAGTAGACGCCGCTGAGACCAGGCGAGATTCGGAGGCAAAGGCGCATTCGCAGTGCTGCGAATACGCGAAGAACCGGCGGTGGCCCTTTCCGCGCATGCCCCTGGTGCCTCCCATTCTCTTCCATACATATTAAAATGCCTTTTTTGTAATCCCATTTTTTTTTAGTTTTTGGCTTACAGCGCCACCCGCCGCGGTGGCTCAGTGGTTAGGGCGCTCGACTACTGATCCGGAGTTCCCGGGTTCGAACCCGACCGCGGCGGCTGCGTTTTTATGGAGGCAAAATGCTAAGGCGCCCATGTGCTGTGCGATGTCAGTGCACGTTAAAGATCCCCAGGTGGTCGAAATTATTCCGGAGCCCTCCACTACGGCACCTCTCTCTTGCTTTCTTCTTTCACTCCCTCCTTTATCCCTCCCTAGGCGCGGTTCAGGTGTCCAACGATATATGAGACAGATACTGCGCCATTTCCTTTCCCCCAATACCAATTATTATTATTATTATTATTACAGCGCCGCAGTGTAAGGCAAGGAGGTGGAGGCAAAAGGCTTTACAAAACACATGACTAAGGTCTGACCTCCAAAAAACATGAAAATTGAAGCGACAGACACCAGCAGCTTATAACAATACGAAAGCACAGACCAGAAAGACAGATATAAAATTATAAAAAATCAAAACATTTTCGTTCGTGATGGTGGAGTGCGATCACAGCAACATACGAAACAGTAGGCAGTGTTAAAATGCTAGTATGGTAGACACGACTCGTTTAAACATACAGTCACTTTGAGTCTCCAACACCATTGTGAGTAGCTCGGCGTAAGTTTTTAAAACTCGGTGTATTGTAAGTATCACCTTTTGGTGGCCATAATTTGTAATATGTATATTTGGCAGTAATTTCGTTTCTTCTTCCCATTTCAGCACGGGCTGTTCATAAGCTGACTTAATCTGGTTGCAATAAAGCTGCTTCAGACGGTTACAGACTTTTTCCCAAAACATCGTTGGCTGTACAGTGGTCGTGGCTTATTTTTTATATTAATTAGAATTCTGGATCATTTCGCGCTGTTTCGCATCTTCTGAACTGGGAACGTCTAATGATGTCAATAATCGTCTGCCTGGCTGTCACTGCTGCAGAATTATGTTCATTCGGAACTTATCGCAGGAATCTTCAACTTCATAGCTGACGACGCCAACGCAGCTATTTCCTGGGTATAAAATACCAGCCGGACGAATAAAAGAGAGAGACACGATTTTGAAAAGTGGCTGTGACGGATGATTTTCTTGTTATTCGTCACCCGACATAAAAATAAAGATTCGACAAATTGCGAGTGGCACATTATACACGTGCGCATCCGGGGCAGCCCAGTCCGAGCTTTGCAATTGCGGCGGAAATCGGAGGCTTTGATTGGCAAAAAACAGATGCTCGCTGTGCTCGTCCCCACATCGGGCACTTGATAAAGGCTGAACTGAACGACTGGCGCACGTTCACGCATTGCACCCATTGGAGACGTAGCATTCGAAAGCTGCGCCAAATTTTAGTCCCACAATGCTGATTATGTTCGCCATTATCTCACTTGTGGGGCTTCGAGTGGAATTTGTCACGGGTATTACGTACCCAGAAATGCGGAGCGACCTGCAGCAATATCAGGATTCCAGTAGGGTAAGTCAGCTACGAATTCCTGAGCGTATTTTACCGAGACAGCCTAACTGAGCAAACGAACTGAACGATAAGTGACGTACGAAAAAGAAAAGACGTTTAACTAGCCATTGTGAAACATGAAACTGTATGATGCAATATCCTCATACAGACTTTTCATACAAATAGTACACGATTATCATTCAAATATTCATCAAATGTGATAAACTCGTTTAAAATCATACTTTTGTCATACGCATGTTATATATCATAAACATTGTATGAAAAAGCCTGTAGGAGGTTATTGCATCATTCAGCTTTTAATAGCGATATATAGAAAAAAAATGAGCAATATAGCAGCCTGCCCTGCATCAATTTGTCAGAAACGTTTTTTTAATCTTGAATTCTTCATTACCACCGTCCTGAAATGATATAAAAGTAGCTACAGCAAGCATTTCTGGCGCCAAATTTCTGTACTCGAACATTTGAACGCAGATAAGAACGCTGTAGGGAATTTTTAGTTTTTGACATGCAAATTGGTGCGACATTCCCTGACTGGTACAGGCTGCCCACTTTACGGTTGTAATTTTTCTGTCGTTACTGCGGCAGCTTTTCGTTGAGGTCATCTTCTTTAGCCGAATTTTTATTCGTGTCCGAGAGTGAGGCAGGAAAATGTGAACAGGGTGTCATATTTCTCGACCCTTAACTGCTGGTATACGGTCCAAAACCATTATTTTACATTACTTCATTGCATGCTCTTCTGCACTTTTTATGTGATGGCGTGAGAGGTCCAGTTTTCGAGAAAAGCCGATTTCAGAGTCCGTCCCTGTCAGGAAATTCCCATTGACGGAGAAGGTCGAGGCGTAGTCGTGACGTCGTCGTACAGGTAAATACAGCGTCCGCAGGGTTCCACGAAGTTGTGACATCCCCCATTTGGTCGTAACATGACCCAGCCACTATTACTAAGTGCCTCTGAAGAAACGAAAGCCCTTTCGGTGAAAAGAAAAGGAGATGGTCAAGTTGAATACTACCGCTGTCCTTTTGCTCGCCAGCTGTGTGTGCTACCTCTGCAGCGCTCAGGAGCGCTTTGAGTGCGATAGTTTAGAGGCCTTGGGCACCTTCTCATACCACAGTGCTTTCGCAATGTGCCCGTAAGAGAAGGTTAAGTGTCGCCCATTTTTTACGTCCCTTGCTTTCCGTAAATGGGACTTACCAGAGCTTTCAGCGGTTGCACACGCACTTCTGGTAGTATACCAGGAGTAATCTTGCTGAACGCTGCTCTAAAGAAAATTTCAGAACGACCTGACTGTGGTCTCATCTTCGCCTCTCCCGTAGCAACATTTCCTCAGGAATAAACTGCACTGCGAGTTTAGCCGCCGTTCCCACGACCAAAAATCATAAGGTCCTAGAGATGAACCACGTTTGCACCATAGCCAGAAAATCTGGACAAGCGCATTTTTCAGCGGGGAGTAATTTATAAGCGCAACTTCTCACATATCATAAGAGAGAAGCAGTTGTCTAAACGCTTGACTATCGGTTTTCTATGGCAGCCGAAACTGCTTGTTTTCACAGGGGGCAAAGCTAAAAAGCAAGACTTTTCTACGAATCGAAAGATTAGACCATTCCCATTAATATATTCGTAACAATATCCTCCAATATTCCGTTATTCTCTTACAAATAAAAACGATGTCCACTAGATTTGCATATAGCCTTCTGAGACCACACTAGATGGCGAAACCTGTCCTCGCACGCTACAGGCCGCTCTAGATGCAGCTTGCAGCGTCTGTCATTTGGGATGTGGCCGGCTGTTCTAACAGGGTAGGCTGCACCGCCTTGTAACTGAAATGTCGGCTTGGGTGGGGTTATTAATGCGAGAACATTATACAGCTCATTCGAAAAGAAACGCGGCACCGTTTACTGCAAAAGTGGTCACGAAAAATTTTAGAGGGCGTCACCGTGGTAGCAAAGAAAAAACAAAAATGTCTTGTGGTCTAGCAATGCTAAAGCAAAGCTCAAGGGTGGTCGCTTTGCTATCGCATGTTGAAAGTTATTTCTTTCAGCAAAATAAATATAAAGAAACATATACACAATGCAGAACCAGCTATTGTACTGTGTGGTGCTGCTTGTGTATATGTTTGTTTTTTGGCTGGCAAAATCGTCTGCAGCTTTGGTAAGCACGAAATATATTGTGAAAGCAAAGTGTTTTGCAGATGGACACTATGGCCATGTACCTCAGTTGGATTAGAAAACATTTATTTCGACAAAAAGAGCTGGTTAGAGGAGAGGTTTCCTAGGTGGCTTTCAGCCCATAGCTGTTGGCGACCAGGTCGGCCCACTCAGTGACCCGGACTTGCGTCCTTCGGTTTTAGCTGGCCAACACGCCCTTTCAACGCTCGAGAAAAGAAACTTCTAATAAAACCGCCGAAGGCGGTTATTTCTTGTAGTCCCATAGGATGTGTTGTATAATAAAAGTGCGAGTGAGCAGTCCAGTGACTCATGGAGCCAGCACCGTGGGATGTGATGCAGCCCCATAGGATCTGATGTACTTCAAAGCGCGATTGAGGAGTCCACTAACTCAGGGAGGCAGTTATGCGCCTTTCCTTTTTTTAAAATCGACGTAGTCTAAACCTTACGCTGGTATTGAGAAAATGAAATGATAATTTAAAATCGAAATTTAGATTTAGAGGAAAAGAAATGGCGCATAACTGTCTCACAAATCTCGGTGGACAGCCGAACCGCGCCGTAAGGAAGCGATAATAGGGAGAGTGAAAGAAGAAACGGAGAAAGTGGTTCCGTAGCGGAAGGCTCTGGAATAATTTCGGCAGCCTGGGGACCTTTAATGTGCACTGACATCGCACATTTTCAGATTGCAAAAACATTCTTTCGTCAAAATGCAGATGCGGACGGTCCGCGCTAAATGGCTGCCAGCCCATGGGTAACGGCGACCTTAGCGGCCTATTTAGTGGCCACGGGTAGAATGTCCGGGTCCGAGCTGACCAGAACGGCCTTCCATTGCTCAAGAGATGGAATTTTTACTAGATCCTACGGTGGAAGTTCTTTACATTGCCATAATATGCGATCATACGTGGCTGCTCCACCACAGAACCCTCAGTCACGGTAAAAGTCATCCGCGTACAATTTTGGCAATGGATTGGTGATAAGAAAGGACCTCATTTGGAGTCTCCTCCAGGCGGTCGCTTGCGCCTTATCCAAAGTTTTGGTCAGGTGGTGGCACTTGTGCCTGTGGAATTTTTAAAGGCTTGTGCTATCATGGAAAGATGCCAGCCCCTGTATGGAGTAATCCATGGATACGTATGACTCACCGACTCGGTTGACCAAACCTCGAGCGATGTTGTGGGTCGCCTCGTTTCCCGGATTCCCCGAGACAGCCGGCACCCATGTCATCTCAATTTATTTGTAATGTTGCCTGGTCAGTTTCAGTATCTAAGAGAACTTCTTGCGGGGCAAGCTGGTAATTGATCATTGTAATTTACATATGTTCCTTCCGCAGGCGCTGGCTGAATGTATATATATGTATGTACGTAGTTTCTGCGAATTAAACCAGTTGTGAGTGGCCCTCAGTCTCGTTCTCTCGTGTGTGTGCGCGTGTGTCGTTTTGGCGCCTCTATGTTACAATGATCAGTATCTGTTGTGCGGCAGTCGAGATAATGCCCCCCGCAAAGCTACGGGCGGCAAATTTGCAATCCGACAAGATTGTATCCGCGTTAGTGCTAGCTATGACTACTGCCACAGCTGCCTCTTCCGCTGTTTCTGAAGATTTTGTCACTACCGACCCCGAGGTACGCAGGAGCCCGCGCACGTCCACCACCGCCAGTGCGAACGCTCCGGTTGTGTATTCTGCCGCGTCTATCTAGGCGGCTCCTTCGTCCATTGCATATGTTTTGTGTAGAGTTGTTGGCCTAGATTTCCTCCTTCCTTTGTGGTGTGAAGGGTGAATATTGTTTTGCAATCGTTTGATCCGCATTTCCTTCAAAATGAGCTTGGGTATCTGTGTTTTCGTGTCCGCTGGTGGAGGTTCCACGCCTATCCCTTGGCGGTCTAGTATGGCTCTGCCTGCCTTGGTGCGCTTAAGCCCTTCTGTTTTCATCGTGAGGTGAGCCTCCTTGGGCTCCTGCAGTGTGTTACGTATTCCCAGCAGCGGGAGTCTTTAACTCGACGTGAGGTTCGGCAGTCCCAAGCCTTCCTTGTATGCTTGCATAATTATCGCCTCGGCTTTGCCTTTCTCCGCGGCATCTAGATTGAGGTATGGCAGTGCATACGCCATCCTGCCCAGTATAAATGCCTGCACTATCCCGCAGAGGTATCTTTTACTCCCCTCGTGTGGTTGGCTATTATAATTAGCATAAGTGACATCTTAACTGATGTTTTCAGCTTTCCCAGGGATTCTTTGTTTTTCGTGTTTGCTTGTAGATACAGTAACAAGTTATTTATGGTCTACACCTCCTTGATAGGAGGCGCAGACCACTAAGCCACCGGTCGGGTTCGAGTCGGGGTACTCGGGCTCTGTAGTCGAGCGACCTAACCAGTGAACCAACACGGTGAGTGAAGGCTCATAATTGGCTAAATTTCTAGGTGGATGCCATCGCCTACTCACAGCGCGATAAATGTGCCCACTCACCAAATGAGCCAATTACACTTACTACCCACACACCGCTGAAAACCGGCGAGTGCGGCTGAAGTGCTTTCGTGCTAAAAAATTAGGAGGATGCTTAGGGTTCGTCTGTAAGAGTGAGACGCGACAGCGTGTTGAGGCGTTGCCAAGGGGTGCACGGAACGCCAACACCCGTTCGGCGCGACGCGTGGCCTGTTGGACAATTTGAGGAAAGGACGCCTGTCTCACATATCTCGGTGGACACTCGAACCGGGCCACAAGGGAAGGAAAATGAAATGAAAATTGGTTTTTAGGAAATGAAATGACGCCTGTCTCACAATTTTCGCTGGACACCCGAATTGCGCCGTAAGGGAAGGAAAAGGAGGAGGCGGAGGAGTGCGAGAAGGAGGACTTTTCGCGGACGGCCAACGCCGCCGACATCGACACTGACTTTTCTGCGACACGAGCTCCTTAACGCTGTCACGTTAATAAAAATGAAATTTATTTCGAAAGCGCGGGAAATATGACGCAGTCCACATAATCGTGTTTTTCCTTGGTGAGTACTGGTGAACCTGGTATATGCGTTGCCTTAAGACTGTCTGGTAATAAGAAACTCCGCGCTGTAGAGACTCCGCGCTGGAGAAACTCCGCGCTGGAGCAACTCCGCGATGCAGAAACTCCGTGTTGGAGAAACTCTGTGGTGGAGAAGCTCCGTGTTGGAGAAACTCCGTGTTGGATAAAGTCCGTGTGTGAGAAACTCTGTGTTGGAGAAACTCCGTGTTGGAGTAACTCCGTGTCGGAGAAACTCCGTGTTGTAGAAACTCCGTGTCGGAGAAAATAAGTGGGCGTGACATTATGAAGAAAACGATAAAAATGATTAACGAAATAAAGTGATTATATAAATAAAAGGTCATTGCTTTCGCATTCAGAGCACGTAAGAAGAAAAAGTGCCCTCCTTATTGAGCTGTCTACTACGCGAGCGTAATATGAGCACAATTCAGACTGTAATAGTATCAGAAGTAGTGATGAATGCCTCATATACCGGTTTTTCTGCTACACAAAAACCATCCGTGTTTTCCACAATATCAGTGGGCAATTTTAAGACGTGCTTTAAGCCGACTATTGTATGTCACGTGATGCTGCGGGACCATTCATCTTGTGAATGGGCTTCTCAAACAAGAGCGGGAGGCAGGAAAGGATTCAATCGGCTTTCGGCCGTAAAACTCAAGGAGCACTTTTGGTCTAATTCAAAAACATTCCCTTTTCGGTCCATGCTGCACCAAGCGGAAAGCTATAGAAATCCAAAGAATACAAATATATATAATAAGATCTCGAAGAGAGACCACTATTACGGTTAATTCCAAGAAAACGAATTCATGATGACACACACTTCGGCCTCATTTGCGGAGAGTGAAGCAATGGCCACCAGTCTTGGTCAAAAGTCCTCAGGCCAAAGACTTTTCGTTAGATTATCATTATGGAGCCATAGCGGCGCCATTAAAGGCAGCAGAGCCTTTAAATGCTGGGAGAAGGTTTCTTCCTGCGCTAGAGAGTACCATTGCTTGACGTTCCTTTTAATGCTCCACTGCAAGGAGAAGTGAAGGAATATTCATTACACTACAGTTGGACGCTGTGACCTAAAGACCTTTGAAGTGGGCTGTACGTGAATGCCAACCTTAAGATCTCTACACTGTAGTCACTTAGAAATGATTGTACCTAACACTCCCAATCAGATGAAAATTCTCAGGCGGATAATATGGCAGGTGTTTAGCATGTAATAAAACAGGTCGATATTGCTCGAAAAGGGCACGAACAGGGCAGCATTTCAAGTGTCCTTGGACAACTGATATAAAGAAACAACACACCTGCAGGGGCGGACCAATGCTGCAGCCAGCAGGCAGCTGCGTGCTGTGGCGTTCTCATTAAAGTACCCACAGCTGCAACAGCTGGGAGCACCTAGTTTTAATGAGGTACGGCTGAAAAAGTCAACAACGATGTGGCCTTTGAAACCCGGGGGTGGTTGGAGCACTATCGACGGATACAGGTGCCTTTGTAAATTTATTTATGAAGCCTATAAAAAAAGACGAATCATAAGAACAGGAATCCGGTCCTCCATATGTTGCCAATTTGTCGATGTGTTGCCCCCTCTGAATCACCGTTTATCACCACTCAGCTGTGCAGAATTTCAGGCAGTATCAGGCGCAATACCTCGTACGTGTAATGGCGCTTTTCTAGTTTAAATTATGTAAGGGGGAAATTTTGTGGACAAATTTCTGTGGACATCTAAATATGACTCCCTCGTAAAGAGCAAAACAGCGCTCAAAAAGGGCTGCTGGGCTGACCCCATAGTATTTATCGAGACTCCCGGACACGAGACTCATTGCACATGTCTTGGTAGAACGCAGACCCCAGCTAAATGAAATTCGCCAAGTAAATTTCTTTATTGCGCTGTTTATATCATGACAGAAAACGTGGCATTGCGTATAGAGAGGACTATTCAGATTATACCAGGTCTTTCAGGCGAAGGATAGCTAGAATTTTTATATATAGGCATTTTTAGATGTCTAGATGGTTTCTGCGGCACACTAATAGCTACGTTGATGGACATCAGAAAACAGCTGAATAATCTTAACTAGTTAGGCGCTTGAAAGAGTCTGATAACTAACTTTTAACTTTTACTGGTAGACCCCTGATTACAGTTAGATATTTGTAGCCGCTCATAAGTAATAGAGATATCAGTGTTTTTAATTTCGAAAACGCTATTACCCTTGGCGCTGGGGCTCGAAAAAATTTGGCTGTCGTGACAGGTTACATGCACTGGAAGGGCTGCTAGCCTTGATGCATTTTGAAAGCGCATATATTTTAGCACAATGTAGCGAAAGCTCGTTGGGACGTAGCGCTGAAGGTAGCCGAGTTTTGGAAATTATGAAAATGTTATATTGAAACCACTAACCAGCATCATAAATTTATAATTACAACCAGTTGTCTGGCTCTAATAGTTATAATGTTATCCATCTGAAATTAGTTAACTGGCTAATTAGTTAACATTACCGACTTTTATTCTGGTGTCCACTAGCGCAGGATTATTGAGCCGCAGAAGCCGCCTTCCATACCCAAAATGCCTGCTTTCAAAATAACCGTGATTTATCTGTTACACTGATGGCCTAGCGATATTTTTGTGCTTGTGTTTCTATGATTTTGGTGATTCTTATCTCTAGGCTTGATTTCTTATCTGCGGCTGCTATATGTATTCGGTTTAAGCACTCATTTTTAGGTTTTAGCCGTCTAGCGCGCGTGAAATCTTTAGGCCACCGTCATGCTGGACATCCAACTTAGCCTGCATATCGATTTCGGTATAATCCGAAGTCAAATTTAAGAGGTTAGAGGTGGGCCTAATTTGTACTTGGCCAAGGCCATATCTCGAGGTAAGCGTTTATTGCCCATAGTACAATCAGCCTGGATATCTATTTTGTTTGAAATCTGAGGTCAGATTTCGCGTGTGGGGAAGGCCAAATTTGAAAATTACGGCCATCAAATTTTGAGGTCACCATTGTGTGGGTCATAGTTAAATTAGCCTGGCAAGAGACAAGGACATTGACAAGGGTAAAACCTTGGGCATGTCGGTAATGGCGATCCATGGTATGTGTGTGCAGCGCCAAATGGGACAAGGGACAAAGGAAGACGCGCACAACACAGGTGGCAACACGATCCCGACTGACAGAAACCTAGGCGACCAAGACGAAAGTGACTCGTGAGGACAAACAGGCGCATGTGCCCGGGAAAAAGTATGACAATCAGGTGATCGAGGAACTACAGATTGCTCAGCGATTGTTCAAGAAGGCAGCTCTCTTTTGGGCAGGGAGATAGAGGACTTGCTGACGCATTTATCTTCCAAAGCAGCGATACGAGCTGCTTCAATAATTTCACGTGTTAACTTATCCAGGAGTGTGCCCACGATCGGGCACTTATCCAAATATGGCACAAAACCACACTCCTTGCAGTGCAAAGCCAGATTACTGCCAGTTTACGTTTTCAAGTTGTTTTTGTGTTCACGAAGGCTCCCATTCAAGCAACGATCTCGTTGACAAACACACCACTTGCCATAAGAAAGGTGGATGTCATAAACAATGCAGTGCATTTCACGAATTTATTCTTCTGATTGCAGGACCGCAGCTTTTCAGTGCACTGCAGCTTTTCGGGACGTTTATCGGCGGGCAAAGTTTTTTGCATAGCGCACTTTCGCTTTCGTCCCAATTTTCTTGAGATTACGGGAAAAGCAATGAATGTAAGAAATGACGGCAATGTTGCTTTTCTTTTTCTGAAGGCACAGACGGTAGTTGACCTTCCTGGCGCTTTTTCTTCCGTATGTCTTCAGCGACCGAAACACAGATATCAGCTGGGTAGCCTTCTTCACGGAGTCTTGCGGGTTGTTCGTGAAAGCGCTGGCTGATTAGGGGGGGAGGGGGGGGAGGCATGACTTTTTTATTGCATTTCTCAAGCTTAAAATTAATAATGCCTCATTTTGCGAGTTTCGAATGTGCAGATCTGTAGGGGAGTGGAGGTTTGTTAGTCCGAGGGGAATAGCTCCAACACATGTGGTTGTACAGGAATTTAAAACGGATCTCAAGAAAGCGGATGTCGTTGTCAGTTAACATTTCCTTAATCAATAGCAGCGGTGAAATACACTCCTGTACATTAGAAAAAATGCCGGATGCCACCTGCTCTAAGCACGATGGCGTACACTCAACCAAAAAAAAAAGGAATTGTCAATAAAACGAAAGATTCTGACCACATCCAGCCCACATGTGGTCAGAATCTTTCGATTTGTTGACGATTTCTTTTTTCTGGTTGAGTGTACACCATCATTCTTAGAGCTTGTGGCATCCGGCATTTTATCTAAAGTACAGGAGTGTTTTTCACCGCTGCTATTGATTAAGGAAATGCCAACTGAAAACGAGACCCGCTTCTTGATATTCGTTTTAAATTCCTGGACAACCGTGTGCGTAGATAACCATGTGGGCATCGCGCTAACAAACCTCTACTTCTCTACACATCTGCATATTCTAAACTCGTAAAAGCGAGACATTATTCTTTTAAGCTTGAAAAATGTCCCAGAAAAGTCATGCCACCCCCCCCCCCCCCTAATCAGCCAGAGCTTTCCCGAACAACCCGCAAGGCTCCATGAAGCAGGCTACCCAGCTGATATCTGGGTTTCGGTCGCTGAAGACATACTGAAGAAGAAGCGCCAGAAAGATGAACTACAGTCTGTGCCTTCATAAAGAAAGAAAGGAAAAATTGCTGTCTTTCCTTACATTCATGTCCTGTCCCATAATCTCAAGAAAATGGGACGAAAGCGATTGTTCGCGGGATTTTTCCAGCCTCTGAAAAACTAAGTGCGCTATGCAAAAATCTTTGCCCGCCGATAAACGTCCCGAAAAGCTGCAGTTCTTCATTAATCAGAGGAAAAAAATCGTGAAATGTACTGCATTGTTTATGACATCCACCTTTCTTCTGGCTAGCGGTATGTTGGCCAATCTAGTCTTTGCATGCATGAGAGTCTTCGTGAACACAAAAACAACTTTAAAACTTTTACTGGCAGTAATCTGGCTTTGCACTGCAAGGAGTGTGGTTGCGTGCCATTTTTGGATAAGTGCCCGATAATAATATTAATAGTCATGTTTATTTTCGCCGCTGAATACAGAAGAGCGAAAATAGGTGGCTGGAGGAAATGCTGCTCTATCGGCAGCTTAACGGTGCTCCAGCCATCTTTACATCAGAAGCAATGGCGAGGCATACAGTGCACATCTGAGAGGCCATTGTTTTTTTTTTGCTTTTTTTCAAAGGCCTATCTTGCAGTACAACTGCACTTGCAAAACGAAATGGAAAACGAAAATAAAGGATTCATTTTTATACACGTGCACAACACAGGGATGATGAAATAACGCTGAAAGACGGAAACAGAAGGTGGAAACGGACATCGTGGCCAGACACCGGAATCGGTAACGCGTGAAATAATTGCTGCAGCGAGTATCGCTGCATTGGAAGATAAATGGCGAGCTGGCCTTCTTCATCAATCGCTCAGTCGTGCATGTCCGTAGTTCTTCGTTCACCTGAATTTCGTAATTTTTTCCGGGCGCATGCGCATCTTTGTCCACACAGGTGACGTTCGTCTTGGTCGCCTAGGTTTCTGTCAGTCGGAAGTTAGTACCTGTGTTGCGTGCGTCTTCCATTGTCCCTAATCCCGTTTTCCGCTACACTATTATATCATGGATCTGGACATTAATTTTGTTTCAAGGTCGAGGTTAACTTTTTTTTCGGGGTGGGGAGGGAGGGTAGGCTGAATTGGCGGACGTCTCCCAGTGGCGGACGTCGGCATTGATGATTGGCCAAAGGAAACGAGATGAGACCAGCTTCTGCGTCGCACGAATGCCAGGGTGGCTCATGCGATGCAATTTTTGAAAAATGGTGCAACGGAAAGCCAAACATTATGGAATCGCAGCGCTGGCAGACAAGGACACAGAGAGGACACACACACACACTTGCACTGGAAAGCCAAAGGTTGGTAAGAGCGAGAGACGCCAGTGTTTGTCTCGCATGCAATGAAATAGTAGGAAAACGGCAGTAGACATTCGGGGAAGGACACGGACGTGGATGAGGAGCGAAGACGATGCAGCTCTGGATCGTTGTGCTGTGCAGCCGCTAGCTTCCCCATGTCCACTGGTGATTCGGACGCCATGGTACTAACACAGGAAAGCGCATCATGAGCAGTATTCTCCGGGCATGGACGTGGCGGAGATCCACTGTAAAGTCGAAGATAAAACACAGTTGTCTAATATCACGTGCAGTATAGGTGCTGTGGTTTCTTTGGAAGGCAAACGTCAAGGGTTCATGGTCCGTGATGACGTGAAAGTCTCGGCCCTCCAGGAAGTGGTGAAAATGCTTGATGGTGAAGTACACAGCGAGCAGTTCTCGACCGAAGGTGCCGTATTTAGTCTCAGGTGGCTTCAGCTTTTGTGAGAAAAACCGGGAGGCTGCCAACTAGAGACGTGCTGCTCGAGAACTGAGCCGACGGCAGTGGTCGAGGCGTCGGTGACAAGGCGCAGCGGAGCGTCAGGAACTGGATGTATGAGCAAAATGGCGTCTTCGAGCGCCTTCCTAGCACCAGCAAATGCACCTGCTGCGTCTTCAGTCCACTCAAGTGGCGCAGCAGAATCTTTTTTGGCGACCAAGAGATCGGTCGGAGGCTCCAGGGAAGAGGCCGAACTCCAGGAGAAAGTGGCAAATAAAGTTCTGGATGCCCAAGAATTCTCTGAGATTTTTTAAGTGACTTGGGGCAGGAAAACGTTGAATGGCTTTGACTCTTCTATAACCGATTTCGCCTATCCTCTCCGCTACGTCCCGTGCCCCAACCTAACGAATGTCGAGAGGCAGAATACCTTAGGGAGTGACAAGGTGGCCTAGGAACTCTATTGTGGCTGCGCCGAAGAGGCACTTGTTCGGGTTGACGACGAGCCCATATTCATCAAGTCCATCGAAGAGGGCGCGCAGATGGGCTTCATGCTCAGAACCGGATGAATTTGCGACGAGGAGATATCGATGTAAGCGAACACGAAGTCGAGGCCTCGCGTAACCTCGTTGATAGTTCGCTGAAAAGTCTGTGCTGCGTTGCGCAAGCGAAAAAGTATCCGCACATGCTCAAAGAGGAGGAACGGTGTGGTAATGGCCGTCTTTGGAATATCAGCGGGCTAAGCCTTCACTAAGTCAATTTTAGAGAAGATCGTGCACGTAGCCAAATTTGATGTGACGTCCTTTATGTGAGGAAGTGGATAGCGGTCTGGTAAATTGTGACAATTGAGGGCGCGGTAATCTCCACATGGTCTCCAGTCACCCGGATCTTTGTTTTGTATCATGTGAAGTGGTGATGCCCAGTCTCAAAAGGAAGGGTGTACTATGCCGAGTTCAAGTATATGTTGGAACTCAAGGCGAGCGATAGCGAGGCGTTCTTCAGGCAAGCGGCGAGGGCGAACATACACCGGAGGCCCCGAAGTGACGATGTGGTCAGTGATAGAGTGCTTCACCGGTGACTCTCTGGTGTGCAGCTTTGTTATATTAGGAAAATCAGCGAGAACTTTCGCATACGGCGAAACAGGGACGACAGCGCGAAGCCCCGTCGTCGCAGCGGTGGCGAGGAAGCCGTTGACAAAGAGGTGCGAGCTGAGATCTATGAGCGTGCATGCCAACAGTTAGGTTGAAGAAACTGAGGAAGACCGCGCGAGAACAGCTTGCGAGAAGTCAGCGATAACGAAGGTCCAACAAAACGTGCTGTGCCATCCCAGGTTGAGTCAGGGACCGCTGGCCGTACTGTCGCGATAGAAAGAAACGAGAACAAAGCGGCGCCTACGCGCTCCACTGTTCGAATTTCTTTTCATGGTGCTTTTACCTGGCTGGTAAGAAATATATGTACGTTAGAGTCACCCTGAAATGCATCACTGACGACTCTAGCTTACTCTTGCTACCACCAAAGTAAAAGTGTGATAAAAAGGAATGCGAACACCGGAGTTTGTAGGCTGCGCTCTGTTTTCATTTCTTTCCATTGCCCCCGTACGGGCGAATGGGAGTGTTGTTGATTGCTTGAAGCGGGGAGGTCTGGTTGTTGCTACGGCGACCTGGCCAATAGGCCGCTATGACGCTCACCTGTGCTCCCGTGTCGAGCAGGAAGCGTGCGTCAGTGATCTTGTCCGAAAAATAAAACACGTGGCATGCCCGTCCCCCAGCACCACTTCCCCCCGTCAGTGGCCGGTCGCAGCGTTTGCCGACCAGGAGCACGAGTGGGTGCACTTGAGAGCAGAGCTGCAGAAGGCACGGTGGTACCAGCATACATCCCGAGGGCAAGGTGTCTGGCCGCGCGTCGGCGGCGTGACGGAAAATTCGGCGTGGTAAGGGCGCGAGGACACCAAGCCGCTTGGCAAGAGCATCAATTCGACCTTCGATGCTGGCAAGCTGGGAGTCTGCGGTAGTAGTTGGAGGCGGAGTGGTCACAGAGCCGGCGTTGGGGTGCCGTGAGTAGTCCGCAACAAGGTCAGCGAGTTCAGCGAGCTTGTCTAATGAAACATCACCCGCAGAAGTGAGGATGCATGGGGACCGTGTGTTGGGGAAGACGTTGAACGAACAACTCACGCCGATTGGGTCGTGCTGAGCAGCGGAGTCTCAAAGGAGCTGGAGCATGCGACGGAGGAGCTTCGAAGGGCGGCTGCCACCAAGCTAAGTAGCACTAAGAAGCTGCTAGCGTTTGCTGCGCTCGGGCGCTGACTTGCGGTCGATGATAGTTGCCTTTAACGTGTCGAAGGGTGGAGCCGTCTCCGGCCAGCTGATGACTGATGACGTCCACTAAGTCTTCAGCGACGTTAGGAGGCAAGGAGGACACAAGGTGGAGCAACTTGGTCTCCTGGCCGGTGATACGTTGAAGCTGCAAATGCGCCTCAACCTGCAGGAGCCATGCGCGCGGGCTATTAGGCCAAAATGTGCTGTAGACAGCAGCCACATGCAGCGGCTAGGCCGTCTGCGTGGATTGGTTTGGCTGCGCTGCTGCGCGCTCGCGTGAGGTTCGCGGCCGCTGGCACGTGCCTCAGGCATCTCGGGCTCGTGCCGAGATTTGCCTGGCTGGAATAAAGCTGTCCGGTTGGCGTTTCAACGGTCCTGCTTTCCTCGACTGAACTAAATGGCGGCAGGCTGACTTGCTGGAATGCGGCCACCGAAGCACCGAGAGGCTGAGCGTTCTGGGGCGTAACAGGGGTTTCCCTTGTGAGCTGGTCACTTCGGTGATAGAAGCCCTTGCCAAGGAAGCTCGATGCCCACCGAAGCACTGCCTAAGTGAAGAACCGCACCGCCGGAGACCCGTGGCTATGCCGTACTTCCACCAGATTTCACATCGCCTCAAAAAAGTGGCCATGAAATGTGAGGTCCCGGTGGTCATCACGGCGCCCAAGATGCTTTGAGGCACGTGCAATATGGTGCAGGGAAATGAAAAAAGAACGAATGCCGCTCTAAGCACGTAGACAGGTTCGTTCCCTGCAAAACAGGGGTGGTTTACCGAATACCCCTCACATGTTGGAATTGTTACATAGGGCAAACTGGACGTTGCCTGAATGTTAGACTTCAGGAGCACCGCGCAGCCGTTGAATCATTGGCGGGGGGCGGTGAACTGGCGAAACATTGTAGCCATTGCCGTAACTGCACGCCCAGGTTCGGAGACACAACTGTCCTAAAAAAATTACCGACTCAGCTTAGCAGGGAAATTTTTGAAGCCTACAGCATAATAATAATAATTGGTTTTTTGGGGAAAGGAAATGGCGCAGTATCTGTCTCATATATCGTTGGACACCTGAACCGCGCCATAAGGGAAGGGATAAGAGAGGGAGTGAAAGAAGAAAGGAAGAATTAGGTGCCGTAGTGGAGGGCTCCGGAATAATTTCGACCACCTGGGGATCTTTAACGTGCACTGACATCGCACAGCACATGGGCGCCTTGGCGTTTTTCCTCCATAAAAACGCAGCCGCCGCGGTCGGGTTCGAACCCGGGAACTCCGGATCAGTAGTCGAGCGCCCCAAGCCTACAGCATTAGAAAAGAAAATGACCATTGCATAAGCACCACTTACATATAACTTGTCAAAGAAGGAATTCAACTATCTTGATGCTAACTTGTGCCACGTGCGCCCGCATGTCATTGTCACGTGATGGTGTCTGCTGTATATCAGGTGTGATTACGAATCTTGTATATATGTGCTTTTCCTTCTAGTAAACCTCATTTGAAGTTCCGCGTTGTGTCTTGTGCATTCTTCTCTTCGTCCCTCGTCGTTTTGCGCGGTTGCAATATACACTCCCTTGTGGGACACCTATGTTGGTTACCTTGAATTCAGAAAATGAATCAGCAACGAACGCCACGTTTTGTCTATCAAATAAATAGTTTTTTAGAAACGCTACAGAGGGACCAGTTATGAAATGAGCTTCAAGTTTGGCAATAAATTATAGGGATTAATCGTGTCGAAAGCTTTAGTAAAGTCTAAAAACCGAGCCAACTATATTATACCAATGTCCAGTGATTGTTTAAAACAGTCAGTAAGGCGAGGCAGCGGAAGATTAGTAGAACTTCCCGAACTCAATCTGAATTGGCAAGTTTTTAGTAAGTGAACCTTACTTAAGTAATTATTTTTCCCAAGGGTAATCCACAATATTATAACTTTAGTTGAAAATATAGATATTCGCCGCTAATTATTTACAAGCTCTTTGTGACCTTTTTTTAAACACTGGAATCATTTTTGCTTTGTTTGGAATATCAGGGAAAATTCCAGTTTTGAAAATTAGGTTGATAATATCCATAGGCGATTACATCAGATAAAATAGGAGCAGCGAATTTTAAATGGCGCACACAAATGTCACCTAAGACTGGGCTCGTATTTTTTTTAGTTTAGGAATAGTTCGGTGTACTTCAGGGGTGACTGGAAATAGGTATAATGAATGTGAAGTACGGTGCTTGTTTGCTTGTGAAGTTGGGTACGGATTATTGTAGGATGATAAGAAGTGATTGCAGAAAACAATAGCATTATTTATAGGTTTGATGGCATGACATACTATTGCAAGGAAGTTTAGAACGTGCGTTCAAAAATTCCTTCAAGACTTTCCACTGTTTCTTGGAATTATTTTTATCAAAGTTGAACGCTTCCACATTTTTGCAAGGCGCAGTTAGGCGCGCTCCAACATGTCATTGGAGTATGCGACTTCAACAAGCAAATCCCCCCGCCTCTTACCTGCCCCACTACCCCACCCCATCCCTCTCCCTCCCTTACCGAGCGATGGGAGACCTTGCTAACCAGCCCCGCCGTGGAAGACCAGCTCGTCCTGATCTCCAGGGGCCAGGCGGCTAGGGAAGCATATGGGTCCCGTGAAGAGGGAACCACTTCCATCGACGGTGTCTAAGCAGACGTCGAGCTCGAATCAATAAAGTTGTTTCTCCCTCTCTCTCCACATAATGTTTTTTTTTGCGCGACTTGCTAGTTCGATGGCAAGTGCGCGCGAGTGGGAGTTTCTACGCATTCAGAATATTTCTTTTAGAGGGCTGCAAGCGCAAAATTATAAGGCTGTTTTTTAAGTTTTCTGATACAGATTATTCTTTTTGCGAATGGTTTCCAAAAACGCATTATTCTTCCAAGGGTTAAATGCGATTTTGAATTTCATTGTACATTTGACAGCAGTAGTGCTAGAGGAAACGACCTGTAAGAAAGACGTGCAAAAGTACTCAAGCGCCTGCAGAGGTTCGCGAAAATTATAAACTGACCAATCGTTACTAGTCAGGGATTCAATAAAAGCTGTGTCAATAAATACAGATGTTAACTACATGCGATTGGGGCAGAATGCTGTTGTGTTAATGGATACGAATATAGGAAAATGGTCAGTTATTTCGACGTTTACCATTCCGGAAACGAAAGAAAGCGATAAATTTGAAAGTGCATGATGGATTAACGAATGAGTGCCCTGGGAGGTATATGTACTCGGCGAATCAGTTAGGCATTCAAAGCCGTAGCCAGTAAAACAATCAATATAGGCTTTGTATATAGAGGAGCTGGTGTCGAAAAGATTGATATTTAGGTCTCCACTGAATATTATTTCTTTATTTTCCCGAGAAAGGTTACGAATGATTGCATCAATTGAATCAATAAAATCGGACTCAGAAGATGAAGGATATCAATAAATGCAGCCCGGGATGGATTTACTCTTATGGTTAACAGGAAATAATGACTAAATTTCAATCCGGATCGACTGCTTCGCAATAGGAAGCGTTAATAAGTAAGTCATTCCTACGAGTTTATGTAACACAAGAAGAAATGAAATGACAGAGCCGCCATGACTGTGATTAGGGCGATGACAATATTCGGCTAGATAATAATGATATGCAAATGAAAGAAAACGAGTGGTGCATCAAAGCGATAGACTTCCTAATGCCATTATTAGTTTTGCAGAGGCTGCATGCATTAAAATGAATCAGCCAATGTTGATGTTTGTCCAGTAAACGTCTGAGCTCAAAATGCGAGAGCATTGTGATTGTGAAAGATAGCAGAGCAGATTTAGTTAGAAAACAAACACGAGTTAAAGATATCAAAACTTAGGTAAAGATGAGGAAATGAGCAGTGGCGAGGCATATAAAGCACCGATGGTGCCTTAGTGTAAAAGTGAATTCAAAGTGAACGTAAAAGTATCAGGTGGAGGACAATGGATCGGGGGGGGGGGGGGGGGCAGATTCCATTAGAAAGTTTGCGGGGATAAAATGGTTAAGCCTGCGCAGGGCACGGTTAAATGGAGGTCAGTGAGAGCAGTGGGCGCAGTTGGTGCTGCAGTGATGATGATGATGGTCATGAATTCTCACAGTCTGCCTTTCTTGTGATGCACGACGACCCAGCCCTGGAATCTTCGCGGGCAGTGCGCGGTGCTCAAGCAGGTCGTTGCAGGCCGAGAATGTGTCCAGCGACTGAAACGCATGCGGATACGAGCACACATAATCAGTGTCACCTTCGTCTTATCAGCGCTACTCTCAGCTGACTTCCGCCTTCAACTGGCTTCAAACTTCCCTTTGAGCAAGTATAAGTTGACCTGTTGAAGAAGACAGCGCGACAGACGAAGACAAAGGAGGCACACAAAACGAAAGGACCGATGCCTTCTTTCACACCTCCTTTGTCTTCGTTTTTCGCGCTGTCTTCTTTAGTAGATCTCATGTAACAACTAGCCCAGACAAGAGTTCTAAGAAGTTGATCTCCTTGGACACTTTTGCAATTCTTTTACCCGCAAAGGTTGGACCATTGATGGTTCGACCAACTTTGAGAAACCAGGCACAGCCTTCATTCCGCGCATTATGTTCCTCTTTTAATGAGCGATCCTAGCATGCTCTAACATGAAAACCCCCTCGAGTTGTTGGGGAATAGGAAGATAAGCCTATCGCTAATATTGTGAGAGAGCTCTGTACCTGTAGTAATTTACAAGGCAGTCGCCACGTTTTCAAGTTATTGCAATACCCTCGAATGGGGTCTTTGACAGGTTAAGCGCAGATTCGGCCCGTTAAACTCGGTTTGCTGCAAGCCTTGTTAATAAAAAAATTCAGATGGAATGAACAGCACATACGCTGGAAAGTGCAGATAAGTATTCTTAAAAAGGGCTCAAAAGTGCTCTGGAAGGAACTATCAAATGCGACCGTGTTAAAGATAAACGGCGGCGCACTGAAATTAAAAACTTGGTGCGGGCTAGGTCTAAGCGTAATAATCTGTGCCACTGTTCGTTTCACATATCGCATACGTGTTGGACAATACGGCCTCTGAATCTCCTACATGACGGTGACCCGAACCAGGAACGGGAAATAAATATTTTCTCTCTCTCTCAATTCACACTCGAAAACACAAGGGAGAGATAGAAACCAAGAAACGACATCCCAAGTGCTACTCTTGATGTTTCTGGTTTTCTTCATGATCTCTGTTTCATTTTTGTGCTGCTTCAAATTTCAGAGAAGACTGCCTGACTCCTAGCATTATGACTTTTCCGGTCTCTCGTCTCTCGTGAGGCGTCAGTCTAGGTATTATTGCGCGTTATTTGAAAGAAACGATATACTTATACACAGTTGTGTTTTCTGGATTAAGATCTGCTTCTGGTAACGAGTTAGGTAACGGCGCCAGTTGTTTTCACGATGTATTGACTTTCCCTCTTTTGATGCCCAGTGCTATCCTGATGTTGGGGAGTGGTACCAGATCTACAGGAATTACTACTACGACGAGGACTTTGGAGGGGCCGCAAAATGCGTCAAATACGAGATAGACGGAGCTTATGTTAACTTCAGTTCGCCTGCACTTATCACCTTCGCACCGAACGGCTCAAAGTGAGAAACAAAGGAGTGACAGATTCTGCTTGATTTTGCGTGTGTGTGGTTCTTTGTTTTACTTCTAGGTATTTTTCGCTATTGTATTGATTCGTTTCTTGATGGCATTTTATGTAAGTACCCTCTCTATACAACTCTTAATTTCGGAGGTGGCAGCGCATCAAATACACAAGTTAATAAACTATGTAATACCACTGGGCTACAAACGTGACCAATGTCCCCTTTATGGTTTTTTTCATGAAAAGTTAATTAGTCAAGGTCTGTGCATTAAACCCGACACATCCTTCCCATGTACCTTACGGGTCGTTTAACTTGAGAGTCCAAGCATATTTCTCGGTAAAATGACTTTAGTTGCCATTTTTAATCTCAACCTGTGAAATGTTCAGATTGATTTTTGTTACCTGCCTAATGTTCAAACAATAAAACTTTTGAAAGAAGGTGAAGAATTTGCATTATCTTAGCCTATTCATCCCTACATAGCAGAAATGTAAAAAAAGTTGATTTATTGGCAAAACCGTCATCACCGCGATATTTAATTACGTTAACCTCTGCTTGCCTCCGAAAAATATCACAGTGCACTAATTCTCAGGTTCAAAAATTGTCAATATAGAAAATCAAGAATGATACATCAAGAGCCTGTGCATATGTAGGATTAGAAAAAAAGGCTGATTCTTCTGTAGATAAAATTAGCACTGCTGCTAGTAGTCTACGAGCTCGCTTCTTGCGTTTTTGGCTGCTTGCAGTTTTACCTTGCTTTGCTAAATACGTTAGGATACCGTTTCTGGTTTAATGTTGCAACTTAGACATACCTCTGTGAATAAATGAATGCAATTCACATATTTTGCAGCAAGAATTGTGCGTGACACGCCAGCAATGCAGCTTTAAAGATTCGCTGTGCATGTTATTGCAGTTTGTGAGAAATTTGTTTGTGAATAATTTGTGAGAAGGATTCGCCTCTGTGTTTTGGCTGTGATAGCGGTATTATTATAGAGGGGCCCTGTATTTAGCCCATCGAAATTATTTCGGCTGAATTTATCTAAAAGATGCTGCCGTCCGCGTTATTTCGACTGTCTTCATTTTGTTTTCGCGAAAGATTCACATGAATCAATTACAACTGCCTAGCACGACGATCCCGTTGCTTCACTTTGCTAAATGATTGAAGCCCGGCGACTAGACCAACCTTACTTGTGTGAGGTCCCGGTCAGGCGGTTGGCGAGGGTTGGATCCAAGGACCAGGAAGTTTTTATCTATTTTTGTAGCTTCTGAAAATGCCTAGATTTCCTCTCTATAGCCGTGTGGCTGAGTTCGGGTGGATGCAATTGTATAATTAGTTCCTGATCAATTACTTGAAAACAGCGATAATTGACGTATGCTGTCGGCCCTAATTTACGCATTTTATTCTTTATTTCAGCACCGGCATCCTGGCCTTGAGTCCATCAGAATGCTACGTAGCAAGAGACAAGTTTACCTTTTATCGCGATGATCGTAAGTGTTTTATGTGCACGTATTATGATGAGTCCTGAGAGAGCAACTCGAGAGCCACGGCAAATAGCCTCGAACCGCATTTGTGTTTACCTGTTCATCAAAACAGAGAAAGGGTAGACTGAAACCGGATAGCAAAGAGCTGCTCTCTCCCATACCGCTGGTGTGTCGCGGGTGCTCTCTCTAGTGGGAACTGGAGCTGCAATCGCGGCAGCTGCTGGCACTCTCGCCGCGCCCGTGTCCCCATAAAACGCGGAGCCCTTCGTTAGGAGTTCTTATAGTAAGATGTAAGTGTCGCAGTGACCGACAATGCTCTGAGTAATAAGTATCGCTGCTTTTCACCTCTAATTTCGCTTTACAACGTTGACACCGATACCGGCAAATTGAGCATGTCTTGTAGTAATGCTAGCTATCTGCGGCAGGATCAAAAGTGAACTGTCTCTAGAGGTAAAACATACCTTGACTCGTGTGGGTGCCGGCAGCAAGGGAACGGCAAAATCTTTCCCATCTTCCGAAAAGTGGCTTGCATTTGTGCGTTTCAAGCTATCTTCCACGCGCCCCAGCGCTCTGTTTTATATGACTAAAGATAAATCAGTTTCGAATCTTTAAACTCCATGCGTTAAGCAAACTTAAATTTGAAGCTTACATAGCGCAGGTCACGCGGGGCAGTGTATAGCGCATCTTTCGGTTTCTTCCGGCACACTGAGGCCAACATATCAGCTCTCTTCTTGAAGTTGATCCTCTTCCGAAAACTTGTCCTGTAAGTTGAACGTCCTCGTAGAGCACCACAAATCCTTCCTCCATGCTATGCCTTCACATGTCAGATGAGACATTAAAGTCGTAATATGCCTTGCAGTTACATAAGCAGTCGGTGCGGGAAGGAATGCTTTATGTAAACCCTGAAACCATTATTACGGTTATCTTAGTGCGAATAAGTGAAGAACATGACGAGGAAGGCGCCCGTCTCGTCCTGTTTGTTCCTTCCTCACGTCATTGCCATATTCACGCCAAGTTGTCTGTGATACTGGACCAATTAGCCCTCCAAAGAGTTTTTCTACATTTAGTACGCTTCGTGAGGTGAGCCTGTCGAAAAAACGGTATACCTATTTTTACAGATATCCCTTAGGTTAGTAGCTTGAGTTAAACAAATGGTTTGTGTTATAGATGCGATGATTCACCGAATGTTGTCTTTCTTTTTGAGAAATAGCCTTTAAGACGAGACACTCGCTGACTAGCTCCATCTAAGGCGTGTAATGCGACAGCAGCGCGATACAAACCAAAACAAGAGCTAGAAAAGAGGAAAAAGAAATCAAAACGTGAAATGGGGCAGTGTGCAACATTAAACAGTGCAAGGCCCCGATGGTTATACAGACCGCAGAGTCGCACCCGTATGCGATGGTATGCTGACATTTTCAGAAAAAAAAAAACGGGCTGCAATTTTACTGTGCCAACCATCACATGCCTTTCAGAAATTAGGCGCGTGGATGTCATTCATGGATTTTGCAATTTGTGCACCAGAGGTAGCTACGAAGTCTCCGTTTTAAAACTAACTTTATAAACGTTCGTAAGAGCAAAGAGCTCTCTCAGTTTACCTCCCAGCCAAGTTCAATAGATGGCAACGGTAGTTTAGCCTCGGCTGGAAACGAACATCATTTTCAAACTGCGCACGCTGACTTTACTTATTGCGCAGGGTTATGGAATCTTACAAGGTGACATGTTATTACATGCTGCCAAATGTAATTAAAGTAGTGTTAGAGTTGAAAGAATTGAGCGTTTGATTCAGGAACTTTTTTCAGCGAACATAACTTGCTCTCATGGTATAAAATTCCGCGTTTCTGCGTGTTTTAAGTTATAATACTTTCGTTCGAACTTAAAACAAAAAACTTACACCTCGCGGTACTTCCCATTAAGTCATAAAATGAGAAAACTTAATGATTGTTCAATTTTTCTTCTAAAGAGATGCTACTAAATGAGTATTCAGGCTGAAGGTTTTAGTGAAAATAATAACACCTCTCTTCGCCGCGTGTCACCTGGTCGTGTTCTGGCCATATTATATTACTGGGTGAGGGCTGTGTACTTTACACTAACGCAATATGTTTTTACACTGACCGCTTTTTAGAATCTTATTCGAAAGCTTTCACTGAGCCCTGCTCTTTTTGTTAGTGCCTAATTTTTCTATAAAACAAAATTATGTCTTTCACCAATCAAGCAACCCGATTTACAACTCTTCAAACAACAGGAGCGAAACCACTGAGAAAAAGAGATTAATGTATATGCTGCATTATTTTCCCCAATCAATTATCTTGGCATCACGACAAACGGCTCACTACAGATGTTCTTACATGCAACCTTTGGCATTCTGTTGGACATTTGTGCAAACGAATTGCGCACCTGCCATCTGAAATCCACCCCAAACTGATGTCATAAAATAGGATCCTCTAATACCAAGCAGCAAGGTTCTGTTACTCAGATTACGCACCTGACAAGCATCACAGCTTTCAGAACCCGTGCGCAATTACCATAAGTTAGTTCGTAGCGCAAGTTTGTGTTCTTGCTCCATTTAACGCTTCAGCATAACCTTTTTCAGGAATCAACAGAACCTCCTTAGCAATGCGATCATACTTACAATGTGAAACGCTCCGTATGCCACGAAATTAAACAGTTTGACTACACTTATCGCTTTGTTGAGTGTGATGTCCCTAAAATTTGAAGAACTAATCCCCGCTACGAACAGCATGTGACATTTCGCAGTTTTAGTGCGCAGGTGTTTTTTTCCCTTACCTGTTTGCTACTGGAATTCAAGTGTGTACAATATTTTGTTCAAGCTTAGTACTTGACCATCTGTGTTTTTTTATTCTGATATTGCTGCTTCATGGAAGTACGGTACAGTGCTACGTAATATAAAGTGCTGTGTACTCCGTAATATTAAATGTGATCGTCGGTCGTCTGCTTAGAGATCTTTCCTCTTCGCGCACTATTTTTCGAGCGGAAATAGTTTATCATTTATTTCAAAGACCCTCATCGCCCTGTGGCCATACTTGAGGTGAGTGAGAGAGAGAGAAAACTTTATTAGGAATATATATGGAGGAAGTATGAGAGGGCCCTGAAGGGACCCTCCCTTACAAACACTAGGTGGGCTCCTCGTTGCAGGAGCCCATTGGCCTCCAGGGCTGCTCGGGCTCGGACGACTAGGGCCTTTTGGCTCGTTAGGTCGGAGCAGTTGAGCAGGGCTGCCTCCCAGTCCTCCGGGGTGGGGTTGGGTTTGGGGTCTAGGTTCGGGATTGACTGGCATGCCCACACCATGTGGTAGATATCCGAGGACTTCTCCTCACAGTTTGGGCATTTTCCCGTGCAAGCCGGATCAAAGAATTTCAGAACTGCCGGGCACAGCAGAGTTTTGGTGAAGAGACGGAGGAGAATGTGTTCCTCCGTCTTAGTGAGGTCCTTGCATGGCTTGGGAAAGATTGAATGTTCAGATTGGTAAAGTTGTGTTATTTCCTTAAAGGTAAAGACGGGCTTGGGATCGGGATCCGCTGCGGTAGGGTTAGAAGGCGTTGTTACCCGGAGAGTTAGCGCGCGGGCGGAGGCATCTGCCATATCATTGCCTTCGAGTCCTAGATGAGCGGTAGCCCATACTATCGTTCGGGGAGCGGGGGCCCCGGGATAGTCACTGTTTTGAAGAATGCGGTAAGCTAAGAAATGAATGTATCCCTGTTCAATGTTTCTACAGGCCCCTCTCGAGTCAGTAATGATGACCCGCGAGTCCCGGTCTGCGGCGGCTAGCGCGATAGCGACCTCCTCCGCATGCGTTATGTTTTGAGCTCGGAACGTAAGTCCGTTCACCGTAGCTTTCTTGTGTACGACTGCGGCCGTGTACCACCCCCCACGGTGGGGTCCGGAGGCGTCCACGTAAAAGACTCCGTGTTTGTCACCGTAGTCGTAGGCTAGAGATTCCGCCCGCGCGAGGCGTCTGCCACTATGGTCTTCCTTTGACATTTTGGCCGGGAGAGGTCGCACGTTCAGGGCGAGTCTCCAAATCTCGGGGACACGTGCGCGCTCATCCACGAGTGTTGTGTGATGGCGAATGTGCAGTCGGGCTAGTAGGCGGCGACCCGATGGCATTTTCGAGAGTCTAGTGTATTGGTTCGTCAAGTGGGCTTCCCGAAGCTCGGCGAATGTGTTAACCATCCCCAGGCCCATGAGGCGTTGGTTAGACGCGTTTGCCGGGAGGTTCAGGGCACACTTGTACATTTTTCTGAGGACTACCTCGAGGGCATTTTCGTCAGATTTCGGAAGGTGAAGGTAGGGGGTCGAGTAGAGGACTCTACTGGTTACGAAGGCATGCGCCAGCCGCAAGGCGTCTTTGCATCGTAGCCCCCCGCGTTTGTTAGAGACCCGGCGGACCATTCGGCCTACCTGAGTTCCTACCTTGCACAGTCTGGCTAGTGTTGTTTCAACTCGTCTATGTTTGTGGCTGAAAAGACCAAGTACTCTGATCTCGTCGTGTTCCGGTATGGGGCCGTTAGGCAGGGATAGTTCCAGTTTGGTATCGCACTTTGGTGATGGGCGAATGTGCACAAATTCAGACTTAGCCGGGGAGCACTGAAGGCCGCAATGGCGAGCGTAGGCATCTACGATCGCTGCCGCTTGCTGCAGGTGGGTTCCTATGTCACCGACTGTGCCGTGTTTGGCCCAGATGGTTATGTCGTCAGCATACAACACATGCTGAATGCCTTCGACTTTCGCCAGCTGGGCCGGGAGATTCATCATGGCGAGATTGAAAAGGAGCGGAGAAAGAACCGCGCCCTGCGGGGTTCCTCGAGTTCCTAGCTGGTAAGGGCCGTGTTCTCCGTCTTGTATCCTGATGATGGATTGTCGCTAAGATAGGAATTGTTTGACATACTGAAAGGTTCTGCGACCGCAGTTGGTCTGGGAAAGATGTTGTAAGATGCTTTCGTGTTTGACATTGTCGAAGGCGCCCTTTAAGTCTAAGGCGAGTAATACCTTGTCGCTTAGGGGGTATTCGACGGGGTTGAGAATTTCTCGATCGAGTTGTAGCAGAATGTCCTGCGCGGATCGGTGCGGGCGAAAACCGTACATGGTGTCAGCGAATGCGTTGTGGTCTTCCAAAAATTCGGACAGTCTATCTCGCGCCATCGTTTCCATAAGCTTTCCCGCACAAGACGTAAGGGAGATGGGGCGAAGGTCGTCCGTGTTTATGGCTTTGCCGGGTTTGGGAATGAGAGACCAGAGCGGTCTTCCATTCGATTGGGAGGGGTTCCTCGCCTCGCCACATAGAATTGATGTACGCGAGGAGGTCTTCGTAGGCGGGGTCGGGGAGGTTGGCAAAAAGTTTCACGGTAATTTCGCCCCTTCCCGGCGCCGTTCCTCGCTTCATTTTACCCAGTGCCGCCTTCAGGTGGTACAGTTGGAACGGACGATCCAACTCCGCATTCTCGGAACCTGCATAAGAGTACGCGGGCCCTCGGGGGTCCTGTTGAGTGCAAAGGTATTAGTCTCGTAGTTGTTCTGCCAATTGAGAAGTATCTCCATCGAAGCTGTGGATAGCCCGTTGGAGATGCTTTTGCGTCTCTGCACGAGTCTGTGTTGGGTCGATTAGGGCGCGAAAAAGACGCCACGTACTTCGGTTTGACATTTGCATAACTGCCGTGTTACAGCGATCTACCCAGTTGGAGTCGGCGAGTTGGGCTGCGTACTCTGCCGCTCGCTGGGTGAGCTCGGTGATCCGGGCTTTAAGTTTCCTGTTGTGTTTCTGTCGGCGCTATCTGCGGACCAGGCTATGCCGTGCCTCCCAGAGGTGCAGGAGGTGGTTATCCACCTCCAGCGTGGCCTCCGAGAGTTGAATTTCTTTCTGTATCGAACGAAGGTATGTAACCACTTCCTGAGTCCACGCGTGGTATCCACGTTCGCGAATGGGGGTCGGGTTTGTGTAAGATTGCCGGAACTCATTCCAGTCGGGGAGTCGGGCTTGCGCGTGGGGTCTTGCCAACGGTGTAGTCCTAACGGTGATTTGGATGAAGCAGTGCTCGGTGCCGAGGGTTTCCTCGGTGTTTGTCCACTCAGCATGTCTGATGTTCTTGGTGAAGGTAAGATCCGGACACGTGTCACGGGTCACGAAGTTGCCCACTCGCGTTGGGTATGCAGGGTCTGTGTGGAGAGTTAGGCCTAGCGTGGACGCGAGGTCCGCCAGCTTGCGTCCTCGCTTCTCTTCGCGCACGTATCCCCACAGCAAGCTGGGGGCGTTAAAGTCGCCCAGGATTACTAGGGGGTCCCTGCCTGCTGTTTTTAGGGCACGACTAAAGAGCGTCGCGAAAGTGGCATTTTTGAGCTTTGGGGAGCAGTAAACGTTGAGTATGTGGAGTGGTGCGTTTCTTTTCCTGAGCGGAAGGAGTGTCACCATCACGTACGAGAAATCGGTTTGGAGGTCGAGGTCGACCAAATTGGCCGTGTAACTTTTATGCACGCAGATGCAGGAAGAGAGGTCCTGCTGGAAGGTGATATAATTTGTAAGAGTGGCGCCACTCCCTGGCTCCTTGAGGGCAACCACTGCCGGCAGAGAATCGAGGGTTGATAGGAAAAGTCTGAGGTCCGCCCGCTTAGCACGGGAGCGGAACCCGCGGCAGTTCCATTGGGCAATTTGGACAGGGGAGACCGAATTGGGTTTGGGGGTTGTTTAGTCTTGGGGTTGTTGCAAGCCATGATTGTTGTTTATGTTAGCGAAAGGACCTAACGATGCTATCCCGGGGCCAGTGCTGTCGGAGGTTTGAGTGTCCTCCGAGCCGGTGAGCGAACAGCTATCGTCCTCGTCTTCTGAAATAATGGTTTTGGTAGTTTTGCGGCGTTTATTCGAGGCGATTTGTCGAGTAATCATCCCGGGGACCGTCTGGGCAAACTGGGTGATTTGCTGGGCGATCATCTCGGGGATTTGAGCAAATTTTTGGGTAACTTGCTCTTGAAAAGTGGAGCAGGCTTGGACGAGCATTGAAATTTGGTTCTCGATAGTGGTGAATCGTGCCTCGAAACGTGCTTCGATGGCGGTAAATCGTGCCTCGAAACGTGCTTCGAGACGGGCCTCGAGTGAGGTTTCTGCTTTTTGGGTCGCCTTAGGCGCCGCGGCCTCACTCTCCATAATCTCGACCGCAGGGGGAACTGAGGGAAGAGGAGGGGGAGTATGATTCATTTTGGGCTCTAGTTCGGTGATTTTCTTTAACAGTAGCGCATTTTGGTTCAGCAGCTTCTCATTTTGGGCCCTGGGTGCTGCCATTTCTTCGTTTTGCCCGACACTTTGTGTCTTAAGGAGGAGAGTGGAAGGAGAGGGGGAGAGAGAAGCAGCCCCGCTGGAACCTCTCACCTGGTGTCCGTTTTTGACGACGTTGGCCCAGGCCCTGGGGGCTCCGTCTTGCGTCTGCGTTGTTTGCCGTTTCTTCTCCGGGCCGTTGTGTGGTTTAGGGGCCCCTCCGGTGGTTGTTTCCCATCGGTGGTGAGTTGCGGCTGTTTCTTGGTATTGGAGGTTCCCTGGCTGGCCTCTTCACCTCTTCCTCCGGGAGGGCCCGAGGTGGTGGCTCTCCTCTTGGGCGCCGTCTTGTTGCTCTTTGCCCCCATGAGGGCAGCCATTCTTGGTGTGCGGTATTTTGCCGCACATTCGCGAGAGTTGGTGACGTGGGCGCCACCGCACACGGAGCATCGCGGATTGCATTCATGAGGGGCCCGCACCCCCTCCAATTAAGCGACTGGGGTTCCACAGGTTCCGCAGATGTCCGGTCGCAGGTTTGGACACGTCTCCGATCGATGCCCAACGATTCCACACTTGTCGCAGGCAGGGATGGTCTTCTAATAGTTTCGCACAGGTGTAAGGACGCTTTCGTAGTGCACGTATCGGGGCTTCTCCTTCCCTTCGAAAGTGATGCGTGCTTTGTTTGACTTGCCGAATTTTCGGATTTCTTTGATGGTACCGGTGCGCCATTGTAATTTATGTTGGAGGGTTTCGGAGGTGTCCTCGGTGAGGACCGTGATTATTCCGTGGCAGATGTCTTCGGAGTGCTGTTTTAGGTACCCGTAAAGTGGGACTGATCCATTGCTGGTTTCTAATACAAACTCCTCGATGAGTCGGCTCGCCGCCTTGACATTCGAGGTGTACACGACAATGATGTTTTGGTCTTTAGAGGGTATGATGGTGCTGGATTGGGCCAGTTCCGGTCCGAGGTGTGCCGAAAAAGGAGTGCCGTAGCCTTTCTTCATGAAAGCCTCGTGAAGAGAGAAATGCGTTCTTCGTTTGATGATGATGACGAAGTCTTCGGGTGTAGGCTTGCACATTGGTCGTTGTTTCCACTTTGTTAGGATCTTGCCCTTGCCTCCCTTGGTGCGCGTCGTGGGAGCGTCCGTGTTTTTGTTCGACAGGTTGGCTCCGGTAGTGGCGTCGGGAGCTGTCGACATCTGCGTTTTAAGCTGAGTGCGACGTGCAATCAATCGGGTTAGGTCTGGACGAATGGAATCCGGGGGCGTGTTCGGATTTACGTCATCGGTGACGGCGATCGAAGTCCACGCCATCGTCTCAGGATCGTAGCCACGCGATTGGGGCACGTGGGTTGTCATATTGACCTCAGAGAGCCGGTCCCGCCCGGCCGAGGGTAGGCTTCGTCGCTAGGTTTAGCGACGGCGCCCACGTGGTCGGGCAAAAAACGGCCGTAAAAATTGGTGAAGTAGACCCAACTGGCTGAGAGTGGTGTCAGGTTGTGCCGCTTGGTATTCCAGATCCATGGATGCCAGAATTGATGGAGTAGGATGCTTTGGGCCGCGGCCCTGGCCGAAAATCGGCGGAGGCGATACCGCACACGTCTGCTCAGTCGCGCGACAGCAGCGCCCCCCTCTTGAGGTCAGTGAACGAGGTGGTAATATACAGGACATACGGCTCATAGTGCTGAAGAGAGGAGAAATTCCAACAAACTAGTATTGTGTGTAATGGTTTCATCATCATCATCATCATCATCATCAGCCTTACTACACCCACTGCAGGGCAAAGGCCTCTCCCATGTCTCTCCAATTAACCCTATCCTTTGCCAGCTGCATCCACCCTTTGCCTGCAAACTTCTTAATCTCATCCGCCCACCTAACCTTCTGCCGCCCTGTGCTACGCTTACTTTCTCTTGGAACCTACTCCGTTACCCTTAAAGACCAGCGGTTATCTTGCCTTCGCATTACATGCCCTGCCCAAGCCCATTTCTTTCTCTTGATTTCGACTAGGATGTCATTAACCCGTGTTTGTTCCCTCACCCGCTCTGCCCGCTTCCGATCTCTTGACGTTACACCTATCATTTTTCTTTCCATGGCTCGCTGCGTTGTCCTTAACTTAAGCTGAACTCTTTTCGTTAGCCTCCACGTTTCTGCCCCGTAGGTGAGTACCGGTAAGATTATGCTGTTGTACACTTTCCTCTTGAGGGAAATTGGTTAACTGCCACTCATGATCTGCGAGAATTTGCCATATGCGCTCCACCCCATTCTTATCCTTCTAGTTATCTCCCTCTCATGATCCGGATCAGCTGTCACTACCTGCCCTAAGTAGACGTATTCCGGCACAATTTCTAGGCTCTCCCTGCCAACTGTGAACTGTTGTTCCCTTGCTAGGCTGTTGAACATTACCTTGGTTTTCTGCATGTTAATTTTTAGACCCATCGATCTGCTCTGCCTGTAATGGTTTATGGTGGTTTAACGTCCCAAAGCGACTCAGGCTGTGAGGGACACCGTAGTGAATAGTTCCGGAAATTCGACCACCTGGGGTTATTCAACGTGCACTGACATCGCACAGTAGACGGGCCTCTAGAATTTCGCCTCCATCAAAATTCAACCGCCGCGGCAAGGATCGAACCCCCGTCTTTCGGGCCAGCAGCCGAGCGCTATAACCACCGAGCCACGGCGGTGGCAGTAGTATATTATCTAGTTCTTAATTCATTTAAAGTGCGCAATTGTAAAAATTGTTTTATACAGTGTCCTCGAAGAGGACCTTCATGGGGACAAGTATTTTACCCGTATGAAATGAAAACTGGACCAGTGAAAGAGTTGCCCAGCATGAGCCATGTTGTACTTAGTGATGCACGAGCTGAGCTCTTAGAAAGTTCGCCCATTGATGTTTCGATGCTGCGCAACGTTTATAAAAACGCATGCACGTTCTCCCCAGTTCCACAAGGTGTACAACCACAAATGTATTATCTGATATACACCGACTGCTCGACATGCAGCGTCCTGAGACATCGCTATGCTGCCAACGGTGAGTAGAACGCGCTGTTGATACTGACTTAATGTTGCCACATACAGTGCTTCACCGGCAAAAAAATTGTCGTAGGTCATAAACACGCCGACTGGCCGAAGGGAAGAGACGTCTCTAGAGAGGATATTTACCACTGGCTGAGGGTCATTGATGCTTGCTTCAGCGACGACAGCGCATTCTGCGCTGGCACCGAATCGCTTGCCACCGAAAATAATTTCACGTAGTAAACTCGCACGTCAGCGTAGCCTCGTTCACTTCCGGATTAAGTGTGTTGGGTAAATATAGAACTCGTCTGAGCGTGCCATCACCTGGCAACCTGCGTTACGGACGCCGCACCGGGATTTTAGTTTTTCATATATTCTTTCAATTTTATGCAGGCGCGACCCTTGTTTACGAGCTTCTGCCACAAATCTAGTTGTATATTTTTTGTCAAAGAGGGACCTACTTTCCTCCTCACTTTGTGGCTCTCGGCCAGCGCCTACTCTGGTAGTCGGTCTTTACTCACAATAAAACTGGACTTTGTGATAATTTGTAAATTTTTGGATGCCGCTTAATGCCTCAAATTTGTACACTTTTTGCTAAACTGTAGGACCAAAGAGATAATAAAAGGAGCGAGTTTCTTTGGAGCCGCTTTACTGCATAACCGCAAGCTAAAGAATGACCATCCACCTCGCATTCTGCAACTTTGCAGGCTACGGTTGTACCTACTGGCGGCGGGCGAGCTCGCTGACCAAAGAGAACGACTGCTGCCAGTTCATCTACGACGAGAACTGCGGCACTTCGCCCAAGTACCAGATCTACTACCCCTCGTGTACGACTTAGCCACAAGAACGCACTGTGGATGGTGGAGGGCTTCACGGCAAGCGGAGCCTTGAAAATGTCCTACAACTTGTCATGCAAAGGGGTTAAATGTGGAATTCTTGAGGATTTATGCCGGGCGAAAAAACTTCCATGGTTAGGTTCAAAACACGTACGAACTTGTTCACAATAAAAATTTTGATAACTCTATTCAACTGGTACATCGTTGGCATGAAGCTAAAAAAACACTGATATGCTATATCACTAAAGAACTGCGTGGATGATCAGTAATGTGGGTGTCAATTTGAGGCTGACGTAGAAAGAAACCTTGTTTCTACGACGCAGACAAAACACAGCGCGCTCTGTGAAATTTACCTGCTCTTCGATTTTCTTCTCAAGAAATTCAGGTAGGTCGATTTCTTTCCGACCGTTTTCACGTAGCATAATCGGCAATTTTTCCTAACATTTCACCCGTCTCGTGCTAGCCGTTTCCGGGTAATGAGAATTTTCAGCCTATTCAGATTCAATGGCAGACTTATTCGTGATAAAAGTTCTATTTATGTGCATGCACACAATGTTATTTGCGAGTGCCAAAGCCATGAATGAAAGCAGGGAAACATTATTTAAAACTGGGCGTTCACCAAGTTTCATATTTATTCTTGGAAAAGATTAGGCGGCTGCATAAAAATTCTTGAGCCTGGCGGATAAGTGAGAGCCAATTGTTTTTATAATTGCCCAGTTTTTCTTCTCAGTAACTAAATTAGTTATTAGTCATTTTTCTGCCTCGTGCGATTAAAGTGCTAGTTTGTAGTTGCATGATATATTTACACACAGCACTAGGATCAAGTGATATTGATTTCCGCTTAAATCTTAAGGCAGAGTAGAGGGTGAGACCAAAGTAGAAAGCTAATACGGTTTCGAATAAAAAACACAAAAAATACAACGGCGAAACCTATGAACTGAATCCACAGAAAAAATATAAAAGTTGTAACAACACAGTACGATGGGGCTAAACAGGTTTTGTGGCAATAAGATGTAAACATAAGTCAACCACTTGGAACCGGTAGAACCGCAGAGTTTTCGGAAAGCAAGTTAGTTGCAGCAAAATACGCAGTATGTAAGAGGGCTGTCAAGAGCGATGAGCGTGTCTCGTTGTCTGTTAACGACAGGTATGATGCAAGATTCTATCCAAGTTTGTGGTAGAATAATAGGGGCAGAAGGTGTAGTGGCCGAAGCGTACGCTTAAACTTGGCCGCAGTCATGAAGTTTGGATGGTTGCATTTCGATGGAGGCTAAATTTTACAGGCCCGTACATTGTGCGTTGTAAGTGAACGCTAAAGAACTCTAGGTGGAAGACATTATCTGAAGCCCTCCACTACGGCGTTCCTCATAGCCTTAGCCGCTTTTGGACGTTATACCTCATAAACTATGTCATGAAATTATGGCCGTGTAGTTAACGCTTACAGGCAGGTTTCGCGCCGGAACTCGGCAAGTGAAACCCAAAGGTTATCTAAACCGGGTATGCTTGGCCTTTGCGTTTTGTGATGTTTGAGTTCCTTCTTTTACGTTCAAATTGTGAGGCAATGAACGAAAATACTAGGAATATCTGCGGTTCTGTGACAGCTGATACCATGCCCCATAGATTCCATACACGGAAAGTCAGGAAGTTTTTGCCTATGGCTCACGCTTTAATTTATAAAGTAATTTTATGCTTCACTAGCATGCTGTAGAGGAACTGCTGTATCACATTGTCTCTATAGTGCACCCCCAAAACACGAGAAAAATATTGTAACATGCTTTGTGTCGACGACAAAGCAGATAGAAGAACCATAGAGGCAGAAGAAGCTGGTCGGCCTGGCAGTGTTCAGCCCTTGAGGCCGATCATAGAACGTTCTAGATAGACGTCGCAGCACGTGCTTAGCGCTGCTGAAAACGTAACAATTTTGGTGGGCGTTAATGGGATAAGAACACGGATCTCTTTTTGGCTTCAGAGGGAGACGCAGGCTTGTTGGTTTACTCCAACTTCCGTTGGATATTTATCACGAGGGTGACGTCGAGTAAGAAGCACGGTGCCTAGCCACTGGCACGGTGGAGCAATTGCCGGCAGATAAAGCAAGGCTAACCCCACCTGTAGCATTGAACACCTCAACTCAACTCAACTCACCCAAGCCCAGAGCACGCGCACCTCCGAGACACTTAGTTCACCTCGTCGTCACCAAGAATATCCGTTGCACGGCCCCCGGCAGCAAAAACACCATCTCGATGTAGATTTAGGTGTGGAAAGGGATGGCGAGAGGTAGGGCTTGAGGCGAGAGACGTGGACAACGTCACACTGAGGTGCACGGGAGGTGGTCTCCGGGAAGGCCGGAGCGATCTCGAAGGTGACAGCGGTAACCTGGCGGAGCACACGGTATGGGCCAGCATACTAGGATAGAAGTTTTTCGCAAAGCCCGACACGCCGCAGTGGCGACCAAGGCGAGACGAGGGCTCCAGGGGAGAAAGTGACCACGCGACGGCGGCGGCCGTAGTAGTCCTGCTGTGATGCCTGCCATGCTTGTAGTCGGGATCGCGCCAGCTGGCGGGCGTGGCCGTCGTGTGCATATTCAGAAGGCGGTGAAGGAGATGTCGGAAGCAGCGTGCCAAAACGTGATTGGAGCTTGGGGCCGTAAAAAAGATAGAACAGTGAGTAACCGGCAGTGTCATGACGGGAAGAGTGGTACGCGAAAGTCACGTATGGCAGGGCGATATCCCAGTCCCGATGGTCCGGGGAAATGCACATTGCGAGCATATCCGTGAGAGTGCGGTTGGGGCGCTCTGTGAGGCCGTTGGCTTTGGGATGATAGGCGGTGGTCAGCTTATGCTTAGTCGAGCAGGAACGAAGAATGTCGTCGGCAACTTTATACAGAAAACAACGGCCACAGTCGGTGAGAAGTTGGCGGGGTGCACCATGACGGAGGATGAGGTCGTAAAGGAGAAAGTCGGCAACGTCAGTAGCAGTACTGGTGGGAAGGGCCCGCGTGATTGCGTAGCGAGTGGTACAGTCTGTGGACACGGAAATCTATTTGTTTCCGGAGGTGGACTCAGCATCGGTGTGTAGCCGACCGGACTTATAGACCACGGTGTAGTCGTACTCTTGTAGGCGTGAAGCCGAGCAACCTAACCGGCTAGTAGGATTTTTCAGTGAGGAGAGCCAGCAGAGCTCATGGTGGTCGGTGGCAACCGTAAAAGGGCGGCCGTATAAATGCCGGCGAAATACCAGCGAAAGGTAAAGCACTCGCGTTCCGTGATGGAGTAATTGCGCTCTCATGTATAGAGGAGGCGGCTGGCGTAGGCGATGACACGGTCAGACCCAGATTGGCGCTGAGAAAGGACCACGTCGATTCCGTGACCGCTGGCGTCGGAGCGGACTTCAGTGGGAGCGGCCACATCGAAGTGGTCCTAGACGGGTGAGGTGGTGAGCTTCGAGATTAGAGCGGCAGAGGCGTTTTCTTGTAGGGGTCCCTCGGTGAAAGTTATATCCTTTTTTTAGCACACCACTGAGGGGGCGGGCGATGTCAACAAAGCCGGGCACGAATCGGCGGAAGTAGGAACACTGCCACAAGAAGCTCCGTAAGTCATTGCAGGAACGCAGCACCGGGAAGTTTTTCACGGCTCAGATCTTAGCTCGGCCAAATTGTACTCCCGTGGCATCGACGACATGGCCATGATCTGGCGACGCGCGAAACGGCATTTGGAGGAGTTGAGCTGCAGGCCGGCATGACGGAAAAGTGAAAGAATCTTGGAAAGGTCATCGAGGTGAGAGGAAACGTTGGGGGAGAAGACAATGACGTCGTCGAGATAGCAGAAGCACGTGGACCATTTGAATCCGTGCAGAAGGGCGTCCATCATACGCTCGAAGGTGGCCGGCGTGTTGCATACGCCAAAAGGCAAAACTTTGAACTGATACAGCCCATCAGGTGTCACAAACGCCGTCTTCTCATGGTCTTGGTCATCCACTGGTATCTGCCAATAGCCGGAGCGAAGGTCTATGGAGGAGAAGAATTTGGCACCGTATAGGCAATCAAGGGCGTCGTAGATGCACGGGAGGGGGTACACGTCCTTTTTGGTTATCTTGTTCAGATGGCGATAATCAACACATAAACGCCATGAGCCATCCTTTCTTCTTAACGATGACTACTGGCGAGGCCCAGGGGCTGTAGGAAGGTTCGATAATGTTCTTATTAAGCATCTTCATGACCTCGGCGTTAATGACCTGACGATCAGCGTGGGAGACTCGGTATGGTCGACGACGGAAAGGAGAGGCATCCCCGGTGTCGATACGGTGCTTCACAGAGAGCTTGGCCCAGCTGGATATTATTTAGTTCGAAAATGTCCGAAAAAGATTCGACAAGGACTCGAAGCTATGCAGTTTGTGTGGGACACAGGTCGGAGGGCATTATGGTCACGAAGGCGTCTGTAGAAAGATAGGTACGCTGGGGATGCCCCGCGTGATGATGAGAAGGGGTGGCATCGAATGCAGCGACTTGGCACAGTGCGAGGGGTGGAGATCGTAGCAACACAAATGCCGGATGGAAGAATTTGAGGAGAGAAGCCGAATTTCAGGAACGGCAGAGACAGTGTGTTCGCCTTGAACGAGGCGATGGTATAGGGCAGAGCAACGTTGCGCGTCAGCAGGAGATCAGTGCTAGGCGCAACGAGGTAGTCGCCATCGGGAATGAGGGGGAGGGTGCCAGTGCAACGAATGAGGCGGCTTGAGACAGCAGGCGAGCATAGTACGCATTGAACAGGCGGAAAGAAGGATCGACGTGCCCGGAATAAGATCGCGGGAGCTCGAGTTGTAGGACACCCTGCGAGCAGTCAATCAGAGCTGAATGGTCGGAGAGGAAATGCATGCCGAGAATGAGGTCGTGGGCGCAGGTGGACAAAACGGTGAACTGAACCGTGGTACTGTGGCCGGCAACAGTGATGCGAGCAGTACATAGTTCGTCCACAGCAGGTGTGCCTCGATCCGCCACGCGCACGCAGGACGTTGCAGGTGTGAGAACTTTGCGCAGGTGACGGCGAAGGGTATGGTAGAACTCATCATAGATACGCGCGCAACGTTGTCATTGAGGGCGCGCACAGGAAAACCGTCGACTCGGACGTCCGGCAAGTTAGGTCGGGTGGTCAGTAGAGGCTTTCTGGCCGGGGTCATTGATGCAGCATCACCTCCGGGAGCTACATCAGCTAGTTTTACACAGTGGAGTGGACGTAAGGGGCAGTGGCCGAAAGACAGGGCGGCTGCAAGTGAATGTGAGCGACGGCCTTGGGGCGGCGGAGAGGTGGAATTGCGGAAGGAGGGTTCAGACTGGTCGGGCTGGGAGCGGGGCGAAAAGCGGCGCTGAGGGTCAGGACGGTAGTTGAAGAAGACACCGCGGGGAGGGACGACCAATGGCTGCGCAAAAATGTCAAGAGATGTCTCCAACGCAGGAGCAGAGATAGCAGAAGGGTTTCTCGTCAGCCGTGCGCCGTTCCACCGGATTGCAGTAACGGGACGTGGAGTAGTAGGTGGGGCGGAAAGCAGGGGAAGGAGGCTGGCAGACGGCTGGGCGGCCAATGGAACACACCTGGGTAGAAAGATCCAGGTTTGCCAGTTCTTGCTTGACGACAGCCTGAATAAGCGACATGGCGGGCAGGGTCGTATCAGGGACGTATGGTGGCAAAATGACAGGTGCGAGGGCCTCCAGTTCACGTCGTGCGATCCGTGTGGCCGAATCACTAACGGCAGGGGCGTCCGAGGGCGCGCGGGATGGAGGTCTCTGGTTCTCATAGGATGAGGTCGCGGCTTTGTTAGGAAGGCGGGAAAACGACTGCGGAATGCGACGGCCTTTCACTCGCTCAAATCGACGGCACACTTTAATGGTGGAGGCAATAGTGGTGCAGTTTTTACAAACAAGTAAGTTGAAAACACCGTCTGAAATGCCTTTGAGCACGTGGCCCACCTTGTCTGTCTCACTCATGGCAGCGTTGACCTTGTGGCAAAGAACCAAGGTTCCCTGAATGTAGGCCACGTAGCTTTCTGTTGAAGATTGGGCTCGAGATGCAAGCTGTATCTTGGCGGCGAGCTGCCGGTCGTCAGGCCTACCGAATAGCGTCCTCAACTTCTCCTTGAAGGTGTCCCAGCTTGTTAGGTCTTCCTCGTGGGTTTCGTACCAAACTCGTGCCGTGCCATTGAGGTAGAATATGACATTTGCGAGCATTAACGTAGGATACCACCTTTTATAGGCGCTGACGCGTTCGTACAGGCTAAGCCAGTCTTCCACATCCGCGCCAACAGTGCCGGAAAAAGTGCCAGGGTCGCAAGGAGGAGCCGTGATCACGAAAGGAGCGGCAGTGGGGCTTTTTGACTGGCCGGGTGGAGCCATGGTGGTGGACCCGGCTTGACGACCACTACGAAGCTGCGTGGTGTGCTCAGCGTAAAATCCGCACCTCCACCAAAGATGTTACGGGGTCCAAGGCCGGAACGACGCAAGAACGCCTCGAGCACAGCACACAGGTCGAGAGCACAGGGCCCGCACAGAGCACCCAAGCACAGAAGGAAGGAAGGAAGGAAGGAAGGAAGGAAGGAAGGAAGGAAGGAAGGAAGGAAGGAAGGAAGGAAGGAAGGAAGGAAGGAAGGAAGGAAGGAAGGAAGGAAGGAAGGAAGGAAGGAAGGAAGGAAGGAAGGAAGGAAGGCTTCAGACGTTGCTGGCACATACCCACTACGGGGGAGTGGCCAAGACACAGGCGGTTAATTACTGCATACAGGAAAGTTTTGACAGGAAAAGGAGTGGTAATAGGATGTAGCCTGATAGATTGGAAGACGGAAGGACAGGGGTCCTGTTAACTTGGAATCGAAGACGGGACAATGGCTTAATGTGCATAATAGTACAAAATGCCTGTAATGTTTCAATGTCGTACTGACTGAGAGCGGGAAGAAGAAATTAGAATGGGAGGCGCTGCGTTTCTTGAAGAAAATTTTGCACAGCAGAGCGCACACTCCTGTCGCTTCGTCCAAGCAGATAAGTGCCAATGGAAAGAACAACCGCGGAGGACACAGGCAAGCCCAGTTGATGAAATGGTATTTGCAAAAGACGCTTGCTCAAATGAGAGAAGCGGCGGCAGAACAGCAGGAAGTGATCTATTGTCTCAGGTTCGGAACAAAAAGGGCACAGTGGGGAAGCCGCCAGGCCAGATCTGTGAAGGTAGAAATTTAGAAGGGGAAGCCCAGAACTCGCGAACCTCCGAGAAACTTCGTTCACCTCGTCGTCACCAAGGATATCCGTTGCAATATCAATTGCTTGTATGAATATGGCATACAACAGCATGTACAAATCACAGTGACACATTGTTGGTGGTGTTTATGTATGCATCGGTCTCGTACGACATTTGGTAAATAAGTAAAAGTATAGCGCAACGTTTTGTGGGTTTATTTGGTTAGAGTTTTAGGCACAGTCCTTATGAAATGAGCGCGAGTAGAATACCTCAATTTTTTTGCTTTTAAAAGGCACAGCTCGTCATGAATGAGCTTTTTTTTAAAGGGACACTGAGAAGAACCCTATAAAATATTTTTTTGTTAGCAATATTTGATAGTTCGGCATTTCATGGCTTTGTTGACGCTTGTCCGGGAGCGAAAGATGCATTTAATTCAAAGAAATTTGGATTCGAAGTTGAAAAATTTTTTCCCGCTGCTCCGATTCAAACTCGAGAACTCTTATGACGGCACTGAACGGAGTGACGTGAAACGTGACGTAAACGGAGACTCCGTGTTTTGTGGCGGCTAGCGGTGCGGTCTAGCAGCTGCCGAAATGAAAGCTACCGCCGCCGCACGTTGAAGGCATCTATCGGGGGTCGCCACCGTCGCGTCATTTACGTTTGCACCGGCGTCTTGCCAGCGTTACGATGGATCCCGTTCCCGAACCCGACGACGTAGTTCTCGCAAAAACTCTCGCCTGCATTTCAGCGACCTCAGCCCCACAGAGCGTGCGATGCTTTTGAGGGAGCACGGTTAGGTTGGGCGCCGGCGGGTGGTTTCCCCCTTCCTCAGAGAGCAACCGTTGCAAACTAAATATCATAACCCCAGTGCGGGGAGTCGCGAGGGGTGCGTTGCGCCCATCGGAGGCTGGCCGGGGTTTTGGGGCCAACGCATTGTGATTCCTTGAACGGAGCGGTTGCACGGCGCAGCAGGCAGCGTGGAGGTCTCCCACGGTTGCAAGGGCCAAGTTATTTATATATTTTTTGCCATAAAAAAAATGGGTGCTCGACGGCGGTCGCGTTTAGTCGGCGGCTTGAAACCAAAGCCGGCGCACGACGCTTCAACGGCTTCAGCAAGATCCAACGGGTCCACTGTATCTGGCTCTCTCGCCAACTTGCATGTACCTTCAGATATGTACTGTGAATGGATTAAAATAGCCGAGCTCCAAAAGGACAGCTCCGCCGAACTGCCGCAGCTATTGAATATAACGCGCACCTCGCTGCGGAGCCAAATCAGTCTGGCTGGGCCGGCGGCGGCTGGCGCACTCGGCGCGAAATAGATACATGCTCCAATCTCCCCGCCAATGCGGTCAGAGTGCGCCGAAGCCGCCGAACGCGTCGGCGGTCAAGCGCAGTTGGACTATAGAGGGTCTCGCTTTGACCGACGTAACTTCGCCGTGCAGGGAGCGCGCGCGCGCGCCTCGCCGCAGCATAAAAGCGCCTTAACAGAGCCTGCGCTTAACCGCTAACCAACGTATTCAACGGCGGCATCCATGGGAGCCACTGAAACCCCCCGCCCACTCACTAAATAAAAGAAAAGGAGTCCGGGGGAGAGAGTGAATCCACCTCCAGGGACGAAGATGAAGGAACGCTCAGCGAAACGCAGCGGCGAAAGACTGACTTTGCAATTGACAGAGCGACTTTCACTCGGCCATCTGTAGCTATCACGTCACTCCAGTTTTAACCAGAGCTAAACCACAGCCATTTTTTTTTAAACTTCAAAAACGGAGAGAAAAGATATTAAACGATAATTTGGCAGTTTATTTTCATTTCCTCTTTTGTATAGAACGAATACCTTGCAATCTTCATTCCTTTGGGAAGCACTGCATGTTCGAGGCAGCATTTAAAGATGTATTCTAGGACTGGGCTAATTATATTCACTACATGTTTTACCGGCAGAATTTTAAGGTCATCTATGTCCCGTGATCTGCTGTTGCACAGAGCCAACAGGCAATTCTTTATTTCGGTGGCATCTGCTGGCATCATGCATCTAGTGGAAGGAACCCGGACGTCAAGGCATTTCACATTCTGCGGGCCATGCTTGTCACCTACCAGAGATACGAAGTTTTCATTAAATTTGTCTGATAACTCTTTCCCACTCAGTCTATACTTGCCCACTCAAATATCCAGCATGTCACCTCGATGTCGACCTCGATTTAAAACTTCAGTTATACTTTTCCACACAAGGTCTCTCCTTTTTAGTACAGCTGGAATAAAGAATTCGTCCAGATATTCATGTTTTGCTTGGCGAAGAAAAGACCGGACTTGGTTTAGATCATAAAACTCGGTAGATCATCCACAGATATGCTTTGGATGAAACGTTTGTAAAGATCCGTTTTTAGTTTTATCATCTTAAGGCATTCTGTTGTTAGCCATGTTTCACGAGCCTTGGAAGATTTTTGAAAGGGACAAGTGGAAAGCTGTGTTCATAAACAGGCCTAAATCTGGTTATAAACGCATTATAAGCATTTTCTGGGTGATCTTCACAAATTACAACATTCCATTCCAAGGCCGCGTGTCCTTCCCAAAAGGAGTTTCATGTGTCCTCATTTATAGGCCGGTATTGTACCGCAGGAAACGTGCACCGCTTCTGAGGGACTAAGCGGTGTACAAACATCAATATGGGCAGGTGATCACGTATCTGGGCATCAACGACTCCTGAATAAAGAGATTCAACTGGAGAATTACCAATTAAGATATCAATTGCTGTCGTTTTCTGCTTCAGAGTCAACTGGCCTCATTTGGTTCGACAACCACGACGACACCTTGACTACCCGGGACAGTTTTGCAGATGAAATAAACAAGTGCATTGGCGACGGAACTGCCAGAAAGAAACGCCCAGATCAAACTCTGCCTCAACGGGCCCGGTTACCTGTTGATGTTTGCACCAAGTACATCGAAGACATCACAAACTTGTGCAACGTAGTGAGTCTACAGATGGCTGCAGAAGATAAGGCTGGACACTTGCTTAAAGGGATCGCTGAAGATGCGTATAACTTCCTCTTCAGCAAGGAAAGTTTGAACTCTACTGTACACGTACGTTACCAGGAACTGCATAACGCTTGAGGCATTGAAGCTTTATTGCATTGTCCCGAAATTTGGACGACTGGCCAACGTCACCTACGTCGACGCTGTTGACGTCGCTGCTGCTGTGTCCATGGCTGAAAAGATTGGCTAAATTGTGCGCGAGGAACATGTCTGACATCAGGGTCTTGTGCATTATGATAAAGCCCCGCATGACAGTTGTTCATTGCAGGCAGAGCACGCAACCCCATTCATTTTTTGGGTGGGTTCCAGCTCGCGGTGTGCCGAACTTCTACGATCTTAGGTCCGCCTGCCAGCATGTGAGAGCAAGGCCCGTCATCACAGGCGAATTGACCCACCAGCAGCATCGACGTGACTACAATCCCCGCCCTGTGCCGCTGGCCAGGAGCCATTCGTTGACCGCCGCCACCTTTGTATTACCGCTCTGGCATGACTAAAGATATATCCCGGTATTGCTGCCGGCGAGGCCCGATGCCATAAGACCACCGTGGCCGAACTCTTCTCGCAGTTTCGACGCTGAAGTCCAGCGTCCATAGACGACTTCCTCTTGGGGTAGTTACCACCCGGCATTGCTGAAACGCCTCGCATGCCTTTAACCGAAGCCTGACGCCACCACCTTCACTTCCGCGACGCTTACCATACCCTCGACGCCGTTCTCCCCCTCTAGGAAATTAGCGGCGCAGCCGACGAGGCCACTGAAGAGTCAATGTTATCAGTACCTCTGCCCGTGTTTATGCTAAAACGCAAATGAAGTGGATATTGAGGGTATTCGCCATTTGGCGTCAGTAGACACTAGTGAAATAGTACCTGTTATGAGTTTGGCCGTGAAGTCTTGACGGAAAATATTGTTCGGCTGATATCAGGCTTCGGTATTTCGGGTCGTTGGGGGTTAAACAGCTGGTATTGGTGCGTGCTGCGCGAGTATTAAAACCTTACTTGCGAATAACTTACTGCGCGAAAAAAAAGAACATTGCTCGGTGAACAATTTTCAACGCCACAGTTAACAGGGTTGGTGATTCGTTTCACAAAGTTGTTTGAGGAGAAGACGTTAGTGAAATTTCGCGTTATTGGATTTTGTGTACTTCGGCTGATTCCACCTGGTCCCGGCAGGACCTGTACTCCAATGCAGTTTTTTCTTGCCTTTGCTAGTGCACGAAATTAACGCTCCTGTGGTCTTCTCATAGACCAGTGCCGATAATAGTAATAATAAAAAAACAAAAGAACCAGAATAATCATGCAGTTCACTTTTTTCACTACAAGAAGACCGTCGCGATGCAGCTTGGCTGGGCGGTTACTCAGGATGGCACTATTAAGCAGGCTGAACAGAAAACCAATGCGCTCAAAAGGCGTCCTCTTCTGGCTCGGAATACGACGCACATCACTGTCTCCTACCTAGTTTCCAGCTGAGCAGTTCTGAAACGGCAGCCCGGTTGCTTAATACGGCGTCTCGGACTGCGGCCCATTGGCTTCGCTTCCTTGCCCGTAATTTCGACGAGCGCGACCAGCGCAGCTGTGGCCAGCCCCACCGCAGGGAAGAGGAAGGTGTTCCGCAGGTGGTACACGATCAGGGGGCGCACTGGCCGCTTGTTGCGGTGGCTTCGTTCGCGCGTCCTCAGCAGCGTGTGCCGCAGCCAGAGGGTGACCAGCCCGGCACCCTGCAACTGCGCGATCATGGACACCGAAGAACAGAGCCCTCATCACTACCCTGCATGTATGTGCGGTGCACTGTAGCGTTCTAAGGTCTGAAGAAGAAAAATAATTTGAGGTCACTTAAGCTCCGTCTTTTAGGGAATGTCGGGAGAGCGTTAATGGGCCCCGTCACCGCTGCCTCTTGCCTACGCAGGCACGGACACTGCTTCCTCTTGCACAGCCAAATTCTTTAAGTGAAAGATCACGCGACGTACGCGTAAAGCCCCGCTTAAACTAAGGCATACGAACGTGCCTGCGTGGCCTAGCAGTACCGCGTCTGAATCGCAGCTTAAGTGTCAGCAGTTTCTTTCCCTACAGATTGCCCAAATTTCGTTTCAACGCATATCATTTACTTCATAATCTTAAATGTCTTAAAGACGTCTTAGTTATGTGGTGACCGTTGAATCGCCAGTTTTCTAATGATTTAATCAATCCTAAAATCCGCAGCGCCACGTGTGACGAAGCCCCCTTTTCGACCAATCCTGACTTCGCTCACGCCACCGACGACTACACCGAATTCTCTGCAGAGCGGGAGACGTATGCTGTCGTGTAAAATTGGCACACTATTTATCGGAAAAGTTCTGCAATATTCCCTGCGTCTAAGGATTAGAGTCCTCTACGCATGCAAGTGGAGTGTAAAACGGATCTCACACCATTCGCCGTCTTTGGAAGCGAATTTCTTGATGACCTGTTTGATACCACATATACTGTGGTACCGGTCAGGTGGGCTTTTGTATGTTTTTAGGGCTTCTTTGCTTTCATGCAGTGAAGAGGAGCTCAGTAAGAAAGGTGAATGAGAGTACTGTATTAAATAATCTTAGGGTGACCCGTATTTTCCAAGTCACGTTTGTCGAATATTCAATACTCTGGAAATAAATTCGAATAGTTGAATTAATCTCTCCAGTTATTATATAGAAATCACAAAATAGACACTGATCCTCTAATGAGCGGCCGAACATAAGGTGTCATTCGCTTCCTCCTGCAGTGCAATGATAAATTTTAAACCTATCTCGCAGGTGCTCCGTACACTGTGCATAACACGCAACACAATTTGTACTCAAGAATTTTCCGCAGAACAATTCTTGGTGCTGCTGGTTATAGTAGAAAAAAGCGCTCCGATACGACTGCGTTTCGAAAATGCATTTATTGAGGAGAGGGATGAAAAAAACTCTGCAGAAAAAGCAGGTCCGCCTCTGCACAGAAAACTGAGGCCTTTGAGTTACCTAAAAATAACAAAGCTTTTTTTTATCGTTTCCAAGCGTGAACTATTGCCGCCGACATGCTTACACATCTCCGTGACAGCATTAAAACAGAGAAAACACTGTAGAGTGCGTAGTACTTACTGTGTACTGAGTATGCTTCTTACTTTTTTATCGCGACCTATTTTTTAACGTGATTTATTAGCTGCCAATAACTACAAATCTCTTTAAGATTGCTTTCATTCGATGTGGTCTTTTTTTACACCTGCGTGCAGGTGAAGAGTCCTGGTCAGAAAGGAACAGTAGTAACTTCCCAGTTGTATGATTCCTATTTCCCTCTTTTTTTTTGTTCACAAAAAGAATGTAGTGCCAGATGCCACTACGCTTAGTTTATGGGGGCTGCTGTTGTAGACCGGATGGATCGGCAGCTACGTAATATCTTAGATAGACGCATTGAATTTTATGTTCCGTGCTTCCATTAGACTTGAGCTACGGATCTTACCTTTCTTACACGTGTTCAGGAAAGCCTCTTATCTTAGTTCTTTCCGTCAAAGGCCAAAGGAGAGTGTTTAAATGCAAAGCGGCACTCTCGTCCCAACACCACACTGTTTTGGGAAGCCTAAAGCCATCCCAGCGAATTTATGAAATTTTCAAAGTGCGAATCGATCACTTTTATCCTGGAATCACTGCAGCAGCAAAACAGTGAGTGTTCAAAATTATTCGAAAGGAAACGAATCAGCACTTAACTTTTCGAATAGGTTTGAAATAATTATCACCAAGCTAGATTCGAGAGATTCAAAAACAGGTTCCGCTCCAACGCTGTATTGTATGCTGTCGCGATCAGTAAATGCGGGAAAGGGGGTACAGGGCCGCCACACGTATGGGCCGCGACGTGGCCCGAGCGTGTCGCGACGTTCATAATTCTTACACATGATACCTCAAAGACTGAAGGAGGTAACAGGTTTCAGCCGGGTTTAGCAAACCATGCTTTTATTTCTTACGGTACTCCCCCATGGGGCAGAAACGTGGAGGCTAACGGAAGGGTTCAACTTAAGGACAGCGCAGTGAGCCATAAAACGGAACATGATATTTGTAGCTTTAAAGAGCAGGAAGAGGGCAGTGTGGGTGAGGGAACCAACTCGGGTTTAAATGAAGAACAAGGAATGGTCATGGGCCGGACATGATATGCGAAGGCACGATAACCGCAGGTCGTGAAGGGTAACAGAGTGGATTCCAAGATATGGCAGGAGTAGCTGTCTGCGGTAGAAAGACAGTTAGACGGATGAGATTAAGAAGTTTGCAGGAATATGGTGGCGGCAATCGGCACAGGGCAGGTTTAATTGGAGAGACATGGGAGAGGCCTTAGACCAGCAGTGCGCATAGTCAGTCTGATGATGATAATTCTAACCTCTAACGGAAACTATGGCTCATTAACCGCTCTTTGGCGCTCGTTTGTTACCGTCACCGGTAGCAAAAGGCAATTTTTGGATGCCTATGACACGACAGTCGTGGTAACGATACACTGGCGTCGTGTATCGTGTTCCTTACTGCCGATAAGTTTTGGATCTTCCGAGAGCTACGAGTGTAGTTGAAAGAGATGCAGTCCCGCCGATAACGCTTCGCTGCTAGCCATGAAGATTTGCTTCGTGTGAATGAATATTCCGCTCGTATTGGATTTGCTTGTGTTAATACTCGATTAATATTCTATTCGTTTCGAAAATGTATCATGCGGCCAACCTTTCTGTAACTAAATTATAAGGACTCACTTTTGGTTTATGGGCTCGATGCAGCGGAAGTGTTTGGGGAAAGCCAGCGCGTAGCTTTCCAGCCGGAAGCTGTCTCTGGCGAAGAGGAACCTCTTGGGCTCCTTGATGTAAGCGTCAACCGTGATCTCCCCCGCGATGTCGGCGTAGCTGCGCTTGAGGCACTCGCGCAGCCCGTCGGCGTCGCTACGGACGAAGTTGCGCTGGTCGGACACCATCGAGCGGACCAGCAGACGGAACACGCTCGGGTTGTCGCTCTGCGCAGGAGTGGCTCACTCAGCCTGCACACCTTTACTTGCTCACGCGCCCAGCATCGCCATGTGCTACAAAAAGACTTGGTGCTGGGCCATTTGGGTCAGCGTACTTTTGAAATATAAACTGAAGGGGACACTTGAGGTCAGCTCAAAGGGTATGACTAGGTAGCATTAATAGGCTAATGTCCATATAAGCGGAATTTGTCACTATATACTTAACACTGGTGGATCACAAGGAGTCCTCATAAGGCTCCCGTGCAATGGGGCAACGCAAATGCGATGCGCCACTTCACCGGCAGGTGATTCTTTCACTCGGCCATCGATGGGGCTTGCGAGACCCAAGTAGCTAGTCGCGAGTAAACTCTCGCGATTAATCATTAATTCATCTGCAACCTGCCACGGTGGGCACGTTGTTATGACGTAACAAGATTGCCTCTGGGGATTTCTTTGGGGATTCCGGTAAAACAGTACGAACGCGGACGGCGACAAGACGATGGAGAAGGTGTGTCGCGTCGTTTTGCGGCGACCTGAGGTCATCTGCGCTGGCGGTTTTGTATCCAGAAATTCTGGACAAAAGCATTTTTCAACAAGAAATAGTTTACGAACGTAACTTCTCTAAATATCGTAGGATTTCTTTATAACGTTCAATACGTCCGCTGATCTCTCTTCGGCGGGCTTGCACTTTTTTGGCTATTAACGTTTTTGCTATCGTGAAAAAGATCCCCTTTGGTTCTCCATTGTATACTTAACTACTCGATGCTAGCGGTGGACAAACTTTAAAAGAAACGTTTTGCTGCGCATCGGAAGACTGTATCATTGCCTTCAATATTTCTATAAAGCTACCTTACAATACCACAATAATTAAAATTTCCACTTGTTTCTAAAGTATCACAGTGTATAGGTCAACGGTTTCGTCCCATTTTTCCTGCTCCAGGCCAGCGGTTGCATTTGGCCAAAGTACGCTCTGTGGTGCATCGTAATTTGATCCTCTCTAATCGATCTTGCTTTGACTGATGCCATCTTTCTTCCTTGGTTAGTGGTGTTGACTGCCGCGGAGGGGCGCTGCGCAACTACTTATTTTTTTTATCGCTGTCCATGGTTTTATTTCCTATGAAGAGGTCAAAAAAGTAAACTGAAGTTTCGTCCGCAGGAAAAGCAAATGGACCAGGGAAGCGCATTTAAAATTTTATTTCTAGAAGCCTTGCGCAGCGGTAACTGTTGAGTCTGTTGTCAGGTGGTAAGAATGGTAGACCGCGTTTGTAGCGCCTGCTCATCGTTTTCTGACCAGTGGGAGCCTGCCATGGAATTAGATTTTAAGGCTGAATTTTTGGCCCATTCTTTTTTCTCGTGAATAGTACCTCACCTCTTTCAGTTTTCATCTCAGCATACACTATCGCCTAATATGATTGGGCGCATGCTGCAATGTAGTGCGTGGCCACAAGCCGGCTTCTGTACTCACTTTCTACTGGCGGCGAACACACTGGCTGATCTACTTAGGAGTGTTGAGTGGCGATTGAGAATTAAAGATGCACAGTGCAACCGCAGCTTTAAATGTATAACGCTAAAGGAGCGGGACAGGAGAAAATGCACACACACGAGCACTTACTTCTCTGCAGTCTCCTTCCTTTAGTGCTGTGTTACTTTATAATGTTCACACACCAACTCGTCCATCAACGACGCAAATATGTAGTGAGCGACTACGAACGCCATGCCGAGAAGTAGTTGCGCAAGATAATGGCATTAATGATGCTAAATTAAGAACATGGGGATGCATTGTTTTGGCATAGATGAAAATTAGGAACGCGCGATTGTGGTCCCGGTCCTGGCGGTGCTCAGTTCCTCTTCATTGATGTTGTTCGTGGACCTCCAGCTCATCACACGTTTGTCGAATACGCGCTGTTTGCAGTGCGCACTATATACTCGGGGTGCTGCGTCCGTCCTTGATCTCGTGTCCCACGTCCATGCGGCTGCTCACTTCATTGCGTCCCGCTCGACACTGTAGTTGACACACGAGCCTTGCGGTGCTAATAATATAGCAGACGTTTTAGCATGGCTAAGCGCTGAATATCGTGCAGTAACCTGTAGTTACGGTGAGCACTTATCGTCCTTAGGTGCTAAAGGCATTGAACACAAAGGCCTTGTCATTAAGGCCTTCACAAGGTCTTTGGCCTAAAGCCTTCTACTATAGGTCTTTACCCGAAAGGCGTTTACCATGTAGACCACAAGGCCTTTAACATACAGGATTTTTCTTAAAGACCTTTGAGCTAAAGGCATTTGAGCTGAAGCCTTTACCCGGAAGGCGTTTACCATGAAGGCCTTCACAATTTCATTAACATATGGTATTTACATTAAAGACCTTTGATCTAATGGCATTTGAGCTGAACGCCTTTACCAAAAAGGCCTATGGCCTCAGCGCATTTACCATGAAGGAATTAATCTTGCAGGCCTTCACGCAGCTGTACACACCTGGCAAGTAGACCAACAACCCGGTGGGCGGGTGGGCCGCCTGCCACAAAGCAGGCTTGAGGGATACCGCACGTACGTATGCGCAAAACCGTGGAGAACATCATACTTTCTTCTCCTTGTCGAAAAGTTTATTCAATATTCACAACCTTAAACCCATAAAACAGCTCCAGTGTACGGCACATTTGGCCGTGGTACAGTGCTCGTTATTGTACAGGAAAACTCGACTGTGATTGAGCTATATGGTCTGTTCTAAATAACCGGAAGCTTTAACAGGTGCGGGGAGAACGACCCGCTGATGTTAGGATTGGCGCAGTGAGAAAATGTAAATGCGAGCGAAAGTACAACTTGTTCTTTAAAGAAGTATAGACACCTAAATTTTGGGTGTGTGTTTTCTCGTTTTTAATGAGGCGTAAGGCAATATTAAACATGGATTACCACCTGCTATTCTCCTGCGGCAGCTAAAAAAAATTATAATAGCGTTTATTTCTCCTCCTCTTTAGGTTTCGGTTTCAACAACCGACTTTAAAGTGCACTTGTCACATGAGACATGAAAAAAAAACTCCCATATAATCGCTGCTTCCTCATTCGTTGTCATTACATCTCTTGAGAAAGGCTGGGTTGAGCACTAAAGTAAATTAAAACGATGATGCACAACTAAAGCGATGTTTATACATGCCTAACGTGACACGAAAGCACTCTTTGACGTCACAGCCATCGCTCCGCTCTCGAAATCAAAACCGAAACACCATGACAGAAAAAAAAATTTATTACAAATTATTTAGCGGACGTAGGCGGATATCACATGGTGATTCATGCGTAGTAGTTTCTTCCGAATCATTGTAGAGAACAAAAAATGCCACCAAATTTAGGTGTCTATACTCCTTTAAGAACGATGCGCCACGACGCTAGGACTAAGCTAGAACTTCCGGCCGTGATACTAACATGCAAGCGGCCTCGAATTCGTCAAGGTGTTCAGGGGCATACACTTGAAGTACTCGTGTGATGTTTACAAGACATTGTGGTTTAAGGGAGATGTGCAGGGAGTTACATTGGGAGTAGGAATCTCTCCTCACGCAGAAGCTCACGTTTTACCCAAGTCTAATTGCGCCAAGGCCAAATGAGAATTTGATGCGCTGGCACTTCGGTTTTCACTTCGCTTCCGGTTTTCGGATCCATTCTTCGCGTAAGCAATTTTTTCGACCAGTGATAGTGAGTGAATGCAAATGAATGCAATGCAGTGAAAGGAAATATATACGGAATTGGTCATTCTGCACTTTAGATTTATAGATCCCTGGGAGTCTTCACACCCACTCCTGGCATAGTGTTTAAGCGAAGCGCCACTGCGCCGTCGTGTCAGGCGCTGCAATCGACGGGACTTCTGAGACCCAGTTTGCTCTTCGTGAGCAGCACCTTGCGACCAGTCGTCAATTTAACTGCCTCCTGCCACAATTGGCAGTATATATATCCCCTCCCTCCCTCAGGTTTCAGACCAACAAACAATAGCTAAATGCAGAGAACGCATAGAAGTACTGTCGCAATAAAAATGCCAGTATGCTGTGCGGTGTCAGCGCAGGTTAAAGAAACTCGAGGGGGAGGGGGTGTCAAAAGCTGTCCAGAGGCCTCCACTACAGCGTCCCTCACATCAGATGTTCCTTCGGGAAATAAAGCCCACCAATTTACCTTTAGTTCTATCCAAACTGAGATTCTCTGCGCTTTCGCATACTTTTGAAGAGGCATGACTCGAGGTTTAGTGCGAATTCGCTACCTCGCCGGCAATCCTGAAAAAGCCGATGGGTCTGAGAAGCCTCGACCTTTGACCCTTGACATTTGAGAATAAATGTCCTGGGCCAAATTTGACTGTTAGTGATGCTGGGTGTGCTTGGGTGCAAGATAGGCTAACCTAGTCGCAAAATGAAATTGGCCCACTTCAATATTCGAGGTTGACCCACCCCCGAATTTGGGCTGTCCACTCCTGGAAATTGGAAAATTGCGTTGACTCACGTTCGCACCTTGCCTGGGACCCCTAAAATGTGCTTGGGCCACTCCGAAAATTTAGTTCGCCCACCCCCGAAAATTTGAAAATTGAGCTGACTCACGTTTGGAACCGCACTAGGAGAACCCCGGAATGTGTTTGGCACACCGCCAAGGTTATCGTGGCACACCCCCAAAAATTTGATACTTGAGCTGATTGGTTATCGGAACCATGCTTTCGCATAATATCTCGCGCTTAGCAATGCTAAATCGCAAGCCATTTTTTCTCTGTCTCAGTCGTGCATAGAGTAGTGTTATCGTGACCTCGGCCCTCACCTTAAGCAAGGCATGCTCAGCTGGTGCCGCCGGTGAAGTGACCCTTGCCCACCTCCCTGGCCAGTTTGGGTACCGTGTCGACGACCGGCTCCCTCCCTGGCGTCATCATGGACGAGATGAGGCTGCCGCTGTAGGCCATGGAAAGCACGTCGCCCAACAGCATCCAGACTCCCAGCAGGAACGGGCGCCGCCATGGTTGCGGAACGCTCACGCCTAAAAGACCGTATACGCACATGGGCAGAAGCATCAACGTACGGGCACGGATCAAGGGCTGCAAGCTGCATCCACAATGTTTCATAAAATGTAGTCAGCGAGCATCCAAACCATTTCTTTGGATTATATCGGGTATTTAACCTAGAATTTCTAAAAATGGTGTTTTGAGTCAGGAACACGGTGTTTTTCAGCCTAGTATTGTCAGCGGTGCAACGGGTCAGAATACGAGACAGACGTGCTCTCTAGAAGGCTGGTTTAATAATGTAGAATAGTTAAGTCGGCAGCTTTTGGTGTTAGTCTCCTTATTTTTTTGTGACGTATGTGGCCCACCTTAAGTAATATCCATATCAGTTTGCAGAATTTTGAAAACGCATTTACCCTCGGCGCTGTGGACCAACAAATTTTGCCTAGATCATGCAAACATAAGTGCGCTTTTGAGAAGATTGCAGTGCACGTAACTCGTCGAAACCTCTTGGGCCACAGCGCTGAGGGCAACTGCGTTTTCAAAATTCTAAATATTGATACCGGTATTACGTAATGTGGGATGCGCATTCCTTGATAAGGAGACTAACAGCAACAGTAAAGTCAACTATTCAATATTAGTTACCCAGCCTACTAGTTAGCATGTCTTAGCTGGATTTTGACGCGCTGCACCGCTGACAATGGTATGCCGAAAGAAGTGCTATTCTGTTTTAAAAACCATTTCAAAAATTAAAAAATTGCAGAATGTTTTAGGTTAAACACTCGGTATACGTTTCCACTTGTTCTTCCCTCTACACCCCAACCTATTAGGAAGCATAATAAGAAAAAAAAACAATAACGCCCATAAATGACTGAAAAAAATCCGCTAAATGTATTCGGCACAAATCTGCCTGAACAGTGCTTAAAACTAGATTAATGACCGCGACTTTAGCCAAACTCCTTAAAAAGTTTCCTAAATTTCGAGGCCGGTGTGGCCTCTTGTTCAGGAGTGATTTTCAAGGGCATGCAGGAGACACTGCTAAGTGACAGGAACCATGTTTTGGATTATGTTTCGATCACTAAATATTAGGAAATGCTTACTCTTGGCAAAGGGAGGCATGTAACCACTGTAAAGCACAGCGACTTAATGCAGTTTGAAATGGAAGGAGGCTTTTCGGCGCGGTACCAGACGTCTTGAGGTTGGAAAATAGTGGAGATTAGAACCTTGGTCAAAATTTAAGTGCTAGAATGCCGCATGTTTTGAAAAGGGAATTTGTTTCCGTTGCCAACCTTAATTGTTCACTGTCTTCAGTGACAGAATTCTACCCCAGGGATTGGGCAGCATGCCCTGCTCCTCAAAGGGTGTGCGCTACAGTAGAGCTTATTCCCTTTTCACTTCTATATCGACTAACTTTGGTCTAGAGAGTAGAAGCGGCTGCTCCTGGCTGGTCAAGTCACCGCTTAAAAAGAGGCCGAACTAGTGAAGAGCTGTCGGCACCTTCCTAGAGAGTTTGGCTAGGCTTGCTATAATCCACAAAACTAAAAGAGTGCATTGAAAAAGATGAAATAATTTACCACTGATTTTCTTGTTCGCCGTCTCGTCGCTCTTTCCTACTGTTTCTAACAATCAACAGGGAGTAGAGAAGCTATAAGATTAGCGAGAAGTATAGATGCATTTGGCTCGCAAGCCAGTCCAAGGTGTGATGACCGCTGACCACCGTTAATGGCCTGCCGTATAATTATGGGCGGCATTTGAGTGCAGCAAGGACTATTTAAAGGGACCCTTTTCTGATCTAGTACAGTTCCTCTGGGTCTTTGAGAGGAAGCGGCTAGGTTGAGAACCCGCGTTCTATTCCGTCCTTTGTTTGAATGAGCACTGCGCTTTGACCCTGAAAGCTGGCATTTGTGCGAACTTGGTTCCGTCTTCATCAAAGTTATCATGAACGGGTGCCGCTTGAAACCTGCCTTGAAGCTCCTTCAAAACTTCCATATGAGGCGCTTTTCATCGGAACAAAACGTGCGTTTTCATGAAACATGTCAAGGGCTAGGCAACGCCTCAATTTTAATAAAACAATTCGATGGTTGGCACAGACAGGGCCACGTGACATGGACGAGCGCTGATTGGTCGACGGGTGTGTGGTATCATGGGACCATGGGACAGGGCCGAGTTGGCATATGGCTTGAATGCCTTGATTTCCTTGAAAAGATCTCTTTTAAATGCTTCCCACATCCCTAATGCAGTTTCGTGGATTTTGTACCAGGTAGGTGCTAGTCCTTCAATTCTTTTATTTTCCTTTTTTTTTGGAGAAAGAGGCAGAACTAAACGCCGTGGCAACAGCTTGAAGCGGCTGCCGTCCTCTTACAAACTGGCAATCAAGCAGATGCGGCTATAGTGCAAGTGCTTCACAGGTAAAAAAGAAGGAAAGGAGAGGCGCAAGTATCAGAAACATATTTGACAGTCACTGAGCACACAGCAAGTATCAAAAATGAGAACGAATGTACTTGACTAAACAGTGGTCACCGAAACAAGCAGGATACTATAACGGCCAACGTGTTTAAACAAGATAGCTTAATCTAGGAATATGAATTTCAAAAGGAATAAACGATTCTTAATCTAAGCGATTTAAGAGAAGGGAGGGTGTGTGATAAGGACTCCTTGCAACAATATGCTCATGGCATCGGCACATACCACGCTCCATCATGTCAGGTATCACGATAAGAACAATTCTTTTTCAGCTTCGCGATTTTCGCTAACATTTTATCGCTGGTTTTAACAGAGGACTTGTAGGATACCGGTAACTTGTACTTATACATATTAAAAATGGAAGCCATTTCATATGGTAAAAACAGATCATGGGAAGGATAATGGGAGGATTTGCTACACATCACAAGGCTTTTTTTTTTCTGAGTAAGTGAAGATTTGATAACTGAGTGACACCGGTTGTGCCCTAAACAATGTTACAATATTGATTTAAAGACAGCACCAGGAAATAATAGAGTATAATTTTAATATTTTTCAGGAATCATATGTTTTAATCTAGACTGATGAAGCTACTTTTTTTAGGCTAATGATTACTCCATGTTAAGCGCATTGAAAAGATGTCAGCAAGGATTTTTACAGAATGAACACTTTCGAAGATGTAAAATCGACATTCGAGTTAGTTGATACTGCATCATTTATTTATTTATTCCACGATTCTAAGATGTGCATGGCTAGGCGTATATTAAGTGGCTTCTAAATGAGTTTTCTCTTCGGCAAATATACCATTATCTATGTTTTATTTGCATTTTTCCTGCGATGACTTCGCCTAAAAAAAGATTCCGCTGAGATTTATCTCCAGAAGTGGAAAATGAATGTGCCTAAATACCGTTCAGCAATTATACGAGTGGAATGCTGCCACATGTGGGAACATGTCTAGCCATATCTCGGCATCTTCATGGGGTAAGCCGTGGAATGTATGTTGCCCTCGGCGATAAAAAGAACGAGTCAGACCCTCTTCGAGGGCTTGGCGTGGTGACGTTGCAGCCCCTCCACCAGATGTGATGGTGAGTATGAGAACATTCCGGGCCATATCATTGAAGAAGAAAAAGAATGACGGGCTGGTGCCGCTCGAACCCTTTAATAGGCGAACTCGTGCTCACAAAGAACTGAACTGTTTTTCGGTGCAAGCGATACTATCAACTGCACACAGAGTCGCCGAAGACAGGATTGGTGATTGCTTTCCGCTGCACTCAGTTTAAAGGCGGTTATGGATTTTAGGGATAAGGCGCCTGAAGCATGTACGACCTTCTTGAACACCGAATAAATAGTTACGTGCGGCAAAAATGCTTGCCGACGAACCTGGCTCCCTGCAAAGTAACAAAGAACACATCCAAAGAACAAAGATAACAACGTTGCGTGGGAATACCGGCAGTCATATTCTCGCGGCCAATAAACTTCAGTGCCAGGGCTCCCTACGACGCTGTGCTAGAATAGCGGGCTTCCGTGTTGTTGCCTGAGCATACTTCTCTATTTCCTGACTAGGCTCTGGCAAACGCTGAAGTGATGTCTCTGGTGTCAGTAGCCCTCACAACGCCTCTTAGCACCCCGAAAAAGGCATTCGGCAGAGAATTAAGACTCAACGTGGAGACATGCTAATCTGTTAGCAGAGCGCTACCAGTAATTATTGCAATATTGTTAGCTCGTATTCGAATTCCTTTACTCTGTGGTCGTACGGACACTTCATCTATCCAAGCGATCGTCCTCGCAAACAGAAAAAAGCAAAAAATAAAATAGAACACTAGTACCGACCCTGTGCAAGAAGTAATCTGATGATGGGTCCATTGCTGACGGCATAAGCACTGTCTTGGTGGTCGGCATGGTTGAAAAGCCTGCTCCGCAGCACGCTACGGACTGTCGGCAATAACGACGAGATGGCCATCGTGGCGAGTAAGGCGGCCCAAACCTGCGAAAGACGGGCGACAGCTTGAAATAGAAACTTGTGTACTTGAGTTAAAATCCGCTCTATTCAGTTACAATTCAGGAATTCACCAAGTCGACTACTACATATCTCGTTCGTATAGGCAATTTATGCTCCTCATTAAGATAGCTAAATATAACGCTCTTTTTTCTTTGACACATTAACCAGAAACACGAAGAAATTCCGCGACTACTTGCAGCAGCAGTTTGCGGGATCCTATGCGCTGCACCTGTGCTATTGCGGCATGAAAGCCGGCTCTTCTGGATATCTCGGTTTTGCGGCAGTGTTTTGCAGCGGCGCCACACACAGAGCATGACATGAATCCGAAGATCGGCGTTTGTCATGCAAGCGCTAGTTGGCGCTGCTGAAATCCGAGGACGTCACGGATACGGACCCGGAACTCGGTCAGCTCTCTCTCACTCCTTCGTTTTTCTACGCCTGTGCCGCCGACGCAAGCGTCAGAAAAGCGGCAAACCTGCCCTTGAGTGCTGTCGCATTAACAACTTAATAACATCAACACCGTGACTCTCAGCCTGACTGCTCACTTCAATACAAAGGCTTCTCACAAATCTATGAAATAATCCTGTCCTGTTCAAGTTGCGATCCTCGTTTCTTCGCAAATTTCCGAATTTCATTGCTAAACCTTACTCCTTGCCGTCACGCTGCTCTTCTCGAATCAGCTCTGTTATCCCAAGGGACTGTCGCTTTTCTTCCCTTCGTATACACGCCCTGCACATACCCATTAATTCTACTGAATCAAGTTCGGATATCAACTCGCGTTTTTAACCTCCCTCCTTTCTTCTTGCGATATAAAGTTACGCCTACCATTTTCCTTTCCATGCCATGCTGCGCTGCGCCCTCCTCAATATAAATTCAAGCAATTTACTGAGCCTCCTGATTTCTGCCAATGGGATAGGCTGTATATAATACAGGGCACTTCATTAAGCTCGGAATATGTCTAGCACCATGCAGTGCACCATCGGTGCTGAGCTGTGGCGTGTATTGTTGCATGTAACGTACGAATGCTTTGGGCATGTTCTTATGTGCCACGAAAAGGGCCTGAGGAAGACAGCTTAGCGTCCAATCTTTCTCGGAGCTCGAACCGCGAATGTGGTGCGGTCCAGCAGGTACGGGCTCGAGAGGAGGACCCACGCGTGGCGGTCCGCCAGCACGCTCATGCCGCCGGCTGCCATGTCCGCCTCCTGCGGAATGGCCACCGCGCGTGCGGGCTATTAATTCATGGCAATGGAACCACAGAACACCTTGATACTTCTAAACCAGGCTATCTACGCTATTCCAAACCAGCGTTCAGTGAAATTATATAGGGCTAATACGCACCACTAGAAAAGGGCCTGGAAAGAACTACCTAACGTAACATAGCAACATATGTGTTACCTTGACATTACCTTGAGATGATGAACAATTATTACCTCATGGTTTAAAGGGTGTAACGCCTTAAAGCGCCTAAAGCTATAAGGAACGCAGTGGTCAAGACATTGCAATAATTTTGAACATCTGAGGATATTTATCTTGTACTGACATCGCCCAGTTGGCATGCCCGCAGCATTTCGCATCCATTGAAATGCGACCATCGCGGCCTGGGTTTAAATCGCGCCTGAAATCTCGGGGTGCAACAGCTTGGATAAGCAAATTATAAGGCTTACACAAGCAGTCTTTAATTCAATATGTTGAGTGGCGCTTGGATGGATGCTGCTGTGACGCAAAATGCTTTGAAATCTATTGACTAAGCAGGCACCGGAAGCAATAGCTCAGAGCCCGGAGTTTAAGTCCTTTCAATTGTCGTGAATCTCTGTATCAAAATTCCAATAATCCTCTAGCTTTTCAGCACTGAATAGAACGAAGCACGTTGTTCTTGCAGTAAACCAAAGCAACGCCGACACACCACTGGCCCGTCGCGTTTTTAAGAACTATGCTCAGAAAGCAGCGCCCATCAACTTCACGCAGTGTCTTTTCCGGTCATCCGCCTGCGAACAGACTCATGTGGTGAGCCTACGTGCTCTGTTTAAGACTGGATTTTGCTCCCTTTCGCAGAGGCTGTTTTTCTGCATCTTTGAAGTGAACGTCACTGAGACTTGCAGCTGCTTATTAATTCTAGTAAAACGAACACGTCGTTTGTTCTTTCCCTTTCTTCCAAACTCTACGAGACTTGGTCGTGTAAGACGAAACAGATGCTTTCCTCTCGACGATGTCGGACGGCCGAGACTAGGATGCCCCGTTCATAAAACAGAAAACTCAGCTTGCGTCTACAAACTTAACAAAACGGTGAAGTGTGATGGAGGTAGGAGCGATGACATGGAACTAGAGCAGCCGTCTCGAGTGCAAGAGGACCGCGGTTCGAATCCACGTACTGTGCGATTCTTCAGCGGGTTTGAAAAAAAATGAACTACGTGTGTCGATGGAACTGCAAATCCCGCTTGGGGTGCGGCCTGATCTAGATGACCAGAACTGACAATACACTCCCTCAGCAAAGCAGAATTTCGCCACCTTGGCCACAACCTTCTATGATCAAATCAATTAACCCTCGTCCCTCAATCTCCAGCGTCGGCGGAAAAACTTACCAAGGCGGCAGTCGGACCGGTGACGCAGCAGAGGGCACTAAGAATCTCTGGCTCAGGACAGGCCGCCATTGGAAGCTGAACCCTTCAACGTTTAACGCTTGAACTGTATCCAATGACGCTAGCCTAGTAGTGATGTTTGAGAAACTAGCGGGTATTAAATGGGATGTCATAGGGCTTGGTGAAGTTAGGACGGATGAGTACACACCACTAAGGGGCGGGCATGTGTTATGCTGTCGTCCATTAGCGGACAGCCGGGAACTAAGTGTGGGGTTCGTCATGAATCAGGATACAGCTGGCAAAATAGAGGAGTTGTATAGTTTTAACGAAGGGGAACTTAATTAGACTTGAAAACGGGTACAAGCTATAGGTGGTGCATGCCTACGCACTTACATTCAGCGATGATGACCAGATCGTTGAAAAGTTCTACGCTGACGTGCCATCGTCAATGAACAAAGTAAAATCACAATGCACTCTACTGGTTGCGACATCAATGCGAAGGTAGACAAGAAGCAGGTCGGAGACCAAGCGGCAGGAGACTATAGCATTGGCTCTAGCAATAGCAGGGGTTCGTTAATTGCAGAGTTCGCAGAGAGAAATAACTCACGGGTCACGAATACCTTCTTTTGCAAACGAGAGAACAAGATGTGGACGTGAAAGAGCCCGAATGGAAAGACTAAAAATGAAATAGACTTCATTCTACGTGTTCACTTTGGGATAGTGCAGCATGTGGAGGTCTTAAAGAAAGTGTGTTGTAGCGATCACAAAATAGCGACGCCACGAATGAACCTAAACTTCAAGAGGGTACGGGAGAAAGTAGGGAAGCGGAAGCCTATTGACGAGCTAGCGGTAAGAGGGAAAGTAGAGAAATTCAGGATTTTGCTGCAGAACAGATATTCTGCTTTAACTGACGAAGAAGATCTTGTTATTCAAACAGTGAACGATAATCTAAAAGCTATCATTACGGTTTGTGCATTAGCAGTTGGCGGAGGGAGGGTTCGACAGGATACCAGCCAGCTATCGCAGGAGACGAAAGATCTGGATACGAAACGCCTAAGCGTTGAGGCATCTAGCCCTAAAGACAAGGTACAACTCGTAAAGCTATCAGAGTTAGTAAGAAAAGCGCGAGGCAGCCGAAGTAATTAAGCTTATTATGGAGAGTCGGGCATGCTCTAAAAAATGAAGGTTGCTGAAAAGCGGTGAGCAGTAAGCTAGGCATAGGCAAAAACAAGATGTATTCGTTTAGAGACTTAGAGGGCAATGTCATTCGCAATATTGACAAGATAGTTAAAGTAGCCAAAGAGTTCTACACAAATATACACAATATTTATTGTACTCAGAACGTCAGTGAGAGAGAGAGAATAGGGCACAGTAGTCGGACACCCCGCCAGTAAGAAAAGAGGAAGTAAAGGAAGCCTTAGGAGCAATCCACTGCTTTTCCCGTCAAAACTTTCCTGTATCCAGTAATTAACCGCCTGTGTCTTGGCCACTCCCCCGTAGTGGGTATGTGCCAGCAACGTCTGAGGCCTTCCTTCCTTCCTTCATAGGGAGAAAGCAGCTGGTGAGGATCAGGTAACAGCAGATCTTTTGAAGGATGGAGGGGACATCGTGCTTGAAAAACCAGCCACCCTGTATACGCAATGCCTTATTACCTCGACTGTACCAGAAGCTTGGAAAAATGCAAACATTACCTTAACATTACATTAATTAATTGCCTTCTCTGTGTGTGTGTGCTTCTTCGCTGCAATATGAATCAAAAATAGTTACCTACTGTTCGCGTTGTGTTAAATACATTGATACCCAAGCAATAATAATATCTGGCAGTCCTATAAGTTGAAAATTCTCAATTAATTTATTATGGGGTACTACGTCAAAAGCTTTCCTTAAATCGAAGAAAACTAAATCTACCTGGCCAGCCCTATCCACGACGGAAGCAAGAAAGCGAAATATGGTGACTAACTGAGTAATCGTAGAAAATCCTTTCCTAAAGCCATGCTGGTGATGCGACAGAATGTTATTTTCTTGAAGAAACTTTGAAATGAGGTTAGCCACGATGTGCTCCATGAACTTGCATGAAGAGCATAATATAAATATGGGGCGGTAGTTGGATAAAGAAAGTGGGTCATCCTTTTTCAGGACGGGCACCACACGCGCATTCTTCCAATCATCAGGTATGGACGCAGTTTTAATTGAAGCTTGAAATATAACTACCAGAAATTTCCTCAGTGTTTCAGTGAAACGGCAAAGAAATGCGCCTGGTGTACCATCAGGTCCCGGTTAAGATTTAACTTTAAGTCTGAGCAGCATGTTCAGCACTCCTTCATGCGAAATCAAATCAGTGACATTCGGGAAATGTGATGGGAATGTTGAAAATGAAGGTTCAGCGGTCGTGGAGAAAACACTGTGAAAATATTGGTTACAGTGTTCTGCAATAATCTTGGGATCAGTGATTACTGCACCGTTATGAGATATTTGTTGCACATGCCTTTTGCTTTCCTTCATAAACTTCCAGAAGCCTTGAGGATCCTCAGAAATGAAATTCGGGAGAGTGGTGTTAAAATAAAAAGACTTTGCACGTATAATGGCGTCGGAAAGAGCTGCGCGAGCTTCGCAGAAAGCATGTTATGCTGTTCTTTTCTTGCGTAGGCGTTTGGTCTTCCGTTTCAAATGTATTATATGCCGGCTCATCCATGGCGTATGTTTGGCCGTTTTCTTTATTTTATCATGTATAAAATTACTCAAACAAAAGTGGCATAAATTCTTAAATTTGTTTCGAAGAACAGCAGCATCATCATCAGAGAAGTGAGCAAACTGAGAATCCAAGCAATCTAAATTGGCATCATCGTCAGCATGCTCAAAATCTTTCACTGTTTTAACCACTGGATCATTTTTTTTAGATTTGGGAGCAAGTGATAGGCAAACAGATACCATTTTATGATAGGATAAGCCGGAATCCGCAGAGACTTAATAATCATCAAAAGCACGACGAAGAAAAACTAAATAAAGAATGGAACTAGCTTAGATGCCTACACATGTAGGCTTACTGACAATTTGAACTAGAGTATTCTCAAACACGATATCAAACATAGTATTTGAATCAATTGCAGAGTCGGCACTGGAAAGCAAACGGTCCCAGTCAATGCATGGAAAGTTGGAGTCCCCAACCACTATCATCTTATATTTGCTATAATGCGCCATATGATCCCTTTGTTTTATTAGAAGATCAGGCGTCGACTCTAATGGTCTATATACTGCATAAAATAAGAGGACCTGCCCAAATAGTTTTACATTTAAGCATAAACATTCTACGTCATCTAAAGCAGGAAGACGAACGGTTTCTATGTCTGATTCCTTTACTACAGCTACTCCACCGCCCCTGATGGGCCCGTCTTTACGATAAATTTTGAACCCTGGAGGAACAAGATCATCATTGCTGACTGCACTGTTCAACCAAGTTTCAGTAATGACGGTGATGTGTGGGTTATATGATAAAAGGACTCTTTCAAGTTGGCTAGTCTTATTTAAAACACTCGTGGCGTTTATGTTAAGAATCCTAACCTGCTTATCCGTGAATGGGTCATGTGGAAGGCGCATGGAGTATTTTAAAATTATCTGCCGTTCTTGTTTTGTCTCGTCCCAGATAAATACATTGGCGTCGACGTGCAATTTGTCATGAACAAGAAACACTTTCAGGCCTTGCAATTTCTCGGAATTTTCGCTCTGCCACATCTTCCGTCTTTTTAAAGTAGGCTTCGAGTAATCGCTCTGGATAGAAATATTAGAGCCCTTAAGTTAGGTGCAATTCTTGAAGAAAGATGCTTTTTCATTGAAAGCTTGGGAAAAGACGATAACTGGTCTTGCTGACGTCCCCTTTCCCAGCCTGTGAATGCGACCAATTGACACTCATGTTACGCCAAGTTTTTTCTGAAAGGTTTCTGTGATGACTTTGCGCTTAAGATCGGACTCAGTTTCGTTCGGTTCTCCAGTTATGCCATAAACGATAAGATTAGAGCGCCTGCTTCTGTCTTCTAGATCTGCGAGCCTATATACGAGCTTGATTTTCCACAGAAGCTTGCTATGTACGAAGCGCGTTTCCAAGATTTTGTAATTTCAGGGTCTTAGCTCTAAGTTCTGAAATGTGGGTTTCAATAGTGGAAGACTGAGCTTGAATGTCCGTAATCATGCCATCTCTTTTTGATTCTAGGTCAAGTATCTCTTCGCGCAGCGAATTTTGACCTTCAAGTGCCCTTTGCAGTAATTCGTTGTTAGAAATCAGACCCGGGTTTAATTCAACGTTCCCACATAGAAGAATCTCGAGAACATGGCAGCACTCATATGCAATCTGCAGACACCGTTGTGGGCACGGCAGGAGAAGCAAAAAATTGCAGTCACTTTTAACAGAACTAGGAAACGAACCAACCTGCACGAAGTAAAAGAAGGGCTTGAGTAACGCCATGCCCACTGAAGGTGAAGCGCTGAAAACAGTCCTTTAAGTAGCGGCCGGTCGGTGACGTCATAAATCCCTCATGAGGAGCGGTCGGCAGCGTCACAGCTCCATGGTTGGTGTGATGAAACAGAAGAAACTTTGGATCGTTGGCGACCGCACAACTGTTAAGCTGCATTGTTGGCAGGTGGAAGACAGTTGGTTGATATAAGCACGATGGGTCACCGGCGCAGGAGCATGGCATCGGCGTTCCAGAAAGCCAGAGAAAGAATCCCTGCACTAAGTAAAAGAAGGGCTTGAGTAACGCCATGCTCTTGCGAGGCCCACCGTGCCCAATCAACCGGATGAACAAGCAGGCTTTAGTAACGGATACTGGACAATAGACCACATCCACCCTGTAAATCAGGTGATAGGGGAATGCGCAGAATATAAGCAACCCCCCGATATAGCGTTCATTGATTATCAGAAAACATTTGAATTTGTGCAAACCTGAGCAATCATGCAGGCATTGCGCACTGCCGGCAAGAAGATTCGTCTGTGAAAATACCGGGAGATATCTATAGCTACTGCAAATCTACCATACTCTTCCATAAACTCAGCAGTAAAACTTCAGTATGGAAGTGTGTTCTGCAGGGAGACACGATCTCGCCAATGCTATTTACCACCTGTCTACTGGAGGTATTCCGAGGCCTAGATTGGGAAAAGTTGGGGATAAAAGGCAATACAGAATACCTAGGTAATCAGCGATTTCCTGATAACATTGCCTTGCTAAGACACTCAGGAGATGAGCTGCAAAGCATGATCAGTGAGTTAGACAGGCAGAGCAGAAAAGGGGGTCTAAAAATTAACATGCAGAAAACCAAGTAATATTCAATAGCCTCGCAAGGCAGCAATAATAGTTGGTTTTTGGGGAAAGGCAGTTCACAATTGGTGGCGAGATTCTGGAAATGCTAAGGAAATACCTATACATAGGGTAAGTAGTGACTGCTGGAGCAGATCATGAGAGGGAAATAACTAGAAAAATAGGAATGGTGTGGAGCGCATATGGCAGGTTCTCTCAGATCATGAATATCAGTTTACCATTATCCTTGAAGAGGAAAGTGTACAATAGCTCTATCTTACCTGTACTCACCTAAGGACTTGGATTATAAACGAAAGAGTTCAGCTTAAGTTAAGGACAAGGCAGCAGGCTGTAGACAAAGGAATGATAGGCGTAACAATAAGAGACCAGAAGCGGGCAAGGTGGGAGCGGCTACAAACTCAGGTTAATGAGATCCTAGTCAGAATAAAGAGAGAAAAATGGGCTTGGGCAACGAATCTAATGCGAAGGGAAGATGTAGCGGTGTGGATTCCATGATAAAGCAAGCATAGCAGGAGGCGGCGGAATGTTAGGTGTGTGGATGAGATCAAGAGATTTCAGCGATGTACTGCCCGAAGCTGGCACAGGAGAACGTTAATTATAGAGACATGAGAGAGGCCTTTGCTCTGCAGTGGGCGTATTCAGGCGGATGGCGAAGTTGGTCGTACGTCGTACGTTTGCAAGAGTAAGACCGCCGTCGGGGCCATTGGCGCTCGTCATCCCGCATAAAGAGTGGTAGTCACCTATCACATGGAAGGGTTTCCCTTAAATGTACTCTAGGAATCTGCTGATGACCCGATATTGTCATGTACTAGAAGACGACCAAGTGGGCAGTGGCGTGACGCTGAGCGCTCGCGCAAAACCCACCGTCGTTAAATCATTCATCGCCATCTCTCATGTAGTCCTGTCTTCATCAGTTTGCCGTCACGCGATACTTCCGATGAGGTGCAGGGTGATTATCGCCATGCTGGTCCTGGGCTTCGGCGCGCTGCGTCTGCTGTGGCCGTTGGCCTTGTGTTCCTGGTGCGCGTCACCGGCTGCGCGCCTGTCCGCCTGGCCAGAACCGACCTCGCCGTTCTCCCCAGACACGTTCCCCACCCCGACCACAAGACACAACGAACTGGCGCCCCTGACGACACAATAAGCGACCCTACCTATCCGAGACACGTCAGCACACAGCCGCCCTGCCCATGCCGTTTGATGCGCCAATGTACCTCGGTAATCCGCTCAAGGTGACCTGTGTGCGGGAAGCTTTGTGGACCAGTGCTCGTTCGATCTACTTCTTATCTTTTTCATCGTCGCAGCAAACCCTCCATATCTTCATTGTTCATTACTCCTGTCATGCCTATCATCACGTCTTACGTTTCATCATCACTTTTTTTCTAGGTCACACGATCGGGACGATCGTTCGGTGGCCCCGGGAACTATCACGGACTAGAAGATGACAAAGTGGACAGTGGCGCGGCGCAGAACGCTCGCTCTATGCCCAACGCGAATAAACCATTCCAGATTCCCCTATTTCTATTTATGAGCCACTTGAGATCACCATGGATGAATGTTCTCTTGTTTGGATCTGCAGCAAAGCTGCGCTATCCTGCACCGTGGGTATGTGCCATCGATTTTGAGGCAACAACAACAACAACGGACCACCTCATCACCGTCTGTGATGTGGTCCTGTCTTAATCGGCTTGCCGTCACATATGTTCACAGCAAGACATCCTTTCTCCGCCGCAGAATCGTAGGTCTCGCTGCGCGTGAGTGTTCGGCTCGCATAACTGAGGACCCGCTCAGCACCGTCTTGCCACTGGATCAGTACGGCACCAAGGTGAACATGCTGTCATCAGTGTGGGCGTTTGTGGCAGTATGTTCATAGAAATGGCCGAGTATCGGAGCACTTTGAAGACGGCTGCGAAGCTCGAAGAAAGCAGCATCTTGTGCGCTTTCCTACAGGAAGGGCGTTTTTCCCGAGTCAGTGAGTTTAACTGTTCAGCTATTCTGGAGAAGTCTGAATAAAGTGTCAATAATAGGATCACAAGCTCAATAAACGGCGGACAGCCTTCTTGTGAGTTGGTTGTGGAAAACCTGATTCGGCAGCGGATTTCTCAGGGTCCCCGCGAACACCTTGTGCGCTGACACCGGGACGAATGAACCGAAGTTCATCAAAGCCAAAATTAACTTTCTGGGGATTTATCGTAAGTTGTGCGGATTTGAGCGCGTTCACAACGCGCAACCGCTTCAAGTGTTGGTTAAACGTGGTCAGAAATATGACGACATCGTCCAGGAACAAGAGGTATGACTGGCACTTCGAGCCGGAGAGAACAGTATCCATCATGCGTTGGAACGCGACCGGCGTTGAGCACAGACCAAACCGGAGTAACGTAAACGCGTACAGGCCGTCGGGTGTCAGGAAAACCGTCTTCTCCCGGTATCGATCTTCCACCTCTATTTGCCAGTACTAGTTTTTAAGGTCTAGTGACCTGAAAGTTTTTAAGGTCTGGCGTCCCGCAAACAGTTTAGTGCGTCACCAGTCCTGGGAAGTGGGTAAAGGTCCTTTTTCGTGACGTTACTAATGAACAACACAAAAACGCAGATTATTGTACTTGTTGACAACCAGAGGCAATGCCCATGGGCTGGTACGCGGCTGAAGCCCGTCTGCAAGCATCTTGTCAAACTGACCTTGAATGTCTTCTCGTTCTATCGAGGAACCACGATATGAGTGCTGGCAGACGGGTCACACAGTCTTATAATATGGTGCTTGGTGACTTGGAGTTAGCCGACCGTCTAGACTGTAGCGAAGCAGTCCGCCAAATATGCTAAGGGGTCCGACAGAGGATCCCTCTTAACCGATGGTAAGGCCGGACTTAATTTTACAGACACAAGAACCTGGGCGAGCATTGTCTGGAATGGGTCCTCCTATGTGCACAGAACTAGGAATTCACCAACGTCGTGGAGGAAGGCGACAGGCGTGCCTTTGACGAGTTGCTGAAATTCATTTGCAAAGTTGGTCAGGAGGACGCGGGTACTGCCTTCATGTAGTTGCACGAGACCTCTGGCAACGGCAAGTCCTCTCTCAAGTAGCAGCAGAGTATAGCCGCCCGCCAGGCCTTCGAAGGCGTGAAATAGTTGGTTCTGCACGAGTACCAGGACGCTGTACTCTGGTGGCACCGTGAAGTCGTTCTCGACGAAGCGCAAGGCGTTGCTGCAGGGATCTATGGCGTCAAAACGAAAACGGGCCGTTTGGTCGAGAAAAGAAGGCGTGGGCCCTGAAAATCAACTAATTAATCAGTCAGCCAGCTAGCCAATCAGTAAGTCAGTCAGTCAGTCAGTCAGCCAGCCAGTCAGTCAGTCAGTCGGTCGGTCGGTCGGTCGGTCGGTCGGTCGGTCGGTCGGTCGGTCGGTCGGTCGGTCGGTCGGTCGGTCGGTCGGTCGGTCGGTCACAGCGCCGTTCGCATGAGGAAAGTCGATTCCCAGGATCAAGTGTCTTAAGCACTCGGCGAGTATACGACAAATCCACCGGCCTAGAAACCACGAATGTCAACTCAAGTTTTGCACTTCCAACAGGGGTAATGAGGTGGCCGCCAGCGGTGCGGATGCGGGTTCTCGTCCACTGTGTCAGATCTTTTTTTTAATTTCTCGAGCAAGGCACTGCTCATTGCAGAATAACGAGCACCGGTATCAAGTAGCGCGGTAACCTCAGTGTCATCAATTGGCAGACGAAAATCAGGTGCAGCGTATCGGTTACTATCGCTGCCTGATTCTTTCCAAGTATCGTCGGCTCGGGGGTTTCGCGATGGAGGATTTTGACACGTCCAGACGGCAGCGGGCTTGCCTCAGGAGGTCGCTGGGGTTAGTTTTTCTGAGGAGGATTCGGCGAACAACCAGCGGAGTTTGCCTGGCGGCTGGGGCTTAGAGCACTGTAGCGGAGAGGCGAAAGTGAACGGGACTCACACCATCCGGACTAGACAGGTCTCTGGCGCGTCCAGAGATGTTCAATCTAATCTGGCGGTTCGTCATTCTGAGGACCGTATGTAACGGGTTGGGGACCGCGAAGAACCTTTTGGCAGTACTTACAAGCTCGGTAGACATGACTGATCACCCCACAAAGGCAGCAGAGAGGCTCACGGTCCAGCATACTCCACAAATCAGGTCCGCAGGCGTGAAACAGCTGGAGCAGGTGCGGCTGTGTTAAATAGGACGACGCTACACACGGCATACGTCAGACTAATGGGACCGTAGCCATGTGCGGTTGCGTGATTTAGGGCGATGTTGCTCATGGCAGGCGTGGGGTTAATGGTCCGTCGCCAAACGTGGGATGTACAACGTATGCGTACGTGGGTCCGTCGTCTAACCGGGACAGACGTATCGGAGACATGAGGTTCTAGTGCAACCTGCCGCACCTCATCCTGACAACTTGGGTCAGCGTTGCCAGTGGTGCAACCCGGGGCACACAGATCCGTTGGAGTTGCCACTGGGCAACGGACCGAACTAGCTAGCGCAAGGCGTCTGCACTGCCGCCTAGACAGGACGTAAAGGTTTCGCGCATGATACTGTTGATGTCCGGATTGTATATCCGGGCCCTTTGTTCCAGCGTCGTTTTCAGGGTTGTGGCCTCAGTAAGAAATTCCGCAACAGTGCGGGGTGGGCTGCGCACGAGGCCGGCCAAAAGCTTCTGCTTAGCCCCACGCACGAGATGGTGAAGCTTCCTCTCCTGCGCTATGTTGGGTTTGGCGCGCTTGAAAAGACGAGCCATGCCTCCAAAATACACGCATTTCATTCGGGCGCTAGTTTCTGTAGTGCAGCGCAGCTTCAGCCTTGTTCTGGCGGTCGCCGTTGGAGAAACTGGCCAGGAGATTGCGGCGAAACGTCTCCCAGGTGGGAAGGGTACCCTTGTGGTTTTCAAACCACGTCCGGGCAGACTCTTCCAGAGCGAAATATACATTGTGGAGCTTGCGCTCGTCGCTCCAGCCGTTGTAGCCGGTGACCCACTCGAAGGTCTCGCCAATCCTCAGTGTCTTCGAACACGTCACCATGAAAACATGGCGGTGTTCGCAGTGGGTGGCAAAGGATGGGTGCCGGGTGCCTGGTGGCATTGGCTATGGCAGTTGAACTCGACGGTATGGGCAACGTCGTGCTTGGGGGGAGTGGGAAGGGGCTAAGAATTCAGGCGACTCTCTGCAGAGACGGCTGATGGGGCGGCGGTGAACCGGTGTGAGATCGGTACTGGTGCTGGAAGGCATGCGCAGGTCGGGAAGCTTACCCAGAATTGCTACGTACAGCGCGAAGCAGAACCACAAAAGCAAAGCCGACAAACTGTTGTAGAACGTAGTAGTGGGAGTGAACGAGCGAGAGGCAACCGACTTCTACTTCTACTAATGTGTGCAATATTTCTCCGTTCAGAATTGCATATATCAATGTACAATTTGTTTCAAATTGTTCAATACAGATTTTTCTTTGAAAAGCCGTGAATGATACGTCTGTGCGGTCTGGGCGCGTTGATTAGACGGCATGGAGGACATTACTTAACATACAGAGTGTGACGAAAAGACCAGTAATTACCTAATGCACTAAGCTAATCCACTGTTTAATTTTTAGTTTTAAGGGGTTTAAGGCAGGAAATTATATTCATAAATTGGGCAGGCCTTCAACATAGCAGGCGAACTCGGTCTTCAAACTTCTGAATCAGCTTCGTGCTTCGATATACGTAGCGTAGAAAATACGCGTTTAGCAGTACGTTAACATGGCTTTCTCACGTTACATTGTCTTAAATTGGCGGCGCTGCACGTGACGTCACAAAAAAGAAGCACGTCAACATCATCTGCTTCCGAAAAGGTGTAAACTGCGTCTGCATGTGATTCGAACGACACCTATTTTATCAACGTAGGAAAGCCACGTTGCCAAGTTGGAGTGATCTCAAAGGGTTTTTATTCGCGTTCGATATCGGCGAAGCAGGATGCCGATTCTGGAATTTAAAAAAACTTGGCTCGGTTTCTGTTTTGACCCTTCAACTTCGCTATATAACATTGCGCTAAAAAATTAAAAAAACGGTTAATCAGTCAATTAGTTATTAGTGTTTTCATTCCATTCTAACTCCTAAAAAACATCGGCCTTTGCGCAAAATTGAATGACAGACACCGCACCGAAGTATCTTTCATTGATTTTTTTAAATCTGTACTGAATAAATTGAAACACCCTGAACAACAAGGCTGACCACCTGTTTCGTAGATGTGGTAAAAAACTAGGCTATCATAAAGAAAAGATCATGATTGCAGGATGCCGGACCCTATTTCTGCTATTTATGAGCATACACGATGCTCTCATGTTGCGTGTGATGCCTTAGGTGCAAATTATGCCATCATCCGCGTTTGTTTGACGGAAACTACAAGAAACGCTAGTATGCAGATATTTTTTGCGCAGGTCGAGGAGTGTCGACTAGAGTGTGTTGGAACCGCAGTTGCTCAAGATTACTGGCATTCAGCACTTACTAATTGGTAAATGATGAGTCCAAAGGAAAACAAAACGTTCAAAACGAAACACCAAGACGGATAACAATGCGTTCTGTACGGCCTAACTATCTCAATGCGAATGGCTCTTTAACCACAAAAAAAGAATTTCTTATCACTTGAGCTTACCTTTCGCAAGAGCATTCTGATCATGCCGTTCCAAGTTCCATTCTGTAGACGTCCCCATTTTTCGTCTAGGGGGCGTACAAGGCGCATCCTGAGGCCAGGAAAGTGTAGAAGGTTCACATTTAAAGAATTAATAAATGCTCCAATAAGATATTTTTTGAGTTGCACGAAATATGCACTTAAGAATAAAAACGATGATAGCCAGGGCAAGGCTCTGCTTTGGTCCATAGCGTGGTCAGCCACATGTGCGTTCATCCTCTGAAACTATCAGTGTCACTGACGACAGCACGTCACAAGGCAGACATAGTGTGGATCACGTCAGGGCCTTTTTCCTCTATATAAAGATTTTATCCTCATCGTCGTCACATAATCCTTCAGACACAAACTGCCCAGTCTTGCATCACTACTGACGAATCCAGAAGGTCCGTTCGCAAAGAACGCAAGTTGAAGCTCTTTGCTAAATAATGAAATAACTCCAGTGCGACGACCGGACTGACTTGTCAAATAGCCCTTAGCGTCGCCAGCGTCTCTTGCCATAAACGCCGAGACGACCTGAAGTGCTGCCATTACAGTCGACCCGAAGAGAGATGTTTCTGTCCACTCCTTTTAAGAGAGCCTGGCTCTTGTCTGCAGCCTGACGTGAAAATTTAGACATCAAGAACAGCGTTCGGCAGTCAACTTTCGAAACGAGGCTGTACATTTAACACTGTACTGTCTATTGGAACTGGCTGGCACAGCAGTTTGGATCTCTTCTGAGGTAGAAATTTTCCAGCCAGTTTTGGAGGTTGAGCGGGTGGGTTCCAAGATGACAGGTTGTCATCGTAAACTCAGTTTCGCCCAATGCGCCAGTAAAAGTGCTCTGGCGACTACTGAGCGGGATGAAGTTTATAGAGTCAGTCTGATGCAAGAGGAGTGCATCTTGGATTACGGTGAGCTGTTTCTTTCTAGAGCAGGTGGATAGCGGCAAGGGAGTCCGTCTAGTGACTGGGCTGGAAACTGCTGCCTCTCGGTTTGAGCATTCTACTATTTATAAAGTTGCGCGATGCCTTTTGCCACTCTCTCTTGTTCAGGTTCCGCACCAAAATTTTTCTCTATTAACTAGCCATTGTCGCCATTGATCCTGACGCACATGTCATCGGGAAGGAAGGCGCCGCAAATGAAAGCCTTGAAAGGGCGTGAACGCAGCCTGCATGAAAGCATGCATCTAGATTAAAACTTGCGGTGTGTTCCTAGGTAGTTCGCTCGTTCAGGAGACGAAAGAAGTAGAGAGAATCGTTCAATACGATAGCCTTCTAAGTCGCAGACGGTGAGGTCAGCTGTCCGACCATGGAAGAAATGTGACGTTCAATAATTACAGGATTGCACTTAAGCCTACTTAAGAGCGGAAATGCGAAAGCCTTCCCCTTCCTCTCTTTCTGCACCCATTCTGCATTTTTAGTTTTAATTTTTGTATATATTTTAATTTTTTGTTTTACTTTCATTTACATTTAGTTTTTCTAATTTCTTAAATTTATTATTTTATTATTGTTTGTTTATTTTCATTTTATTTTTATACCTAGTTAGCCTTCTGATGCATTTACATCGTTGACGAAGTCCCCCTGACCTGTGGAGAAGCTTACATCGGTCAAACGGACCGATGTGTAAACGACCGGCTGAGGGAACACCAGCTTTCAATTAAGACCGAAACAGGGTATAATCTGCCCTTACAATGTAGCGCATGCCCTTCGGCTACGCGTGATAACCCATGCCTGCCTTTGCTGCCGAAAACGAGGATTTTGAGGAGTAGCCGTGACTAGATGGCGCGTGAAATTGCCGAAGTTTTTCTCATTAGGAACAAAAGAGATGATTGCGCGAGTGATACCTCGATAAGACTTTACCAGACAGAAAGCAGATTTCTGGCTTTCGCTTAGTGACTGACATGGCGGTGTGGAAATTATAAATATGCGTTGTTCTTCTGGATAAACCGAGTCACGAGCTGCGCCCGTTCTTTTGCCCTTCTCTTCCTTGTTTGTATTATTTTGCGCCGTACCTTTACTCAACGCTTCTAGAGGGTGCAGGTGGATGGGGGTAGGGTTAGGTGGTGGATCGAGGGTGCCGATGCTTAGATGGGCATCATCTTAGCAAACAGGGTAGGATGAACAGATGACCGATGGGTGGTGTTTCTGATGGAAGGGGGCTAGAGAGCCGCTGAAGGCTTCACGCTCCGGCCACCTACAAACGCTGGCACTTTTGGGAAGTGGCACTAATGCGCACTCGCAGTAAGAGACACTGAACGAGCAACATGAATGCCCTCACCTGAAACCCAGTGCCGATTTGAGGGCCCGAAGCAGCAGGACCTCTACACCTTCTATGCCTTTCACACGCCGGTCAGGTGGCACGTAAAAAGGAAAGTGCTGCATTGCAGTTCCAACAGGCCAGACTCAGGGAAGGTACGTTCAGTTTTTCTCTTCATTGTGCAATGCGGTCCTAAGATATAGTCGTTAAAAAAGCAGACATTGTGCAAACATCGCGGGAGGTGAGCGCATCGACAGTGTCACCGCCTGTCGCGCACTTACACGGTCGCAACGTGCAATGATCCTCCGCGCGCGCATTGGCTGCGTGTGACCCGGGGAACGACGGGTGCGTCACGGAATCGCGACGAGTGATGTGTGTGACGGATGCGGTGCAGTGGAAACACTAGAACATCTGCTCCTTCGCTGCTCCGCGTTCGCCGATGCTCGTCGCGATATGCTCGCGGCCTATAGGGCGCAGGGCATACTACCAGACTCCATCAAGACGCTATTGTGGCCGCAGGGCAGTGCGCGCACTCGTGAGCGAACTTTGGTGAGCCTCTGTGCATTCCTCGAACACACGGGCTTGACGTCCCGTCTGTTCTCCGTCAGGTACTTACACGCAGTGACCGAACGCTCCGCGAGTTCTACCTTGAACGATTAATAACTGGACGCCCCACTCCAGTTGTAACCTACACAGTGCTGTGCGCGTGTGTGATTTAATTCCTCTTAAATGAACTAATCACGCGCACAACCTGGACACATTACTTATTGTGTAAATAGTTTGTACATATTACTTCTCCCCCAATCCTCTATTCCTGTCCCCTCACCTCTTTCATTTCATCTCTCCATTCTGCCTGCTGTCCTTTATTTCCGCTGCCCCAGCTCAGGTGCTTCAGTATCGATGGCAGATGCCGGGGCTAGCAAAAATCTTTTCCTTCCTTTTTACTATTATTTTTAATAAAACCACTACCACCACCACCAAACCTGGAAGAAGTTAGCACAATAATATTGCTGGGTTAACAGCCTACTTAAACTAGATATTGCGGGCACTGACAAAATTATTGAATGGGTACAGACGGAAAGTATTTGGGTTTCCGTTTTTTGCTTTGAAAGAATCCTACAGGCGCAGTAGTTGTGAAAATGAGCTAACACCAGTGCAAAGTACAATAATAAGTAAAAGCGATTTTATTACGTGTTTCGGTCTCAGTCGGCGCTAGCTCTGTAGCGCACACTGACGACGCAGTCGACCTGCCAACATGCAAACCTGGGCTACCCCGTTCCGGTGACGTCAGCGACCATGCATACGCTAGCGTTCCGTCTTGTACCTGCTTTTTGCGAATGGAACCTCAAGTGAATTACCCAGCAGCCTGGACATTCACCATACTAATCACTGGTTATTCCTGTGAACAGCCACTGCGTTTGGCGACATCAAAATAATTGGGACAAGTGAACCTTCTCATCACTACAGTCGGGTGAAAATGACGAGCGGCTGCTCGGGGAACATTCAAAATCGTATTAAAGAGGCACTGAAGGGGGTTCTAATAAAGTTACGGTATGCCTCGGTTGTCAAAGCACCCCACTTCACGAATATTGTGCAGCAATTTTTTTTAAATGTGCTTTGTTGAAGCTTAGTTATCTGCAGCCAAAATTTGAGTTTCAGCTTCTTCGCGCCTATCCCTCTTGTCACTTTTTGCACGCTGGAAGGTTGGCACTCCTCGGCCGGCCCCACCTCTGGGGGGCGGAGCATAAAAATTTCGCCGGTAAGGGCTCGCCAACTTTATCGCATGATTGTGGGTTGCCTGCTGCGTGTAGATGTGCATTACTTGGCTCAGCTCTTGACAGCACAATGCAGTTAATAAGAGAGTTGTTGTGCACTCCTAAAATGGTGTTTCAGAGCGCCTTTAAAATGTATTCCACTCAACGTCTGCGACTGTAACTTGCTGCAAGGCATCTCTTTGAACCCATGAAACAAATCGTACCGTTTATGGTGCTTCGAAATTTTGTATTTGTACTCCTTTAGCTTTCGAAGAAGGTGAAACGAAAAAAATGGCACTGGCTTAGCACAGCTATGCCAGGATATACGCTACAAGAGCTACAGTTACCCCCTGGTATAATCGTGTAGTCAGTTATACGACGGAACTGCGTGTGTGCGTGCGTGCGTGCGTGCGTGCGTGTGTGTGTGTGTGTGTGTGTGTGTGTGTGTGTGTGTGTGTGTGTGTGTGTGTGTGTGTGTGTGTGTGTGTGTGTGTGTGTGTGTGTGTGTGTGTGTGTGTGTGTGTGTGTGTGTGTGTGTGTGTGTGTGTGTGTGTGTGTGTGTGTGTGTGTGTGTGTGTGTGTGTGTGTGTGTGTGTGTGTGTGTGTGTGTGTACGTGTGCGTGTGCGTGTGCGTGTGTGTGTGTGTGAGAGAGAGAGAGAGAGAGAAAGAGAGAGATAACACTCGATGGTACCCAGAAAAGATGGCGTCCTCATGCAAACTAGCGGGTGGCGGATAATTTATAGATTGGTCACCCGAGGTTGCTCGTGACAACCCAAGTCCCACCGGTGGCAGCAGTTGCCATCCCAGTGCAGAGGCGCACCGCTTAACCGCTGCACCGCTGCGTCAGCAGTGTTATAGGGACTCCTAGGGAACTATGAATGTAAAGTCGAGTGACCAATTTCGTATATATACGCATTAAACAATTAGCTATCGCGTCATAGACTTAAGGCAGATCAGTGGCTGCGCTACGGCGGCGACTGTTCCTTCAAGAAGTTAGCGCGCAGATCTGAAGCGGTGCGGCGGCGTTGCGGTGGCTAGATAGAGGCATGCAGTTGAGATTCCCCTCCCGGTGGCGATGAGAGGACACTACTTGATGATGATATCGGGGTTTCTTGATGACCCGGTGGTTCTACTCGCAAACATTCACATTACTCAAGGAAAGGAGAAGGTTAACTATTTGTTTACAACATAGGTAAAAAAACGAGACGAAACAAAGCAAGGAGAAAACTATTTACATGACTAAATCGTGGATCAGACGAATTCAGCCCCCGCTCAACCCAGAGCGCTTGGTTTTAAACCCTCTGTCTCCGCCCTTAGCGGGGACAGCAACCAATAAGATAACAAACGACCCATCTCGCCAATCAGTGGTCAGGGAAAGGAAAATAAGGACTTCCGCCAACTAATCACAGATTGAGGAAAGAGTGCTGATTAAGCATTTGAGAAAGGAGAGGTTGCAATCAAATAGACAAACAGCACAAACGCGACCACCCTCTCCCACGGCACCCACGGCCCAGCCGTTACCACTTTCCTTCGCACACGCGACAAAACGATCCCTAAAGTGTTTACTGAATACACCGCACGAGACGAACACAGTCGTTACGGGAATAGTGAGTTTCCGGTCACTCGGCTAAAGTGTTTACTGAATACACCGCACGAGACGAACACAGTCGTTACGGGAATAGTGGGTTTCCGGTCACTCGGCTAATACTCAGCCGTATCTCGTGCGCCCCCGAAACCTCGTCAGCCCCTTAACAACCACATGTCGACAGCTGTACTTGGTTAGCGTTTTTCCCGGCGGGTCATCCCCGTGACGGCGCGGCGTAAACGAGGACGTCCGCCGCACGAAGGGGAGGCAGGGACGGGGCGGGCCCCTTTGTTGGGGACCTCCGACCCCGCTGGAGCGGCCTTCCTTGCGAACACAAGACCAACGAGTTCACGGAATGGTCAGCGCATTCCACACCTCCCAACCAAGAATGTCACGTGGACACTTGCTGTCAGTGTGACATTAAAGTGCGGCCACAAGGTTCCAAGCAGCACTGCGCACAAACATACACAGCCTCAATTCGTTCCGTGCACACAAGGTTCGGACACCAATCTGCACGTTCCAGAACTTGCCATGTCCGTTCTCTGAAGGCTAACTGCCAAACTAGCCTTCACTTCCCCCCGTGACTACCGCAGTAAGCTAACAAGTTACCCTAAAAAAATTACTATTTAATCACTCGTTTGCGGCTATAGCAGAGGAAACTGACGCAAACACATATCAAAGAATTATCCTAATGTCATTGTTCCTGGCATTCTAGACGAGAGAGCGCATCAGCGCACTTGTTTAGTGACCCTTTAATATGCACGACCTCTAGGTCATACTTTTGTAATGCAAGCGACCAACGCATCAACCGCGCACTAGTGGGCGCTGAACGGGTCAGGTACGTGAGCGGGTTGTGGTCTGTTGCGACCTTCACTTTAACCCCATATAACCAAGTATCCAGTTTCCCCAGTGCCCACACGACTGCAAAAGCTTCTCTTTCGATTGCCGACCATTTGGTCTGAGCAGGGGTCAATTTCTTGCTCAGAAATGCAATCGGCTTCTGTTCCCCCTCAACAGACTGCGACAGACATGCTCCTATCGCCACCTCCGAGGCATCCGTTGTGAGAAGGAACTCCTGGTTTTGATCAGGTGCGACCAGCTCCGGCAACAACGCCAGTACCCTTTTCACCTCACCAAACGCTTCCTCGGCCTTCTCATTCCAGGGAATGACATTCGGGACCCGCCTGTTGGTGAGGTCCGTCAATGGGCGAACTACCTTTGAATACTCCGGTACATATTCTCGGTAGTAGTTAAAGAGGCCCAATACGCTGCGCAGCTCCTTCTTTATTTTGGGTGCTTTCAGTTTTGTGATCGCGCTTACTCTCTCTGGGTCGGGAGCATGCTTGCCTGATCCTACTACATGGCCTAGGTATTTTACCGTTCTCTGCGCAAACTTGCATTTCGCAGCGTTTGCCGTTAAGCCTACTTCTCTCAGAGTCTCAAGTACTGCCTGTAGGTGTTTGATGTGCTCCTCCCAGGTTGCCGAAAAGATGGCGATGTCGTCAATGTTCTTGTAGGAATGTTCTTGTAGGATTTCGTTCATAATCCTCTGAAAAGTTGCTGCCGAGTTTCGCAACCCGTACGGCATTACCTTCCATGCATAGAGTCCTTGAGGTGTTGCAAACGCGGTAAGACGCTGCGACTGTTTGTCTAAGACGATCTGCCAGTATCCGCGAGTCATGTCCAATACCGATATGTAGCTGGCACTTGCCACTTCGTAGAGCATCTCAGTCATATTAGCCATAGGGAAGCTGTCTGAATCAGTAACTGCATTCAATTTTCGGAAATCAATACACATCTTTACTAACCCATCCTTTTTGGCTACGCATACAACTGGATGTGCGTACGAGCTGTCAACTGGATAGACGAAGTCCCATTCTAGTGTTGTGCTACCTGACGCTCTATCTCCTTTCTGAATGCGAAAGGTACCTTATACAGGTGTGACCTTCCTTGCTTGGTGTTGGGAAGCAGCGTTATTTTGTGGCAGCCCACTTTGCATCGACCTGGCCGCTCGGAAAAAACTTCAGATGCCCCCGTTATGACTTCACCAAGCTCAAGTCTTTGTTGCTGCGTCAACGCTTTATCTGAAATCTCGAACTTTAGGGATTGGTTCCGCATTCCGCGATGTGGAGTCTCATACACCTCACCAAACTCGCTGTCAGAGCCGAAAACAACTCCCACATTCTGGGCTCGTGCTACGTAGGGTCGCAGCCTATTTGCATGTACCCATCTGTTTCCCTCGTCAGTGTCAAGAATATAGCTGTTATCTCTCTTCCTTTCCTTTATAATAGCTGGTCCGCGCCACTTCGGCTGTAGTTTACCCACCTGGCCGCTTTCTAGTATGATGACTTTATCCCCTTCTCTGAACTCTTTTGGTCTGGCCCTAAGGTTGTATTTGGCTGCATACGTCCTCTGTATGGCCTCTGCCCTTTCGTCAACCCTTTTCGCGGCGTCATTCATCCGTTCCCTCAGCTCGAGCAGATATTGAGCGGCTGGTTTATTCAGTCCCGTCGGCGGAGCCCACTCACCAGTCCACGTTTTGTGGAGGATATTGAGTGATCCATGTGGCGTCCGCCCAAACATTAGTTCAAATGGTGATTTGCCCGTTACGTCATGCGGTACCTCCCTGTATGCCCAAAGCATGCATGGATTGTGCCGGTCCCATTCTCTATGATGATCATGTACGGCATGTCGAAGCATAGCCTTAAACGTTCCGTTCCACCTTTCCTGTACGGCATGTCGAAGCATAGCCTTAAACGTTCCGTTCCACCTTTCCACAATCCCGTTACTCTGAGGGTGTTCCGGAGTGGAAAACCGCATCTGCACCCCCAGCCTCTGCATGAATTCTTGAGTTAATTTGGACACAAAGTTGGTTCCTTGGTCACAGCAAATACGTTCAGGAGTCCCATACCTAGTTAAAACCTCTATTAGTGCCTGGCATGTAGCCTTGGCTGTCAGATATTTGAGTGGTATCACTTCTGCCCATCTCGTACACAAATCAACGACGCTCAGCGCATAGCGGTGTCCCCGTGCTGACCCGGGCTCAAGTGGTCCTATACAATCGAGGAACACTACCTGAAAAGGTGTCTCTGGTCTAGTTAGCGGTGTTATCGGCACTCGATCTCGAACAGTCGTACGTGAAAACACTTGGCACGTATGACAGCTGCGGCAGTGCTCCTTCACGTCAATTACCATCGTTGGCCAAAAGAACGCACTTCTAAGCCTCTGCTTGGTTTTCTTTTCTGAAAAATGCCCTGCACTTGGTCTGTCGTGCGCCAGTTCGAGCACTTCACGTCTTCGCGGTTCTGGCAGCACTAGCTGTTTGTATAACCTTCCATCAATCTATTCTTCATGGAAAAGCATCTCCTCCTGCACTACCATCCCATGACTACCTTCTCTTGCCTGTCTCCACGCTTCTCTCAACGATAGATCATCTCGCTGCTCCAGTTTGATGTCTCGAACCCTCGACGTAGTTTCTGCCACTACTTCTTCCTGACCTACTGCAAAAGCTGGCACAACTATTGGCTCCGCATTCTCGTTTTCCTCAAACTCAAGTGTAATCTCTGTTTTGTCCTCTTCCAATCCATGTGCCGTGTTTACCTCTCGTTCAAGAACAGCTCTCTCTTCAGCCACTGCCGCCTGCTGCTTTTCCATCCCTTCTAGCATTGCATGCGTTTCGGGTGTGAGCAACGCACCTACACCTTCGGCTAGTTCTGCGGTGACTGCACATAGTATTGGCAACTGCTGATTGACTGTTTCTCCTTTCGGTACTAAAGACATAGGCACATATGTTAAGTCTGCCTCCACGATCTGTCCAAAAGCACCCCTCAGTTTTATTTTACCGGAACAGTCATTTCGACACGATAGAGGCACCGTCTCTGCCCTTAACACTGTAATCTCCGCCCCTGAATCTACACAAGCTTCTGCCTGGTTATCTCCGATTTGTAACCTTACCCTGGTAAGAGAGTGAGATTTACTCAATTGCTCAAGTTTAGCCGTCCTCTCCAGTTCGGATTCTAGCTTATCAGGAACCAACATTTGAGCTCGTGCTACTAGCTTTCTCGCGTCCTTCTTAGACTCTGTTGCGTCCTGTCTTTGCTGTGCACTTGGGCAGTGAATAGAGATGTGCCCATAGTTCTTGCAGCGAAAGCACTTCGCCCCTGCGTGTCGATTTTTACCTCCGGAGTTAGGGCTTAGGATTAGCGTCTGTCTTTCCCGTTTCTGCCCACCTTGATGTGGTGGTTTAACACCTTCGAACCGCTCCCTCGGTTTGCCTACCCGTCGACTTTCCTCGAACGTCTCCGCTAATCCGGCAATCTCATCGGCCGTAAGCCAGCTCCGGTTCTCATTTTGCATGACATATGTCCTCACTTCGTCTGGCAGCACTTGTTTGAAACGATCTGCTATCATTAAGTCTTTCAAATCCTCCAGACTTTCAACCTCTCGGCTATTCACATAGTACATGAACATTGTCTCGAGCTTGGTCGCTACCTGATGCCACGAGTCACCTTGCTCCTTACGTACCGCCATGAACAATCGTTTGTACTCATTCGGAGTCATTTTGAGCTCTTTTAGAACCCTTTCCTTAAGCTCCTCGTATGGCATTACCGTTCCATTGGACTCGCTAGCCACAAATGCCCTCATTTTCTCAGTCAGAAATGGCAATAGGATAGCCCCGCAACTTTCTTTCGGAATCTTAAGGGTCTCTATCATTGTGTCTACACTTCTGAACCATGCGGGCACTAATGGGTCGTTTTCTGGCATAGGAGCCAGCACCGCTCTCAGTTCTTTTGCGTACTCGCCCAACTTTGGACCTGACCACTGTTCATGCTGCGCATCCAGTTGCGGTGGAAGTTGCCTTTGCGTCAATTTTATTTTTTCCAGTTCAATTTGGAGCTTCAATTTTTCAATTTCGAACATTTGAACCTTCGGCTCTTTTTCCATTAGCAAAGCTTGCGTCATATTTCCCAGTGCCCGTTCTGTCGTTAGCACCGACTCTGATGACACGAGTTGTTTAACAGGCTCTAGACCATTCCCCCCTGCAGCATCCATCTCTGCATCAGTCATTATAGCGCTACCCTATAGCGAATGACTACTACACAGACATGGCAGTTTCGGAGAAAGCAAACAGGTGTCCTACCTCTTTCGATGCTCCGACGACCGCAGCGCTGTCAATCTCAGCGTGATGAAAGCGGGCTCCCGGGAAGGTATAGACGCCCACGAGTTGATCCTGGTCCCTCAGCAGCTCACTGCCTCGGACCTCGCTTGACTTGGTCGCTTGGTTCTCAATGTTTTCGATGTGGACGCTGGGTTCTTTTCAGCTGCTCGCTGACTCGACTCCCGATGGCTTGTCGTTGCCCGGCTCCTTCAGCTCCTCGTTGACTTGAGCCTCCGACGTCCTCTCGAACTCGACCCGTGACCTGAAGCTCTCGACGTCGTCTTTCGACGTAGCTTCACGTTTTCTCCTTTAGGACAACAGCTTGTCCACCGGTTTGTTCTTCTCATCTTCCGTCAAATGCCTTGAGTAGAGAGAAGTTGTGATCCTGTCGACTGCGCCAGTTGATATTCCCCTTCCGGTGGCGATGAGAGGAAACTACTTGTTGATGAAATCGGGGTTTCTTGATGACCCGGTGGTTCTACTCGCAAACATTCACATTACTCAAGGCAAGGAGAAGGTTAACTATTTATTTACAACATAGGTAAAAAAAAACGAGAAGAAACAAAGCAAGGAGAAAACTATTTGCATGACTAAATCGTGGATCAGACGAATTCAGCCCCCGCTCAACCCAGAGCGCTTGGTTTTAAACCCTCTGTCTCCGCCCTTAGCGGGGACCACAACCAATAAGATAACAAACGACCCATCTCGCCAATCAGTGGTCAGGGAAAGGAAAATAAGGATTTCCGCCAACTAATCACAGATTGGGGAAAGAGTGCTGATTAAACATTTGGGAAAGGAGAGGTTGCAATCAAATAGACAAACAGCACAAACGCGACCACCCTCTCCCACGGCACCCACGGCCCAGCCGTTACCACTTTCTTTCGCACACGCGACAAAACGATCCCTAAAGTGTTTACTGAATACACCGCACGAGACGAACACAGTCGTTACGGGAATAGTGGGTTTCCGGTCACTCGGCTAAAGTGTTTACTGCATACACCGCACGAGACGAACACAGTCGTTACGGGAATAGTGGGTTTCCGGTCACTCGGCTAATACTCAGCCGGATCTCGTGCGCCCCCGAAACCTCGTCAGCCCCTTAACAACCACATGTCGACAGCTGTACTTGGTTAGCGTTTTTCCCGGCGGGTCATCTCCGTGACGGCGCGGCATAAACGAAGACGTCCGCCGCACGAAGGGGAGGCAGGGACGGGACGGGCCCCTTTGTTGGGGACTTCCGACCCCGCTGGAGCGGCCTTCCTTGCGAACACAAGACCAACGAGTTCGCGGAATGGTCAGCGAACTCCACACATGCGGAGGTAGAATTCCCAGCTGCGTGCTATCGGTGTACATCACGCTGCAGCACACGGCGAGTGCATTTACAAAGTGAGCGGGTTGGCCTACGTCTTTCCGTGTGTAAGCATTCGTAAGTGCCTCTGAAAACTCTTTTTGTATATTCATGCTACTTCTGTCTGTTTCATGACCCTAATATTTGCTCCAAAGAACATGGTCTGGAAACTTGGGGCCGTATTCTATAACCCGTCCATTTCCCGTCGTCCATTTCGCGTGCATTCGGCCATCTCTCACTCAGATACACCCATGGCCTCCAAACGTCTGGTGCAAGCGGCCCGCTCATTGGGTGGGTGGCGACCGCACCGCGGCATTAGCTGCAAATCGCAACCAGTGGTCAGGTCCGGTCGCCTGCTGTTGAGAGAACGGTGCGATGACCCTCGCTATTGGCGGCCTACTGAGAACAATTTCAGCCAATGGCAAGGTCCGGTCGCCAACCACCCAATGGCCGGGTCGCTTGCGACAGACGCTTAAAAGTCGCGGGTATGTCTGAGTGACCAATGACAGAGGACCGAATGGACGCGAAATGGACAACGAAAAATGGACAGGACATAGTATACGTCCCCTGGACGCTAGAATGCGGTTGCCACTTGTTGAAAAGCGAACCGCATGCTGTGTGCGCAAGGTTGCGGGGCGTGTTGCTGTAGGAAGAGTTGCTGTTTCTCATGAGTACCTTACAATGGGCACAGTGAAGGTGCAGTAATGGCACTCATCCCCGTGGTTCATACAGCCAAAGAACATAATTAAAATGCTGCAGTTTTGGGACAGAAGGTTGAGTATTGCCGTTCATGTACGCCTGACAGCATACACTAGGCCCCCATCGCAGAATGTATGAAGACGCTGATCAATCATCTTATGAAATAGGCTTCCTTGTTGGTGGACAAACATTATGAGCACCATGAAATGTCACTTGAGCTTACAACCATGTAAACGCTTTACAGTGTTTACTTGCTTCTTCAAATAGAATTAAGTCGTTCATGATCAGCCTGATGCGTGATAAAAGTGCCCTTTTTTTCTCTTTCAGGTGTCATATTTACGCCCCATTTCGCGAGAGTGTGCTTCAGATAGAAGTTAGCAATGCAAGGCCTAAGTACACAGGCGCTCTTCATTTACTTCACGTTGATATGATGCATGCGCAGTTTAACGAAAATTCTCAAGAGATAATGGCATTGATTCCTATCGTCCGAACCCGATTACGCTGCAGCCCACTCAGCGTATAAATTAAGCTGCAGCCTTGCTTCCGTGCAGCCACGTGGAGTGCAGAGGTGAGCAGGTTTGTCGAAATCACTGCAGCAGTGTGCTGCAGAACAAAGAAAGTTCAAGCTTACCGCATCTGCTTTGTTCGGACCAGTGCGCTTGGGCGTTTAACGTTCAACGCTTGAGCGCAAAAATTAGTTCTGAAAACCTCTAGGTACTTTAATTTCTCGCTCCTTTTGCTCTGCCCGCGATAGCGTCAGCGCTCTAGACACATCTTCGGACGTATTTGCAGTTAAAGCAATGACTGCTGTGGACGTCTTCAGTCAGCAGACTTTTAAAATAACTATCCTTCGCATAGTGCATGCAATGGTATCAAACCACGCTGGTTTAGCGTTTTGCATCTCACATACGAACATTTATTTGCTAAACCCTTGCATTTTTCTTGAAGGTATTGGTGAGCGCTACCAAAATACGGAAAGGGACGGTGTCCGTCCCTTTCCGTATTTTGGTAGCGCTCACCAATACCTTCAAGGATGTATTTCCAACTAGCCCCAGTTGTAGCTCTTTTGCATTTTTCTGAATACACAGAGAACTCCATAACGACTCTGTCAAGTAAAGGTAACTGTGCACTGTGAAATGCCATTCCTGCGCTTTTCTAGAGAGGCGCCAAGTGTATTTCTCGAAAGATGATTCATGGAAATAGCAGAGCTTAAATAACAGGTGTTTTTTTTCTATTCTACAAGTGTGCCATGAGGCATAAGTTGAAAAAAAAGGAAGGGGGGAAGGAATGCACGGGATTGAAAGTTAAAAGGAGGACTGGAGACCCGTTGCGCGGAGGCAGTCGCAGAGGTTGCTAATGAAACGGTTGTTCATAGTCCACTTCACGTAGTCACTTTCGCGGTTCCACCGCAGGGCCACCTCGCTGAGGAGCCGTTTTCTTACAGCAGCCGTCGCTGGGCACGTCCACAACAAGTGCTGCACATCAGAAATGTCCGGTGCAGCGCTACAGTGAGGGCACCTGTCAGGTGCTGGCAGATCTTTGGCGCACCACCGATGACCGACAGATGGTGCCAGAGCCGCCCCTGCCCGAAACCGGCGCACGGATACCTCCTCCTGCCGAGTAAGACTACGGGGGAGAGGGTGCGAACACGGAGGAATTAGATCCCGTGTTCGCTGGCGCATAACTTCGGAATCGGAAACATGGGACAGGAACGGATCTGGAGGAAGGGGGGAAGGTGGCGGTTCGTCTGATGTATGAAGATGACTCATAGCATCCGCTTGAATGTTATGTGGATCCTGGGCATGGCCGCGAATCCAGTGTATGCGCACAGGACATGGATACTTTACGCAGAGCACATGAACTGACTGTGAAACCTGAAATGTCCGTCGAACAGCCTTAAGCTGTTTAAGGGCGGCTAGGGAGTCGGTGTAAATATGAATTGTATTGAATGTTGGAACTGGCGGAAGGGAAGCAATTGCATTATAAATGGCTTGAAGTTCCAATGCCAGGGGAGTGCACGTATCCGCAGTATACGTCGCGCGAGAGTTCAGATGCGGATGAGATGGACTATACACAGCAGTAACTCTCCTCTCTGCAGAATGTGATGCATCCGTGTATAATATGCACCATTCAGGCAGATATGCTGCTGATACCGGAGGGGAAACAGCGGGGCGATTGTCAGTGAGCTGGCAATATGACCACGGAGGAAGTGTCTTTAAACGATGAAGTTGGAGAGACTGTTTTCGAGCTCTATTTGCCACCCGTTGGTCTATGAGTTCACTGAGTGTATTAAGTTGGGCGAACTCCTGTAGCACAGATATGGGTGTTAAACGAGAGAGAGAGAGAATAAACTTTATTTTGCTCTAGTTTTGTTCGTCTGCGGTGTCAGATGACTTTGGTCATCTTCTCTTGCACAGGGTCGTCTGCCCCTATTCCAGGGCTCCGCTGGATGCCGCCGCCAGCTTGGCCCGCCGGATTAGACCAATTTGGTCGCACCGGCGGTCGCTGGAGAGCAATCCCTCCCACTGCTCCGCACTCGGGTTTGGTATGGCTGGGATCACGGGTATTCTCGGGCATTCCCACGAAATATGATATAGCGTGGGCGTTTCGTTACACCATGGACATGTATCTTTAGATTGCGTGGGGTGAATTTTGCTTAATATATGCAGGTTACGGTAGGTACCTGCTTGCAGGTTTGTCCAAGCTACAGCCTCTTCCCTGCTAAGTGGTTTGTGTGGTGGGGGTAGCGTCTTCTGACCCCTTTAAAATAATCTAAAATCGCCGTATATCCCTGAGGGATAGGTACGAAGACCTCGGGGCCGCCTACGCGGGAAGCTCGGCTTTTCGTACGCTCTCGAGCTACCCTGTCGGCCTCTTGGTTGCCTACCACTCCTTCGTGACCTGGCGTCCATACTATTGTATGCAAAAGTGGTCTTCCTTGCTTATCCTTTTGGGGTGCGCCGCAAGAGCGGAGCGCGCTGCGGCTGATTCTGCAGTTCATAGTGTTTCGGCAGGCTGCTTGCGAGTCTGATATGATCCTTAAAGACTGCTTGGACCGGTAGCCCTCGCTGCCGCTAGAGCTACGGCCGCCTCTTCGGCCTCGACTACTGTGCAGTCGTTTAGAGATGCGCTAGTGATCTCGCGTAGGTCCGAGCCTATCACTGTCGCCACCATGTTGTAATTGCTTTGTCCTGGAATTTTGGCGTATCTGCCTGCGTCCACATGCACCGTTGTGTCCCTCAGGGCTAGTGTTCTTTGTATATAGGTGGCTCTAGCCGCTCTGCGTGCAGTGTGCAGATTTGTGTCCATATTTTTGGGCAGTGGAGCCGCCTTTAATGTTTGTCTGCGTTCGTCGGGTATTGTGTCTGTCCTTTGCATTTCTACTAGCGCTCCTTCGCAAGCCAGTTTTCTAAATACTTCCCTGTCCGTTGGTGTAAGCATTAAGCGTTGTAGCTGGGGTAAAAGCTCAACTCTTTTTAGCTGGCTAGCGTGTTTAGGAGTCCTAGGGCCATCAACTTTTCGGTCGGTGTGTTTTTTGGTAATTTTAGGGCAGCTTTGTAGGCGCGGCGTAGGATTGCTTCTGCTTGTTGTGTTTCTCCTTGGGTAAGGTTAACGTAGGGGAGACAATAGGTAATCCTCCTCACCCCAGGCTCCTTACGAGTTTAAGCGTGTCTTCCTCGCGCATGCCTTATCGTCTCTGCGAGACCCGCTTAATCATGCGAGAAACCTGCAGCGTCGAAGCTTTTAGTAGGGCGAGGGTGTGAGTACAGCGCTGGTTCGATTGTATCCACAATCCTAAGATTCTAATCATGGTCTGTGATCGGTTTGCCTTCGAGGTAGATTTCGAGTTTTAGCTCCTCGTCGTCTGCCGGAACCGTGCGATTCTGTTTACCTCGGCAGACGCGGAGAATTTCCGATTTTTCTGTCGAGCACGCAAGGCCTCTGACCTTGACATAGTTTTCTACGCATGTCGCGGCTTCCTGAAGTTTCTCTTCCTTTTCCTCTAGCGACCTTCTGGTCATCCAGATTGTGATATCGTCGGCGTACATGGCGTGGTGTATGCCGTTGATTGTTTCCAATTGTTTAGCTAACCCAATCATCGATACGTTAAAGAGCGTGGGAGAGATGACTGAGCCCTGGGGTGTTCCTTTGTTTGGGGTTGAGAATTTATCCGATCTACGTTCTCCTAGTCCAATCGTAGCTGTTCTGTTCGAAAGAAACGCTTTAACTTAGCCATGGATCCTCCTCCAGCAGTTTAGGTCGTCTAGACCCGTAAGGATGGTGTCGTGGCTGACATTGTCGAAAGATCCCTTTAGGCCAAGTGCCATTATAACGTGTTCCCCGTTGTAGGGTACTCCTAAGAGTACTTGTTGTTAGATTTGGAGAAGTATATCCTGGGTGGATAGTGTGGCTCGGAAACCAAACATAGAGGGGGGTACAGCTCATTATCCTTCATATACTGTTGTAGCCTGCGCGTTACCACTCTCTCGTATAGTCTGCCTAAGCACGAGGTGAGCGATATTGGTATTAGATTTTCAATCTATAGCTTTTTTCCCGGCTTAGAAATCATGACTAACTCAGCATGTTTCCATTCCGCCGGTACCGTTTCCGCTTCCCAATGTGTATTGAGAAATTGGGTTAGTTCCTCTACCAGGGTGTCGCTAAGGTTGCGGATGAGCGCGTTTGTAACTTTGTCCGTGCCTGTGGCCGTATTTTTAGTCGCGCGTAGACTTCCTCCCTCGTAATGGGTCTGTCTAGATTGTTATTTTCTTTGCCCCTGTACCCGTCCGTGTAGGCTGCCGGGTTTGAGTCCCCGTAACATTTAAAGCGAACCTTCTCGAGGAGCTCCGCATCCGGTTCTTCGTTTTGATGGACCAGGCAGACATGTTATGACGCGCATAGCCTCACGATTGATAGCTTCAAGGGAGTCCCACTGTCAGCCTGTAAGACGTTGAAATTGTGCCTGATATACTATCCGTGGCTTAAGGATAGAGCGCACAAGCTGGCGGGCCGTATGAGCACGTGCGCCACCAGAGCGCATAGCTATGCGACGAATAAGACCTAGAGTAGCGTGAGCCGATTTACAGGTGGGTGTCAGCCACGGGGTGCCAGTCCCAGATGTATGGAGGAGAAGACCAATAATACGAACAGTTTCTACCTGATGAATCGGAGAATTATGTACCGTAAAACTTAAAGGGGGAGCTTTCCGTAAGCCGGCTTTATTTCCTATGTGAATGAAACATGATTTAGTAGGAGAGAGTGTTAGACCCAGAAGTGGGAGGCGAGATGGTAATACATCCAGCGCGTGCTGAAGGACCGACTGATGAATAGGCGCATCTGGATGACAGCACCACAAGGTTATATCATCGGCATACGCAAGCACGCGGATAGAAGGGATGGTCTCTACGGCTCCAACAAGAGGACTTAAAGCCACATTAAATAATGTGGGCGGCGAGAACGGCGCCCTGCGGCGCTCGTCTATTGGAAGTGAAGTTACCAAAGGGCTTTCCGTGGACACGCACGCTGAAGGTTCGATTTGCTAAAAAAAGGCGTGAATGGAGAGGAGGAACCGGTGAGGGAGACAGAGTTTAAAGGGAGGCAAGAATGGCAGAGTGAAGGATGTTATCATATGCCTTTGTAATGTCTGTAGCGATTACGATTCGTACAAGGTGACTCTGCGGAGAGTGGTCAAGCACGTCAGCAGCCAAAGTAGCAAGGCCGTCCTCCTTTCCAATTTGTGGGCGGAAACCAATTTGGGAATCTGGGTAACAATCATGGGATTCCAGCAACAACGACAAGAGTGCGGCTAGAATGTTTTCATAAAGCTTGCAGATGGTAGGCGTAAGAGAAATTGTACGAAGGGCCGAGAGAGATACTGAAGGCTAACCTGACTTGGGTATTGGAACCACAATAGAATGCTTCCAGTCTCCCGGCATGACGCCAGAAAGCCACACTTCGTTAAAAGTATCAAGTAGGGCTTGCAAAGCTCTCCCTTCCAAGTTACGGAATAAGGAGTTAGGTATGCCGTCGTGCCCGGGAGCAGTGGTAGTTTTTAAACGTTCAATGGAGGCCAGAAGCTCTGCCATGGTGAGGTCAGAAGTAATCCCATCGGAGGGCTCTGTAACCGGTAAGTCAGGTGGAGACGTAGCGGTGCAGTCACGGTTTGGAAAAAATTGACGGGCCGCTTGTTGTGCAAATGTATCCTTATCCACATTTAGCGCGACGCGAATGCTCTCTGTGTAATCTGCGACCTGAGAAGGGCGCTCCATGGCGTGAAACACTCCAAAGATGTCGATTGCCCTGCGTACAGGACAGGCGAGCACATCATGCAGCCCAGTGTTGCCTGCCTAGCCGCTTTGCATAGCGCCGCGCCCGTGCGGTAGCGCGGTGAAGAGTATGAAGAGCCGATGGGTCATCGGGGTGACGAGTAGCGTAAAGATCCGCGTGGTGACGAAGAGCCCACAGATTCAAGAGATGCATGTCCTGGTTTGGGTCGTCTTCATTTACAGTAGTGGTAATAGGGTGAGTAGCGAGAACAGCAGAGAGTAGACAATGCTGAAGAGGGGTTGAATGTAGATCAATGATTGTCTGCACGTGCAGAGTCCCATGATGTTATTCGTACAATTCGGCGTATTTTCCGTAGACGCGTAGGCGTGAGGGAGATAAAAATAGGGCTGTAATCGCTACCCCAAGTATAAGAATCAACAGCGCAACGAGGGTTACCGGAGCCTAACCGCCAAGTCAAATCAGGTGAATACGGGCCACTGCGTGGAAGGGTAGAAGTATTCGGGTGGTTTAAAAGTTGAAAGGAATGATGCGAAAAGCTCCCTTGGATGTGTGCACCCCTTGAGGAACCAGATGGGTAACCCCACGCCGTGTGTGCACCGTTGAAGTCACCACCAAGTAGAATAGGGATACCCGAGTTAGTAGAACGTAGAAAACGAACCCATCCCAGATTGTGAGATGCGGAGCCAGGACGACTATAAAAAGAAACTAGGACAGGGGGTGTGCGTGCAGGTTTTACCAAAAGGACGACAACCTCTTGACGTGTGTTGCACCACCGTGAAAGGTCGAGCGGTGTGTGCGGAACTGAACTGTGAATATAAATTGCCGATTTACCTGGGCTGAGGGAGGAGGCGGTGCAACGGCGATCAGGTATAGAGGGTGAATGGTATGTGCAGAAACCTGGAAGGCGTGTAAGTGCATTATGCTCTTGCAGTAGGAACACCCATGCATTAAGCTTTCCGTCGCGAAGGCGGATGTTAACTTCAGAGGCCTTGTTAGCGAGTCCTGGAAAGTTCCACTGCACCACCATAGATGATGATGAGCTATCCATGACGAGGACGAAGAGCTTCCACGATAAGAGATGTCACCTGCTTCATCAGCGCTAATATCTTATCCACTGTCGAGGTAGTCACGGCTAACCGGTGTTCGGCACCTGATTGTGGCCCAGTGCTTACTCGAGGTGATTCCTCTGATGATTGCTCCCTAGTTATTAGAATTCTTCGAGAGGATTGAGAACGACGCTGTTCCCGGCGCTGGGTGAGTTCGTCTAGTCGGCGGCGAGCCTCCGCGATTGCATTGTCTAAGGCTGTGTCTTCATCTGTGGTATCCACATGTGATGGATGCACTGGACGATTTGGCGTACCATTTGATCCGGAGAGGTGAGCCACTTGTGCATATGTACGCTGGTGAAGAGACGTATGGTGAGGAGCGGGCTCAGATAAAGGAAGTTCAGGGAAGTCGTTCTCGTCACATTCGAGAGCTGCAAAGCTATTGTAGGAACATTCATTTTTGCAGGCGACTTGTGAAACTTCTTCGCTTGCTTCTTTGCACAAGCGGGAGAGCGAATGTCATGGTCCGTCGATTTGCACAGGGCTTAAGGAACTGTTGGTTCATTCATGCCAGCCACAGCCGCTGGATTAGGGCAGGTATTTTGCATATGCTCTTCTTTGTGGCAGTGATAACAAAAAATACGACGAGGTCGGAAGGGCTGTGGTTTGACAATCGCACCGTAGTAGGTAAGGTACTTCGGGAGAGTCAACGGGCCTTGCAGGATGAGCAGGTATGAGCCCCCGGCGACCCATAGGCCGTGCTTGCAGTACAACGTGAGTTGAGCAGCGAATATTTGCGCGCAGCTCCTCGGGAGGGCTCGTGCTGTCGACATGATAAAACAAGCAGCGGAGTGTGTCAGGACCAGATGCAAAATATATTTGCACCGGGACATGCTTGCTCTCATCCAGAGGGATCCGCGTAACTGCGCACATTTTCTGGGCGTCCATCAAGGATGGCAAGTTTACCGTGATGGTGTTCGATGGGCGATGGACGACAAACCCGCAGTAGTTCGAAGAGCCAAGAGCGTGGTCAATTGTGGCTTGAACATTCCGGGCAGAGATGGCAGTCATACCGAAGCGCAATGTAGGCTTGATGGTAACGCTGAACGAGTTCGCAGCAGGCGGAAGAGAGCCTTGACTCACGGGAGGCATCTGTGGAGGTGGCAGGGGCTCAGACGCTGGTGACGGTCCTTGGTGGGAATACTGAACCGGCGCGACGGGCACAGCTTCTTGAGGGAGTGTCACGGGCACGGAGGCGTTGGAGCAGTCCGTGTCACAGGCCAAAGTCGTAGCATCGGAAGACGGCGCAGGCTGGAGGACCGGATGCTCTGACGATTGCGTGGACGTGCAGGCTGCGTCCGGTGGCAACACAGCGGGCATCCGCGTAGCTGTCGTCGACAACGCAGAATCCATGCAGGCGCGTAGCGCGGCCTCGCTCGGCAGCGCCGAGCTAATCCTAAGCTAGCTTGCCCCTGATGGTTCCGGTTGGGTTTACTCACTTGAGAATGTGCCCACCTTGCCGGGAATTTCTCCGCATGGGCGCCGTCAGCATTCGGTCTCACGGAGGGCACTGTCCGACCCACGCCACACGCCAGAAAAATGCAAAAAGCGAAAACACAGAGCTAGAAGCAGACACGTAGCCACCCACTAGGTCTTCGTCTTCTCAATAACAGGTCTTCCTTAACAAAGCACTCGGCGCAGACAACTTGGATGACAAGACACTGAATGCGAAAACCGACTAGCTATATTTTCTCCGGATTTGTATCGTTAAATTATCTCATAAGCACATGATAATATTTTCTGCACCATGTACAACGTATAAATTTTATTAAAATGTGGTCGCGATTCGCTACCATTGTCTCAGTGGAGCAGGACTCCGGCGTCATGGCATCAGCAAATCCGGCGTCGTCACCGGCATCGTTGACCGTGGGCAAAGAATCCAAGAAAAACCCCACAGAACCAACCTGAGAAGCACGTAGGTCACTTAGGTCACATAACATTGTGACGTCATCGCAAACCGCCCACCGGATTGTGAGAAAACTGCACACTTTGACAGGTAGCACTTAAATTAATGGTTTGGTAGCGATAGGTTGCTCGGGAAGAGCGACCTGGGTCGCACAAGCCCCATCGGGGCCAGCACCACTTAATCGCTGCACGACTGCGCCAGGAGCGTTATGAGGACTCCCATAAATTTATGAATGTTCAGTATGAATGACCATTTCTGCATATACGGGCATAGCCCATTGTAGCTATGACTTATTAACGCGAAGGCGGGCTCTAGTTGTCCCCTGCACTTTTACAATTTTCAGACAACTTTTTACCTTCTCGACAGTGACAGTGAGGGTTCCGTTGAACACAGCCTGACATTCTCGTACGGCTTTGACGGCTGATTCGTGTCCCCTGCACACGCATTATAGGTCGTATTTGTGGTTGCCATAATCACCCGCAGCCAGTGAGCAACCACTTGGAGACAAAGGCCTCTCTTATTGATCTCCAGTTAGCCTTGCCGACTGTCAGCCGCGGCTCCGCTAGCGGCGCAAATTTCATCATGTCATCGCTCTTTCAACATTTTCAATAATTTACTCATCTTACTTGTAAATATTTTATCGAAGGTGGTGGCACACGAGTACGGAGACGCTACAAGAGTACGACGAATGAATGAACATAGCGGCGTTTCGAATAGTTTCGAGAGTGTCATTGAGTTCAGCTTGAGGATGATGCGCCCCGATGAATGAATTGTAGTCTATTAGCTTCAGATGTTGAGGATAATTAGCATAAAAAATTTGTCGTGAGCAACGTGCGTATTTTGGAAGTTGCAGTTGGGAGAAAATTATATATTTCATATATAAGAAAGATCAGGGGATCGAGATACCTGTGGGATGCGGGACGCTAGTGCCAGGGAATTATGTTTCTTACTGTGAACACGCGCAAATTCGGAACGCTTAAGAAAAACTCTTCAACAGACTTCAAAATATCACCATCACAATCACCAGCCTGACCTCTCCCATGTCTCTCAAATTAACCCTGTCCTTCGCCAGCTCCGCCCACCCTATGCCTGCAAGCTTCTCAAACTCATCCGTCCACCTAACCTTGTGCCGCTCCTTGCTACGCTTGCCTTCTCTTCGAATCCACTCCGTTACCCTTAGCGACAAGCGGCTATCCTGCCTTCGCATTACATGCCCTGTCCAAGCCTAATTCTTCCTCTTGATCTCTACGAGGATGTAATTAACACGCGTTTTTTTCCTCACCCATCCTGCTTGCTTCCGGTCTCTTAGCGTTACACCTACCATTTTTTTTCCATAGCTCTCTGTGTTCTCCTTAACTGAAGCGGAACCCTTTTCGTTAGCTTCCACGTTTCTGCCCCGTAGGTAAGTACCTGTAAGATACAGCTGCTGTACGCTTCTCTCTTGCGGGATTTTGGTAAACTGTCATTCATGATCTTAGAGAACAAGCCACATGCGCTCCACCCCATTCTTATACTTCTAGTTAGTTCCTTCTCATTATCCGGATTAGCTGTCACTACCTGCCATAATTAAACGAATTTCTTTACAACTTCCAGGCCCTCGCTGCCAATTGTGCACTTCTGTTCTCTTACTAGAGTGTTGAACATTACCTTGATTTTCTGCGTGCTAATTTTTATAGCAACTAGTCTGCTCTGCCAGTCTAACTTGCTAATCATGATGTGCAGTTCACCCTCTGAGTGACTCAGCAAGGCTATGTCATGAGCGAATCGCGGATGACTTAGGTATTCTTCATAAACTCTTATCCACAACTGTTCCCAATTGAGGCCTCGGAATAGTTCCTGCAAAAATGCGGTTAAAGGTAATAAGTTTGCTTTATCTCTATCCGCTTATGTGGTATTTTATCGAAGGCTTTAGTAAAATCTGGAAATGCGAGGTCGGTCTCTAGTTTGGAAAGAACGCATGTGAGCAGATCGTGTCAGAATGCAGGATGTTAAATCGCATAGCCGCAACCCTTGCGAAGTTCGTGCTGGGCAGAATGATAAAATTGGGCGGAGTGGGTGAGAGAACAAACGCGAGTTAATAACATGCTAGTCGAAATCAAGAGGAAGGATTGTGCTTGGGCAGGGCATGTAATGCACAGGGAAGATAATCACTGGTCCTTAGTGGTAACGGAGTGGATTCCATGAGAAGGCAAACCTAGCAGGGGCGGCAGAAAGTTAGTTGTGCGGATGAGATTCACCAGTTTTCGGGGATTCGGTGGCCGCAGCTTTCAAACGACAGGATTAATTGCAGAGACATGGGAGTGGCATTTGGCCTGCAGTTGTAGCCACGCTGCTGCTCCTGATGATGATGATGATGAATCGAGAGAGGCCATGATGTGGGTACAGATGATAAGTTCTATGAGTTTCCAGAAAATACAAGTTTAAGAGCGAGCAGTTGTTTTTATTTATGCGCTGTAAAGACCTTCCCATCTTTCTAAACGCTGGGAAATTGGCCTCTGAGCAGCAGCTAGGTGAACAAAGAGCCAAAGAAAGCTGGTCCTGTATCGTTGATGTTCTTCGTTGTTTTATTGTCGATATTTTCGATGCTTTTGGAAGATGGAAGTTTCATCATTTTTTTTCCCGTGGTTCCTGTTAAAAAATTGTATGTGGACGAATAGTTTATTAAGTAGTTGTGGGCTTTAACGAAAGTTTAACAGAATAATGGCGCAGATCAAGTGACAGGACAGCAGGAGAGCACAAACACACACAAGCGCTTGTGTGTGTTTGTGCTCCCCTGCTGTCCTGTCACTTGATCTGCGCCATTATTCCCTTTAGCATGTCTGACCAACTTGCCCAATCCTTTACGCTTCTTAACGGAAGTGGTATATCACTTTCATTAATGTGCACCGATGCTATTGTAGCGTTGAATGTATTGGGGCATTCGGTATCATAAGCGACTTCGCCCGGTGTCGGGGAGGAAACTTGTATGCGTGTGTTGAAGGTCGATGACTGACTGGCCAAAATCTACCGGATTTGGTCTTCAACGGGCGAGGCAAATCGAAATAGGAAAAAAATGCTTGGAATCACGAGGTTTCTATCCAGAATGTTTTTTCAGCTACGTACTGCTCCTATTTATTCGATATAGAAGAACGGCAGATTGGGCGAGTTGGAAATGCTCCATGATTTTAAAACGGCGCTAAGCAACTGGGACCACGAACGAAGGGAGCACACACAGCGCCGTTGTGTGTGTTCCCTGCGTTCGTGGTCCTTGCTGCTTAGCGCTATTTTAATGACATGTTCAATATGTTTCGACTAGGGTAAAGTTTTCCTGAAATGAAAAGACATTTCAGCAAATTTTAAAAAAAGGTTTTGAGGTTTCTTAACTATATTTATTTTTACGTAATCATCGGAATAAGCCTCCAATTGTCTCCTTAAAGCCAGATTAGTTATTATGGATCGATCCTTGAGGAATATTAGATTCAAAGACCAACCGAAAACGCGTGAAATCATTATTTATGGTTACACTGTACCCCTCTCTTTGCAACGATCGAAAGCCTTAATTAAGGAAGTTCAGTAAAAGTTCCTCTATCAATAGCATAATAATGAAAATGGGCACACTCATTGCTGCCCTTCTTCCCGGAGATATGTTCGCAAATATCTCCTGTAGCACTGAGGAAACCGCATTTTTCGGTAAATTGTATTGACTTCGTAAATATAGAAATATCTATTGAAGTGCGCTTGATATCTCAGATTTTTTTTGCGCGCTCTCTGCTTTGTTTTGCTGTTATTGCATTTATTTGTCTCTACAACCCGGTACACTCAGACGTTGATTGTCATTTGAATGCGAAACAGTGCTCATTTATTTCTGAAAGTTGACGGCTGAAGTCACAAAGTCACCCCCCGGCACCACCAAACAGCGTGACTGCGTTTCGCAAGAGAGGTGGGGGAAGGGGCCACGACATCGAGCTGACCATTAAGTTCTTATTTATAACACTCTTACTGATCGCAGGGTAATGGGTTCCTACTATTGGTGACTATGCAATGTGTTATTGCACGAATTCCCACGTTCCACGGGAGGGTGATATATCCGGTGCGTATAATAAAACCGGTTACAACGCAGTTATCATCGCTCGCATAGAAACCCCCAGGCTATGTTACCGGCCGTATTTAAACTTTCACGTAGTGCTTCATGTGGTATCAGCTGTATCCGCGGTAAATTCAGCATAGCTGTGTAGCAGTTGGCACGGGTCTCATCAACTTCGCGGCGCATTGTGTATGCATTATCCATACTTTCTGACTAGGCCACTGTTCCGGAAAGCTTCTGACTACGCGGTGGCCATTATAGCTTGCCGTCTGTCAATGCTGCTTGGCTATGCGCGTCCAAGGACCACAGCGGTGTGCTACTGTGTTTTAAAATTAGTCCGGGGTTTTGGGAGTGTGGCTCCGATGCATATCTTCGTCAGCAGCTGAGCCAGGCTGAAGCTAGTTTTTCCTGGCGTGTCTCGGTAAGCAAGCAAGACATTGTAGTCGTCATCATTCTTACGCCACAGGTGTTTGATAGTACACATTGTGCGTTCAACTTCTCCATTTGGTTGTGGGAATGCCGGGCTGATGGTGCAATGAGCTAAGCCTAATATTGATGCACAGTCAGCAAACTCGTGAGGCGAAAACTGTGGCTCGTAAGGAATACAGAAAACCGAAGTAAATAAAACGAAGTAAATAAAATGAGGCAATCTCTATGTCTTAATTGAAGAGGTCTGCACTGGCCGGCTGGCACTGGAGTTCAGGAGTTGATAACGGCATCATAGGCTCAGCTCGCTGTTGTCTCAGCATTGCGCATTGTTTAAAATTTTTGGTCAATTCAGTGTTCTTGCGGGTGAGGCCTAGCCACCGAACTGGTTCTCAGGCCATTTTTTGAATGGACCACGCCTAGGTGTCTTGCACTAGTCAACTGCAGGACATCGTTTAGAGGTACGGCCTGTACGACAGCTGTTCCTTCAGTAAGGAAGACGACGAGCATACGCGCGAGCCGCATGGCCATCGCCTGGTGCACGCTCCTGGCTGGGCAAACTGATCTCGGACTGCTGTTGTACCTGCTCCAATTAAGAAGCTTCCCCGAATAAACCCCTCCTTAAGAACTGCAACACCTAGGTGCCGCAATTCCTGAGACTATAACTGCGCAGTCGTCTAAATTTGAAAGGCCTCGTTTGTCTGCCGCCAATTCAATTGAAGTTTTTGTAGAGCGTATCTATGATGGCGCTTCTCGACACCGGTGCTACGGTTTCTGTTATAGATGCAGCGCTCTGCCTCTCGTTGAGGAAAATGAAGACGCTCTTTTCTGGCCTGTCGTTACGAACTGCAAGTCCACACCTCATCCAACCAGGAGCGTGCACCTGGCGATAGCCATGCGGCTCGCGCGTATGCCCGTCGTCTTTCTTACACTTCTTTTAACAGGAGGGCATTTTCGATGTTTGGCTTTCCTCGGTGCTGCTATCGTGCTAGTTGCCTTGGTATTTTTCACTTCTCCGGCCATACATGATTAAAACACCAGGCCACAGCCGAACATATTGTCATGGACTAGAAGACGACAAAGTCGGCGGTGGCGCGGAACGGAACGCTCGCGCTAGAGCCGCTGCCATTTAATCATGCCATTATCATCCTTCAAGTCGTCCTGTTTTCATCGGCTTGCCATCACGCAACAATAGTCTTGCCTTTGCTTGTTGCTTTCGGGTAGATTCAGAGTCCACAGACACATATCCTTGAGCTAGATCCACGAATAAAGCAGTGTGCAGTTTATTTTAGACGATGTATAGGTTGCCAGAATACAGAAGCAGACCTTCTGAAAGGCTGTTAGCATTGAGGATTATCTTGGTAGCAGCATAGGCGAAGCTATACTGCTGCCCCGTTTGCTTAAGCTGCGAACGCTGTACCCGTGGAGGAAAACTCAACGTGCATGTGTCTCAAAAGCACTGCAAGGGTTTGATTAATCTCGACATTAAACGACATGCCTCTTATCAACTCCTCAAAACTTTGAACAACCCAATTCACTGCAAGGAATTCTTTCTGGCTGGCTATAACTTTGTTCTGTTGCAGTCAGGAAATGAGACGCAAATGCAACAGCGTGTCCGTCGGCGAAGGGTTGGGTCTACATTAGGAGTGGGTCAAGTCTATATGAGACTAAGTCGGCAGAGAATACTGTGGGGCGCTTCGCATGATAGCAGGCCATGCAGATATCAGAAGATATCGTGTTCATTATCATATGGAATTTTTTAATATGATGATGTAACTTCAATATTGAAGTTTTCAGGAAAAAGCTATGCTTGCCTTATAACGCATAAAGTTTCTTTATACTAGTTCCTTTACTTTCCCAGTTTTCAGTTTTATTGCTGTGTGTTTTATGTGGTTTCATGTTATGTTTTACTCTCTTCGTTTTTAACGACAAATATTGACGAGTGTTGCCACTTATTAGCTATGTTTCCCAGGCGATGTTAGAACTTTTTGTTACCCTGCGTTACCGTGTGCTTTTCAGATTTGATTAATCCCCAGTTCACTCCTATATTCCAATTTGTCTGTTCGTTTCTTTTTTGTTGTTTTGTACTGTATCAACTCCCTCTATAATGCCCGCTGGGAAAAGTGGGTAACTGAATTTTAGATAAATAAATAAATAATCGTCATCATTCTGACTACGCCCACTGCAGGGCAAAGGCCTCTGCCATGTCTCTCCAATTAACCCTGTCATTTGCCAGCTGAGGCCACAGTATTCCCGCAAGCTCCTTAAGATCATCCGCCCACCTAACTTTCTGCCGTCCCCTGCTTGCCTTCTCTTGGAATCCACTCCGTTACCTTAGAAAGACCAGCTTTTATCTTCTCTTCGCATTACATGCCCTGCCCAAGCCCATTTCTTCGTCATAATTTCAACTAGGATGTCATTAACCCGCAGTTGTTCCCTCATCCACTCTGCCCGCTTCCGGTCTCTTAACGTTACGCCATGATTTTTCTTTCGATAGCTCGCTGCGTTTCCCTTAATTTAAGCTGAACCCTTTTCGTTACTCTCCAGAGTTTTTTCCCATAGGTGTTTGAGCAGTTGTATACTATTCTCTTGAGAGATAATGGTAAACTGTCATTCATGATATGAGAACTGAGAAAACCTGCCATATGCGTTCCACCCCACTCTTATTATTCTAGTGATTTCTCTCTCATGATCCGGATCAGCGGTTACTATCTGCTCTACGCTGACGCTTTCCATTACCACTTCCAGCACCTCACTGCCAATTGAGAAGCGCTGTTCCCTTGCGAGACTGTTGAACATTATTTCGTGTTCTGCATGTTAAATTTCAGTCGAGTCGTGCGCTCTGCATGTATATATCGTTTATCAAGCTTTGCCTTTCATCTCCTGATAGACTTTGCAAGCAAATGTCATCAGCGAATCACAGATTATTTAGGTATTCTTCATTAACTCTTATCCCAAACTGTTCTCAATTCAGGCCTCGGAATATCTCCTGTAAACAGGCGGTGAATAGCATTGGCGAGACCGTGTATCCCTGCCTGACGCCCTTCTTAATTGGAGTTATATTTCTGACTTTATGAAGGACTGTGGTAGCTGTGGAGTCGTTAAAGGTATATTTCAGTGCTTTTAAACAAGGCTCTTCACATAATACCTACAGCGTGTTATTTACCTTTTAAAAGGCAACCTGCTAAGACAAGTAAAAATATCCAGCGGACTTCTAGCATAACACCTCAAAAATCGGTGTCAAGAAATTGCGCAGATCAGGTTGGAGCCCTGCAATGTGCTTTACCGTGGCTCAAAATCAGCAGATGCCGCTATCGCAAGCAGGAAGCGCCATATTTTTCTTATACTTTGGGCTTTTGGTGGCTTCGGTGAAATGCCATTTGTTTCACACTATTACTCCCAGCCATTGAACACTTGGTGCGCCGGCTTGAAATTCTCCTTGTTCAAGGTGAGTACGGCTCTCCCACACTGTAAAAAAAAATGCTCCGCAGTACAGACAAACCCGCTGGTAATGCTTTGCCGGAGGGTTTTCCGCAACATGAGGTACGGACTAAATGTCAGAAACAGAGACTGTATGACGACTATCACATTCTTGGTAACGGAAAGTTACGCCATGCTATGCAGGAGACCTAAATCGTTTTTCTCACAACGAATGCTTCTGCTTTGTTCTTATTGAAGTTTCCGCAATGTGTATGCGTACGTCCTCCATTCACTCGGAAGTCATTTCATCTAGAGTGGAAATTATCTGTATTGTAATTATGTACTTTCTGTAGTACATGAACATGCGTCTTCGTATAGCTTCTGCCCACAATGTTCACTGCAGATATAGCCGTCCAGGTGCCGAAGAAATAAGTATTATGTACGAGGCTTTCCTTTACGAATATTATGTATTGCATACGTACAAAGAATGCAGCTTAGAATGAGAGAGTGGTAAGTGTTTGGGTGAGTACAAGTACATACGTTTTATTTTCGTCCTGGAAAACTACACACATAGTACATCTGCACATTGCTGTCAGATCCATTGGAAAAGCATAAAAAAAATCCTCATTTAGTAGTCACACAACACCAAAATATAAATTTCACAAATACATTTCAACCATCCGCTATTGAACAATCGGATTTCGTAGAAGCTTGCAAAAGCCATTCACTGAGAACCAACCCGTTATAATTTATTGCCCAAAATTCCTTTCTGATAACAGCAGTAAAAACCACAGGTCCAGAAAGAAGCAGACAAAATGCGCTTACCCGGGCGGCACTGTGCGCATGAAAGTCTTTAGGTTGTCTATCATTTTGTGCAAATAGAAAGTAGCAAAGGATGGGTGCCAGATAAAATTCAATGCAGGTGCCTTTCTGTACATAGTACTCAATGTTCAACTTAGCGAGCAAGGAACATTGGCAACATCTGAAAAAGGTCGGACCCTTGCCCAATTTATCGTCCATCCAATTTGTTATAGGCAAGACAAGACGAAGCGAAAGTACCGCCCTCAGTTTATATCCAGTTCCCGGGCCGAAAAACGCAGTAACATCGACGAGTTCACTTCGAAACGAGGGGCTCCACTTCAGAGCGCGCCGCCATGTTGGCTGTCGAGCATCTGCTGCGTACACTATGTGCTATATGTTTGACGTCACCGTCCAGGTTCTTCGACCCTTTTCGCTGCATCTGAACCGCCACTTCCGCTTCCGACGTCTCGACCAACCAGGTGTGCCCGTTGCGGCAGATTATGACGCTTTTTATTATGACACAAACTTGGAATACGGCCCCAGGAAGCGCACTTCCCCCAAACCGCATGTTTTCACTCATAGTTTTCATTATCTCAGAATTTGCAAGAAAATGTACTAATATCTGATGTCAGTGAAAATGCAGTCACACGTAACGGTTGCAGCTCACTAAGGCATTCCAATATCTCTGCAGTGTGCCTCACGAGGAACAGATGCTCAAGTTTCTAGAAAGGGCTCTTTGCAGAAATTTAATCAAAGGCCGCTGCCATGTGAACCTTTTCAAAATGATGACCCAGAAAGACGAAGTGTCCTCATGTGTCTGATGCAAAAGAGCGATGAAGGCATGAGTCTTTCTGCTACTTGAACCGCTGTGATACGTTTTTTTTTTACTGATACTGCCTGGCGCAGCTTCAGTCTCCTTCTTGACATTTTGTTAAATAATTCCATTTCTGCGAAAGATCTCGCTAGCAAACATTTTGGCACTAATGGAGAAGCAAAAAGACCTATATCCTAGGCCTTTTCTTCTGACACTAAAGGAAGGATCGCCTTTTAGGGTCATTGATTACGAAGAGGTCCATGTGGCAACAAACTTTGAGACAATTTCTGCAAGGGCTCTGTGTTCTGATGCCTAAGAATTTCTCGTGAGGTGCCCTGTAGATATATCACAACACTTCAGTGAGCTGTTTCCGGCCCTGTGAGTGCACTGTCACTTGACATCAAGGGTATGTACTTTTCCTCGCCACATGCAGCAATGATGTATATGTCAAGCGAAAGCATAAAAGATTTCTAAGTGCCATTCCAGATTGCTTGCGGAAGAAAGCACAAGAGTCTGACCATGCTCAGCTGTTACCTTTGCTTCTTGCTCGAGTTCTACAGTGAGTACTACGTAATGACAGAAGGTGTCTGCATCAACTCATATTTAACACCCGTCCTGTGCGGCCTCCATCTTGCATTACATGACAGGCAGCTTTATAACACCCTTCATGCAAAGAGTGTCATCAGGGTCGGTGTGTTCTGTCAGCTTCCGGGTCCTGTGGTTTGTGCTGTGTTTTCTACTCTTAAATTATTTACTGCCTTCATTATCCACTCCATGACGCCTGAACGTGCTACACTGGGCTGCTCCACGCGTCGTGGAGCAGCCCAGTGGCCATTTTTTTCATACTTTGGAGGTACTCAGCTCGAAAGCCATGCTTACTATATTCAGCAGACAAGGGTACATGCGAGACACATCATTAATAACCAATTCTCACAGTGGTATCTGGTGCAAAAATATCTAAATACTACTCAATATTTGCTTAAGTTTTCAGGTACACTCTTAGATTAAAACATAATTTGGCTACATAAGCAGAAGCGCAGCACCAAGGTACTCACCAATTGCCTGAAGCACTGTACGCAAGTTCTCGTGCCATCATGAATACAGCACACTGTCCACGTCTTCAACATGGCATGTCACTCCAGCACTTCGGTAGCAAAATTTTCCTCTAAAAAAGGGTTGTTTTGTTTATGTTAGACTGGTCATATTTAATTTTACTATATACTATACACTTATCATTATACTGCCCCGGACTAAAAAATACCAATGATTATCACGCTTTGAATTATGTCATATATGACCACCAAATTTGGTGTAATTAATATGTTCTTATAAATTCTGATTGAAATAAATCTGACAAATATTATTTCAGAAAATGTGGCACAAGGAAGAAGATCGCTAGCTAGATAACCTCGACGAATGTTTTCAGTTGCATGCAGCCATCGGCACCATTGCACACAAAATGTACAATTTAGTGGGTTTTACCTTTCCGAATGGAATTTCATGCTGAAAACATTTAAGTAAAAAATTTTCAACCTTCCATTCTACATAAAGGAAAGAGAATTCCTCTGGTTTTCTTCACAAGCCTTAGCAAGTACACAATTCAGTGAATCTACTCTACAAGTACTTGAATCTGTCAGCACGACACAGGGACGAGAAAGGAAACAAAACAGGCACTGACTCACAACTGAAGTTTATTGAAGTGAACAGGGAGTATATAGAAAAGCCAAACACCACAAACTACACAATTACACATAAGCTACATCAAAACATAAGTAAAAGATCGCCCTTAAAATTCATCTCATCTAGACAGTCCAACCCGCTGCGTGTTAATGCTATGGGCAGCACACTCACACATTCGTCACTGAGTCATAAGATGTGCCTAGCCTCGATAATTTTCCGGTTAATCTGCTCTGAACGCAGCGCCAAAATGCGTGTTGCCGAAAGGAATGGCTAGCAGCCTTCACATCCCTTGCAATGTGCAGATAACTTAGAACCCCTACCAATATCCAAATACCTCTTGCGCTCCTGTAGTCTTACATTGATACACATTCCAGTTTCACCAACATAAACCCAACCATATGATAATGGTATCCGACACACCACATACATTTTGCAAGGCACATATATTGCTACGCTACTAACTACTCTAGTGGCGCCATACAGCGGCTAAACTGCACTTCCTGGCAGTTGGCAAGCCTTGAGCCATCCCGGAGGCTAGATGCTTCGTCTTCATCATCTCTCGTGATGCCTGCTGCCTTGCGCGTTCCATCGTCTTGCGCGTCTAATTAAAGCAAGTAAACCAGCCCTGCTTACGCCAACCGTTTCTCAGCAACATATTTGGTGGAGGTGCTGGGTGACGGCCCATGTACGCTGACCTCGAGGACACCTTTGACGTCAGCTCTCAACGCGTGGCTACAACACCAGTCCACAAGGCGAGCCGCCGCCTGCGAGGCCTACAACCCGAGTTCGGCCAACTGACAGCGCCGGTAAGGGCCATGACATCCACCGCGGCTAGCCAGACAAGCCCGCACTCCGGGAATGCCCCGCCATTTGTCCTTCACGCACCTCGATCGCCGCCACCGTTCCACGGGGACAGGTTCGAGGACGTCGAAGACTGGTTGGCCAGCTTTGACCGAGTGGCGGGTTTCAATGAGTGGGACGGCGAGCGCAAGCTGCGCAACGTCTACTTTGCGCTGCAGGACTCGGCCAAAACGTGGTTTGAAAACCACGAAGCTTCCTTTACCACCTGGGAAGCTTTTGGTCGAGAGCTGCTGGCGACATTTTCCAGCAGCGAAAGAAAAGAGAACGCTGAAATCGCTTTGCTCTCGAGATCACAGCAGCCGAACGAGGGCGTCGCGATGTTCATCGAGGACATGACCCGACTGTTCAATCGGGCCGACCCTGCTATGCCCGAAGTCCAGAAGGTACGCCACTTAATGCGTGGCGTAAAAGAGCAGCTGTTTGCCGGACTGGTCCGTGACCCGCCACCAACAGTGTCCGACTCCACCAAGGAGGCAATGACTATCGAGCGCTCTTTACAGGAACGGGGCGCCCACTACGGACGTCAGGCTACTGCAGCAGCCGCTCCCCAGTCCCAGTACACGCCTACGTCGCTGCCCGCTGAGGACCTCCGGGAGCTTGTAAGAAGCCTGGTGCGAAACTTCGCTTTGAAGCTCCACAGGTCAGCGTCGCTGCCGTTACGGACGTGGTCCGCGAAGAAATCCGACGACTTGTGTAGCCATCCCCAGCTCCACACCCGGCGCCCTCCGTTATGACGTACAGCGAGGCGCTACGAAGTCCCGGGCCAGCGATGCGAACCTTTTCCCCCATCGTCCTGTGCAATACCTGCAGGGGCCAATCGCAACAGCACCCTCCGTGCCGCAGGAGTTCAGGCCCCCCGTGAGCAAAGCGCACGTTTGGCGTACGCCAAACATTCGGCCGCTCTGTTACCACTGCGGAGAACCAGGCCACATCCTCCGCCACTGCCCCTACCGCAGGATGGGTTTAAGGGGGTTTTCACCTGACGCACCTCGACCACGCTACGGTGAAAGACCACGGGATATCGAACAGTACTTGGCTGATAACGTGCAATCTTCGACCTCGCAGCGACGCCAGTCCCGATCGCCATCCCCAAGGCGGTTCTCTTCGCCCGGCCGCCCGTCATCCTCTGGCCAGTTCGGAGGTACGTCCCCACGCCGGGAAAACTGAAGACGGCGTCCTCCGGGGGTAGGGCTGCCGCTACTGGACCGAGTCAAGAGCCTCCACCCGACGATTCGCCGCGACGCTCCGACCGACGAAGACCTGACCCGACGACCTCGACGACGCGCTGCGACCGACTGGCCTAGCTCCGCCGAACTTCCGGTATCCGCCGACAACCACGACGTTACCGCACTCGTGGATACCGGCGCCGATTTTTCGGTAATGAGCAGACGGTTAGTCACGGTCTTGAGGAAGGTTCTGACCGCTTCGTCTGGGCCGCAGATCCGGACAGCTGGTGGCCACGTGGTAACTCCGATGGGTGTCTGCACTTCGCGAATCCTGATCCGCGGTGTTACTTTCCCTGGTTGCTTTGCTGTGTTACCCGAGTGCTTCAATGACCTCATACTCGGTTTGGATTTCCTTCAAGAGTACGGTGCCGTTATGAACCTCCAGGAGCTAATCGTGTCGTTTTCCATCCAAGGTCCTGTCGACGACGATACCGAGGCACGCAGGGCTAAGTTATGCGTCTGTGACGACCACGTTTTGATCCCATCAAGATCCAGCATGTTTGTTACTGTAGAGTGCGATAACATGCAGCACCAAAATTCGTGGCATCGCTGAAACCAACATGTCGCTGTTCCTTGGTCGGCAAGTCTGTGTTGCTCGAGGAATTGTTGAACTGAACAAGGGCCGAACCGAACTCTTGGTGACCAATTTTGGTTGTGAACCTCAGTGTCTGCCTGGCAGAACAGCTATTGCGTATTTCGAGGAACTCAGCGAATTCGTGGGACAACACGCTTTGTCCGGAGCCCCGGCATCAGTGGAGGAACCGATCACTCCCATAAACACTGACGTGAACCCAAACCTCCTAACTAACCAGAAACGCTGCTTGGAAAGCATTATCCAATCTTTCTGCGACTGCTTTGCCTCGACCTGCAAGGTTAGGCAGACACCGCTCACAAAGCACCGAATTATAGTTGACGCCAACCAACGGCCGTTATGTCAGCCGCCCTACCGCATCTCTTCGAAGGAGCGCGATGCCATTCGCCGCCAAGTTCAAGAAATGCTCAAGGACGACGTGACATAGCCGTCGACGAGCCCGTGGGCGTCGCCTGTTCTAGTGGCAAAGAAAGATGGAACCCTACGGTTCTGCGTTGATTACAGACGTTTAAACGAAGTCACTAAAAACGATGTTTATCCTCTCCGGCGTATTGATGACTCCCTGGACCGGCTGCGCCACGCCAGATACTTCTCATCGCTAGATTTACGAAGCGGCTATTGGCAAATCGAGGTGGACGAACGTGACCGGGAAAAGACCGCCTTTATTACACCGGACGGTTTGTACGAATTCCGGGTGCTACCTTTCGGCCTGTGCTCGGCTCCTGCAACCTTCCAGAGGATGATAGACACCGTTCTTGCCGATCTCAAATGGCAGTCCTGTCTCGTGTACTTGGATGACGTCATCTTTTCTGACACGTTCGAAGAGCACCTGAGACGCTTGCGCGCTGTGTTCGAAGCAATTCGGTCAGCCGGTCTTTCCCTGAAGCCCGAAAAGTGTCACTTCGCTTTCGAAGAGTTGAAGTTTCTGGGCCACATCGCGAGCACTAAAGGGGTTAGCCCAGACCCCGATAAGACTGCTGCCGTGGCTGCTTTTCCTGTGCCCACCGATAAGCGCAGTGTGCGCCGCTTTCTGGGTCTCTGTGCCTATTATCGGCGTTTTGTGCAGAACTTCTCCCAGATCGCTGAGCCCCTCACGCAACTCACGAAAGATTCCGAACCATTCTTCTGGGGCCTGGAGCAACAGCAAGCCTTTGAAGACCTCCGCTCTCGTCTCCAAAGTACGCCCATCCTTGGACACTTCGACGAGTCAGCCGACACTGAACTACACAAAGACGCCAGCAACATCGGCCTCGGTGCGGTCCTTGTGCAGAGGCAAGATGGTCTCAAACGCGTAATCGCATACGCGAGCCGCACCTTGTCACGATCTGAGGCGAACTATTCCACCACCGAAAACGAATGCCTGGCCATTGTGTGGGCAATAACAAAATTTCGCCCGTACCTATATGGCCGCCCTTTCAGGGTCGTCAGCGACCACCACTCGCTGTGTTGGCTGGCGAACCTCAAAGATGCCTCGGGACGACTTGCACGCTGGAGCCTTCGACTTCGGGAATTCGATGTCACCATCGTCTATAAGTCTGGTAGGAAGCACAGTGATGCCGACTGTTTGTCTCGTGCTCCTATCGAGAACAACCGAGCTGACCCCAATGACGATTATGCTTTTCTTGGCGCCATCTCCACGTCCATTCTCATTCGACACCAAAGAGACGACAGCGAACTACGGCCACTCTTTGAGTATCTAGAAGGAAGTGCTCAGTCTCCCCCGCGAATCTTTTCGCGCGGGCTGTCGTCGTTCTGTTTACGTGACGGCGTCCTGTACAAGAAAAACTACAGTCCAACAGAAGCTGTCTATCTACTCGTCGTGCCTACGGCCCTTCGCGACGAAGTCCTGCAGGCGAGCCATGATGACCCATCTTCTGGTCACCTGGGTTTTTGTCGAACTTTCGCACGAATACGGCAAAAATACTACTGGCCAAGGGTTGCTGCAGCTGTGAAACGTTACGTAAGAACTTGCCGCGAGTGCCAGCGTCGCAAGACGCCGCCGACTAAGCCAGCCGGCCTACTCCAGCCTATTGATCCGCTTCAGGTTCCCTTCCACGAAGTTGGCAAGGACATACTCGGCCCATTTCTGGAGTCCTCTCTGGGTAACCGCTACATTGTGGTCGCCACCGACTACCTCAGCCGATAATGTGAGACTAAAGCTCTTCCCGATGGTACTGCTGACGAAATTGCGAACTTTTTCATTCAAAACATTGTGCTTCGTCACGGTGCACCCACCATCATTTTAACTGACAGGGGAACAGCGTTCACCTCGGCCCTTACGCAGGAGGTTATGCGCCTAAGCGGCACCAGTCACCGCAAAACAACCGCTTACCACCCTCAAACGAACGGCCTCACCGAACGGCTCAACAAGACGATCGCCGACATGGTTTCTATGCATGTCGACTCGGACCACCGGAACTGGGACGCCATACTCTCTTACGTTACCTTTGCTTATAATACTGTTGTCCAGGAAACGACACGCTTCACTCCATTTCGTTTAGTACATGGTCGCGAAGCCACAACAATGCTGGATGCAGTGCTGCTTCCAGCTAGCGCTACCCCCTCTGTTATGGGTGCTGCCGAATTTGTTCGTTACGCTGAGGCCGCCCGCCTACTCTCTCGACCGCGCATCCGGCACAAGCAAGTTCACGACACTCAGCGATACAACCTCCGCCACCGAAATGTGCGTTACCTGCCCGGCGAACACATCTGGGTGTGGAGCCCAATCCGCATGAGGGGACGCTCTGAGAAGCTTCTACGCAGATACTTGGCCCCTACGAGGTGCTCCGCCGGCTCAGTCAAGTTACCTACGAAGTTCTCCCCCAAGGAACAGTTCGCTCTTCTAGACGGCCGACCTCCGAAGTTGTCCACGTCGCTCGGATGAAGCCGTACTACGCCCGCTAGCCCCTCGCGCGTGTCTACACCACACGCCAGACACGTGCGCTACCACACCGAGTCGGTGTCTTCAAGAGAGTGGGATTGGATTGGAAAACATTTATTTCGTCAGAAAAGGCAGAATGCAGACGATCCGTGCGAGGTGGCTATCAGTCCACGGCTGACAGCGACCTGGGTAGCGCATTCAACGACCCGGGTTTGAACTCCCAAGTCTGAGCTGACCAACGCGGCCTCCCACTACTCGAGAGTAGGAACCTGTATTAGAGATTTCGGGGGCGGCTCCTCTTGACAATTCCACAATAGGGGGAGCAATACTACGCTACTAGCCACTCTAGTGGCGCCATACAGCGGCTAAACTGCACTTCCTGGCAGTTGGAAAGCCTTGAGCCATCTCAGGGGCTAGATGCTTCGTCTTCATCATCTCTCGTGCTGCCTGCTGCCTTGCGCGTTCCAACGTCTTGCGCGTCTAATTAAAGCAAGTAAACTAGCCCTGCTTACATCAACCGTTTCTCAGTGACAATATGTTGCCACGTTTCACTCGACACATGTGCTTTTTCCCTAACGAAATTCACAAAATTATTAACAATTTTACAGATTGTAGACAACTTGTTAGGGGCCGACAACGCCATTTTTACGTCATACCTTCTGGCCACAGTTTTCAAATTTTGCAACAATCTATGTATGTACAGTAACACAGAAAGTCTTTTGGCATCTCACTGGCTGGCCGCGGCCTGATCGTCGCAGTCCCTGCGAAGGAGTTTCAGCTTTAACATGCTAAAGGGAAGAGTGGCGCAGCATCACGTAACGAGGACAGCACACCCACGCACAAGTGCCAACCCTGGAGCAGATACAGAATCCAAGAGCGCGTGCTTGACATTCAGCGTTGACTGTCCAGGAAACGAGGAAACACGGATTCGAACGCAAAAGATTGAACGAGCCCGATCCTTCGCTGCCAACGCTGAATGTCTAGTACGAGCTCTTGGATTCTCTATCCGCTCCAAGGTTGGCACTTGTGCGTGGGTGTGCTGTCCTCGTTACTTGATGCTGCGCCATTCTTCCCTTTAGCATGTCTGACCAACTTGCCCAATCTTATATGCTCAGCTTTAACAATTTATCGCACGCTCCTGCAATAGCATGGTTGGAAATTCATGCTTTAATTATCCTTAAAATCTTCTCTTGAAAACCAGCTGTCACGCTGTGAAAGCATGGCTTCACCAATACCGAGCCTAGACTTGACGACGCAATGCTATCTTTCCCTAGCTTAGAATCGTTCGACCAACAGTCAATTAGCTGCTTAACACTCCTGGGTTAATATCGCTAGCACACATGGCGTGTGCAGAACATCAAGATAAGGTTCAGAAACCGCAGCTCTTTTTTTTTTGGGGGGGGGGGGACAATTTCTACAAGGTAAACTTAAGACAAAGGCCTTGCTCCTTAAACAATTTCACAATATATACAGGTCCCACACCATCGCAACCTTTGTAAAAGACCAGAAAATCATAAATGTAGCGAAAGATTTCCCCCCAGCCCATGCAATTTCTTGGCAATCATTACATCCACCCTGCTTAAGAGAATATTGCTTAGCACAAGGGCAACCTTCGAATCGATACATTTAGCAGACTTTTGAACATATGCCGCACTGCCATACTCCACAAACATGCTCTTCACTTCAAATAAAAGGAGGCATGTGCCAAAAAAGATATGCTACACACCCGTTCCTAACACAAGCTCATCGTTGTGCTCCGATATACACATTCATAAGTTTTTCACGAGATCTTCATATGGGATAGAATAAAATAGTTCTACATCGACACTAATCGCAAGACAATCCGATGGGTTGTCATTCTTAAGATACTCAACCACACTGCTAATTGAGTACAAGAAATGGATCTTCAAGACGCGAAGCAGACAGATGCTTTGCAAATAACCAGAGACAATATTGCATGAAGCCTTTTCTGAAATTTATCTGAAGAGCATGTTATTGAATAGCATTTATTTGAAGAGCGTGTTTGTACAGTAGCGCAGTGCGGTATGTGTTCTAAAATCTCGATTATGTAGTGGTTCGAAGGTTGGCCTTGTGCTAAGCGATAATTTCTTGAGTAGGGTAGATAGAATAATTGTCCAGAACGTGCATGGGCTGGGGGAAAATCTTTTGCTATGTCAATGATTTTCTGGTCTTTTATAAAGGTTGTGATAGTTCGGGTACTGTACATATTCTCAAGTTGTTTAAGGAGCAAGGCCCTTATCTCAGTTTTACCTTGGAGAAAATGCCCTAAGAAAAAGAGCTGTGGTTCCTGGACCTTACCTTGATGTTCTGCACACTTTATGTGTGCTGGCGATATTTACCTAAGAGGGTTAAGCTGCTACCTGGCTACATGTCGACCATTCCAAGCTAGTGAAAGATAGCATTGCACTTTCTAGCATGGGCTCAGAATTAATAAAATTATGCTTTCACAGCATGACGGCTAGTTTCCAAAGCAGATTTTAAGGTTAACGAACGCAGGATTTCGCAACCTTGTTACTGCAAGAGCATATGATAAATTGTTAAAGAAGGTGAGACAGTTTCGTGGTGACCGGCACAATCAGGCTGGGACCAGCCAGCGAGATGCCAAAAGACCAGTTGTGTTACCGTATGTACACATATTGTCGCACAATTTGAAAATTGTGGCCAGAAGGTATGAAGTAAAAGTGGCTTTCTCGGCCCCTAATACGTTGTCTAAAGCATGTAAAATTTTAAGAATAATTCTGTGAATGTGGCTCGAGAAAAGTACACGTGTTGAGTGAAATGTATATGTACCTTGTAAAATTAATGTGGTATCAGATATTATTATCTTGTGGTCTGGTTTACGTAGGTGCAACTGGAAGGTGTATGAATGCAAGACTACAGGAACACAAGAGGGTATACGGGCTTGGCTAGGTGGTTAGGGTAACTTTGCTGTACTCTGCACAAGATGTGAAGGCTGCTACCCTTTCCTTTTGGCAACACGCGTTTTGGCAGTAAATTCTGAGAGAATAAATGGGAGATTATCGAGGCTAGACACATATTATGACTCCGTGACGAATGTGTGAGTGTGTTGTCTATCGTGTTAACACGCTATGAGTTGGACTATCTCAATCAGTGAAATGTTGAGGGCGATTTTTGACTCGTGTTGTCCTGTATGCTTACCTGTAACTGCGTGGTTTATGGTGTTGCTTGGCCTTTTATATATTCCCTGTACAGGTCAATAAACTTTAGTCGTGAGTCAGCGCCTGTCTTGTCTCCTTTCTCGTTCCGTCTTTCGCGCTGGTAGATTCACTGCGATGGCTCACCTCTGCAGAAATCCAAGACATGACATTTTCCTCTTCACACTCGTAGTTCAGCGCATAATACGGCAAAGGCTTTTCAGTTCCAAGGAAAGTTCATGGCTCCATTTTACACTGCCTCCTCCTTACAAGACACAGAGCAGCATTTATTGTAGATTCTACCTGCGACACAAAGAGCAAAGTTTTAGTTTGAGTGGACTAAACTAGGAAAGAAGCACAAAATATCTATAGCCAAATAACTGAACTTAAAGAAATAGAGGGTAGTGTAATAGTGAACACACTGATATATTGCAAGCAAGATATATGCATGATATATTGTAATATCCAACACTGCTAACATTGCCTTAGCCAACTACTTCCTAAATAACAAAAGATGCACTATCACAAAAATACGGATACAGTACTATTAGTGTTAATAGAAGCAGTGCAGGTTCCATGAAAAAAAGGCCCAGTGCTGGCTGTCGTTCCCACAGCAGCCTTATGACCAATGGCCGATGTAAAAGAAAGAGGAGGAATGACTGAAAAGAGAAAGAGCCAGGGGGAAGGAAGATAGGTTCAGAAGGGCTTAGGATATGATAGGCAAATAAGGTTGTTTAGACAGTGAGCACAAAATAAGCATTACCACATAAGTAAAAACATACAAGACCAACCATATATATCATTGTGCAGAGTGGCAAACTTGATGCCATTTAGCCCAAAATATGTTTTCAATAGTGATTATAATTATTAATAGCATAACTGACCGAGTGAAACCAAAACAGGGATGAACAGGAAAGTTGTTAATATTCTGGCAAAAAATAAAAGAAGAAAATGGACCTGGCCAGGGCATACAATGCAGAGAATGAATCACCAATGGTATCTTAGGGCAACAGAATGAATTTGATGGATTTTAATGGCACAAGGGCATCTGTGGCCAAAGAGTGCCCTAGCACAAGTTAATTTCGTCTACTCAAGGTGAGATCAGAGACCCATTTCCCAAGCATTTCATTCCAGATAAGCCGAGCACCGCGCCAGGAAACAGCTTGTTCATTGTATCGCAACAAAATGAATTTCACCCGAAGAAAAATATTGCAGGAGATAGCCGATTATAAGTTCGATAGATAAGATTAGGAGATTTCTGAGGATAGTGTGGCATGCAGCCTGTGCAAGACACAGATAATTAAACTGGAAGAGGCCATTGCCCTCAGGTGAATGTAAACTAAGCGATGAGGATAATGAAATTCGCTACACTAGAGCTGTTAAGAATCAGCTCAAGTTCTATGCTTCAAGAAGATGCAAGTTTGCTCAGTGACAATAAAAATCATGTAAGTTCACCCAAGAATTGGTATATTGGCGGTATCAGGCTACAGGTGCAGATGAATTAATCCTGCCTCAGAGAAGAGCTACATAGAGCACAAAACATTTTAGGCCAGTCCTACACCGACAGCTGTTAATAAATATTTTAAAACTTTTTAATTGCACAAACAATAATACCCCGTTTGTGTTGGTCATGTGATTATGTTAATGAGGCTCTCTTAAAAATTCTAGCCAGAGCTAAAATACAAGCTGTCTCAACTTAGTTTCTATAGCAACAATGAAGAACTTAAACACATGCAGATTATTCAAGTAGAAGTTTTATTCTTCAAGGTGTGCCCGACAAATTTTAAATTATACTGAAAAGTAATAGAGGGGAGTGCTTGTGCCACAAAAACAAAACCTCAACAACAAAGAGAACACAAAATAAAGTCAACAACACATTGCCCAAAATTTGAATGTTTGACAGAACAAATATGAAAAGAAAACCTCTCCACAACTGGAACAAAACAGCGTGATACCGAGCACACATTTGAAAATTGTCTCATCCAAATCCCCAATCTGGTGCTCCAGCACTTCTCAGCCAGCATGTCATGAAATGTACCTTAGTTCTGGTAGCTGTAAAGAGTATACAGCTGATCCGGCATTTTCATATGTGAACAGTAACCCTCAATGACCACCAGGCTGAATACTTTCAAGAGGCTGTTCTAGTAACAAGACTCCAGTGAAACACTTAGCAAGTTACGCTGGCGTAATAATGCAAACCGTTAATCTGAGAGTTCGCTACCACGCAACTCTGAGGTGACTCCTAAAGTGGTGCAATCGAATGCAAAAAAGGACTGCCTATTATATAAACAAAAGTCAAGAGACTGCAATGCAATGCCACGGCGTAAGTGCTGCAATACAGCAATAGAGATACAATGTAAACATTAAGCAACACAATGAAACATGATCTTTTATTTTTAACAATCAGAATTTAAATATCTGTTCTCCTTGCTCTCTTGCAAAATTAAGTTTAGATCGTGAAAGCGCTCAAAAAGACGGATACAGAAAGAGATTTCCACACAGTGCGCTTACTTCCAGTGTGTTTGAGCGCATCCACTATCTAAACATGGTTACCCAACTAGGCTAAACGCTGTCGTTATTCCAAAATTAAGCCTTTCACAATGTGGGAGCCCCTTTCACCATACAAGGTGCGCCATAACTAATCCAACACTTTTTTCATGAAATGTTTTCTCTAAGAATAAACACTGCTCGAAGGTTTTGCAATAATACTTGTCTTTTCGATTCTACGAATGTAACATGCAAGTGTTCAATGAGACGACCATCTGCCCATCTTGATCATTGCTCAAAATCAGAGTATAATGCACCATGAAGGGCAGGCTGTGCTTAATATTTATGTTTTCCTAACGAAGCATGTACGTGCAACTCTTCTGCTGGCTTGTATGCAGCAGGTTTGTCTAGGTAGTGAACCTAGGTGAACTGTGGTGTTGCTATAAAGATGAAATGGTACTCTGGAAGTGAATGGCTTTCTAAAATGCATTTAGCATACATACCGGGGCTTTAACAGCACCTGGTGTAAGCAACATTAAGGGGGGGGGGACCGCAGGAGTGGCCTAGTGGTCTAAGCATCTGCCTCGCAAGCGGAAGGTGCGGAGTTCGATCCCCAGTGCCACCGGGTAACCAGAGGTGATACAATGAGTCATTTCAATGGCCAGTTTAAAACTTGAAATAACCATGCTGCAATATATACAAAAAAAAGATTTGTGTGTTCTCTCTTACATGACATCAGTTAATCATATCCTATCATAGTGTTGGTAGTACACAAAATGCATGTGCGGAACATATACATGCACTGTTTTTGTTCATATCGTACCTGCTATGTGCTGTTATGGCATGTTATGTGCTGGGAAAGCAACAGTTAGTGAGCAATGTTGTGTTGCAGCCTTTCTTCTGGTGGAATTTGAATCATGTAAAGTGCAGCTGAAAGAAATTGTTTCATACATAAGTATATTTCATGCAACACAACAAAAAGTGCACAGCCCCATCATGAGTTGTGGTTTAAACTAACAGCGGGCATTTTACTACTCTATTTAACATATGATGCAAGTCAGTGATGCTGCAGGCACAAAACTAAATACTGTGTGGTAACAAGAGCTGATATGAATATTCATGCCTTCAAGAGATATTGTCAATATACATTCTCCTGAATGAACTAATACTTAGAAGCAATCAGAGGAAGACAATTTTTCTAAATGCCTTTTGCCAGAATAGGCCTTTTATGAACCAGTTGCAAATAAAAAGAATCTGACTTTAAGACCATGCTATGCATGCTCTAACGCCAAAGTAGTTGCATACAAGCAATTTGTATACTATACCCCTAGTTTTATGGTGGGCCTGTACTGCACAATTTTCACGCAAGGTAGTGGAAAGTATGTGCCATGAAACAGACCTCTCCTTGCTGAAACTGACAAATAAATACTGAGTTTTTAAGGCAGGAGTGAAGTTACAAAGTTCCTTCTGCAGGTTTTGAACTTCAGGCTAGTTATTTGAAAAATAGCAATCCTTGACCTGCAATGATTGAAGTTTCAGCAAACAATATTTCCATTGTAACAGTGGAAACGCTCTCTTATTTGACGAACGACTTTTCAAAAGCCTGCGTTTCATGATGGCTGTCAAGTAGCCCTGATAAAGAGGAACAAGTCACGACACACAACCAAGCCCCCGTAGCACAGTTTCAACTATACCCTCATTATGTAGCTTTAAAATAAGTGTTAAGCAATACAAATACAAATATCTTGATTTCCTTCATGATTCATCACTGCTGTATACATACAAAGATAACCGTACAAGATGTGGAGTGCATAGTAGAGAGAGGAGTATACGCAGATGGTTTCTTGACACTCACAAAGTGAACAAGGGAAGGAAAAATCTCAGGGTGCTTGCCAACGTTTCGACAAGACGACTTGTTTTCGTCTGGGGTCAACATATACAGAGGAAACTTAGAATCTCTCAAGTACAGGATTGTCCACTCTTAGCGCGAACACGGGAGCATATGGCTGTGCTCTTTGGGCAACGGCGTCTGACATTGCCGCACATCGAAGTGTAACAGATGACACGAAGCATCACATCGAGGTGCATCTCCTCCTGCGCAATTTTGCAGCGATGAGTGGCTGCGCCGCACGCAGTGGACCTCTAAAGAGTGCGGCCACGCGCTCATATGTTTGCACTAAATGTGGCCAGCTCTATACATTCCGGAATTAACGTAATTATTTGAAAAGGCCTTGCACATGCTCAGGTGTTTCCCAACCCATAATTTCCCCCTCCTTTCCTGCTTTCTTTAATTTATCGTTATACTTTAACCTTACACCCTGCACATCCTGAGGTCACTTCTCGGAACCTTAGCTGCCACACTCCTCCCTCCCTTTTGCCTTTTCTCCAAACCTGCCCTCATTTCCTCTTTTGCCTTCAAATCATTTTGCACCCCCCCCCCCTGGAATTTTATTCTGCCATGCTGCTTTATTCGTTTATCCTATTTTTTTCAGGAAAAGTCAGTCAGCCATACCAAGCCACCTGTTGCGGCTGGACATAAAGCCTTTCAAGCCCACAATCTCTCCATGCTCCATACCCCGGGATTCCTTTCTACTGAATTGGCCTTTTCTTTTCACAGTTTTCCAGGTCAACCGGTTAATCTTCTTTAGCAGCCATCATGCCTGGTCAAGGCTCACGCTCCCCATCCTAACGCCCTTCCCATATCGCACCTTCGTCCCACACAACAGGCCTTTCTCCTCCAAGTGAAAACCTTATTTAAACCCCACCAATTATGATCGCTTTGCCAGACAAATACAAGTCCCCTTGTTGAAGCGTCGGCAAGCACCCTGAGGCTTTTCCCTCCCTTATTCAGTTTGTGAGATACCAGGGACAGGTGTTCAAGGAGCCATACCAAACTAATACCCCTGTCACAGGGGCACCGCAAAGGCCTTTGAGAATCATATCCAAAGGCGTAAGGAGTGCCGCTACACGGTACAAATGTTGCGCATTTGCCGCTAAGGGCCTTGGAGGCGAAGGCGCTAAACCGAGACCTTCGGGGCCCGAAGGCGCGGAATTCGAGAACCTGTGATCGGAGTACCATCCAAAGTCAAAAAGTAAAAGCAAATTAAAAAAATAGATATGCTAATAATGTTTGAAAACATTTTTTTCAAATACGAAAGGTGTGTCTGGCTTTGGTTTTTGTACAGGTGTTTATGTCTTATGTTCAAATTTCAAGAAAGTGAAAGTGTTGCGGCAGCACCGAGCGCCCTTGATGGCCAAGGCAATACACGTACAAAACCTGCTCCTGCTGATGAGAGTAGCTGTTGCAGTACTTTTACAGAAGCAATCAGAATAAAATTAACTGTCTAAGCTCAAAGAAACGAACAGAATACACCACTTTAATTTTAAAACACTCACTTCAGCCACCTCGAGCTACCCGCTAAGCCTGAACGACTTTCATGTTTGGGCTGTACCGTGTAGCTGCGTCGCTGCTCCTTTGGTGAAAAATGGTGCCTTCGCTGGAGAGGCCTTCGAGGAATGCCGTGTGACAGGGGTATAAAGCGCATTTTTTAGTGACACGAAAGACTCAGTGCCTTTAGTTCTGACCACATTCTGAATCATGCTTTGGTGGCTTTGTATATCAAAATACTGGACATGACAAAAACAGCTAATTAGTGAGGGCTATTATTTGCTATAGGTGAACTTATAACATTTTCCTAAAATAATGGAAAGAAACCACCAGCACTGACATTGATGTACAATTTGGCTGTAACATAATGGCATGATAAGCTAGTTTAACGTAAAATCCCTTTTCACACTTTAAAACTGCATGCATTATTTCTAGAAAGCGCGAGAACAGAAGCTCATACATAGTGCCAAAGAAAACAGTGCATAATAGTACCACTTATGAGGTGTTTATCGGCAACTGCAAAGAGCAAGGCTATGTGAATGGAAATCCAGAGTTATGTGTTTTACAAGTGCATGCACTTGAGAGGTGATAGCAGCTGTGGACGCAGCTGTCCATCGCAGTTTTGAGTCGGTCGAGATAAAACATGGGGTAAGGTATTCCCTGTTTTGCTGCCGAAAGCAAAATCGTCAGCGAGTGGAGTTAACTTGCTGTTCGCTGTCAATATCTACTGCTCAAAGTAAAGGAAACTAGGGTATAAAAAATACAGCATTTCATATTATGCTTTGCCCAAATGCAGTGAGAATAAAACAGACTAAAGACTTGTCTTATGATGTTTGCACTCTTTACTTTGCACCAGAGGAAAATTAATTTGTGTACAGTTGACCTACTGCTTGCCACTGTCCTAGAAGAAATGAATCCAGGTCTCAGAAAGTCTACCTAGAGAAAACTGATGCTGCATGTGCATTTCTCTGGAGTGTTCTGAAATATGCAGAAGTTACCAATTTTTTACTACCTGATTACATACTGTAATCTTTTCAAGGAATATGAGGTTAATGGACTGGGAAAAAAAGTCAGGAATGGTACTTTTGGTACTCGGCACTTGGACAAACAGATGACCCACTGGGCGTCCCAAGGAGCTCTGCTACCAGGCACCCCTAGCAACAGTAGTCAATTGTCCAGATCCAAAGCAGCCATGCGAATGATTGCCGAAAGACTCGGTCTGTGCGCACGACGTCGTGATCTTGAACCGGAAAAGGTATGCGCACGACGCGACCTTAGCGCCCTCAGCGGTGGTGGCGGCGAGTGCTTGACGAAGACTGTTCGGGTTTGGCTGCCGGCTGTCAAGACCGTGCCCCCCTCTCCGTGCCCCCTACTCCGGCGCCAAACATGGCTCACAGATGGTCGCGGAGACTGCTTTCTCGTCGTAGTCACGTTACTCAAATCGGCGGCCGGACGGCTCGGCGTTGTGTGCAGCTACCGCTGCAGGCCCATGCTGGCGACATGTACTGTTCGATCGCGGGTGCGGTAAGCGCCGTGATGCTCGCCCGCTTCCTTGTGCACATCGAGTTTTCCTTTGTAAACATATTCGGCCGCAGCAACAGCAGCGGGCTTAACAAAGTCGGATACATGCAAATTGAGTTTGGACCCGCCGGGCACGTACAGGAGTTTCGGTTACGACTTATGCCACACACTGCACTTTTACTTAATGGAAAAAATAATTATTATTGTTCCTTCTGATAAATTGCCAGAAAATTGTAGTTCTACTTCACCACTACTTTTTCATTGTGAACTACTAGAACTTATGTGACAGTCTTCAAAACTTAAAGTACCAGTACTTCACATGGCTCGACGATTCCAAGCAGGCAGCCACTTCGCCGAACAGAGAATGTAGCACTGCTAGAAAAACAGTTATAAGCTGCTGTCGTACAGTCTATGACTGCTGTTAAATGTGATAAGGAGCACCAACCTAAGATCGAGTTCCGCGCGCGAGTCAGCCCGACTACGATTAAAGTCATGGTAAGGCGTTACTGTGTTAAGGCGTGTCAGTTCTGATTCTGAGCAATACGGCACGAGCACGGCGTTGCGGCGGCCGAGCCGAACATTCTTCAACAGTAAAGGGATGTCAGTTAATTCTGATTCGGGTCATACGGCACAAGCACGGCGTCGTGCTCTTCAGCGCAACTGCCACGAATATCGCTGCCAGCAATTCGGGAACCCCCGTAAAAGCGGAAAAGAATTGCCACCGCACATCGCTTTATTTAGATTGCAACGCCAACAGCAGCTCACGACGCCGCGCCAAGCAGTACGGCCGCAGATTTGAGTAGTCGCGGCGGCCGGCGGCCGAGCCGAACATTCTTCGAGCGCACGCCGCCGCTGCCGCCACCGCCACTGAGGGCGCTAAAGTCGCGTCATTTTTCCGGTTGAAGATCACGGCGTCGTGCGCGACAGGTTATGTTAGGTTAGGTTTAGGGTTAGGTTAGGTTAGGTTAGGTTTAGGGTTAGGTTTCAATCAAATCAAATCAAGTTTATTTCGTATTTACAGTACATGGTTTATGGGGTATATACATCAGGAGGCCCAAAAGTCGAGACTGCAAATAGGGCCTCCTATGGCTACATGAACAGAATACATAAACCGGCGCATGCACAACAATTCGAGGTAAGAAAAAAAAGGAAGGCAAATAAAGCGACAAAAAGGAAAGAAGTGTACAGCAAATGAATGTTACATAGTGATTGCAAACACAAAAACGTTATTAAACATCTAAGGATTCAAACAAGTGGTGTTTTAACATTTTTTTGAATTTGTACAATGACATTGGGGTTTTCAGTGAAGGGGGCAAATTATTCCAAGTGGAGATGGTAAAGAACGATGTAGTTTGCTTTCCATAATTAGTCCGTACTTTTGGCAACAATAAATTGTTCGACAAAGCAAAACGCGTGACGTTATTATTTGTAATTATATTTTCAGGGACAAAATTAACACATATGTACTTATTGATGACTTTGAAAAGAAAAACCAGGACCTGAAATTTGTGAAGATGTTCAAGGGGCAGGACATGTAGTGAATGGAACAAAGGTGCAGACGGCTGGGTAAAAGAAGAGAAAGTGATGATTCTAAGTGCTTGTTTTTGCATAGAAATGAGTATAGAAAGATGAATTCTGTATGTGCTACCCCATGAAGTGATACAGTAATTAATATGGGAGTGTATGAATGCGTAATAGATTGAAAGCAACGTATCTAAGCTAAAGAACGGCCTTGTTCTGAAGAGAGCCCTTATTCCGAAACGAATTTTATTAACAACGGAGGCAACATGATGATTAAACTTTAGGTTCGAGTCAACTATCACACCTAGAAATGTAGCAGAATGTGTTTGCGGTATTGAAACATTGTTGATAGTTATTGATAAATGTGAAGTAATTTTTCTTTGAGGGGCGTGAAATACCACAAAACTGGTTTTAGACGGATTAATTTTAATACAGTTAGCGTGACTCCAGTTCTCTAAAGAATGCAGCAACGAGTCAAGATTTGTGGTTAATTCAGAAGACGTGTTACCAGTTGCCATGATGGTTGTGTCGTCAGCGTACAAGAGACATTGGGTTGTATTTAGGTAAGTCTGAAGGTCATTAATATAGGTTAGAAAAAGGAGGGGACCTAGAATTGAACCTTGGGGCACTCCTTTATTAATTAGTCTAGGAGATGACAATATACCTTCAATGCACACGCTCTGGTACCTGTCGGATAAATAACTTTTGATCAGGGTCAACGCCGGGCCTGTAATACCATAGCTTTCGAGTTTAGAAAAAAGAATGCAGTGATTAATATTATCGAAGGCTTTGGTATAGTCTATGAAGACAGCGCCGGCTATCATACCGCTGTCAAGTTGTGTTTTGATCCAGTCAGAAAAATATAATAGGGCACTTTCCGTTGAATGACCACGTCTAAAACCGAATTGAAAAGGAGACAAGATATTAAATTTGGCGTAATAGGAATGTATTTGTATTTCTAGTAGCTTTTCTACAACCTTGCTTAAGAAGGGAAGTATAGAAATAGGGCGGTAATTCTGCATTTGTGATCGGTCGCCTTTCTTAAATATTGGAACTATCTTAGCCCGTTTTAATTGAGTAGGGAAAACTCCTGTTTCAAAAATGACATTGATAACGTGACAGAGAGGCTCGCAAATTAGGTGCTTGACACTTCAGGTTAGGTTAGGTTTAGTTTAGGTTAGGTTAGGTTTAGGGTTAGGTTTAGGTTATGTAAGGTTAGGTTAGGTTAGGTTAGGTCAGGTCAGGTCAGGTCAGGTTAGGATAGGATAGGATAGGCTGTCCTTAAACTTGCCGAAAAGTTAAGTTTAAGGACAGCAAATGCAAGAACACAAAACGGTTTTCCAACGTTGTTTCAGTGTGATGAATGGTTTCAAGTCTCTAGACTATATCTGGTAGTACACAAATTGTCAGAATACCATCTCCTGCGCAGAATCATCTCAAAACACATTCGACACGCAGTACCAACATGGACACTTTGTGCTTAACTGAATCCAAAAGTTTACGCTGATCGACCAATGTTACTGCAAATAGAGAGAAAGCGCATGCACGTTGTACTGATGTTATCGTGAACATAACATGCGACGAGACGCAGGGTTACAATACAAACAAAAACCTCTTTCAAAATTTGAGAACAAAAGGCTCACCTTCTCACAAGTTCGCCAAACCGGAGACGTTGCCGAGTGGCTGCCGCCAAAGTCACTCGCAATGCACACAAACAATAAAAATGCAGTGCCGCTGACTTTCCTTGAGCAATTTCAGTCGATTAAACTTCCAACTGTTCGCACCGACTACCTTTGCAAGCATGTCTACAAGTTAGCGGCGCAGCCACGCCATTTGCAATTTACAGAGCTGCACGGGAAATTCATAGTGCCATTCGCGCAATCGCGTTCATGCTCATGTCGCTGATGTCGCAAAGGCGCACAACGGCAAAAATATATAAGATGTGTTTAATTTTACGGTAGTTTTTTAGCTGACAGCCTGAATGGCTTGATATATTAAGTTTTTTCTTTTCGTTGCATGAACGTTATTACCACCAGCGGCAGCGCAGCTTGGCCATGGCTAGTCATGGCGAAGTCGAAGCGCTAGCCGAGCCCGCAGTCGGAAACATGTGCGCAGTTCGCGCAGTGTGGAGTTGAATGAACAGGCGCTTTGGAATGGGTTTTTGTTCTTCCGTGTTCGCTGCATGCGTCCTGAGCGTTGTGTGTCTTTAGTATGTGTGTGTGTATGTGTGTGGCCCGAACGCTGCATTGGAGTGTACACACAGCCGCTTGCAGTCCCGTGCGGCATCGGTGCGCAATAAAACGATCTTACAGAATGTGCGTTACAGTGGCCCTGCACGAAAGAGGAGACTTGAAGCCGACGCAAAAGCTGCCCTCCCTCGTGGGACTGCAAGAATCTGGCGAGTAACAGTCGACGCGCGTTTCGGTGGATGATTCCGTTTACCACGCCAAAAAATTCAGCACTGGCCAGCAGCAATGATGATGAGCTGCTGCCGCATCATGATAAACACCTATGTGATGTTTGTGACAAGCTTGTTGGATGTGAACGTGGCCATGAATGGTATTCGCCGAGCAGTGGCCCTCAGGGTCTGGCACCAGTGGATACCTGAAGACGATCACTGTTTGCCCGCGCCCTGGCGCCTCGCATTCAACCGCATGCTTTGGCGTTAATTATTTATATCGGAATTTCACACGTAGTTGAACTGTCGTAAATATTACAGCCGCATCGTACAAACGTACCGTCGGAAGAGCACCCTTTTTCATTTTTTTAGGGAGGGAGTGGGGGAATTACCGTCTGCTCAAATTTAAAGTCACTAATATTTTGAGCTTATTTTCTAAACATGTGCCGTGTTGGCACTGAAAGTAATGCACTGTAAGCAATGCATTTATTGGGCAGAAGTTTATTTGATTTTGTGTTGGCACAAGGTGAATGAATGTCATTGTACTGTGGTGCCATGTTCAAACAAAACACATCATTGTACACTCTCCTTGCAGAATGTCTCAAGAGGTAATTAATTACTGAGCAGCGAGTATGCACTGCGGTAAATGCGAGGAACGTTACTGAATTACTTCACACTTGTCATGTTCTGTTGTCGATAGTGATTACGTATGCATTGGTGTCTGCTGCTTTCCAGTGTAGGGGCAAGAGTCATGTCGAGCACCACTTAGCAGCTTTTTCCCTCCACTCTCTACTGGTCAACATGGTAAAATAAACTGAACATAATGCGTGATTCCTCAGACCTAGATTACACTACATTTCACTTATTTACTCTCAGGGCCGATTGGCATCGAAGAGAGGAGTGAGCGACTAACATAAATACATGTGTTGGCAGATTAATTAAAATGATTACACACAGCAGACGAAAGCATCGGATGCAGTGGTGGACACGACGAAGTAAGAGAAGATGTGACAGTTGCAAACGTAGAAAAGTAGAGATCTGCGTGAGTTTGTACGCGACTTAAGATGAACACTAGCAAAAAAACTAAGAAGGTGCTGAAGACTGAGGCCAGAGTTAAAACTGTAGTTTAACAGAGGAAAGCACCTCCCAGCAAGCCAAAATGTGCACATGCAAGCAGTTATGTGAACACAGAACATAGAAAATGAAACTCCTCTTTGGACAGAAGGAAAGCTAAGGCACATTGCTTATTGTGATGTTGCTTAAAAAGTTGGTGTCTAGTTGTTCCCCTTCATATCTGGTCCTTCCACACCCAGCAACTGAAATGCCATCAAAAAGGAGCATCTCCAATCACTCTAATTACATGGGAGGTACACATCGCCAGATGTCAGAGGCTTCATGTCTCATTTTGCAGACTAGCTAGTTTGGCAGATATAAACTTTACCGCATGTAAGAGGCATGCGGTAGCCTTGTAGGGGGAGTATTTCATAAGTGTTACAGCATATTGTACAGTGCTGGCATGTTTCATTATTTACATCGCAGTAATATGCTATCACAGGCTAGAAAGTTTGTAAGTGAACAGAAAAACAATATTCATGCCCTATCTTAGCCACATTCTTAGTATTGTATAAAAAGTTCAAATAAGGAATTCCTCATTTTTTGTCAACTTTTTCTTTCTGAGCATTGATCTTTTGCAAGTTAGCAAGGTTCTACAGTCTTCTGTGCCTATCGGCTGGCCCCCTTGTTTGTCAAAGCTGTCAAGTACACAATGGGTTGTGTCAGTGCAAGCTAAGTAAACGATGGATAGAAAATTCGTGCTTTCAGAGTATTTCCAGATAAAACTGCTATTATTTCCTACTCAGGATGGGGGAACAGCATTGATGGTGCACATCCTCCTTGTCACTGCAGCAATTATGGCTGCTGGCTCCTTTTTGGCGGCGTTTCATTTATCTGCAGGAAGAGAGGCATGAATGGGCGGCAATAGGTACCTACTAAATTAAACATTGCAATGAGCAATATTTTGTTGTGTTTGTGCTTTTGTTATCCATGAAAGAGTTGGCGTTTTGATTGGTGGTTGCGTAGCAAAGATGTAACTTCTACATTGCACTGCGTTCACAGATTTGTTTGCCCATGCTTTTTTTTTTCTCAGTGGTTCGTTTCCTTACCAAACGGCACATGGAAATTCGGATTTCAACTTGTGCACTTTCATCATGTTTGCAATGCACTTTCAGCTTGTGTTCAATTTCACTTTGGAGAAGTTGTCCAACCATTGTTTGTGTCTAAATGTTTTCTAACAGTTGACCTCATTACGCAGCATTTCTCACAGAAAGCAAATGTTGCAGTAACATTTTTATTAAATGTTACTCTCATGTGGCTAGCAACGTAGCGAAAACATTTTTTCATCAAGTCAGCTTTTAACGTTATAGCAAATTAAGGCGTTTGTTTTTTAACGTTGCTCACAATTTGTACCAATCACTCAACCTTGAAGCAACGTAATGCGTTATCACCCTTCCTCGGCTCTTCAGCTTTGCACATGGTGTTAATCGCATTAGACGTGCTCCCGGTCATTCGCCATGCTAGTTTGCGGACATTGTTGGCTAAGAGTAAACTAGACAGATCAAAAATGGGACGTCATGTGACGCATATAGTCCGCGGGCCAACGGTTCATCGTGTAAAAGTGGCGTCACATCATAAGCATCTTCTGTTTTTGCTGCCTTTAAGAAAGTTATTAGTGCGTTTGGTGGCACACATATTCGATGGGGTCAACCGTCCTGTCGTGTTAAGTTTTCATCCCTAAAATTGAAATTTTAGTATTTTTTCCTGCAATGGCTACGGAGGAACACGGACGTTTCTTTCAATACTGGACTGAAGCGTGGTCATTCCCTACGTTTCATTCAAAGCAGAAGTTGTTCCGTTTTTAAAACGTACATAGTCTACGTTATATGTACGGAATTTTTTTACAGTGCAAGGTGACCGGTCCACCACTTCGACCAGTCTTTGGACCTGCTCCTTGCGATCGCGGCCGAACACCAGGAAATCTTGCATCTTGCTTCCCCGCTTTTACACTACAATTTATGGCATCTGTCGTTTAAAGTTCTCTAGCGCGACAGTTATTCCAGAGGGAATGGACGGAAACACTAACGCTCGAATGGTGATGTTAGGGCTGCCAGTTCGCTTTCTTCCGTATACATCACATGGTGGTAACTGGAAGCAGCACCCAGCTTTTATAACACCTTAGCGTTTCCGATTATTACGAGGACTTGCTCTCGAGCACGTGCTTGCGAAGACGTGCCCCTCTCGGAAAATGCATTTGTTGAGTTGCGTCAAGTCGACTTAAAGAGGGCACTACAGAGGGTAATTGCCAGAAGATTTGCTAGCCACCACTACACCACTAAGCTTCAGCTTATGAGCTGTGTGTCGAGATTTTGCTTGTTACGCTGAGTGAAAATGGCACATTAAGACTGTAACTGAATAATAAGGTTCACGTAACTCCCCCAGGTCGTGAAACGATTGATGTGCCTTGCCCTCAGTTATAGGACATTCTCTATTTTGCTTCTCTCAATCATTGACGCCATCAGCGAGTTTGATGATTTCGAGTGCCAGAATAGCGCGAAACCAGAGTAAAGGTATAAACTGCGAATGCTGCACGTACAGCTGGTGCACAGACAGCTTGTCTATCGACTATAGAGTTCCTGTGAAAGTCCCGAAGAGTACGAGTAGTTCACCTGCGGTGCCCATGCGCTCACCTTATTGCGCTTTAAGGCGCGACGCTATTCCGTTGAACGTACTCTGCACCGCAAGGCACCGCTGTCCACTTTGAAGTCCATCTGCGTGCAACCTACCTACAACGCGACAAACATTGCATTCGGGCGCTCTGCTGTCGCAGAATGAAGTTCTGTAGAGCTTGCGAAAGGTCCCCGTCGTTGCTTTCCCGAAGAACGCTACTTTTTAAGACCGGCACTTTCAAAATGAATATTCTTGGAGCAGAAACAGAAAACAGAGCAGCAAGCAGGAAATTATCGCAGAAGGGCGCACATAGCATGTTTCCGAGCTGCATGGGTGGGGCATGCTTTTGCAAAGGAAAGTCGTGTCAACTGCAAGTAATGACCGATCCACCATTCACAGGCTTTACACTCGCTTTGTGTGTCTTCTGCTGTGTGACGCGTGTACGAGCTTCTAGCAGTATCACTTGAGGTGTCCTACTAAGCCTGTCTGTAAGCTTTTCATCGAGCAAGCAAACTACAAACCGGTCTCGTAGGAGCCTCACTTCGACAACCAGGGAGGGATAGTTTTAATGCTTCAGCCAAATTTTTGCGAGTGGTAAAACACGCGATTGCGTACCGGTTCAATAGCTTTTACTCCAGGGCATTTTATTGTGAAATGATATACAGTGGGTATTTGGTTACACCAGGGACCCGAATCAATAATTATGTCCGGGTAAACTTTATAATAGATAAACAAGTTCGGAAAGGTGTTTGTTAGCAATCGCCCCCAGGAAATGGCCTCCACCTTAGTGAGTGCTCTGTGGATTGGGAAATATATTCGTCTACTTCATCGTAGGAATTCCTGTCTGTCCTTGAAGACCATTGTGAGCTTGGGCGAACTGGATAGGTCTGCGTGTTCGGTCTGCCTTTACATTCCCTGCTAAGCCTTCATGTTCAGGGACGTTTGAACAAATACATAAGAAAGCATGAGACTGAGACACTAAATCCAAACTTGATTCCAGATCCATTATTTACAACATGGTAAATACACTCCAACGAGTTATGCTCTGCTGTTTTGTATTGTTTTCTTAACTCTTTGCACGGCACTGAATACATCGGCGTACTACACACATCTCCAAAGTCCTCGTCATTTGTTCTCGACAATTCGAGAATTGGCTACGCAAAACGAAGTCACTCATTGTTTGCTAGAGCCTCACAATAAATTTTCTAGTATTGTTCAGTGCCAAAACATCGCACTTCTATTTTCATCTTTTTTCACTAATTGTTAGTTGTACAGGCTCTCTTGCGTATTCTGCAGGTGAACTGTTAACCCCCGTTTTATTTTCCTCAAAAATAATGCTTTCATTAAAATTGAGGTCCCATAGCGCAAGCGCCTCTCTTGTACCTTTTCTGTTTTGCGCTATGAAACAGGTTTTGATGTTGTGCTCATCTTCTGAATAAAAGGCGTGAAAAAAAAAATCTCATGTGAATTACCCACAAGTTCTAACCATCACCTTTCGTTAAAGATCCTACACCGCGCATTGTGATCATTTGAAAGTGTCAGGCATGGGGTGAAGACCTGCACCCGGAGTATGAACACTGCATGACTCTGCGTTCATGCAGTCGTGTTAATGGGTTTTGCATCATAGATTGCGAGCGTTGGTTGCAGCTAGAAAACAGATTGCTATTCCCTGACTCCGCTTCGGTGGACACCAAGCTTAGGTGGAGTAGTTACTCACTTATTTTAAAACTCTATACTAGGTGTGTCCGCAAGCATTGAAAAAAATTCTTGAAAATAAGGTGCTAGCAATGCAAACGAAGTAATTTCAGGAGCACGCTTAGTCGCTGTGGACGTCATTAACTAAAGGGACACTGAAGCGAACTCTTATGTAAATATTATTCTTCCTAAATCTGAGACACTCCCTTTTTCTGGATATATGAACATTTGGCCGGCAGCTAAAGAGACGTTTATGGCTGAGAAAATTGAATCTAAAAATTCTTCAGCCCCTAGTTTGATCTACACCGAAATGTACTGGCTGCTAGTGATTTGAATTCAATGGGTATGTAACATAGCTTCTGGGATTCGCACTCAAAATTTATTGTAGACGCACGCATTTCACTTTCGAAATCGACCGGTGGAAGCGATCCCTCTATTTTTTTTTGCGCCCAGAGCTGTTATCGCTTTTTAGAAGCCTTTTAGTAGAAAAAATTTAGATGGTAGAACTGCAACCGTGTAACGCGTTACATGGAACACGTTCGTGTACAAAGCTGAAGGTCGTGTGGCTATGAAGCTCGACCTTCAAAAAGGACTGGAGGTTTAGCGCTGACGTCATGCCACGTGACTAAACCCGCCTCGTCACAGCTGCGCGCGTTGAACCGACGGCGCTCGCCCGCATAGCAACTATCGAATCACGTGACTCGCTGTGCCTCGCCACAGCTGCGTATGGGGAGCCGACGGCACTCTCGCAACTGCCTGAAATCGAGCGACGCGCCGTTCGCTATATAAAAGCGTGTGGCATGAACTTACCCTCACACAAAGCCATGGGTGAGCAATGTGCCACAACTAGTGCTTCGACGATGGAGAGTCGCCGTCACGCGGAATCTGGTAGTCTTTACGATATGGAAAGGCGTCCGATTGAATAACCAGCTGATCAGAGCTTTCGCTCTTCTTACTAAAGATTCAGCCGGGTTGAACAACAGCTAATTTTTTGTAGATGGACACCATCGCCATGTACCTCAAAGCTCGACTGAGATGTCCACTGACGTAGGGAGACAGTTATGCGTCCGGCCTTTCCTCAAAACAATGGAGGGTCTACAATGCAAATAAGACAACACTGGGAACTCGACTATTTGATTCGAACAAGCGCGCCCAGGAGTTTTCTGGGAATGCGATCGAACCGAAGGCCGCCGGCAGAAGAAGGCCGATTATGCGCGTGAGGGTTTAGACGCCAAAGCGAGCATGAGAAGCCGAAAGGGTCAGTCGCCTGTGAAATGTCAAACTGGGCCTGTCATTTAAAGCCTCCAGGCAACTTAATAATGCTAATCAGCTGTCGCTGATTATTGCGCTAAGAAGGTAAGCTTTCATGTAATATTTTGTTTAATTTTCACGCTCATAAATGCTCTGTTATCGGTTAGAGCGATCTCTAGGATTGGAACGCGGTACCCTATCTATGCAGACCAACTACAATCTGTTTTCTGTAACCTTTTAAAAATCACACTGTTTACTAGCTCATTCACAAAGATTTACTAGTTAACTTCGTATCTTAATGTACTCTGGGGACGAGATTATAGTATCGATGAATAGGATGTGATACGGGATTGGGAAAACGAAGAAAAATTGGTTCTTTAAAGCTCTGCGGAGCCACGAGATCGGTCACTTTTCCGCGCAGAAAACTGCAATTGAGTATACGAGGCTCACAGGAAGCTCAGTGAAACCGCAACGTCCTCTGATGGCGTGTCACAGCGCTTGCTGCACCATGTTAGAACTTGCTTACCTGCTCTGCCGCGCATTTCACTTTCTTACGCCTCTGTGTTTGGTGCTAGAGAAAGTGCAGTAGTCGTCAACCACGTGGCCATTATCTTTATTTTTAACTTAACTTACGGTAATTACGTTATCATTATTGTTTGCGACGATTTATAACATGTTGCAATGCCTCAGTAAAATGCACTTCTAACTCAGCGCCCCGTCTGTGTGTCGGTTTGGTCATCTGTGTCCCTGCGCTGTTCCAAAGATAAGTTAAGCCATACACAAATGCTCACGCATGCACACCTTATGGGCCCCTCTTTCGTTTCGAGCGGTAAGTTCGTGCCATACGTGAAAACGCCCCCCCCCCCCCCCCCCCCCCGCCGTTCTATTCTTCATTATGCGGGAAGGCTTCTCGACTCTGTTCATGGAAGAAAAATGTGTATATTTGTCGCCTCTATACGCCTTCGGTAACATCTTTTCTTGTAAGCAGAACGCGTGTTCGGGTACGGCGGACGTGGCGCAGCGATACTTGCGGCATCCATCATGATCGCCCTTGTGCTAGCTGCCTTGTATGGTATGCAAGGGCATGACTGATAGGTGACGGGGTGAGGAGCAGAAAGGAAGGATGGCGGGCAGGAAGGCAGGAGTTGTTTTTGTCTCATGCTCCTTTGGACACACAAAGAAACCGATGCATCACACTGAAAGCAAGCGTTTATCGGGCGAACTTGCGGCCACAAGAACGAAAAGCTATATTAAACTCTTGTATACAATGAACGAGGTATGCCTATTTAAAAGTAAAATTTGTTCGAGCTATCTACAGGCACGAACTTTAAAATAATTTTTAGAGTGTTAGCTCGCATTAACTCGTCCTCAGTTTAGCACCGTCGCAGCCGCTGTCGTCCTCAGCATGCGCACAGCCACCTGCCTCAGCTGGGAGGAAAATCCCCTCCCCTCTCGGTGAACAGGAGGGACAGTGTGAGAAGCAACGGGTGGCGTAGTGACTTGGGCGTCCGCCTAGGCTGCGGGAGGTGGTTGGTTCGAAATTCATCGCTGGACAAGAATTCACGATTTTAGGATTTTATTTTTTTTTACCATAGGGGTACGAGGACAGGTTGGGACTAAAGGCATTTAGGTGCCTGACGGAGGTCCCAGCCTCCTCGTGTACAGAATCTACCCCGAACACAGGAAACACAGAGTGAGCGAATTCAAAGTTAAGCAACCCATTGTGCAAAACATTCACTGAGGTATCACTCTGAAATGGTCTGTAAGCGCTTATACAAAGCAGAAATATTAGACAAAATAAGCGGATGCCACAAAAATTGGAAATGTATACACTTATAATATGCAAAGGAGTTACCATACTTGTGCTAAAATAAAACAAAGAAAATAATTGTCAGTCTGCAAAGCACAATGAAACAAAAGGGAGCAAGCATTAAGAAAACAAACTTAAGAAGTTGAAAGGTATAGTCCTGTACAAGAGCCATCGCATCCACTCGGTGTTCGCTGTGGTCTGTGCCCTATTCTCCGGTCGTCCTTGTGCCCGCCTAGACTTCGGGCCACGTAAGATCTTTGGTGGAAGTGCTGAGTAGACGATCTCCACGCCATGCTGCTCCGAAGCGGTCGTCAGGCCGGGCCTACTATCTTCATGGCTCGACCCGGCGAGTCACTAACCACTCCTTCAGCTCTCTTCGTGGTCATGGCTCTTCCCCGTGACCCCGGTACCTTTTCTGGGAACGACGGCACCGATTTCGACGACTGGCTCAGTCTGTACGAACGACTGAGCACCTATAACCGGTGGGATCCCACCGTGATGATAGCGAATGTTATCTATCTTAGTGGCTCGGCCCGGGTCTTGTACGAAACTCACGAAGACGAACTGACAAGCTGGGACACTTTTAAAGAATAGTTCCGTACTTTGTTTGACAGACCCGATGACCGGGAGCTCTCCGCGAGAAAGCAGCTGGCGTCGCGCGCCCAGTCGTCAACATAACGTTATGTCGCATACATTCAAGATGTCTTGATGTTTTTCCACAAAGTTGACGCCGCCATGAACGAGTCCAACAAGGTGGGCCATGTCCTGAAAGGAATTGCGGATGATGCTTTTAATTAAATGTTTGCAAAGACAGTCCTGCCGTGGACACCATCATAAAAGAATGCCGTCGCTTCGAGCAGGTTAAAAGCCACCGAATTCCACAGAAGTTATCTCGGCTCCCTAATACGACCACCACCTCTTCCTGCGAGGAACAGGGATTACAGTCCCGCGCATCCTTCGATGAAGTCGCCGTGACCGACACTGTCACTCGAATTGTTCGCCGTGAACTGGAAGCCCTTGCCCATGTGATGCCCCGTCCGCCTGCACCTGATACCTCTCTACCCACCGTGGCGCTGATTCAGGCCGTCGCGCGGCAGGAACTCGCTCACCTGAACCTCCTTCCGGCAGTGTGCGCCATCAGTAGCCCGGACACTCCCCAGCCACCTCCCTCTGCTTTTCGTCGCACAAACTATTCTCCTCCGCGTTACCGGAATCGCAGTGAGTGGCGCACGGCGGACGACCGCCCAATCTGCTTCCGGTGCTCTCGCACTGGCCACATCGCCAACCATTGCCACAATTCATGGCCTTCACCACCCCGCAACGTCTTTCCCTCCTTCTACAGTCCTGCCTCGTCCCGCAACTTCTCTACCCGAGCACCGTCAGAACCGTATGAAGGAGCCGTTTCCCCTCCATGCCGATTCTCCCGCTCTCCGTAGACGCAGGGCCGCCGCTCTCGTTCCCCCCGGTCGCCTTCCAACAGACGCTCCCATCTGGGAAACAATGATGCAGCTCCCGGAGGTGACGCTGCATCAACGACCCGGGCCACAAATCTCTCGTCAACTCGACCGAATCTCCTGGAAGTCACTATCGACCGTGTTCCTGTGCTCGCCCTGACTGACACCGGTGCTCATGTATCAGTGATGAGTGCTGCCCTCCGTCGTCGCCTCCGCAAAGTGCTGACTCCTGCCATGTTCCGTGTGCGTGTCGCGGATGGTGGCACCCCTGCTGTCGACGGTATGTGTACAGCGCGCGTCACTATTGCCGGCCAAAGTATGCCGGTTCAGGTCACCTAGCTGACCACCTGTGCCCATGATGTTTTCCTCGGCTTCGATTTTTTGACAGAACATTCCGCCCTCATTGAGTGCTCGGAGGGTGTCCTACATTTTGAACTTCCACTGCTGAATTCAGAACCAGTCGATGTATCAGTGCAACTGTGCAGTACCGAATATGCTCGCCTGTGCTATCTCGACGACGTCATTGTCTTTTCGCCCACATTTTCCTGTCACCTCGCTGACCTTTCCCTCTTTCGTCATGCCGGCCTCCATCTCAACGCGGCTTGGTGCCGTTTCGCGCGCCGTCAGCTCACCATCTTGGGTCATGTCGTCGACAACATGGGGGTGCACCCTGACCCTGATAAGATCCCAGCCGTCAAAGACTTTCCCCAGCCACGTCCTTGTAACGACGTCCGAAGCTTCTTAGGGCCATGATCCTACTTTCGTATATTCGTTGAAGGCTTCACCGACATTTCACGCCCCCTCACCGACCTCCTGATAAAAGACGTAACCTTCATCTGAGGACCCGACCAACCACAAGCGTTTTCCAACCTTATATTAAAGCTTACTACCACGCCAATCCTGGCACACATCGATGTGACTGCTCCCACTGAAGTCCGCACTAACGCCAGTTGCTACGGCATCTGCGCTATCCTCTCAGAGGCAATCCGGACAGCACCGTGTCATCGCCTACGCCTGCCGCCTCCTTTCTGCCCCGGGCCGGAATTACTTAATTACCGAACGCGAGTGCTTAGCATTTTTCTGGGGTGTTGTGAAATTGCACCCATATTTATACGGCCGCCCCTTTACAGTTGTCATTGACCACCATGCGTTGCGCTGGCTCTCTTCCTTGAAAGACCTTTCAGGACGGCTTGGTCGTTGTGCATTGAGTCTGCAGCAGTACGAGTACTGTGTACTCTACAAGTCTGGTCGCTTGCGCGCCGATGTCGACTGACTTTCTCGTTACCCCGTTGGCCCGTGTGACAATACTTGCACTGACAGTGAGGAAGTTCTGTGCTCTCTCTCTGCCCTCGCTAACATGGCCGAAGAACAGCGCCAAGATGCCGAGCTGCGCTCAATTATCGACCGCCTCCACACCGCCCCATTCAACCCTTCGATGCGGCGCTAAGTGCTCCGTGATGGAGTTTTATACCGCAGGAGCCTTGACCAAGCTGTCGCAGACCTCATCCTCGTAGTGCCCAAACACCTTCGCACTGCTTTCCTCCGAGAACTGCGTGATCTCCCCACTTCTGGTCCCTTGGGTGTCTCCCGTGCTTACGACCGCGCGCGCCGTTGATTCTTCTGGCCCCGCCTCTAGCTATGTACGCCGCTATGTTGCTGCCTGCGTCGAGTGCCAGCGCCGGAAACGCCCCACAACTCTGTCAGCCGGTCTGCTTCAGCCCATTGATGTCCCACGCATCCAACCATTCCATCCCGTCGGCTTAGACCTTTTCTGACCATTCCCGGAATCTACCTCGGGAAACAAATGGATGGCTGCTGCCACAGACTACGCTACTCGTTATGCGATCACGCGGCCAGTCCCCTCTAGTACTGCTACTGATGTTGCCGATTTTCTTTTGACCGACATCTGCTTACATTAGGGTGCTTCCCGTCAACTTCTTACCGAACGAGGCCGATGCTTTCTCACCAGAGTAGTCGCTGACATTCTTCGGTCATGCTCTACAAAACATAAGCTCACCACCGCCTACCACCCGCAGACAAACGGCCTCACTGAACGCCTCAACCGAACTCTTACCGATATGCTGGCTATGTACGTTTCTCAGGACATTCGCGACTGGGATATCGCTCTCCCCTATGTTACCTTCGCCTACAACTCCTCCCACCATGACACTGCCGGTTAAACCCCTTTTTATCTTTTGTACGGCCGCGAGCCCCTCCTACCTCTGGATCCGCTATCCGCATACGCCCACGACGCCATTGCTCGTGCTGACCGCACCCCCCCCCCCCCCCAACTCGCACGCTCCCGGCTGGCTTCTCGCTTCCCAGACCTCTCAGCAGGAATTCTACAACCGCCGTCATCGTATATGTTCTCCTTCCCTGGCTCCCTCGTACTGCTTTGGTCGCCATCTCGCAGTGTAGGGCTCTCTGAAAAACTTCTGCCCCGCTATATCGGCCCGTACCGCGCCCTGCGATAAGTCACCGCAGTTATCGTCGCGGAAATCTTGATAACAAGATAAATGAGTTTCACTTTCTGTGCAAGCCTCACCACGGCGCTTAATACAAAAATAGCAAGGGTATTGGAGGCAGCATCAAAGAAAGCGTCCAATTATAAGAAAAAACGGCAGGTTATGACTAACCTGCGTGTACAACACGGTACGTCTGAGCATGGTAGAACACACTGCTGCTTCTGCTGCCAGACGAATGAGGCAGTCGTTGCGTTGTCCGGCTTTTAAGCAGTCTTGAAGATGGGCGGGGCACGGAGCTTGTATCTGGCTGCGCTTGTCAGTACACTATCTTCGTGCAGCGGGCAGCATGATGCAGATCACTTGTGTCGTCGTCAGAGGAATATTGATGGCATACACTGAGTGTACAACATAGTACCTCTGCGCTCGGTGGAACACACTGCTGCTTCTGCTGCCAGAACGATTATTTTATTACAGGATGTAGTAAGGCTGACGCTTTGTGTTAACATAAATCTTTATGATGTGGTCGAACACCTTGCTCCCGCGGGATAAGTACCGCGTGCCAAGAATGGAGCAAATTTTTTCTTTTACAGCAGAAAAATTTTTGTGTGGACAATAAAAGGGTTCCGGCCGTAAACCAGAATTAACGGTGCATAGTTTTTCACTGCAGTGTACAAATAGACGGCGCAGTTCATCGTCCGTGCTGAGCTTGTAACTTGGGTGCTGCATTTGCAGTGCAAAATTACATGAGAGGTAAGCCCAGCGAAGCCATTAATGGCGACCCTGAAATCGCGCGCAAATAATTGCAGCCTCGGGACCAACTAAATAATGCGCTCAGGTAAGAACTGCACAGCCGTCAGCATCCTGCTTCCGAGTTCGCATTGTTTATGGTAAAATGTATCAAATAAAAGAGTTCCAGTGAACAAAGCTCAACATTGCTCAGTTTTCGTACTTCGATTTACGTTGTAAAAGAGGAAGAGAAGTATGTATGAAGAATGTACCATGTCTCCCTTGTTTGCAGTATGTTCACTCCGAGGATATTTTCTGTTATAATCCCATTTTGGAACTTAAGACTCAAGTTTTTCCACATCTTTGATGAGCCGATAGCACGCGTCCTGTTTTTAGGCGAATGTTTTATTCCATATCAAACGACTTCTGCTGACCTATCAAAGCCAGGCAGATTTAGCGACCCGCCTTGCGAATCCAAACTCATCACCGCCTCGGCTCCTTCATCTGGACAATTTTACCCTCCTTTCATCAAGAAAGGAACTCCGGCGCCGCACACGTGCTCTCATCCCTCCGTGTGCGGTAACCCTCCCCGCGGTCTTACCCGTGCACAGGAGGTTGCGCTTAGGAGGATCTGGGTCGGGGTTGCCCTGACACCAGCCATCACTCGGGAGTGGCCTCAGTACCGAGAATTGTTTCCCCGGCCAGGGTGTCCGATATGTAAACACGAGGACATTGAGGCCGACATTCATCACTTACTGTGGGACTGCCCAGCTCTCAAGCCTACAAGGATCTGGCACCTGATGGTAGCAGGTCTTCCACCAAGCAGCCCTGCTTCATATATTGCCTGGACGCAGGGGACCGTACCATCGTTCTCTACTGGACTTCATCAAATCAGCTAACCTTTTTTCATTCATTTAATTCTAGTATATCATTCATCACACCTTCACAAATCATTGATGCCCTGGGGCAATAAATTTCGCCTTAAAAAAACGACTTAAGTGAATTCAGGCGCTAAAAGTCTTTGATAACCTCCAGTAGACGACCGCGTACTATCAGAAACAACACAAAAAAATGCCAACGCGACAGTTAAAACGCGCAGATAAAGAATATAACTTAAGAGGTGGGAGCTCAAAACCAACCCCTCTATATAGCCTCCATTGATTAGGAGAAAGCATCTCACTCAGTGGAAACCTCAGCCGTCATTCAGTCTTTGCGGAATCTGTGTGTAGAAGCATCTTATATGGAAAACTGGAAAATACCTATAGCAGCTGCGCAGCTACCATATTCCTTCATGAGGTCGGCAATGAAATTCTAGTAATGAAGGGGTCAAACAGGGAGACATTATCTTGCAAATGGTATTCACTGCCTGTTTACAGCAAGTATTCCGAGGCTTAAATTGGGAACAGTTTGGGATCAGAGTCAATGGAGAATTCCTATACAACCTGCGAGTTCTTTACGATATTGCCTTGTTGAGTCGCTCAGGAGATGAACTGCAAAGCATGATGAATGAATTAGGCAGGCAGAGCAGAAGGGTGGGTCAAAAAATTAACATGCAGATAACGAAAGTAATGTTCAACAGTCTAGCAAGAGAACAGCACTTCATAAGCGGTAGCGAGGTACTGCAAGTGGTAAGGGAGTGCATCTACTTAGAGCAGGTAGTGACCGCTTATCCGGATCATGGAAGGGAATTAACTAGAATAAGAATGCGGTGGAACGCATATGGCAGGTCCTCTCAGATAATGAATGGCAGTTTTTCATGATCCCCCCAGAAAAAAATATAAAACAGCTCTATCTTAACGGTACTTACCTAACGGGCAGAAATGCGGAGGCAGACGAATAGGGTTCAGAATAAGTTAAGGACAACGCAGCGAGATATGGAAAAAAATGATAGGTGTAACATCAAGAGACCGGAAGCAGGCAGATGTGTGAGGGAACAAACGCGCATTAATGACATCCTAGTCGAAATCAAGAGGAGGAAATGGGCATGTAATGCGAAGGAAAGATAACCGCTGGTCTTTAGGGGAACGGAGTGGATTCCAAGACAAGGCAAACGTAGCGGTGGACGGCAGAAAGTTAGGTGGGCAGATGATATCAAGACGTTTGAGGTCATACGGTGGTCGCAGCTGGCAAAGTACTGGGTCAATTGGAGAGACATGGGAGAGGCCTTTGCCCTGCAGTAGTCGGAGGCACGCTGATGATGATGAATTTCACTTCTAGTGCATGAAGGCTCTTTCAGAGAAGTTAATAAAATGCCTCCAGGAGCTACTAAGCATGTGTACTTGTGCTCTCATGTTCATTTTGCATTGTTTGCAGGTAGCGCCTGGAAATGCCCCTTACGCGAACCTTTTAGTAATGAAAGAATTGCAGAAGTGGAGTCAGAGATGCCGCGAAGGGAAAGGAAACGGGTGAATAATGCTACAGAAAGAGCGCCCGCTTCCTAATTACGGTTTTATGTAATAGTTGACTACAGTCGCTTGAAGTAGAATTCCTGCAGGCCGACAAAACTTGCTGGATGCTCTCGTGGTGTTTTCATTTGAAAGCATTCCAGAAAATTTGATCCGAAACGTGCTATATCGTTTCTGATGTATCGGACGAATAGCCAGTACGTCGCCGCGATTTTTCACCAGACATACGAAGCCCTTCTCCACGTCCGATCAAGATTGTGTACATTGTTATTTCCTGCCCTACGGCGCATAAAAGCTATAACAACTTATCGATTTCGCCCCCTACACTTTCTTAAGAAACGTCTTGCGTTCTAAAAACATTGTTTTCAAATATTGTTACATTTTTCTGGCTCAACCGGTTTTCGCCAGAACACAAATTTGACCTTCCTTGCCCACCTGAAGATACACGTCACTCTTCGTATCAGGAGGTCTGCCGTTCATATTGAGAGACACCTTATTTGTAGCCTTATAAATAAAACGTCTCGTTACAGTATTTCCTCTCCCAAATTACCCGATGTCGTCAAGTAACATCCGAACTACACCCAACCATTTCTACGTGTGGATCTGGATTTGAAACTTGCATCTCAATTCTGTGCCCAGCATGCATGCAGTTGGCCTTCTCGAGGATGCACCGCGCGTCTCCTAAAACGTTGACCGAGGTAAAAGAATGGGATGATGTTTCAGCGAAAATGTCAGGCCGAGCAGAGCAAGTCGTCCTGAATGGTATAGCAGCCTCGGTGCTCGCTTCACTTGTTGATTGAAGCGTAGTTTTCAAAAAAGTTCTTTTCTTCCAGTACGCCCCATATTCATTCCCCAAACAAATCATACAGAGTATTCCAAGCAAATTGGATATGGTACAGACATCTTCGTTCTCAATTCACTCCTCGTTAAGGAGATACGTCTGCTATAGTCTTTTTGTTCCAAATCCAATAGGCCTGAGAACCAACCTAAGGCGCAGTGTGTATCGTCACAGTGCTGCACTAAATAAGTGGTAGGTGTGCCCGTCACGGCGTGTTGTGTTGAGTAGCTGGGCTTAAGCAGAACAGACTTGTCACCCCGATGTTTAATAGGAATTTATAGAAATGACTCTGAGGCTTCATAAAGGATTCATTCAGGCCGAGGATGAAATAAATGCTGCGCCTTTTCCGAAGATTCATCTGCAGCTACAATATAAGGGGCACGTCACTCTTAGGTTACGAAGTTTGGCACCTCCTACCCCTTGAGCACAGGCCCAACCAGGTCTACAAGGAACGCATGAAGATAGAACCGCATCGTTCTCCCCTCCCCTAATCACACACACGCCTAACCATGCATGAAGCTCAATGTCAACAAGGGCAAACTCTGCAGGCCTCCTGCCATTGCACAAAATATGGCCTCAGAATTATGTCGACAAAAGGTGTGTCAAAGTTGGCGTCGAAAGCCTAGCTGCCTAAACAAAAACTGCTATGCAGCTGACTACCAGTGAGGAAATGCCAGCACTAAACGTGCCGATACCTCTTCCCCCACCGACATAGAGCAGTCACTGCAAAGACTGCACGAGCCATGCTGATCACATGACTGGACATCTATGCTACGTTCCTTGGTTTGCAAGCAACTGAGACCCCCCAAGTCCGCTGATGTAGGGTGCTTTGGACAGTGTTTCCGTAACGCATATATGTAAAAAGTATAGGCCGTTCCGTTTTGTGGCATATTATATTGCTTCTGGTTGGGTTGTTTCGGTTAGCTATTTCCGACGTCCCTTTAGCCTTGATAAACAAACGCATTTGCCTGTATTCGTTTTCATTTCTTTTTTCTTATTTTTCAGGCAGCACTGCTGTTTTCTAAGGAGTCTTCTAATTGTCTTTCGGCTTATTTATGTTTCTCTTCCCTTCGTCCCACAAAGTCTGGCCGCTTCACGTTATCTTCAAAGAATGAGTGACGATTTAGCGTGGTTAGGCCAAATCTAAATTGAGTGCACTCGCTCTTTGGTTTTCATTTCGATTAGGGTTCGAGGCTTGGTTTAAGAGGGCACTGCCATAAAGATGAATTCTGGATCCATTGCGCATGGTAGGCAGTTGAAGACGACGACATCCGAAGCACAGAGTGAGACACTCAATTAAACACGCGGGATGTTCGGCTGTGGCAGTGATTGGCTGCGGAATGGTTGGTGCGTGTAGCTTTTTACTACTGAACAGCACTAACAGACGGGACGTAAAAAAAGAGTGCAGGCACATGTGCTGTCTGTGTCACACACACAAAGTTACTCCGGTCGAATGCATCAGCGAGCGAAGTTGATATCGGCGCCGCCGCGTGTTTGAAACCCATTCGCGGCCCTAGAATGCTTTGCAATTCAATCCCGGGCATAGAGTTTCGCAGTAATGTGGTTTGCACAGTTGGCTACAAAGCCTGCAGGGAGTCTGCCCAACACTCCATGGGCAGGTTCCCACCTTCAAGAGGCTTCGCACCAGCTAACATCGACGAAAAGGGGTTTATTGGTCCTAAAAGAACCAAACACTGAACGGTATTTGCCCGTAGGCGGTCATTCCGGAGCCAGCCAGCCAACAGCGCGCGCTCAGCGATAGCGCTGCCGCTACCGCATCGACACATATCTTCATCCTTAGAATAGCCCCGGAGAGGAATGGAGCCATGGTGACAACTCAAGGCGTAGTGCACATCACGGGGTCACGATAAGTCTTCAGGCGGCTAACGTGACTCCCCGCGGTGGCTCAGTTCGGGCGCTCGGCTACTGAGTCGGAGTACCCGGGTTCGAACCCGACGGCGGCGGCCATGTTTCGATGGAGCCGGAACACTCAGGTGACCGTGTGCTGTGCGATGCCAGTGCATGCTACAGGTCCCCAGGTTGTCGAAATTATTCCGGAGCCCTTCACAACGGCACCTCTTTCCTCCTTTCTTCTCTCAGTCCCTCCTTTATCCCTTCCCTTACGGCGTGGTTCAGGTGTCCGCCGATATGTGAGACATGTACTGCACCATTTCCTTTCCCCAAAAACCAATTTTCATTTTATTTTTTCTAACGCAAACCGCTTTACGGCCATAACGTCGGAAATCACAGGAGGATGTCAACGGTTCGATGACATAGTTCACAGAGGATGCTTGAGACACAAAACGGTAAGGTCTGTGATATTTGGCGAGGAATTTGGACGACAGGCCAGCAGTGCCAGAAAAGACCCAAACAAGTGAGCCGGCAGGTAGTGTTACGTGGGTTTGAACAGAATCACGGTGCACTTTCTGTCGATTATGATCATCAGTATTGAGAGAATCGGCGAGTTGGCGGCATTCCTCCACAAACTTTGATATTTAGGAGGCATGCGTCTAGCGTGATGCATCAGGATGGTAGAGGAGAATCCGCCTTTTTCACGACGCGACTGCGCATGCCCCCATTCCTGGCGGCGGTGTCGCGAAACATATTGGAAGGGTCGCTCGCTCCACTCGAGACCGGTCGTGGAATGGTAAACAAACCGGCTTCCTACGCGGGGTGCGTTGCTGCAGCCGTCGGGCGTTCAGCGCGACGCATTTGGCGATACCTACGAAATGTGTTGCATACGGCAGCAATGCCCAATACGTAAAGGGAAGTAAACTCGGATTTTTTCGCTTTCCGAGCGCTTCCCGGGACAGCCTTCGACGCAAGCGTGGATAAAAGCAGTTCGCCGGCTCGACGATCGTGCCGCCCTTGGGCACCGTCAAGCACGTCAAGACTGTGCGGGAATCACTTTGTGACAGGTACGGACGAGGTACTGCGGTTAAATGCGTGTGCAGTCTATCACGAAGTGTTTTATTCATGAGCAGGAAGGCCTCGAATGTCACCGCGGCACCCAGACTTCATTCCGGCGCTTTTTGCTTTCTCAAGCAAGACGGCCAAATGGGCAAATGATGTGAGCCGCTTTCAACGCGCGATGGAGCGGACAACGAAAAAGAAGCTACGAGAGCATTCACGCATGGTGCTAAAATTTTGTCATAATCTCCTATGGAAATTTCCTTGTTTATGCCACTACACCCTGGCCAATCCCCCGGTGTGGGTATGTGCCATGTATTAAGAGGCAGAAGAAGAAGAAGTCTCGTTATGCGTGTGTTCGCAGCAGCAGCAGGTATCTCGGCCACGAGCACGCACAACAACTTTTTTTTCATCATTCTTTCCCCGGACTGCTAGCGACAGGAACGGCCTTCCCCATGAACTTGCTGCCATCACATGCCAAAGTATGTTTCTTAACCAAATTACGCGTTTGCTTGCATCACGATAATCATTTTTTTTTGTATAACTCGTTCAATTTTTGTGTACTTTTCCTGTTGTTAATCTATATGTGTCCCACCCCTTATGTAATACCCTCACACGAGGGTCTTTAAGGAAATAAAGTGAATTGGAGTGAAGTTCGCATCATATCCATGATGAAGAGCTCTGTGTGGTATCGCCGGAATGGATTAATGTGCACCTTTCGCGCTCGTCTTTATGGACGCGCATGCTTGTTTAACCTATGCAGCGGTGTGTTGTGGGAAAATACAGTGAAATGCTAGCAGAACTGCTTTGTTGCGAGTACGCTTGTGCTTTTATAGCTCGTGTAGCTATTCGGCAGCGCTTGAGCACAACGATTGCTTGTGGAAACTGTTGTCCCCAGTCGCTTTCTGTACTACGGCGTGCACGATGTAGTATCCATCTTTCATGAATGGCAGGCATATACAGCAGAAAACGCCAACCTCACTGATCGGGGATATTTCATTGAACATTATGTTCCGAATGTAGCCTTCATCTCTGAAGCGGCGGCCCTTGCTAGCTGGTGTTCGCATCGCATGCCGGATGATCGAAGATACTGAAGAATTTGCTCTTCGGTGAGCACTGCAGCCTGCCTCGGACTTCGCACCAAGCCATCAGTCAACCCTAGAAATCCTCCAGGTCTCAGGTGCTGCCCAGGACACGCAATCGTTGATAGATTCCAACAAAACGTGCCCCGCAGTGGCACTCAGTCCGGCCGGGTTGGGCGCACAGTATCCTACCAGTGAGCTTCCAGCGTTGTACGCGAGGTGGCAGCACAGGAAAATGAAAAGGGCGGATTGTATCAATCATGCATGTAGGTTCGCGTCCGTAAAGAATAAAAAAAAAAACAGAGAATATCCGGTGGTACACTAGACGGTGGTATTGTAGGCTTACGTATACGACATAAGAATTAGAATGGTCGGGACTTATATATATATTTGCGTGCAATAAGAAAGGAAAAAATCTTCTTGCACAAAATTGAGATTTTTCGTGTTAATTCTTGAATAAATTGTACAATCGGTTTTTGATATTATACGCAAAGAGCAAAACCAGTTATAAAGCAAGAGCAAACTTTTCCTGTCCCTTATTTATGCAGTAATCAATCAATGAATGCTCGAACCCAGTTCTCTTACGTATTACTCTACTACTGTGCATGGTCGACGTGTCGGAGAGCCCTCGGTTACACCATGACACCCTTAGTCTGAGGATGGGACGCCGTGTAAGTTCTGTGAACAGTGCGCCTGAACCACCTCTGATAAAAGCAAGCGTTGCGGCCGCTCAGAAGCTCTGAGGGCTGCAGTGGCGGGTAACGAGCTGTCGGAGATGAAGAAAGGCACATCTCTGATTGTAGCCGCCAGACGAGCCACCGTTTTGGCATAGCGCGTGAAATGGTCAATGGCGACGATAATCCAACTCTTACCACAATTGGAAGACGCCAGGGGCCCCTAAAGGTGGATGCCCACGATGTCACAGCGTCGGGCACGGCAAGGTAATGGTTGCGACGGGCCTTAAAAGGCGCTGCAGGAGGAACTTGTGACGTTCACAGTCAAGGTATGAGTGAATCCACGTGTGTAAAGAGCTGCACATTCCACGCCAGTAGTACCCCTACCGAAAATAAGTGTACGTTTTCAGAACACCGTCATAAGAACTCTGTTGGTTGGCAGGGAAAGACGCGCAGACTTCGGCTCGTAGCTGGCAAGGAAATAACGAGGAGCCATTTTCGACCGCCGGGCACGTAATTACGGCAATAGAGTAGACCGTCGAGCAGAGTGAAGTGGCGGACTTGACGTTGAAGCGATCGACAGGTTGCTGCCGTAGGGAGGACGGACAGAGGGTGCTCGAGAGATGTAATCCATGTGTTCTAACGCTCTTCCACAATCATGTTTGATGGGTGCAACGCGGACAGCATGGGGTCAATGGTGGAAGAGGTCCCAGTGCCCGAAGGCAAATGGAGGGCGGGAGACGACGTCAGCATCAGAGTGCTTGCGTACGAAGCGGTAGACGACTCGAATGTCGTACTCCTGAAAGGCCAAGGATTCTTCAAAGACGACAACCAGCATAAAGCGAGATAATCGGTGACTACGTCGAATAGGCGACCGTAGTGGCATGATGGAAACTTGATTATTGTCCACAGAATGGCCAAACATGCTTTTTCTTTGACGGAGTAATTGATCTCGGCCTGATACTGCGAAGGAAAGTGACAGGTTCTAGGGGCGAACGAAAAATTACGAGGGAGTAGAGCAAAGGCGTCGTGGTTTGGTCGCGTGGTGAGGCGTACATGACAGATACAAGGACAAGACTACAAGGACGTAGGCAAGCTGTGACATTTCCAGCTACATTCAGGCGTTGCTCCATATAGGCTGCTGATAACAGCTCTTTGAAGTGATGAAATTTAGACAATGTTTACTTTCTCCGCAGTATATTCATAGAGCCCTGGGAGTCTACTCCTGGCGCCATGTTGTAGCGGTCAAGTGATGCGGGCTCTTCGCCGGTAGGCCACTGTTTCAAACACAGCCATCGGTGCGGCTTGTGAGACCCACGTTGCTCTTCAAGAGCAACCTCTCGCTACCAACGAGTAATTTAACTGCCACCTGCCACGGTGGGCAGTTTGCTCACAATCCAGTGTGTAGCTTGTTATGACATTGCAAGGTGCCGTTACCTAGGTTGGGTCGCCTGCCACCTGGGTTTCTTCTTTGGGAATTTTTCGCGCACGTGACTGTCACCGCCGCTGATGACGACGTCGGGCCTTCCGCTGAACGGGACCTTTAACACATTTAGTATAAGAATAAGTGGTTGTTTATTGCAAAGACCAGCAACGAGACCGCCATGAGAGCTAATTCCCTGGCCTGTTTGTGCGAATTAAAAAAAGAGTAGGCATCGTATTATACTTCGTACCGACAAGGTTAAAGGAGGTGCCAGTACGTAGAAACACATCACCGATACGTCAGATAAGCCTCGAGACCTGACCAGTGCGGTCGCGTGGGCAACGAAGGAATGTCCCAATTGTGGTTAAAAGATGATGTACAGTTTATTTCATTTGAATATTTTCTTCTTTCAAATGATGCACTAGACGTTAGGATAGGCCGGTCACCGCGGGATGTTCGCCTACGAGCGCTAAATAATATGTGCTAGGATTCCTCCTTGGTGCTGTTTCGGTTTCATCAACCGAAAAATCGCTTTGACATGTAGTTGGTGTTTAGGTCACGTGATGCAGGTAAAAGCTGCTCTATAATAGGAGTCCTTAGTTGAGAGAGGGCAGAGAGATGGTTTTGTTGGCGCACACAAAGTGAACGAGGGAAGGGAAAGCCTCAGAGTGCTTAACAATGTTTTGATTAGGGGAGGCTTGTCGAAACATTGATAAGCACCCTGAGGCTTTCGCCTCCTTTGTCCATTTTTCGCTGTGCTATACAATCGGTGATACGTAGTTTTATTTCAGTGCAGCACTTAAGGCAGCCTAATTCAAAGGCTGGAATGGCAACAAACGACATATCAGGAGCCATACCCCACTTTTTTTTCGCCTCACGTTACCTAAACTGCAGTGCACGTTCCTGTCACCGATCGGTTAATGAAGCGGAAACAGAAGGCGCCAAGAAAAAATTTAGTTATAAATTAATTCATAGCCTTAGTCGAATACTAGAAGGGAAGCGATATATACTGTCGTCTAACGCATCCTTTAAAAGAAGAAAAGGTGCACGTATAAATTTTCTGCCTATACTCCTTAAGATTCTCCCACAACGGCGTTGTTTGCAGAGAGTCCATTAAAGGGGCTAACGTTGGTTTTTCGCGCTGATCTATGCGGCGCACGGATGTGCAGGAGATCTGCCACCGGCTGTCTACACAGGGCTCATGGTTGACAAAGACGGCGTCCGCGAGCAGAACGTAGGCATAGAAGAGGAAAAAGGAGCGGAGACACACTGGAGGAAGAATCTGCGGCAGCCATGGCCCGCTTTGCACCCGCTGCCTCTTCCCGCACCTCGCTGTCAGAGGACACCGCCGAGATTATGTCCTCCTGGCTACGCCATGTCTCCACCCGCCGACCAGCGCGCACGGAGGTTCCTCGCCCAAGCCGTGCCTCGAGGAGCAGCGACTGGGATGACCACCGCCGCCCGTGCCGCCTGGACTGTCGATACCCGATGTACATCCAGAATGGTAAGATTGTCAAAGGAATATTAAGGGAATCTCGCCTTTCTATGGAAAACGTGCTTCTCCATCGCGCTCTAATCAACAGCATTGGGGGCTTCAGCCATGTTTGGTTCAACTTTAAATTGCACTCTGCGGCAGTTTGTCTACTTTTGCTATGCATATTTTAGCTCATACCCATAAATTTTCGGCACACGTTTTTGTCAATGGCAAGTTCCTTAGGAACGCAAATTTTTCGCGTATCGTAAGATTGCACCATAGCAGTAATTGCATCCGCAGAGCCTTCCCCGGGAAGCATGTAGTTTTCTCTTTTTTTGTCAAAAACGCACCCCTTATATTTTCTATGGCAGCCTTAACAACTCGGTGGGATTGCAGGACGAACCTTATAAGCAATATTTTGATACATATCGGAAGATTAGACCATTCCCAGCAATATGTTCCTAATAGTTTCTTAAAATGTTCCACAGTGTACTCAAGATTAAAACGGATGTCCAATAAACTGGACTTGCATGGTACTGCTGCCCTCTTACTGTTGTCTGGCGGCAGTTGTTCTATAGGTACTTGTGAACTGTTAATTATGGGGGTCATACTAGCCTCTAGCATCTTCCAAAAGAGCTAGAAAGTAAGCATTTGCATAAAAGTGTTTTAGCATTCGTTGACGAAGCCAGCGGGTGACGAGGGGTTGCTTCGAGAGTAAACATATTGCAGGAGACCCAGCGTTAACAGCAGGACATCACCTCTTGCACCATCAAATTCACACCACATGTTCAAAAATAAGAACACATTTGCGCTCATCCTACTGATAGTGACCAATTTTTTGAGCGGGACACCGTTTATGAACGCATTTTTTTCATATAATGTAAGATTTCACTAAAACAATAAATATTTCTGCAGATCACCCGCCAGCAGTCTTGAATTTTTTTCTATTCACGTTTTTGCTATCGTCAAAAGTGTTCCCCATTGTTTTGTTTTTTTATGGCAGTCTTAACTGTTCGATTTTGCTACATACCATAAGAATGGACAATCACTTTCAATGTTGCCATAAAAGATCTTACAATTTTGCAATTTTCAAAATTTTTGTCGTAAATTGCTGGACTTTGCTCAGTTTTTTATTTTTCACAAAGTCAAAAAACAAGAGCCATTTACGTAAAGTTCTTATGTCGCCTAACGTTAGAGTGCTGACAGAGAAAGGACCCGGCCATGACATCTCTAAGTAAAATACATTCGTCGCGACATGGCACTCTTCGACACGGCAGCATTACACAGAACTACCAGTCTTGGTGAGCAGTAGACTTGGTCAGAGCACTGCTCCCTCTAATTGAGGCGAAGACAGGATTTACTGGCCGCTCTTTCACGAACATCAACGGAGCCTTTCACAAAGGTTGCGCTGCCATTCACGTATTGAGCACGCAAGGACAATTTGCGCCTAGATGGCTTACGAAAAATGCCCTGTGTGCTATTTTTGAACGCCTGAAAAGAGGAACCGCACATTAAGAAAAGAGTAAATAGTAAAATGGGGAAAATCTGTTAATAACAAAAAGGGTAACCTGCAGTTTAGAAATAGACCTCTTTGCTATCCGTTTCTTAGGCATCGCTCTCAGATCACCGTCGTTGACCACTCCAGTAACCGTCTACAAATTACACCGATTCTGTCAGGAGCAACTCCCCTCGGTCTCTTGCTATTCGCATTCTACATTAGACACTGTTAGCATACCGGAGATTTATTAGCGTAGACGTACACTCACTTACCGGATGTCTCAGGGGCACGCGCCTGGCTGCGCCGCTACCGCTGCGCATACATATACATATATATGAAGTGGGGTATGTATGTATATATATATATATAAGTGTGGTACGAAGTACAAACATATAATACACAGAAGATTAAAAACGTATCACACACGTGACTAGAACGCGAATGTCGGTCACAATGGCTGAACGGGAGGGCTACGTTGCGTAATTTAGTGCGTTAACAATGTTATCTACAGAATGCGATGACAGATGATTAAACCTGTCATGCCTACAGTGCAAAGATGAGAAACCAGAATTACTGGACAGCAAAAACTTAAGAAGCCAGAAGTAGCACACTCTAAAAACACTAAAAATGCGGTCACTAAAAAACACAGGTCACGATAAAGCAGCATAAAGGTAACAATATTAGCTTTTATTATATCCTGACAAAATAACTCACGAAACTATCTGCCTGTTCTGTCCGAGCACAAAAAAAGAATAACAAGCATACCCGTGCGGTGATGAAAAAAAGGAACGTAGCTAAATTTTAGCTATATGATGGAGCAGCAAGTTAAACATACAGGTGCGATGAAACGCAAACGCGGGGTGTGGTATACATGGGTTTGTAGGAAACCGAATTTTTGAAAAGCCGGTCATTAGTACCATTTTACTAGAGGCGTTACATTGATGACATATTTCTTATTTGGCCCCATGGCGAAGACGAACTGCTTTCATTTATAGCCGATTTCAACAACCTGCATCATTCTATATCATTTTCCCATACATACTCTAGATGTAAAGTGAATTTTCTTGACGTCAGTGTTTCGCTTCACGAAGACAGATTGACTACAACGGTGTACCGAAAACCTACTGACCGCCAGCAATATTTGCACTTTGATAGTAAACATGTCAAACATATTAAAACCAGCATCCCCTAAAGTCAAACACTTCGGTTCAAACGTACCTGCTCGAAACAATCTGACTTTAAAAGCAACTGTGCCACACTTCGTAGCGCGCTCATTAAAGCAAAATTACCGCCCTCAGGTGATCGATGACGCCATAGAGCGCGCAGATACACAATCCCGAAGGATTCTACTCGCTAAAGAAAAACCAGATAATTCCCACTCGAATACCAACCTTGTCCTCACGCATCCTGCATACGCACCAAATGTTTCGGCAATCTTAAAAAAGCACTATAATATTCTCATGCAAAGTGTTCGCCTGAAGGAAATATTCGTAGAGCCAACAAGGGCTTTTTATAGAAGATCGAGAAATCTACGGGACATACTAACTTCTTCAAAAACTAGTGCTCCGAAACCCATAGGCTGCCACCCTTGCAACAGGAGCTCCAGTAAAGTTTGTCCGCATATGACTACGTATCAGAGCGTTAGCAGTACGGGTTCTGCCTTTCATTTAAAAATTCAGGGTGACTTCACCTGCGATAGTGCGAACGTCATTTACCTACTCCAGTGTACCATATGTAACCTTCAGTATGTAGGCCAGACAGAAACCCCCTTTAGATTACGCTTCAATAACCACAGAGCCCATGTTAAGTCCCTCCCAAACCTGCCCCTATCAAGACATGTTCAGCTCCCAGGTCATTCATTTGATCACATTACAGCTACTATTCTGGAATCTGCATTGAAATCTAATCACGACCGAGAAATTAGATAGTATTTCCTGATCTATAAGTTTAATACAGTATCTTCTGGTTTGAACGAAAGCACGGGGAAATTAAGCACCCTACCAGTTCAAACACCCTGATATCCACCGATGTTAATGGCTATTCTGTTCGTGCTTTTTCTCCATGTATACCACACCCCGCGTTTGCGTTTCATTGCACCTGTATATTTAACTTGCTGCTCCATCATATAGCTAAAATTTTGCTACGTTCATCTTTTTACGTCACCGCACGGGTATGCTTGTTATTTAATCTTTTCTTCTGCTCGGACACAACAGGCAGATAGCGTCATGAGTTACTTTGTCAGGATGTAATAAAAGCTGATAATGTTACCGTTTATGCTGCTTTATCGTGACCTGTGTTTTTTAGTTACCGTATTTTTTAGTGTTTTTAGAGTGTGCAACTTCTGGCTTCTTAAGTTTTTGCTGTCCAATAATTCTGGTTCCTCATCTTTGCACTCTAGGCATGACACGTTTAATCATCTGTCATCGCATTCTGTAGCTAAGATTGTTAACGCACTAAATTTCGCAACGTAGCCCTCCCGTTCAGCTATTGTGACCCACATTCGCGTTCTAGTCACGTGTGTGATACGTTTTTAATCTGTGCTTTATATGTTTGTAATTTTTTTTGCACCCTCCATCATATTCTGTGTCCTCTGTTCCTATTCTGTTATTCTGATGAAGGCCGTTCCACGGCTGGAACGTCAAATACATTGTTTCAAACGTTGGTCTCTGTTTATTCACTACTATTGACCGTGCCAAGAAGTCTTTTTCCCTTTTTCCCTGAATTATATATATATATATATATATATATATATATATATATATATATATATATATATATATATATATATATATATATATCGCCGTATCGCAGTTGGTAAGAGCACCGGACGCGATATTCGGAGGTCGTGGGTTCGGATCCCACCGGCGGCATGGTTGTTTTTTCTGCTGCGTTATAAGTAATTTTTTCTTTAAGCGATTTATTAATCTAAGTACTATAATATCCCACTGATAAGCACAACGCATTAAAAAAATAATAACGTTCCCCAATGCACCTTGGTTTCGGTGACTGTTGGTTTCCTTCATAAGTTTGTGAAACGGGCCCCTCATTTATTTTACCTTGTCTGCTAATAGCTTAACGAGGCTCTCGGTTCTGGCAGTCTTGATGCCACAGGTTGCTTAAGAGGGCTCTCGCACAGTTTCCGCCCTCGCCGTTAGATGACATTCCACGTCACACTCGCGGTAGTACAGGACGTGCTACGTCCGCCGCTCTGGTCGAGGGTGGCGCTGGTGAACACTCTCAAGGTTCGCGTACACCAAATAAACATAAATACCCACGAGAGCAGCAGACTGGACAGCCTTCGCCGTAGCTCAGTTGGTAAGAGCACCGGACGCGATATTCAGAAGTCGTGGGTTCGGATCCCACCGGCGGCATGGTTGTTTTTTCTGCTGCTTTATAAGTAATTTTCTTTAAGCGATTTACTAATCTAAGTAATATTATCCCAATGATAAGCACAACCCATTAAAAAAAATTACGTTTGTTGGCTCCCTTCATAAGTATATATATATATATATATATATATATATATATATATATATATATATATATATATATATATATATATATATATATATATATATATATATATATATATATATACAAAGATGCAGTACTATTACAGCTGGTTTATGGAGTTTAACGTCCTAAAGCGACTCAAGCCATATCTAAGCGACGCCGTGACATCGCAGAGTACACGAGCCTCTAGAATTTCGCCTCCATCGGAATTCTACCGCCCCGGTCGGGATCGAACCCGCATCTTCTTTCGGATCAGCAGCCGAGCGCCATAACTCCACAGCCACCGCTGCGGCACTAATATAGTGCCTTATTCAGCACAAGCAGAGCAGTAAAGAACGACGCTATTCCTACACACCTCATACAAGCACCAGTAGCAGTATTTCTTCTCTGAAAGTACAGTCTGAATTGCCAAGCCGTTGCCACAGATCCTGAATTTCCGTCTTGTGTTTGATTACAGCTTCTATTACCTCCCGGGTTCGATCCCGACTGCGGCGGCTTCGTTTTTATGGAGGCAAACTGCTAAGGCGCCCCGCCCCGTGTACTGTGCGATGTCAGCGCACGTTAAATATCCCCAGGTGGTCGAAATTATTCTGGAGCCCTCCACTACGGCACCTCTTTCTTCTTTCACGCCCTCCTTTATCGCTTACCTTACGGCGCGGTTCAGGTGTCCAACGATATATGAGAGAGATACTGCGCCATTTCCTTTCCCCTAAAACCAATTTAAAAATAATTACCTTCCGTGTTGGTGTCGTAAGCCTACGTGCGCGGGATATAATCCAGGTCGGGTGGAGGGAGGGCGCATTTCTATGGACATAAATTTGACAACACTACCGCCCGCTGCACACCACAAAGGCTCTTTGTTATACTCTATATTTATCCGAGCAGCAACAGACCTGCAACGACCCTCCCACTAATCCACAGCTATTATTTGGCTATCAGCCTTCATAGTCAAAGCAAGAACTCAGCTTTCGTCATGGAAACGAATTGTTTATTAACTAATTTGAATTATAACCCCACCGTCTGTAAGCCTTACCCCTTGTCTTCCAAAACATGGTGTATGAGGAAATAAACAAATTAAAGTTAAGGGACTCCTGCCAAGCTTAATTTTGTCACGATTACAGTGGAATTTCCTTATCTTCAGTAAAGCACACCATGCAGCATATTTCAGCGAAGCGTTGCTTGATTATCTATGTGTTATTTGTTATTTTTTATTTATTACCTCAAAGGCCCCTGGTATGGGTCATTACATGAGGGATGGGCATGGCAGTTAAAAAACAATGGTCTTGATAGTGTTCTTAAAATGGATGGCGTTGATATTATGCACGGCGTCCTGTGGTAGACCATTCCATTCCCAGGATGGCGTGCGATAAAAGATCAAGAATTAGCCGTAGTTTTTGCGGTGGGGGCGTAGGCGGCCTTATGGTGACTAATACAACTTGAGAGGCGATAAGCAGGTGATATGACGGATTCTCCTAAAGATGAATGATAAAACATATGAAAAAGGCACAGTCGAGAAATATTTCGTCGCGTTTTAAAGCAGACACGCTAGTGTAGTATGAATAATGAGAATAAATAAAGCCGATAGCACGATTTTGTATATTTTTATAAGATTAAAGAGAGGTTAGACTGGTGAGGATCCCATAATGCTGATGCGTATTCTTTAAGGCGGGCAAAAGTTATGCATGCTAATGATTTGAAGTATGAGGTAGCAAATCGTAGATTGCGCCGTATGAATCCAAGGGTGTTATTAGCCTCGTTAGCGATGTTCATGATATGAGATCGCCATGTTAGCTTTTTCGTTACAGTAATACCCAAGTACTTACAGGAAGACGGCAGCAGTCCGTTTTATCATTGTTGGCTAAGCGAGCCAAGGTTCCGTTCGGGAACCACAGTGATTGCACGCGTCATGTTCAACGATGTTTCAGGTCGTTGCGGGTGTAATAAGTATCGCGAGAGTTGTTTGCCATATATAAATTTAGCGTGCTTAAGAAAGGCAGCCATTATGCTCTTAAACCACCGCCTTGAGCAATTGCTGCTTCTGGTCCCGCCGCGTTGTTTGCGTCAGCGGGCAGGAGTTGGCTGAGTAAACAGTGTGAGTTCAACGCCAGCCTACCGTCTCCCGTCCACGCTTGTGTCCATGCACCATGCGAGCCACGTGACAATATATCGTTTTAGAGAAGGACATTCCTTTCTGAAACAGGCGCCAGGAAGACGGTGGCTGGAAATATACCTGGTGTTTCATAGAGGCCGGTCACTAATATGTAAAAACAGGGTTTTCGAGGTAAATAGAAGCTTTTTGTAGCACACTAATACCAGTGAAGAGATTCACAAAATCATAATATTTAATGTTTTTCTTTTAGCTATAGGCACTTGATTGCAATTATACTTGTAGCCGGCTGTTAGTAATAGCCATATCAGTTTTACAATTTCGAAAACGCGACTACCCTCGCCGCTATGGCTCGAGTAATTTTGGCTTTATCATGCGAAAATACACGCGCTTTGGAAAAGCATGCAGGCAGAGCAACCCCTCCAGTGCACATAACTAAGTTGAAATAGCCAGATTTTGTCGAGCCACAGTGCCGAGGGTAGTCGCGTTTTCGCAATCTTAAACATTGATCTGGCTATTACTAAAGGCTGGCTACAGATCTGTTATTGGAATCAGGTACCTGACGGCAATAGGTAAAAATTTACTATTTGAATTTAATTACTCACTTTACTAGTAAACATGATTCGTCTGTTTTCTGGCGTCAGCCAACACTGGTATTAGTAAGCCGCAAAATGCTTCTATCTACCTCAAAAAACATTTTTTTAAGAATTAGTCATCGGCTTTGCTGAAACACCTGGTATAGGGACGGTCGTCAGCTAATCACCGGAGCATGGGGAGAGAGTAAATGGATGTAGACGAGAGCGGGACAGTTATCCGCGCTTCCTGCTAGGTGTTCTTTGAGGACTCTTCTGTCGTAGTCTTCCTTGGAATTTGAAGATCGATAATGCGACAACGCGTAAGGAAGGCAAATATTTTTAAGACAAGAATTAATGCTGCTAAATATGAAGCAATCATCACCTTTTGGTCGAACTAAATCCTCACTGGCTCGGCACAGAGGTTATAGCCGCTAAAAAACTATCGTGGTACATACTTGTCGGCCTTCTCTTCCTTCATTTTTTCTGAAAAGTTTTTATTGCGGAAGCAATACTGCTCGAGGTTTCCGCTCTTGGCCGTCGTCCCGGAGAATCCACCATTGACCTTTAGCGTGACCTATGTGTGACGTCATACCAGCTGTGGAAAAGCGGGGCCCCAACTCGGGTCGTCGCGATCGTCCCAGCGAATCCTCCATGCTGCAGCTGCGCGCCGCTGCCGTGGGGGAGGCGCTCGCTGTACGTGACGTCATGCCAGCTGTGGAAAAGCGCCCCCTTCCCCCCAACTCGGCTCGTCTCGATCATCCCAGCGAATCCTTCACGCGCCGCTGCCGGGAGGGAGGCGCTCGCTCTACGTGACGTCATGCCAGCTGTGGAAAAGCGGCCCCCCAACTCGGCTTGTCGCAGTCGTCCCAGCGAATCCTCCACGGTATGTCGGATGATGTGTATAAGGTGAAGCTGCAACGATGTGCTGCAGCTAAAGAAGCGGCGGCGTGCGGAAGCAACGGATGAAGAGTGGGAACAACGTTTAGCTAAACGGCGTGCATATTGTAGTCGTTATGGAGAGCGCGAAAGAGACGCAACAACGACAGAACGAAGCCAGCAAGAGACAACGCGCTCAAGAGACGCCAGAAGAACGCGCCGCAAGACTCGAGAAGCGTCGTAACGCAGATGCGGCTAGAAGAAGTGAAACCTCCTTTAGTGACTCTTCAACTGCGGAAGAGACCGCTTTGAATTCTCGAGAGCGTCGGAATGAGGCGCTGCGTAGACGACGTGCCGAGGAAACGAAGCTTTCGTAATTCGGCTTGGTTTAAACAGAGCTAGCTAAACCACAGACAAGTTTTACATCTTCCCAGTCAACCAGAAAATGTCTATAATGCAAAAGATAGGCCGTTGTCACTGGCCTGCAATAAACCACATCGTGCGTCTGCTGAGTGCGCCTCGTCCATAAATTATGTAAGGGTTATCCACAGCCGACTCTGTTGGCTCCTGCCGCGTCAACTTACCTTCGAGTCCACTGCACTGGACTACCGGAGGTGCCGTTGTATCTCTTTGGCAGTAAAGTCTAGCACGGTCTGTCCCATTGTCACGATTATTGCGGTTGCAGCGTAACAACAAATGTTTCCTGGCGTGATGTCACTTTCTCTGCCACAGCCATGACTTTGAAGCAAAAGGAAGTGATTCAGCATATTAAGCGCAAGAATCTGTAGCAGCCATCCTGAGAAAATAAACCATATCAGAGGAGTTTAATTCAAGTAGGGCAACCTTGAAGTCATCACCTTAAACCACGTTAAACGGTACTCTACATGTCCCGCCCGCGCACTTGATTATCATTTTTCAGCGTCTGGTCAAATCGACAAGCGCCTTCACCACGTGTCAGCTGGAGGCGAGGCCTCCAGAAACGCGCGGCCTTTCGTCTGTCTCCCAGCCGGACTGCCGCGGCCTGTGCCCTTCGCGTCGAGCAGCCGGTCCCTCCTGACAGGGTCTGTGGCGAGCAGCGAGGACAGCTCATCCAGCGTTGCCGAAGCGGTGTCCTGGCGCCCAGCACTTTGCCTGGCGGTGACGGCACTCGCGGCCACGATCGCAGTGGTCGCCGTCGCCCTGGGGGTCTCCCACGTCGTGGTAGGCTCAGCGGCGGACGAATATAACACGGAAGATGACAGGATGCAAGTGCAAGTGCGTACTGGGTCGCACAGGTTCCGATCTTTGAGTAATATTGTGTGTAGTGTTGTGACCCTTTGTTAAAGCAACATCATCTTTTGAGTGGAGACATTTATGCCTGCGTGTATTTTTTCCCCTATATACTTCCTGTGTGTCCGAGTCCTTAGCTGCTAAGACTGAAGGATCAGCTTGCAGGAAAGTGTTGTAATATGTCTGTAATAAAAAATATTATAGGTGGTAACCTCATCTAATGTCCATACAAAATACACAGATAAAATTTCAAGAGTAATTCGATTAAACTTCTGTTCAGTATTATACTGCATATTGCATTTTGTGTTTGCATACATAAGTAGTCGTCTCCCATCCCACTGTGCACGTCTTGAGCGGAATAAGAAAGCCTTAGTTAAGAATATAATACCTCCATCTTCTCTTTCATCAGAATGCGCCCTACGTGAACTCGCCGGAAGGAGTCCATGCGGACGCGCCGGTGACGGCGCCAGCCAATTCTTCAAAGTCCGCTTCGAGACTCCTACCTAAAGTGGGGCCTCTCGATAGCGATCCCGAAGCACCGGCCACCTTCGGAGCTCCCTTGGCTGCCTGGTCTCCGACGGTGGAAGACGTCTTCGCGTTCGGGAAGCGGCCGCCCAACGCCAGCGTCAACAGCGGCGGCGAGAGCGAGGTAACGGTCTGCTTATCGAAAGCACAGCAGCCTCGGAGAAGCAGTGTCCATTACAGTTTAGACAGGAATTGCGAGTGAACTTTAGGAGCGGAATTACAGAACGCTCACAATCTGCAGACAGTCTCGAAGCAGTCTAGATGCCCCGCTACTACTGGTCGGCCGTGACCACGGTCAGGGCCAACGAATAGAAGCTGGTCCTAATTAGAGACTGTTTTGAGTCGGTCTTCAGACTGAGAGTATTGCGTAATTCGTCCACAGGTTTAAAATACTGTTAACGCAATGCGGTCAGGTGTGGATATTGTTTTGCGCAAAATAACAGACATAGCTAATTTGCTTTTACTCCATCATATTTATACTTTAATTGAGGCAATAGCGTCAAGGCGCACTTCCCGGAAATGTGTGCCGGAGATCCTTCAGGACGCATCGGTTTCTCCGTAGAAAACATAAAAAAATTATGGCCCTGCACCATTCTCCGATTACGATCCGCTTAATGCAGTTTAAAACCACGCTTGTACGGCATAGGTAGGTGATGCATCGACAATACATGGTATCCACCCTAGTAAGCAAAAACACTCTTCATGTATCAGAATACGTTGAGCACTTACGCAATACGGTTTCGTAAGGTGAGCAAAACTGAAACAAGAGTAGTATGGGAGTAACAGGAGTTTAGCCAAACGTTTGGGTCAAAAGTATAGCAGCGTTAAATCGCAGTCAGTGGTCTGTCAGGCTGAACAGGCTCTCGTTCTGAGCGATGACAATGAGGCTAAGAAAATGTCTATCTTCTTTCCATGAGGATTAAAAACGGATATTTGGAGTTTTTGAAGTGTCATCTGTGTAAAGAATTTTGCTTTAACTGCAGGCTGTCGCAAAGGAAACGTTAGTGTAAATCAACCTCACTCTTTTACGTTGGCATTCCTGGCAGGATAACATGTTGGCAAGTCAGTAACAAATCACAAAGAAATGTTTGCTTCCTGTCTGAGAATACATAGGTAGAATATTTAGCATAAAATGGTGACTTAAATATTATAAAAATTGCATACAACACGCATGGAGCCCAAATGGCGTTTTGGCTACAGCCGTCATCTGCTGCCGTTTACGACACGATAAACTTCATTAAAAATAGAATCAATGAACGCTACACCTGCGTAACAGAACACTCAGGGATAGGCTTTTTCTGAGGTGGGTATTGTTTAGCTCTTATTTGTCTTAGTGTCCGGTCACAGTGCCTCTGTGCTGTCATTCACAACGTATCTGTTCGGACCACTCAGAGTGGCGCGTTGTTGCGATGTCATACGCAGGTCACTGTATGCCGAACAATCGTCGCGGAGCAATTAAGCCATCGCCGCACAGTTGGGATACTTGGGGTACTACTTAAAACTTTCTATGTAAACGTAATGTTCCTGACCGGGAATGCTCTCGGAGCTAGCCGAACAGTGCAGAATATTTTGCACGTACGAAATGAACAATCTAGGGTAGGTCGAAGAAATGCCGTTACCGCGTGTGGTAACTAGGTTAGCTGATCGGTGCTTCGGACATTAGCACAGTTGACCGAAAAAACTCGCAACTTTAGGCCGCGGTTATTCTTGGAACGCCGGATATCAGCGCTCTATCGCATGTGCTCCGTGTTGTCAGGGAACGCGACCCATTCCTGACAAGGCCAGTCCTCGTGAGCAAACTCTTTAGCTCGCTCTGTCCAGGGGCGCCACATGTGCGACGGCGTCTTCTCCACCTACTGCGCCCGGGCACCGACGCAGTTCCACTACGACCGCGACACCGGCACATGCGTGCAGACGGCGCAGGACAGCGCGCAGCTCTGCAACCAGAGCCCCAACCGCTTCGCTTCCAAGGCCGAATGCGCCCAGACCTGCGTGCACAGCTTCACGCCCGAAGAGAAGTGCTTCGACACACCGGTATTCGCCCAGTGCGGAAGGTGAGTCACGTGCTCAACTTGCAGCTGGGCAGTAATAACCGCTGGGAACAGAAGTTTAGCAGCACTCGACTTCCATTCTTTTGTACTCAGTGCCTTCTGCAGGTTGGTACAAAGTACTGAACCGCCCTGGTTACTGACTTCACATTTTTTCGGATAACTAACTATGGGGCAGCTACCTCTGATGCGCAAACGATCTCAGAAAATGCTTTTTAAAAACTTGTGCAGCCTTAATTCACACGCATTAGAAAAGCAGCCCTAGTTTGCAGGTTAAGCTGACAGTCGGAAGCCTTAGTGCTTGTGTTTACATTACAGACACTCCGTTTTTTGTTCTTAAGTGCCGGCGTGCGATGGCTTATTTGCTTGACAAGTGATATGTGGAATGCCCAATTACCCTGTCTCTTAAGAAACGCCAGTCACGAGTTATACATGTGCTTTATTATGTGTGTCAAGGTTTTTTTCGCTCCTACCTGTCTCTGACGGTGTTGAATAGGTGAGTTTTGTTTGTCTGCAAAGCCAAAAACAAATCTGTGCCCCGGACGAACAACCTGTTAACGCACGCTATGTAATCAGAATTTCTAGACACTGTTATTGGGCAAACGCAGTAGGCTATTAACGCGATAGCTTTGAAGATTTCGTATCGCAGAGAATCCGGCGTCCTTGACCGTGAGCAAGAAATCCACGAAAAATTCCCAGTGAACCAACCTAAGAGGAAGGTGGGCCACCTGAGTCACATAACATAGTGACGTCATCAGAACATGCCCACCCGTTCGCCCACCGGTTTGTGAGCGCACTGCGCACCGTGGCAGTTGGCAGTTAAATTAATGATTGGTCACGAGAGGTCGCTGGGAAGAGCAACCTCGGTCGCATAAGCCCCACCGGGGGCAGCACCTGCCATCGCAGGGGAGGCGCACCGATTAACCGGAGGACTGCCAGCAATCTACGAATGTTAAGTCGAGAGTAACCATATATGGGCATCAACCATTATGCGATCGCGTCATACCCTTGAGGCGGAGCTTGTGTCCCATCCGACTATTTCGAATCATGACGAAGAGCAGCGTGGACGGAAGGCGACGCACTTACAGAAACACAAAAAATAGGCGCTGTTTCGCGGCTGAACTTTTTTGCACTATGCATATAATGGAAATACGTCGTCATGACGAAAGGAACAGGCGAGCCCTCAGAAGCAAAACCAAAGGCCAGAGAACATCACTACACAGCAAGCGTGACCCAAAATCACGTCTGCACTCAAGAGGACACTTTAATCGTCGACAGCTAAAAGTGGACGCTTGAAAATAAAATTTACTGTCTGCTAATGCTTCTGAAGGCTGGTTGATAGGCGGGTTCTTACCGTAGCGAATAGGATATTCTTCCCTAACTCGTGTAAGTAACTGTTCTAGGCGCCTAAAAAGAACGGATCGGTAGAATTCATTCCTTTTGCTTTTTCAGCTGTGACAGTGCTCATGCCGATGACCAATCTAAACTTATGTTAGCATTTATATCCGTTCACCTAACCTCTGTTTTCAATAATGGAGGCTGAGTGAACTCTGCTTCCATGGTATTTATTTACTGGGATTTCGCCTAAGTGCTGGAAACTGAAAGAACTTTCGTAATTACACTGTGGATGGCCAGAAATTTAGGCTATAGACATACACGGCAGCCTGATCGATTGCCCTGAAGCCCCTTTCTCCCCCCAACTATCAACAACTTGTAAACCTTTGATGAAGCTATGAGGGTCAACATCATTTGTCCTGCCACTACGAACAAGCAAAGTATTCTGCGGCATTCCAAGATATGCCTCAGTGGACACTCAGCACTAGGGAATTCTAGAAAGTTTGGAGTAGAGCACAGTTCGATTAACTTTACCTCCTTTCTTTCAACCATAGGGAATCGTTTTCCCACGCTGATGCTGCTTTAAGTTAGACACATTGCATTCTGCTCCTGTGTTCTTCTTTAAGTCATTCATTCCGCGCACAATAGTCGTTTGCCAGTACCTGTGATTAACCAGCGTCAACGAAACTTTCCCAATTTTAAGGGAACTATATAATGTGAATTAGTAGATAATCCTTGTCTCTAACTGTTTTATTCCTTATTTTATTTTGATTATTATCACAAGCATTGTTTTTAACAGGTTTTTTACATGCCTGAACCGCGTTGCTATTACAATGCAACGTATTTTGCCTATAATTTCAACAATTATTTTAATTTTTGTGTTTTAATAATATGTGTTCTTTTTTATGCATTGGTTCTTGATCATCTCCAACATTCTTGGACATAAAGATAGAATATTAGAAAACTGTAAGGTAGTGTTTAGGAAATATTCAAGGTAATGGTCCATTCTCCCGATGTGTTGCAAAATCTTTCTTTTGTAGTGTTTCCATCACTGCCATCAAATCAGTCAAGACAGCCGTAAAAACCAATGGGGAACGCTTTTGACAAAAGCAAGAACATCAGGTTTACTGAATGTTGTAACTAAATCTTACAATATGTAAAACAATGAGTTAAGGAACTCTTTCCCGTTCAAAGAGGCTTTCGTCCACAATGGTGGCGTATATATGTTGTGATTGCTTTTTTCGCGTAGAATAAAACTTTTAATTTGCATGCATGAATATCGCTTCGCACTGTCACTTCTTCCTTCCTCCCCCTTGTCAGTGCTACTTTCAATGTTCGATTGTGGTCTAGCTGCATCTTTTTTTTCCTTTTTTTCATCGTTTTCATTTATGTCTGTATATATTAGGAATTGTCCCCACTGTCTTATGCATTACCATCTTACCATGCCCGTAACTTGTACTGTGACTAAGGTAAACGGGTACAATGGACAGCTCAGAGGAAATGCAGCCCCTAGATAAGGATTTTGACGCAGTCGAGGCTGCTTGTCTGGATGCCTAGCCTGATGTTCTATCCGCTCACACTGTTTTTAAGTACTTCGATGTAAAGCAGACGCGTAGCAGAAGCAACTGTTATAGAAGGCAGCTCACTATCAAAAAAGCCCAGCTAACGCAGTCCCAAACAGAGGTTTTAACATTGAAATCGAATGCACAACTACATTGCTGGTCTTTAAGAGTAACGGAGTGGAGTCCAAGGGAAGGCAAGCGTAGCATTGGGTGGAAGAAAATTAGGTAGGCGAATGATATTGTCACGCGTGAATGCGGTGATCACTGAACACAGGAACGCAGGATCCGACGAACGTCTGCACCACAGCTCAAGATCGCTGACACCTCCGCTTCCTCTTCGAGACGGCGCGTGCTTCAGGTCAGCGCTAAGCGAAAATGCGGAATGCACTGTGTCACGGGCCCCCGGAAAAAAAAGAACATCATCACACAGTGCATTCCGCATTTTCGCTTAGCGCTGACCTGAAGCACGCGCCGTCTCGAAGAAGAGGAAGCGGAGGTGTCAGCGATCTTGAAGCGAAGACTCCCGGGTGTTGGACGGTGCTGACGTGTTCTTGCTGGTGCTTGGCTTCGAGCTCAACTATGGTGTCCTGGTGGTGCCTACGTTGTCATCTCTGGTGAGGCCGTTCTGCGTGGGGGATTTGGCCAGGTCTCAGATTAGGTCTGTAGGCCAGGTTAATGTGCATTTGAGGGTGCGTTTGGCTCAGGTATGTCGCTGACCTCCCCGGGTGGAGGGTCGGCAACCTGGTTTGCCAGCTTGCCCACCCAAAGCTTGCCGCTAGAAAATTTTCGTAAGAATGGAATTGACATCATCCCTGTGGCTCTCGTGCCGATCGGTGAGGGAACGATCAAGATGAAAAGCTCCAAGGTCCTTCAGTAGGAGCTAAGATCTCTCACTACCCACTACCTCCAGATCTCTGAGGTGCGACCGTTCGGCCGGAGAGGCATTGTTTGCAGGTCCGCTGACATTGATTGTGTCACAGACCTGCTCCAGTGCAAAATTTTTCAGTCATTAGCGGTTAAAGCCTTCATCCCGGAACAGCTCGCATGTTCGTGGCGTGGACCCAGCATCTTCCCCGCAGGATATACTGGAGGAGTTTCAGGATGCAGGTGTGGGGGTTCTTTCTGTCTACCGGTGCAGTAGAGAATTCAATGGTGTGCGTGTTGGGACAGAGTCAGTTATCACTACGTTTGCTGGTTCCTCCTGTCCTTCTGAACTCAAGGTTTGGCCGATAGTGTATCGTGTGGACCCTCTGCAGCCCCGTCCTCTTCAGTGCAACAACTGCTGGCGTTTCGGTCACAGTGGTAAAGCGTTTAAGTCGGCGACCCGCTGCCGTGTTTGTGGAGAAGGGCATTCAGATGACAGCTGCGCCTCTGATCAGCCCCAGTCTTGCCTATGCAAGGGCAACCACTCAGCTGATGATGTCAACTGCTCGAAACGAGCCGACGAACAAAGCCTGCTCGATATAATTCAAGCGAAACGATGTTCGAGAGCAGATGCTTATGCACTTCTGGATCGGAGGGATACTACATATGCCAGCCGTGCGCGAAGCTCTGTTGCTGATATACCGTCAAGTTTGACTACTTCAATAGTGTCCTCAGTAGAACAGGCTCTTTCTGTGGTGGTCGAGCGAATGCTGGGCAGTTTCACCGAGGCTCTATCTCAACTTGTTGCTGGCCAATCTCTGCCTACTGAATCACATGTTTCAGCGGCTACGCCAGCATCACTCCCAAGTGCTGCTAGTAAGAGTCATTCCATGTCGCCTCCTACCGTGCCCCAAGTACCGCCAGCCAACAGCGCTCCTGACAGTGTCGCTCACGTAGATACTTGTAGCATGGACGTTGAAATGCTCACCACTTCCCAGAAGCGTCGAGCTTCTTCCTCACCCTCGAAGTCAGCTGTTCCGCAAGTCAAAGCAAAGAAAGGACCCCCCAAATTAATTCCCCAGACTGATGTGCTGAAGGAGGCTGTTGATGCCTCTTTAACCAGTCGATAATCATGGCGGGTCTAAAAGTTATGCAGTGGAATTGTCGCTGCGTACTTTCTTCTTTACCGGATCTTGAATTACTTCTTCATAAACATAATCCAGATATTGTGATTTTACAAGAAACGTGGCTCTCTCCACTTAAATCATTCACATTTAAAAAATTTCGTGTTTTCAGGGTAGATCGCGTTAATGGCAGGGGTGGTGGGTTAATAACTATGACCTCTACGAAAATATGTCACCGGGCATCAATCTCGCACAGTTATGCGCCCTGACTGTGAGTTGTTGGCGGTTGAAATCTCCCTTCCACAGTGCGCCAAAGTCACTATTGCTAACGTCTACTTCCCAATCGGTGTTCACAGGACAGACTGTTTGGATACCTTACTGAGCGGAGCAAACAGAACAGTCATCGCAGATTTTAATTCGCACCAGAGTGTCTGGGATAGTCGCGCTGACTCCTGCGGCCAGCTTCTGTGGTCCTGGATGTCAATGAATGCAGTGCGCTGCTGTAATTCCGGAGCAGTAACCTTTATGCGAGGAGGATCCCGTTCAATCATAGATTTAACATTAGCATCTCGTGGGGTTGGCGTATCTGCATGGTCAACTGAAGACTCAGGTACATCTAGTGACCACTTTCCAATAACCTTTTCTATTATATCCTCGCCTATCAGAAAAGGTGGTGCAACCATGAAATTTGTAAACCACATTATGTACAAAAAATTGATATCTGCCTCACTCCCCTTCATAGTTAGCTCAGGTCGAGCACAAAGAGCTCAGCGGACAATTACCTTTCTGCAAGATGCTGCTGAGAGCTCTGTATTCTCGGTGTGCACTACTGCTCCTGCCAGACAGCCGTCTCCTTGGTGGACGGAGGAGTATGAGAAAGCTTATCGTCGTAGAAAAGCAGCCTGGAAAAGCCTTTCCTATAATCAGAGCCCAGCTAATTGGATAAATTATAAGTTCTTCTCTGCATGTTTCAAAAGAACTGTTAAAAAGGCAAAGGAGGATTATAATCAAAATTTAAACACGTATCTCTCAAAACCCCAGAATAAGAAGGCTCTCTATAGATTCATGGCGCAGAATAACAGCTCTCCGGCCTCCAATCGCATAAGGTCAATGGTAATCTCTCCGCAGGAGGCTAAGCAAAACCTTGAACGCATCGCGCAGGGGCTGGCCTTACGTTTCCAGGTACAGAAAGCAGAATCTTTGCACACTCTCACCCCCAGCTCGGACTATCCTGAGGTCGACGTGTCGGAGCTCCTGCAAATTGCTTCCTCGATGCACTCTGCTGCTCCGGGATCTGACGGGATTACTGTGCGCATGTTAAAGATTTTAGCGCACGACTTTCCAACTCACCTTCTAGATATTGTAAATGCGTCATTGGAAATCTCTTGGATTCCTCACAGTTGGAAAATTGCGAAAATAATTTTACTTTTAAAAAATGCAGACAATGGATTTCAATTAGACAATATTCGGCCGATTGCTTTAACCTCAAATTTAGTAAAGCTAATAGAAAGAGTAGTACACAGTCGCCTCACAAAGCATGTTCATCATATTAACGGCCTCAGCCCCGCACAGATTGGCTTTCGTCGCGGTTGTTCCATATGGTCCGCATATGTGGATCTCGAGAGCCGAATACGACTCTCAATGCGCCAGAGAGAAGTTTCGGCCTTGGTGACGCTTGACGTTGCGAAGGCCTATGACAGCGTGGAGCACACAGTCCTCATTAACAATCTTGCTCAACTACAACCACCGCATTACCTCTACGCCTGGATTTGTGAATTTCTAAAAGATAGATTTTTCTTCTCTACACACGGATCTTTTTGTTCTAATACCTATGGTCAATCAAGAGGTGTGCCGCAAGGCTCTGTTCTTTCTCCGCTGCTTTTCAACATATTAGTTCGGGACATCCCCATTCATCCTAACGTTACAGTTTATGTATACGCAGATGATATAGCTTTTTTCGCATCAGCAAAGGATATTCATGTGCTCTACGGGTGTTTGCAGGCATATCTGAATGCTCTTGAAGTCTGGTTGGACCAAATCAATTTATCACTTAATGTCAGCAAATGTGGCGTGATGGTATTTCCACCCGACGCTCCTATGTACATCTCGCTAGCCTACCGCTCCACTCCAATTCCGCAGGTGGAGTCGGTTAAATACCTAGGTGTTACTTATGACCAAAATTTGAACTGGCGACACCATATTAAGAATAATGTTATTAAAGGGGAACGTGCACTGGGCCTTTTGACCCGAGTTGGCAATAAAATGTTTGGCATGCGTCGTGACACGCTACTGTTGCTCTATAAGGCTTATATGAGACCGATTCTGGAATTTGGTTGCCCCTTGTTCTCTGGTAGCGCGAACTACAAGCTGCAGCCATTAGCCTTACTGGAAAGGCGTGCCCTACGGCTATGCCTCGGGCTCCCAAAATCAGCTTCCAACGCTGTCCTTTATCTGGAAGCCCGTATCCCCAACATTTATTCCCGCTTCCAATTTCTAACAGTGCGTACTTTCCTCAAGTCTTTTGACCCGGCCCCAGGCGTTAGTATTCTTATTTTTGTATCCCAACCACACCTTTTTTTGGCTAATCACTGGCCACGTTATCAGCTTCCGCAAGTTAGGTTCACGCAGAATCTGTTAGCTCCGCTTCAGGTTGATCTGATCTCCTTGCAACGAGTTGCTGACACGAAGGCTGATCCCGTCTTCTATTACGACTTTATTTTCCCGTCCCATGCGAAGCATATGCCCGCACATGCCCTAAATGGCCTTCTTTCTGAACACATAAAGAATTTTCCACATCATACTGTTCTCTCCACTGATGCCTCCGGCAGCTGTGAGAAGGCGGCGATTGGCATATATTCGCAGGATCTAGCTTGGAGCTACTCCGTTCGTATCCCTGATAATACTCCTATACTCTTCGCAGAGTTTTTGGCCATTGGTTTGGCTCTTCTCAAAATTCCCAGACATGTCGCACGGGTTCTTATTCTTACAGACTGCCTTTCAGTTATTGTCTCTCTCCAAAATTCGTAAAAATCTTTCTTGACTCGTTCACTTAGGTTTTTTGTTCCGAGCACAGTGCGCGAGATCCGTTTGGTCTGGGTACCTGGGCATTCAGGCGTCTATTTTAACGAGGTGGCTGATTTAGTGGCAAGGTCAGCTTTCAGCGCACCTGTAATATATCCCGTCCCTCACCTCATTCTGTTAGCAGCTTCACGTTTCCAGCGGTTCCAACATATTTCAGCCACTTTGAGTGATCCGTTGCTCAATACCGTGGACTTTCAACACCTAATGTACCCGGTGGTGTAAGTCAAGGCTTTGTGAAGTGTCCATGACGCTCCTGCGATGTAGAATCCCTCACTTAAACTTGTACTTATGCAGGTGCGGGTTCGCTGCGACAAACCTTTGTGTATCATGTGGGCAAGTTGAATCAATCGATCATTTTCTCCTCTCTTGCCGGCGGTTCGCGGTTCAGAGAAAGCAATATCTGGAGGTTCCTCCTTCGAGACTAGGACTGCATCTGTCTCTTACAGTTCTTCTGTCGTTCGGTGCGAGCGCCAAGGGATTCCCGTTAAGCAGTGTATGCGGCTACCTTCACGATTACATAAGTGCAACTAATCGATTATCTTGTTAGCTATATACAAAATTCTTTCGCATGTCCAAAAAAGGCTAGATTGATTCTATTCCGGATGACTCATACCTCTTGAATTCACTTTATTTTTCTATTTTTTTTTTATCTTGATTCAGTCTTCTGACGTTTCCTTCCCCGCGCAAATGCTTCATTGGCATTCTACTCTATACCTTGGCCAATCCCCCCCACGTGGGTATGTGCCATATTACTTGAGGAGAAGAAGAAGAAGAAGCGATCTTGAGCTCTGGTGCAGACGTTCGTCGGATCCTGCGTTCCTGTGTTCAGTGATCACCGCATTCACGCGTGACATTTTGGTGGAGCTTTGCTGGGTAGTGCACCCCATGCTCAGGACCCCTCCAAGAAGCCGGGACTCCAGCCCACTTGACACCTTGAGAGTCGAAGTTACGCCCACCCATCAAAGTAGCCGGCAGCTGCAAGGACTGCAACCAGACTTCGGGCCTCTGCAGTCTCGTCCGACAGCCAGGAAACTGACCTCAGCGCGACCATCAGTGCCCACAAACAAACACCCTCGTCAGTATGCCGGATGCCATCCCTTTGCCGTCTGTCGTGCTGCAGCAGCCACGCGAACCACCCACCTTTCAAGGTTTCCCAGGTGAGGACCCGGAGGACTGGCTCGAGAAGTTCGAGCGCATAGCCCAATACAACAGGTGGGCTGACGACTCGAAGCTGCAGCACGTGTTTTTTTCACTGGAGGGTGCAGCTCGTATTTGGTTTGAGAACCGAGAAGCCACAATAACAACATGGGGCTCCTTCAAGACTCAGTTTTTGCAGGCTTTTACCACCGTCCTCAGGAAAGAACGTTCCGAGCTGCTCCTCCAGACACGCGTCCAACTACCAAACGAGACCGTCCTCGTTTACTCCGAGGACATGGCGAAGCTCTTCCGCCGGGCTGATCCCAACATGTCAAAAGAGAAGAAGCTGCGTTTTCTTATGAGGGGCATCAAGGAGCAGATCTTCGCTGGGTTAGATCGAAGCACGCCCAAAACGGTCGCCGAATTTGTTTCCGAAGCCACTACGATGGAAAAGATGCTCGACATGAGATCCAGACAGTACGAGCGTCCACCGTCGCTGATGTCTACCAGCGGTGTCGATGCTTCTAGCCACGACATCCTTCGGGAAACCATCCGGACCTTCGTACGCGAAGAGCTTCAAAAGCTCTTTCCAGCCCCAGAGTCGCCGCAAGTTTCTTCCATTTCGCACATTATTCGTGAAGATGTCCAACAGGCGCTCACGCCGCCAGCCCCTCTTCACCCGAACACAACACCCCAGATGATGACATACGCCGCACCCGTTCGCCGTCCACCGCCGCCTCCAAGTCGCCCGGATACACCTGGCCACATTCACCGCCAACCAACCCACCTCACCCTTCTCAGGTTCTCCCTCGGAAGAGCGACGTCTGGCGTAACGCCGATTATCGCCCTCTGTGCTATCACTGCGGCGGGCCCGGTCACCTCTACCGCAACTGTCGTTACCGACGTATGGGTCTGCAGGGATATCGTGTCGATGCGCCCTGACCGCAGCGTGGTCATTGGCCTCCAGAAATAAGCGATTATCTGGCCGCGACACCCGAAGCACCACACTGCTATGCCTGGTCGCCGTCTCCACGTCGTTTCTCATCTCCGCGACGTTTTTCCGCTGACATTTCGCGTGGAAGGTCTCCTGGTCCCCGTCGGGAAAACTAGAAGCGGCAACCTTTGGGGGCAAGGTTGCTCACCTGCGACATGTCCAAGATCCTCCACTGCTGCACAAACATGACCGACCGCTTATACGACGCACCGACGATCACCAGACCGATAACACGCCTCGTCGCATCAATTCTTCGCCGCAACAAAACCGCCTGGTGCCACACCGCAGCCGTGAGCGGACTCCGCGACGTTCCCGTACACCTACGACTACAACTGCTGATCTGAACATTTCAATCGACGGTACCGACGTCACCGCACTTGTGGACACCGGCGCCGACTACTCGGTAATCAGTGGACCTTTTGCCGCGACTCTGAAAAAGGTGACCACACCTTGGACGGGCCCACAGCTTCGTACTGCCGGGGGTCATTTGATCACCCCAGCTGGCACGTGCACATCACGATTAACCATCGAAGAGGACACGTACCTGGCCACCTTCGTCGTACTCGACTAGTGTTCCCGGGACGTAATCCTCGGAATGGATTTTTTGACAGAAAATGACGCGGTCATTGACCATAAATCGAAGTCAGTGACGTTCTCCACCGAGAACGCAATCCACAGTGCTTTCGAACGTCCCGCGGCTTTTTCCATCCTTGATGACGTCACCATTCTACCCCGTTCGAGCGTTGTGGTCTCTGTCGGCGCGAAGACGCTGGGAAAGTTTGAAGGTGTCGTCGAAAGCAAACCAATTATGCTTTTCGACCGCTGCCTTGCTGTCGCCAGAGGGGTCGTTTACCTCGAAAACGGAGAAACCGAAGTCCTGCTTACGAATTTTGGCAGTGAGCACCAACATCTTAGCCTTGGGACTACTGTGGCCCACGTTCATGGTATCGCCGACATTCGACGAGCGCCCAGTCTTGCCATGGTGTCGTCAACAGAAGTTCACACCGGTGTTCCCGACTTCCAGTACGACATTAACCCCGCACTTTCGCCGCAGCAGAGAGGCCAAGTAGAAAAGCTCCTCCAGCGCTACGGCGATACCTTCTCGACTTCTTCCCGCGTCGGCAGAACACACTTGGTCAAGCATCGGATAATTACAGATGACGCCGTGCACCCTCTCAGACAGTCACCTTACCGCGTGTCTTCCACGGAACGCGCCGCAATCAGCCGTCAAGTTAAGGAGATGCTTCGAGACGACGTCATTCAGCCCTTTCGTAGTCCCTGGGCGGCACCTCTCGTCCTCGTGAAGAAAAAAGATGGTACACTGCGGTTTTGTGTGGACGACCGTCGCCTAAACAAAGTAACTAAAAAAGATGTTTATCCCCTTCCTCGAATCGACGATGCTCTCGATCGCCTCTGCTATGCAAAATATTTCTCATCCATGGACCTCAAATCAGGATATTGGCAAATCTAGGTAGATGAACGGGACCGAGAAAAAACCGCATTTATTACTCCGGATGGGCTCTATGAGTTTAAGGCAATGCCATTTGGTTTGTGCTCTGCACCCGCGACGTTCCAACGGCTGATGGACACAGTTCTGGCAGACCTGAAGTGGCAGACATGCCTCGTCTACCTTGATGACGTTGTTGTGTTCGCGCCAACGTTCGAGGAGCACCTTCGGCGTCTTGAAGTTGTGCTGCAAGCCATAAAGTCTTCTGGGCTAACGTTAAAAAATTAGAAATGCCGCTTTGCTTACACTGGGCTAAAGTTCTTGTGTCACGTCGTCAGTTCCGAGGGAGTTCGGCCGGACCCGGACAAAACCAAAGCTATTGCCAATTTCCCTCCACCGCAGGACCAAAAGGAAGTCCGCCACTTTCTAGGATTAAGTGCCTACTACCGTCGCTTTGTGAAATATTTCGCTCAAATCGCCGAGCCCCTGACGCTTTTGACAAGGACAGACACGCCTTTCACGTGGGATGCCCCTCAAGCACAAGCATTTGAAACTCTTCAACGCCACCTGCAAGGACCTCCAGTTCTGGCTCACTTCAACGAAAACGCAGATACGGAGCTTCATACTGACGCAAGCAATGTAGGCCTGGGTGCCGTTCTGGTTCAAATCCACAGCAGTCGAGAGCGAGTCATCGCCTACGCCATCCGCTCTTTGTCTCGCGCTGAAGCTAACTACTCAGCAACTGAGAAAGAGTGTCTAGCGATCGTGTGGGCGACGTCGAAATTTCGACCCTACCTTTATGGAAAACGTTTTACTGTAGTTACGTACCATCATTCAGGTGGAGTCTGCGCCTCCAAGAATACGACATGACCGTGGCGTACAAGTCCGGCCGGAAACACTCGGATGCCGATTGCCTCTCGCGTGCCCCCGTCGAATCCCCAACGGAGGACGTAACTACGACGACGACATCACCTTAAATGCGGAATGCACTGTGTCAATATTAAGAAGATTGCGGAGATACGGTGACCGTAGCTGGCAAAGGAAACGGGAAATTGGACAGACATGGCAGTGCCCTTTGCCCTTCAGTCTGTGTAGTCAGGCTAATGATGATTATGAAGACATTACCTTTCGCCCCAAAGAGCAGTTTGTCGATAGGCCTGTTTTCTGTGATTAATCTGAACGCCCGGAATATCATAAGCAAGACCGATGAATGTGAAAGTTTTCTTCACAAGTACAATCCAGACGTTGCTGTAATCACTGACACTTGGCTTCACAAAAGCATTCCTGATAACTGCGTTATACACATTCGCATGAAATTATTCGCATTTACCACTGTCCAAGAGGAGGCGACGTTACAGTCGTAATAAAAAAAGGTCTGGACTATACTTTAGTACGCAATAATACGAGTGCGGAAGTGGTCTGGCTCGTGCTGAGGGTTTCCGGCCTACGTAGTTTTATCGCTGCCGTCTACAGGCTCTCGAACGCTGACATATCCATGTTGCAATCGCTGCACGACTTCCTTAGAGAACATAGCGAATGCTGCACTCACATTATCATCGGCTGCGATTTCAACTTGCTTAAATTGCTTAAAATAAACTCGGATCTTTTTTGGCTAGGCCTCCTAGTCAGCATTCAGACTTACTTCTTGACAATGCCTTTTCCTACAATACACGCACTCTCGCAGCAAGGACGTGAATGCCACCTTCTGGCATTTCACGGGCCGCACCTGCTCTGCCTGGCCCTATCCGCGGGGCTTGTGTCCGGCCAACGACGCCCGCACCTTCCCCTCGTTCGACGCGTGCCTCGAGCGATGCGTGAGGCGGCCACTCGCGGAGCCGCCGTGCCAGCCTCTGCGCCCTGGCGACGTGCGGGCATGCGCTGTGGGGGAGCTGAGGCACCCGTACTTCGCCGACGGCGCGGGGGAACACGTCCGTTGCCTGGCTGTCTCGGTGGCCAGATTCGGAAGACACCGCTGCCTCGTCGGCACCAACCGCTTCGCCTCAAAGGCAGCCTGCCTGAGGGCCTGCCTTCCCCGACCCTCGGAAGGAGCCCTTGGACTAGGGCTGAAATGAGAATTTCAATTACATACTTCGGTTGATGAAAACGCAATGTCCTTATTTTTTACATGCATCTGGTTTTTTTCTTCACAGTTATTTAATAACAGCTTCATCGCTAATCCCTCGACGCAACATCGTGTTCTAAACTGTTGTATTCGCCTTCGATTTGCCCATTCTTACCCTCACATAAAGTTTCAAGCGACAAATAGCTTTTGTTTTTCAGATATAGAGGCGATTTCGCAGCTGTTCAGCCTAACGAAGCAGCGCTGCGACGCAGTTCGACTGGCTTGGCTTTGACTCGTCTTGTCTTAGAGTGGCTACAGCAGTGTCCGCATCTCTCAGTAGATGGCGCTAGGAAAAACGCGCGGCTACGTGCGGAGTCTGTCGCGTACGTGCAACATAAAGGGCTTGAAGCGACATGCGCATATGCTGCGTAGACTTCTCACGTTTGCGTACGTAAACTCGGTACGTACGTGGAACTAAAACTCTCCACTGTGAGAAAATGCCCGAGAAGCGTCTTCTTTCCCGTAAACTGCTACTCATACAACAGTTAATGTAAAAGGACATCCGTGCTCTGGGTCCTTTCAATTCCTGTATTGGCGGTACCTGATATAGTGGCTATATTAAGGGGGCCTCAATAGCTGACTGAAGTATTAAACCAAGCGCAATGTAACGTATTATTTCGGCCTATTTCATAATGAGACAGTTGCACTCTTGTGTTCACGAAATCGACAGCGTGTAGATTACTGCTTGCGTTTTATTACGATTCCTTCATCCTATTACCTAGTAAGTGTCAACTCAAATTTTTGACAGGGGCCGCCGCGGTGGCTGACTGGTTATGGCGCTCAGCTGCTGGCCCGAAAGACGCGGGTTCGATCCCGGCCGCGGCGGTCGAATTTCGATGAAGGCGAAATTCTAGAGGCCCGTGTGCTGTGCGATGTCGGTGCACGTTAAAGAACGCCAGGTGGTCGAAATTCCGGGAGCCCTTCACTACGGCGTCTCTCATAGCCTGAGTCGCTTTAGGACGTTAAACCCTCATAAACTAAACCTAAACCATAAACCTAAACTTTTTGACTGTATAGGGCATTTACAGCGCACAGTTCTTCAGTTCGAGAGCAGATGACGCCACAGCCGCGCTCAGAACGCTCGGCGCCATCACTGACCTCGTAGGTCGCAGTGCAGACAACGCGGGTCGCTGCCTAATGTGTTTTTTTCTGGAAAGATTTCTTAAGGCAAAGGTAAAACTTGTGTTGTGGATTGCAAAAATTGCGACAGAGACAAGGGTGCGGGATGACATCGTTTGAGTGCTTCACGGCCCAGAACTGCACAAGCAAAGCCCATATTCGTGTCCATCTGTCGTGTACCCTTACCCGACGGGCGTACGAAATATGCCAGCTTCAGATAACCAACTCAGAAAAGTTTCATTCTAGGTAAGGCTGCGTGGGTGAGGAGGAAAGCTAGACACATTAACCAACTGTATCCGCTGTCGAAACCGTCGCGGCTTTTTATAGCGCGAGCTGCACTATGCTACGCAGTCGAGCATTTTGCCGTGAGCCTGGGAGGCCGATAGTGCGTATGCGGGAAACCAGAAAAGAACGAGACGGTTTATTGACTTGAAAGGCAGAGAGGTTGGCCTGAAAAATATCTGGCCTGCTACTGTGCACTGGGGAAAGGGAAGAGGAGAAAAAAAGAGGGTCACGATGGGGGGTGATGATGATAGGAGGAGACAGATGAAAAAATACAAAAAAGGCGCACTTTCTAACATCACAAACGCGAGGCAAGGTCCGTGTCGCTTAAAAGCGTGAGAGCGCTAACGTTTCCTGTACAGTTTTCACACTATCTTGCCAAGCGCCGAGAATCAAAACCTCCGAGAGGGGCCTTCTGTCCATAGACTTCAAAGCAGATGCAAGCACGAGTCTTTCATGTGCATATCCTGGACACACCACTAAAACATGTTCTATAGTCTCTTTCACGCCACATGTGGCACAGTCCGGGGAGTCCTCTTATTCTATTAAGTGCAAGTATATTTGCGTGTGAAGGCGACGTTTAACCGTAATCTATGGATTACGCATGCAGTAGGGCTTGGTATTCCGCGAGGAACAGAAAAGGTCATCGCCGGATCTAGCCGTTTAAGGCGTATGTGTAGGGTGTCTGGCAGGGCCCAGTACCTAGTCGTCGCACTCCTCACTGATTCCGAATGGAGACAATTATGTGGTGTCCGGTATACAGAACGGCACAGCTGTACGCAGGCCACTGGTGAAGACGCTCCTTGCTTCAGCGTCGGCGGTCTCATTTCCACCGAGTCCGCACTGTCCAGGGACCCACTGAAACGCTGTACGGTGGCCTTTTTCCTGAGCAAATGACAGGAGACTAATGATTTCAAGAGGCAGAGCTTGGTAGGGGGTGTGGCGAGAAGATCAGAAGGTGCGCGGCGCATGATGACAGAGTTCGCAGCTGCTGCCGCGCGAGGAGCCGCGCCGGCCCGACTACACCTGCCGGCGCCGCGCGTGAATGCGCATGCGCGGCAACCGGAGAACGGCACCTGGTGCGCGGCGCATGACGTCAGAGCTCGGCCGCCGCAACACGGGCGCGCGTGGTGTCGTGTGGATAAACTGCGTATGTGCGGCTGTGTGTATAAAAGCTGAGGTGATACGACTCGGTGTATAACAATCGCTTCGCATGGGTGACGAAAAGGAGACCCCAGCCGCCGCTAGGCGGCGGTATCGTAAAGAGAAGATCAATTATTCGGAACAAGAAGTCACCTGGAACTTCACCGCTGTGCAGAGAAAGAACGAACATCAGAAGGCTAAAAGAGCGGCGGAGACACCTAAGTAAATAGAAGAACGTCTTGCCAAGCGGAGAGGCCAAGAGGAGGAGCGTAACACGTGGCGCATAGCAGCTCGCACGGTTCCTTTGCAAGAAAATCAAGATGAAGCAATGGCAACAACATCATCATCAACAACAACTGCAGAGGAGGATGTAAAGGTTCGTCATATAACTGATCCACGTGATTGGACCACGGGGGAACTTCAGCTCTCGCTACGTATATCCTGGCATAGCTGAGCTAAGCCACCACCAATTTTTTTCGGTCGCTTTCAGTTGCGTCTGCGTGCGCAGCGAGACTACACTACTGATAAGGTGTACTGCAATTAGTAACAAGTTAGACCAAGACCGAATTCGGAACGGAAAAGAGGGACGACTTGTGTTCCTGCATACCATTAACGTAGATTATGTACACCCACGCGAGCGAGGAACTCCCACCGCTCGTCTGTGTCGTCATGCCGTAGTGTTTAACTTCACTTCGCCAATTATAACTTTGGTTATGTTTGGATATCACCATCTCTCAATCCGTGAAGCGGAAAGTAAAAGGCAGAACTGCTTCGAATTGGAAATGATGTTTAGCACGCGCACGCCTCCGCTAATTAACCACACAGTTTTCCCTGACAGTATATGAGATTGCCCAAGTACTTGATACATCTGGTCAAATTGACATGTTATTCTTAGATTTCAGGAAGGCCTTCTACAAAGTGCCGCATGCAAAACTTATAAGCTAGAATTGCTCCCCCTAACCTCATTCATTGTCCGATGGGTAAGATCTTATCTACAGAAACATGAGACAGCCCGTTGAAATAAAAAAGAAAGGCTGCCCCGGTCTGGAAGACGAAGTAACGAGCGTTAGCTTTATTGGCCATGCGTAAAACGAGTCTTTCCGCATCCAGCGGGGCCAGTGAAAAAAACCCTGAGCAGTTCGGAAAAGTAACATAGGTTTTCGACCTAGCGGAGCGATCGACGTCTAGCGCTATCAGAGAGATTACGATGCATGTCTACCCGTTGTCGAGTTAGACCCCATCAAGATAAGTCCCACTTGGAATTTTCTTCGTCTGGGGGGCAAGGTGGGCCTACAATTCCGTTTGCGGTGCGATATGGTAACACTTCAATTAGTAACTGCATGTATACAATGTTTACCGACTATATAATTGCAGTTTGCAGTTTTATTTTTATACCACAACCCATAGGGTTTTATTTGCTTACCAAATTCGATACAAAACTGCTCCCGGATTGGTGCCCCTCTTTGTCGGAGTATATATGGCGGAACGACATGGATATCAGACACCTGATTTAATATTTGCTGCGGATCCTTGGACCCAAGACCCCGTCGATCCAGTGAAGCTTCCAGTGTTTCTGACCAGGCGGGCCCACGGATCCCGCTTCCCGCAGGTCCTGCCTGCTGTCCTGCTTCCCGGCGCCACGCCCCTGTCGTGGTGATCCAGGCGTGGTGACATGGAGCGCCCTTGCCCTGCAGTGCGCCCCATAAAGGCGCAATGCTTTTTTGTTTTCAGTGCCGGAACCTGTTCCGGCCGACCACCCCATCGACATCGTCGAGGAGGTGGTCGGAGTCGGGGGGCTGACTTACCTTCAGCACCTCGGAGGTCTACGTTTCCTGGCCGCCGTGGGTTCTATGGCGCAGGTAGCGAAGATGTTGCAGAGAGGCAGCCTGCTTAATGCCGAAAAAGAAGTGCCGCTGGAACAGATGGGAGTTCCAGTGGTTCATGTAACGGTCTACCGTCTCCCGCCATGCGTCAGCGACGCAGACCTGATCGCGGCGTTCACGCCGTATGGGAAAGTACGCGCAGTTACGGAGGTTGCCTTCCTGAGCAAGAACAGCATCCTTTGGCAAGAACAGCCTCGGGAACGGGACGCGCCTCGCCAAGTTGGAGATGTTGAAGTCACAACCCAACTACCTGACGGTGGCCGGGACTCGAGCCATGATCGAGTACCGCGGCGTAAGGCGCGTCTGTTCCCGTTGCGGAGGAGAGGGCCACTTCGGTGCTGCCTGCAAGGCGGACGATGCGGCGCTCACGGGCACGTGGGCGCGAAATGCAGGCCCGTATGCAAGCGCCGCGGTGGGGCCCATCCCACCCCCGACTGCGTCGTTCCTACGCGGCGGCGGTGGCGTCGACGGCTGCCAAGGCGCCCCAAGGTCTCCTCGCAACCGCGGGTGACTTGACGGAGCGTGAGCGCGGCCCCATCTTCTCCTTGTTAAACGGATTCGAGGAGATATTTACGGACCGCCCTGGCTGCACACAAATGGTGCAGCACAGCATCGAAACAAAGGACGCGCAGCCTTGGAAATCCAATCCCAGACCGGTCAGCACCGCCAAACGGCAGGTGATTGACGCGGCGCAGCAAGAGCTGCTCGATGCGGGCATTGTTCGCCGCTCAATGAGTCCCTGGAAATTTCCAGTCATACTCGTTTTCTACTCTGGACGCTAGCAAAGGCTATCTTCAGGTAGAGATGCGACCAGGCGACGAGTGCAAAACGGCATTCACATGCCACAGGGGTCTCTACGAGTTCGCTAGGATGCCCTTCGGTTTGTCCGGAAGCTCGAGCACCTTTCAGCGGCTGATTGACCGTACCGTGTGCTCGGCGACGCCAAAGGGCATCACACCTTCGCTTACCTGGACGACTACCGCGTGCGGCGCGGACAGGTGTCCCCGGATCCGGAGAAGCTTCGCTCGATCCTGGCTTGCCCAGCGCTAAATGGTCTACATGGAAAGAAAGAGTCATGGGAATCCTCCCTCCATAGCCAGGAAGAACAAGTCCAGAAACAAGTCATCGGTCAAGCCCAGGCCGCCGCCGGAAGTCAACTGATTCCGGCTGACGTCTAGGAGGGATGCAGACGGTGAAAGGGGGAGCTGCGTCTCACCCGATCACCCATACTCTCTGTCGAGTGCAAATAAAGTGCTTTTCTCTCTCTCTCTCTCAGCGCCGAACGACGTGAAGGCTACGCGCCGCTTTCTCGGGATGGTCGACTTCTACCGGCAGTTCATTCCCACTGCATACGCCTGCAAGCCCCACTGATAAAGTTGTTAAGGAAGGCAGCCCCGTGAGAATGGGGAGAGCAGACGAATTTTCGTCAACTCGCTCAGGCCATCGCCGACATCGCGTCACTGAAACTGCCAGACCTAAACAGGCCATTAGTGATCCAGGCAGATGCCTGCGATTTCGGAGTGGGCGCAGTGTTACTCCAGATGGAAGACAAACAACTGCTACCTGCGGCATTTGCCAGCCGTGCGCTGACGCTGGCCGGGGGGAACTATTCAGTGACGTAGAAAGAATGGTTGGCAATCATCTACGCACTGCAAAAATTCGAGATGTACGTAGAAGGAACCAGGTTCACGGTCGAAACCGACCACATGGCATTGACATGGCTAACATGCCTTCGTGAGCCGCGCGGAAGGCTCTCGCGTTGCGCCCTGAGGGTACAGCGCTTCGAATGCGGAGTGCGCTACCGAAAAAGGGCCACAAACGTGGTTTCTCACGCGTTGTCGCGCGCGCCGGTGAATGACCGCTCCCCAGACGGTGGAGGGGAGGAGCCGCCGCAGCAATTTCCCCAAGCGTCGGGAGAGCGGAGCCGACGGGATAAAGATTTCGCTCGATTGCACGCGCATCTCGTTCCTGTGAAGGTTCCCATCGAGGTTGCGTTCAGCAGAGAAGAGCTTTTCAATGCTCAGCACGAAGACTCGTACTGTCGGAGGCTTGTCGCCAATCTTAATGAAGAGACGAACCACCCGACGAATCTAGTCAAAGGGCGCCCGAGAACCGCAATGAACTCGGTAGGCGCAAGCTCTAGTGCAGCTTGCAGTGCTGCAGGTGAGCTGGAGAGTTTTCTGCTTGATGCCGACGGAGCTTTGCTGAAATACGTGCCAGGCAAAGAGGACACAATCGAGTGCTTCAAAGCCGTCATCCCGTAGGAGCTCAGGCAAGATGTGATGCAGCGTTACTACGACGTGGACGGACATGGGAGCGCGCCAACGACACGGAGGAAACTATGTCGGTTCGCTGCCTGGCTTGGAATGAAAGTACGTAAATACGTACAAACCTGCCATGTCTGTAAAGAAAGAAAGCCGAAAGGGGGAAGGCCACCCGGCTTGTTTCAGCCGACAGTGAGCACAAAGCCATGGGAAATCGCGGCGTGCGAGCTGATCGGACCGCTGCCGCGCAGCAGAAGAGGGCGCAGATTTGTGCTGGTGTTCACTTGCCACTTCAGCGGGATCGCTGAACTCTTTCCGCTGCAAAGAGCCACTGCGAAGGAGATCCTGCCGAGAATTTCAGGATTATTCTGTCGTTTTGGATTCCCCGACCGACAATGCATCGTACTTCACGTCACAGGTTTTTCGTGACACGTGCGCAGCAATGAGAGTACGGCAGCAAAAAATGACGTGCTATCATCCGCAGTCCAATGTGACAGAGCTTCGCACTCGTTATGTGAAACCATTGCTCGGGGCATACGCCCGGACGCACAGCGGCTGAGACGAGCCTCGACGCCACCACCTTCGCACTGCGAACGAGCGAAGACCGCTCCACAGGCTTTTCGCGGACTTTCCTAATGTTCGGGAGGGAGTTAGACGCCAACTGACAAAATGCTGCTGCGGCCGAGACGGCAGCTGCCGTCTACTCGCCCCATGCTCTAGAACGAATAGAAAACGCAGTGAAGGAGGCCAGCCGCAATCGCGTGAGAGCCAGGGTGAGCCAGAAGGCGGCCTATGATCGAGCGCATCGGGACTTGCAATTCCATGTGGGAGACATGGTTCTCAAACGCAACCACGTGCTCAGCGATGCGAGCACGGGATTTGCGGCAGGCCTCGCGCACAAATGGGTCGGCCCATTCATTGTTGCTGAGAAGCTCTCGCCACTTAACTACAAACTGAGGAATCCGAACTCGGCTCGACTCAGCGGACCCATCCATGTGGGGGAGCTATAAAGGTACTTCGAAAGGGAAGTCGCCTTGGAGAGGGAGGCTCCGGCCATGCGAAATCGCGGGGAAAGGTCGCTTCCCCAACGCACTCCTACAATACCCGCTGCAAGCGAAAGCTCTACTAAGAGTACACTGGGCGAATGGGGCCCGAGCCGCGCTGAAGGCTAATTAGCGGACGAAGGACGGAGGCAGCCCGGGAGATTGCACCAACCGGCGCAAAGGGGCGGCCGAGGTCGCAAAGAATTTCCAGGAGGGGACCACGCGATGACCTCGCCAACCCCAGCTCCTCAGACGAACCGTGACTTGACCAAATGGCAAGCTACGACATATTGGAATCAAAGGGAAGAGCCAATGATGAGGGCGAATGCGTTTCCCAGAAGACACTGCGGGAGGACGGTTGTCAGCCCACAGTGACCGCGGCGCTCACTTCCCTCGCACCACCATGCAGGAACGGTCGCAATTGTCGCTGGAGCGAGCTCGGGGATCCGTTCACGAGTGACCGGCTGACCACCAGCGGCAACGGGCTCACCGGCAATGGTCACGAAGAATTCGCTACCAGCCGGCGCCGCGGCCCCACGCACGACAACCGCCGCGGCCGCGGCAGCAAGGAGGCCGCGGTACAACGAGACATCAGCCGGCATCGTGGCCACACTCAGGACCACGTCCGCGACCGCTGCACACGGAGGCCGCGACGCAGCGGAGCAGCACACCGGCTGACCGCAAGTGCCTCGCCCCCGCAAGCAGCTTTCGGGAGCTGCGCCCCCACCTCACCGCCCGGGTTATGCAGCCGGACACCGAGGACCCGCTCCGGCCGGGAGACCCGAACCCCGTTGTCAGTCCGTCGGCACGTGGACACATCAGGCCGGCGATGCGCCACCTCGCTCCTCCTACGGGAGCGTGGCGCCGTGGGATCGGCAGGTGGAGGCGGGCGGGACGGGTGCCCTGCATTTTTCGGGGTGGCACCATTGCAGACCACCTGGCGGAGCACCCAGCCTCCGTGATGCTACCGGAGCCGGCAGCCGCGTACTGCCTGGAGTGCGGTGGCTTCGTCACCAGCCGGCGCACACACGTCGCCTCCCACTACCACCGGCAGCACCTGGAGAGGAGCGAACTCCACGTCGAGGTGATGCGGGCCCGGATGGCCCGGGGCCCTGTGTTCGCAGCCAGTGTGCTTCGGGTGGAGATCGCGCCTGAGCCCCGAGCACTGGTCGCACAACCCGGGCCAGGGACCGAGCCTGCTGCCGCGACGCCATCGATCCCCAGGAGCACCACCCCCAGAGGACGACGAGATCGGGGACATGGTGATGAACTTGGATTTTCTGGGGGATTTATAAGCGGCAAAGTTAAAGACTTTAATGAGATCATTGCAGTCTACAGTCCGCTGAACCCAGGGGACGTTCGGTCTTTAGGGGGGAGGAGTGTGGGAGTTTCGGAGTGCCGTACCCTTCCCTGGCCGGTAAGGCGCACCGTGGAAACGCAGGAAAGCGGGCGGACGCTTTCCTCCTTCCCTACGGGCGAGTAGCCAGAAGGTCTGCTCAAGAGCGTTGCGCCGCCTCCTTCCTTCAAAACCGGTCGCAAGCGCCCACCGCCAGGCGCCGCCGGAGCGGTCGCTGATTGGCCGAATGTGACAACGGGCAAGTGGGCCGATCTCGGCGCACTTACCCGAAAAAGAGAGGACGAAATGTAAATACCTCCCATATTCCCTCTTTGTGGTGGCCATCTTGCCCCGTCAGCCGCATGACCAAGCCAGAGGGCAAGGGTCGCAGATCCAGCAGCCAGCGATTTTGGGAGTACCCAATAAACGTTTGGCTCCAGGCAAAGCGTCCTGTTCCGCGTTGTATTTATTTCGCATTTCCGCTGCCCCACCGTGAGAGCGGCCGCGCGTGGTGTGCGATACCAGGAGCTCGAAGCTCACGGGCTAGACCTCAAACGAGGCTCAACGGCCTAGTAGGAACCCCCACATAATTGGTATGATTTGGCCGATATTAGTGTCAAGCCTGCCTTAACTTTTAAACCGACCCTCTAGCAGAAACCAAAGTGAGAACCAAAGCGCTGGTGCGCCAAATATGTTTTAGCCTAACTACGCTAAATCGTCTGCAATTTTTAAAGGTAATCTCAATTGAAATGAAGTACATTTGTTGTAAACAGTTAAAAAAGTCTTCCATATAACTAAAGACCTTAAGGGCAAGTCGCTCTCAACATTCGTAATAGTTGTATGCGGCGAATATAATACGCTGCCGTTGTCAGAAATGAATGGCGCCCGAAAGCCCCTTTTCCCAAAACATAACCCATCAGCCCTTGACACCTTCACACGCGCGACACAACCCCCCACCCCCCGGGCCCAAGGGGGAACAGGGGAGAGATTCTTGGCATCGGGCGAGGCCCCTTCAATGGCACGAGTGGCTGTCTTGCGGTATCGCTGAGAAGTGGTTATACCTTTTACGAAAGCGGCCACGGTCACCACTGTGGCAGCAAGCCAACTGTGTGATCAGACCTTTAATGCCAATCAGTGTCAGAGAGGACGACCATCCATTCCCAGTGTTGTATTCATAGTGACACAGAGGGTATTCTACCAGAGCCCGAGAAACCGGGTATTGGCTGAGAAACCAGGTTACTCGGCCAAAACACAACGCAGCACTCTTCATCCTATTAAGCCTAACCCCACTTGCTCTCTGGTACCCACATCACATCCAAAAACACAGGAGATTGATGTCTCATCTGGGATGACAATGATGATGTCATCTGCATAAGCAAAGATGGGAGCTGGCGGGGAACCAGGTTGTAAAAAGAACCCATTGATCCGACTGTCATGAGTAAGTCCTTTGAGGAGGGGTTCAAATGCTAGGATGTAGAGGCCGGGAAAAATAGAGCACCCGTGCCGAACTGCTCGGCCAACATTAAAAGCCCGTCTGGCACGACCCTGCAAGTTAACTGAGGAGGTTGGCCTGAAATACAAAGCCCTGACCATGTGTTTGATGTTGCGTCAAACCTACCACCAACTTGGCCTGATTTCTCCCTCCGCTTCGCAAGCGTCCGTCTTTACACACGTAAAAATGAGAAGGAACCTGTCAAGTCACATGATAGCAGTCACCTGCTGCAATGCGACATTGTCTGTAGCATGCGTTCATGCTCCCCAAAGTTGAAGTTCCCCAGCTTGACGCGCCCTCTGTGCGCGAGATGCAAGCGGCCGTCTGCCTCGTTGCTGGGTCCGTGCACAAAGTCGCAAGGACGCGTCCGCATGCGCTGAAAAATGACTGTACGGCGGTGTAAGTGGGACCCCGCTTCCGAGCCCTCCCGAGCGTGCATATCTCATGTTCTGCTGTGCGCGACACGCTAGCGTCTGCTCTTGTCTCGCGCTGCGGTCGTATATGAAGACCGGCTCCGGCGTGCGCGCATTCATGCATGCGGGCAGCCGTCAAAATTGCCCGATTGGGCTAATAATAGCCATATTGGGCTACATTTAGGCTGAGTTGGCATTAAAATTTCTCACTTGGCTATGTGGCTATTTTCAGGCTGCGCTTTTTTTGTAGCAATAGCTACATTATGCTAGCATTTCGAGCATTCAGTGTAGCGGCGCCGTGGCGGTGGCGGCGCGGCAACTTGCCGTTGGCTCTTCTCTTAAACAGTCTCTCTCCGAGCTAATAATCAAGGACCCTTTCCTAGTGCGTAGGTCAGCACTTGTGTCCGAATTCTTTAAGAAGCACAAACTAAAAAATGTCAAAAAAAAATGTCAACGCCCTTTTCATCGACATCAAGGACATGTATTATTCCCTCTTTCAGGACGCATTGCACAGTGCTGTAGGTCGAACGATTGACGAGTACTGCATCACAAAATTTCAAAACCACTGTGGCATCGATGTGGACAGCCTTCTCGAACCCTTAGACCTGTACCTACGCTCTACGGTCGTCTCCTTCAACGACAGACATTTCATCCAGAAGGAAGGCGTTTGTTTAGGCTCAGGGCTAGCCCCTTTCCTCAGCGACTGTCTACTAGCTTGCTTGGACCAAAGACTACAAGAGTCCTTACCCGGGTCTTAAGTGTAACCTGTTTCCGTTATGTCGACGATTTTCTGGAGATTTTAATAAGAACGACTACAGCGATGCAAATCAAGCCAGCGATATTATCTCCGTGTTCAAGTCCGGTCTGCATCCGTTTCGCCTAACGATGGAAGTTCCTGACCAAGATGCGATTCGTTTTCTGGATCTACAGATGCTAACAAGCAACGAAGAGCTGTGCTAGAGTTGCACACCCCGAGCGCAAAAAGGGTTCTTAAATTGCTCATCCTCGCACTCCAGGCTAGTTAAACGAGGCATCGTAACAGCCGCCTTGAAAAATGCTATATCTAGATCATGCTGCCATCAAATGCAAGCAAGTTTCAAAAGCTAGATAATGAGGCTGGGAATAGCCGGTTTTCCGGAACACATCATGCGCTCAGTGGCAAGAACGATGCTTGGCGAATTCCAACCAAGAACAAATAATGCCTCCTGTAAAGTTCTGCACAGCCGTGTTAGTGCGATAATACCTTATGTACATAAGGTATCGCACAACTTGAAAAGGATAGCCGGGAAAGCCGGTGTGCAAATCGCCTTTTCCGCTCCTGACAAATTGCAGCGTCTTTGCTAGAAAGTGAACTTTGAAAGACCGCCACGTGCCGATTGTGAGAAGGACCAGTAATCCCGTTATGCCCCGTGCCGAAAAAATGTAGTGTACAAAATTGAGCTATCTTGTGGACTCTGCTACATCAGACAACCTGGGATTTGCGTGAATGACTGCTTAAGGGTACATCAACGCTCCTTGGCACCACCCCCAAAACTAATCTTGCCTTACACTGGCTTGAGTGCAAATGCACCTCAGCTTTCAGTACGACAACAATTTTGTAGAGGCGTAGAGACCAACGCACGCGTGAAATAGTTGAAGCGTTCCTGATTCATGAAAAGCAAGAAAAGTGCGTGAGCAAGCCAGCTCTAGCACGATTTCTAGCACTCACTCAAAAAGAAATTGATTAGCTTAGCGGCTGAGTGACTAGTCCTGGTTTTACCTCCTTCCTCCCTTCCTTCTATTTTGTTGACGTACTCAATCAGCGATGGAATGTCGCACGTTGATTGTGCTTTGGTTGTCATATTTATTGCGCTATCACAATCACAGCAATAAAATCATCAGTCGCAAGTCAGCGCCTGTGTCTGTCCGCTCCTTTAGTCCTGTATTTTTTAGCGGTAACTATTCCTGCGAAATGTACGACTTTCTCGAGTAGTGACACACTACTGCGAGCGAGTCAAACAACTAGCGGCACACCCTTCAATGTACGACGGCTCGAGTAGTAAGGCGGCCTATTTCTAGCCATCAAGTTTCATTTGCAAGGGGGTCGTGTTCGCTCGTCCTCCAGCCGACAAGATCTTGGCAGGTTTGCCAGGTAAATTCCAGAAGGTGCAAGCAGATGTACGATGGTGTGTCCTTTCCTTGCGGAACATTAGCCGCTCATTTTTGTATACGCACAACTGTGGCTCCCCAAAAGTCCTTGGGAAAGCATTTATTTTAATTTGCAGGTAGTGAAAACGTGCTTGCGGCTTTCGTGTTGCGAACAAAGTCCGCAGCCCCTCCCTCACCCCCCATGGCGGTTCGCTGTCCAAGCAGCCACGTGGTGCCGAGTTTGGCGCGCACGGAGAGAAGTGGAAAGAGAAAGGTTCCCACTGAGCTTGGCTTCCCGAGGTTGTCCACATGAAGTTAGGGACATCATTTTTTCCTTAGAAAGCACTACTCCAGACGTACAATTCCCGCGCAAGGATCTTCCAATCTTGTCTTGTGCACCGAACTTAAATTAACTCTAGCTTACCCGAGTTACTTGAGTAAGCTAGGATTAATTCGGAGGAGTGTCGCGCAAGCTGCAGCCAATGAGGGGAAGCTCGGGTAAGTTAGGAGGAGCTTCGCGCCAGCTGCAGCCAATAGGAAACAGGTGGCAGTTAAATTAATGACTGGCCGCGAGAGGGTGGTCGGAAAGAGCAAGATGGGTCGCACAATCTCTACCAGTGGCTGTGGTATCACCAGCCGCCTGCCAGTGCAGTGGCGCATCGCTGAACCGGTGCGCCACTTTGCTGGTAGTGGCATGAGGACTCGGCGCCATCTATGGATGTTACGTAGAGAATGACCAATTCTGCATATATGGGCATCAACCTACTAAAGTTATCGCGCATGACCTTAAGGCGCAGCCTAAGTGCCCCCCCCCCCCCCCCCCCGGTTGAATAAAGAACACACGCTTTCGCAAGTCCACTCGGTTTAACTAAGTTAAATCTACCGTTTTCTTTTCTGCACGCGGGTGCTCCTGAGAATGATAGAGCACTCGCAGACGCACAACGGCGTAGGTTACCAGAATCGCCCCGTTCTAGCTCCAGTCCTCCGCTTTCCACCCTAGGTATGTAGAGGGTTAAGGGAAGCCACCCATACTGCTTATGTTCGAGATTCTTCTCCCGTATATAATGTCCTAAATGCACAGTGGTAACCACCATACGACAGCCAGCCTTCCTGGAGGAGGGCTCAGGTTGCAATGGTAGGCAGCTTTGCTTGCCGTTGGCTGCGGTGCAGTCCAGGTTGGCCGCTTGGTTTCGTTGCGGGTCCAGACTTACAGATACCAGCAGGCAACCAACGTTGTCGCAACAGAGTCTAGGCCCTGCGTCTCCATGGTCAGGACATGGCGATCTTCAAAGAAACGTGTGGTTGCTGGTCACAACCTGAACGCGACCTCTGCATTGCTAAGTAGTTCGTGCGAAAGTTGCGCCCGGTCCACGCGAACGGAATCTCTCGTGCGCATCCTTTCGCTTGCCCGGGTTGTCCTGACGCATCACCCACGCGTTCTTGCGTTCAGCCCTGGGGTTAACAGCTTACACGCTATCGCCGCGCCAATCACCTCCACAGAGAGCCATCGCGAAATATATATATATATATATATATATATATATATATATATATATATATATATATATATATATATATATATATATATATATATATATATATATAATATATATATATAAGCAGACAAGTTAAGGGAAATGAGGGGCTCGTTTGACAAATACATGAAGGAAGCCAACAGTCACCGAAACCAAGGTGCAATGGGGAATGTTTTCTGTTTTTTTTAATTTATAGTGTGGATTAGTGGGAGAAAAATACTTCAATCAAGCTTTGATTTTAAAGAAAACTGCTTCTAAAGCAGCAGAAAAAACAACCATGCCGCCGGTGGGATCCGCACCCACGACCTCTGAATATCGCGTCCGGTGCTCTTATCAACTGAGCTACGGCGACGGCTCTCCAATCTGCTGCTCTCGTGTGTATTTATGTTTATTGCGTGTAAGCGAACCTTTGACAGTGTTCACCAGGCGCTGGTTGTCGAGGCTTGAAATTACTCATTACCTTGGAGGCAGTCCAGCGCGTCGTCGATGAGAGGCAGCGCGTAGACATATTTACGGGTTATTTTGTTAAACACACGGTAATCTACGCAGAAACGTATTTATCGATCCTTATTACAGAGGAGGACGACAGGAGAGGACCAAGAGCTTGTATACGGTCGAATGTAAGACACGAAAGCAAGTCTGTTCCTCAATGATCTTGCGCTCAGATGCGGAAACGCGATACGGAAGTCACCTTACAATAGCTGAGCTGTCCGTCTCTATGCGATGGGACGTGACATAAATCTGGCCTAAGCGAACGTGCACACATCAAATGAGTTCTAGTGAGCCGTAAGGACTTCTAAGGCTACCGACTGCTCAGGCGTAAGGTCAGGGCTGATAACGGCCGAGAGCGCAGAGGAAGAACACGGAGCGGGAGTATCGGCTGCTATCACAGCACATGAAATCGGGTCGGTGTCGAGAGGGACACGTTCGCCCTCAAGCAGGAAACCAATAGTAGCGCCTTTCGGTAGTAACATGGACTGGCTTGTAGTGTTCAGCGCCGTGACGACCAAGCAACACGGGGAAACGTGTGAGGCAAGAGCGATGACTTCGGAGATCCAGAGTGGGGCAGACATGACTAAGGCATTGCCGTCGAAAGCGTAGTCTGAAGTGACAACGATGAGCTGTTGACGGCCAGCGGGTAGAGCGAAGTCGACGGCAACGAGCGCACGCGGTGGTAAACGGTCAGAAGAGGATGCCAAGGCGGGATCTGCAATGTGGATAAGGCAGTCGTGGCAAGAGATGAAGGCAGATGCCGACGACAAAAGGTCCCAGCCCACGACTATCGAGTGAACTCACGATGGGAGGAAAACAAATTCAATATAATAACGTTGGTTATTGATGAAAACGCGCGCAGTGCATTGGCGAGCGGGCTGGATGAGGGTGCCGTTGGCTCCACGGAAAGGCGAACCGCTGTACGGAGTTGTGACTGCGCAGGCGGGAACACATGGCGATGTGAATGACGGAGAAAACGGCGTCCGTATCGATGAGAGCTTGAGTCCACACCTCTTCGACACACACTGTTAAAATATTTGACGTGCGGTAGGGAGGAATTTTACAGTTCGCACGGACACAAGCTCTCCCTCCAGAAACTGCTTCGTTTAGTTTTCCGGGCTAGGAGCGATGGGCTGCGAGGCGGGACAAAGACTTGAAGGGAAGCAGCGGCAAACAAAATGGGAGGGCCTAGAAACACCCTGGGGCAATGGAGGTGAGGGAGAGCGACGGGAAAATTCAGAGAATGGCATGGAGGAAGTATAAGGCTAGGGAAGGCAGCATAACCGCGTCTTTCATCCTGCTGTCGCCGGCGACAGACGCGGTAAACATGACCGTGGACCCCGCAGTAGCAGCAGACAGGACGGAAAGTACGACAGGCTCGAGCATAAGGCGTTGTTGGGGGACACGGAGCCACGGCAGCCACGTGACCACAGAGAGGCGTTGGAGAAGACGGAGGGACCGGGGCGAGTGGCCTCGAGGCAATGTCGGCATAGGTGGGCAGGCGAGAATTTGTGGGGGGGGGGGGGGGGGGGCCCACGTCGCAAGTGAAAGCGGCCAGCTCATCTTTGATGACGCTGCGCAAGTAAGGTGTAGCAGGCGGGATATTTAAGGCGGGAGGGGCGAGAGCGGTGATCTTCCCTTAGAGTTCCCCGCGTATCAGGGCACGAATGACGGAACGAAGGTTCCCGTCGACGAAGACGCTACCTTCACTGGGGTCTGGCTGAAGGCGGAACAACTGCAGGTCGTCCAGGCGTTGGCATGTGGAGGTAATGGCAGATACGCTGGAGGGGTTCTGGGCTAACAAGGCGTTGAAAGCAACGGTCCCGATGCCCTTAAGAATGTGGTGGACGCTCTCCGACTCAGGCATGTCAGCGCAGATGCGGCGGCAAAGAGCAAGTACGTCCTCGATGTAAGATGTTTAGGACTCCCTAGGCTGCTGCAGGCGTGCGGTTACCTTCTTATTGGCTAGCTCAAAGAGGCCTATTGGCTTGCCGAAAATTTGATGCAGCTGCTATGTGAATGTAGGCCAGTCAGAGATGTCATCTTCGTGATTAAAGGACGACGTGTTGGCGACGTCAGTCAAGTAGAAAACGAAATTCAGTAGCTTGTGGGAGTCATCCCACCGGTTGAACGTGCTGACCCTGGTGTAGTTGTCGAGCCAGTCGTCGAAGCCGTCGCCACGAAATCCGGCGAAGGCCTGAGGGTCGTGCTGGCGGCTGGTGACGGTCCAGGCTGCGGCAGCCACAGCGGCCGAAGTCGACGGGGGTGAGCGTGTTCCGTTGCCTTCCTCCATACCAGAGGGCTGCAGACGCAAACGACGGACTGAACGGATCTCAAGAGAGAGCAAAAAACGGGCCCAAAGCGAGAGGTACTGGAATAGAGAACCAGCACCTCCGCCACTTGTGTGCTACTTCTTGCAACCAAGGGATCCGTACGGGCCCCGAAACGTCGTGTTTCCTTTTTTTCGTCAAAACGTTTGGCGAGTGAATGCTTATTTCTACAATAATGTGATCAGGGGACAAGTATGGGCCCCGAAACGTGGTGTCTCCTTTTTTTCGTCGAAACTTTTGGCGAGTGTATGTTTATTTCTACAATCATGTGATCAAGAGACCCGTACGGGCCCCGAAACGTCGTGTTTCCTTTTTTTCGTCGAAACTTTTGGCGAGTGTATGCTTATTTCTACAATCATGTGATCACGCAACAAGTATGGGCCCCGAAACGTGGTGTTTCCTTTTTTTTTCGTCGAAACATTTGGCGAGTGTATGTTTATTTCTACAATCATGTGATCAAGGAACCCGTACGGGCCCCGAAACTTCGTGTTTCCTTTTTTTTCGTCAAAACTTTTGGCGAATGTATGCTTATTTCTACCATCATGTGATCAAGGGACCTGTACGGGCCCCGAACATCGTGTTTCCTTTTTATTCGTCGAAACTTTTGGCGAGTGTATGTTTATTCCTACAATCATGTGATCAAGGAAACCGTACGAGCCCCGAAACTTCGTGTTTCCTTTATTTTCGTTTATTCCTACAATCATGTGATCAAGGGACCCGTACGGGCCCCGAAACGTCGTGTTTTCTTTTTTTTTCGTCGAAACTTTTGGAGAGTGTATGTTTATTTCTACAATCATGTGATCAAGGGACCCGTACGGGCCCTGAAACGTCGTGTTTCCTTTTTTTCGTGAAAACTTTTGGCGAGTGTATGTTTATTTCTACAATCAAGTGATCAAGGGACCCGTACGGGCCCCGAAACGTCGTGTTTCCTTTTTTTTCGTCGAAACGTTTGGCGAGTGTATGATTATTTCTACAATCATGTGATCAAGGGACCCGTACGGGCCCCGGAACGTCGTGTTTCTTTTTTCGTCAAAACTTTTGGCGAGTGTATGTTTATTTCTACAATCAAATGATCAAGGGAACCGTACGGGCCCCGCAACGTCGTGTTTCCTTTTTTTTCGTGAAATCTTTTGGCGAGTGTATGTTTATTTCTACAATCATGTGATCAAGGTACCCGTACGGGCCCCGAAACGTAGTGTTTCCTTTTTTTCGTCAACACTTTTGGCGAGTGTATGTTTATTTCTACAATAATGTAATCAATGGACACGTACGGGCCCCAAAACGTCGTGTTTCCTTTTTTTTCGTCAAAACTTTTGGCGAGTGTATGTTTATTTCTGCAATCATGTGATCAAGGGACCAGTACGGGCCCCGCAACGTCGTTTCTTTTTTTTTCGTCGAAACTTTTGGCGAGTGTATGTTTATTTCTACAATCATGTGATCAAGGGACCCGTACGGGCCCCGAAACGTTGTGTTTCCTTTTTTTTCGTCAAAACTTTTGGCGAGTGTATGTTTATTTCTACAATCATGTGATCAAGGGACCCGTACGGGCCCCGAAACGTTGTGTTTCCTTTTTTTTCGTCAAAACTTTTGGCGAGTGTATGTTTATTTCTACAATCATGTGATCAAGGGACCCGTACGGGCCCCGATACGTCGTGTTTCCTTTTTTTTCGTCGAAACTTTTGGCGACTGTATGTTTATTTCTACAATCATGTGGTCAAGGGACCCGTACGGGCCCCGAAACGTCGTGTTTCCTTTTTTTTCGGTGAAACTTTTGGCGAGTGTATGTTTATTTCTGCAATCATGTGATCAAGGGACCCGTACGGACTCCGAAACGTCGTGTTTCCTTTTTTTTTCGTCGAACCTTTTGGCGAGTGTATGTTTATTTCTACACTCATGTGATCAACGTACCCGTACGGGCCCCGAAACGTCGTGTTTCCTTTTTTTTCGTCAAAACTTTTCGCGAGTGAATGTTTATTTCTACAGTCATGTGATCAAGGGACCCGTACGGGCCACGAAACGTCGTGTTTCCTTTTTTTTCGTCGAAACTTTTGGCGAGTGTATGTTTATTTCTACAATCATGAGATCAAAGTACCCGTACGGGCCCCGAAACGTCGTGTTTCCTTTTTTTTCGTCGAAACTTTTGGCGAGTGTATGTTTATTTCTACAATCATGTGATCAAGGGAACCGTACGGGCCCCGAAACTTCGTGTTTCCTTTTTTTTCGTTTATTCCTACAATCATGTGATCAAGGTACCCGTACGGGCCCCGAAACGTCGTGTTTCCTTTTTTTTCGTCGAAAATTTTGGCGAGTGTATGTTTATTTCTACAATCATGTGATCAAGGGAACCGTACGGGCCCCGAAACGTCGTGTTACCTTTTTTTTCGTCAAAACTTTTGCGAGTGTATGTTTATTTCTACAATCATGTGATCAAGGTACCCGTACGGGCCCCGAAACGTCGTTTTTCTTTTTTTTTCGTCAAAACTTTTGGCGAGTGGATGTTTATTTCTACAATCATGTGATCAAGGGAACCGTACGGGCCCCGAAACTTCGTGTTTCCTTTTTTTTCGTTTATTCCTACAATCATGTGATCAAGGTACCCGTACGGGCCCCGAAACGTCGCGTTTCCTTTTTTTCGTCGAAACTTTTGGCGAGTGTATGTTTATTCCTACAATCATGTGATCAAGGGACCCGTACGGGCCCCGAAACGTCGTGTTTCCTTTTTTTTCGTCAAAACTTTTGGCGAGTGTATGTTTATTTCTACAATAATGTAATCAAGGGACACGTACGGGCACCGAAACGTCGTGTTTCCTTTTTTTTTCGTCGAAACTTTTGGCGAGTGTATGTTTATTTCTACACTCATGTGATCAACGTACCCGTACGGGCCCCGAAACGTCGTGTTTCCTTTTTTTTCGTCGAAACTTTTCGCGAGTGAATGTTTATTTCTACAATAATGTAATCAAGGGACACGTACGGGCACCGAAACGTCGTGTTTCCTTTTTTTTTCGTCGAAACTTTTGGCGAGTGTATGTTTATTTCTACAATCATGTGATCAAGGTACCCGTACGGGCCCTGAAACGTCGTGTTTCCTTTTTTTCCGTCAAAAGTTTTGGCGAGTGTATGTTTATTTCTACAATCATGTGATCAAGGAACCCGTACGGGCCCCGAAACGTCGTTTCTTTTTTTTCGTCGAAACTTTTGGCGTCTGTATGTTCATTTCTACAATCATGTGATCAAGGGACCCGTACGGGCCCCGAAACGTCGTGTTTCCTTTTTTTTCGTCGAAACTTTTGGCGAGTGTATGTTTATTTTTACAATCATATGATCAAGGAACCCGTACGGGCCCCGAAACGTCGTTTCTTTTTTTCTTCGAACCTTTTGGCGAGTGTATGTTTATTTCTGCAATCATGTGATCAAGGGACCCGTACGGGCCCCGAAACGTCGTGTTTCCTTTTTTTCGTCGAAACGTTTGGCGAGTGTATGTTTATTTCTACAATCATGTGATCAAGGGACCCGTACGGGCCCCGAAACGTCGTGTTTCCTTTTTTTTCGTCGAAACTTTTGGTGAGTGTATGTTTATTTCTACAATCATGTGATCAAGGGACCCGTACGGGCACCGAAACGTCGTGTTTCCTTTTTTTCGTCGAAACTTTTGGCGAGTGTATGTTTATTTCTACAATCATGTGATCAAGGGACCCGTACGGACCCCGAAACGTCGTGTTTCTTTTTTTTTCGTCGAAACTTTTGGCGAGTGTATGTTTATTTCTACAATCATGTGATCAATGGACCCGTACCGGCCCCGAAACGTCGTGTTTCCTTTTTTTTCGTCGAAATTTTTGGCGAGTGTATGTTTATTTCTACAATCATGTGATCAAGGTACCCGTACGGGCCCCGAAACGTCGTGTTTTCATTTTTTTCGTCAAAACTTTTGGCGAGTGTATGTTTATTTCTACGATCATGTGATCAAGGGACCCGTACGGGCCCCGAAACGTCGTGTTTCCTTTTTTTTCGTCGAAACTATTGGCGAGTGTATGTTTATTTCTACAATCATGTGATCAAGGGACCCGTACGGGCCCCGAATCGTCGTTTTTCCTTTTTTTCGTCAAAACTTTTGGCGAGTGTATGTTTATTTCTACAATCATGTGATCAAGGGACCCGTACGGGCCCCGAAACGTAGTGTTTCCTTTTTTTTCGTCGAAACTTTTGGCGAGTGTATGTTTATTTTTACAATCATATGATCAAGGAACCCGTACGGGCCCCGAAACGTCGTTTCTTTTTTTCTTCGAACCTTTTGGCGAGTGTATGTTTATTTCGGCAATCATGTGATCAAGGGACCCGTACGGGCCCCGAAACGTCGTGTTTCCTTTTTTTCGTCGAAACGTTTGGCGAGTGTATGTTTATTTCTACAATCATGTGATCAAGGGACCTGTACGGGCCCCGAAACGTCGTGTTTCCTTTTTTTTCGTCGAAACTTTTGGTGAGTGTATGTTTATTTCTACAATCATGTGATCAACGGACCCGTACGGGCACCGAAACGTCGTGTTTCCTTTTTTTCGTCGAAACTTTTGGCGAGTGTATGTTTATTTCTACAATCATGTGATCAAGGGACCCGTACGGACCCCGAAACGTCGTGTTTCTTTTTTTTTTCGTCGAAACTTTTAGCGAGTGTATGTTTATTTCTACAATCATGTGATCAATGGACCCGTACGGGCCCCGAAACGTCGTGTTTCCTTTTTTTTCGTCGAAATTTTTGGCGAGTGTATGTTTATTTCTACAATCATGTGATCAAGGGACCCGTACGGGCCCCGAAACGTCGTGTTTCCTTTTTTTCCGTCAATACTTTTGGCGAGTGTATGTTTATTTCTACAATCATGTGATCAAGGGACCCGTACGGGCCCCGAAATGTCGTGTTTCCTTTTTTTTCTTCGAAACTTTTGGCGAGTGTATGTTTATTTCTACAATCATGTGATCAAGGGACCCGTACGGGCCCCGAAACGTCGTGTTTCCTTTTTTTCGTCGAAACTTTTGGCGAATGTATGTTTACTTCTACAATTATGTGATCAAGGTACCCGTACGGGCCCCGAAACGTCGTGCTTCCTTTTTTTTCGTCGAAACTTTTGGCAAGTGTATGTTTATTTCTACAACAGGCGTCTTTATTCGGGAACAGCCGGGCACTCAGCGCGCGGTCCCCAGAGCCCAGGCAGGCGATGATGTTGATGGAGATAGACAGATTAAAGAGATGAAAGTTTGCGCACAAGGCTCACAGTATATGTATATAGTATGTATATATATTGTATAGTATATATTGTACGTGCTATGTGTCTATTGTATACTCAGGTTTCAAAAATTATATTAAATTTTTCTTGCATTTTTTTTCCTCTTACTTATTCTATGGGTACCTTGAAAGTGAGATTTTTGCTGATGTGCGTGTACAACTTATCTTCTTTAGTGGCATCCCCTCTTATGTAAATGCTGAAAGGGCCCATAGAGTGAATAAATGAAATTGTGCTTTTGTTCCGCGCGCACCCAAAGCCGCATCCCTCTAGGGTCCAATTACATGCTCCAGGTGCACGAGGCCGTCCTGTCCGAGTCCTAAAGCACTTATCTGTTCCTTACGATATTTGCTAAAGATTGAGGAGTGGCGGATCAAGTGTGGAAGATCCTCGGGAACACCACATGTTGTGCACAGAGGGCTACTTGATGCACTCATTTCATGTAGATAGCAATCAGAGAAGGCATTGTCCAGTCGAATTCGGTGCAGGCAATTAAGGTCACGTCTATTTATATTGTTGACGCCACTGCCTTACGGTCTACCGCTAGCGGGTTGCGAGAGCAGGGTGACATCACTGGGGAATTTCGTGGACTGGAGGACGACGGACGCCGACTTTTGTGCTAACTGAACGTATAATGCTGTCGCATAAAAAGAAGAGTGTGAACCCCCGTAAGCTAACCCCACTAATCACGTGCCTAAAGAAAATTTAAGCGAATCCCCTAAAAGCACAAAACTGGCATAATGGCTCGCGCCAGCCATAGACCGGCCTTCACCAGCACCTGCATCTTCATCCTAGAATGACTCCCCGGTCAGCGGGGACCAAAAAGAAATATAGTGCGCATTGCCTTCTCTCAAGACACTAAGAGTTGGCCTTTGCAGTGTGATTATAACTCCTGTGCAGCGCAAGCACCGAAGAAACACACTGAAAGATGTTCGACATATCCACCACCTCCTTTCTTAGATTGTTCACCGTGTGTTAGTTTCATCACATGCTCCTCGTAGAACGCTGTGCTAAATTACTGTTAACGATACGATCGACGTCCGCCATGGTCGGAATGCGGCAGCTTTGTGTGTCACTATATGACCTGCACGTGCATTCAATCTTCATTTCGTTATGCTATGCTACCTCAAGGTCAGCTTGCAGAGCTGTAGTGTATAGGATAGTTTTAAGACATACAATGTTTCAAAGACACTTTTGCTCTAGGAATCTGCGAAAACGAGAGCCACAAGAATGACGTCAGAATATTCAAAAGTCTTGCCTATACAAAGCGTCAAATCCCGACAAGAGCGACCGTCGCCTGCGAGCAACAACTTTGCAGGATGACAGCACCTTGAGGGCCTTGACCTTCCCACAGGGGGGTTCGTGAGCTGCGCTCCGTGCGACCAACGACCAGCAACAAAGGAACAAAAACCACCTATATTCAAGCAGCAACTAAAAAAGAAAACTACAGCGATGTTGCTGATCATGACAAACACACATCGTTAACCTCCGGTTGGATACGCAAGAGGCGAACAGGTAAGCGCCGATAAGTCAAGGCAAGCAACTGACCGCGCCAATGAGGTGGCCACAAATGCTGGGCTTCCCATGAGGGCAACCGAAGGTGGAGGAACAAACTGTACTCGCTGGAGAAACGAGAGAATGCTACACGTGTACGCGCACACATACGCAAAGTTTCGTTCCCTCCAAAAGGAACACATGGGGAACACATGAAGTGTCCTCCGTCCTAAGCTCACGCACCCGCAGAAAACAAAAGCCCCAGTAGCTGACTGCTCGCGGCTTATCTAGGCGCTGGTCGGGTCACGTGCATGCTCTACGCTCTACCGCCCAAGGGCTTGCCCGACATGCGCAGTAGGGTCGGCGCAAGACATGGAAGAAGGAAAGAATTCAGGAGAGGCGGTTAAGTCACAATTTTTGAAGGCGCTCGAACCTACAACCCCTGCCTACTTGGCCAGTCTCACCACGCTTGCGCATGCGCAGCAGACAATGTAGCAGACGACGACGCCGCGATCCGCGCTACCATTGGCTGCGCCGTCGGCCAAAGACTCCCAGTTGTCCATGCGAAAGCGCGTGGCTTCCGGCACACTTTCTGGCGTGCAGCTCGGATAGCGAGGACCTGTCCTGAGCTTTTGAGCCAAACAAGGGCAGCCGGTTGCGCTCGTCCGAATACGAATGGCGCCGATCGCGTGGGTTCATCGTGCGAATTCTTACGCGCCTGGACAGAGGGGCCGAGTGCCCCAGAGTCTGTAAATGGACTGTTAACGTTCTTGGTAGCGATGTTGGAGACACCAACTATGCTCCAAATCAACTTTTTCTGGCAGTGGAACGAAATCGACCGAGCGGAAACACTCTCTGTCTTCCTGCGCAGCGTAAAGAAAGAAAGGAATGCGGTCACTGACCAAGTCATGAAGTTCAAGACGTCTCGGAACCTCGTACAGGTTCCTTGATCACTGAGCGGGACAAGAAATTGTCGCGACTTATAGACGTAACACGGGGCGCAAAGAGCGTGCGTAGATGGGTGGCATGGTTCCTTGCACCCAGTTCATGGTAGCTGGCGTCGATTGGATGATTAGAGATTCCATCAGCCACCGAGATGACACGTTCCTTTCCCTCGCGATGACAGTGGCGCGGTCCCAGTAAATCGTGTGAGCATGCTCTTGCACATGCTGAGAAATGGCGTTCACGTGATTATTTCTTACTTCACGTTTGTGGTCATCAAGCCTTCTGGGAAACTTTCCTGTTTCGACAGCGTAATATACTCCCCGCCCAAAGTTATTATCTTTCTCTGAAAAAAAGTATTATATAAATGTTTCCGGCAATTATTCTAGGAAGGTCTGCACGAATGTTCAAGACAACGATTGGTGGCCCCACCGCATGTTTGAAATGCAATCTTCAGTTTTTTGTAGGCGCCATTATAATGCTCTTTGCCTAGAGATCGAAGACACTGTGATAGTACCTGAACAAAAATATGAATTTTAGATGGTCACTGTGTACTCTTTTCATAATTTATACGTCCATACGAAGTTTTTATAATTTATTTGATTGTATACCGGATTGTGCACTTGTTTCCTCACTGACAATATATTTTACTAATCTTGACGCTTTTAATGTGCAATTGTATATTCTCCTATGTGACAACCATTCTTGTAACTATCCGAAGTGGCATTAACATTGCCTGCAGATAAATGACAAAAATATTAATTTGATACATTCTTCCTGTTCAATCACTGACTTTCAAAGTTACAAAGTCAAGGGAAAAAATGGCTGTGGTTTGACTCTGGCTAAATTTGGAGTGACGCGAAGCTACATGTGGCCGAGTGGAACTAGCTCAGTCGAATTGCAGTGTCTTTAGTCGCTCCGTATCCCCGGGCGTTCCTTCTTCATTTTCATCGCACTAGACACAGCGCATGCGCACAGCTGTTTCTTGCAGCTGCTGCGCGCCGCGCCGGCAGCAGCAGCTGCTCCGCACCACGTGACCAATCCACATGGCCAACGGCCGCGCCACGTGACCAACCACGTGACCAACGGCGCCGCCACGGAGCTCAAGTGGTGTCACGCTGAAGGGTCGAAGAGGTGGCGTAGTGTAGCTGTCGCTACAAAAGTTTTCTTGGATAGAATGAGTTTGTTAGGCTCGTCTAGTTATAAAAAAGCATCCATGGATGGTGCCATAGGCTTTGTAAGTATAACCTAGAGGGAAAGCCTCCGCCACCGTCCATGCGAGTTTTTGAAGCAGCGCTTCATCAACCGCGGGAATGCCAGGAAGACAAGGTTTTGTGCATGGTTGGCTTATGCACAGACGTAAAGCGTGGATTGTACTTCGAAATTTTCAGTTGCGCCGCGATGGTCTTTTGTGTGCGCAGATTAAATTTTTTTATACTGCATTTTTCACTTGTTCAACTGATTCTACGCAACCGGAAGTTCGTTTCAGTTGGAAACGATACATGGATTATTTAGCCGTAGTCTATTTCTACGGCTAAATCCATGTATCGTTTCCAACTAAAACCAAGTAAGTGTCGTCTTCCACGCATTCCTGGGCCTCTTCTTAGCCGAGGAAGTGTATCGCCGCCAGATTTCTCTCCGTCATCCCCTCAACTGTTATCCGACTATTGGGGCACGTCCCCTGCATGCTCCCTATGCGATGAACCTCACACGACACTCTCCCACATCCTTATGGGCTGCCCTGCTAACCCTCGCCCGCAGGGACAGCACGTCACCTCGATCTGGCAGGACTGGGAGGTTCTGCTCACGTCTCCAGACCCGACATCGCAGCTAGCTGCGGTGACTCGGGCTGCCGGTGTCATGTCCCGACATGATCAACATGATGCAGCGCAGGACCGCGCAGTGGCCCAGGGACATTGGCAGTGTCTAAAACTCACTTGCACCAATAAAGTTTTTCTGCCTGTTTACTCTGTGGATGGTGCCAGCTACACCAGCGCAGGAGTGAAGCGGCCGCAATGAGAGCAACGCGCCAGACGGCCATGCGCATTGTAGCGCGGTCAAACTGGGAACAACGCAGTTACGGACGCTCGGCCTCTGTAGCCTTCCCTTCGTTGCCAAGAAAAGCTATTCCAGAGCATAACAATGTGCCACACGTTCTTTCCCATAAAATCTACCGCCTAATTTAGCTAAAACACGAATTGTAGCATCAAAGTGAATCCCTCCGAGTACACCTTGCCGTAACAGTAAGCTTGTTTTAGAGCGCCGGTCTTAGGCACCCGCTCGTGGATTCCTCCTCGTAGTCGTCGGTGGCGGCTTAACACGCCATGCATCTTACAGGCGTGGCACGCAGTAGCAGAGCGAAACGCAACCTGTCAACGGTGGCAGGTGATATGTTGTAATAATAATAATTGGATTTGGGAAAGGAAATGACGCAGTATCTGTCTCATATTTTGGCGGACACCTGAACCGCGCCTTAAGGGAAGGAATAAAGGACGGAATGAAAGAAGGAAGAGAGAGGGGCCATAGTGGAAGGCTCCGGAATAATTTCGACCACCTGGGGATCTTTAACGTGCACTGACATTGCACAGCACACAGGCGCCTTAGCGTTTTGCTTCCATAAAAACGCAGCCGCCGCGGTGGGGTTCGAGCCCGGGAACTCCGGATCAGTAGCCGAGTGCTGTTGAAGGTGGGGATCGGGGTCGCTTCTCGACACAACCTCGGTCAAGATGACGCCCGCTCCGTCCAGGACAGGAGTGCCGCTGAGTGAAGGATTCGTTAGTGGAGGAAGAAGACTTGGTTTATTTTGCATATTTACAAGCTTTTGAATTCTGAAGTGAGCTGTTGCAACTGCATCTGCAGTCCAGTTTTATACCCTGCGTCTTCCCTAGATTCCCCAGGTAGGAGACGCCATTGCTGTAGTGGGTGGGGACAAAACTTTCACTATCACACACAGACACCTCCGCACACATGGACACGCCCCTGGCATAAGTTGAGCTTGAGGGAAAGGGGTATGCGGCCAGGACCCCGTTGGGCTGGCAGGAGACGTCAGGTGGTCGGCCCGCTCTCCGCCGGTCGGTGAACTTCGCAGAAACCGAGGCGCAGCCCCGTCGGGAGATAATCCCCAGTGGTTCTGACATTAGCGATGGCCGGCGAAGCCTGCAGACAAGCCACTGTGGCGATCCGTTCCCACGCTGGTGCTGTGCCCGTGAGGCCAGGGGTAGTCGGGTCGGTGGAGACGTCGGGGAAAATCGGAAGACAGCCGGAACCACTTCGCGGCCCGTGGCAGCAACTCCTTAAAGGGATTTTCGCAGAACCCTGCTCCCCGCTTGTCCCACGCAGCAACGACCGAGCGAGCGCGGTAAATGCACCCCGCAGACACCTGGCGAGAGATTCTGTCTTGGTGGCAATCCTCGAGACATGCTGGCGCCAATCCCAGTACCAGCTGGCGGCCATTCCTAATAACTCCTCCGCGGCCAGGAAAATCTCGTTCGGCCAGTGGTAGCAATCCCTTGCCGATGAGAGATGGGCTGGTCTTGGGAATGGGATGACCGGTTATCTTCTGCGAGCACCAAAACAACCCCCAAACTTCCCACAATGGCAAACAGCGGCCGGTTCGGCCCCAGCAACAAGGCTCCACACGACGCGAAAGCACCCAGTCTGTGCCCCTGATCCACCAGGCTTATCCCAACAGATAAGGTAATAACATAACGTTTTTCCGACTCCGAGTGCTTCCGCCATCTAAGTCAACGTATCGTGGATATTTGGGCCACAACAAAGTCGGAGCCGTGCATGAAATGGATCGAAGTAGATAACTAAACTTGAAAAAAAACATACATAGGTCCGCTAGTAATACACGCACGCACACACACACACACACACACACGCACACACACACACACAATCATAAAAGCTGGAGGACCCTTTTCACCTTAAGCACTTCAGAATAGCCTGCAAATCATCGGCATTGCCATTCATTTTCCCTTTCTTATACCTCACAGAGAAGTTGTACTCCTGAAGGATGAGGCTCCACCGCAGCAAGCGTCCGTTCTTTTGAGACATCTGCCTCAGCCACGTGAGTGGGCGGTGATCCGTCTCAAAAACGAATTTTGATCCGTATAGGTAGCATGACAGTTTTTGTGCTGCCCAGACTAAGCATGCGCATTCTTTTTCTGAGGCGCTGTAAGCTTCCTCCCTTAGCGTCAGTTTCCGGCTTGCGTACAGGATGGGATGCTCTTCGTTGTCTTTTCCGACCGGACTCAATACAACGCCCATCCCCCTATCACTAGCATCGCACTGAACTACAAACTCTTTTGTGTAGTCAGGCGTCCGCAATACGGGCCGTGAAATGAGTACTTTCTTGAGCTCTTCAAAGGCGCTCTCCTTTGCTTCATCCCAAAAAACCCTTTCGGGCTCTCCCTTTCGTAGCGCATCTGTCAATGCACTGGCTCGTTGAGAATAGCTCTCCTTTGCTTCATCCCAAAAAACCCTTTCGGGCTCTCCCTTTCGTAGCGCATCTGTCAATGCACTGGCTCGTTGAGAATAGCGAGGAATGTACCTCTGATAATACCCAACAAGCCCCAGAAAAGAACGGATGTCTTTCTTTGTTCGAGGCGTTGGAAAGTCCGCTATGGGCTTAATTTTAAGTTCCGAAGGCTGCCTAGTTCCAAGACCTACAATGTGTCCCAGGTAGGTCACTTGTGAACAACAAAAGTTACACTTTTCAGACTTCAGTGTGAGCCCAGCGTCCCGCAACCTTGCCAACACGCTTCTCAGATGCGGGATATGCTCCTCCCAGCTGTTCGAAAAAATGGCTATGTCGTCCAAGTAGGGGACTGCATAGCTCTGAATGACTTTAAGTACAATATCCATTAATTTGGAGAACCTATACGGTGCGTTCTTGAGGCCGAAGCTTAAAACTAGAGGTCTGAATGTCCCAATGGGTGAATGAAGGCGGCATAGCGGCTCTAGGTGTCTGAGAGAGGAACCTGCCAATATCCCCTCACCAGATCTAACGTAGAGATGAACTGTGCCCCACTTACCCGCTCCACTCTCTCTTCAATATTGGGAATCGGATAGAGCTGGTCTCTGGTGATTGCATTGAGTTTTCGATAGTCCACGCATGGACGAGGCTCTTTACCTGGCGCTTCGACGAGAATCATAGGGGAAGTGTAATCACTTTCAGTTGGCTCGATTACCCTGATTTCGAGCATTCGCTTAATCTCCGTCTCCAAGATCTGCCGTTGACGTGGTGACACTCGATAAGCTTTTGACCTGAATGGTTCGGAGGAGGTCAGCTCGATCTCGTGAGTGATCAGGTCAGTTTTCCCTGGCCGACTGCTAAACATCGCTTTCAATTCCCCCAAAAGACCCTTAAGTTCATCTACCTGTTCCTCTTTCAGAACATCAGCCCTCGCAGAGCGCGCAAGAATGTCCTGGACGCTGCAATCCGCATCGCGGTCTGTTGCTAACTCAGGTAGATCAGCCTGTACTTCCTCGGGTGCGTTTAACATCATATTTACCACCTCCTCCCTATCTACATAAGGTTTCATCAAATTGCAGTGGTAGATGGTAACCTCATTTTTCTTGCCGGGTTTTTTCATGACGTAGTTTGTTTCTGACAGCCTGTGCTGAACTTCCACCGGACCCACCTACTGCACTTCCATTTTGTTTTTCCTGGATGGTCCCAAAATCATAACCTTATCGCCCGTCTGAAATGTTCGTTGTCTTGCGTTTCGATCGTAATAGACTTTTGCCAACTGCTGTGCCGCTTTCAAGTTTTCTTCTACTAGGGTACGCGTAGAACTTAGTCGGTCGAGCAATTCTAAAACGTAACTCACGACAGTTTGGCTTGCTTCTGTTCCCTCCCAGAATTCTCGCAAAATCCGGAGAGGAGAACGTAGGGCTCTCCCATACATACGTTCAGCCGGGGTGAATCCGGTCGCTTCATGGTGAACTGTTCTGAGCGCAAACAGCGTTGCCGGCAAACAGCTCTCCCAGTCTTTTTTCCGTTCATAGCACAACGCGCACAGAACCCTTTTGAGCACGGAGTGTATTTTCTCGACACTGTTCGACTGGGGATGATATACCGAACTGTGTATTAACTTTATACCGCACCTCTTCAAAAAGGTGGTGGTTAAGGCGCTGGTGAACACGGTTCCCTGATCCGCCTGAATCTCCGCGGGAAAACCGATTCGTGCAAAGGTGCTGAGCAAAGCGTCCACTATCTCTGTAGAGCTTAGCTCTTTGAGGGGGACTGCTTCGGGGAATTTTGTTGCTGGACACAGCATGGTAAGGAGATATTTGTATCCCGATTTAGACTGCGGCAGGGGTCCTACCGTGTCAATCCCAAACCGCCGAAAAGGCTCTGTGATCAGTGGAACCTATTTCAGGGGAGCCTTCCATTTGTCTCCTGGTTTCCCGACTCGTTGACATGCGTCACACGACTTCACGTACTGCTCCACGTCTCTGAAGCACCCTGGCCAGTAGTACTCCATTAAAAGTAGCTCTTTCGTTTTCTTGATCCCCAAGTGTCCCGGCCAGCTGTTCCCATGACACAATCTCAGAAGGTCCGCTCGGTATTTTTCCGGAATCACCAGCTGACCAAACGTCTTGCCTTTGCGATCTCTGTAGTGCCTGTACAGCAGTCCGCCTTTTTCGAGTATCGTGATGTTATGCCTCGCTATGCCCTTTTCCGCGGTAGCATGCAGGCGCCTCAAACTAGGGTCATTCTTTTGCTCTGCTTTCAGCACATTCCTGTCTATTTCTAATAGCCGCTCAAAACTGCGCGAAGTCGGTGCCAGTATTGACGCTCCGACGGGCTCTATTTCCTGCGGTTCGCTTGGCGCCGCAGCTGCGTCGACGTCGCCTGATCTAGCGACAACCTCGACCCCTTGTTCGGCCACTAGGTTTGGCTCCATGATTTCAGGTTCTGCTCCGAATTCTGCTTCTCCCTGTCCCAGGTCCTGTGTTAACTGAGCGGCGAGCTGGCGGGTTTTAGAGAGCGTTAGTGCCTGCACTTTTCCTTCTCCAAAAATCTGCCCTCGCTCACGCAACAGCCGGTCAGACCGGTTTGAGAACAGATAAGGATATTCGAGCGGAACTCTTTTCGAGACGGCTGCCTCCGTCACCAGTTTTCCAAACCGACCTGAAATTTCAACCCTTGCCATAGGTAAGCAAACACTGTGCTCCTCCAACACCTGTTTAATCCACGTTACTCCTCCCGTGAAATCCTCAGATGTAACATAGGATGGGTGCACTACATCCATCGTAGCCGCACTGTCCCTGAGCACCTTACAAGGCTTGCCATTTACCTCTATCTCATAAAGGTAGGGGCGAAGCAGTTCTAGGTTTTCATCACTACCGTTTATGTACGAGAACACCAATCGCTGGTTTCTACATCTTGCAGCGATGCGCCCTGTTTCTTGGCAGTTATAACACCGCAACGGCTGCCTGGCCTCCAACTCCTTTTTCCCCGCCTTTTCTACCCCTTCGTCCTTCGTTTGACTGCCGCTCTTCTCTGGAGCCTTTTCGGTGACTTTTTTTGTGTTACATCGTGCCCCACGTTTCCATTTAGAGCCGGCCGTCTAGAAGAAAAATACTTTCTTGAGGTAGTTCCTCTTTCTGACTGGCCTTCCTCCGCAGTCGCCTTTCTCCGCGTCGAGAATTCGTCTGCGAGTTGAGCTGCTCGCTCTACTGTCTCTACCGTTTCTTTGTCCTGCACCCATAGTTTTACAGACGGTGGAATGCTGCGGAAAAACTGCTCCAGACAGACGCACTCAACTACCTTGTCCCTGCTTTCGTACACGCCTGCCCCCTTAAGCCACTCTACAAGGTTGCTTTTCAATGTGTACGCAAACTCCGCGTAATCCTCTTTGCTTTTTTTTGTTGCCTCCCTAAAACGTTGCCGAAATGCCTCATCTGAAAGGCGGTATTTCTTCAGTAGAGCAGATTTCACCTTTTCATAATTTTCAGCCCCGCCGCGGTGGCTCAGTGGTTATGGCGCTCGACTACTGAACCGGAGTTCCCGGGTTCGATCCCGACCGCGGCGGCTGCGTTTTTATGGAGGAAAAACGCTAAGGCGCCCGTGTGCTGTGCGATGTCAGTGCACGTTAAAGATCCCCAGGTGGTCGAAATTATTCCGGAGCCCTCCACTACGGACCTATTTGTTCCTCTCTTCTTTCACTCCCTCCTTTATCCCTTCCCTTACGGCGCGGTTCAGGTGTCCAACGATATATGAGACAGATACTGCGCCATTTCCTTTCCACCAAAAACCAATTATTATTATTATTATCATCCTGTTCGCTGCGCCTGGCGATCACATTAGCCGCCTAGCACGGTAAAAGACCTAGCAGGCGTTGTCTGTACGGTGAGACTCTACCCTGTTTAATCTGTCAATAATGCTTGCTCCCCCGTTTTGGGCTGCCAGACGCTGCCTTTCGAGTTAAAGCTCCATCATTTTCAGTCGTATCTGATCTGCGGCTTGCTTTTTTTCTTTCATCCTCTGCTTTCTTTTTCATCCTCTGCTTTCTTTTTTTCATCCTCTGCTTTCTTTCTTCGCCGTTCTAGCTCTTTCTTTGCCATTTCCCACGCAATTTGCATCGCTTCTTCGTCGGCATCGCTATTATTGATTGCTTTTATGATTGCCCATTTCCTCATTCCTTCCTCCACTTCCACATCCAACTCATCACACATCAGCAACTGCTCTTCCCTATCAACCTTCTTGAAGTCCATGATCGTTGCCCCAAATGGTGACTTTGCCCACTCGCTAATGTTCTAGGGTTCTGTGCAAACTACACTGTGCTACAGACACCCGATTACCAGCAGTTCAAACTTTTTACCCATAGTTTAAAGCCTGGTGAATCATAGAACAAAGACAAAGCGCGCACCAGTATATGCAGAACGATGTCACCTGGTCCATCCCAAGCGCTGCCAACCAGTTGTTGAAGGTAGGGATTGGGGTCGCTTCTCGACACAACCTCGGTCAAGATGACGCCCGCTCCGTCCTGGACAGGAGTGCCGCTGAGTGAAGGATTCGTTAGTGGAGGAAGAAGACTTGGTTTATTTTACATATTTGCAAGCCTTTGAGTTCTGAAGTGAGCTGCTTCAACTGCATCTGCAGTCCAGTTTTATACCCTGCGTCTTCCCTAGATTCCCCAGGTAGGAGACGCCATTGCCGTAGTGGGTGTGGACAAAACTTTCACTATCACACACAGACACCTCCGCACACATGGACACGCCCCTGGCATAAGTTGAGCTTGAGGGCAAGGAGTATGTGGCCAGGACCCCGTCGGGCTGGCAGGAGACGTCAGGTGGTCGGCCCGCTCTCCGCCGGTCGGTGAACTTCGCAGAAACCGAGGCGCAGCCCCGTCGGGAGATAATCCCCAGTGGTTCTGACATTAGCGATGGCCGGCGAAGCCTGCAGACAAGCCACTGTGGCGATCCGTTCCCACGCTGGTGCTGTGCCCGTGAGGCCAGGGCTAGTCGGGTCGGTGGAGACGTCGGAGAAAATCGGAAGACAGCCGGAACCACTTCGCGGCCCGTGGCAACGACTCCTTAAAGGGATTTTCGCAGAACCCTGCTCCCAGCTTGTCCCACGCAGCAACGACCGGGCGAGGGCGGTAAATGCACCCCGCAGACACCTGGCGAGAGATTCTGTCTTGGTGGCAATCCTCGAGACATGCTGGCGCCAATCCTAATACCAGCTGGCGGCCATTCCTAATAGCGCCCTAACTACTGAGCCACCACGGCGGGTTGATGTGTTCCGCTGGTGGCCAACCACCGGTATCTTCCCGTGGCCGCCACCTCCCGGTTGTGCATTCCAACGCCCGTGGCAGGTGGCGTGTGAAGAGCTGCGCTCAAATATCGCATTAGCGGCTACCCCGTAACGGTCTGTCTATTTTTTCTTTCATTTCTGGCATTACGAACTTTCGAAAATAATCTGCAAGGGCTTACTTCGGCTTGATACGTTGAAGTCGCAATGGTACGACGATGTGTACTTTACTGCTCTGTCCAACAAATATACCGCGTGGTTCTTGCAATCTGAGCACTTGATAATTTCAGGGTGTCCACTCGCTCAGCAGTTGGCACACAAAATAATAGCGAAATTTCTATGAGGGGTATTCATGTGATGTCGCGGGCACTGTTTTGTTGTCCAGCTCATATCTTCAGCAGTGAAGGGGGAGCAGGAGGCGATAATTCTATTAGACACGCGCGCAGCTTTGCGCGGGGCTCCACTAGCAACAAAACGGCGGCCGCTGTGACGTCACTGAACACTTCCTATACAAGGCCGTAGGTACCAAAATTGAGGGCACATGAACCACATCGACTTCGCCGGTCTCATCCGCGGGATGATAGTTTTGCCATATTTTACATGACTAGAAGCATCATAACAAACCATTTAGCGCGCAATATGAAATGTTTGTTTTTTTGCTTCACTGTGCTCACTTTGCCAAATCGTACACCTTGTCTATAGTGACGCTTTAGCACCCATGCCTTTTGTCACCTGTATGTTAAACCGGTTTATCCTGAACGCGCCGAGCGGGTCCAGCTGAAACTTTTTTCTAAGTGAAAGGAGCAATTGCCAGCACTAATGCGCACGCATCGCTTGCAGAGGAATACCGCAAGGCTGGACTATAACCAGAAAAGGAACAAAAACAAAACAGAAAAGCTGGATATTTAAGCTAGAAGCTGCCATTACAGAAACAATAAAAGCTCAGGACGAAAGCTAAAAATTCTGCATGAAATGAGTTTGTTTCTTCTTGACCTCATAAGAGCAGCAACAAGAAATCGCTACAGAAGAGAGTTCTTAAAACTTATGGCTTTCATTCAAAGGCCGCCCTAAAACAAGAAGCGAGAAGTCTGAAAAATTTACCTATTTATTTATTTAGGTATTTATTTATTCAAAACTGCCCGAAACCTTCAGGCCGCCAAGGCAAGAGAGCTTACTTAGCATAATAAGTTATATATTTTTAAAATCATTGCATGTGCCCCGCCGCGGTGGCTCAGTGGTTAGGGCGCTCGACTACTGATCCGGAGTTCCCGGGTTCGAACCCGACCGCGGCGGCTGCGTTTTTATGGAGGAAAAACGCTAAGGCGCCCGTGTGCTGTGCGATGTCAGTGCACGTTAAAGATCCCCAGGTGGTCGAAATTATTCCGGAGCCCTCTACTACGGACCTATTTGTTCCTCTCTTCTTTCACTCCCTCCTTTATCCCTTCCCTTACGGCGCGGTTCAGGTGTCCAACGATATATGAGACAGATACTGCGCCATTTCCTTTCCACCAAAAACCAATTATTATTATTATTATGCCGTACCATGACGACGAAAGACCAATAAGTTAAAACAACACCAACAAAATTAAACATTAAACAATCAAAAGTTATTATCGAATTGGCAGGTAAGAAATACTGGCAAAGAATCTGCAGCCATTACTACAACGGCTGCTAAAAAAGGTTTGGACGTTGACAAGTTCACCACATCATTCGGCATGCCCTTTCCACTCAGCAATAGTCGTCGGAAAAAATGAAGCCATGTACGCACTTGCTTTACATTACGATATCAAAACCCCCTCGCTGTGTTTCATCCGGGTGGGTCGTGTCGTGTGAAGCTGCATGTGTGACTGGAAACCCAGTTTTATCTCTTGGTTAACGATGTAATGCGACGTGCGGTGATGAATGCTGAAGCCTGCGAAGATTCTCGCGGATTTGTTCCCGTCGAGTTCCGTTGGTCGTTGGCAAGATATCAGGGTGGCAGGCAGAGGCCTCATATTTTAGGCAAGGGTCTCGCCGAAGCAGCGTTGGCGGTGCAAACAGTGCCACAGAGGCGACGCCAAAGAGTCATATCGAACGCTGTATCAGCAGTACCTTTGTGTATGTTGAAAGCAATGGAAATGACAATGTGCAATAGTCGGGGGCTCGACTGTCGTCGCGGACGGGATTTCGCTAAGGCGACTGGATGTTTACTCGACGCCTAGGGTGTGCACGGCCCGCCTGGCCTCACTTCTCAGTGCAGTACAAGCTTCTTTGCTAATCTTACTGTCAACCATCAACCGTGTGCACTGTCCAGTCATCATGCAGGTAGATTACTTCTGAGTACATATCGCTTCTCTTCAGCACTATGAAATACCTTGTTCCCCTCTGCTTTCTGTGCGTCTTGCAATCCGAGAAAGACAGATCGAAAAAAACTGATTTAGAATTGAGTATTTCGCAGGAGTCGGGTGGTCAGCGCCCATAGTCCAGAGTTTCGCTGGCGGCAGCTGAGCTGACTTGCGGGCAAGCTGGATGGTCCAAGAATTGCTGGTCCAGGTTGTCGCTGGTCAGGCCCTCTTCCCATTGCTCGTGTGCCGGGTACAGCACTGTTAATTTTTTTGCGGTTTGTCCTGCCATCCCAAAGATGTATGGTAGAGCGTGGGGCCTGCTGCGCACCAAGGACAGTAACATGGGCATTTTGTGGATCTGATCTTGTGTAAAATGTCGGATGAAACGTGCCTCGTTAGCACGCTTACGTTCATCCATGTAAAGAGCGCAGAAGGTGTTCGAAACACGTTTGCGCGCACCGCAAACACGCTTCGCCGCATACGTTTTCTGCAATGCGGAAATGTCAAGTGTGGCGTGTTTAGTGCACGAAGGCAACGCGAATACTGTGAAATCACGTAGTGCATTTATCTTCGCGAGCGATTAAGGCTCGCTGTGAAGGACATATTGCAGGATACAGCGAGACTGCTTACATGGATGGATGGAAAACTTTATTAAGCAAGCGAGTTTGGACCGTGCAAGGTCTCAGGGCCACCGCACAGCCCTCACATTACGCGCATGTGTCCAGGCAACGTAGGGCCATGGCACTGGCACCCCGGTTCACACAGCGGAGTTGCGTGTCCGGGTCCTGCGACGCAAGGAGGGCCTCCCATTCCTCCCATGTACCGATGGCGGGCTGTCCCTGCGGGGGAGGATCGGCAGGGCTGCCGAATAGGATGTGGTCCAGGGTGGCGTGCGGAGCTCCGCAGAGAGTGCACTCTGGGGAAACATGGCAGAAGTAGGAGAGACGCTGAGGGGTAGGAAGAGTTCAGGTCTGGAGTCGCCTCCAGAGGATTTGTCGGGAGTGGGATAGGCGGAGGTGAGGAGGGGGATAGAGTCGACGGGCAAGGCGTGCTTGTTGAGTTAGTACTGAAAACGTGTGTGCCCGCTCCCTCGAGAAATCCTGGCTGGGGTCGCCATTTGCCCGGCAAATAAGTCCTCGGGCTATGTTATCGGTGGCCTCATTTCCGGGATTGCCAGAGTGAGCCGGCACCCACACGAGCTAAATACGCCTATCGGGATTTAGGGTGCACATTCTCAATATCTGCCACGCGGGGGGATGGACGCGTCCGCGGGCGAAGTTAAGAACAGCTGTTTTGGAATCGCTAAGTATATAAGCCGCATTGGTTTGGGTAATGGCTATTGCTATAGCTGCTTCCTCTGCTTCTTCCGGGGTACAAGGGGGGCCTATGAAATGGGTTAATGGGGGGGCTGCTGGATGGTAAGCCACAGCTACTGAATGGTCTGGACCACACGCGGCGTCCACCCAGCGCACATCCTCTGAAGTGCCATATTCTTTATGGAGAGCTTTGGCTCGCGCGACGCGGCGGGATTGATGGTATTCAGGGTGGACATTCTTAGGAAGGGGTTTCAGGATAAGCGCGGTGTGTATGGCGCGAGGGAGAGAGATGAAGTCTGTCGTGTGTGCCGGTATGCGAATTCCCAGAGAATCCTGTATATGTCGTCCGGTTTCCGTGCCAGCCAGACGAAGGTACTGTGTGTAGCGATGTGCATCTATAAGTTCTTGTATAGTAGCATTGTGCATTCCTAATTTGAAGAGCCTGTCCGTGCTAGTGCTCTTTGGTAGGTTTAGTGCTGCTTTGGTAGCCATGCGGATTGGAGCATTGATCTTGTCTTTATCCGCACAGGAGAGGTTCAGGTAAGGAGTGGCGTAAAGAATGCGGCTAAGCACAAAGTCATGCAGCCCCTTGAGATTGCTTCGTCTAGACCGGCTCGTGAATGTGAAACCCTTCTAAGAAGATGGACGACGGAGTAAGTGGACTGTTTTAGTGCTTTCAGGGTAAGGTTGTTTTCCCCCGTGTCCTGTAAATGCAGGCCAAGAATGCGGAGGGTAGGTGTTTGCGGTATGGGAGTACCATGCAGGTAGATCGTGATAGGGGAGGTAGGGACGCGCCGCGGGCGGATTATGAGGAGTGCTTACTTTGTGGGCGAGCATTCAAGCCCAACGTTTGCCGCGTGAGTAGCTATAGTTGTGGCGGCTTCCTGAAGGGTCGATTCTATGTCGCCATCCGAGCCGTATGTGGTCCAAACCGTTATATCATCCGCGTAAAGTGTGTGTCCTATGTGCGGAATGCGGCTGAGAGACTTGGCCAGGGGGATGAGGGTGAGGTTGGAGAGGAAGGGAGATAACACCGCTCCTTGCGGGGTACCAACATTACCAAGTGTGAAGGGGGGGTCTGTATATCATCTATACGCAGTGAGGCTGTGCGACCATTTAAGAAGGCCCGAATATAGTTGTAGGTCTTAGGCCCCAACTGCAGCTCTTGGATGCCCTGCAGGATGGCGCTGTGCGTAACTTTGTCAAATCCTTTGGTGAGATTGACTGCCAGGATTGCTCTGGTGTGATGTAACATGTCATTGAGGATAGCGTGTGAAATCTGCAGTAGGGCGTCCTGTGCCGAGAGGTGGGCTCGAAATCCTACCATAGTATGGGGATATAGTCCATGGGATTCCATGTGTTGCGTGAGACGGGTGAGGATGACATGCTCGAACAGTTTGCCCAAGCACGAAGTCAGCGAAATGGGACGGAGGTTTTGGGCGTTAATGGGCTTATTTGGTTTAGGAATGAAAATTATTTTCCCGTGCTTCCATTCAGCGGGTAGCGAACCCATTTCCCAGCACTCATTGAAGTAGCCGGTGAGAAGGGAAATTGAACGGTAATCTAGATTTCTGAGCATGACATTTGTGATTTGGTCCTCCCCGGGGGTTTAGTTTCGGAGCTTGATAAGGGCTGCTCTGACTTCAACCTCCATAATGGGGGCGTCGAGGGAGGGTTGATCGGGGCCTACATAGTCGGGATATGATACAGCTTGGCCCGCAGTGGTATAAGTTGATTGTAGTTGGCGTGGCAGTCCTTGATGATTTTGACGATTTTTATGGGTAAGTCTTTTGAGTGTAAGCCATGTTTGCTTTTTAGATTCAGTGGGGTCTATCATATGCCGTAGAAGATGCCAGGCCCTGGTGGAGGAGAGATTACCGCGTAATCTGTCACATAATTGGTGCCAGTTAGATTTACTGAGTGCGGCACTGTGCTCTTCTATTTGTTTCTGTAGTTGCGCTAATTTTAGCTTGTTTCCGATTTTGCTTCTGGGTTTTCCAGCGTGTGAGGATACTGTTCTGAGCTTGGAGTAGGTGCGCTAAGCGACTGTCTGCAACGGGAGTCTCGGGGGTGGCGTCTAATGTTTGCGTGAATGCCTGAACATCGTGTTTCAGCTCGGTCATCTATGTGTGGAGGTTAAATGGGGATTCTCTGTGGCCTCTCTGTGCTTCCGAAGATTATCCCAGCTGGTAATTCGGACACGGTAGTTTTTAGCTTTTTTGGCGAAATCAAGCTGTATAGTTATATATAATGATCACTGCCCAGGGCCTCATTTGTGTTTGTCCACACCGGTGTGGGAAGGTTGCGACCAAAAGTAAGATCTGGGCTTGTGTCGGCAGTGACACTATTGCCGACTCTTGTAGGTGTGCTCAGATCATTATATATGGACAGGCCGTGCATCTGAAGGGTGTTGCGTAATTCCGCTCCTCTCTTGTTAGTGCGTGTGTACCCCCAGTCTACATGTGCGCAGTTAAAATCCCCTAATATAACGAGGGGGTTCCTTTTTGCAGCGTTGGAGGCGGCTTTCATTAGAGAGATTAAATCTGAGACTGGTTGCCTCGGAAGGAGGTAACAGTTGAGGATGAAGAGGGGATGAGATCTGTGAGTGGAGGGGATTAATTCTAGGAATGTGTGAGCTACCGGCGAGGTTAGTACATGACAAGTGTATGGTACAAAATGTTTGAGATACGTGGTAACCCTGGGGTTTGGAGTGGTGTCAGAAGGTACCAGAGCGTATCCTGGCAGCGATAAATTTGTGCCAGCATCCTGAAGTGTTACTATATCAGGGGGTGTGGAGGAAGCAGAGAGGAGCTGCTGCAGGGGTCTCGTTAGCGACAAAACCCCCTGCAGTTCCATTGTAGGATGCTTAATTGGAGATTATTGCCCGTCAACTGGGCCATGCTGGAGGGTGGGGGGGGGGGCGGAGGATGGGAGCAGCTATGGGGTTGCTAGCTGGGATATGTGAAGACATTCCAGCAATTATTTGTGGAATTTGTTGGAGAATGGCAGTGGTTACTTGACTGATAATAGTTTCTGTAAGCTTAGTGATGGCGGCTTCAATGTAATTTTGAGTCTGAGCCAGAATACTGGCTTCGAGATGTTGGGCAAAGGTTTGTAATTTAGTATCCATGTCTGGAATGTCTTCTGGTCTGCGTTTCTTTTGTGGAGGGGGTGTGGAGGGTTGGGGTGTAGGTGAAGAGGTTTGGGGTGTTGGTGAAGGAGTGGGTGGAGAAACGGTAGGATGGATAGAATTAATGGCTGCTCTAAGATGCCTTACCTCTTCCCGCAGGAGAGCTATCTCTTCCTCCCGCTGTGAGGTTTGGGGTGTTGCTTACATGCATTACGTGCTGATGCGGCAGGCATTTTACACCCTCCATTGTTTTAAGGTCATGCCATTTACTTATTACCTCAAGACATGCGGCGAAATTTTGTCCTTTTGAAGTTGCTAATATTGGTGCAAGAGCGCGTTTTGTTCGAAACTGGCGTATAACCTGGCTCATTCATACGACAGCAGCGCCACCATAGAATGGTTGTCACGTACCGCAAACCAAAGCATCACAATAGTATTTTGTAATCGCCACACATAATAATACAGTTTGAAGCTAACCATAACTTTGGCCCTGTTTAAAAGTTTCTCTGCTGATTTCAGTGAGTAGGTTGTATGCAGCACTCTCAAAAGTTTCTCTTTTTGATAATGAAAGCCGAACAAAAAGCTCTAATATTAGTTTGCAGTAGCTGAAAACTGCTCTAAATTGTTGACCTGAAGTATTCTCACATCTTTTGCAGGCCTGGTGCCGTACATGTTACGTGCACATAGTTCTGAAAGCAAAATAAGGCATCTAAGCTTTCAAAGTTCAGTTTACTTTTAAAAGCTGTGGGTCAGTGGTGCCTTAGATGTCATTGTAGAGCTGATGAAAATGATGTCTACAGCCGCTGCATAGCCCCACTAAAGCTGGCTACTGTACTGAAGAGTGGCAGCTGCAAGACCCCCCTTCCCGGCCCCCACAACAATAAATAGCATGTAATCAGCCAATTATAGCACGATGTAAACCCGAGAGCACAAACAAGGAACGCGCGAAGTTTTGCTATTAAATTTGCTCATTGGTAGCTTTTGCAGTCGCGGGAACACGCTGACTTCGGTAAAGCGTTAACATGGCGCTCTGCATGAAAACAGTAGATTCCACGCTTAGTTCTTGCTCTTTACGCGGCATCTGAAATTAAGATACGGTGCGGTTGACCTAAGGGTGCAGAAAAGAATGAGCGAAGGCCGTTCAGTCTACGGGCCTTCCGGGCAAACTCACAAGGAGCGCTTGGTAACAAAATCGATAAAGACAACCTGTTGAGCTAAGTCTATGATGGTATGTGCATACGACCGATGACAAATCTGTCAAAGGTTCTAGTGTTGCAGTTTGTGATGTGTGGTTGTCTTTTTATTTTCCCTTAGGAAATAGAGCCCGACCATGAAGTGCCACTTGCGGGGGAGAATAAAGTTCTATGCTTGACAGAACAAATGAGTCCTTGGAGGCACTGCTTCTCGAACAGAAAGAACAGGGACAACGTGAAGTCATCCGCCTCGCCCTGGCCGCTGCTGACATCCAGGAGGTCCCGGTCGACGGCTCAGGGGGAGGACATGGCTGGGACCGAGCAGCGCCTCGGGTCCCCGTCAACCTTTTGACGGGTGCTAATATACGTTATTTCTTTCTCTATCTGTGCCTGCAAAAGCGTGTTTTGTTTGTATGCAGCTGCAGAAATGACTAAGTTAGTAACGAAGAGCACCGGGTTGTAAAGAACACGTTAGTAACGAACAATACGAAGCAAAACGTTTAATTGCACACTAAATAGTGCATTTCTCGTCATTTCTCATTTACGGACCGCGGCCTTTAACGCGAGCATTAAAACGACAACGCCCTAACAAACGACAAGTTGTTAGAATGCAGCGCATGCACATGCTCCCTGTGGTTAACCGACTGCCCCGACCGCAAGCTGTCTGTTCTCCACTATTGCGTGTTTACAGAAAGAATTCACCGTTATTCTGTAGGGAAGAACGTGTTATCACTGCTAGAATAGGCAGGATGTCTACTGTGTGCTATCTAAGACCGCTGTCCGGCTGTCAAGACCAGATGCTGTTCGAATTTATGTAGCAGCATCCGTTCTTGCCGGGCCTTCATCGGAGCTGTCGCAGCCAGAAAAGGCGGCCCGCAAGCGCGCTATCTGGGAACAAATCACCAAAGCGCTCAAGCGTGAGTCCCCAGCCATCAAGACAGCCCTTTGGCGACATTTTGGAGGCATGTTTCCTCTCGCATAAGGGCAGAAGCAGCACGTCTGCTGGCCGGCCAAGGGTGAGCCTGTCAACACTGGTCCATGGAACGCCACATTGACGTGCGTCTCTGCAATCGATTGCTGGTGCATCAGAGTTGGCAAGTTGCGAGGTTCAGCAGGTCGTGCTATGAGCCTGCTGAGGCCAGTCAGAGCCGAGGGCTTTTGGACCACCTTTATCCCTGCTAAGAAGTATTTGCAACTGGACTTGTTGGTCCCTGCTGTCAGGCCCCACGTGCGTTTGCAATGTTAAGGAATCACAATGAAGTTGTAGACAATTTCACCGTTTCCTGTTAATTTTATTTATTTATTCACAAATACTGCTATCTCATGAATTCGGAGATTGCGGGAGTGGCACAGGTTTCACAAAAAACAAATGATTAGTAAAGTGGGTGATTACAAATATAAGTCCAAAAATTTACACACAGGAGAGTACATTATCAATAAAAAATACACGAGTAGGTAATTCTGCACAAAATGATCGGTGGATGGAGAAAACTTTATTGGCGAAAAATTTAAAATGTTTTAAAATTTAAAATTTGTGAAAACAGAAAATAACCACTCACAAAAACATGTAAATAATGCTTTGCTAGATAGCACAAAGAATAAAAAACAATGTTTCAAGCATATTTTTGACTGGATGAATATTTTTAGCTTCAATGCATATTGAATTTTGGATGTCAAAACATGGCAACTTAAGTTATATTACAAAGCGCTATTCTAAAAAATTTCAAAGCAACAAGTAAACACTGTTTGCAGCATTGTGGTCTCCACACATTTCTCCTTATACTGAGAAAAATTATTGCTTTACCTTCAAAAAGGAGTTGAGAGATTATATTCACAAAATCGACGAGTCCAAATTCACTTTCTGAGTTTCTCAGAATATTACAACAACAAACAGAACTCCCTTTTAAGCTAACGGCGTGCTTTTCGAGAGAAGGAAAGTTAAGTAGAGAGGATAAGTCAGGTGGCTGGATGAGATTAGGAAGCTTGCCAAAATTAAATGGCAGTAGCTGGCACAGAGCGTGACCACTGGAGCGATATGAGAGACGCCTTTGTCCCGCAGTGCGACACAGTCTGGCTGACACTAATGGTAGCTAAAAACTGCAGAGTTGGAGCTTGCACAACTTCCTTTATGTCACGCAGGCTATCCTTATCCCTGCTTATCCTCACCTGATTAGTAACGTGCCTGGTCTCCGTAGTTCTGTCAGTGGTCCCGGCACAGGTTTCCTCAAAAAACTTGTTCTAGCACACTGAAAAAAAAAGATTGCAATGGCAAGGTGTAAGCCCCTACTTTCATTTGTGTCAGCACGCAACAGATCTGTGTACACATGAATACAATTAGTACCTCAATATAGATAGAATTAAGGCTATTTGTACAAATAAGGCCACGAGAATCTCTCGGCTTTTTTTCAAACACAAGATCTAATCAGTACAGCTGCAGGATGACAAAGGAAATGGCGCAGTATCTGTCTCACATCTCGACAGACACTTGAACAGCGCCATAAGGGAAAGGATAAAGGAGGGACTTGGAGAAGAGAAGAAATGAAGAGGTGCCGTAGTGCAGGGCTCCCGAATAATTTCGACCACCTGGGGTTCTTCAACGTGCACTGACATCGCTCAGCACACGGCCGCCTTCGCTTTTGGCCTCTATCGAAATGCTGCCGCCGTAGTCGGGTTCCAGCCCGTGTACTCCGGCTCAGTAGCCAAGCGCCCTAACCACTGAGCCACCGCGGCAGGTATGACAGATGTTCATAAAAAAACATTTTAAAGACAAACTCCTATTTTGTAGATTCCAGGGGAATAGCTAACTGTGAACACTCTGCGAATGTTGAAAACCAGTGCAAAAAGAAACATAAAACCGATATTGTCACGTAGTACTGGCGACGGCAGTAGAAGGAGCAATGAAGACGGACAAAAGGTGTTCTAAAAGAAACCTTTATTGGGGCTGACTTGCGCCCACAATGGACTGAATCACTCGGCGGCGGCGAAGCGACAAGCGCGGTCGGCGAACAGAATGCCCGCCGCTGTCGGCCGTGCTCAATATAAAGCTGATAGCGAACTTTCGAGATAAAGCGTGCAAAGTTACTAGAACATTCCGGAACAACGTAGAATCAGCTCTGCCTGGCTGCTATCAATGGAGACAAATCTAGTCGCGTCTTGCGTCGCAAAGAAAGCGATAAATGATAAAGTGGCGTGGCGGCATATTTGACAAAGGAACAAACACTGCAAAGAATCGCGGCATTACTCCCCTCTCACAGAAGCATCGACCCGATGCATTGAAAACAAATTATGCGACTAGCAACAAATAAAACGGATCGTGCGAAAGTAAACACAGAGTGTGGAAATGCGGCGTCCTTTAGCGCGCATAATAGGGCTTCAGACGGACGACATGGATAACTTCTGGTCGTACGCGGCGTCACTGGGATAGTCATTGCGTCAGGGATGGATTCAATCCAGTTCACCCAGCCGACGATGAACCTTGTAAGGGTCGAAATAGCGGCGCAAAAGTTTTTCACTCAATCCACGGCGGCGAATGGGCGTCCAAACCCAGACCTGGAGGTGGTGGTAGTGGTTTTTATTAAAATAATAGTAAAAAGGAAGCAAAAGATTTTTGCTAGCCCCGGCATCTGTCATCGATACTGAAGCACCTGAGCTGGGGCAGCAGAAATAAAGGATAGCAGGCAGAATGGAGAAATTAAATGAAAGAGGTGAGGGGACAGTAAGAGAGGATAGGGGGAGAAGTAATATATACAAACTATTTACACAATAAGAAATGTGTCCACGTCAGACTTGGTCTCCTGGCTTGTATTCCGCGTTGCGTCTTCGTATGTTATAACGTCTGGCGTCGGTGCACTGCTGGTCTTTGATCCGTAATCAGGCAAGCCTTCGAGCTTCTGCGCGTTGAAGGTAGGCAGCGACGTCGACGTTCCCTTCTGTAACGTTGGGCAGCATGGCGTCTAGCGTGGTCGTGGCCTCCCTGTCATGGACGAGTCTAAAAGGCGTCCTCTGTGCGGTCTCCTGCACTGTGGTGTTGTAGGCGAAGACGATGTAAGGCAGGATGGCGTCCCACGTGTTTTGTTCGGCATCGACATACATAGCAAGCATATCGGCGATGGTTTTGTTCAGGCGCTCGGTCAGCCAGTTGGGCTGTGCATAGTATGCCGTTGTCCTCTGGTGGCTGGTTTGGCTGTAACGCAGGATGGCTTGCTTTAGTTCCGCCGTGAATGCTGTTCCTCTGTCCGTGATGAGCATATCGAGGGCGCCATGTCGCAGAAGAATGCACTCCACGAAAATTTGGCGGCTTCTGCTGCTGTTCCGTTCGGTAGGACTTTTCCCTCGGCGTAGCGGGTCAGGCAGTCGGTCGCTATGATGCTCCACTTATTTCCAGACGTTGACTTTGGGAAAGGACCAAGCAGGTCCATGCCGATCTGTTGAAAGGGCCTTGAGGGGGGTTCGATGGGGTTCAGAAATTCTACTGCTCGGATGGGAGGGGTCTTTCGTCGCTGAAAATCTCGGCAGGTTTTCACATAATGCGCGACATCGGCAGACAAGTCGGGGCCAGTAATACTTGTCTTGAATGCGGCGGAAGGTGCGTGTAAACCCGAGAAGTCCAGCTGTCGGGTCGTCGTGCGAAGACTGTAAACCTTCTTCGCGGAGACAAGCAGGTACAACAAGGAGGTAGGCTGTTTTGTTTGCTGCGAAGTTCTTCATGAGGACATCACCTGTACAGAGAAGGAAGAAAGTCCTCACTTGAATGAGACAGGGGGTAAAGAAACTTTGCCTTCCAACTACTTGATGAGGCGTTTTAGGTCGGGGTCCGAGCGTTGCTGCTGGGAAAAAGAGCTGGAGTTGATGGGTCCCAGTAAGGCGTCCTCACCGTCGTCCGGCGGCGGCGCATCTACAGGGGCTCGTGAGAGGCAATCGGCGTCAGAGTGTTTGTGTCCGGACTTGTAAACGACGGTGACGTCAAATTCCTGGAGGCGCAGACTCCATCGAGCGAGGCGTCGAGAGGAGTCCTTCAAATTTGCAAGCCAGCACAGCGCGCGGTAATCGCCGACTACCTTGAAGGGTCGTCCGTACTGGTAGGGGCGGAATTTCGTAGCCCACATGATGGCAAGGCACTCCTTCTCATTCGTCGAATAGTTAGCCTCGGCCTTGGAAAGGGAACGGCTGGCGTATGCGATGACTTTCTCCAGCCCGTCGCTTCTTTGAACGATGACGGCGCCTAGGCCCACGCTGCTTGCGTAAGTATGAACGTTAGTATCGGCAGTTTCATCAAAATGCGCGAGGATCGGTGGGGGCCTGTAAACGACGCTGAAGCTCTTTGAAGGCTTCTGGTTGCGGTCCTTCCCATATACATGGCATGTCTGCCTTCGTCAGTTTTGTAAGGGGCTCGCAATGCGCGAACAGTTTTTCACAAATCGGCGGTAATATGCGCACAGTCCGAGGAATCTGCGAACTGCTTTCTTATCGGCGGGCGGTAGAAACTGTTCAACAGCAGCTGGTTTCTGCTGGTCTGGGCATACTTCTTCCTTGCTAACGATATGGCCTAGAAACAGCAGCTCTTCATAGGCAAAGTGGCACTTCTCTCTTTTCAAGGTGCGGCCAGACGACTTGATGGCATCTAATACTGTTCGAAGTTTTCTAAAGGTGCTCTTCGAAGTTCGAGGCGAAAACAACTACGTCACCTTAATATACAAGACAAATTTTCCACTTCAGGCCTGCCAGTACCGTATCCATTACTTACTGAAACGTCGCCGGTGCGGAACAGAGACCAAATGGCATCCCCTTGAACTCAAAGGGCCCATCCGAAGTGATGAATTCCTTTTTCTCGCGATCTCTTTCATCGATCTCAATTTGCCAGTAGCCGCTCTTGAGGTCCATCGAAGAGAAATACTTGGCGTTGCAGAGCCGGTCCAGGGTGTCGTCGATGTGGGGGTGGGGGTAGCGTCGAGGTTGACGGTGATGGAGAGCGCGAAAAGCGGTTTTGCGTGTACTCCTCTCGACGCAGGTACTCGCCGGTTTACTGCGGACGTTGGCCGAAGCGTGGCCGTGGGGGGTTAACAGCAAATCCTCGAAGACCGATACGTCAGTACGGGCAGTGACGAAGAATATTCCCGGCCTCACCGCAATGGAAGCACTACGGTCGGTTGTCGGAAGTCCTCCAGGCATCGCATTTCCTGAGGCTTGAGCGGCGCTCGTAGGCCGGGCGGGCAGGGGCAGGGTGGTGGCATACGGGAACTAGTTGTTCATGTCGGACAGAATGTAGGGGTTGTCGTTGAGGCTGAGGAGTGCGTACTGCGGCGGCGTATGCTATGGCCGGGGGTTCTGTGGCCGTCGGGGTGCCAAGTGCCTGTTGCACTTCTTCCCATACCACGCCCACGAGAGTCGCTGCTTGCGGCTGTGGGGAGAATGGCTGTAATCGGCGTAGCTCCTCGAGTACGACTTTGCGGATCACTTCCCGCAAGTTGTCACCGGAGGGGGGGGTCGTCGTGTCCGGACACATTGCGCAGACAGAGAAGGGCGGTTGTACTGCCGCGCCCGGACGTCGAGTGTCTTTTCGATCGTGCAAGCTTCTTGCATGAAGTCATAGACTGTTTTTGACGGCTGGCGGACGAGGCTGCCAAAACGTTGTTCCTTTACGCCGCGCATTAAAGACTGAACTTTCTTTTCCTCGGTAATCTGAAGGGTCGACGCGGCGAAAGAGGCGATTCATCCCTTCCACGTATCCGCGGAAGGGCTCATTCGGATCTGGAACTAGAGGAGTCGTTCGGCCCCCGCAGGGGGCGTCTGCAGCTTGCAGGCGTTGGTGAGTGGCGACACCACGGGTTCCCGAGCATCCACAGGGACAGCCCCACAACGGGATGATGGTGAACAGTGCATCACCACGGACCCGAGTACCCACGCCTAGCCGTGCGTGGCACCGCCGTGTCCGGGAAAAAGGGGATCCTGGTGGTTGAGCCGATGCCGAGCGTTTGGACCTTAAGGGCCCCTCGGTGGAGGCAACTCACCACTTTGGCCCCATCTTCCTGTAGACGGCACCTCCGGCCTGGCCCGACCGGGGGAAATCGGCAGCCTACCCGCGCAGGCAACTCGGTGAGCCGAGACATGCCCGGACCTCAGCTTCAATCACAACATAAGACATGCAGACTGGATCAACACCGAGGATACCCTCGGCAGCGACAACTGCATCCTCAACACCACTGTTTATACACGCCCCTAAAGCGCCCCACCACACAAGCACGCATCCCATCTGGACCACCTTTCGCCAAAATTTCCCATCCGACGCCAACACAAACATCACAGAGCAGGGCTACACGAACTGGTCCCGGTCAGTCATATCGCACCTTCGCTCCCGCTCACAGAGGTGGTCACGGACGTGGGCACCTCCTTCACTTCTGGGAAGCGCGCCGAGGCCTTACGCGCTGCTGGAAGCGCCAGAAACACAACAAGAAGCTCAAAGCGCGCATTGCGGACCTCACCTGGCAGGCAGCAGAGTACGCGGCCCAACTCGGCGAGGCAGATGTCGAGCCACAACACCTGGCGGCTCTTCCGAGCCCTCATCAACCTAACACAGGCCCGCACAGAAACGCAGAAGCAACTACACAAAGCTATGCACTCATTCCAAGGAAATACAACACAGTTGGCTCAGGCGCTCCGGCTCAGGCGCTCTGGGCTCAGGCACTCCGCCGACGGAGTGTGGGCTCGATTACTGACGCACGCTTTATCGTTCTAGATTATCAAGAACAAGAAGATGAAAGCCTTGGTTTCCTGCTGACGGATACATGAAGATTGCCTGGCCTCAGCTGCGTTCGACAGTTGCACTGTGGCGCTTCCGAGGAACCGACAAGGCGGATTTAAAGTGGTGGCGAAGGCTGGGCCGAAAAGTGGTTTAGCGCGACTGCAGCACAACCAGAGGATGGGGGGCAAAACACTCATATAAAGAAATGATAAAGCTACAAAATTGGAATGTAATCTGCTAATAGAAAAGAAAAAATATATTAGCACCTTGTTTTATGAAAGAGGTAAGTCATTTTATTAAAACCTGGCAAATTTTGTATTTTTGCAACACTATTGACCTGCCCCCTATTCATGAGTGTGTGGTGCATTACAGCGCGTCTTTGCAGGCCTTGTTTCGATACCCGGCTAACCCGGCCACGCCAGTGTCTGGAAGTGTTGCTGCCTTTCTATGCTGCCCCTCCTTTACCAGTCACTTTCATTGCGTTCCCAATTGCACATTAACAAGGCCATAACTAGCAGGAACTCGAGCACACAAGGCGAGCACATTTGACTGGCAAAGGTTGGGGCGCGCTGAAAGGCAGCAACCTTCGAGAGGTACGGGCTCGAAAACGCGGATTCTACAGAAAGACCGCTTTATAATTCGCGCCAAAGCATACGTATGCGTGACGTCATTCTACGTCACGTTTGCGTAGTTTGCCCCCCAAAATCCAGGGGGCGCTGGAGTGCCCACGAGCCGCCATTTTTTGGACCAATGGGCGTCTATGGAGCCTTCGCTACCAGTCTACATCTACCTTGGAACCGACGGCAAGCCACGTGGGATGGCGACATGGGCGGCGTCAGGAGCCACGCTATTTAAGCTGCTACCGACGATCGGCGGATTGCAGTCCGACGGAGTGTGGGCTCGATTACTGACGCACGCTTTCTCGTTCAAGATTATCAAGAACAAGAGGATGAAAACCTTGGCTGCCTGCTGACGGATACATGAAGATTGCCTGGCCTCAGCTGCGTTCGACAGTTGCACTGTGGCGCTTCCGAGGAACCGACGGCAAGCCACGTGGGACGGCGACATGGGCGGCGTCAGGAGCCACGCTATTTAAGCTGCTACCGACGATCGGCGGATTGCAGTCCGACGGAGTGTGGGCTCGATTACTGACACGCTTTATCGTTCTAGGTAAGAGCTTTTCTTCTTGCTCGATAGACAGTACTTTTGACCACTTCGTCGGACTGCAGTTTGCTGATTGTCTCGCTTTGTGCTTCAATGGCTTCGCCAGATGCTCAGTGCTTTGTGTGCTCGAAACCTGTGCAGCCTGACAATAGTATAAGTTGCAGTGAATGTAGCTGCTGGCTTCACACCGGCAAATGCTCAGGTGTGAAAAAGAAAGTTTTGAAGACACTTGATACATCGAAGTGGGTGTGCTCAGCTTGCTTAACGCTGAAGTCACAGGATTCACAGGAGTCTGATTCAGATAATGGCGGAAAAAAGGAGGAACCGACCAGGAGCCAGCTGCTGCGCGCTATCCGTGTGCTGAATAGTAAACTGTCTGAAATAAGTTTGCCTGTGGACCAAATTGACAAAAGTATTCACTATCAATCTCCAAAGAATGATTCTGTACTACAGAAGATTGACAAACAAGGGAAAATCATTGAGGGCGTTGAAGCGCCAATTGACCCTCTTTCGTCAAACTACGAAGAAATTAAGAGATAGCTGGTCACCCAGAACACTCAGGTTGCAGAATTAAAAAAGCACTGTATTGAACAAGCTGAGAGTCTGGCGGAGAAATCCATTGTAATAAATGAACTAAGAGCCACAGTGAACAATCTAGAAGCCTACTCTCGCCGACAGAATATTGAGGTGCATGGAATTGAGAAGACTGACAACGAGGACCTTGTAGCTCAATTGAAGTCGCTTGCGAGTGAGTTGGAAATCCCAGAAAAAATCGATGAATGTATAGATGCTGTGCATCGACTGCCGGCCAGAGTTCGCAAAGTTTCAGTAATTCTTGTAAAATTCAAGTCGATGAGCTACCGTGAACTCTGGCTCCGGAAGCGCTATGCACTGAGCGATAACAACATTTACATAAATGAGAACTTAACATCCTACACAAAGAAACTACTGTGGCTCGCTAAAAATGCTGCAAAGGCAAAGTCGTACAAATATGCTTGGGCAAAAAATGGACATGTTTTCGTGAGGAAAGTGGAGGGCTCTGCTGTTTTTAAGATTCAAAATGAGGATGATATTAGCAAACTCCCATAACAATGAATGATCAGTTTGACTCGTTTGCTGAATGGAATGGACACAGAGATGGCTTCCTCACAACATCACGCTCAAAACCTCTTCTAGACCTCGTACATGTAAATATCAGAAGCATTAGAAGGCATTGGGATTCTCTAAACGTCCACTTATGCAAGTCATTAAAAAATCTAGACGCCGTAATGTTAACTGAAATAAATGTAAATGAGCTCGAGTCTCATGGTTTTGTATTGCAGGGATTTCAGTCTTTCTCGCTCTGTCGGTCCTCTGGCAGAGGTGGCGGGGTCTTAGTGTTTGTTAGAAATTCATGGTTTGTCGAGAAATTGACTTGTACATTTACGGCTGCAGAGGTTGTTGCACTTTCTGTTAGTAACCACGCTGAGACATTTTTGCTTATCGCAGTTTATCGTCCACTTAGTTCTGACCTGCAACGATTTTTTACTGAGCTTTCCTGTTTCCTAAGCAAACATTCTCATTGTAATATTATACTAGCAGGGGTCCTTAACATTAACATTCTGCAACCAAAGAAAAGTGGTGTGGAGGATTATCTTGATTTACTAGCAGGGTATGGCATTGATAATGTTATTCGTAGTTACACTCGGGAGGAATTTGCTGGTGCCTTGCTTACACAGTCTTGTATTGATCACATTGCTACAAGATGTCCAACATTAGAAGCAATGGCTGCAGTGGTACGAGAAAAAGTAGCTGATCATTATTTCCAGGCTCTTTGTATGACTAGTAATGAACCTGAAACGCCGAAGCCACCTCTGCGTACAATAACCATTCTTGACGACCGACACGTAGACGACTTGATCCAGATCTTTGACTGGGAAAGCCTAACAATGCGTGATCATACTGAAGCATATGGCTTACTTGTTAAAAAATTCAATGAAATTTACTCTCGTTGCATGCGACGAGGGAAACAAAAAATTAGAAACCCCGAAAATAAATGCATAACAAATGATGTCATAGCATTATCGTTTGAAAAAGTAAGCTATGGCAACTGTGTAAGTGTAATCCCTCTGACGTTGAGTTACGAAAGCAGTATCGTGCACTTAGGAGTAAACTTACATCAAAGTTGAGATTAGAGAAGCGGCGGTTTTTCTCGGCTGAATTTGTAAAATATCGCAGTAATATGAAAAAGACGTCGGGACTTCTTCATGCCATCATGGGGAAAACAAAGAGCAGAAATCTAGATGATGAACTAACTCGTATCTTTGGTAGCGAAAACAGTCGATCAACAGCGAACTCGTTCAGTGAGCAGTTCGCTACATCCGTGAAGGAATTAAAATCGCAGCCCCAGGCTCCGTTTGCACCGTATATAGGTCCAAGCATTCCAAACTCTGCTTTCTTACCGACACTGGGTGACACTGAGTTATGGGATACTATTAAGGCCCTCCATTGAACAAACCTCCAGGATATGATAAGATCAGATTACGTGATCTAAAGAATAATTATAACAAGCTAAAAAGCGTGCTTTTGCATATTCTCAATGGTTGCTTTTCAACAGGAGATATACCGCAAGGAATGAAAATATCGGTTATACGACCAATCTTTAAAACGGGGAAAAAATCTGGTAAAAGAAACTACCGACCGATCGCAATATTGCAGAGTATTACTGTTTTAATGGAGAAAATTGTATATCGAAATATGGTGTCGTTCTGTGACCGATTTTCTATAATCAATAACACACAGTATGGATTCAGGCGTAATATGAGCACTGTAGATCTTCTTGAAGATTGCTACGATCACATTAACTTGCATATAGATAGAACCGAGGTTGTCCTTGGATTATTTTTAGACTTATCCAAAGCTCTTGACACTGTTGACCACGGGATTTTGTTACAGAAACTAGACAGAATTGGATTTCGCGGGCCTTATCAGCTTTTTTTCAATAGCTACCTCTCAAATCGTGCTCAGGTTGTGAGAGTCAAAGATGGCTTCAGCCATTTCAAACCAATTCTATATGGCGTGCCACAAGGTTCCGTTTTAGGACCTTTCCTTTTTAATATTTATGTCAATGATTTAGCACATCTAGGTCTGAATTCATTACTCTACCAATACGCCGATGACACGGCGTTGCTTGTTTCGCACGAGTCATACAATAGGTCTGCAGAGCTGCTACAGTCGGATGTTAAACAAGTCTGCGACTGGTTTTCAGGTAATCAGATTTACATAAATAAGCAAAAAACAAATTTGGTTTGTTTCAGAAATCCACATAAAAAGTTATATTAAATGAATCTGTTATTCTGCATGGTAATGTTTGCTTTAGTTGCCAGTGTGTTCTTTTACCCTTCTCTGAAACAGTCAAATATCTGGGCATTCATTTCAATGCCACCATGGCCTGGACAGCCCATGTTGAGCATCTCATCAAACGTCTCCGTGTAATTTCTATGCATCTGTACAGGATAAAATTCAATACTTCTGTTAGGCTGCGTCAATTGGTGTTTAAGGCCCTAGGGGAGTCCGTTTTAAGGTATGGCGTCACTATTTATGGTTCGTGTGCATCGTCAAGAATCAGTCAAATCGATAGAATACTGAGCAGAATTTTCGCTAACGTTTCGTATGACACGTCAATGGAGGCCCTTGAAAGCATCAAACGGATGCTCGTTGCTGATATGTTCTGCATTGAAGATCTATTCACGCATGTAGTAATAACCAGAAACTACTTCTCAAATAAATTTAAACACCCTGAAAACAAGCTCAAGGTATTAAGGAAAATAAATCCGTTCAAACTTTCCAAGGTATATACTAACTACGGGAAAAGGTGCCGAATGTTCTACATCCCATTTCATTTTAACCAGCCTCCAACTGAAATGCTATCATTACAATCCCTTAAAGAGGTAAAATGTAGAATAAAGTCAATCAAATCAAATGCAGTTTATTTTCCGTCAGAAAGAAATCAACGGAGGAGGCTCGAGCAAAAAGTGAAACATGTTCACTTGATTGCGCTCAAGCTCCCTTTTACATGGCATGCAGTGACGACACACAGGTGGACATTATATAAAGCATTCTCGTGGAATATGGAAATATGAAACAAAGCAAGCAAAACGTACAAGGTTAAACAATATAGAGTGGTTTTACAAAGCTCTCTTGTGGAACTTAAACAATTTTTTATATGTACAGCAAGTACGAAGACAAAACAAAATAAACTGTAGTAATTTACAAACAGAATGGAACGTGCATAGGTACATATTCATAAAGGCAAACGGTTTTGCAACAGAATTGCATGTTATTATTTCAGGTGCACTAATTAGTATGGGTTGTCTGATGCTTGCTCTGACAGGAAAGACCTAATTTTTGAAATACTAATGTGGTTAATGTCAATTCCGTTATGTTCAAGATTGTTTAAAAGTGTTGGTAATGAATGACGTAGCATTTGTTGCCCATAATTTGTCCGGGAATAAGGAACTTTCCAAGGTTCTGAAAAGCGTGTATCACGTACATGTGTTGTTCGAGTTAACTGTGCCATATATTTTAATTCTTGCTGGCTCTTACGAAGTTGTTGTTTGTATCTTTTTGCCAATGTATATAGGTATAGATTATGTACACTTGTTACATTAAGCTGCACAAAATATTCGCCTGTGTGGGCTTGCGAGTCGACCCCTACGATATGCCGAATAGATTTTTTTTGGAGTACGTGCAAACGATTTAGATTTGTGACGGTTGTTCTCCCCCAAACAAGAAAGCAGTAACTTATATGTGATAGAATCAAGGCATTGTATATGTGCAGTTTAATTGCTTGTGGTAGGAAAGAGTGGAACCTCGCTAGTATTCCGACAGATTTAGATATTTTTGTTATAGCATAATTAACGTGAGTGTCCCATAGCATATTTTTGTGCAGATATACGCCAAGTGTTTTAACTGAATCAACAAATTCTATTGGTTCGGATCCTAATGTGATATTTAAGAAGTGTGGTGCTTTCGATTGCCTGGGAGTGAACATGACTGCCTTTGTTTTTTTCGTATTAATGTCCAGGGAGTTCGCTTTACTCCATTGGTAGAGATTTTGAAGGATCGCGTTAATACCAGCCTCTAAGGATTGAAAGTTACGCTCGTGGAATAATAAGGTAGTGTCATCTGCATAGGATATATAATGTAAAACAGGGCTAACAGATGTGATATCATTTACGTATATGTTAAATAGGAGAGGGCCAAGTATGCTTCCTTGAGGTATGCCGGTGGTTACAGGACTGTATGATGACATGTTGTTATCTATTGAAACGCTTTGCCTTCGTTGTTATGAGTGCCTTCGAGATATGATGTTATGAGTGCTAGTGGTGTTCCCCTTACTCCATATATTTCTAGTTTCTTTAGTAATGTTATGTGATTAAGACGATCAAAAGCTTTAGAAAAATCAATGTAGATGCCAATTACTGCTTCTTTTTCTTCAAATGCTTTTAGTATAATTTCTTTCTGTGTGAGCAATGCTAGTTCTGTGGATTTGCCTTTGCGAAAGCCGAATTGTGTCGGTGTTAGCAAATTGTGCTTTTCAAAAAAATTGATGATGCGGATATGAATTACTTTTTCAAGTCCTTTTGAAAAGATAGGTAGCAAGGATATTGGGCGATAGTTTGATAAATTGTTGCGATCGCCGGCTTTGAAAATTGTTATTACTTTAGATATTTGCATCTTTGCTGGGAAAACGCCTGTGGAGAGAGCTAAATTGTAGATATGAGTGAGATGTGGTGTAAGCAAGTCAAGTGCACCTTTTATAGGCCTTAGCTGAAGATCGTTTATGTCCCGCGCCGAACTGTTGCGAAGAGAACTAAATGCATCATGGACTTCAGTTTCACTTGTGGGAACAAAAAAGATGCTGTCTAAATTTCTAGCAATATTTCCCGTTGCTTCTACACAGTGAGCACTAGTAACCTGGTTGACTAGATGGTTGTTAAATTCTTCAGCTAGCTCTTGTCCACAAATAACTTTGTCATTTATAATTAATTCATGTGTATTCTGACAATGGGGGTTTCGATTAAGTAGCTCATTTAATTTCTTCCACATAACGTCAGATTTTATGGTATGACCCGTCTCAAAGAATAGGTAAAGATACCGCTGTTTTTCTTTCCGCAGTATGGCGTTTGTTTTGTTTCTATATTTTTTGAAGGCTTTCCAATCTTCTGTATCGCGCGTGCTTAGAAATCTATGGAAGAGTTTATCTTTCTTTTTTATCATTTTTAGGGACTCCTTGGTAATCCAAGGTTTACGTGATTTCTTGAATTTTTTTGCAGTAATGAAGGGGAACGACTGCGAATATGCATCTATTAATTTATTTAAAAAGTTATTATATGCTTCATCAGCTGATGTTGTGCTATAAACATCACTCCAGTTTGTCTGTATAAGTTTACTACGAAAAATGGATATTGTAGACTCACTGATGTTTATAATTTTTCTGCTTGGAAGTGATACAGTATTCGTACGTTTAGGTGTTGTTTTACAGAGTAAAACTATTGCCAAGTGGTCGCTGATATTTGATGAAACTGTACCTGCTGTTGTTTCGTGCTTAGGCAGGTTTGTTATGAATAGATCTATCAGTGTGGATGATTTTGTGGTTATCCTTGTGGGAGTCTGAATCATATTACTGTAGCCTTGCGAGAAGAGTGTTGTCTGTAATAACTGCTCAGAGGTGGACGAGGTAAGCAGGTCTATGTTAAGATCACCTCCCAGGATTGTTGTGTAGTCATTCTTATTTGAAAAATCAAGTAAGGTTTCAAGAAATTGAAAGAAACTGCTCATGCACCCATCAGGCGGCCTGTAAATCACAGCGAAAATGTAGGGCTCACTGACTACGGCAAGACATTCGATGTAGTCATTGATAACAGCGAACTGATCAAGTAAGTCACACTGAAAGCACTTCCTAATATTCAATTGAATTCCGCCACCACGCTTTTTCGATCGGTTCAAAAAGAAGGTTTTATAATTTGCATCAATTATAGCATCACATTCTGCTGTAGACCACGTTTCCGTTAACATGACCACATCAAAAGGGAAGGTAAAGTTTTCAAGAAAAATATTAAGTATGTCTTCTTTATTACGACTTGATCTTATGTTCAGATGGAAGCATTTAAGACCTCTCATGTTTCCAGATGTGATAATATTGTTAACTTCAGCAGGCTGTAATGCCATTCTGAATGACAAGATGGTATACTAGATAAGTTGTTGTGCTCACTGAATCTTTCCAATGTCTTTTTCGCATTGTATGCGAAGAACTTTTGACGTTTCATGTTTGCGAGCAAAGATTTTTCCGCCACGAACCCACACGAACTTCCAGTTTTGTTCTTTTTTCTTTTGTTTGGCCAAGCTGAGAAGCTTCTTCAGGGAGGGGCAAAGGTGTTCATTTATGTATATGGGATCGGAGCTATCAAATCCTAGATCTCTGTTTGTGAGGCGAGTCTTTTTGGCCTTTTCAAGAGCGCTGTCGCGTTTGGCACGGGACTTGAATTGAATAACTATGTTCTTTGTTTTGCCGTCATTACGAGTGGGAACACGGTGACATATCTCAACATCACTGTCTGTGATTGATTCATGAATAGCAATCCCAACTTTGGTAAGGATTTCTGGTATGTTTTCCTCTTCGACTCCCTGAATTTCCAAGTTCACGTTTCTTGAATACTGTTCTAATTGAACTACTCGCTTTTCAAGCTCCTCATTCTGTTGTTCCAGAGCCGCACATTTCGCTTCAGCGTTATCTTTTTCAGTGCTTAGCTTTGCGTTTTTTTCAACCTCACTAGTAAGTTGCTTTTTCAGTGTTTCAATTTCAGCATGTGCAAATTCAAGACTTTCGGTCAAACTCTTTTGCTCGTTGCGCAGTTCGCGAAGTTCACTTCGTGCATCCCTTTCCAGGGACGCCTGAGCAGTTTTTATTTCCTGCTGAAGCTCTGCCTTTAACTGGGTGAACTCTTGTCTTATCTCTTCCTTTAACTTTGCTAGTTCTTTCGCCATCTGTGCAGGACGCCCCACGGCAGACAAGGGTACACACAACTGTGAACAACTTGGCAATGGCGACGACCGAAGCAACAATAATGGGTTCAAAAACTATATCCAAGCACTAACCTGCAGAAAAAGCAAGCTGTGCTTAGGCGATGTTCGTTCCGTGTCGTCGCCAATGCCAAGTGAAGCACCCGGTGGTCGCAGGCGGCTTTTGTAGATTCTGTTGCTGTGACGTCAGAACCGATGCTGGAGATTGCAGTTTTCAGTGATTTGACACGCCCCCGGATCTTTGATCTTCTTTATCCGTCGCTGGTGCTGACACGTGCAGGACGCTCATACAGCGGAAGGCACTGAATCTTGTATCCAGGACTCGATCTGCAGAAAAAGCAAGCTGTGCTTAGGCGATGTTCGTTCCGTGTCGTCGCCAATGCCAAGTGAAGCACCCGGTGGTCGCAGGCGGCTTTTGTAGATTCTGTTGCTGTGACGTCAGAACCGATGCTGGAGATTGCAGTTTTCAGTGATTTGACACGCCCCCGGATCTTTGATCTTCTTTATCCGTCGCTGGTGCTGACACGTGCGGGACGCTCATACAGCGGAAGGCACTGAATCTGGTATCCAGGGCTCGATCTGCAGAAAAAGCAAGCTGTGCTTAGGCGATGTTCGTTCCGTGTCGTCGCCAATGCCAAGTCCTGGCTTAATATGTCAAAAGCCCTGTAAGCTTGCATTAAAAGAATGCTCTAAATACTTGAGTTTGCCATCCCATGTGAATCTAGGTTGTTTAAGTTGTTTTTGAACCTGTGTAAATAAGTGTCTTAATTTGGCAGTGTGCATTAGTGATATTGTTCTTTTTTTGTATTTAGGAATATTGTGTCTTATTGCAATAAGCTTTGTTGTGTAGTATTTGTTTTGTTTCTACATACAGGAAACTGTTTTTTCGTCAATACTGAGCCTGTACTTCGTTTGATTGCCGTGGCCCGCCCACAAGCGCACTTGCGCTTCCGCGGGCACACTTATTTCAACTTGTAATTGTGACAAATAAATATGTATGTATGATAGCTAGCTGTGCAAAGGTCAGGACGCCGGCAGATCGGTCTATTCCTACGCAGGCAGGGAAAACTCGGAGATGGACAAGCCTTTCCAGCTTTATGATCTGCGGGCCGGTCTGGCTAAATGTAGAGGGGCACCGCGCCGGGCCAGGGCAAGATCACCGTCAAACTTTTGGCGAACCTTCCTGATTCAGCGTACCAGTGCCTTCTAGATTACATCAATGCGATCTGGACGGGGGAAACCCCCTCCCCATTGACTGGAAGGCGGCCCTTGTCACCTTCATCCCGAAGGCCGGGAAACCGATCGACACGGACAACCACCGCCCCATCTCTCTCACCTTGTGTGTGGGCAAATTGATGGAGACGATGGTGCGGGATCGGCTGTCTGAATAACTCGAACAACAAAACGCCTTCGCGGACACCATGTTCGGATTTCGCACACACAGATTCGCACAGGATGTCCTGCTCCAACTCGACCGTGAAATCTTGAACCCCATCACACACCGCCAAAACGAAAAAATTGCCCTTGCGCTCAACCTGGAAAGAGCGTTGGACAACGTAACCCACGACGTTATACTCTCACACTTGCGTCAAACTCACTGCGGCACCAATACCTTCAATTCCGTGAAACAATTTCTCGCGGACATGCTGTCCTACATCCGAATACAGGAGCAAGAGCATAGACCTTTCCTGCTCGGCACGAGGGGGACTCCACAACGCGCGGTGCTGTCCCCTCTGCTATTCAACGTAGCCATGATGCGCCTACCTGCCCTGCTGGGTTTCGTCAAGGGGTCCAGCACGCGCTGTACGCCGACGACATCACCCTCTAGGCTACGCAAGGACACCTAGGGGACATGGAGACCAGCCTGCAAACGGCCGCCCGCATAGTGGACCACTATGCCCGAGACTGTGATCTGCAATGATCCCCGCAGAAATAGGAATTGGTGCATCTGCGCCCCTCGCGCGCATGGTCGACACAGATCTATCTCTCCTTGCAAAGCGGACCCATTACCGAATCGAAGGAAATCAGAGTCCTCGGACTCTTTATACACAACCAGCGATGCTGCGACACAACACTGACGAAGCTCCGGCAGGTGGGGGACCAGGTGGGCCGCATGGTCCGCCGGGTTTCCGAGAATTGCGGTTGGTTACGATGCAAAGACGCCTTGCGGCTGGCGAACGCATTCGTGACCAGTCGAATCTTCTATTCGACTCCCTACCTCCATCAGCGGAAACAGGAAGAGGATGTTCTTAAGGTCATGCTCCGCAAAATCATGAAACGGGCGCTGGACCTCCCGGTCTCTACCTCTACCAGCCACCTCATGGCACTGGGGATGGTGAACACGTTCAGGGAGCTTCGGGAGGCCCACCTCAACAACCAATACACTCGTCTCACAAAGACAGGATCGGGTCGCCGCCTCCTAGCACGTCTTCCCATCCAGCACACCCAATTCACAGAGGAGGAATGCCGCCTTCCCATACACTGGAGACGCGCCCTCCACGTGCGGCCTCTCCCCACCAACATGTCCAAAGAGGACCATAAAGGCAGGCGCCTGGCGCGGGCGGAAGCCTTGCACCGCCATTTTGGGAACAAACCAGGAGTCTTGTATGTGGACACCTCCTGCCCGGACCCCAGGGGATGATACACGGCCGCGGTCGTCCACGAGGGCAAAACAGCAGACGGCCTTACTTTCAAGGCCCACTCAGCAATTCACGCAGAAGAGGTTGCCATCGCCCTGGCAGCCTCCTACTCCTCCTCCAGATACATTATCACCGACTCGCGAGGAGCTTGTCGAAACGTCGAACAAGGGTGGGCTACTCCCCTGGCTTATCGCATCTACCAAAATTGTAGCCGTGACTCGGATCCTCGCACCAGGTCTCCAAGGCCTCCGCGGAAGCGAAGCAGCCGACGCCGCCGCCCGCGCGCTCTCTCCCCGGGCACTTCCCACGGGACCCGACGCTGACCAGGACTCCGATTTCAATCCGGTTCACACTTTTAAGAAATATGTGATTATTACAAATCCACGCACCAAACTCTTCCCACCCCGTGCAAAGGGCTGGGAAAGGCCAACGAGCGGGTACTCCTGCACCTGCTCACTAACATGATGCTGTGCCCGGCAACTCTAAAGCATTTCGATCCTCAATTGGACGGCCGGTGCTCACACTGTGGGGAGCTGTCTGACACCTACCACATGGTGTGGGCCTGCGAGCAGAACCCATCCCTACCCCCTATCCCAAACCCCACCCGAGAGGACTGGGAGGCGACCCTGTCCGGCTGCTGCACCCTCGAGGCCCAAAGGGCCTTAACGCAGCGCGCCCGGGCTACGGCAACCGCCAATGGGGTGCCTGGCTAGGCATCCCACCTAGTGGATGTAAGGGCGTGACCCTTAGGGTCACGACCCCGAACACCTCTCTCTATGATTAATAAATGTTTTCATCACCACCGAATTTAATGCGCCCGCCTCTCCGCCAGTGTAGATCACGTGATCACCCATCTCAGTAGAGAGAACGGCTCACACGCATGACTCTTATGGCGCCTCGTCACGTGGCCAACTTCATTTATTTATTGTCTAGAAGCAGCACAGTAACGCACTTGCAGAATGACCTTGATCTCGAGACTATCATCGTCACTCTGTACACTCTCGTGGCTCACGATGCTGTCGAATTCCCTGCCGGAAAATTATAGTTATTAAGTCCGTTGATGAACGTCGCGGTGCGCACGAGGTCGAAAGCAAGCTCACAATCATCGAAAATGAACGCAACAGCGTAAACTCGCTTACAAGCGCTTTAGGGGGACCGCAAAGGTGTCGTGAGCAAAGAAGTTACAGACATGCGCAAACGAGTACCACAGTGCTCACCCTAGCAAGGGCGTCGGCATAGTACGCCGGAGGTGTAGCGACTACAGTTGGCTAATGGATTCTTTGATTTCTGCGTATGCAGCAGTTCACTTTAGGACAGAAGACAGTGAAATAGTGTAAAGGCACCGTGCTTTGAAAAATATGCATACTGGGGCCGTTCGAAGGCCTTAACATATTTACTCTTCCGTTGCTCACTCTGCGTCCTTCTGCTTGGTACTTAGCCTTTCCGCACTCGACAGTCAGACAACTAGCCCAAACAAAGCTAACTTCAGATTATAAACCTATTATTCAAATGGTTCCAGGGAAGCCTCAGTTTGATGCTGTCGCTGGTATGGCAGCTCTGGCCCTCCAGATATTTATGTCTGGTAGACATCCTTTCGATTGCACTTTTATTTAATTGTCTTGTGACCCCCTCGGCCTACTGCGGATGTTCAGGCTGAAGTTGCTTGAATGAAGACTCGCACTAGGGGCGGTACTGCACACTTTTTAAAAAGTCTGTGATGCTGATGGTAGGTCCACGCAAAAGCGTTATTTCTTCCTGCAGAAACAATACGCGCATCACTGCTACTGACAGCTCAGCTATTAAGAGCACAAGTACCGGCTCTGCAGCGCCGTCGTTGCGTCAGAAATGAATCAGTGACGTCAGGCATGAAGCCAGCGCAATTCGATGGGCTGTCTTGTCCTCATGCAATGACAGTGCGCATGATGTAACTGAAAAGCAACATGGCAGAGTACCATGCAGATTGGTCCGTAGAGGGCTGTCACTAGGGAGAGTAGAGAGAGAGCAGTGATGTGAAGCGCACTGGGGCACATAATAAGACTAATAACGAACAAACGGCATAATATTGCCCCATCACAAACAGTTACCGGCGGCACTTATTGCTCAACATCTGGTTACAATGTGGCAATCTTCCTGTCAGTTTTTTTTTTCTTTCTGGGGAATACCATTCGCAGACAACTTTGTCCAGTGAAGGCCTGTGTTTCGGTACCAGTTTCAGCTCATGTGTTCGGGCCGATTTCAATGTAATGTCGGGATCATGGAAGGCTGAATTAGCCATGAACGGGAGTTACACATGCCCTAGCTGACGGTCACTGTGACTGATGCGCAGGGGAATGCGCGAACATGTGGGCTGGAATTTCGCCATTTGTTTCTGTAGAGCTGAATTCATTCAAACTCATGCGAAATTAAATTTGTTTTACAAATTATTTCTTGGTATTCTTGAATTCTTGAAAATAATTTGCGATATTGCCCAATTTATAGAAATGAAATGCCAAGCAGTGAACAAGCGTAGGCTTCAACCCAACCATGCGTTCGAGCTGCCCGCGTACTTTTTCGTTTCTAAGCGGTCGCACAAAACAAAACCGGCCACGAGTTGGAACTTGGACTGAGAAGTGGAAGTCCCCGCGTGCTGTTGCATGTGGACTGCCTCTCGTAAGGATGAATGTTAATAAAGACGGAAATATGTTTAATGTTTAACAAGCGGATATAATTGTTGTGACGGTAGCCGAGTCGACTAAAGCATGTGGTTGCCTAGAGAACCTGATCTGTTCGCTCCGCTTGAGTTCGAATCTCCACTGGTATTTATTTTTTTTCCGCACTTGCTTTGCATAGTCGCATGGTCGTTTCGCCGATAACACGATGTAGGCTACCCTTGCTGCGACTCCCCTTAGCGTGGTGGCTCGACAAAATTTCCCTGTATCGTGCAAACTTAGATGCGCTTTCGAAAGCATGCACGCCAAGCTACCGTTTCATTGAACGTCACCAGTCGAAAAAGACAAATTTTGTCAAGGCACAGCGCTAAGGGTAATCGCGCTTTAGAAATTATAAAAACTGATATGGACATTGTTAACGACCGGCTACAAATCTAATTGCTACTGGCCGCCTAGCCCGACTAGTTAAAAAGTCAGTTATTAAAAAATCAGATAACCGGTTTTGTACTTAACCCATTAGGGAACATCATACTTTTAGAAATACAGCTAAATTTTGAGAGAGGCCGCCGCGGTGGCTTAGTGATTATGGCGCTCGGCTGCTGGCCCGAAAGACGCGGGTTCGATCCCGGCCGCGGCGGTCGAATTTCGTTGGAGGCGAAATTCTAGAGGCCCGTGTACTGTGCGATGTCGATGCACGTTAAAGAACCCCAGGTGGTCGAAATTTCCGGAGCGCTTCACTCCCTCATAGCCTGAGTCGCTTTGGGACGTTAAACCCTCACAAACCGTAAACCAAATTTTGAGAGATTTCAAAACCAAAAATTTAATGTTGCTTTTCAGTTGTGTCATGCATTTGCCACCAGAAGGTAGGCCAACGCCCCAAAACAATGAAGGCGCGTTTACTGGCCTCGGTATGCCATCTCTCGCTGGAGCAGGTTCAGGATAGTTGTTTCGCGCCAACTACAGCGGTAGTCGTTTGCTTACACTTCTCTTGCGGCCCCGCTTGTGTTCATATTATGCTAGTTTTAACTATGCAGCAGCACAAAATACAACAGTAAATAGTGAATGCTTTGAATTTCCCGCATCTTTCACTTCTTTTGCACTGTGATGAAGTATATGCTGCTGTACTTTCTACAATACGCTGGGTATTCTTATGCACAATGTCGCCTATGTATTCCAGGTCATAGATCTTATTCCGTGGAATTTTTTTTAACAAACCATTTTGTCTGCCCCTAGCTCTTGGAGCTTGATTTACTTGTCGCTAGGTATCCTGGTTATGACGTTCACGTGGTTTTAACTAATTTTAATAAAGTTATTATTTTTAGAACTGTATGCGATGTAGTGCAAACGGTTACGGTTATGCATTTGACAAATACTGTAAAGTATTCGAATCCGGTAAAGAAAGCCCTTGAAGCGCGCGATCTCCTATCGTTGACTGATGTGGTTTCAGTGCTTAGTGACCATTCTGTTTTTTGGGGAAATTGTTCTGCTAGTCAAGAGGAAATCCGTCATGGCTGCCGAGCGGTGCGGACATGTCGCATCGGCTCCGTAGTATTTGACCATTCCTAACCGTACCTATCCACAGCGCCACCAAATTTTATTGGGAGCTCAGAGAACTCGCAAGCTGGACCGCTTGGGCACCAGCTTCCGAACGGTATGACCAAATTTTGTCTCCTTATCGGACTTGGAAACTGTGATTCGGGCGGCGTCCCGCCAAGCCTACCGGTAGGCCTAGCTTCGACTACGGGAGCACATGGGTCGCTCGGCCGAACACGGCAACGGTCGTGCGCCCTGGAATCGACTCCGCTCGCCGCAATACACATTCGATCAGACCATGGACGGATTGCCCCAAAACTTTCCAGACGCCCAGGACATGTATGAGGACGACCTCAACATCACTGACTCCGAGAGCTCAGTGAGCAGTGATAACGCGGCGTCCGCCAAGCATGAGCCGCCAAACCATTACAACAATGATGCCCGCTGGGAATTGGCCTTGTCCAAACGCCAGAAGAAACTCCAAAGGAAAAGCAGACGGATCGCTTCGGGAAACAACCCTACCACAAAAAACAATCCCGGCAGAGGAAACAACTCGTTAACCCGACTGACGGAGGGCCAGCCACCGCCGTAAAAAAACGTCTACGCACAAGGAATGCGACACCAGCCTAGGCGCAGGCTGCCTCCGCTCTCTAAAAGCGACTTCAAAATTATCCTACGACCGACGAAGGGACTAGCTGTGAGGCTGCTTCACACCCACCAGGCAGAAAGCGCTGTAGTCGCAGCGTGCGGCCACCAATGCTGTGATGAAGATTTGATCATCAGGCTCCGGTCGGGATCTAATATAATCGTAAGAAGCCCACATGAAGCAGCCGCACAACTCGTGAGGTGCATTACCAGCCTCAAATTTGAGGGACACACATTTGACATGAACACCTACGTGGCCGCGCCAGATGTCCAACGTGGCGTGATACATGGAATAGATCGCGCGACGACACCGAAAGATCTCAAGGCCCATTTACGAGTGCACACCCAAGGAGTCGCCATACTCAGCGCCCGAATTCTGGGAGAAAACACCTTTGAAGGGCCCATCATCCCCAAATACGTCCTCTACTATGGGGGCGAGACGGCATGCTACCCGTACCTTCCCACGAGACAAGTGTGTTATGTGTGTTTCCAGCAAGGCCACCGCTCCTACGTGTGCCCCACTACGGATGTGCGCGTGTGTAGCCAGTGCGGAACAAAAACCCGCCGAATGTGCCTTCCTGCACTACCAAGGGCGTGGTCTGTGGTGAAGCCCACGCTACCGGGTCGAAGTACTGCCGCGAACGACTGAAGAAACTCAGAAGCCAGCGAACCAAGACCGCCCTCAGCAACGATAAAGGTGGAAACAGCAGCAACAGCGGCGGACGCGACAGCAGACGCCGCACCCGCTGTGACCGCAGCAGACGGCCGCGGTGGTTCAGCTCGGAGGGGGAGACATCACGGAGCCGCTCGGGATCCCGCTCATCACGGAACCGCTCGCGGTCCGAGTCGTTTCTTCCCCTGCCGCCCCCTGCGGGGACGAATGGCTGGAACCAGCAACGGAAGAACGAAGATACCGGATCCGCCCAGAAAAGCAGCAACAAGGTGAGCTGGAGAGCAGATGCTCCCGGGGTTGCTCCGCACTCGGGTGGGACAGGTAACAAAACAAAACCAATACAAGCAACAGACGCATCAGTGAACTTGAGCATGAAGACGCAGAGAAAGCAGGACTTAAGCGCGAACTAGAACTTGCCCGCATTAAACAGAACAAGTTGGAACGCCAAACAGGAGAACTCACAGATAGTTCACGACCTAAAATCAAATGGCTCCCCTCTGTCCAACGCTACACAAACGCACTCCTCAAAGCAAATGAGCGATGAGGAACGTTCCAACTTCAAAGTGAAAATGCAACAGATGATGCAACATATGATGCATCAGGTACAAGGGCAACTAGCAGTGAACATCAAGGAAGAGGCCTACCACCACCCTGCGTTAGCAGCCCTCGCCAATCCATCTACGTCCCAGGGAACGAACAATTCCACCAGATCAAGAACTTAAATTATGGCTAACACGAACCAAAGCAAACAAGACATCTTAGACATATGTCAATGGAACTGCAGGGGCTATCGCAAGAAACAAGGCCTCATCAAACAATTCATTCACTCGCAACTGACGATGCCTGATGTTATCGCACTTCAAGAAACGGGCGCGACATCCGGTTGTTAGCGAGGAAGACCGTGGCAGAAAAACGTTAGCCAGTTTTTGCAAAATAAACTAAAAGCGCTCGCCTTGAATGATCCTTTCCACGCCAAAAAATCTGCTGTCACAGATTTTCTCGCCAGCACATATGATACTGACTTTGGGTTCTCTGTAGATGTGCAAGACCTGTTTTATTCGGTCCCTCAAGGTCAGCTTGTGTTGGCTGTGAAAAAATGCATTGAAGCAAACGGCGACGTGTCTTTCCAGAACTCATCAGGCGTTTCTGTAGATAATTTTGTCTTTATTGCAGTTTTACTTGAGATCTACTTTTATCGTCTTTGACAACCTGCCTTTTTTGCAGCGCAATGGAATTCCTATTGGGTCATGCGTGGCTCCAATTTTGTACATTTTTTTAGCAAAAGTAGATAAGCAGTTAGATAGGTATCTTAATGGGAGGGGTGTGGTTCTAAAGGTTTTTAGATATGTTAACGATTTTTTGGCGCTTTTAAAAAGACAGACGACCTTCGCCTACCCCTCTACAGTAAGCGAAGTTTTAGACGCTTTTAACAAACATGGACTCAGGCTGAAATTTAACCATGAACTTCCTGACGCAGCTGTTTTACAGTCTTTAAATTTGAAACTAACGTTCTCTGAAAGACACGTCTGCTGGGGTTATTACCCTCGTGCAAAAAAGGATTTGCTGCTTTATGATCCGGCGCACTCGAAGATTGTAAAAAGAGCCATTGCGTCGTATTGTATGGAATCCTGTCTCAAAAAACGTGTCCGCATCAAATGCAAACGAGCTGTCAGAATCAGGTTTGCCGACTTTTGGCGGCGGGTTTCCCCCTCCGATCTTGATTACTGCTGCGGAAACCCTGCTTCAAAAATTGAAGGCTGGAACAAGAAGATGGATAATTACAGTCGGAAGGCCGATAAGCCTGTGGTTGTGCCATACGTGCACAAGACTTCGCACAACAAGAAAGTGGTCAAGAGGCATGGTGTGTCCGTTGTATTTTCGGCACCCAACAAGCTGGGAAAGTTATGCCCACACATTTGCGACTCCAAAAATAGAGGATGGCAGATACGACATGACACTCCGTTTGACAAGTGCTCAATGCTCAACAGGCGTGATTTATGCCATTCCCATGACGTCTGGAAAGGTTTATGTAGGCGAAACCGGCCGTTGCATTAACGAACGATTGGAGGAACATGTCCGAAATTTAAAGTGCGGTCGCCCCATTCCTACATAAACAACACCTGTGTTATTAAGGGTGTACCAAAGTAGTATTCAGAACGCGACCTACTTGATTATCTGAAACCACAAGGTGTTCTGCACGTGAAACGACTTGTGCGTCGCGTGGAGTCTCCAGGTAAAGAATGGACTGGGAAACCTACCAACTCTATCGTGTTGACATTCGCTCCCAACTCAGAGCGCCCCGAAAAAAATTGATCTGGGATTCAGAAAACACGCAGTTGCAGATTTTACTGAAGCTCCTCTACGGTGTTTTAGATGCAAATGGTTTGGGCACGTGGCCAAAGTTTGCACAAAGGATCGACGCTGTAAGCGGTGCAGAGGAGACCACGACTTTAAAACCTGCAAGGCCGATTTTGCTTGCGCCAATTGCAGTGGTGATCATCCTGCGAGTTTCAGAGGCTGCCCCTTCCGTGTGAGCGCTCTGCACCGTCGAATATCCTCTACTGCTGGTCCCAGAACCCAACCGACTGAGACGCCTGTCCAAGGTTTAGACGAGTTCCCAGTGTTGGAGTCTGATGTTGTGTTACCCAACAATTTCGCTAAGAGACCTGCGTCCAGCAAGTCGCCAAGGTCCTTTGCGTGCGAGTCGGTTGTTCGACCTCCAGCAAAAAGTGTCCATGTTCCTGAGCGACCGGATCGCAGCCAGACTCGATGGCAAGGGGGACTCTCATATGCACAAGTGACAAAAAACAGCTACTGCGGCCAAGAGTGCATCCCCTTCGGTATATTTTGTCGATGTTGTAAGTTAGTGCGTTGCGCAAAATAAGGAGCTCAAAAATCAAGGTATGTCTGACCTTCTTCATGTTTTGTTTGAGAACCTGCGTTCACATGTCGCAGCGATGGTGCCTGGTAACCTGAAGAACTTCTTACAGCTGGTGCTTTCTTTTGAGTCCATAGTTACCACCTTAGCAGCGAACTTCCTTGCGATCTAATATGGATGGAATTAAACCTCGTGGTTCTGATATGCACCCAAAAGTGCGTTTATATTGCAATGGAACTGCCCTGGGATATTAAGTCCGTTAGCTGAACTAAAACTATTCTTGAAAGAGACGTGTGCTCCAGTATTGGCCCTGTCAGAAGCTGGCCTGCCAAGCGGGAAATGTTTGACTGGGTATGTCGCCCATAGAAACTGCAGCATAAAGTCATTTCCTGCGGGAAGCGCCCCGCTTTACATAAGGGAAATTCCACATGTTGCTCTAAGCGTTGCAGATTTTTGCACGGATGACATTGAGGTAGTGGCTGTGAGAATACAGCTCGGCTCTCGAACCCATTCTATTGCATCCGTGTATGTGTCCCCGCGGAAGAAGGTAGCATTGGATTTGTTTCTACAGCAGCTCTGCGACCGCTTCCCAGCTCCTGGAATCATCTGCGGTGACTTAAACGCCCATCATGCCGTCTGGGGTAACAGGAACACGGATTCCCGTGGACACAGGCATTATTGACAGTTTGGACCTGTGTGTTGCCAATGACGGGAACCCCACTTTCTTCCAGCCTCAGCGACAGCTATAGACCTGCCACTGCATTCACCTGACGTCCGCGTGAGGTTTTCATCAGCGCCTGACCGCATGGGAAGTGATCACTATCCGACTTTTGTGTTTGCTGCCGACTTTCGTATGCATGGTCCTATAATTAGCAACGTGGTCAACTGGGACAAGTACAGAAAGCACCTAGAACGTGTTTCGGTGATGTTGACAAAATGACTTCTAGTAAGCGTGCACCAACTACGGCGTTCAAGTTACCTGATCATTTTCCGGCCCCGGATTTAAAACTCGGGAACCTTTTCGCAGCGAGAAGGGCGGAGCGCAAACTCGTGCGGAAGAAGGACGACGGGGAACTGAAGGCGACCTTCATCGGGCTGATTTCTGCCATTAGACGGCACACGAACAAGCTTTACACGTCGCAATGGGCCTCATTCTGCGCTAGCTTGACTGTGTTCTCACCGATGACGAGAATATGGCGAGCTATTCGCAGCATTGCTGGAGAACATCGCCCTTGGAAGCCTTTTGAAGCTCTTGCAATACGCAAGGAAAAACATATTACGTGCTTGGCAGAGGAATTTGCAGATGCACTCGTACGTGCTAATTCTAGAATAGATATTGTAGGCTTAACGCCTCAGGAGCGAAGGAAACGAGACCACTGCTACGAGCCGACACCAGAACAGAACTGCCAGCCGTGGCTACACGAGCCACGACCAGGTGCCGTCTTTCTCTTCGCAGGGTGGCGCGCGCTAGCCGGGTTGTCGGCGCCGCCCAAGAGAGGGTGCTACAGGGCCCCCCGCCTAGACTGGAAGTCGAAACGGACGGAGGGCCGGCGATGGCACTCGAGCACTAGGTCAGGCGGCGCTGGGAGTCGTTCCAGGGCGGTCTCCATGTAAGCCGGTTTAAGGCGGTCTAGACTGACGGTCTCTTCGCGGCCGTTTTGGAGGATGGTGGCGGTTTTCGGGGTGCGGCGGAGAACGCGGAAAGGTCCTTCATAAGCCGGTGTGAGTGGAGCTCGCACAGCGTCGCGGCGCACAAAAACGTGGGTCGAAGTGGCCAGGTCGGAATGTACGAAAATGGTATGGTAGCGGGACGGACGTTGGGGAGTAGGCCGGAGGTCTTTAACGCAGTCCAGCAGGCATTGGAGGAGTTCTTGGGGCTGGGCTAGAAGCTGCTGGGATGTAAAGAAGTCGCCTGGAAGACGCAAAGCACTTCCATACACGAGCTCTGCAGCTGAGCACTGTAAGTCTTCTCGGATGGCGGCCATTAGACCAAGCAGCACAAGGGGCAAGGAGTCGACCCAGGAGGCGCAATTGAGGCGGGCAGCGAGGGCGGCCTTCAATTGGCGGTGAAGGCGTTCCACCATGCCGTTAGCACACGGGTGATATGCAGTGGTACGGCAATGCCTGGCGCCGAGAATATTAATAAGGGGCAGTGTCAGGACAACCAAATCGAGATACCCACGCAGAAATGAAGGCGCGCGAAACAGTCTCTGCGGTGATGTCAGGAATGGGGACTGCCTCCGGCCAGCGAGTAACGCGGTCGATTATGGTCAAGATATAGCGGTAGCCTCGAGAGATGGGTAGAGGGAAAATTCTTCATGGTCTGGACGTGCGACGCGAGAGGGCGGATATCCACTGAGGATATGTGATGGCCCAAAAACTCGAGCTCAGAAGCACCGAAAACACACTTGGAGGCATTCACAACCAGGCCGCAGTGCTGTAGACGCTTGAACAAAGCACGTAGGTCTTGCTTATGATCATGAGGTGTAGGGCTGGCGATGAGGACATCGTAAAGGTGCGCGAATACAATCGGTAGGCCCCGCGTGACCTCAGCCATGAACCGCTGGAAGGTTTGAGCCGAATTGCGTAGTACAAAAGGCATCCGGACGTACTCAAACAAACCAAAGGGCGTCGTGATGGCGGTCTTAGGTATGTCGGCGGGTTCAATGGGAATTTGGTGATACGCCTTAACCAGGTCTACTTTGCCAAAAATGGCAAAGTCCTGGATGTGGGGCAGCGGATAGCTGTCGTGGGCAGTGTTGGCATTCAACGCCCGATAGTCGCCGCAGGGACGCCAGTCACCGGGATCACGCTTGGGCACTAGATGCAGCGGAGACGCCCATGCGCTGGACGACGGGCGTATAATGCCGAGCTCCAGCATGTGGTCAAACTCACGTATGACGATAGCTAGACGGTCTCCAAACAAGCGGCGCGGTCGAGCAGCTGCGGGTGGAGCCCGGGTGACGTAGTGGTGTGTCACAGTATGTTTAGGCGCCTGAGTGAGGTTGCATGGCTTAGTGAGCTCCGGGAAATCCGCCAACACTTTTTCGAACTGAGAGGAAGGTATTAGCGTGCGAATGCCCATGGGAGCAAGGTCGGACGAGACTCCCGAGATGGAGAGATGAGTCAGACCGTCGGTAAGACGACGATGCCGCACGCTGACGTCTAAGTCGAAGTAGGAGAGGAAGTCTGAGCCGATGATCGGGCGAACCACGTCTGCGATGACGAAGACCCATCGAAAAGTGCGGCGTAGGCCGATGTCGAGGGTGAGAGATCGTAGCCCATTCGTGGGTATAGACGCGGCGTTGGCAGCACGGAGCGACAGTCCTGATGGCTTGGAACGATCTGCCTTAGTCGGTGGAACCACGCTGATTTCCGCGCCCGTGTCGATAAGAAACCGGGTGCCGGAGAACTTGTCAGTGACCATGAACAGGCGGTTCGAATGACTGGGGGAACCACACGCCGCCGTTAGTGATCCCGGCGGGCGTTTCCAGGCCACGAACAGGGCGGTGTACACTTCGTGGCCCGGTGGCGAAAACGCATGTGGTACCAGCGGAGAGATGCAGGGCTGGGACTCCGAGCTTGACGTGAGCGCGAAAGAGCGCGATGATCAAGACGAGACGGACGGGTCTCCAGAGGTCGGCTCCGGAGTGCGGCGACAGACGGCAAGCTCCTCGAGACTGGCCTCAAGGCGCGAAATCGCTGGGTCTCTTGGCGGCAAAACAGCAGTGACGGACGGGGAGGTGGCCACATGAACGTTATCTGCGAGCTCAGCCAGGCGGTCGAGGGTGACGTCACCGGCCGCCGCAAGGACGAGGCGGATGCGCTGGGGAAGGCGTTGGAGAAAAAGCTCTCGAAGCAACGCTTAGTGGTTGGGGATGTCGCGCTCCCCGAGAAGCTGTTGCATGCGGCGCAGAAGCTGGGAGGGGCGCCGGTCGCCAAGGTCTTCCCCGGTAAGGAGCTGCTGGAGGCGGGTGCGGTCCGACGGCATAAATCTCTCCAGCACCTTGGTTTTCAGGTGCTGATATGGTGTAGCACCCATGGGGGCGGAGAGAACGTCGGAGAGCTCACCGGCAACGTCATGAGGCAGGCTTGAGGCAACATGGTAGTAGCGCGTCGTCTCCGACGTGATGCGGGCTAGGCAAAATTGCGCCTCAACCTGGTAGAACCAAACTTGCGGGTTCTGGGGCCAGAAAGGTGGAAGGCGAACCTGCAGCGACGAGACGTCCTGCGGACGCGAATCCTGCTGCGTGGAAGTTGCGGGATCGGTCATTGCTCGTCCTAGGTCACCAATGTAGGCTTAACGCCTCAGGAGCGTAGGAAACGAGACCACTGCTACGAGCCGACACCAGAACAGAACTGCCAGCCGTGGCTGCACGAGCCACGACCAGGTGCCGTCTTTATTCTCTTCGCAGGGTGGCGCGCGCTAGCCGGGTTGTCGGCGCCGCCCAAGAGAGGGTGCTACAATATATATACACCACCTGCTTCCTCCAGGTATATCATAGACGTCCCGTTCACGCTTCGTGAGCTTCAGACTACGTTCAGTGGCCTGCGGCGCCGGTATGCACCAGGTCCCGACGCCATCACCAATCAAATGCTGAAAAATCTGCCCTTAGAACTCAGGAAGGAGCTCAACTTCATAAATCGAGTTTGGGAGACTGGCGATATCATGGAAGGTGGCACATGTAGCTCCAGTACTAAAGCCTGGCAACGACATGACAGACCTTGCCTCGTATCGCCCTGTGTCATTGTCCTCCTGTGTAGTTAAGTTGATGGAAAAACTGGTAAATGAACGCTTATCGCGGTGGCTTGAGGACAGCAAGGCACTGTCAACATGTATGACAGGATTCCGCCGAGGACTTAGTGCCCAAGATAGCGTCTTAGACTTGGTGAGTCACAATGAACACCAGAGAGCTTTTGGCCTTTCCACCTTAGGCATTTTTCTTGACGTTGCGAAAGCTTACGACAACGTGCTTCAAGAACTCAATTCTAAACAGTTTGCAAGACATGGGCATACAGGGCCGTATGTTTCGTTTACAAGTTTATAAGTGATCGCGCGGTTCGCGTACGGTTAGGGAGTAGATTAAGCACCGAAAGGGTTCTATCACGAGGTGTGCCTCAAGGAAGTGTTCTTTCGCCCACGCTCCTTAACGTCGTAATGGCTGGTCTTCCCGATTCGTTGAAAAAAAAGTTGCAGGCAAGTGCATATGTCAATATATGCTGACTACATCTGTATTTGGGTTACTGGCTACCAACACAAGCGATTAGCCATGATAGCTCGACAGGCTCTACTTTCGGCGCAACCTAACCTTCACAGTATCGGATTGTCTGTCAGTGGAAAAATCTGGCTTTGTTCTGTTTCCAGGTGTAGGAAGATGTCAAGCGCGGCTGAAGATAGACCTCGGTCACTCATGCATCCGTTAATTCAACCACACGCGTTTCCTGGGCGTCATTATTAACTCCCGTCTACAATGGCGAAAAGCTGTAGACGCAATTGCTTCATCTATATCTTCGCGTCTCAATGTGATCCGTAGAATTGCACGTATGCAATGGGGAAACCATCCTTTTTCAATGGCCAAACTTCATGAAGCGCTGGTGGCCAGTCGCATAATGTATCAATTACCTTTAATTTCCCCCTCGGCATCACAACTTTAACGTCTCGAAGTTGTCTACAGAAAGGGCCTAAGAGCCATTGGAGTTCCCCAGGCATCTGCGAATATGGCAGTACTTCATGAGTCTCTATGAAACCTCTTAGCCATGTCGCTTTTCAGAGACTACTAATGCACCTTGGCCACCTAGGAGAGACGGTGGGTGGGCGATCCCTTGTCCAGCGGCTCTGCAAGAGATATGAGTCAAAAGCTTACTTGGTGCTCAATAATCTTAGTTCTTTAGACCTTAATGTCCAAAGGCAAAGGAAACGATTGAAACCTCCTGGTCTTTTCCGACCCTCAACTGTAAGGTCACAATTCCCCATGTGAGCGCAAAGCGCAGCTCTCCTTTGGCAGCAATGCGTTCGCTTGTACTTGAACATTTGGAAACAGAGTATGCCCGCCATCTTCAAATTTTCATGGATGGTTCTGTGGACAGGGTCAAACAAGCTAGCGCAGCGGATTTTTACATTCCTTCTTTGGACTGTAAGTGTTCCGTACGCTTTACTGCTGTCGCATTCTCCACAACAACTGAGTGTTGCTATTGAGGCGGCTTTACAGAAGTTAGGGTCTTGTCCGGCTCAACCTGTTGTCATCCTAGCCGATTCAAAATCTGCTCTTCAGAGGTTAGAGCATAGATTCCCACTGATGCCTTGTCTATAAGCTATCTGCGCTTGGTGCAGAATCTGCACAGCAGAGGCTTTACTCTATATTTCCAACGGGTGCCCTCTCACACAGGAGTCAACGATAATGAGGTGGCAGACAATCTCGCCCATAAAGCTCTCTCAAGGATTCCATAAAAAAGTATCTCAAGATGGGAAGTCTCTACAAGAAATGGTGCTCGATCATTTCTGTACCCAGTGGAGTGTGCCCCACAAGCCATGTGTGACCAAGGGACTGAGAAGATCCCAGGTGACTCTACTACATCGAATTCGCACGGCTTCTGCTCGCACTCCTGCCTGGATGCATAAGACGGGCATACCATCGCCTTCGCTCTGTTCTTTATGTGGTGTGTGCGGTGATATCGAACATTATATTATGTACTGCCCAGAGTACAACGCGGGAAGGCATGTGATGTGCACTTCCTTCAAGAAGACAGGACGGCGTCACAGTACAGTTCAGAACATTGTCTACCCGAGTGGAAACCAGACATGCAGAAGGGAGGTTGCATGCATTCTTTTAACATTTCTGCAGGACACGGATCTTGTTTCTAAATGGTGACAGTAGGAAAGGGCTATGGCCTACTGTGATTGAATATGTGCGTAGCTGGTGTCTTCCGGAGTGTACTACGTTATACTGTGAGTGAATGTGCGTATAGATCGTGGCACTACAATGACCTATGTTCTGCTGTGACTGAATAGGTGCATAGATGGTGACTTCTGGAGTGGACTGTTTGGATTGATTGTGTGCATAGATGGTGACTGTGGGAGAGAATGTGTGCTATTATAAGAGACTGCGCATAGCGGGGTAGATGCGACAGGCTTTAGGACATTATTAATATAGAAGGGCCGCTACGATGGAGCAATTCCCGGCAGATAAAGCAAGGCTAACCCCACCTGTAGCATTCAATGCCTCAACTCAGAGAACCATCTTTTTCTACGAATGCAGACGCTTATACTTCTACAGTAGCACTTTTCAATATGTACATACATGGGGCCGCAAGAAATGTATAAGCAAACGAATACGGCTGTAGTTGGTGGGAAAAAAGTATCCTGAACTTGCTCCACCAAGAGATGACATACTGAGGCCAGGAAACGCGCCTTCATAGTTTGGGTCTTCATAGTTTGGGTGTTCTGGTGACAAAAGCATGACCAAATTCAAAAGCAACATTCAATAAATGGTTTTGAAATCTTTCAAAATTAAACTGTACTTTTAAAAGCATGGCTGTCCCTAATGGGTTAAGTAGAAAGAAAGCTGGTTAACTGATTTTTAATAATTGCCTTTTAAACTAGTATAGCAAGGCGGCCAGTTGCAATTAGATTTGCAGCCGGTCGTTAGCAATGTCCATATCAGTTATCAGAATTTCGAAAGCGAGATTACCCTTGGCACTGTGGCTGGACAAAATTTCTTTTTCGACTAGTGACGTTCACTTAAGGCGTTGCTTTGCCTGCATGCTTTCGAAAGCACATGTATTTTCGCACGATACAGCCAAATTTTGTAGAGCCACAGCGCCCAAAAGAAACGCGGCAAGGGTAACCTACATCGTGCTATCGGTGTAAAGGCAGAGCATTAGAACGACCACGCGACCATGCAAGGCAAGTGCGGAAAAAAATTGCTTACGGCCTCCAGTGAGGATTCGAACTCAAGCGGAGCGGACAGATCAGGTTCTCTATCTAGCCACATGCTATAGACGACCCGGATACCGGCACAGCATTTATATCCGCTTGTTAAGCATACTGCCGTTTTTGTTAACTTTCATCCGTGCGAGAGACAGCCCGCACATGCAAGAGCACGCTTGCACTTCCACTTTCCAGTCCAAGTTCCAACTCGTGGACGGTTTTGCTTTGTGCGACCACTGAAACGAAAAAGTATGCGCGCCAAGAATTCAAGAAATGCAAAGAAATAATTTGTGAAACAAACTTAGTTTCGCATGAGTGTAAATGAATTCAGCTAAACACAAAAAAATGCGAAAAAAATGCGAAATTGCAGCCCACATGATCGCCCGCCTCGGTGGCTCAGTGGTTAGGGCGCTCGACTACTGATCCGGAGTTCCCTGGTTCGAACCCGACCGCGGCGGCTGGAAAAACGCTAAGGCGCCCGTGTGCTGTGCGTTGTCAGTACACGTTAAAGATCCCCAGGTGGTCGAAATTATCCAGGAGCCCTCCACTACGGCACCTCTCTTCCTTTTTTCTTTCACTCCCTCCTTAACCCTTCCCTTACAGCGCGATTCAGGTGTCCGACGATATATGAGACAGATACTGCGCCATTTCCTTTCCCCCCAAAACCAATTATTATTATTAGCCCACATGATCACGCTTTCTCCTGCGCATTGGTCACATTGACCATCAGTGCATGTGTTAGCCCCGTTCATGGCTAATTCAGCCTTCCATGATCCCGACATTGCATTCAAATTACAGCGAAAATTTTAGTCGAAACATACCAAAACACAGGCCCTAACTGCACGAAGGCCTTGCAAATGGTATGCCGCAGAAAAAAAACAACACAGGAAGATTGAGGATTAACTGCCGCTGATAACTTTTCGTGATGGGGAACATAACTCCGTTTGTTCGTTATCAGTTTTACTCCGTGCCGCAGTGCACGTGACATCACTGTCCTCTCAGTACTCTCACTAGTGACAGCCCTGTTCGGACCAATCTGCATGGTACGCGGCCATGTTGCTTTGCGGTTACGTCATGCGCACCGTTATTGCATGAGGTCTGACAGGACAGCGCGTCGAATTGCGGTAGCATCAGGCGTGACGCAACTGCGTGCTGACCAATCAGCGTGGCCTGCGAGACCAAAGATGACGACGCCGCAGAGCCTGAAACCGTCCCCCTAATAGCCGAGGTGTCAGTAGCAGTGATGCGCGTATTGTTTCTGCAGGAATAAATAACACTGTTTGCGTGAACCTCTGAACCGTCAGCATCTCTGACTGTTTCGAAAACTGTGCAGTACAGCCCGTAGTGAGATTCTCCAGACAACCAGCTTGTTCAGCGTGAACGTCCCCACAAGACTATTAAAATTAAAAGAATTAAAAGGGTGCAAGCGAAAGGATGTCTACTAGAGTTAAATATCTGCAAGGCCAGAGGTGTCATACCAGCGACAGCATAGAATTGAGACTTCCCTGGGAGCATTTAAATAATAGGTGCATAATTTAAATAATAGGTGCATAATGTGAAGTTAGCTTTGTGCTAGCCACCTGACAGTCGAGTGTGGAGGGGCAAGGTATCAAGCAGGACGACGCACAGTGCACACGGGAGGAGTGAAATATGTTAATTCCTTGCAACTGGCCCCAGTATGCATATTTTTGGAACCACGGTGCCATTACACTATTTCACTGTCATCCACCTTTAAGTGAACTGCTGGATACGCATAAATCACAGAACCCATTAGCCAACTCTAGTAGCTACATCTCCTGCATACTGTAACGACGCCCTTGCAGCAGCGAGCACTGCGATGCTGCTTTTGCGAATGTCTGCCACTTCATTTGCTCATGACACGTTTGCGACCCTCTAATCTGCTTCTAAGCGAGCTTGGGCTGTTGTGATCATTTTCGATTAGTGTGAGCTTGTTTTCGACCTCGTGCACATCACATGGATATTTAACGGACCTAGGAACTATTTTTTGCCTGCGGAGAATTCGACATGGTAAGCCACGAGAGGATCCAGGCTGACGACGACAGCCTCGAGATTACGGACATCATTCTGCTAGTGAGTTACTGTGCTGATTTTAGGCACTAAAAGAAATCAAAATTGGCCACATGACCAGGCGGCTTAAGAGTGATGCATGCGAGCCAGGATGTGAGCAGTTCTCTATAATATTCCAAGGGTGATATGTGATCTCCACTGGCCGACATGCCAGCGCAGTAAAGTTGGGGACGGGTGTACAGTGGTCACTGCAGGGCTAACACTGCACGTCATCTTCTGGAGAGGCCGCAGGAAATCTGGATGTTTTGTTTGCTTATGTCCTCTTCTGTTGTGTTTTGTTGGGTTTAGTGCCACATTACTATGATAGGGCTATCATTTGGCAAGCCCAAAGAATGAAGGAAAATTGCTTTCAGCGTAAATTTATAAAAACTGGACATTTTAACAACAGTGGTGTAAAGGGCCTAAAAACTTAGTCTGTATTAACAGGTGATGAAAAAGGAGAGAAGTTTTATAACTTGGTAGTAATAAAGCTTTAAAGACGATAGGGTAACCTTTTGGATGGTTAAGTGACGATCTCTGGCTGGGCAAGTGTATGGAGGCTCCCGAATATAGAAGCTTTTCAAGGACACCTGCTTCCCGTAAAAAGCTAAAACATATGGCATATGAACAAGTGCATATTCGCCTAAAATCAAGACTGGATGAAAAGCATTTAATGTCCGGTCCACAGCATGGCTGCGCTTGCCCCAGTTCAACCGTGAAGGTAGCAGATAACGAAAAATTTTATCCAGATGTCAGGTGGCGGTCACAAAAACCCAGTGATTCGATGAAGTAACAGAGTGAATTCCAAGCAAAAGGAAACATAAGTCGGGATCCATAGCACAACTGCAGATATCTTGGACATCACTTAGGTGTGAGGTAACAGTGGAATATTATGAGATGCTGTTGTGAGCATGATAGGAATCATGTAACCTTCCAAAACGTAGTAAAATCTTGCTTTTTAAGTATTTCTTGCGCTCGCACTGAGCAGTCAAGACTGCCATAGAAAACCAGAGTGCTACTGAGGAACATTGTATGATACCATTATGAACACATTTCTGGGAATGGCCTAATAATACTATGTATAGCAATACATTCTTTTGAAGTTTGTACTACTCTCGCAACGAGTAGTTAAGACTGCCACAGAAAACCGATCTTGTTGAGTTTCGACAATAAATAGCATAAAACTACAAGGTCCCGAGGAGCGACCAGTGAATGCTATGAACCAATCAAGGATACTTGAAAAAAAAGCATTCATAAACAACATTCTGTTGAAAAAATGCGGTTGTCCAGAATTTCTGGGTAAGTAACCAAACTAGGACAGAAAACTTATGGTCTAAGTGGCCGCGGTGGACGAATGAACAGCGAAATGAAGATGGATGTATGCTAGCTGGCGATGACCGACCAAAAGATAAGCACAGGTAGTCACTATTACCCTTGGTATTGTAGATTGTACTTAATGCGTCGCATGATTTCTACTTGAGAAAAGAGTTGATGCGGAGATTGCCTCGTAGCTCTCCTGCAGTCTAACAAACCTAAATTCGCTGCACAGGCACTTGGCCATCGTAGACAGTGGGCATCGTCGATGGCGTTGACCTGTCGGCAAAACAGTGGCTCACACCTCGTGTGCACAGTGCAGCCGTCTTTCTATTTGGAGGGATACCTGGGGCGGTATTACGGATCGCTCTCAAAAACTGTCTCAATTTTGAGATCGTGACGTAAAAATGTAGGCACCGCGAGATGCTGACTGCGGAATCGGCCAATGAGGAGCAAGGTTGCGGTGGCTAGTAGCAGGGCTCTGCCCCGGCACCATTTATTCGCACGACAAGGGACCATAGACTAATGTTTTGCTGCAAAGTCGCAGTGAATAAAACAAGTAATGTTTTATTTTGCTAGGAAACTGTATTTCAAACTCAACAACACTAAGCAAACAAGCAGTGTTTTCAGTTTTGCAATTAAGTTTGCTGTTCAGTGACTTTTGTTGCCGCGAAGGTGTGCTGTCAGCGGCGAAGCGTGAATATGTTAGTCTAAAAATAAACAGAAACGCAATGAAGAAAATCGATTATGTTTGAATTTGGTAATAACCTAAGTTAACACCTCAACAACACAAAGGGAAATTAGAAGCATTCTCAGTTTTGCAATTAAATTTGCTGTAGGGTAACTTCTCATGTTATGAGGGCGCGCTGACAGTGGTATAACTAGAGTCTAGGTATAACTCTAGGTATAACGTGAACATGGCGGCCTGCAAGAAAACAGCTGATCCCATGGCTAGTTCCTGTTTTTTGCGTGTCGTCTAAAATCAAGACACTTTGCGGATGTCTTAAATGCGTAGAAAAATCTGATTGAAGGCAGTGAATGCTATGGGCCTGCCGAGATCAACTTACAAGCAGCGCTCGGCTCGAAAATCCACTAAGACAACTTTAGTCTGTTCTCGGTTAGCGCCTATCAATGACCGAGTGACGTGTGGTTCCGTTTATTTTTTTAGAAAATACTAAAAAACCGTGAATCATCACACAGAAGCAACTGCCGACAGACTGGAGCCGACAGGTGCAGCTGCTGATAGCTTGCAATCTCGGTGTGGGAAATGAGAGCCGACACGGCCTTCCTCTGTGGCAGCAATCACTCTTCTGCCTCGTAACCAAGTGATGCCGACCACTACAGGCTAAGCACTTGATGTTTCGTTGGTATTTTTGTAGCTCCGTTCGGTTGATGTTCAGTTGTTGTGGTAGTCTTTTCCTGTGCAATATGCAGAAATTGTGATGTTCATGCTCCACTTAGTTTCTTTAGAGACAAACGAAGCACTTGATTTGATAACTTTCTTACTGTCACCGATGAGAGAACGAGCTTGTTCCATTAAAGTTATTTGCTGATCTTGTAGTAGATCCAGGGTCAACGAGGAAAGAAGTAGTTTGCTTGTATGGCTGTGTAGAGGCTAATTGCAACTGGGCAGAAAGTTGAGCAAGTTTGTTCAAGTTAGCTGGTACACAGCGCTTGAATTGCATATGATCCAGGGCAGTGAGGTAGGTAGGACAGGGCAGTGATGTGTAATATGTTATTGTATTTTGCTCAGCGGGTGGAGTGATGTTGGTATAGCTGGGCTTGGTGAGAGCAGTGTTTGAAGGGCTTTAAATACATTGCATAGCTTCTAACATGCACTTCCTTTCAGGTCAGAAGACCATTTGTTTTTTTAAATTATGGTCCATCTTATCGAGGTACCCTGTATACAGGCCGCTCCAGTAGGAATGGAAACAGCCAGTTGAAAATGACTAGGACATTAAATACCTAGACGAAAAGAAGCTTGAAAGGAGTTGCATTTGTCACACATATTATGCGATAGCATAAGGAGCTTGTCCGGCCATTCGGCATTGTCACCATCTCGTGTGTGGAAATATGGGGGGAGCAAAGCCATTTGCACCGCCCGCGCTCCCACTCCGCGGGTGCAGCGTTCCTGCTCGCTAATTGCAGATAGGCTCATGCTCGAAGAAAACAAAAGGAGGGGACGACACAGCATGAACACTCATATGCTATTTATTACACTTGCAATTAATACACAGAGCGGCCAGCTAGCTACAAAACATCAACGAGGCATTCCTCGGAAGTAGAAGGCAACATAAGAAGGACTTCTGACTTACCGGCTGGGGCAGGGGCGCGACTTCAGAGGTATCGGCGGCAACCGTTTGTATGCGCCGACAATGGCGGCCGGGTTTTCCCGTGCGCGCCACATTCTTGGGGCAAAGCCATCGCCTAGCATTTGCTGGAGAAGGTAACCAGAGCGCGCGTTAGCTGTGCTCGCTTCGCTGCCTGGAACCAGAAGTCCAGCGGCAAGGCACAACGGATGCCCGTGGGCCTGCCGCGGAAGGTGACGAGAGTGTGCCGCTGCAACAGTTCGTGACGCTGGCCAGATCCCGAAGAGACTCTCTCTGGTCCCGCTAACCTACGAGGTGGCACTCCCGTCGCCGTTCCCTTCCCCCATGAGGGAGACTTCCCTCCTCGCCTAGCCGGGGCTGTCCTGACGCACTGATGAAAATGGTCTGCTGCGTCGAAATGGAGGGGGAAAACAGGTTTCCACATCCCTCCCTCCTTAAATGTCGGCTCCTGGTTGAACTCATCCATGGATGATAAAAACGGTACAGGCGGTGTGCTGGGGTCATCCGACGAGCAGCAAGGTCACCGGGCACCCGTCCTTATCCCACGGCAGGCATCCAAAATTAGCCGTGCCGGGAGGGTGTTGTTCGCACCGACGTGCCTTTGTTGGAAGATAGGGGGCTGGCCCCCCGCTCTCGTATCAGCTGCACACTGCTCGCCAGAGACTCCGCAGCTCGATGACTCACGGCCGCAAGGCAGCAGGCAGGGACCCATACAATGGACAGGAGGCCGGGTCAGCTTCTCTTGAACTCTGCATATTGTTCCTAGGATCTCCAAAAGTTTGAATCAAACACAATGGACACCGCGCAAACTCACCATTTGGTAAAATGTGGAGCAATGCAAGTGCCAAACAATCCTATCCGGCACCACCCGAACGCTCAGTTCATTTGAACGTAGCTGGCTCTCTTCGGTCGAAGCACATTCGCGGTTCGCTTTCCGGCATGGTGATGTTAAGCTCATTTGAGCTGCGTTAACGTCTCTGGTTCCGCAAAATTATAAATTGGCTTCGCAGCCCAAAAAATAAGTTCGTTCAAACAAAGTCAGCTTTCTGTAGTTGAGCGAGACCTCTCGGCTCTAGCGAGGTTAAATATAAAACAAGCAAACCCGATTGCGCGTGCTTGTGCCACGGTACGACTATGTCCTCCCAAAAGTGACAGGCAGCTCCCGAAGAGCCTTAGGCCTACTCGCTCTTACACTTCCGGGTGCCAACAAAGGGCCAAGGACAATAACTAGAACACAACGCCACGAGGAGATACGTTTCTGCCACGGTGACCCTTACGTGAACGGCACCTACTGCTTCTCGCGGTGTCGCAGCGCCCCACTGCTTTTCCTGCAATCACGACTTCAATCCAAAACAGCTGATTACGGCACCTGGCTCCCAAAGCCAAAGAGACGGAACAGAGAATATTTACAACAATGAACAAGAAAAATCGGGCCACCTGTCAGGCTTCCGCATTCACTCGCTTCTCACTTGCTATTCTCCGTGAACGTCTCGGTCTCGCTCTCCATGTGCGGACCTCGTAGGTTCACCTTCCAAAGGTGTACCGATGAAGTGCTCATTAAAAGCGTAGCATGCACGGCAATTCTCCCATGCTGCTATTACGCTCATCTCGCTGTCAAGAAAGCACCTTAGTCTTGCTAGCAACTCCAAATTCGGGTCAGGCCTAACGCTGTTCTAAATCCGGGCGGGCATTCCACAAACCGAACTGACTGTCGTCCCTTGCCCCAAGAGCTTGCCACACGTTGGGACGCCATTGTGGAAATATGGGGGGAACAAAGCCTTTCACCCCGCCCGCACTTTCACTTCGTGGATGCAGCGTTCCCACTCTCTAACCGCGGATAGGCTTGTGCTCAAAGGAAACAAAAGGAGGGGACGACACAGCATGAACACTCATATGCTATTTATTACACTTGCAATTAATACACAGAGCGGGCCAGCTAGCTACAAAACATCAACGAGGCATTCCTCGGAACTAGAAGGCAACGTAAGAAGGGCTTCCGACTTACCGGCTGGGGCAGGGGCGCGACTTTAGAGGTATCGGTGGCGACCATTTGTATGTGCCGACAATGGCGGCTGGGTTTTCCCGTGCGCGCCGCATTCTTGGGACGAAGTCATCCCCTAGCATTTGCTGGAGAAGGTAACCAGAGCACGTGTTTGCTGCACTCGCTTCGCTGCCTGGAACCAGAAGTCCAGTGGCAAGGCACAACGGATCCTCACGCGCTTGCCGCGGAAGGTGACGAGAGCGTGCCGCTGCAACCGCTCACGACGCTGGCCGGATCCCGAGGAGACTCTCTCCGGTCCCACAGAATTCCACGTAACCTACGAGGTGGCGCTCCCGTTGCCGTTTCCTTTCCCCCATGAGGGAGACTTCCCTCCTCGCCCAGCCGGGGCTGTCCCGACGCACAGCGATGGAGATGGTCTGCTGCACCGAAATGGAGGGGGAAAACAAGTTTCCACACGTGTCATCATAAACAAGACTTCATAACCTTGTGTTATCGCAAACCAAGCTAGGTGTCAGTTATGGGGCAATAACCGAGTGCTCAAAATTTCCCATAATGGAGTTGCCTGTATATGCTTTGAGCTGCAGAGCATTCCCAGTAATGGTGCTGCATGTTTTTTTATTGTGAAATAACCTCTACTCACACACCATCACCTTGATGTGTCTTATGTTTACACGTCTGTCTATCAGTGAAGATGTTCTAGTCATTCAGCTGTCATTGTAGCCACTGCACCTTACAAAAAAATTTTTTCTTAACGAAACTCAAAGATGCCATATGCTAATTCTACAACAAGGTAAAGTATACTTGTATGTACACTGCCTTTTCTGCAATAGAAACACTCATGTCACATGCTGTGCCTAAAAAATAAACGCGCTTACTGCATGTATGATACACTAAAAACAGCTTTGGCATTGAGGGTTTTTGATTCCAACAAGCATCACAAATATTTAACGCCTTATTCCAGCACTACACTTTTGGTTCATGCATGTTCGTCACACAGGTAATGACCACAGGCACTCCACCAAGCTGGAAGGAGATAGTGAGAAGAGGCAGGTGGGCTGACATAAGCAGTGACAAAAGAGAGTTCAAAATGATGCTTTTCACAAATTGGGCAAGCTGCTTCAACACCTTTTCTGCCTTCAGGAAGAGACTGTGAAACATGCTGCTGACGGACTGGGAGGTATACTGGCAAACACACTGAAAATGAAGTGGCAACCGGTGGGGGCACTTGTCAGTGCAGGCTTCTGGCTGCACATAGGTTGGCCAAGGGCACAACCACATCACACAGTTGCTCACACACTTGCGGATGTGTGTTGTGCACTGACAAAGGCAATGACAGTGGCAACAGAAAAAATGGCTGATATGACTCTCCACGCCAGCATGGTGAGTCGTCTCTGGACGCTAAAGTTTCCACCGCAACTGTCACTGCACCATCCCTAGGTACGCCTGCCTCTGGAGATGAGTTGTCCTACAGAGGCCGAAAGTACAGTAGCGCATTGCTCTTCTCGGGAGGCAGACTAGGAGTAATCCTGTCTCTACGAGGTAGCCACCATTTAGAGGTGGCCCATTGTTATCTGGGTCAGTGGCAGTGTTGCCTGCACCCTCTGCTGACATGGGCGCATCAAAACAGGCTGTGAAGTGCAGCACGCACAGTGATTATACACACTGTCAGCAGGCCTTCCTCCGCCTCAGAGTTCCGCCAGAAAAACGTGTCGTGGAAGGATGCAGGTCAGCGCATGTCCACGGCCAGATTGCACGTTTGCACCACAGATCTGAGAAAAAACACGCACAGCCCGAACCTACTCTAGCTGCCGAGGACCGCACTTGTAGCTGAACTTGTGCGGTCAAAAACAGTGGCCGAGGTATACTATCACGTTCGCAGTGTAGACCCGCCTGTGGCTCGTTCGCAGCACTGGCCCCAGACTCCTTGATAGTGATGAGTGCACAATCGACACACCCGACGATGCCGGGGATGCTGGCACGGTTTAAGTTTAGGCAAAGAAGCCCTCCTTCGCCGCCGCCTTCTCCTCGGGTCTCCTCGAAAAGCGAACACACCCCATCTGCAACCCAACGTTGACAGTGGTCTCCGCTACCCGCCCGAACACCTGTTCACAGTCGGTTGGGCTGCGCCGAAGTTTTCTTCATCTCCAACGGTTCCTTGAAACCCACCAGTGGCGAAGAAGCGCAGCGTGCACAGCACCTGCCGCTCCACTGACAGCGCACTCACCCACGCACCTCCCAGTTCAACGGCAAGTTGTTCGCACAGTTCGTCGCACAGCCACTGCGTAGCCTTCTTAAGTCGAAGCGTCGAAATAACTCATCCTGCGCGTAAAAGTAGTCTTCATGCATCCTCCAACACCGTTGCTCGTGCAGTCACCCGCGTATACGATGATGTAAACAGCCGCCATTTTCTGTCTCAAACGTTTTGAGACTACATTTCCCAATCTCAAAAAATCATCTCAATCTGCCCACATAATTAGGTGGGCAACGTTGACACTTCTGGGCCATTTACAACATCAGTCAGTGATGAAAAAAATCAAAATGGCCGCCGCCCACGGCCGACCAATAGGAGAGGGGCAAATGAGACACTTTTTGAGAGTTTCGATTGAGAGTGATCCGTAATACCACCCCTGGTGACACTGCCAACAGCCTATGCACTTCCAACTACAGCAAGTATGTGCCCAGTGCAGTAGTGTTCCTATATTGAGGGGCACATGGTAACGCTACCAGCACCCTACGCACTTTCAACTGCCACAGTTATGTGCGCAGTGCAGTAGTGTTCCTATTTGTAGGGACACCTGGTGACACTACCAACACCCTACGGGCTTTCAACTGCCGCAGTTATGTGCCCGGTGCAGTAGTGTTCCTAAATGGGGGGACATCTGGTGACACTACCAACACCCTACGGGCTTTCAACTGCCGCAGTTATGTGCCCGGTGCAGTAGTGTTCCTATATGGGGACTTTCAACTGCCAGTTATGTGCCCAGTGCAGTAGTGTTCCTATTTGGAGGGACATCTGGTGATACTGCCAACACACTATGCACTTTCAACTGCCGCAGTTATGTGCCTAGTGCAGTAGTGTTCCTATTTGGAGGGACATCTGGTGACACTACCAACACCCTACACACTTTCAACTGCCGCAGTTATGTGCCCAGTGTAGCAGTGTTCCAATTTGTAGGGACATCTGGTGACACTACCAACACCCTACGCACATTCGACTGCCGAAGTGGAAGCTAGCGCCATGTGCGAGAGCGGCCTACAGCACAGAGGTAAGCCCACACTGCCTTTGAGCTTCTCCTTGTTTTTTAAAAATTGAAAATTGGTTTTTTGAGGCAAGGAAACCACGCAGTAACTGTCTGCCATATCTTCATGGACACCTGTGTTGCAGTGTAAGGGAAGGAATAAAGGAGCGAGTGAAAGAAGATAAAAGCTGTCGTGCTCTTTGGAATAATTTTAACCAACTTTTAACTTTCACATGCACTGACATCGCTAAACATTTGCACTCTTCTCGTGTTCCAATTAGAAAAAAGAAACAAATTGGCTTTCAGGAAAGGAAAGGACGCATTAGCTATCTCGCTTATAAGTCCAAAGAAACGTCGCAAGGGAGGGGGTTTCGAAAAAATTTTGACTACCTGCAGATCTTCAGCGGGCACTTCATATCGCACAGAAGGCGGGCGCCTTTTTAGAGCGTATGCACTTTCTATTTCCATTTGTCAAGGGCGCGTCTGTCTGCAATGGAAGTCCAACTGACCAAAGCAGTTGCCATGTGACCACACTAAATTACATAAGCAGCAGTGGGCACGCACTGCTTCAATTGATGCCTACACTTTCGATCCGTTATCTGTGTGCATGTATAGCGGCCATAGAGGTGGAGCCCCTCCCATGACCATTTCCACAAATTTCGGGGCCGCCCATTTGACGCAGAATGTTGGAAGAGTCATCAAATGAGTTGTTCCTGAGGATAAAATTACTAATAGCGATGAAGCACAAATATGTGTGCGATTCGCACTGCTGACCTTTCCGCCCCCAAGTCGTTCATTCCGAGGACCTTCAAATGCCCATTACGGCCGAACCGTTTTCGCTTGGGGTTCCGGATGACGTGAAACAATTTTTCGTGTTGTGATGCAGACGTTTATAAAATTTATTAATTGATACAAGCAGGAAATATGCCGAATATAGCGAAGATGGTAAATCGCAACAGTAGTGCAAAATCCATGAGCTATATAGCGCTGCTTGTGTCTTAGAAGGGATGTTTGGATTTGGTCTTCTGCTTGTTTGCTGAGCAAACCGATGTAAACCCTTGAAGCTCCCGGGGGTAACACTGTTATGTGGAACACTGAGGTAGTGTTGGCGGATAATTTTTTCGAATACTCCCTAAATCAAAACACTGTCGCCGCGCCCGAGAGGCCTAACTACTACTGTTCCATTGTGGCTAGGGCTCTTCGGAGAATCCGAATATAATATTCTTTGGAAATGCTAGGCCATTCCACTTCCTCGGCCGAATAGGGTACACTTCCTGTTGGGGCCAGTATGGTTAGTTCAAGATACTTAATATGACAATCAGCAGAGTCCCGTATGCCTGCAAAGCCCCGGCTTACGGTGCACTGTTTGTGGAATTAAGTGAATAAGTAATAGTAGCCAAATTGTTCACCGTGCTACAAGCCTACCTCCATGCATAAGCCAGAAAAAAGAAACAGATTGGTTTTCAGGAAAGGAAAGGGAAAGAAAGGACGCAATAGCTCTCGCTTATTGGAGGAAGAATTCTTAGCACCCTCCGCTGCCGTGGTCAGTTGCTCTGCAGTCGCTGGGGACTGAAGGCCGAGGATTAATTGGTTCATTCACAGAAGGTTGTGGCCAAGTACTACACCAGGGTGGCCAAGTCCTGTTCTGGTGAGGGAGTGCGTTGTCGGTTCTGACACGCGGGTTTTTTTTTAACCCGGTGGAGAATTGCGCGGCACCAGGATTTGAACCCTAGTCCTTTTGCACGCGAGGCGGACGCTCTACATCTATGCCATGGCTGCCTCTTCCAAGGACGCGTCTGTCTGCAATGGAGGTCCACAGCAGACAGGAGGAATTATACCGGATATAGCGAAGATGGTAAATCGCAATAGTAGTGCGAAATCCATGAGCTATAGCGCTGCTTGTATCTTGGAAGGAATGTTTGGATTTGGTCTTCTCCATGTTTGCTGAGCACACCGATGTAAACCCTTGAAGCTCCCATGGCTAACGCTGTTATGTGGAACATTGAGGTAGTGTTGGCGGATAATTTTTTCATGTATTGCCTAAATCAAAACGCTGTCGCCGCAGCCAGGCAGCCTAACTACTGTTCAATTGCAGCTAGTGCTCTTCGAAGAATCTCATTACCGTATTCTTTGGAATTGCTTGGCCATTTCACTTCCTCAGCTGAATAACGTGTACTTTCCGCACGGGCCAGTGTGGTTAATTCGACACTTAATTTGACAACCAGCAGAGTCCCGTATGCCTGCAAAGCCCTGGCTTACGTGCATAACTGTGTGAGCAATGCTGTTTCAGGCATCAAGTGAATAATATTTTCAGCACAGAGAATTTGTGGAAGGCTAAGAATGTAAGCGCCCGCATTTAGAGTTTGTGAAGGCGGTAGTAAATTACGATGTGTTTTGTTTCGATGATGAAATGGTCTTACATTTTTCTGCTATTCAAGGAATGTCGACGAGACTATAGGTACACCGATACAGGGCACAAATGCACAAAGTGTAGAATGAAAGTTTGTGCCTGGTATTAACCTCATTTAGTCATTCTACGGTAAACAAGCCGCATTTAGGCGAGGTCTCGCTTATCAGGCAATTAAGCGCAAAATTTGGACTGTATATTAATCAATGCCTGACCTTTCGCTTGGCTGTTACTTTAAAATTGTGGACGACAAACGGCTCCTCTTTTCCCGAGTGCATTGCAGAACGACTCGCACATCTCTCATGAGACGACCATTCATTCAGAGGATCCGGAACTACGGGAGCAGCAGCGACAACAGACTGAGCTCAGCCATGTCGAGCATAGACACCCTCAGTGATTGGATACCAAAACATTTATTTCACCAGAAAAGGCGAAACACAGATGGTCCGTGCTAGGTGGCCATCAGTGCATGGCTGACAGTGACCTGAGTATACCATTCAATGGCCCGAGTTTCAACGCCCAGGTTTGGGCTGGCCAACACTGCCTCCTATTGCTTGAGAGTGGAAGCTTGTATGACAGATTGCGATGGTGGCTCCTTTTTTCATTTCCACATTATGTGATCGTAAGTGGCTGTTTCACCACATTCTGGGTCATAATCACCGCGATAGAATTTTGGTAGTAAGTAAGGGGTCATTGAGGAACGTGCAGTGATAGCAATACCGCTGAAGCGAATGTTCATCTTCGTCTTACATTTTGTTATAGAACTAAGAGAGCAAGCTTTGTTCATGTGTCCCTGAAATGAGATTTGAACAGAAACGTGGTAGCGGCGATAAGGAAACAGCAGGAGGATGGGGGGGGGGCTGAAAACAGAGATGTACATATGCTTCTCAGCGCAGTATGGGCCGCGATACATGGCAAGAAATTGTGAGAATTGTACTGGAGCACTTACGGGGTCCAGAGCTACACAAGTGCCACACGTACAGTGGCAGTTAAAGCACGACTGACACTGGCAAGCTGTTGAGGCTAAGCGCGTTTGCAGGGGTGGCACCCTCAGGACAAGGGCAGCATTGTCCAAATGTAAACGCGGCATTAAGCCAGCGCTGCTGAACAGATTTCTTAACCGAAAATTCACTATATGCCAAGCCGCAAAAAGGTTAGCGCTCAAGTCTGTGCTTGGGGCATGAAGAAAGACTTGCACTACTATACCGCAACAGGCTGTATTGGAAATACAGGAATGAGATTAGCACTGTCTGCCTAATATTGCCCAATGATTCCATTGAGGGCACAATCACGCAGGTACAATCACCTTGTCCTTAGATAGGTTAAGACCTTTTTTGCACCACTGCGCTGTGCTAGAGTGGCTGTACACGAGTGTGCTTACGTATCTACATAATCTGGCGATTAGCACGGTACCTTTGATGCATACGCAACAATTTTTGTATAGTTCCGCATGGTGGCTAGTGCTTACATTGCCTTCTGATCATTGTCATGGTAAGTGGTACTGCTGTGGGGCTACCCATAACCAGTCGTACATGGCAACTTGCCTCTACGAATGCTCTTATGCAGCATAGGCACTGCATGCCGTTCACTGCTTCTTTTCTGACGGCGCAGGTGGCAGGTCTCCTGCAGCCCTGCCTCTCAGTATTAGAGAGCAACCTCTGTGAAGATTCCTGCATCGGTACACACCACTTGGCAATGAGGAAAGGATACGCTGCGCTGTCTGCACAGGCATTAAACTTCCTCGTTCCGTATTTCGATGAGGCACGGCGCTCAGGGTGCACAAGTAAGAAGCAAGAGGGCAGGCAACAATGGCAGTTCTTTGGTACCCAGCATATGTGAGTTTTATGAAAGAAAGCGCATGAGAGGCCCTGTGCAGATAATGAAGTGTATACCCTGGTGGTTACATCTTGTAAGAACCCGTCTGCAAGTGGATGGTTCTCGCGAAGGCCTTGCGGCAAGAGAATAGGTTGTAGGGACCTTTATGAAGCAACTTCGTTAAACGTAATATTAAAAGAAGTGGTCTGATTATGTTCAAGAAGGCCGCACACCTGGCATCATTATGCATAACCGCTAATGGGTTAACAACAATTATGGATATCTCAGGTACCCGTTTACTAAAATGAGACGTTTGGCGCACACAGGTGGAGCACGGCAGCGCAGAGTTTGAGTCACTCGATCCGGAGGAGGTGCGCACCCTGCTCTTTGACAAACGGCTGCACTAACCCAGTCAGGCGGACGACACCTTCTCTGCCATCATTATGTGGGTGTCAGCGGATACGCAAGAGCGGCAGAAATACCTCGCTCAGTTCCTGCCGCTAGTGAGATTCGTCCAGTGCACGGCCATGTGAGTTATGCATGGTCGACTACGCGAGGTGTCCACTTTTTTCTGTGCTTGATGACAATGTCTAACGGCAGTGTATTATGGTGATGGCTGATTCAAAGCGTTTTGAGATTATCATGCCGTAAAACAGACCTTTCCTCGTGTCGAAAGAACTGGGTATTCAGGTACGCGACTGCCCTACCTTGTCTCTCCCGCACTGTATTCCTTCGCTCTGTCACACCAACTTTGCCAAAGCGCCGCTGTTAAGCAAGGAATTCAAAGCTTTCATTATAGGATAGATGAAGGGATGTTGTGTTGAGCTACCGTGTTTGCAGCTAACCGATGTAATTATTTACCGGGTGTTTCATTGAACACTTCCAAAATTTTCAAATAGGCTTTTTGGAGTAAAAAGGCTTTTGCGGCATAGTATTACTCCTGTTGCCAAACACCAGAGAACCGGTGAATAGCCTTAAGTAGTAAGCTTGCTAACTGACTTCGTTAAATGATTTTTATGTAGTAACTAGTAGAGTTATACCCCTGTTACACGGGCACTTTAACGGCCGTTAAGGAAAACGGCCGTTAGGCGGAGTTACACGGCAGCGCGAGCGCCGTTGAAAATTCAATGGCGATTGACATCAACAGAGCTCGCCGGTCTCCGTTCTGCCGCCGTTTCCGTCCGTGTAGTCGTGAAATAGGCAAGATGGCAGCCCCCAGCAGCAATGTGTCCCCGCTGCAGGCGAGCGCGCCGGCGCAAAAACGCTTTTCCTGGACAGCGTCACTGACGCATTTACTCATTAACTTGTGGCAGGATAACCTCCGCAAATTGCGAGCGCAGAAACACAATGCGCCCGTGTACGCGAGGATGACAGCACTCTTCAACCAGCTCGCAAGCGAAGAATGTGGGCACGCTGTGTGCGTCACAGCGAAACAGGTGAAGCACAAGATGGAAAACTTGGCCCAGGCTCACAAGTAAGTTACCATGAATTTATTAGTGATTTTTAAGTCGACATAGCACCTTGTCAGGCATGTTCAATGAAATCTGGTGCCCCGCAGTGCCCGACGTGTGTTTCAATGCCATAGGCGACGCCGAATTTTGCTTAACATGCGCTCGAACGTGACTTTCTCGACACTTCGGGCTCATTGCAACGCTCATGCAGCGATGCGGGAATAGCGCTGACATCTTGGCGCCGTACAACTGGTTGTGATATGTAGCCGTTTGCCGTAATCTAGGCATGGCCGGCATAGCCTGACAGAAAGGATTTGCACCGAGATGTCTGTTTGATCAGCTACTCGAAATAAGATCTTTACATGTGCAGTAGCTTTCCTGTAGCTTGCGATGCAGTACAGCTAACAATCACTAAAGTCTTACTATGAAAGCAGTAGTGTCCGCATTAAATTCAAACAATACTGGTTTCATGTTTCATTTGCAAATTCTATTAGCCGCAAAACAATAACACTATACTAATACAATTAATTCCATGCATTATTTTTTTTTAGTCGGAGTGGAGTGGTACGCTTTAGGTAGTTTTCGAACATAAAACATTATTGTACTGATCAAGAACCCACCTTTACAATGCAGCCACTCAATTTATTATAGTTACACACTATTTTCAGACGCAGGTGTGGGGTGGTACCTATCAAGTCTCTGCCAACACAGCGTGCTAAAAAACTTGAAATGTTGTCTGACGAAGTCGTGCATATAGCAATGCAGGAAAAAGCACACTATGTCGTGCATATGGCATCAGCCGAAGTGATTGAACTTTAAGTCTTCAATAGAACAGAAAGCGCTGAATGCATACCCTAATCAAGAATCTCTCCCAAACTTGTGTCTTGACATTGTCTATAGTCTAATAACTTGTATCTTGACTATCAGCTGATTTCGTTCGAAGCCTATTGAACTCCCATCGTAATTCAACAGCTTTCTCCTTGTTGTTTACCACTTTGCCTGCAGTTTTAACTTTCAGCACAAGGAGGTTCATTGTTCTTGGCAGTTTGTACTTGTGCAGCAAAAAATCGTGCTGATCTCTTACAGCATGAAGTGACTCTTAGCTGTACTTTGTTTTTATTTCAGAAAGGCAAGCACTGCTGGCACTGGGTCTGCTGCAAGTCAGTGCCCATACTACAGACGGCTTCACATGTTCCTCGGAAACCTGCCTATAAATGACAGAAGCCTGGTACAGGAGAGCTTTCAGGTGCAACATTTGTTTATTTTGGTTGTATGCAAACCTGAGAAATGGACTGACAAACCAAAATTGTTTTTTTGCCGGCCAGGTTTGTCGCCGGAGACAGGTGGCAGCAAAGTTTAGAGAATTTAATTTTACTAAAGCACATGACATGAACATGAGGCATTGTTGTGTGCCAGAGTACTGAAAATGCACAGATAACTTTAATAAGCGTCACAGTCAGTGTAGCGTCGAAATCATTGCTTAACATTTTCGACACACTGGATGCCACAATACTTGTTACTTTTCTTGGAGTTATGAAAATAGTGCGAGATAGGTAAGGCTGGTCATGTTACAAAAGGGTACCAGGGTAGGCCGCGTGCTTCAGGGTGTACCAAAACTTTTAGAGAGAACGGCAACTATTGTGTAAAATTCTGGTATATTGAAATGTTTCTGCACGTTATGTGTACCACTTCCATTCATCATGCAACGCAGTGATGATCACTTAGAGCAACATTCGGTAATGTTCCGTTGTTCTTCTTTTCTTAAGCTGGACATGGTGGAACGGCTGCCAGAGGATGCCGAGATAATTGCTTCTGGACCGCCATCAGAAGCGCCGAGCAGCCCAGACGCCGGAAACGTCAAGGCGTCGACCAGTCTGGCCTCGTCCAGTGAGGCATCGACACCTGCTGCCTCAGCCGAGCAAGGTCGTGCGCGCAAAAGGCGACAGCCAACATCAGCAATCGATAAAGTAGTGCTGCTACTAGAAAGCCAGGAAAACCATGCCAAAAAGATGGCTAAAAAGGAATACAAGTTGTCAAAGAAAACAGTCTGTCTCCAGGAGGAGGCCAATAACATAAACCGGGAGATGGCAGGCATAATTCGCCAGTACTTTGAAGTCCAGCATGAGCGTCAGCCTGACTCCTCCAACAGCGGTGAATAAAGCCCCATGAGCAAACGTGGTCCAAAAATTGCCACAGACTTGTCCAGTCTTTCACATTCTTTATTGCTCACAAGCACTCCACTGTGAGTCGCACTGATCACGCATGTGCTCGCATACATTGTGAAAGATGCAACAAGCTCGCACAATGCTGTTGACATTTTCGATTTGACACTCGATTCCCTTCAAAACCCTGAATCTAGCCTTCAATCTCCCAAAAGCATTCTCAACAACACGCCTCGCTTTTGAGAGTGTGTAATTGAATGTTTGCACTGTTGGGTTGCTTGCACTCATATGAGGGAAAGGCTTCATCAAGTCACGCTTCAAAGGAAAGGCCTGGTCACAGAGGAGTACCGCTCCTATCGGCATCCCGTCAATAATTTGGCTTGGTAGAGTGAAGACATCAGTTCCGACTACGTCCGGTAGTACCGAGCCTCTGTACACTGCTGCATCATGATTGCGCCCTGGAGACCCTACATTAATATACATGAACTTGTAGTTGTGGTCTACAATAGCAAGCAAAATTATGCTATACTAGCCCTTTTAGTTGTAATAGTCCTGCGCATTTTCTTTGGGTGGCGAGACTTTTATATGGCAACCGTCCAGCACGTCACAGCCCTGCGGAAAGCCTGTGCAGCCTTCGAACTGTCGCACATGGTCTCTAACATTGTTAAGTGACGGAAAGCACACAACTTGTGGCTCGAGAACATCTACGACAACGTCACAAAACTCACGGAAGATCAGGTTCACGGATGGCCGACTCACGCCGAAAAGATGCGCCACAGTCCTTTCCTCTGCCGATGTGGCGAGTCTGTAGAGCGAGAGGGCGACGCACTGGTGCAGGGGTATGCAAGCTTGCATGTTCGTATCCTCCCGTGTTAGTGAGGAACACGAGCTCACGATGTACGCAAATGTGGAACGGGTCACGCGAAAGTTGGCCTTGAAATCTTCATCCGACAACGTCGGCACGGTGGTGTCGTACCAAGACGGGGGTCTTGAAAGCGTCCACACACACCTTTGCCTGGCAGACATCACAACAGCGAGTGCAGCGAGGCTGCGACATCGCCTTTTGGCCGCCTTCCGCTTCTTCTTGATTGACGCTTTCTGAATGCGCACAGCTTGCAGTTCAGCGCTTTTTGCAGACAACAAGGCCTCGTAGTGCGCAACAAGGAGAAGAAGCGAATCGGGTGGGCGATCACGGTCGCATTCATAAAGCGGCCGGCTAAGCGCCATTCCATGGCTGTTCTCGTTTGCGCGTCACAAAGTCGTACCACGTTCAACACTGCACCTGCTGAATTGCGCAGACGGTCACTCGCGGTACGAAAGAAAAAAGGAAATGCACAGTGGTGCTGTGGTTAGCACACGCGATGGAACGTGAAATGGGACGCTTCACCACATTGAAACCACAACTAGCCACTGTACCACAACAAACGCTGCCATTTTGCAGCGCCATGGATCGGATTGGATCGGCTAAATGAGCTTCTCCGCTAGTTTTGCAAACACTCTTGCATAATAGTTAAAAAAAATACCCTGTAGAGCATGTAGCGCAGCAATTACTCCCTCATTAAAAAATAATTAGAGAAACAATTTTTTCGAGTTGGCGAGGTAAAAAGTTCAAGAGTCACGTGATAAATCGTCGAAACGGAAAGGAACCGACCGAACATGGAAAGTGCCGTGTGAGCGCAGCCACCCCCGTTCCGTTCCCACGGCCGTTACGGCGTTTAACTGCCGTTTGCGTTAACGGCCGTTGGAAGTGCCCGTGTAACAGGGGTATTAGGCAACCAGTTGCAATTATATTTGTAGCCGGTTGTTAGCAATCTGCATATCAGCTTTTGAATTTTCGAAAGCGCAATTACCCTTGGCGCTGAGGCTTGAGAAAGTTAAGCTTTTTCGATTAGTTACGTCTACTGGATGGATGGTTTTGCCTGCACACTTTTGAAAGGGCATGTATTTTCGCACGATACGGCCAAATTTTGTCCAGCCAGAGTGCCAAGGGTAATCGCGGCAAGAGTGGCTACATCGAGTTATCGGTGAAACGGGTTAGCAACCTGGTGATCAAACGCGTTATCAACCTGAGGCAGATCATCTTCCAACGCACACTTCAAGCTCGCAGATGCGCTATAAAGCGCGAACATCTTTCCGCCTGCGGTCCTACATGCCTACCCGGGATGAAAGCTCTATTTGCCGTGCTCAGCCAGTAGAGCAAAAGGGATCATCCCGGACAGGCGTCATCACCCAAAAGCTGAAAACGCGGGCCACTGTGGCAATGCACGGCAGTCCAAGTCCTCCTCAGCTGGTCGGGAGTTGCAGGAAATGGTGCGCAACTGGCGCGGGTCTCTCCTCCCTTAGATAAACGCCCACGAGTGATGCCAGGCGCGTGGCGGTACGGCGCAGCATGACCGCGACTCGGACTAGTTAATTTGTCATGGCGCACAAGCGGTTCTTCACCACGGCGATCGTAATTGCCATGGACAGGCTGAACCGCGCCACCTCGGCAAGTGCATTGGTCGTCTAATCGACCACCTTGGTCTAAGCACGTGGTGACACGCCACCCACCTTGAACAGGACTCCCAACATCCACGAAGGGGGCCGCTAAAGTCACCAAAACGGAGCGAATGGCTCTTCTCCGCGTTCAGTCTGGCTCTGGACCGCGCTGCATACTTCACGAGGTGGCCAGAAAGGCCGCAAAACTGGCGCTGTCCCGCATGAGCAGGAATATGTCATCGCTGTAGGCTACAATCCTGATTGTCTCTTGCCCCCTCATTGAGAAACCGCGTATCCGTTGGTTGGAGGCAACAATCCGCAACAGCAGGTTCAAAGAAAGGGCGAAGAGTGCCGGAGACAGAGGAGAACTCTGCCTCATGCCTCTTGTAACGGGGAAGCTAGGAAGAATAGCACCGTTAAGTACCAGCTCACCCTCGAGGCCTGTGTAGTGTCGCGATCCGATCCACTAATTCCGAGAGCAAGCTGAAACACCACAGTACCGCAAAGAGGTAGTAGTGTTCTACTCGGTCAAATGCTTTCGCTTGGTCCAAAGAGACAAAACACCCCGCCAAACCCATCTGCACGCGCACACTCAAATACATCCCGAGTCATATGGTCAGTGACGCGAAGACAAAATGGCCCGGTACGGCGAAGGACTGAAAGGAGCGGACGAGGCTTGTCAAGAGGGAACGCAAGCGCTAAACTAGGATCGACGCCACCAGGTTAGTCTGAGCTGAACAGCATGATGGGCCTCCATGACCAAGGCCTCCATGATGGTCCAAGGCGGACCATCCTTCCTTTGGAATGAGGACTGTGCGTCCCAACTTGAAAGACGGTGCTTTATGTATGCTCACAAGGAAAGCGTCGACAAACTGGGTCAGCGGTCCGCCCACAACCTCAAATAAAGTGCTGTATAACCCGACGACGAGGCCGTCTGGTCCCGGCGCGTATGATTTGTTCGTTGCGCGCGGGACACTAAAACCCTCCTCACGAGTGGCCGGAGCGCGGAGCACCGCGTCAGCTTCGCCCGGTGGGCTGGACAAAGTCCCGCAAAGATTTGCTATGGCGACGTCCAAGTCCTCAATCGCGCCCGAGTGCTGCGACGCAAAGAGCGCCCGGAAGTGGCCGCGAAACACTGGTGCGATGTCTGCAGGATCGGCTGACGTCGTGCCGTCCTCCAGCACCACTTGCTCTGCATGACCAGAACGGTCCCCTTGAAAGCAGAGGCTACACACATGCAGCAAGTCTGCCATGTCTACAGGGAGGTGCAAGTCTACTGCTATGCAGGAGGTTCGCGCAGTCTCCTCTAGGATGTGGTTGTACTCACCCACGCATGGCAAAAGTAAGTTCCCTCGTTCCCCGGACAATGCCCATACGGTGCAGCACATCATTCAATGCGGCTGTACGCTTCTCTTTCCTTGCGCATATCAGGATGGTGCGGCTTTGCATTTTAAGAGCATCTCATACTTTAGGGCTGAAGCCCTCCTCCAAAGCTCTGACGCCTACGACCAATTCAGCTCAGATATCTGCAATACTGCGGGGAATGTGCGGGAGTGATACGTCCATGCGCCAAGCGTTGGACACATTGGCACAACCCGTCCCGCCCCAATCGAAGTCTCATTCCAGGGTAAAATCAGAACAGTAACAGCAAAAATAAAGCGGAATGAGAAAGAGCCTGCACCTGCAGAGCATCAACAGGCTTAAACCAATCAAAAGAAAATGGACAGGGCTCAAGCGGCCAAAAAATTATTTTGGTATAAAAAGCCAATTGAAAAAAAAAAATGTGGGCACGGTAGGTAACTGAAACAGTGTCCTAAGGGCGCAGCGAGCACAGAGAGATGAAATATCCCCGCAAGAGCTGGTTTATTGGTGAAATTGATTTCTAAATGTAGATGAAGGTGCCCAAAAAAAGAAAGAAAAGACACGAAAAAAAGTGAGAAATGAAAATGATGCAACGAAGCTGGTGGGTGGGAGATGGAACAGGAAAAAGCAGAACATGGTAGAAATCTGCAATGTAAAAGACAAAAAGAGACGAAAGTGTAGAAAAGTAACAAATAGAAAAATGTAAATGAGAACCTGCCCATACAAAATCAATAGAAAGAAGATGGTTACTCCAAGGTGCTCCTAGCAACAAAATTAAAAAGGAAAACAAAACAAATAAGTAATAAAAATAAAATTATAAATAAATAAAAAGACAAGAACACAAAGAAATAAATGAAGAAATAAATAAAAGAAAAATATAAATAGGAAAAAAAGACAATCACTCACACAACACCGCAGCACGTGTCCCCCGAAGGGGCGGACATCAATGTGTCCACCACGTGTGGCCAGAAAGGCCTCCCCGAGGAGCCACGAAACTACGGTAAAGAGGAGCATGTCCATGACGCGCTCTTCAATAAGGGTTGTGCGCACCGAAATCGATGCGCACAACCAAAAAACCCCCAAGTCCGGCCGGGGTTTTGTTAGGTGGGTTGCGCCCATCGAGCGAGCCCCAAGGTCAAGCTAGAAGAAATGACTAGTGAGCACGCGGGCTGAACCTCAGTCAGGAGCGCGCGGTCCGCAGTGTGTGGTCGGGATGCACCCGACTAATCTCTGATACAATTTTTATTAGAACAGCAGATGACCAGCAATCATCTAACCATTGTCGCCATGAGGACTGTCACGCGTCGCTTTCTCGAGCAATGCACTGAAGCCACTCCAAAATATGTCGGGTAAGTTAACAATAGGTGGGAAATGAGGCACGTCACCAATAGGATGCCCACAAGGACATCCCGCCGATGACGCCAGACCAAATCTGTGAAAATAAGCAGGAAAGCGGCCATGCCCAGTCATTAATGTCACAAGTGGGCGGGGTGGGGGGAAAGATGCGGAAATGTGTGAGATATCAGGCACACAGGCAAAAATGCCCGTGCCGGCATTGTTCTCCCTCCACCACATGGACCATCTTGTCATCACTACTTCTCTGAATGCGGAGCATACCGTCGCCCTTGAGCGAACTACCCTTCGCACACGGGACAAGCGACTGGCGCGTGACACCACAACATCAGCGAGCTCGTTCCCTAGAACCCCCGAGTGTGCTGCCAGATGAAAGATTTTGAGAGGGCGCCTGGTGATAATGGTCGACAAAGAATCCTTGAGAGCGGCAACCCGACAGTGGGTCATTTTATAAACGAAGAGTGCCACGAGGAGAAAGAATCCCTGTACAAGTACACGGGAGCCTCCCCGGGCAACTCCCGCACGTGCCTGAATGCCTACTCAAATGCGACCACTTCTGTCCAATAAGCACTCAAGGCGCCAACTCGAAACCTGCCGACCACCCAAATGCGGTGGCCGGCCACGAGAGCAATAAACGCGGCGCCCGCAGCGACTGGTGTGTAAGCACCATAGGTGTACACGTGAACAGCAGGAAGAGACGGCATCGCCACCGCGGTGTCCATGTCCGACCATACGTGCGGGAATGCAACCACCCGCGCCGGATGCTGGAGGGTGTCGTCGTATAGCTTCTCGACTTCGGTCACAATAAATCGTCCCTCGACAAAAGAGATGTTGCGGCTAAGAGCAAAGAGCGCAAACTCCACGTTAAGCTGATCGAGGTCAAGTGCAAGCAGCGGCGTGTGCAGAAGTATCTGCAGCGCTCTCGTGCTAGTCGTAGAATAGGCCAGCACCAACGCCAAAAGCGGGGCCCCCTGCACCGACAAGAGACGCGCGCGAAGGCCGAAATGGCGACACTCACTCCACCACACGGGCGACTCGTAGGCGAGGGTGGGCAATACGACCTGGCGGTAAAGCGCCCGCAAACGGGGAGGCGCCCGCGTGCCCCTAAGCCGCAAGAAAGTGCTGAGATGCGCGGGGAGCTTCTCGGCACGATCGTTGAGCCAGTCGCCATGGGGAATGAGGGAGAGAGTGCGGTCGAAGATGTCGCCCAACACCTTGACAGCAGGCTTGAAAGACAAGTGCTCACCATCAAGGCTAACTGCAGGCGTGGTGCGCGCCATGCCCCTCCTGGGAGGGGAAATGAGAACGCACACCATCTTCTCCCGGCTGATGGTAATTCTCGCCCTCCGCACCCAAGACACGACTCGGCCGAGCGCGTCATACGCAAAATCCTGGAGCACCTTTCTGCTGGGACCAGGCAGAAGGACGACCACGTCATCCGGACGCATAAGCCTGGACCGACACTCCCTGCGGCATCTCCAGCGCCAGCAGACTACGCACCACAAAGTTTCACAGAAGGGGCAAATGCGGGGAACCCTACGGGCCGCCTAAGGTGGAGGCGCAACCGCATAGCCCACAGAAGGGCTACCACCTCTCAGCCGAATAGAAATGACTGGAGCAGTGCGCTGCTGGAGCAGAGCTCTGGCAGCGGTAGCAAAAGGACGTGGCCTAACTTCAATGTGGCTTTTTGCATTTTTGCAGTCTTCTGTGGTGAGCTGACTGGCGCATCCCATCCTGCACATCGTGTTGCAGCACCTTGCTATCAGCATATTACTCGGCCACCGGTGTCACGAAGATTTTCTGCATCACCCTTCACTGAGGATTCAACCCCCATTGTCAGCGGAAGAATTCGTGCCGGAACTTTCAACTGGTGGTGTGCTCGCAGGACCATTCACTCTGGCAGCGGCAGCGGCAGGAAAAAGACGTTGCCTAACTGCAATGTGACTTTTTGCATTTTTGCAGGTAGGCAATTTTTGAATGTAGCGATCCTCTTTTCCTCTCTCCACTCCTGTTACCTGCCGTGCTGCTGCCAGTGTTTTCGGTTTTACGTGCAGTACAGTTTTGCTTGTGTTATTTCCCTGTCTAACGAGTCACAGCTGAGAGCACTTCATAATGATGCGTTATGTATGTCACTCGAACTTGCGGGATGATGGAAACATCATTGTCTGCAGTGAATGCGAATTCCGCTCCCATGGCTCTGCATATTCATGAATGAGTGAACGGATGTTTTTGGCAATGCCTGAACCTAAACAGGAGTCGTGGAAATGTGAAACAGGCAGAGGTAGTGGCGAAAACATTCTTGCCTGCAATGACTGCAGAAACTGCACTGAGTCACCGACTCGAGTGACACTCTCCTCGGAAACCATAACCGATTTGTTTATAAGCACTTATGGCACTCCTTCGGTAAAGAACTGTGTTCTTATTTATCCTGTGAGTGACCACATACATGCCTGTGTGCTGTAGTGTTCAAATTGTCTTAACGTTATGAACGCTGATACACCCATGTTATACCAACATGTGACTCAAGCCACCCTGGATGCTTTTAGAGTAGAAATCTTCCAGACATGGTTGGAATACTGTCCTAGCTGAAACGGACCCAGAAACCGCTTATGAGACCTTCTTGCAACAATTTGTTCCTATTTTTATAAACCAATTTGTCCAGAAGCATAGTTCGAGTGCTAAAGGTGCTTATAAGACATGGATTACTCGAGCGCATCATAAAAAAATTGATAGAAAAGATTCCATTTTTAAGAAGTTAATACGGACCAAAAATCAAGCTGCCCTTCGCGCCTTTAAAAGCTTTCGCAATGCGTTAAGTAAGGAGCTGAAGAGGGCGAGGGATATGTACTATCTATGAATTTTGTCACCTTGTTCAGGCACACATGTACTTTGGAATAAATTACTTTGGAATAAATTAATTCACTAATAGGACGGAATTCAAAAAAAAGACGCAGTTAAATAAATTCACCACCAGGATCGAACAATTACTGGGCAGGCTATGGTTGATACATTTAATGATTATTTTGTTCGTAGAGATTTTAATGTTGTATCGCAGGCTGCTTATAATGTATTAGGTCAGGTAAATACGAGTTCATCTTAGAACCCACAGATACAAACGAAGTGCAATGTATATTTTTAAGCCTCAAGAACTAACGATTGTGATGCAAACAATGTACAGATAAGTCCAATTAAATATGTTATTGATATAATAAGCCCCATGCTTACCTATACCTACAATCTTTACATATCGTTTCGTATATTTCCATCAGAAATGCAAATAGCACGCGTAATACCTGTCTATAAAAAGGGTTCGAGGGATGAAGTCAACAACTATAGGCCGATATCAATCCTTCCCGTGTTTTCTGAAGGCCTGGAAAAAGTAATTCATAGCCGTTTGAATTCATTTTGTAATAAACATGGCATTATAGCAACATCCCAGTACGGTTTTCAAAAGAACTGATCTACAGAATTGGCACTACTGGATCAAAAAGAGTATATTTTGCATAATTTCGGGATCAAACAATTCGCTGTAGGCATATTTGTTGAGTTCAATCAGGCATTTGATTATATCAATCATAATATTCTCTTCGAAAAATTAGAGCACTATGGCATCCGTGATCTTCCACTTACTTTGTTGAAAAACTAGCTTTCACATAGGTGTCAGTTTGTTTCTGTTAACACTGGTATCGAGCAAGAAGCAAATCACATCTGGCGACCCACAGGGTAGCTTTTTCGGCCCTTTGCTTTTCATTCCGTACATAAATTATCTGGTTAATATAGCGTCAGAAACTAAATTTGTTCTTTATGCTGATGACACCGGTATATTTATTGCCTCTGCAAATGTCGATGACACAATTCTAAAAGCAAACGATGTCTCGTGAGCGTTAGATTATTGGACGAGAAATAACCACCTAAAGGTTAATGCTACAAAAACAAAAACTAATTTTTCAACCTAGAGGTAAACAGGCTGCCATGATTACTAGCCTAATATTTAAATCTTCAAAGACAGAAATTATGCAGTGCGATAAAGTTCTTTGAGTACATTTTCACGAACACTTGCAGTGGGATGACCATGTAAATTTTGTGTTGAACAGACTGAGATAGGGACAGTGAATCGAAACAGCTGTCTTTTACCTGAGAGCGTGAAGTTAATCATATGCAGGTCTCTGTTTGCATCCTACCTAACTTATTCATTTCTAGTACGGTGCACAACAACAGAGGGTAATCTAAACAAGTTACTAATAACAGAAAAGAAATTTCTACGCAATATTGCTAACGTACCATGCCTGCGATCTACCTCTCAGCTTCTTAAATAGTTCAATACAGTTAAAACTCGATTTAACGAAGTTGAGGGGAGCCGTGAATTATTTCGTTAAATCGAGAACTTCATTAACTTGAATGAGGCATTTCTTGGGCACATAATTCAGTAAATTCGATTACAGTAAAACCTCGTTAAAACGTACCCGCTTAAACAGTACTTTCGTTTTAAAAGTAGTAAAGTCAAGTCCCCGACTGAGCACCCATTGAACATAATGCATTTTGCATCCGCATAAACCGTACCAGCTTATCGCGGTCGTATCGGTTAGCACGTACCATTTTCACTTTTCTTCGCACTCGCGCATGACGAATTCACGCCGGTAGCACCGACCTAAAGGACGGTTCGGCTAGTGGCGCAACAATCTTCCCTAAATACCGCCGACGGGACGGCAAGCCACACAGCTAATGACAAATTGGCGCCAAAGTTGGTAATCATACAACTAGCGCAATCTTTGGGGGTCCGTATGGTCATCGTAATGACCCCCCGCGCTACTTTCGAGTGGGTAGCGCCAACACCACGACTGGCGCCGCTAGCGCGTATGAAAAGAAACAACAAAAATTCTTACTCGACAAGAAAGGCCCGAGGGGACTACAAATTTATTTTCCGCCAAAGAAGTCGGTGATCTTTGCCTGCGTGCGCTTTGTGAGCAACGGCCGCACCGATTTCTCGTAGGTCTGAAGTGCGTCCAGCGCGTCTTCCGTCTCCTCGTATGCGCCGGCAAAATGTCGCAGCAGATCGAGAGCATCCATCACCTGACCTGGTGTCGGCACGGGAGCTTCGGCACCTGCAGGGTCGTCGGCAGCGTCTTCAGCCATCACTCCCTCCACACTTCCTACAAGCCGCAACATATCGGCATCAGTAAAAACTTCCGCTGTGACTGCGTTTGCGTCGGCGTTCACGTAGTCTGAGAAACTTATGCCTGTGGGCATCCTCGTGCACGGCGCTCGCGCAGTCCGGACCAGCTTCGGCAGTCTCAGGGCCTAGTGTACCGAAACCGGCAGTCCTGAAGCAGTTGACAATTATCGACGGCCTCAGTGCTCTCCAAGCCGCCGCCACCATCTCAACCGCCATAAAAATATCTATTTTCGTCTCGCGCTTCAGCTCCAGGTCAAGGAGAACTCTGTCGACGACTCGACGCTTGTATGCGCACTTCACGCTATTAATTATCCCTTGATCCAAGGGCTGAACCACGGACGTTGCGTTTGGGGGGAAGTAGCGGAGCTCCACGCTGGTCAGCTCGACCTCTGCAACGTAGTGGGCCGTGCAGTTATCCAGCAACAGGCACACTTTCCTTTTCTGGCGACACATGTCGCTGTCAAATTCCTTCAGCCATGTAGCGAAAATGGCACGCGACATCCACGCCTTTGAATTGGCAACGTACTTCACAGGAAGCTTTTTGGTGCCTTTAAAACAGCGCGGCCTCGCACTCTTTCCGATGACAAGCGGGTCTCGTTTGTCGGTGCCGTCCATGTTGACGCACAGCAAAAGAGTCAGCCTTTGTTTGCTGTGTTTGCCGCCGTGGCACGCCTGCCCCTTCAGGGCGAGTGTCTTTTTAGGCAGCATTTGGTAGAATAGACCGCTCTCGTCGGCGTTGTAGACGTCGCTGGGGGCATATTTTCCCAGAATGTCGGGCACGTTTTCAGACTGCCAGTCGCCGACTACAGCCATGCTTACGCTGCTCGCTTCATTGCTAAGCACTTTCCCGACGATGCCGTGTCGTTCTTTGAAGCGCGACAGCCAGCCGGGACTTGCCTTGAACTCGTTGTCGCCCAGCAAGCACGCGAAAGAGCGAGCTTTTTGTTGGAGCAGGTCTCCACTCACGGGAATACTATTCTTCGCCCGCAAATCCATAAACCAGGCGAAGAGGGCCTCTTCCATTTTGCTTTGAGGAGTGGTCTTCAGCGTTTTTTGGGCGAGAGATTCCCCGACGAAGTGGCGCGGAGGACGTCACATTTCTTCTGTCCACTTGTCACAGCACGAATTATGTCCGCTTTCTCGTCCAGGGTAAGCCTTTTTCGTTTCTTGCAGGGCTCCATCTGCTAGTCAGGAGGGTTAGCGGCGCGCTTGCTCGCACACACCACGTCCGCGGTCACGATAGCAAGGCTAGACTGATGGAGGCCTAACAAGCTGAGCTTGACAAAGACGTGCGTTCAAAGGCACGGGGAAATCCGCACAAGAGCGAACACAGAGCACAACACACAAACACAAACAAAAAAAACACGCGAACTGCAACAGCGCCATCTATGAAATGTGCCACGAAACTTTTTTACTGCTGGCGCCATCTCGTGAGCTCGACTCAAAATTAAAACTCGTTTTGCGCCGCGCAGTTTGAAAAAAGCGACGGGATGAAGATGCTCCGCGCTGTTACCGCTGACTCGCAATCAATAAATTTTGGGGTGCTGTCTACAAAATAGACCAAAAATTAACACTTTTTCACCTTTATTTCTCGAAAAAAGGTTCGTTAAATCGGGACAGATCACGGAATCGGTTTCGTTATTTCGGGTTAGTCAAAGCATTGAACCCTATGGGCGTCTGAGGGGGAATTAGGATACCTTCGTTAAATCGAGATTTTCGTTAAATCGGGTTTCGTTAAATCGAGTTTTGACTGTATACCCAGAGTTAGTGAGCTACAAAGGTTTAGGTTATCACGAGAATATTACATTAGTCAACAACATGGAAGCAATACCCTTACCGACATTTCCAGACTATGCTTATCCAATTCAGTACACATCACCAGGTCTTCCCCATTTTGGAAAACATCTGCCTGCCGGACAAAATACGGTCGACAAATGCAGCCCGACCTGTTATCACGTATCTTAATGACTATATAAATCAAGGTATCAACATTTCTAAACTGCAACTTTTTGATCTCATCGCCATGTTCATCCGCTGAATCTTACTCTGCTATTTCGTGTACCATGTGATATGCGCTCAATTGGTGCGGTGTGATGTTTATCTTGATGAGTTGAATGTTTGTGCCACTTGCTGCAGTTCCATTCTTATTGCTGTATATTTTGCTTTATACTGACTGAGCTCGCTGCGTCCTAGGCCATTGCTTTTTGTGCTGTTCTCGTTGCTGCCAATAAGTGGGGCCAAGGACAACTCAGGCCTTGCTTGAACGGCTTTTGCCTTGGCTCTATTTTTCACTGTATAGTGAGAAAAAAAAATAAATGAATGAATGAATGAGATTCCGCAGACACCCCCATTCGCTGATCGAACTGAGCACTAGAAGGTGCCACACAGTATAGGGTGCCACAAGTTGTTGCAACTACCCGCAGAGTGGCAAAATTGGAAAAAGGTTGGTGTTAGTGCAGAAAGCGATTATGGCAGTTCAGGGACTCAAGTCGTGCACAAAGCAAGGCCAGTCTTGAGGAATGTCTGGTATTTTTCCCCCTCTTACGTAGGGGTCTGAAACGAGGGCAAAAGTAAAATTGCCCTCGTCAAGTGCTGTTACCAGCACTCCCGTTGCACCTCTACAGTGATCCAAATTAACTTGAATGAAGTTTATAGTCAGTATATTGGTCATGATGAAGCGTAGGAGCGTGGCACGAATAAAATGTAATGCGTAAATGCTGTAGGACTGTTGGAGGAATGCTGCGTGTAGGTCATTGTGCGAGGTGATGGATGTGCCGCGCAGTAAGCCCCCGAAATACGGCGAGCGGGGAAGACACGCAAGAAAAACAAAAAGAAATGCGGCGGCGGAGGCCAAAGTAAAAAATAAACAAAAGAGATTGAAAAAAGAAGCAGCATGCATGCTCCGAAGGAGCAACCCGCACAGCGTGAGAAGGATGAAGGAAGAAAGGAATGAAAAGTGCCTGCGGCAGCAGAACAACAACAGAAGGATAAAAGAAGAATGCCATCGCTGCGGAGGTGCCGCGAGGTGCGACGCCAGCCATGATGCAAAAAGAGACAGAAGCGCGCAGCTCCCCGTCCACGAGGCACCAGGGCTTAAGGTCTAATTGGAGCCATAGTCAGTGCGGGCCCGCAATTTGGCTGCCCTCTCCTGTAAAATGGGGCAGGAAGCAGCGCCCGCAGGATGTGGGGAACCACCGCGACCCGCCGTCCGGCACTCCGTGCATGCCACCGCATCCCCCACGCGAACCGCACAAGTCCCTGCAACATAGTGGTGTGCATATTTTGTGCTCACTGCGCGGTCTTCTTGCGCACACTGACGACACCTTCTGCAAGAGTGGCCGTATGTAGCACAAAATGTGCACATGGGCACATGAAGGTCTTCGACGACTGAGGCCGAAGACCAACCGATGTTTACTTTCCCACGGGCAATAATGCCCCTAAAGTTGTCGGGCACCAGGGAAAGAATGTGTGTCTTTGCACCGTCATGCTCACGAAAAGTGTACCGATGCTTTGTGGTACGAGGGTTCAAATCAAGGCCGGGGTTTTTCCCGTTTAAATGAGCAATGACCGCGTCGTCTGGGACATCCGGGTCTGCAGCATGAACCCTCACGTGTGGTTTGCGGCGCTCCGCAACCCGCACGTTCGCCACATTGCATGTCGTCTCATTTGAACTGCGGCTCGCAAGTTGTCAACGGTCTGACGGTCACGCGCCAAGACCGTGACGCCAGCCGACGTCGCTCATAATAAATACTACAGGACCTATGCCTGCATCCTCCGGTACGTTCGCCGCGGGCGCGTATGTGAGAAATGCAACGTGATTAGTTTCAACTTCCCGTTGCAGCGACGGCTCTGGCACAGATGGTAGCGCAGTAGAAGTCGGTGTCGAGCCCCGGAGGATATCGGCGAACGTGAAGGCCCGAGGCGCTTCCGCAGTGGTGGGCTGCGGGATGGGTGTGGCGGAAACTTGAAGTCGCGCCTCCACAGTAGAGGCCCGGGCCCTGGCGTCGGAGAACTCCCGCCTCTCAGCGGACCACGTACATAACCCACAGCACCTCTGCACGATCCCTCGCATCCATGGCCAGTGCCTGGTACTGCGCGCAATGTGAGACGACTTCTCCAAGCATGTTTAGGATGGCCACGTGGTCAACTCGACTCAATTCGACTCGCGAGCGACTCGGGGGGAGCCGCCACCACACCGTAGAAGTCGTCTCGGACGCCTCGGGAATGGCAGGAGGCGCCCCTGAGGAGGGTGCCGGGGCGGGGAGGACGTCGCTCAGAGATGGCGGCCACGGAGGGCGCCCCTCAGGCCTGGGACGCATGGCGCCCGGAAGAACAGCTGGAGGCAGCAGAGTCAAGCCCGGTTCGGGAATTCGGGCCAGGGGGTCGTCCCCAGCGGCTGAGAACGGGGAGCTCGCAGAGTCGGATCGGGCTCCCGAAGTGCCCGAGTTCGAATTTACGTCGCGTGAAAGTCGATGAAGGGCCAGGAATATAGGCAATGCAGAAGACGGTGTGCACGAGACACTCATTGTGGCAGCCGCGAGCGAGAGCCAGCCAGACCACCAGCGTGACAGAACGGGGCCGACCCTAGGCCTCGCTAGGGCTGAGCCTCATCACGAGGCCCAGAGTCCCAGCGCCGTGAAAAAGTGGCCCAGAAACAACAGCACCCCAGAAAAGGGAGCCGGTGAGGACCGCGACTGCGCGCGGGACCGTGATGTAAAAGCCCACCTGCGCGGCTGCGGACCGCAGGGCAAACGAGTCAAGTGGCCTCCCGCCCAAAGGCAGGCACCTCGGCCGACTGCAGGAAGGCAGCCAGCAGAGAAGTTCTGGCCATGAAAACGGCCAAAAAACCGCAGGACGGGCACGCGAACCCGCCACGGTGGCCGCAGGAACAGCTGGGATCATGGGCCGCAGCTGGAAACGGCGCCCCGGAGGTCCTTGAGGCCGCAGGGCAGCTCAGGAGGCCGGAGGAAACTTCTGCTTCCTCATCCCCTCTGGCCAGACCAAGCAGCCCGCGGCTAAGTCCGAAGCCATGAAAAGCGGCCGAAAACAGCAAAAGGCGGTGTAAAAACTGCTACTGGTCCTCGAGGACCGCCATGAATAGGTCGTCATTGGTCAGGGACAGCCGAGGGCTGTCCCAAGTTCGCATCCTAAGTTCGCAGAAGGGGCCCCCTCCCCAAGCAGACGGAGGCAGCCGGTCTTAGCAGGTAGGGCTAGTTCCAGTGGCCACGCTGCAACACCACGAGTCCATCAACAAAAAAAATGCATCACAACGAAAACGCAAACAAAGAGAAAAAACATCTGCAGGGGTGCGGAAATTGCACTCCTGCAGAAACAAAACATCAATGAGGAACGATCGCGCAAGGTGAAGCACCTCCCATTGCTTATCGGGAGAGCAAAAACCTTGCACGTGAAAGGAAGCGAACCCCATTCCGGCCCGTAAGTTGACCGAGAAGAGAACGTGATCCCTCAAAGCGCGCACGCCTGTCGGAAGAGGGAGCATCATGCAGGATACTAAGTGTGGCAGTAGGCCGGGCTGCTGTTGTTGCTTGTCTCACAAATCGGCACAAATCACAAGTGGGAGAGGCCACAACCAGGCAGTGACTCTTTGCATTGTAGATTGCATGTATCAAACATACAATGACTTAAAAAATTGGGCAACTCTGTTTCTGTGACAGAGGTGGTTGCAGGTGGTTACGGGGTTTAACAAGCTTAAATTTAGGCACGGGAGTAAGTACAAGAAAAAAGGAGGGGAAAAGAAAAAATGTAGGAATTGCCAAAAGGAATTACCCAAATACGAAAGCTTATGATGATATGGGCAGTACGAAAGCTCATGATTGTAGACTTTTTCTTTTTGGGAGATAATTTTGAACGGCAGTGCAAATATTCCCATTGGTATGGCCAAGCATAGAAGTGCCAAGAGACAGAACAACCGCAGAAGACAGACGCAAACTGAGATTGTGTAATGGAACATTTAACAGTCGCCTCCTGAGTGATGAGTAGCGACGACAATAGAGAAGAAAGTGCTCTATTGTTTCTGGCTCAGCACAATACGGAGACAATGGGGAGATCGCAAGACCAGGCCTGTAGAAGCAAAAATTTAGATGCGGTAGCCAGCAACATAGTCGTGTGACGGAAACTGCACGTTTGCGGGATCTTCAGGCAGTACTTCTGCAAGTAACCGGAGGTGCTGAAAATCGTCCAATGAAGTAAGCGCTGATGCACCAAATTATGTCATTAAAGTATATGTGCGAAATAGTGGCGCCGTAATGTAAGCACTGGTCGGAAGGGGGTCAACAATCGGACTACTCAGGGCTGACTTTGCCCTGGTCCCCCCGCTGTGACGGTGACAGTGACGGACTCATGGTACAGCTCTGCAGGTAGAGACTGTGGGTGCGGTGAAACACCGGCGAAAAGGATAGGCACATGGAAGGCGTCCTGGGTCCCCGCTGGCATCCTGGCTGGCGGCCCCGCGCTGGCGGGATGTCGATGCCACGCGGTGCAAATGAATGTGTGGTGAAAAGGTCCCGCCGATGTTCGCGGCTGCGGAAGAAACACACAGTCACACGCGCACCGCCACATTTCCCCGCGCGATCACCCCCATCGTTCGTTAGCCGCGCCAACAGAGCCAGCGCGTCGATAAGATAATGGCACCAGCTGAGCGCCAAAATGGCGGCGCCCAGGCCACCACCGAGTGGGGGAGGAGAAAGAGGGCCTTTAAGGCCTGAGGTCCTAATCGGAGGCGCCATGATGAAGACTTAGGAGACGTCCATGAGGGCGTTCTCCTCGTCCGCCGTCCTCACCTTCTTCGAGGTCGGATCGGCCGATGATGAAGGGCCCCCATCAGACGAGTGCTGGCAGTTCGGCTCGTCCAGGTCCAGGACCTTGCGCACACGCTAGCCCGGGCCATCCTTGCAGCGCATGGGGGGCGCGGGGCAGAGCGACCAGAATGTGCGCCTGCTGCGGGCGCATCTCGTTCACGCTGCCCTTTACGGGCATGTGCAGAGCAGCGTCAGGGGAAGACGTTGCGGGCAACTCGGTGCCCGCCTCGGAATCCTACTGCTGCACCGCTGTCGGTGCATCGGAGAGACCTCCAGGCTTGGATGCTCCGCTAGGGGCGACTGGAACTGCGACGCCTCCGAGTCCGGCGAGGCCAACACCACGGTGTCGGAGGCGCCTTCGGACTAAAGCGCCGAGGAGTCAGTCGGCTCCTTCTCCACCTGGCCTTCAGCAGAGATGGCCGCAACCTCTTCCCGCTGAGTAGCGGGCTCACTGTAGCTCGTAGGTGCTGCATGTGCCACCTTGCTGGAAACGGCAGCGGCTGCGGTGGCATATGAGTGGAGCTGCACGCAGTCCGAGGTCGCGTGCTGTCCCCCCGCAGCGCTTGCACGCCGCCTGTAAGGTCTCCGTCTCGCGGCCGTACGCACCGCAACGACTGCAGCGCGTGGAGGTGCAGGCAGCGCCCAGGTGACCCTCTCCTCTGCACCGTGAGCACACCCGCTTCATGCCACGATACTCAAGCATGGCACGGTGGCCCCCGACGGTGAGGAAGTCCGGCGGTGCCTGCTGCATCTCGTGCGGCACCCGTTCTGGACGTAGCCCAGCCTCTTGAAGATGGACTCCGACACCATTCGCACCTTCCTGTAGGCGCCCAGGGCAGATGCCAGGGCAGGGTCAGTGACTGTTGGCGGTAGACGGAACACCGTCACGTACACCACTGGTGCGGCGATTTGCGTCAGCGGCACTTGCTTTCCAGCGACGAGGAAGCACCCCACCACTACCATTTTCGTTGCCTGAGCCATCAAGCTCATGGCACAAAGGAACTTTGTTCCGCCGAGGTGCTGCAGATACTGCAGACCCCTGACACCGACAACCGCCTCGATGGGGTCATCCGCCGGAACAGGCTCCGGCACGGTAAAATAGAAACATTCGCTTTTGGTGGGGCGCGTCGCAGGAGGCGGGAGGGTCATCAAGCCCTGGACACCAAGGCAGCAGGCCTAGCGCCGGGGCAGGAACGGCTGGTTCTGAGGTCGCTCGGGGGCGGGATCCAGGGGGGACGGCCCGCCGGGTCCACAACCTGAATAAACAAACTTCTACGTGCAGACAAGCAGAGTGACGGCCTCTACAAAGCCCGCAAGCTACACATGCTTAAACGTGCAAATTTGGGGTCTTGGAGACTATCTATTGGTGGGCATTATGCATTAAGTGTTCTTCACTATCACTGAATATAGCAATTCACTACCCTGAAAAATTCCACATTAAAAAGTACTCGCAATATTTCTATACTACATAATCTATTGAAGCATGCTTCTGCAAATATGTTTAACATAGCATTCTAACGAAGCAGGATATTAAACAAAATAAAAACCATTCAGACATTCAGCATCGAATGAGATTCATCGTGCCTGGTGAAGACAATACAGCAGGTGCTCAGTGTGTACAATGTGCCGACAATGTAGTAAAAAAAAGTGACGGTCGATTTGCGTAGTTAGGCCAAGTGAGAATTAGGTGCAATAACACTTTGGTTTTAATTTTGCCTTAGGTGTTCGGATCTATTGTACACGGATGAAAGTTGTTCGGATAGCACTAATAAGTTAATGCCCATAAATGCGGAACTGGTCATTGTCTATCGACATTGACACACTGCTCGGAGTCCTTTTACCACTCCTGGCGCAGTCATGCAGCGTTTAAGCAATGTGCCGCTGCCTTGGGATTACTGGTGCTGCTCCCCAGTCGAAACGTCAGTAAACCCATGTTTTTAGGTAGTGTGTAAGTTCATAAGTATGTATATATATATACACACAATACACACAAAGAATGTGTCCCCACTAGATGTAACCAAGCTTTTCAAAAACATGTATTGTCCCAGCCACGTGATCTAACTTTACAAAAATTTTTAGTAACATTCTTTAGGAAGTCTTCAGAGAAATGTTAATACAACCTATCGACATTGAATAGACAGTCTTTTAAATGTGTTTATACTTTGTAGCAACAACCTATCAACCGTCTTCCAACAGCCACCGTTATCCAGAAGACTCAAGTACATAGAAATCTTTATACTTCCAATAATCTCCTTTTCGACAGTTTCTGTATACTTCCTATCAACCACTTACTGACAATGTCTACCAACACCCTATCAAAGGTCTTCCAACAATTGGCCGCCGTTATCCAAAAAACTCAAGTACATAGAAAGTCTTCAAACTTCTTATCATCCCCTTATCGACAGTTTCTACATACTTATCGACCACTTACCAACAATGTCTACTACCAATGCCCTATCAACGGTCTTCCGACAATTGGCCACCGTTATCCAAAAGACTCAAGTACAAGAAAGTATAATTGCCACCTATCAACTTATCAACATCTGGAAATGTGTGTGTTACCTACACTGTAGAACATTTTGATCAACAATGTTTTGGCACTTCAAAATCATTTTGGAACTCTATTCCAGACTGTTTAAAGAATAACAGAAGCAAAATACAAATTATTACATTCATTTATTGCACACAAGCACTAATATACATGAGCACTGCAAGATATGCATCATACATCAAAATATCTCACAGAGAACAATAGGGGAACAGAATGCTTCCTTCTGAACAGAAGCCCTAGACCCTTCAGTTCCCGCTTGCTAACAATGACAAACAGAAACTGTCTAGCTATGCTATCCTTTATGCAAAGGCCTGATCCACCACTAATTAATGTTATTGTCTGTTGGCATTAGAGATATAAATGCCTTTTTCTTATTAATATGAAATTTTGGTTTTACGGTTGTTTAACGTCCCAAAGTGACTCAGGCTATGAGAGACGCCGTAGTGAAGGGCTCTGGGAATTCTGACCACCTGGGGTTCTTTAACGTGCACTGACATCGCACAGTACACGGGCCTCTAGAATTTCACCTCCATTGAAATTCGACCGCCGCGGCCGGGATCGAATCCGCATCTTTCGGGCCAGCAGCCGAGTGCCATAACCACTCAGCCACCGCGGCGGCTTATTAATATGAAATCTCACCGCGCACACGCGCGCATGTGCGTGTGTGTGTGTGTGCACGTGCGCTGTCCCGAGTTCAGTTTCGAATTTCCCACCAATGCGCCGGCTTCATCTGCGAACCCTGAACTCCTCTCTTCCCTCTGTTTCTTCCTTCTCCCCATGTGCCTTCACTCTCGCCTGCGTTCTTTCTCCCTTTTAAGTGCTCCCCTCCCGGAATTTCATGTGAGGGGACTCGTGACTCATTCGTTGTTTCAACCGCGCTGCACATCTGTGACAGCACAGCGTTTTTACAAGTTTGGAAATGCAAGATAAAGTTTTAATTTTCTTCCTTAAGTTTATAAGTAATTTTAAGTTTTTAGTAATTTTAAGTTTTAATTTCCCCAATGCGTCCCACAAAATCAGAACAACATGTAATATATATATATATATATATATATATATTGCCGCGAATATTTGCAGTGTTTGTTCATTCTTCAAATCTGCCGTCACACCACTTTGTTTGCGACGCAAGACGCGACTAGATTTATCTCCATGGATCACAGCCAGGCAGAGCCGATTCTACGTGGTTCCGGAATGTTCTAGTAACTTTGCACGCTTTATCTCGAAAGTTTGCTATCAGCTTTAAATTGAACACAGCCGACAGCGGCAGGCATTCTGTTCGACGACCGCTGAGCACGCTTGTCGCCCCCTTCAGGTCGTGACGCTAGCCCTCAGCGCTTCGCACCCTAGGACGAGCCAGCAGCTCAGCGAGCCAGCCGAAGTCTCCAGGGAGAGGAGCCTGAGTTCAAGACCCTGCCGAACCGCACCAGACAGCGAAAAGACGCCGCTACAAGCACCTCAACCTCGCCAAAGCTGTCGACCCCGATCATACTGCAGCAGCCACCAACTTTAAATGGATCCCCAGGCGAAGACCCTGAAGAATGGTTGGATCAATCTGAGCGCGTGGCATCATTCAACAAGTGGGATGATGCGGCAAAAATTGGACACGTGTTTTTCTCATGGATGGCTCTGCATGCTGTGGCACAAAAAAAAAACGAGTCATCCCTTCCGACATAGGAGCTATTTAAGAGAGAACTATTGAAGGTATTCACCAGTGTCGTGAGGAAAGAAAGAGCCGAACGACTCCTCGAGTCCCGGATACAGCTTCCGAATGAGCCCGTCCGCGGTTACGTCGAGGAGATGAAGCGCCTATTTCGCCGCGCCGACACCGAGATGACCGAGGAAAAGGAAGTTCAGTTTTTAATGCGCGGCGTAAAAGAACGACTCTTTGGCAGCCTCGTCCGCCAGCCGCCAAAAACAGTCGAGGAATTCATGCACGATTGACGTCCTAGATGTCCGAGCTCGGCAGTACAATCGCCCTTCCTCTGCCTGTGCAATCCGTTCGGACACGACAGCCACCACCAGCGACAGCTTGCAGGAAGTTATCCGCGAAATCGTCCGAGAGGAGCTACGCCGATTACTGCCATCCTCCCCACAGCCACAAGCAGCGACTCTGATGGATGTGGTACGGGAAGAAGTGCAACAGGCACTTGGCACCCCGACGGCCACAGAACCCCAAGCCATGGCCCAAGCCGCTGCAGTAAGGCCTCCTCAGCCCCAATGACAACCCCTGCATCCTGTCCGACATGAACACCTTGTTCCCGAACGCCACCTCCCTGGCCCCGCCCGCCGAGCCTACAATCAACGCTCAAGCCCCAGGAAATGCGACGCCTGGAGGACTTCCGATCCCAGCCGCTGGGCTTCCACTGCGGTGAGGCTGGCCATATTCTTCGCCACTGCCCATACCGATGTATCGGTCTTCGAGCATTTGCCGTTAAGGCCCCACGTCCACGCTGCGGCCAACGTCCGCAGAAAATCAGCGAGTACCTGCGCCGCGAGGAGTTCACGCCGAACCGCTCTTAGCGCTCATTATCGCCGTCAACCTCGCGCTTTGCGTCGCCACACCGCAGCCATGCAGCCGCGGTACGAGGAAGGTCTCCCAGCCCCCATAGGGGAAACTAAAGACAGCAGCTTCTGGAGGTGAGGTTGCTAACAAGCGAAACACCGAAGATCCTCCACCGACCATGCCCCATGAAGACGCTGCACCCGCGACACCACATGAAGAACCTACACTCGCTGCACCGACGCCGCAAAAAATGACAACCCCGACCACGACGCAAACTGCCTTCAAAACGACGCCACCCCCCAGAAAAGGTTCGACCACAGGCCCCACCCACGACGAAGCCGTGACCCGACGCCGAGGGCGACATGCAATGCAAGACCCAGGACCTCCGACTTAGAAGTGACTATCGACGGCCCGAATGTTACCGCTCTAGTCGACACAGGAGCCCATTACACGGAGATGAATGGAACATTCGGTGCGCAGCTGAGAACAGTTACAACGGCTTGGGACGGCCCACAAATTCCCACCGCAGGGGGCCACCTCATTACGCCATCAGGACGATGCAGAGCGTGAGTGACTGTCAAAGGACATACCTATCCTGCGACTTTTGGTGTGCTACCGCAATGCTCCTGCGAAGTGATCTTGGGTATGGATTTCCTTAATGAGCATCAGGCGATCAACCTGTGATCCAAGCTGATTATGCTTTTGACGGATGAAGCCATCGCTTCGGTGAAAACTCGGGAAAATCACGTTGCCCTGAGTGTCCTAGAGGAAGAAGTGAGCGCCCCACCCCGTTCGAGCGTTATCGTGACCGTAGGCGCCACGAAAGCCATTAATGCTGAAGCTGTCATCGAGGGGAACATGCAGTTGCTTCCAGACCGAGGAATCAGCATCGCAACAGGCATCGCACAGTTCCGCAATGGCCAGGCCGAAGTACTGCTGGCTAACTTCAGCGAAGAATATCGGCACATAATCAGAGGAACGACAATTGCTCTCTTTGACGAAATATCCGACGTACGAGACTCCTTCGCCTTCTCCAACCCCTCCGCAGAAGATTCGCCTGACCAAGAGAACTCGCCCACTTTCGACATTAACCCAGCCCTGCCCCGAAACAGACAAGACCAGATCCGCAATCTGCTTCGAAGCTACAGTGAGTGTTTTTCGACATTGCCGAAGGTCCGACAAACGCCAGTTGCCAAGCATCAAATTATAACGGGCCAACACGTCCGATCTTCTCCGTCAAAGCCCCTACCATGTGTCACCGCGAGAACGATAAGCTATCCGGGACCAAGTGGAAGAAATGCTTCGCAACGACATCATCCAGCCTTCAAACAGCCCACGGGCGGACCCGGTTGTTCTAGTGAGAAAGACAGCGCACTTTGATTCTGCGTTGATTACCGCCGCTTGAACAACATAACAAAGAAGTGTGTCTACCCCCTCCCCCGCATCGACGACACACTGGACCGCCTCTGCAATGCCAAATATTTCTCATCGATGGACCTCAAGAGCGCCTACTGGCAAATTGAGGTCGATGAAAGAGATCACAAGAAGACAGCATTCATCACTCCGGATTGGCTGTTTGAGTTCAAAGTGATGGCATTTGGTCTCTGTTCCGCACCAGCGACATTTCAGTGAGTAATGGATACAGTGCTGGCAAGCCTGAAGTGGCAAATTTGTCTGGTATATTCAGATGACGTGGTTGTCTTTGCCTCAAACTGAAGAGCACCTCTAAAGACTTCAAACAGTACTACACGCCATCAAGTCGTCTGGCCTAACCTTGAAAGCTGAGTAGTGCCACTTTGCCTACGAAGAGCTGCTGTTTCTAGGCCACATCGTTAGCAAGGAGGGAGTACGCCCAGACCCACAGAAAACAGCTGCTATTGAACAGTTTCCACCGCCGGCCGATAAGAAAGCAGTGTACAGATTTCTCGGACTCTGAGCATATTACCGACGATGTATCAAAAAAATTTCGCGCATCGCCGAGCCCCTGACCAAACTGACGAAAGTAGACATGCAGTTTAAATGGGAACCGCCGCAAGAAGAAGCCTTCAAGGAACTTCAGCGTCGTTTACAGTCCCCACCGATCCTCGCGCATTTTGATGAAAACGCAGATATTGAAGTTCATACCGACGCAAGCAGCATGGGCCTAGGCACCGTTCACGTTCAGAAAAACGACGGGCTGGAGAAGTCATCGCATACGCTAGCCAATCCCTTTCCAAGGCCGAGGCTAATTATTCGGCAACTGAGGAGTGCCTTGCCATCATCTGGGCTACGTCAAAATTCCGCCCCTACCTGTACGGACGGCCGCTCAAGGTGGCCAGCGATCACCACGCGTGTGCTGGCTTGGCAGTTTAAAGGACCCCTCTGGCCGACTCGCTCGATGGAGTCTGTGTCTCCAGGAGTTTGACGTCACCGTCGTTTACAAGTCTGGACACAAGCACTCTGACGCCGACTGCCTCTCAAGGACCCCTGTAGATACACCACCGCCGGACGACGACGAGGACGCCTTCCTGGGACCCATCAGCCCAGTTCTTTTGCTCAGCAGCAACGCTCGGACTCCGACCTAAAACGCCTCATCGAGTACCTGGAAGGCAAGGTTTCTCCACCCCCCACTTCATTCAAGCGAGGACTGTCTTCCTTCAGTGTGCCGCATGAGGTCCTTGTGAAGAAGAACTTTGCAGCGAGGAAAACAGCCTACCTCCTTCTTGTACCTGCTTGTTTCTGCGAAGAAGTTCTACGCACTTTTTTTTTTTTTTTGAAAGCGAAAATTATTGCCCCAGGGCATCAATGATGGGTGAAGGTGTGATAAATGATCTAAATGAATGGAAAAAAGTTAGCGGATTTGATGAAGTCTAGTAAAGAACAATGGTACGGTCCCTGCGTCCAGGCAATGATGAAGGGTTGCTTGGTGAAAGACCTGCTACCATCAGGTGCCGGATCCTTGTAGGCTTGAAAGCTCGGCAGTCCCACAGTAAGTGATGAATGTCGGCCTCAATGTCCTCATGCTTACATACCGGACACCCTGGCCGAGGAAACAATTCTCGGTACTGAGGCCACTTCCGAGTGATGGCTGGTGTGAGGTCAACCCCGAACACTTCATACGACGAGCCGACAGCTGGACATCTCGGGTTTACTCGCACCCTCCGACACATTCAGGACAAGTATTACTGGCCCCGACTGTCTGCCGATGTCGCACATTATGTGAAAACCTGCCGAGATTGTCAGCGACGAAAGACCTCTCCCACACAACAGCATGATTTCTGAACCCCATTGAAACCCCCTCAAGGCCCTTTCAACAGATCGGCATGGACTTGCTTGGTCCTTTTCCAACGTCAATGTCTGGAAATAAGTGGATCATCATAGCGACCGACTACCTGACCCGCTACGCCGAGGCGAAAGCCCTACCGAAGGAAACAGCAGCAGAAGTCGCCAAATTTTTCGTGGAGTGCATTCTTCGTCAACACGGCGCCCCCGATGTGCTCATCAGGGACAGAGGAACAACATTCACGGCGGAACTAACGCAAGCCATCCTGCGTTACAGCCAAACCAGCCACCGGAGGACAACTGCATACCATCCGCAGACCAACGGACTGACTGAGCGCCTGAACAAAACAATCGCCGATATGCTCGCCATGTATGTCGATGCCGAACACAAAACCTGGGATGTCATCCTGCCTTACGTCGTCTTTGCATACAACACCGCAGTGCAGGAGGCCACTCAGATGATGCCTTTTAGCCTCGTGCATGGCAGGGAGGCCACGACCATGCTAGACGCCACGCTGCCCAACGGTACAGAAGAAGAGAACGTCGATGTTGCCGCCTACCTTCAACGCACAGAAGAATCTCGAAGGCTTGCCCGATTACGGATCAAAGATCAGCAGCGGTCCCAGACGCTACAACATAGGAAGACGCAACGTGGAATACAAGCCAGGAGACCAAGTCTGGGTTTTGGACGCCCATTCACCGCCGTGGATTGAGTGAAACCATTTCGGCCTGTACCAAGTTCTTCGTCGGCTAAGTGAACTGGACTATGAAGTCATCCCTGACACAATGACTTCATCCCACTGACGCCGCGTACGACCAGAAGTTGTCCATGTAGTCTGTCTGAAGCCGTATTATGCGCGCTAAAGGAAGCTGTATTTCCAAACTATTTTCGCAAGATCCGTTTTATCTCTTACTAGTCGCATTTTTTGTTTTAATGGATCGGGTCGATGCTTCTTTGAGAGGGGAGAAATGACGCGAATATTTGCAGTGTTTGTTCATTCTTCAAATCTGGTGCCACACCACTTTTACCACTTTATCGCTTTGCGACGCAAGACGCGATTAGATTTATCTCGATTGATCGCAACCAGGCAGAGCTGATTCTACGTTGTTCCAGAATGTTGTAGTAAATTTGCACGCTTTATCTCGAAAGTTCGCTATCAGCTTTAAATAGAGCCCGGCCGACAGCGGTGGGCATTCTGTTCGACGACCGCCGAGCACGCTTGTCGCTTCGCCGCCGCCGAGTGATTCAGTCCATTTTGGGCGCAAATCAGCCCAATAAACAGCTTTCTTTTAGAAGATCTTTTGTCCGTCTTCATCGCTGCTTCAACTGCCGTCACCACTACGTGACGATATATATATATATCAGAGGTGATTTCTTGGCAACTGATTGATCAATGCAAGAAAATGTCAGCAGAAACTGATAACATAACAGGATTTAATTCATGACATTTTTGCAGAAGCAGCCTTTTTCGAGTGTACTACACCATTTGAAACAACAGCTGTGTACTTCGAATGCTGTAGTACACTTGAAAAAGGCTGGTCCTCTAGTTGAGATGTCATGTCGTTATTTTCTTATATACAGTCAACGATTGAATTTTCGGACGCCCAAATTTTCGGACATGCCTGATATTTCGGACGCCTTCGCGGCACCGCCACGAGCCACATAGAATCAATGTATAAGGACATCTGAAGTTTCGGACGCTCGAACCCCCCACCGTCCAATTTTCCGGACTTTTTGACGCGACGGAAGGTCATATGGCTTCTTGCGCAGCACCCTTGCGAAGGAAATCGACTTGCAGCCGAAGCATATCACCGCTCTGAACCACTAGCCGAATCTAGCCGTCACACAGCGATTTGGTCTGGCCACGCTGGCTATGTTCAACTCCGCACTTCCGCTTCCGGCGGAGTTTCCGGAGGCGCCGCGGCGCCATTTCGTTCGTTTGCGCAGGCCACATTTTGGCTAGCATGGTGTGTGGTGCGTGGTTGTGCTGTTGTGTCCCTCCTTGGTTGTGTCAAGTGCGCTCTGAGATGCTAGGCCTAGCTGCTTCGACGCTCGTCAGCGAACTGCACTGTTTGCAACTTGAGGATTTCGCTCGCCTGCGATGGCCCCCACTCCGTCTTCGTCGTCCTCGCCGATGGCATCGAAGCGCGGAAAACAGTACCATCGATTAACAATGGGGAAGAAAGCCGCCATTATTAAACAAGTCGTGAGCGGCAGATCGCAGGCTGACGTGGGCAAGGATTTCGGTATTTCAAAGCAAACAGTATCGGATTTCCTCAAGAACAACGGCAAGATCTTGGAAGCGGCTGAAAAACTGTCTGGTGCCCAAAAAAAGAATTCAAGCCAGGGTGTCCATCCAAAGCTCGAGGAAGCTCTCGTCGTGTGGCTTAATTCGATGATATCAAAGAGGTTGCCGGTCTCGGGCTGCATCTTGAAAGAAAAACCGGAAACTCTCGCGGTTCAAATGGACATTGAGGATTTTAAATTTAGTGATGGATGGTTGAGGAACTGTAAACATCGGAATGACCTCAAGTTCAAGAAGATGTGCGGTGAGAGCGGCGCCGTCGACAGTGCAGTTATTGAGCAGTACCGCAACGGAAAACTTCAGTTTTTGTTGCAGCAGTTCTCTGCTGACAACGTTTTCAACTGCGAGGAAACTGGTTTGTTTTTTAAGTTGTTGCTAGAAAGAACACTGGCTTTTGCTGGTGACCCATGCCACAGTGGCAAGCATAGTAAAGAACGGCTGACCGTTCTCGTCGGCAGCAACACGTCTGGCAGCGAGAAGCTTCCCTTGTTAGTAATCGGGAAGTCAAAGAACCCGAGGTGTTTTAAAGAGGCAAAGCTGCCAGTGTTGTACGAAGCCAACAGAAAGGCATGGGTGACTCAGCAGTTGTTCGAAAGTTACGTCCGCAGGTTGGACAGGAAGTTTGAACTTCAGAACAGATGTGTCGTGCTCTTCATTGACAACTGCGCCGCTCATGGACACATTAAAAACTTGAAGGCTGTCCAGCTGGAATTCATGCCACCCAACACGACTGCAGTCCTCCAACCGATGGACCAAGGCGTCATCCGCAATTTAAAGCTTTTGTACCGTTCACGTGTACTACACCGCAGGGTGCTGTGTGCGGAAAACGGCAAAGATTACAACGTTGACCTTCGGTCTGCTGTTGGAATGCTTGCTGACGCATGGAAGGCAGTGAGGCAAGACGCTATTCGCAATTGTTTTCGCCACGTGGGCTTTGTACTTGCCACAGAGGCAGCAGACATTTCTGAAATCAACAAAGCGATTGACGTGTGCCCGCCCATGGACGACGTGAGTCCGCCCTTGGACGACGTGATCAACGACCTCCGCTCTGCTGGGGTTTCCATACCCACAGAAATAACTTTTGAGCAGTTTGTTGACGCTGACAACGGGCTCGACTTCTGCGCAGAACTGACTGACGAAGAAATAGTCCGTCAGGTTGTGGGGAACTCGGATGACTCCGATGTTGAAAATGAGGAGGAGCCAATGCCTGCACCGCCTACGAGCGCCGAGTTGACACGAGCACTGTTGACGCTGTCATCGATGTACAGTGCTGACACGACCCTTGCTCAGATTGAGGAAAATATGGTCGCATGCAAGCGGAACGCCACCCAAACGACAATAAACAAGTTCTTCAAGCCACTGCAGCAATAACACCGGCTGCCCTGACGGTACACATGTACATAATAAACCGGCAGTCGGCTGCATTTTTGAACGTCTCTTTTTATAGCCGCTTCACTGATGCTTTGGCAGGGTTTCGGAAACCCGGTACTTCACCCTTTATCCTCTAGATCCGAGGAAAAAAGAAAAAAGGTGTGTTTTTTTTGCATGCATTCATTTTTTTGGACTGCCTGAATTTTCGGACGTTTTTACGTTCCCTAGATGGTCCGAAAAATCGGTCGTTGACTGTACGAGGTGTTTCAGGGAAGACTAAGCAATTCTCAAAAAAATAGGTTTTTGAGATAAAAATATGGCTTTTTCAACACAGTATTACCAGTGTTGGCGGGAACCAGAAAACTGGTGAATTGTCTTGAGTAGTTAGCTGGTTAACAAATTTTTAATAGAGCGATTCCACAAGAGATCAAACTGCCTAAATATTTCAATTTTTAAATATTCTTGATTATGTTATGCATTGGGCACACATTATTCAGCAGACCAAGAGTGAAATTACTTTCATGAAAATGCAAATATTTCAGGAGAAAAAAACTAAATGACGTCATGGCAGAAGCAGCGTTTTTACATAGAGCTCAATTTCGCGAATTTGCTTGATGTAGGAATAAAAATATGAAAGCCATGATGGATATATTTTGCATGCTAAAAGTACAGGCAAGGAAGAGCATGTCAGGTTTATTTCCACCATTGAGAAGAAGTTGTCGCTTACTAGACAAAATATTGAAAAGACAAGTCTCAAATGAGGCAATTTTCAAGATTTTTTTTTCTCTGCAAATATAAAGCAGATCTCCTTCAAATCTGCACAATGGATAAGCATCAAGTGCTAAAAAAGTGTACTGACTTTCATTTTTATATAATACAGGGAGGTGCAAGAAGTATTGCCCTAAATCTGGCATTTATTAATAAAATAGTGCTTTCAAGAACGTCACCAATTTTTTCTTAACTGCTGAAATCAGTCTCTCGAAGGAGGCGAAAAAGAATACTAAGGAACATGCTGCATTATTTTGTTTCTAACAATGACATCCAACCTAAAACTTGTAGCTTTCTGAGCATCGATAGGAGCGTCTAACTCCAAGTTGTTACCTGCACTCAACGATTGCGGCGCTACCGAATCTTGCTTACATCACAGATCGGTGTTTGTCCACAAAAAGTAATTAGGTATGCTCTCTCTTGATGGAAAATGTTTCAGTCTTGAGATCTGATGGAAATTTAGAGCAGCGGGGGGCTTGTTTTCTGCTTCCCCGCCCTCAATTAGGAACTCCTGCGGATGCTCAAAAAGCTACGTTAGAGCTTGGATATCATTGTTAGAAACAAAATAATGCAATACGCTATTTCGTATTCTTTTTCACCTCCTTCTAGAGACTTGTTTCAGGAGTTTTCAGAAAAATTGAAGATGGGTTTTTTCCCTTTGAATTGTAAAAACATTACATAGTCAGAAATGACAGATTTAGGGCAATACTTCTTGCACTTCCCTGTGCTATATAAAAATGAAAGTCGGTACACTTTTTTAGCACCTCGATGCTTATCCAATCTGCAAATTTGAAGATGTGCTTTATATCTGCGAAGAAAAAATTCTTAAAGAAAGCCTCGCTTGAGACTTGTAGTTTTCAAAACTTTTTCTAGTAAGCGACAACTTCCTCAAAATGGCGGAAATAAGCCCAACACATTCCTTCTCACCTGTATATTTAGTACGAAAAATACACCATGGCTTTCTTATCTGGATGTTTACGTCATTGCAACTTTGCGAAATTGAGCTCTGTTTGAAAATGCTGCCATCGCTACGATGTCGTTTATTTTATTTTATACTTTTTCTCCTGAAATAGTAGCATTTTCACAAAACGAAATTCACTGTTGGGCTACTGAACAATGTGTGCGTAATATACAAAATAGCCAAAACAATTAAATATTTGAAATATTTACAGTTTGGTCTCTCGTGGAATGATCCAATTACAAACTTTTTAACTATTAAAGTTAGGCATCTAGTTGCAATTAAGAAATTTGCAGCCGATCATTAGTAATAGGCAAATAAGTTTTTAGAATTTTGAAAATGCGATTGCTCTTTGAGCTATGGCTCGACAAAATTTGGCTTTTTCGACTAGTATAACGTACTAGAGCAGTTGCTTTGCCTGCATGCTTTCAAAAGCACATTTATTTTCGCACGATGCAATCAAATTTTGATGAGCCACAGTGGCGAGGGTAATCGCATTTTGTAAATTCTAAACACTGGTATGCCTAATACTGACGACAGGCTACAACTTCTAATTGCAACCAGTAACTTAACTGTGATAGTTAAAAATTTATTATCAGAAATTAGTTAACCAGCTTATTAAATACAATTCACTGGCTTTCCGGTGTCCACCAACACGTAATACTATGCTGCAAAAGCCATATTTTTAACCCAAAAACACATTTTTGAAAATTACTTCGTTCTCTCTGAAATACCTGGTGTATATACTATTACTGCTCACTCTCCTGTACAACGGAGAAGTGAAATACTTTATTCTTTAACATGAAGGTTCCATGAGCCATATAAGTGGAAGAAACTCTGTGCATGCACACACCTATACACTGTGAAGCACTGTTGCTTAAACAGCAAGAAATCAAGGCTGATTCACTTTTAGCTTCCTGACACGCCAGTCAATCCAGAACAGTCGAGGCAGCCAAATAAACTCATGACAAAATGAAAGATGTGAAGCACCCTGTGCTTAACATCTTTGCTTGAAGTGCAGCAACTCAGAACTGCCTACATGTGATTTGCTCCATGTAACGAGATGTGGACTTTTACCTTTGACAAGCATAAAAGCTACATGCTTTTTTTCAACACTTGAGAGCACTACAATATGCACATTGAGACTCATATTTTTAAGGATGTGATTACTGACCTCTCTAAACAGCTAAAAAATCTCTCACAGTGAAACAGTACTTACACTGTCTTAAGACTGACATTCAAGGCTGTAAACACTAACGAATAAAAGTCCTGCTAAATATATGCTAAAAGTCCACAACGATGTAGATATCAAAATTTGAGGTGATTTCAATGAACATACATTATCACAAGGATACCAAAGTGGCCTGGTTGGTCCGCTATTTGGTGCGCAATCCTGTCACTTGTCCGCAATATCAGCCAGCCCCCTTGTGGTTACTTGTCTGCATTACCAGCAGGAAAAGGTAGAGTCCTAGCCATGAGATGTGTGCATCAACAGCACCAATAGGCAGCTTACTCCATGGCGGAATGCAGCGGCAAGAGAACTGCGTAAGAAACAAATTCGAGGTATACAGTTATAGTGAATCCTTTAATAATCAAACCTTGGAGAGGCAACAATCAGCTAAATGTGCATTAAAACGCAGCACTCAGAGCGAATTTTATAAAGTTGCTGAGTAATGAGCACTAAAACGCAGCACTCAGAGCAGGTTTGATAAGGTTGCTGAGTAACAGCACAAGCAGCAGACACAATTGAAATGCAATGCTTCCTTGAACAAGAAAAAGCCATAACATGCTGTTGTGCTCAATTCTACCCCCACATTTGAAGACTGATATACACAGGAAATGACATTAACATGTTATGCCTAATTGGTCTACTATAAAGAGATATTTAGTCATTCCAGTCATTTGAAGATAACTTGCACACCACCAAATATGAAAATTTCATCTCTCTTGACTGCTATATACCAAACTTCAGGCAGCTTTTGCTCTCAAAAGTGGTAGCTCAAACACACTGCAATATAACTTGTGCACGTTTCTTTTTGAGTAGCTAGGAGAAAGTAACTCAACTTTACTTGCCGTTAAGTTTATTTACCTGTCTGTAGATAATGTATCACCATTTGGAGCTATAGCAGATGTGGGGGGTAAAATGTATGAACAAATAGTATATGGGTGAGCAACGTTGTTGGAGTGTCAGAGTGGCCCTTTCTAAAGCATATAAATCAAAACATTAAGGCACACACTGTGTCAGTTACAATGCTTGTAAGTAAAGGCACACAGACATACGAAGCGAGAAAAGCCTCAGCAACATGCCCCTAAGGGAACAGCGGGACTGACAGTTCTTTACTTGTCCCACAGCACATCACTCCAGTGCTGGGGCATGCCAATACAAAGGAAACAAGTAAACAAAAAAATGTGTTCCAAAGATAAAAATGAGTACCCAGGATGTTCTTTAGGCAATTACATGCTACTAATTGCAGCAATAAATGCTTCATGAAAGTGAATGAAATAATTTGCACACCTTATAGCAAAACTTGATGGCTCAGGAGGGGGGCAACGACAAATGCGTCGGTTCAAGTAAATCAAGGGGCATGGTTAAGGTCATAGTAATAATTGTTGACGTAAGCTCAGCTACTGTAGTGCAACCAGAAATTAAATGTCTGTATGAATAGAAACAAGAATGAACAAATATTCTAAAGATTCCAAATGCATTTCAACTGTACAGTGCAATCAGTTGTGACAAAGGGAGTGTGAAAGAACAATAACCTTAGCAACACTCATGACATATTGAACAAATGCCTTTCAATATACAGTACAGCTTAAATATAAGCTTCACAATGTTTCATGTAATGCAAGGACGATCTCTTATGGTACGAATCATTCATGCTAGCCACACCTGTGCTTCTAAGGCACAGTGTTCCACTTGAATGCTAATATTCAATAATGTACTGCCCATTCTGCTATGCCTGCCAGTTATCACACCACTGGTTCACTTCAATCTTGTTGTGCCTTGTAACAGGTATGTACTGGTGAAGTAAAGCTATGAAATTTAATTGCTGCTTTTGGACTACTGTAGAAAGGTCATGAAGCACATATATTTTTTTTATTTGGTCTATACTGTGGTCAAGATTTGCAAGCAAGAGAAGCATGAGCACAGAAACTGTAAAAAAATCATTACACACTATAACACAATGCGTTTGATTAGAGCAATGCTCTCATGACGCCCGCAATACCTTTTCCCTTCCTTTTTGATGCTCTTTCAAAAGATGAAAAACAAATGCAAGAGAGAGAGATATCCTGGACCAGAAGACTTTTGTCAGGCTACAAGCAAAGACCAGAAAAAAACAATTGTCTGTGATACCCACACATACCTATTCTTTTAGAGGTGACGTGCTTGATATCCGGTATCAATGGCCGATAGGCTGCACCAGCAGGTCGATGATGCCATTAACCCCAGGTTGAGGTAGCGTTGGCTCAATGACGGATGAAAGGAGGTGCAATAGCAGCGTGATGATACCGGTGGGGTAGCTGTACAGTCCTTTACTGCGGACACATTTGAAGGCGGGCTGAATTAGATTGTTTCATAAACATAATCAAAGAACCAACATTCCATTACAGCCTCTAGCGGTTCAGTCCAATGTGTTCAGGAGTGGAGGCTAATGAGTAATTACCTATGCGTCCATTAGTTTGCATAAAAATGGTTTACAAAGCCAGTCATATTTTCCTTAGAGCTATTACTCGCGGGTCACGTTATACTTTTATCGCTTTAGACTGAAAATGGGGAATGATACTCAGTATATAGAACGTAATTCAAATAAAACGACAACAAACCTCCCTGTGAGCCATTTCCTCAGCTACACTGCATGGGAGTGGTTCTGATATTATTAAACGTAGTTTCGTTGACCAAAGGCATTAAGAAACGTAGCACTTCATGCGACTGCGACGTAGGACGGGCAATGTTCCATATCGAGTACACACTCAGGCAGCAGAATCAAAAGACGCACGCCGCTACAAGCATTTTTCGTTCTAATGGTCTACTTTCTACGCGCTGCTCCTGTTCAGTAAGAATAACAAATCAAGCGGCACCTCACAGTTCTCAGCGTGCAACCAAATTCTATCACACGTCTTTTTCGCAACGGTGCTGACGCAAAGAGAGCAAGTGGCCGAATCTAAAAGCCGCATAGCTGGCACGCAAGCGTGTCAGAACACCTCTCTGCAAGTGATCGTGTCATGCTCGCATTTCGCACCTCACGGCGAACAAGACGTAAAGACCAAGCCTAAATGCATTCGCAGCCCTCATGCATGCCCACGACACACCACAGAAGTTATTTTACAGTGCTGTACTTACATTCGTCAGAAATCACGGTAAACCGTTTCTTCAATTGGGCGTCGCGCGCCGGCCGCTCCGGCGTGATACTGGGTGCGGTACGTAAGAGCAGTTTTTGAGAACTCCGTGCGCGTAAGAACGTCTTCCGCGCGCAGGGGCCATCCGTCAGCTTCCGAGTTCAGTCACACTATCACAACACCGACAAGGCTGCACATTCGACAAAAACAAGCTGAAGAAAGCCACAACAGTACTAAAAGAGGTAGTGTAGCACACGGCCGATAGTACGCATGGGGCGCTCAACCCCGCCACCGGCGAAGGAAAAGACGGCGCTAAAGTCGCGTAACGTTAAATGCTTTAAAAGAAAACTGGTTACGTTATTTTTGCCATATGCGTGGTGCAATAGACGACGCAAAATTTTGTTTTAATTACTAAGGCAGTTGATTGTTAGTGATTTAGGCAACAAAAAAAAGTGACTACTCGCAACCACTTTTGTCTGGCGGCGCTGCGAACGAAAGCTTTCGAAAGCCGGTGCGAGCTCACTAATGACGGATTTCGGACAGCTCACATTAACGCGGTATGCATCAAATGAACGGATGCTTGCAGTTAATTTGAGAACGCGGCATAATATTCAAGCGATTCTGAACAAAACGAGGTGCAAATTGCGATGAAATAAAATGTGCGAAAAAAAAAAGTTTCCCCATGCCAGATATGAATCGACGTTTCGGTGGAGGCCAAACGCTAAGCCGTGCGTTTGCTGTGCAATATCAGTGCACGTTAAAGATCCCCAGGTGGTCGAAATTTTTCCGGAGCCCTCTGCTCTGGCACCTCTTTCTTCCTTCACTCCCATCTTATCCCTTCCCTTACGGCGCGGTTCCGGCGTCCGCCGATATGTGAGACAGATACTGCGCCGGTTCCTTTCCCAAAAAACTAATTTCGCATTTTTTCCTTCCCTCAAAGGCCTTTCCTTTCCTCAAGACAAATGTTTTCGCATTCCTCACCCGCCGCGGTGGCTCAGTGGTTAGGCCGCTCGGCTACTGATCCGGAGTTCCCTGATTCGAAGCCGACCCCGGCGTCCGCGTTGCGATGCAGGCGAGAACAGGCGCCCGTGTGCTGTGCGATGCCGGCGCTCGTTAAAGATCCCCAGGTGGTCGAGATTATTCCGAGACCTCCCCTACGACGCCTCTTTCTTCTTTCACTCCCTCCTTACCCTTCCCTTAAGGCGCGGTTCGGGTGTCCACCTAGTCATGTGACAGCTAGGTACTGCGCCATTTCCTTTCCTCAAAAACCAATATTCATTTCAGCTATTGCGTCCTTCCCTCAGGTCAGTCGTATAGCACTTGCTGTTGAGCCTCGCCTGCGTCCCTTCAGAGTCTTCTGCGCCACCGCATTGACTGATTTGGCCTGCTTTCAAAATCCCACCGACATTGGTCCCGAGTTATATAATTCATAGAGTTTCTTACTATTGACATAATTAGGTCGCACGGCAAAAGCCACTGCAAAATTATAGAAAATAATACTAGTTTGTGCCCGTATGCTTCTGGTGCCACATCAAGCCTCGTCGGCGCAACTTCGACAGCAAATGTGAGTCCACGTCATTTTCCTTTGTTCGACTAAACTGAGCGTCGCCTTCCAACAGGGATCAAAAAGATTCATTGCATGGATGTTCCGTTTAATGTAGCTTGCTCATCTGCATTCTGCTTTTTGATGGAGTTTTTATTTTTCAAGTTTTCGAGGTTGCCTTTGTAGGCATCGTTCGTACTCGGTGAAAACCGCGGTGCGAAGGCATCACTTCGAAATCCATGAACATCGGGAAGTAGATCCGGATTACAGCAGAAATTGTATAATCTACTGAGTATATAGCAAGCCTATACTGCATAGCTACAAGCATTTAGAATGGAAACCTTGAAATTAATGTTGAGTGCTTCATTTCAATAGCTGGCGTCCGTAGACGCGTTTTCTTCCCGGCACACAATATGGCGTCTCATCAGAATGGGCATGCGAGATCCCAGTTCTACAATCCGTTCGCATCGACAGAAAAATGCAGTCAAGGGGCCTTAATTCAAGGCGTAATGTAGGGACCAGTCGAATGACAGTGCCAAGCACATAGTAGTTTTGTGGGGAACAAAAAAATCTTTTGTAACACGAATCGCAAGTGTGCGACGGCGGCGTCCACTTCCCCGACGGGTGGGAAGCGCATGGCGGCAACGGACAGACGCGAGGCCTAACGGAACCAAGAGAGTTCGACGCTGCGTAGAAGACTTGGAAGGTCAGCGTTCATAAAAAAAAAACAGTGACTTTCACTTTTCTTTTTTTCTTTGAGGAAGACTCCAGAGTTTGCTAGAAATAATGCATCAGTAAGCGGTATACCGAAATTCAACATGCAGTCGCCCCCGGCGTTCATACTGAAGCCGGGCCGGCCTTGGGTCCCGGTTTCTCATTAGTTGGTACCAAAGGCCGCTGTAAGAAGGGTTGCCACTGCCAGCAGAGCACAAAGGTCCCCTCTTCATTTATCCCCTCGATGATTAGGATGCTGTCAATTATTATGCACGAAGAAATTAAGCTACTCAGCCACCTGCAACGACGACGAACGCAACGTGCCAGGACGCCACAGACGAAGAGCTACGGTCGCCATACTGAAGCAAATATGTTCCCTATCGTCACATGTCATCATCGCGCGCCAGCGTTTTCAACGCAGGTGGCAAGAGCCAGGATGGACAATTTCCGAGTATGTTTCAGCTCTGCGGGAATTAGTGAACGCGTGCTGTTATGGCGCGTCTGGAGATGACTTGCGACCAGTTCATTATGGGAGTGGCGTCTGAGGGAGTCCGTGAAAGTCCGGGATAATGTGTGATGTTCTTGACGGGTGTCTGCATTGCGACGAAGTATAAACAAACAGGGGCGGACGCTCGGGTGTTTGACGCAGTAAAACATAATTCTTGAGAGGACACATGCAACGCCGTCCGCGTCAGCAGTGCGTCTGGCGACAAGGCAATAACGCATAGTCAACCGAACAGAACAACTGCAACAAAAATTGCAGGACGCTTAAGGGCGCTGTACGATCACCTTTTCTCCGCATGCGCACGCGTCGTTGCGACAGTACGCAAGGGCCGAGCAATGGAGCGCATGAACGCATCCGCCTGTGCGCACAATTTCGTTCAACTTCAACTTTTTCAGCACGAGCGGGTGGTCGCGCTGCTGTCCCGAGACGTAAAAGCGCACCGGCGCCAGGCCGCGCCCCCTCCGCAAGATGGCCGCCCGAGAAGCGGAGCGAAAAACCAGGCCTAGTAGGTAGTAGTACGGACAGCTGAGCAAGCTTTACCATGGATACGTGGTATCTCTGCCGAGAAACACATAATATTGGCTGCGTGTGACTATTACTAGTGTTGGCAGCGACTTCGAGCTTCACTGTGTGCAACAGCGGCAAGCGGCAGTCTCCCCCAAGTTGTTTCGTCGCTGTATACACTTGACCGAGCGCGTACGTCAAACGTAACAATGCCGATGTCGCGATGCGTTTATATGGAGCCGTTTATGATAGCTTCATGTGTTCTTTATTCGCGCGACGATCTTCGCGAGAAGCAGCTCCCCAGGGTGAATTTCCTGTGCATACAGCAAGCTTCACAGCGCAGTGACAAGCGTCAGTGTAGTGAAAGTGATTGCAGTCAGAGCGAGTGCTTTTTCGTGAGTCAGTGATATTGCCTACAAGTATAATTACGTTTGAAAAGCTTACTACGCACGCCTTGTTTTCCGAGTGCTGAAATTAACTTAGAGCTGTACAATAGATCCTGGTTCGGGTGCACGCGTGTGTACTGAGTTTGATAACTGCCGTGAGTGCGACGTGACGAAATGAACTTCGAGCTCTGCAGCGAGCCGCATTCGTTGCAGCGGTTGCAGTGATCGCCAGCGCAAGTCGTCGTACTGTGGCATATCCATCACCGATATCGATCGTAGTTCGTGTGTACTGTGTTAGAAAACCGCCGTGAGTGCGACGAGACCATTCTGAAATTTGTGTTTTGAGTATGCGAAACGACCTCGGCTGCACGGCCGTTGGGCTGTTTTCTGCCGGGACTACAGATGCGTCGTCAGCAATCTGCGGCATTGTGCTCCATAAACTGCAATGTGCGGCTATGAGTGGCCGGATTACGATGGTATGCCGGCGGCGCTGTGAAATTTGTGTGAAAACATCGGTGTGCTTAGCAGCTCTCACATATGGAGAGTCTTGTTTTTATTTCCCGCTGGCTGCGCGGGCCCATTTAGCGGGCCCATATCTGTAGTAAATATTTGCGTAACAAATTGAATGAATCCAGCTTCCCCTGCATGTGATCATGGTCTGAGCCAAAGCATTAGTGTTAAGCTTGGGTTGTAACATATCACCAGATCAGGAACACTTATGTACGAACAAAAACCATTGCCACAACTCATTCACCGGTGTTTCACAATGCAGAAGTCTCTAATATGGGCCCACTAATGCAGCTCTTTTTCATGAGCATTTCATTTTATCTGATGCCAAAAAAGTACATCAGATGCTTAAGCTTCTCAAAGCAAGTAGCTTATATACAATTGTGCCTTATTAATATGAAAACTTTGGTTCTGGATCAGATCTGTTTTGACATACAGAGTTTTCCATAACAGTGAACCGTGATTAAAAATGAAAAGCATTTTCAGTAAACTGCTGCGATTACAATTTATTTTTTACTTGGCAGCGTGCAGTGAAAATGCATTTTAGACAAATGCTTGCAATATTAAGTTCATTATCATGGTTGCCTTGGCTACTGGTAAAATGCAGCAATCTCGAAGTGCTCCGTGAGCCATGACAATCGGGATAGAAACTTTACTCTTTGAATAAGCACCTGATCCTATATTTATTGTTGCTTTCACTACACTGCTGTCGCTGAGGTGCTCAACAACTTGACTTTATTGGTGTCGAACAGCTGTTAACTAGCGCTTCCCTAAGTAAGCTGTACCAGCTTGTGTGAGACATTCTCGAAGCCTTTAAAAGCATATGTCATCAATGCACATGCATCTGCTGTGTTTATTTACCTGTGACTGCCTGCAGTTAACATTATTTGTTTGCTTGATGAAGGCAATGGTGGGCCTATGAGAATGCATTTGTTATAACTGTAGATTGCTTCCTAGAATTCCTTCGCCTTCTTTGCATTTTCTGCATTTCTAAATTTGTTTGCTTGAATGTAGATGCTTGTTTGCACCTTCCACAATGCTCAGCTATAGGTTTCTGTAGACACATATCTGTTCACCTTTGTCGTATGCTCGTGGCAGGGCCACATTTGTGCATATTGTCAAAACCACGTTAACAAGGTTTATTTTGATTTTCAAAATGTGCTATGTGCTATTGCACTGTGGTTGGCCCTGCGATGCTTACATTGAGCCGCTTCTGAAAGTCCTACAGTGCCGGTGCAGCCATCGACCTGTTTAGGTTTAGATCGCATTTAATTTCAACCCATTTCCTTACTGCTTGGATTGTATTTGCAGATTCTCTGCTTTGTACCTGTGCTGAATTCTCGTGGCCGCCATGCCTTAACTCGAGTAGTTTTTTTTCTTCTTGCCGTGTGCTCTGTTTAAAAAAAACATTACGGTTGCAAGTAAACATCTGTGAGATTATAACAAAAAAGTTATAGAGTCAGCGAGCTGTTTAATTATATATTTGTGCAGTGAACAAAGTGGACCAGGAAATGAGTCGCCGAGCCTTTCAGTGCCAATGATTTTGACACCAGAAAGAGAAGTGCTTTGTCAGTCAGAAAGTGCAAGCGGATAGAGTCGTCGTGCCTGGCAGTTCAATGTTTAATAAAAACTGCACGCTATGCAACAAGTGGTATGAGGGCAATTCCTGGGTGCAACAGCCATATGATTCAGTCTGTATTTGTTGCCGAACATTTCTAACAGTCCTTGCACTATGTTATAGCATCTGACTACCACAGTCCAGACATTCGCATTGCAGTCCATATTACACGACAAAAATATGCAGGTCCCAATTGGCTTTGTGCATTTAATCCCTGTCATTTGTCCAAACAGCAAGTTTCCATGTTAAGGCATGCATGCTTTGATAAAGTTTCATCCCCGGAAAAACTGCCCATAATTCAAGCCACCATATCACAGGGTGGATATTAACAAGGCATGGCTACGTAACAGCAAAATGTGTTAAATTTTTTAGTTCTGATATGGTCACAAGCACTAAATCATTGCACCATTTCTATGACTAGAATGGGTTCCTAATCGTGAAAAACACTATATACTCTCACACTGCTAAATTGTTGTGGCCCATTAAATTGTTCCCTCCAGGTCGGTACGCTTTTTGAAAAGAATTCCTGTGATAGCCAACTTTTCGTTCTTCATGACATACACTTGCTCCTTAGTCTCCTTGAGAAAGCATGTAATAAAATCCTTTATAAAATAATGTCTTGCATCGTACTGTTCTGAGTGGGATTTAAGTGATCCTAACCAGTTAACAGCAGTTGGCCCATGATAACTCTTGGTCATTCTGCCTTTCTTTTTTTGGAATCTCGGGCAACCTCAAAGGCATTGTACTTGGCCCTTCCCTTTTTCTTACATTCATTAATGACCTTCCTTTCACTTGATGGGAATAATGCGCTACACACGGAGAAAAACCGACAACTGAAATGACGGACACAGGACAAGCCCCCCCCCCCCCCCCTTCCCTGTGTGCAAATCACAAATGTTCACCTTATTTTGAACAGGCTACAATATTAGCTCCTGCAAGAGACAAGAAAAAAAAGAAGCCTTTGAGATACAGGAGGCCGGTGAAGACAAGTGCATGAGCACATCTTCGATGTTATCAAGTGAGGAGTTAGATCTAATCAAGAAACACAGGAGCGTGCGACACAGCCGGTGGAAATGAATTGATTGTTTTGAGCATGTGCATGAAATGTATTTATGTGCCCTCGTACTAGAATAGATTTTAGTTGTTAGTGTACACTTGTCCTGTATCCGTCATTTTTAGTTGTCGGTTCTTGTCTGTGTAGTGCATTATTCGCATTAAATGTGCAACCAACTAGCCCACATTGCTGCGTTGCTTCTTTTCACTGTTTAATTTAACTAGTCTTCATTGATAGCTATATGGTCTGCCATCCCAATATCAATATCAACATTCCAACCCTCCAGAACAACCATATGCGTACTCGGGAATGGCCTATTTGGCAATGTTAAAAGGACTGCATCAATAGTTTTTAATGTCACCATACCCGTCTCCATTGCGAGCTGATATGTGTCAGTATTTCCTTTGGGCTTGTATCCTACCCTGTTTCAAGCGAAGCAGCGGGGAGACTTCTATTATGTGATGTGGTTAAAATGCTATGTGCACGTGTTTATGCATGTGACTTTTATGTACGCGTGTCATTTGATCTTTAACCTCATCTGGAATGGCCATCCAGATATGTTATGGGGCCAGCATTTACAGTGTTTATAAAATTGTGCCTCTTTCTCCTCTACAATACAGCTAAATTTCACATATAGTTCTGTTGCCATGAATGGAGTCAGATCACAGCTGCTGTGAATTTTGCGTGTGAATGTGATTTCTTACATTGACGGCAGTGAAACGCACGGAAAGGCACAAACCTGTACTCAGTGTTAATTCATTCATAGAGTTGCTGTTTTCCTTACCCTAGTAACAAGAGTTTTCATATAAAGTCCTAAGGAGGATTATCATTTTGGTGTATTATTTTGAAAAAAGAGGCCACAAAACAGGACACTTGTTTCCCTAATACATGCAGCCCTTCTAGGACTGTTTAAATTCACATACACTCCCTGTATGAAGCCGAATAGTGGGCATAGCTTAGGCAAAGATCTTCAAGCAGTTAGGTTTACGACTAAGCCATTTTAACAAAAGGTATACCTAAAAATGGCAATGAAAGAAGCTTTACTTTGCAGAAGATGTTGCTAATAACAGCTAGCATGATCAAAAATTTTATTCATGACAAGTTGTGCAGAAAATGCTCACTTTTATCTGTTGTTTTGGGAATTAGAATCACTTTTACGATCCCTCATTTGTTTTCTGCTCAGAAAAGAGTCTTAAACATTACTGTAAAGCTATATGAGAGGATATACGCATGTATGCCCTACACACACATATATGCTTATTTTTTATTTCATTGTGTTTTGCAACAGCACAGCTTTCACATTGTAAATGTATTTCTACAGATTCTGCTTGAGATAACACTGTGCATGGTCAGTGTATCCTGCTTCCCTGAATATACATAGTTTTCATGTGACGTCACACTAGCCGCTTCCGCCGGATGTCCGCCATTAGCAGGTACTGTAGCTGGACTGGCTGGGCCAAAGCCTCCTTGGCTCGCTGCCATGCCCGTTCGTTCGCTGCGGCTGTTTCAGTTTACCGGAGCAACACTTGCAACACGATGGCAAACGCCGACCGGCAAGAGTTTTGCCACTCGTATTCGACGAGCTTGTGGGGCCTACGCGGGCTCGGTACGAGTCCAAGGTGGAAATGTGTGGCGGCGTGGACCCGTACAAGCTACGCGTCGGGACGGACTCGTCTCCCGATGTCGACTTGCTGCCTGGCGTGACGCACGTTGATATCATCAGTTATCTTGTGCTGTCAACGAGCTACGTCTCTCTTCAACAAATGAAGGCGTACAAGTCCCTTGAGGCGCATAATTACTTCACCAGTGGATGGGTGAATAGCGTGACTGCCATGCGGATGCCATCGAAGCTTGTCGTTTTGAGCGAGGTGAGCTTGCCTAACCTCTAGGCGCTTATGCACGTAGGCGCACGTTTGTGTGTTCACGTTCGCCTGATTCTAATTCATGTTCTACTGTTTGTGGCTAATGTGCCGAGTCTGCCGACCGCAGCACGCTCTAGACTGTTTGGTCGATTTGTTTCAAACAGCATATCGAAGTTCGTGTACACAGCGTATGCATGAGTGCAGAGTGCTTGCAAATTCAGAGAAATGGAGCAATCGGCATAAGTTTACTGCATCAAGACTAAGTGCTCGAATACGCTGCAGCCTTAACTTGTGGAAGGAATTCGTAGTTGGGTTTGTGGATGCTGCTGCAGCTGGCGGCTACAAGGCTTGTCCAGAGTCACGCATGCCAATCGCCTTAAATGTCCTAAAGCGTGCGTGAACATGCATGCTTCCACTGGTGATATATAAGACAACTAGATCGTGAGGCAGTGCTAACATATCTTTTTTTTTTCTCCCAAGAAAAGCGTATCGCGTGAACTTTTCTGGCCGATGCAATGTTTCTGCATAGCTCCTGTCGAAATCCGGCCGCCTGCGCCGGAATCGTACTAGTGATCCTGGTAGCGGCGACTTCTTGTGAAGGATGTGGATTTCTGTCAGCACCTAATTACTGATCATTTTTTCTCAGGTCAGCCATTCACAACGGCTAAGGGAGGCACCACTGAAGGTGTGAGTTCTGGCCGAGCCTGACGGAGTCATCGTGACTGCACACTGCACTTGCATGGCAGGTGCAGGAGAAGCCTGCTCTCACATTGGTGCCACGTTGTTTGGTGTTGAAACGGCAGTACGACTCAGAGACTCCCAAACATGCACAGACAAAAAGAATGTGTGGCTTCCTGCGCATAACTCGGGGGCTGGCAACAAGCCAATTAGGGATATTGAATTTTCGTCATAAAAAAAAGAAGCAGCGTATGGACAGTATTCAGCTGAAACCAGGTAGCGGGTACACACCTGAAGTCCTCCCACAAGTGCTACCGTCTGTGCCACCTCCAACAGAAGAAGAACTGACGGCATTTCATTGCAGACTTGTAGATGCTGGTGCCGCACCGGCATTCTTCATGTTGCACTCAAAGTACAATGCCATGTTTCAGCCACCATGTAAGAAAGAACCGCTTCTCTTTCGCGATTTGTTGTGCCCAGAAGCACAGTCGGAAGGCCTGCCTGAACTGATTTGCCTTGCCGAGAAAATTGTTAAAGAGCTTTTTATCAGCAATGATATGGTGAATAGAACTGAGGAATGCACGCGGGAGCAGTCAGTGTGTGAAAAATGGTATGCATATCGTGCAGGAAGGATCCCTGCTTCACTCATGAAAAGTGTGCTCGACAAGTGTGAACGAACCGTCCATAAGTCTGCTAAAGAAGATATGCTACCCCGAGCAACACACCTTCTCTACTTTAGCCACGGTGTGGGGATTACAGCACGAACCTGTTGCAATCACAAGCTATGCTGAAGAAATGAGGAAGAACCACATTGACTTCTCCCATCAAAAGACGGGTGTCTATTTAAGTACAAAACATGCATACATAGCAGGAAGTCCCGACAGTTCTGTTTCTTGCACATGCTGCAGAATGGGCATCGTGGAAGTAAAGTGTCCTTATTCACACTCTGACAGTACAATAGCAGAAGCTGTGAAAGACCGCAACTTCTGCTTAGAAGACAATGATGGCTGCCTGCGTTTGAAGCGACAGCACTCTTACTTTTTTCAAGTGCAGACTCAGATGGCAGTGTGTGACGTTCCATACTGTGATTTTGTTGTATGGACTCTATTGTCAGAGTACATTGAAAGAGTGGAGAGAGATAAGTTCTTTCAGAGTCTTGTACCAACAGCATTAGCTTTTTTTTACTCGAGTAATTCTGCCAGAACTTTTCTCGCAACACTTTTCAAAAAGGGTGATAAAGAAGCCAACAAGTGACGTCAACAAGTTTTGTTGCTGCCAAGGTCCGGAGGCAGGGAAGATGCTTGCATGTGATGGCCCGCAGTGCAAGTATGGGTGGTTCCATTACCTTTGCCTGGGCATAAAGCGGGCCCCAAAGGGAAAGAAATGGTTCTGCCAAGACTGTGCAGCAAGCCAGGCTAATGACTCGCAGTGAGCTGTTTGTCTTGTTCCTACAAGAGAAACAGCACATCAGTGCAGCCTTGTATGCCAGTTGGCAAGTTTACTGCTGACAGGCCTACCAGTGAAATGTCGCCCAAACCTCTATCATATGGAAAGCAGCACATCATGTTATGTTCCCAGCCGCAGCACTGTATCTCTGCTATTGTGTCTTTATTGTCAATAAACACTTCAACATAGCATATACTTTGAGTATGACCTTATGTAACACGGCCAAAAAATGGCTGAACGAACCAATCAAAATTTTAGCCATTCAAAATGGCTACACATCCACAGAGATGATTGATGGGACTACAAAGCAAGGTATGCAACAGTCAGAAAACAGACATTTGTCTCATTAGAACACTATGAAGATGGCCATTTTCAGCCCATAATAGACAAGAAATGCAAAGATACGAACATACTGTTGTGCTCATTATGGGCTGCAATGCACCAGACATGGAAACAGCTAAGTTTGCAAAGCAAAGCAATCCCAGTGGTGCTGGAAATGTGCATTTAGTGGTTGTAGAAAAGGGGAGAGTGGCTGAAACATTTGAGCAAGTTGGATGCTTTGTATGAAAGCACACTTATTTCTACAAAGGAGAAATCTTGGCTGGTGCACTAAGTGCATTTGTCATGCTGAGCCCTCAGAAAAACAATAACAATTGTCTTCAGCTTAAGGATTCATTTAGGAACACTTCACAAGAACTGATGTTTTTCACATGTGCATACAAGCACACACTAATGCTGCGTGACAGTCGTGAAATACAGCACTTCACTTGCATAAGGCTGGCGACTGGAGCACTTCGATGCCAAGATGAACACTTGTGACTCTCACAAAATACATAAATGCAAGAAACAACATTTATGCAGGGCTGGCGGTCCACAGTGTCAAGAACCTGCTTGCCGATTTGCAGGTACTATGCTGGGGCAGATGTTTGTGAGTGCACAGCACACCAACACAATTTTGTCTAGTGGAGAGTACCTGTCTCCAGGCCTGCATGCGACGTAGTCAATTGGCTGTACAGTCTTCAAGATAGTGTACTTATTCCGTACCAGACCGATCACCCGCTCTACATGAATTCAAACATTGGCGAGCTGTCTGGTCTTCTCCACTTCCAAAGCAGTCAGCTGCTTTTTGCCTTTAGTGAAGGCAGGAATGTGCAGTTTAGCACAGTACAGCCCTAAGGTGTCGGCAGTATCAAAACCTCTATCGGCGAGGACAACATCGCCTTGTGTCAAGTTATCCAGAATGCCGCATTTTTCAGTTATGTGCTTATCACTAGTCCTGCTGCCCCAGCCTTCTGAAATAAAGGATATGAGTCCTTGTGGGAAAATTCCTATTAGATATTTTGATGTATTGCTGCCCTTGTAATTGGACCACGTCTCAGTTCTTGCCTCAAGAGATGATGGCCTTTCAATTCTGATTTCAAACCAGTCTATTATGACTGCCACCTTTGACCCAAAAGATTTGAAGAACGCTTGTGGCATCGTCTTTTGAATCTCCTGCCGTGAAGGCCACCTAACTTGCGATTTCAAACGCCAGAAAGCTGCGTGCTGCCATTTGTCAAAAATTCTACTCACGGTTTAACCGGAAACACAGAAACGGTATGCAAGGTCTTGCACTGGAAAATTCCACTTGAGCTTCATGAGGAACACAATAAATTCCTCAAACTTCGGTAGGCCATTTTGAGCAGTGTGCTTTACGTGACATTCAACAAGCTCAAAAACAGCAAGCAACACAAAAAAACCTAGTCAGTCCCGTATAAAACAAAACCTTGGCATCATCGCCACGAAAAGATGACTGGGTCATCTCTAGATTGTTTTTTTTTCTGCTCTTGCTTCGCGCAGCTCTGCAGTAAGTCGCTTGTCATCCTCAACAGCACAGATGTCTTGCACAGTCAAATCAGTCTGTACTGCCACCTCTGTAATATATGAGAAGTAAAACCATTATTAGCTTCGCAGGTTACAGGAAACGTAATACCTGGCTTCACGGAGACTTGTATTTTGTGTATCAAACACACCTGCTCTCGACTCCGGGCCCACGCTGACGCTTCCGTTCGGCGAGTCATCTGAAGGCGCCGCCTCTAAGGTGAATTCGTCATTTGATGACTGATAAGCTGCTGCATCGGCGATAGCTTTCTGGTGCCGCGTCTTTGACCGTTAGAAACGGGCGGACATGCCAGCAGGGTGCCTTTGCCCGCTCCCGTAACCCAGGTGCTGCGTAGGCGCCCAGTCAGGGTTTGCATCATCCATTAGACTTGAACGTCTCCCTGGAAAAATCAAAGGCGTGACTGTGCGCCCGCCGTTACACAGACTCATTTCACTACGAACAGCATCGTCGCAACAAACAAGTAGGCGCGACGGCGAGGACGGCATCCACGTTCATTATCAGTTGCCGCTGCCATGGTAAACATCTCGGAGAGCGACCGTAGGTCAACCCATAAAGTTCACTTTTTCTTACCTGTGATGAAGTGCCGACCGCATACGCGGACGTTGTCCAGGTTTTTCAAGTCCTTCCGGTTGATCCGTGCGAGCCAAAGGCTTCGGCGCTTCTCGGAAAGGAGCTTCGTGCGCTCGCACTGCCGTGTAATCACCTTCGGTAAACAGTGCAGCCGAACGCCCGGTTCGGTGTTAGTTTTTTGCGCAGAAGACTTGCTTGTGCTTGCGCAGCCGAATATGGCACACATCGGCATGGTGACGCAGTGCGGAAACAGAAATACGGATGGATAGCGCGCGCGTTCACGCCTACCTAACGCCTTTTAAATCTTAACTCCCTTCCCGCTAGTCCGCTCAGTACCTCGAGATGGCAGCACGTATCCCAGAAGCCCTCACACGTGACGTCCGTGAAAACTATGTATATGAAGTATTCTTTCCCAACCTCAGCCAGGAGCTGTCCAGATGTAAGCCAGTTTAGCGACTCCCACATCACGTTATATTTACACTGAAGGTGAAAGGCATGTATGCCTTTTACTAAGTACTAAGTAACCGCTTTGTTTTCACTCACATGGGCACTTTCAGAATTTTTTTGGAGTTGTATAGATAACATGCCAGCTTGTTTCTGCATGTGTCACCATTGACTGGCTCTGATCACAACTCTCCAGGCTCTTTTGCACTGCTGCATTCTAGCTTGTGCAATTGTCATTGCAATATGAGTTAAGGAATGACTGCTAAAATAAAACTGGTCGCCCGCTGTCACCGCAAAAACAAAGCTGTTCATTTCAGCGCAGTGATAGATAACTTAGCCTCTTTAATTGTCACCACACTGTGCTATTTCAATATTGCCTTTTCTAACGGACCGAATAACATTACAGAGAGAAAGCAGCACTGTAGCACGGGCACTCTTCTGTGAAATGCACAACTGCTGCAGTTACAACTGATTTTACATAGTCCAAATTACTGGGAATGGCGTAATATTTTTGTGTGCTTGGGTTCTTCTTCGAAAGTAAAGTACTAAAATATGCAATTTTTAATACATGCACAATTTAGATACACACTACCTATATTGACGAATACAGAAGTGTTTTGCAATAACAGTTAAGTGGGGAGACAGCAAGGAGGCCTGTTTACTTGGCATTGTTACTGTCAACTAAACTGCCCATGGATTAATGGAAAAGCTAGAAAATAAAGGCAATTAAAATACATGTAAAAAGACTGCGGTTTGCTAGTTTGAATAACTGATGTTTTGACCTGTGCCTTGTCTCAGCTGTGTGAATTTCCCTGTTATAATTTCACACGATCGAATATGTACTGCTAACCTATAGCTTGTTCTAGTCCCGTATCCTTGGCTCCGAGAATTTGTGATACGAATCGCGTCGTCGTTCTGAAATCGTTATTGCATGTTAGGGTATATCGTAACTTTCAATGGGGGCACTCTTCAAATATTAGGAGGCAAAAGCCTTAGATCGTAGTTAGAACGGTTGCATACATGGGTCGTCTTCAGCGAAGTCTAGCCGACTAGCGGTCGAACGAGTTGTGTCACGATCGCGATGTGATCCCTTTTATAACTTTCTGAAGTAGAAATAGCACAAATGTTAATCGTTTCCCGCGACGCCGTTTGAGAATCTCGCCTGCGGTGTTGCAAAGTTTGTTGCGACTTCGTTCGTGGACGTCAGAATCTTCTTCTGTGGTTGAAGGAAGGACGAAAAGTGGGAAGACACGGGCTTGTCTACTGGAGGGCTAGCCTCCACGCCCACTGCCGGCGTATCGTAGAAGGGTGAGGGGAGGGGAAAGACTGAAAGGAGAGGGTAGGCGCGCCGCCGCAAAGATCATGTCAGGTGACATGTGCTGCCCCCTCAGGCCTAGAGGCGGCCAGAGAGGCCGGTGGCCTCCAGGAAGGAGAGGAGGTGCCGGAAGGCCTTGGCAGGATGGTGGCTGCCGGGGAACAGAAAGTGGTCTGTTGAGCTGTAGGGGAGGCCCAAGGAGCGGTAGCCCGCCTCTATGATTGTCCTTGCGGGCACGAAGGCAGGGCACCCACATCGGAAATGCTGGGCTGTCTCCTCTGGGTAATTGCAGAGGGTGCACCCAGGGGAGGCGAAGAGGCCAAGGTGGAAGAGGCGGAAGCCGGTGTTGGCGCAGCCTACCCTGAGCCTCAGGAGGTGACTGCGCTCTTGGCAGTCGAAGCCAACAGATGGGTTAGAGGGTGTGGAGGATGGCAATTAGCCACCCTGGAATCTGGGTGATCGAGGAGGAAGTGGCGATCCACTATGCTCCTTGCCAGGTCCAAGGGGCAGAAGTTCTTGAAGAGAGGAGTTCCAGGGGAGTGTGCCGCTTTGGCCAGGGAGTCTGCATCCTCGTTGCCCAGGACTCCGACATGGGCCGGGACCCAGGTCAGACGGATGCGGGTTCCCCTGGTGCAAACTGCGTCAAGCCGCCAACACAGCCTGCGGGCGATGGGTGGGCCTTTGAAGGGCCTCTGGAGCAGCTAGAGGGCAGCCCTGGAGTCAGTATTGATGGCTGCATCCTTGATCCAAGGGCGTTCGCTCAAGTCAGCAGCCAAGTGAATGGCGGCAAGTCCAGCGGTTGTAGATGAGAACACAAATGGGAGTCTGGCCTGTCTAGTCACGAGGAGTGATGGGGCAGTGCAGCCGCAGATGCGCAGTGTCCTGGGAGGACGGAGCCGTCCGTGAAGATAGGGACAGTGCCAGGGGGTTCGTCCTGGAGGACCGCAGCGACCTCCTTCCGTAGGCCCACAGCAGCAGTGTTCCGCCTCGCCTCGTCCGGGAAACAGGAAGGGAGAGGTGGACCTCGTAGAGGTGTCCAAGGTCCGGGCGAGGAGGGAGGGGGAAGGTCTCAGGCTGTCCCCCAACAAGGTCTTCGAAGTACTGGGTCACCTGACCCATTTTGGAGTTGGGCCTAGTGAGAAGATGGTCCAAGAGGGGGCGCCCATCGGGCGCGTTGTGAAGGCGCTCTATGTGGCGGAGGGAGGTGCGCCTGGAGAGGAGTTCCAAGGGCCATGAACCTGCTTCAGCCAGATTGGCAGCCTTAGGAAACGAGCGAGGGAGCCCCAGGCATAGTCGTATGGTCGCCCGCAGTTTGCGCTCGATGTCCAAGTGTTGGGCTACAGTGAGCCGGACAAGAAGTAGAGCGTAGGTGAACTGCCGGACGGTAAAGCTGCTGGACGGTAAAGCTGCCTTGGTAAAGCTGAAGTCCCAGCCTGGGGGTGATGCCGTTGCCCTTGGCTAACAGGGACCGTATGGCCCCCTGGATCCTGGACGACTGGGCCAGCAAATGGCGCACTGCCGGGCTCCATGTGAGTCGGACGTCGATTTGGAGACCAATGTATTTCACTTGGCGGCTCCAGGTGAGGTCACGGCACCAACGCAGAGGAAGGTGCGGCTATGGCGGGCACCAACCCTGGTTTTCAGGAGTATCGCCTGAGTTTTGGTGGGAGAGATGCTACGGGCTGCACGCTCCAGGAAGGCGTCGACAGCATGAATGACCCGCTGGACGTTCTTGATGGTGTGGGCCCTGTACCTGTGGGGCCCACGGCACCAGATGGCAATGTCATCCGGGTAGATTGCCACGTGTATGAGTAGCCGGAGGTCCTTAGGCAGGAAGTCGGGCAGGAGGGCCAAGACGGCGTTGAAGAGTAGGGGGCTAAGGACGCTCCCATGAGGTACACCACGCCAGATGTGCCGCAGAGAGCTGGTGACATTTCCCAGGCGCACACACCCCCGGTGATCAGCGAGGAACCCCCGGACATACTGGAGGAGGTTGTTGGAGATGCCCATGATGTTGAGGGCCTCCAGTATGGCCTCGTGCCGGATGTTGTCAAAGGCGCCTCGTATGTCGAGGAGAGCCTGGCACACTATGTGGTGGTTGAGCTTCGTATCCTCCAGGGTCGACACCAGGTCTGCAATGGAGTCAGCGGTGCAGCCATGGTGACGAAAGCCTGATTGATGTTCCGGGAAGTGGCCGGTGACGTTGCCCACCCATGACAGGCGTTCCATGATCTTTCAAGGAACGGAAGTGAGGGAGACAGGCCGGTAGGAGCTGATGGCCGATGGCGGCTTGCCTGTTTTCAGGAAGGGAACAACCAGGGCTGTTTTCCACGCATCGGGGAGGATCCCTGTCCGCCACACCTTGTTGAAGGAGGACAGCAGGCTAGCCAGGTGGTCCTGGCCGAGGTTACGCAGCATCTGGTACGTGATGCCATCTATACCCGGGGCTGTGTGTAGCCTGGAGTGGCTGAGTACTGCAGAAAGCTCCCGGTGGATGAAGGGCGCAGTACAGGTAGAGGTTCTGTCTGCTGCCCGAGGTTGTAGTCCTTGGTGTAGGCCAGGTAGAGCAGGAGCCGGAGCTTGGGCTGGTGTTCGGAAGTCCCCTCAGAAGAAAATAGCATCAGCCAGCCGATCCGCCAGATCCTGGCAAGAGATACCCTGGGAGACAGCAATGGCCAGGTGGGGCTTGAGTTGGGTCCGAGGAGCAAAGAGAGCGGAAGAGCCGCCAAGCCCTTGCTGGGCTGCGGGCAGTCACGAGGGAGGCACAGATGCCCTCCCAAGATTCGTTGCGACGCCTCTTGTGTTGGCGTCTGCAGGTGGCATCTAGACGGTTGTATGCAGTCCAGTCGGCTCTGTCAGTGCGGAGGGCCCTTCTCTCTGTCTGCCGTCGTTGGGCACTTAGGTGGAGTAGCTTGAGGTCAGGAACAGGTTGGAGAGGGGGGACCTCGCAGGTGATGGTGGCTGCTGCCGCGCACCTTGCCACTTGGGCCAAGACATCGCCCTGGAGTAGGAGGCTGCCGAGGAGGTCCCGGAAGCGGTCCCAGTGGACCACTTTGTAGATACGCCCATCCACCCTCCTACCAGGCTTGGGGCTGAGAGCGATGGGGTAGTGGTCCGAAACCCATGTATCAGGGGAAGGGCACGACATAGACGCACCGTTGAGACACGATGCTCAGGTCTATGCACGTGCGGACACCTCCCCTCCGGACAAATGTGGGAGCACCAGTGTTCAAAACATGGAGGGATGTGCCACGCATGGCGGCGATGAGGTCACGGCCGCGGCGATCCGCTCTGCGGGAGCCCCACCGCGGACGAGCAGCGTTGAACTCGCCGCAGAGCAGGCAGTTGCCACCTATAAGGCTGAACAGACGTTGCAAGGAGCAGGCATCCCATGGGGTTACAGGGCGCACATAAACACTTGCAACAGCAGTGTCAACCTCCCTGAGCCTGACTCTGATGCAGACACATTCCATCGGGGCCACTTAGCATCGTCAACATTAATTTCTGCCTGGGGGAGGGCAGAGCAGACGAAAAGTACTGCTCTGGATCTTCCAGGTGGGTGTTGATCGTCCAGGCAGGGGTCAGTCAAGCAGGTGGTCAGGAGGCAGGAGGTCCTGCTGTTGTATCCCACGTAACCAGGAATGCGAATTTCCCCCGGGCGGAGGTAGGCATCTTGAAGTGCCAGGACATCCGGGAGTGAGGGGTCAGCCTCGAGGCGGCTGATAAGTTCCGCTCTGCGTGGTCGCAGGGCACGGCAATTCTATTTGAGAACCCGTGGTCGGGGGGTCACCCGTGGAGATCTCGTTATGGTGGACTGGCTGTAGATGCTGTCCCTGCGCCACATTTAGTGGCGGCTGGGACGCCGCGGGGAGGAGCAGCGTAAAGGCTTGGAGGGTAGCGGCCAAGGTCCGCGTCAGATGCTCGAGTTGACCTCCTAGCTGGGCAGCGGGCATGTTGCCCTGAGGAAGGACAGGTCCAGGGCAGCTTTGGGGAGCTGCGGGCTGTTCTGCCGGTGGGGGGGGGGGCCTGGAGGGGGGACAGCAGGTGTTTACCGGGTTTTGAGAGCCTGGGCATAGGACCTCTCCCCTGTCTGGAGGTTGGCTCTGATGGCTCTCCGGGAGACAGGTTCTGATGCTGCGTTGATGGCTGCTGCCACCCGTCGCTCTTCCTGCCAGCGGGGGCATGCTGGATAGTCTGCGGGATTGGCCCCTCTGCAGTTATTGCAGCGGGGAGCAGGGGCGTCACAGGTAGCAGAGCCATGATGGCGTCCACAGCGGCGGCAGCGTTGGTTTAGGGTGCAGCTGGCCGTGACATGGTCGAGGCGGCCGCATCGACCGCACTGGATGGGACCAGGGAGGGCCGGGCGGACAGGCAGGCGAAGTTTGAATATTGCCACGTGGGGTGGCGGCTGTAGTGCCCCGAAGCGGATCTGGATGGTATTGGGCGGGCCTCGACGTACACCCAAAATTGGCACGGAGGCCTCGAGGGCTGCAGGGAAGTCAGAATCCCCAACGCCAACAGGGACGCCATGGACGAATCCCATGGAGGTGCCTTTGTCCGCGGCAGGTCGTGGGCGGACTGGTATACCGACGAGGCTGCGGGTGTGAAGGGCCTCTATTGCCTGAGTGGTAAGCACGTCCACAGCGACGATATTACGTGCGGGGCTTACCCTCACAGAGGAGACTCCAGGGATGGAGGAGAGTTCGGCCGCTATGCGTAACTTGCAGAGTTGTCGGAACGAGGAGCCCTTGTTTTGGGGGCGGAAGAGGATAGTCCCCACAAGGCCGTCCACTTTCTCGGGGAGAAGGGGAGGGCGGGGAGGACGACGACGGCACCCACGAGATTCTTGAGTAATCCATTCTCCTTCTTCTGTGGGGTGATTAGCAGAGGGGAATGTGTCTGCTGCTGGGTGGGTGCTGGAAGGCTCATCTGGGTTGGTGTCCCCTTGCCAATCCTCTGTCGGATAATCGAGGGCTGGAGGGTGCCATCCGATGTAGGAGGGGGGCGGAAGGTTCAGTGTCCTCCTGGGAGGGGTGGGAAGTGGTCCATTTCCACCACTGGGAGGCAGGGAACCTCGAGCTGGAGGGTGGAAGAGTTGGGAGGCCCCACAGCAAGTCCCTCAGGTTGGGGAGGGACCGGGGTGCAGCGAGTTCCTCAGCCAAAAGTTGGGGCTCTTGTTGAGGCTCAGCAGGTGGAGAGGAGGCAGTCCCCTGTGTCGATGTGTCCAGGGGAGCAGGAGGGGAGGTTAGTTTCTTCCCTTTAGCTTTCTTCTTGGTGCGAGGAGGGAGAGATGCAGCAGCAGCAGTCTCCTTGGATTTGAGGAACTCCTTGGTTTTGGCACGAAGGCGAGTGAGGGCCGGGGAGCAATCTGCCTCCATGGGTGCAGGAGAGGGGCTGCGGGGCCTGGGGACCTTCATGGTGGTAGGGGAATCGAGAAGGCGGCTTCCCTGCTAGGTCTGAGCAAGCAGGAACTGGGCGCTGTCCTCTAGATGACGCAGGAACATGGCTGGGTCAACGCCCAGGCTGGCACTGCAGCGGTGGATGGTAGTGTCCTCCAAGAGCGTCCGAAGCGAGCGGCGTGAGGCCGCCATTGTTGCAACAGCCGCGAGGCAGCCCGAAGGAGAGCGGGCAGCCGGCGCAGAGCCAGGGAGCGCCCGCACGCAAGGAGGTCAAGCACCACGGGAGGCGGGACTTCCCCGAGCAACGGCGAGCGGACCCGTTCGGAGAGGTTCACGGCAGCGGCCGTGCAGGTCGAGAAGCAGCGGCGACGGCGCAATGCGTCCGATGTCGAGAGAGCCACCAGAACCAACCATCGGCCACGCCGAGATTCATGGCTGTCACAGCCGATCGCGGTTCTACCTGCTACGAAAAATCTCCCAGCTAAACATGTCTCGGGTTAGCCACCATATCAATGTGTGTGTATTCGTACGGCAAGGTATCTTCGTGTTTTGCTACGGCACATGCCTGTGCTGCCGCACGGGCGGCACTGATGAGCGTGTCAATCAGAACGCCGGAGTCGTCCGCTCGGTCGCATGCAGCAAACTTGATCGTAAACACCTTATCCGCAACGCACCATCACGGGGCCGTGCGCATGGTCGCAAGGACGCGTGCGCATGCGGGAAAAAGTGATCGTGCAGTGCCCTTTAAGCTTCGCCTTTAAGAGTGGAACGCGACAGCGTGTTGCAGTACTGCGAGGGACTCGTCCACGGAACGCCATCGCCCGTTCGGCGCAACGCCTTGCCCGTTAGGCAAATCGCTCTGCTACATACGGTGAAACGGACGCGCGGAGCGGAAAACCGCGTAGAAGCGCTGCCAGGCGCCTTGCCGAAACGCGCGGGACTCAAGTTGCAGTCGTAGTTCATCGGCATATATATTTATTTATTTATTCATAATGTCAGCAGCTGCCAAGACAGGAGTTGGTGAAATGATCAAAAACTAGATGCAATACAATAGCAGATCACCGCCTTTGGAGATATACAATAAAAAAAACATTATTGAACGGATTAAGACAAAATGACATGTGATATGGGTCAAAAACATACCAGTCAAACCAGTCACAAATACTTCGTGATGGAATTTTCAAAAGCTTTTAAACCCGAACATTGAACTAGTACTTCTGGTAATTTGTTCCATTCGTCAATAGTGCGAACCAGAAAAGAATATTTGAAAGAATCTGTTCTAAAATCCAGAGGTGTGATATGTTTGGAATGTTTTGTTTCGTTCTCGACAAACCCGACGCCACACACACACACACACACACACACACACACACACACACACACACACACACACACACACACACACACACACACACACACACACACACACACACACACACACACACACACACACACACACACACACACACACACACACACACACACACACACACACACACACACACACACACACACACACACACACACACACACACACACACACACACACACACACACACACACACACACACACACACACACACACACACACACACACACACACACACACACACACACACACACACACACACACACACACACACACACACACACACACACACACACACACACACACACACACACACACACACACACACACACACACACACACACACACACACACACACACACACACACACACACACACACACACACACACACACACACACACACACACACACACACACACACACACACACACACACACACACACACACACACACACACACACACACACACACACACACACACACACACACACACACACACACACACACACACACACACACACACACACACACACACACACACACACACACACACACACACACACACACACACACACACACACACACACACACACACACACACACACACACACACACACACACACACACACACACACACACACACACACACACACACACACACACACACACACACACACACACACACACACACACACACACACACACACACACACACACACACACACACACACACACACACACACACACACACACACACACACACACACACACACACACACACACACACACACACACACACACACACACACACACACACACACACACACACACACACACACACACACACACACACACACACACACACACACACACACACACACACACACACACACACACACACACACACACACACACACACACACACACTGTGATCCTCGGTTGGTGGAGGTACGGCGGGGTGGGGATGGGGGAAAATGGGATAGCTCAGCCCGGTAATTGCCTCCATGGAAGAGGTTATTACAACTGGGCTTCGCGGGGGTAGGGGGATGAGAGGATAGATGAAAGGAGGCGGGTCTGGGGTGGAGAAGGGGCACTGGAGGGGGAAGGCAGGCCGGGATGCGGCACAGCATATGGGACGTCCATAACAACACATGGCCAGCGCGGCGCTCGCGCGCGCCAGCGAAGAGCATCCTCGGCGCAGACGGCGGCGAAGTGGTCGGCTGGCTCCGAGGTCCAGACGGAACCGGGATGGGAGGTCAGCCGTGTTTCCTGCCGTCCACAGTTGTTACGGGCGGTCGTGTCCCACCTCGGGAGCCGAGCAGCTAGAACCGCAGACAAAAGCACACCCAGCATAGCTTCCGCGCCGAACGAATGGGCAGCGAGCTGCAAGCTTCTTGGTGAATGCTGTTTGGATGTGCGGTACGTTGTTCCCCGCTCAACGCGTGATTCCTGCGTGTCCGCACGGCCCCACTGTGCTCGAACGAGACGAGCGGAAGGCGGTGCCTTCGCGCGAATTGTGATTCTTGTTGGGAGTGGAAAGGGGGACACAGCGCGTGCATTTATCTCTCTTCTCAGAGGATGGTCGCTGCGCTGGGGGGGGGTGGGGGGTTTAGTAGGAGAGAAACAAGGGGAAGTGCTCGCCGCGCGCGCGCCGAGTCGCGGTGGCGAGGGTGTTGGTCACTTGGTGAGCGAAGGAGCCAGGTTATCTGTTGAGCCAGTGGCGTACATTGCGAGGAGGAGGATTTTTCGCTCACGGCCAATGCCGCCTGCGCCGACACTGCTACACGAGCTCCTTAACGATGTCGCGTCAAAATCAGTACGCGTTGTTTAGATGGTTTTCATTCTTGATTAAGTTGAGTGGATTGTCTTATCTTTCTAGTTGTGCTCTTCGTAATTGGCTTATATAGGTGTCATGAGGCTTAATGGTATGAATGTGGGTGTCTTCGCCTAATAAGCGTTCTTTCGTCTACCACTCGACCAGTGAGCTTTATCTCCCTCCCTTCGAGCGTTTAGGCCTCCACCACAATTTCTATTTTTTCTTCGATAAAAGTTATTCACTCTCTCCGTGTACAAAGAGGAGACAAAGAAGTGAGCCGGAGCATGAGGTGAGTGTCACGGATCTCTCCGGAGAACACTCGGACCGAAAGAATGGACTAGGCGACGGGTGTACCGACACACACGCAAAACTAACACAAAGCACAAGGACTATAAATACACACGATCCGGGCACACTGCTACTAGCGTCTACTACTAGTGTTCTACTATTAGCGGTCGGCGTTCGTGCTCACGGTTGGTTCCGTGGGGCTGCGGCGTTGTATGGATCCAGTAGGCGGCGTCGAGGCGGCGTTCGCCGTGCTTGAGCTGGCGGCGTTCGAGGCGCTTGGGCTGGCGTCGCTGGCTGCGTCGTACAAACTCCACGTGCAAGCGCCCGTGGGGGTGATACCGGTGTTTTTGGCGTTGGGGGAACCACCCAGATGAGAGGCAACAGCGCTGGAGACACCCCTGGCCGTAGCAGGTGGTAGCGTCCTCTGTCGACTCCCCGGAACGGCCTCAGGCACGGCAGGAAGTCCACGATGCGATGTCGTAGAACGCGAGCTCACCGGAGCAGTAGCCGGCGTGGCTTTCTTCCAGCCGATGTTTCCCTGACGATGCGATGTCGTAGAAGGCGAGCTCACCGGAGCAGTAGCCGGCGTGGCTTTCTTCCAGCCGATGTTTCCCTGACCCGCCGGAGCCTCCGCTTCTCTGCTGTTCCCCCCCCCCCCCAGTGCCTCGCTCTCACTCGCCCTTTTATAGCCTCGGTGTTAGTCCACGTAAGCCTTGTCGTCTTTTCTTCTCCACCAATTATCTCTCTCCATCTCACCGAATGCTTCTCCACCAATCATCTCCCTCCACCTCACCGAATGCTTCTTCTTCCTCTTCTTTATTCTTCGGTTGATTCGCGTCGTCTTCTTCACACCTTTTTCCTTTAAAATTTAATTTAGGCTCCTTAATATATGGGACAAGGGCCGCCTCTCTCAAGAGTTTTTCCATGAAAAACTGCTCATGTCACCCTCATCTTCAAGCCATCCAGCCAGCTGACTATCTTCTGTGGCGATTCTGGACTCAGCACACAACACACCGCAGAGGTCCAGCACACGCCAAACGCACACCACGAACACAGCACACCAAATTGCGTGTTCAGAACACTAACACACCACTGCCGCTGTCTGTACAGAGTCCTTAATAAACATGTTCGTGTCCACAACACACTCCCTTGTATAATCACATAACACCAACAACAGCAGCAACAACAACAAGATAAATCCCAGATATACATTAACACAACAACAACAACCAGATACATGCCAGAGATACCTAGAGCTGTTCAGTGGGCTCTACTCATGAAGTCCGCTCCAACGTTATCTCTTCCTTTAATATATTCCACCTGAAATGAGTATTCTTGCAAGGCCAAACTCCATCTCATAACTTTACTATTGTTCGTTTTGGCCTTGGTTAAGTATTCAAGCGGCTGATGATCTGTCTGAATCCTGAAATGTCTCCCATACAGATAAATGTGGAATTTCTTTACCGCCCACACCACCGCCAAACATTCCTTTTCAACGGTTGGAGTAGTTGCGTTGACTAGCCAATAATCTCTTGCTTGCAAAAAATACCGGATGTAGCACGCGATTCTCTTCTTGCAACAGTAGGGCTCCTAAAGCTCGGTCTGATGCATCAGTGCGAAGCACAAGCTCTTTATCCATATTCGGAGCAAGCAGAACGGGCGGTTTTGCCATACACCCTTTTAACATCACGAATGCATTTTCATGTTCAGCAGTCCAAGTCAGCTTATTGCTTGCCCCCTTCTTAGTGAGTTCCACAAGCGGGTCGGCTATGTGGGCATAATCGGGAATAAAGTCCCTGTAGTATCCCGTTAACCCCAGGAACGATTGTACCTCCTTCTTGTTCGTCGGTGTCTGGGCCTGCTGTATTTTGTCCAAGATGTCGTCTTTCGTCGCGATGCGGCCCATCCCCAGCTTGTGACCGAGAAAAGAAATGGCTTCAAAGCCCACCTCAGATTTCGCCGGTTTTATGGTCAACCTGGCTAGCTGAATTCTATCAAATAGTTTTCCAATGTAATTACATGCTCTTCCCACATATCTGTTGCCACCAGGATGTCATCAATATAGTGTTCTACATTTTGGAGCCATCCAAAACCTTCCTCATCAGCTTCGTAAATATTGCAGATGCTGTCTTCAAACCAAAAGGCATGAATTTAAATTGGAATAAACCCGCCGAGCACGAAAAGGCAGTCTTATCTTTAGAAGAATATTCAATTGGTATTTGCCAATACCCTTAAGATAAGTCAAATTTAGAAAAAAACCTTTTGTGAGCCACATTAGCGAACACCACGTCCGCTCTTGGTATGGGTTCTGCATCGGGTACAATGATGTCATTTATCCGCCGAAAATCTACACACAGTCGGTTAGTACCATCGGGTTTTTTGACAACCACAAGAGGCGCATTGTATGCTGACCACGGCCTCTCAATCACACCAAGTTCCAACATATCCAGCACCTCCTTTTCTATTGATTCTTGAACTGCTAAAAATAGTGGGTATTGCTTCACGCTGATTGGTCTATCTGTAGAGAGATCAAGTCTGCAACATATGACATCCGTTTTTCCCGGCACATCTGAAAACACATCCTCTTTGCTTTGGAGTAGGGCCTTTATCTGTGAACTTCGGTCTTCATTCAAATTGGGGTTAACTAACACCTTATCCCAACCTACAGTTTTCTTCCCACTGCATGTGGGCATCTCGACAATATCATCTGTCTCCTCGGCTACTACCGAGCATGCTACCTTGTGGGCGCACTGAACGGGAACTCTTTCTTCGTACTTTTTCAACATGTTTGCATGGAACACCTTCTTGGTGTTATTTATCAGTAACTCATAATCCATGTCATTTTTCTTCTGCGTCACAAGGTAAGGGCCCTTCCACTGCATCAGTAACTTATTATGACCCGTGTGTAGCAAGATGAGAACCTTGTCGCCCGGATTCAAATTCTTATTAATGGCTTTCTCGTCATAGTAGCCCTTATAGCGTTCGCGCGCACTTTCCAGGCCTTGATGGGCAAGCTTGCATGTTTCTTCCAACATGTCCCGCAACTCAAGAACGTATGTGTAAGTTGTCTTGAGATCTGATGCAATCTCCTTATTAGCCCACAGCTCCTTGAGCATTGTAAGTGGATTTCTAACGGTTCTCCCATACAACATCTCAAAGGGCGAGAAACCAAGACTCGTTTGTGGTACTTCGCGGTAAGCGAACAAAAGAGCTGGGAGATATCTATCCCAATCAGTAGGTCTCTCATGGCACATTTTCTTGATGATATGTTTGAGAGTGCCGTTGAACCGCTCTACAAGCCCATTACACATGGGATGGTAAGGCGTCGTCTGTAACTGTCTTACTGACAAAAGGCGGTTAACCTCTTTCATTAGCTCCGATGTGAAGTTCGAGCCCCGGTCACTCAAAATTTCCCTCGGGAACCCATAACGCGAAAACATTTCCAGAAGACCTTCCGCCACATGGATACTGTCAATAGTTCTCAGTGGAATAGCGTCAGCATAACGAGTGGCCACGCCAACTAGAGTAAGCACATATCTATTGCCTTTGGCGGATTCTGGAGAGATTGGCCCCACAATGTCAATTGCAACTCGCTTAGACGGTAGGTCGATGGCTGGCATCTTGCCCAGAGGTACGGGACCAACTCTTCCCTTCGGAACTGTGCGCTGGCACACATCACATGAGCGAACAAAGCGCTTAACGTCACTCTGAACACCCGGCCAAAAGAACTCCTCGGTGATCCTAGACACCGTTTTTTGAACACCTTGGTGTCCGGCCATAATGGCGTCATGTCCTAAGCGCAGCACGGCCTCTCGCATATCTCTCGGTAACACCAGCTGTTGGACCCGCCTTCCTGAACTAAATATGCACTCCCTGTGCAGAAGACCATTTACCAATTGATATTTGAATTACGTACGACTCTTATTTCTTTTCACTTTTTCCCCCACTCTTTCGAAGCAGACTTTCAAGCTCGGGTCTTCCTTTTGACTAACTGCAATTTCGCCCGGTGCTACGCTGAGACACATCGTAACAGGAGTAGAGAGCGGACGCTGCGTTGCTCGGGCTGTCGCTTGAGCTCTTGTCTTCACTGCCGACGAGAAGCTGACTGCACCCGTCTGAGCTGTCGCGGGCCTTTCCTCCTTTGGATTTTCTTCAACGTCGAGCATCCTACACTCGGGATCGGGGTCTTCGACACTTCTTGCACCCGTAATATTTCCCAGGATGAGATCGTAGATGGGTTGGTCTACGCATTTTGCCACTACCTGCCCAGTATAATATAGCGTGGACACTAGGATCCTGGCTTCAGGAAGGTACCTCACTGTGCTATCTACAAGAGTGATGGCCGACGCTTCCCCTGTAAGATCCTCGTCCTTCACCAGGCTTCTACGAACCAAGACTGTGTTAGCTCCGCTGTCTCTAAGCACCAATATAGGACGGTCTCCTATTTGCCCAACCACCACTGGCATTGCTGCTTTCGACTTGGGTGCTCCACTCACTGCCTCATTTTCCAGCGGCGTTTGCTCTCCTTTCAGCTGTGGAACTTCGGGTGGCGTGACAAGTTCTACCCTTGAGTCGACAACGCATGCAGCTCGGTCCTGCGTTCTGTATCGGCACTCATCCAGAGTATGACCCCTCTTCTTACAACCTTGACGCACAATCTGTGTTTTTTGGGCAGCACTACTAGTTCGACAGTCAGCTGCACGGTGTCCCACCTTGCCGCAGAGAAAACACCTTACTGGCGCCTTAGATGCACTGCCATATGCTCTTGGTTTGGCCGCATCTGTCTCTAAGGTCTTTTGGGTTTCCTCCTTTGCCTTACTCAAGTTTTTTAACCCTTGAGCCTCGAGGAATTGGTCAGCAGTGTCGGCGAACTCTTCCAACGAACACAACTTTCTTTCCTTCAGGAATAGCGCCAGCTTTGAGCTGCAACACGCTAAAAATGGCTCTGTGACCACCTTGTCACGCACACCTTCAAAAGTCTTTTCTGTGTTTGACATATCAAGCCACCTATCAAAATAGTTGGTCAGCCTGCAGGAAAACTGCTTAGCGGTTTACGAATCCTCGGGTTTCGCGGTGCGAAATCTCTCACGAAAACCCTCTGCCGTAAGCCTGAATCTTTGGAGGAGTGCCTTTTTGACTTTCTCGTAGTCCATGGAATCAGCAGCAGGCATCCTTCCAAACACATTCAGTGCCTCTCCGACTAAACACATGCTTAATACCGTGGCCCATTCACTGCGCTCCCAGCCTTGCCCCAAAGCTATCCGCGCGAATCGTTGCAGATATGCATCCAAATCATCTCTCGTCATCAAAAGGAGCCATTAGCTTCCTTGGGCAAACTCTGGCTGGTCTAGGAGATTCTGTACCCGCTAAGGAACGCTGATCATATTCCGTGATCTCCTCATATCCTCCCGCGACATGCGCCTGTTTTCACAAAATAAACTCCTTCTCCCGTTCTATCCTTTTCTCCTGTTCTTCTGCCTCGCGGGCTCTTCTAGCTTCTCGCTCTTCTGCCTCGCGAGCCCTTTTCGCCTCGCGTTCTTCTGCTTCACGAGCGTCTGTGCGTGCTTGCGTCCTTTCCTCTCTCTGTCTTTTTGCCTCTTCTTTCTCCTCGTCACAGAGACGCATCACCTATTCCTTGTTTAACCTTAGCTTGATCGCCAGATCTAACGTTTTTACCAAGTCCATACTTTCTGCCATCGAGAGATCGGAAAAATCCGAGACAAAGCAAAAAAGAAAAAGGAAATGTATCCTGGCACAGGCTCGCCACGTATCTTTGTCACGGATTTCTCCGGAGAACACTCGGACCGAAAGAATGGACTAGGCGACGGGTGTACCCACACAAACGCACATTTAATACACCCTACGTGGCACACACACTAGAACATAAAACTAACAATACTAACACAAAGCACAAAGACTACAAATACACACGACCCGGGCACACTGCTACTAGCGTCTACTAGTAGTGTTCTACTATTAGCGGACGGCGTTCGTGCTCACGGTTGGTTCGGTGGGGTTGCGGCGTTGTATGGATCCAGTAGGCGGCGTCGAGGCGGCGTTCGCCGTGCTTGAGCTGGCGTCGCTGGCGGCGTTCGACGCGCTTGGGCTGGCATCGCTGGCTGCGTCGTACAAGCTCCAGGCGCAAGCGCCCGTGGAGGTGATGCCGGTGTTGTTGGCGTTGGGGAACCACCCGGATGAGTGGCAACAGCGCTGGAGACACCCCTGGCCGTAGCGGGTGGTAGCGTCCTCTGTCGACTCCCCGGAACGGCCTCAAGCACGGCAGGAAGTCCACGATGCGATGTCGTAGAACGCGAGCTCACCGGAGCAGTAGCCGGCGTGGCTCCCTTCCAGCCGATGTTACCCTGACCCGCCGGAGCCTCCGCTTCTCTGCTGTTCCCCCTGTGCCTCGCTCTCACTCGCCATTTTATAGCCTCGGCGTTAGTCCACGTAAGCCTTGTCGTCGTCTTCTTCTCTTCTCCACTAATCATCTCTCTCCACCAATCATCTCCCTCCACCTCACCGAATGCTTCTTCTTCCTCTTCTTTATTCTTCGGTTAATTCGCGTCGTCTTCTTCACACCTTTTTCCTTTAAAATTTAATTTAGGCTCCTTAATATATGTGACAGTGAGCAAGCGAAAAGGTATTAGTAGAACACGGCAGCGTTTCGATGGAGGACAAACGCTAAGTCGCGCCTTTGCTGTGCAATGTCAGTGCACATTATAGATCCCCAGGTGGTCGAAATTATTCCGGAGCCCTCTACTATGGCACCTCTTTCTTCCTTTTTCTTTCACTCCCATCTTTAACCCTTCCCTTACGGCGCGGTTCAGGTGTCCGCCGATATTTGAGACAGATACTGCGCCATTTCCTTTCCCCAAAAACCAATTTTCAGTTTTTTTCCTTTCCTCAAAAGAAATGCTTTCGCATTCGTCTGCCGCCGCGGTGGCTCTGTGGTTGGGCCGCTCGGCTACTGATCCGGAGTAGCCGGGTTCGAACCGGAGCGCGTTTCGATGGAGGCGAAATGCAACAGGCGCCCGCGTGCTGTGCGATGTCAGCGCACGTTAAATATCCCCAGGTGGTCGAAATTATTAAAGGTAACGCTTTACTAGGCTATTTCGGCGGTTTCGTGTCATCACAACGTGTGCAGCCATTGTGGGGAACTAGACAGCGAGAACTTGTAATAAGCGGTTATAATCGAAGGAGTATGATGGGAGGATGCGATGGAAAAATTTGGAAAAATTCGGAGCACTAGGTAATTATAGCCAAAGTGACCAAAAGGTGGCGTGGTCGAGAACGAGTGGCGCGGAATTTAAATCACAGGAAGTACAATACCACGTCACGTACCACGTGCTGGAACAGGTGACCGGAATGGTGGGCGGAGCCAATGAGTGGCGCCAATTTGAATGTCGGGAAATTGAATTCTGATGTGTCGATGTGATGTGGAGTTCCTCGAATCCAATAAATTAACATGATAATGTGAGTCAATGTAGATGAATTAAGGCGCATTAATTGTGAATTAAGGCGAAGTAAGCATCATTGATGTGCTTCACTGTGATTGCAGTTTTACTTAAAATGAATGATTGAGTGGCTAGAATAGAATGGTATAATTGTGAATAATGGAGTTAACCGTGAATCAAATGATTTAAATGCGAATGAAGTGAACTAATTGTGAATAATGAGTAGGTGAGTGTGAATTAGGGTGAATCAAATGTGAATATATATGAATTATTGCGCAATCATTGTGAATTAAGGCGAATTAAGCATACTTGATGTGGTTCAATGTGATTGCAATGTTACTTAATCAAGCATTGAGTGACTGGATTAGAGTGCTATAATGGTGATTAAAAGCAATTAATCGTATATGAAATTAATTGGGTGTGAATCAAATGATTTAAATGCAAATGAAGAGAAATTATTGTGAATCAATGCGTGGATTATGGTTTGGTGACTGTGAAGTGAGGTGGATCAAATATGAATGCAGTGAAATAAATGTTAATTAAAATTGAAATAAGTGCCAGTGAGTTACATCTGATTGTGGATCGGGTAATATAATTGTGAACTGATGAAATGTGAATTAAGGGAACCAATTGTGAGTTAATTGTGAACTGAAGTTAGTTAAGTGTGAAATAAAGTGAATCAAATGCGGTTGAATTGAAATAAATGTGGATTAGGTTTGAATTAAGTGCCAATCAGTGACGTATGTTTCTGGATTGGGGTGATGAGGAACGCGAATCGAACGTACAGTGATGGGCATAGAAAGGGGTAAGAGAACTGCATGCATAAAGGAGGAAAGAGGCGAAAATACAGGCAAAAAGGGGCAATAGACGCAAAGAGGGGCAAATAGACGCAAAGAGGAGCAAATAGAGGCAAAGAGGAGCAAATAGAGACGACGAGTGCCGAGGAGGCGTCAATGCTTTCGCACTACTCCAAGGCGGTTGCCGCAGTGCCTTCTAACGTTTTTCCGGAGCCCTCCACTAGGGCACCTGTTTCTTCCTTTCTTTTCTCAGTCTCAGTTATTTAGTAATACTGGTTGTTGGTGTATTATGTCGTCACTCCGGAACTCAGCATACGATAATGCACTGCGCATACGCAAGGCTCCAGCAGACAATGCACCTGCGCTTCAGCCTACTGCGCATGCGTATGACGTAATTGGGCAGCGCCTCCATTATTCGAGAAGAGCGCTCCCCAGGCAATCTTGCCAGACGCCTCCTGTACGCCGATCCGGAAGGATGCCGCCTAAACGCTCTCCGGTGTCTCCAGCAACCAATCGCGCGCGCGCTAATGAACGTAAGCGAAAGTGTCGTGAAGCGAACAATTGTGTACTCTTTATGTGAAGCCAACAATTGTGTAGCCTTTAATCAACATCTTCACCACACATCAGCGGCACAAGCAGCAGCACCGCGTTAAAGGCTTTCGCCTCACCACACTTTAGGTCAAGAAAGTGCCCCCTTGAATTTTTGCAGACGGACACCACCGCCACATACCCCAATGCGCGAATGAGGTGTCCACTGGCTTAGAGGTGTCAGTTATGCCCGTCTCCTTCCCCCAGAATCAATGGAGTCTAAACTTGTTATGAGAAAAAATTAGTTGTGGTTTAACTACTGTTGAACCTGGTTAGAGAGCGGAAGCTGTGATGTATCGGGCAACTGGACGCGGCTTGGCGTCCGTAACGGTGAGTGCGTTCCAGACAACTGCGAGCACTGGAGCTCGCCGAAGCGCCTGCGTCTTCATTCACGTCCATGCCACTGCAGTCTCTGGCGAGGGCACCCTCAGTAGGCGCATTTTCAGCGCGCCGATTGACTTCGTGCTGTCACGTGGCTTACACTGCATGTACCCTATATGATGGCATCCGTGCACCCGTTGCCATATTTCGCTAAATTCTTTTTCAAGGTGAAGCTGAAGGTCACGTCACGTGTTCAGCATTCGTAGTTTTCCGCCGCTATACCAACATATCAACTGATTAATTATGGTAATTATCCTGTATATTTAGTGCCGCTTAACTAGGCTGTTTCCTGTCTCCACTTATGTATTACATGTGAACTTTGCATGTTTGCTGCTAATTATGCTGATTACCATACTATGATGTCATAATGGTTATAACCACTTTAACTAGTAAGGGGCTATTACTATTTTAGTAACCGCCGCGGTGACTGAGTGGATGTGGCGCTCGACTGCTGGCCCGAAAGATGCGAGCTCGATGCCGGCTGCGCCGGTGCACGGAATTTCGATGGAGGCGAGATTTAAGAGGCCCGTGTACTGTGCGATGTCAGTGTACGTTAAAGAACCCCCGGTGGTAAAAATTTCCGGAGCCCTTCACTGCGGTGTCCCTTACAGCCTGAGTCCCTTTGGAACGTTAAACCCCCACAAACTATAAACTATCTTAGTCTAGCGATGCAACGGAGGTAGGCCGCGGCGATGCGCGGAGCTCGGCGCAGCAACCACATTTTTCTATAGACGCAGATCTGGTTCCTGGGGGCGCCGTCCCTAACCACTGGCAACACGCAGCGAAACATTGGTTCGCTCTTGTCGCGCCGCAGATAGAAGTTGACGACGACGCTCTGCAGTGCTCAGCGCGAGTGTGTTCGGCTGCGGCCATAGTCTAGTCGCCTCGCGCAGGGGTCTTTGAAGTTGAGCTCGTGCCGCCGCGAATTCGTCTCAGAGTCGTGGATATATGTTGTTTTTTTTTTAAAGTGAAAGCTTTACTTGCCTAATAAAATGAAAATTGGTTTATGAGGAAAGTAAATGGCGCAGTAACTGTCTCACATATCTCGGTGGACACCTGACCCGCTCCGTAAGGGAAGAGATATAGCAGGAGTTAAAGAAGAAAGATGTACCGCAGGAGAGGTCTCCGGATAATTTCTACCACCTGGGGACCACCTGGAGATATTCACCCACGTCAGCAAGTACGTCCGCTCGTTGCCTGCCTGTTTAGCATCGCAAGCCCGGCCCTCACCACTCAGTCGGCCTGATGCAGCCTCTCCCTTGCCATTCTCCGCCTTTTGAACGCGTTGGGATTGACCTCTACGGACCGCTTCCTTACACTGATGCTGGCAACCGCTGGGTTGCTGAGTGCTGGAACTGCTGAGCGGCCGCGGGCGCGTCTTTCTGTCCGAGGTCGTGGGATCTCTGCTCAAGCAATGTAAGGTCGCTCACCATACCGCAACGGCCTACCATACGCAGGCTAGCGGTTTGACGGAATGGTTTAACCACACCTTGGGCGATATGCTGTGCACGTGCGTGCCTTCCGACCATTCCGACTGGGACAGGGTCCTCCCCTTCATCACCTACGCCTACAGCACCGCCACGCCGGCCACCACTGGCTTCTCAGTGTTTTTTCTCCTCTACGGGCGAGAGCCTTCCTCACAGCTAGATACTGCGCTTCCTTACCGGCCTGACGAGTCTGAGTGCACGAACATTTCAGAAGCTTCCTAGCATGCCGAAGAGTGCCGTCAGCTCGCTCGGTCGTTAACGTTGGGCGAGCAGGGGTGTCACCACCCACACTGCCGACAGTTTTTTACCCGTCTCTCGTCTGGCTACGCGTGCCTTCTACCACACGCGGTCTCACTTCAAAGCTTCTCCCCAAGTATCAGACTTTACCGCGTCGTAGAGCGCATTTCCTCGGCGAACTACATTGTAGACCCGTGACAGTTCAATGCCGATGTGACCGCGAGGCTGTTCATGTTTCCCGCTTGAAGTCGGTCGATGAACCGTGTGTTTTGTTGTCTTTGACTTGCCAGGATGGCTTCGCCTTCAGCCGGCGGTGATTGTAACGAGAAAGATGGACAGTAGCGGTAGCCGCACTGCGAGCGCACAGCGCGAGATCGTTGTGCTGATGGTCAGAGGTCGGACCGCCATTTTGATAGCTCTCCTTAGGCTGTTTTTCCTGTAAATCCCGTTAGACTGTTAACATTTTGCACATTCTGGCCATCAGAGAAACGTGCTAGAAGCTGCGTTGTGTGATTAAACATGAAATTCCGGCAGCTCTACTGACTGACTGATGTTGCTGAGAGGAAGAAGGAAAAGGGAAGTGCATGGACCTGCCTACTGGCTCAAGCCGAGCCACGCTCGCTGCCATGTGCAGAAAGTAGGAGGGGGTAAACGATAGGAGGGGCGAACACTACGGCTGTTTCTTCAGTGTGAAAGCACTTCTAACCACACACCCCGGGTTTCCGAGGTGTCTATCTGTGTATGAGTGTGAAACGTCTCGTAGCAAGTGTAACTGGCTCACTGTTTCAATACACACCTCAATCTCACTTCGAGTAGCCGGTGCCGTCCATGTAAAATTGAGGCTGTATGTGCCTTTTCTTATCTCAGAACCAATGGAAGGTTTAGAAGAGTTTTTTTGTTTATGAAGAAGGGAAAATGGCGCAAGAACTATCCCACATATCTCGGTGGACACCTTAACCGCACGTTAAGGAAAGGGAGGAAGGTGGGAGTGAAAGAAGAAAGACAGAAAGAGGTGCCTAGTGGTGGCTCCAGAATAATTTCAACAACCTGGGAATCTCCAATGTGCACCGACATCGCAGAGCACAAGGGTGCCTTACGTTTTTGTCCTCCATCAAAACGCGGCCGCTGTGGCCGGGTTCAAGTCCGGGAACTCCGGCCCACTAGCGGAGCCTTTGTTGATTTTGATGAAAGTAAAGGCGTGTAACCGGCTCCCTGTGTCAGTGGACAGAATCGAGCTTGAAGTACATGGCTGTGGTCTTCAACTGCAAAAACTATGCTTTCGCACATTTCGTGCTTAGTAACGCTGAACCGCGAGCCATTTTTTTCTGAGGTACACTTCGTGGAAGCTCGTGTGAATGAGTGAGTAGTCAAGTTCAGTCGAGAGTACTCGTGTGAGTACTCCTGTGAGTAGTCAAGTGCAGTCGTATCTTCTTGCTATTTTTGTTTTCGATGGAATTGTGGTATAAGAAAAAGGTGCCGCAATGCGAGGAGTTGCAAGCAAAATCACGGGCCGTTTACCTTGGGGTCAACCACGAATTATCATGCGCTAACACCATTAACCCTCGTATCGCATGGTTTTACTTGACTTTTGTTTGATTTTGCTTGATGAACTCGCTTACTTTGATTGATATATCATATGATGTAAGTTTGCGGGATATTGCATCATTTTAGACTTTTACTGCAGTGGAATTTGTCATTGTCTGCATTCACGGACCCGTGGGAGACTTGATTGCGTGCTCCAGGCGCAGAGGTGCAGCGGCTGAGCTACGCGCCACTGCCCTGCGATGGCAGGTGGCAGCTGGTGATAACCTCACAACGGCACGCGACAGAACTGACCCACGTGCTAGAAGCAGGCTTCGGACAGACAGACAACCGCTTTTCGGCGTGGTGAAACCGCTAGGGGACTAAAATGGCAAAACAGGAATCGTTCACTACAGGCTCGGGGAGTCGGCGATTAATGTTATTCAGCCCAAATGCTGAATTTTAGCCACCCGTTTGATTTTCGAGTGGCCTGAGTAAAGGATTACTTTAAGCGACAGCATCAGAGCCTCACTGCAGCGGAAGGCCGCCATCGCACTGGGGGAAGACACTAAAGAAATAAAAAACTTCACAGCTGGGGCAGTCGGATCCGAACCCGCGGCGGCGCTAACAAGTCAGTTCCGCTGGCCGCTGCATCATACCACTACGCCACCACATCTTTTTTAAGCATGATATTCATTACATTGAAAGTATATTCCATTTACATTAAATAATTTACGAAGCTTTGAGGAAACGCCATGAAACACACCGAAAAACATACAGAGCAACAGAGCGCTAGAGCGAGGAAAGCCTGAGCACATCACCAAGGGGGAGTGCCACTCCGATTTATAGTCGGTCGGTTCATACACTTCCCTCAGAAGAACAAACAGCTGGGAGAAATCTTAACACCCGGGCTGTACGGATTGTCAGGCTCTCTAACTGTGCTTGTAATGCCGTCGTCTTCTGCACGTACCCAGTCTCTCACGTTTTTTTTGAGGAGGAAGAGGGAATGTTTTTGTTACAAAACTATACTGTGCTCGTCTCCTTGAGTGGAGCCCTCAGTCTAGGGCTCCCATGTGCCGCTGCTGTATACTGCAGGCAGAGCAGCCGTCGCTGGTCTAGCAGGTTCGTGCCGGTCAGAGCGGTCTCAAGAAGAGCTCTCAGTCCGTGGCCCAGATAGCCACTGCTATTTTCTCGGCACACTCCATGAGCCGCCGCTGGTCGGTCGGCTCCGTGCTTGAGAGAGCATCTTTCCTAGAGGAAGCGGTGGGGAGGGTAATGGGTGGGACGCCATCGGGTGCTGTTGTGCAGGCCCAAACGGAATCATACAGTGTAGGTCGGTGTTGTTCGTAGCTCGGGCATTTGTCCAGGTAGAGGGTGGGGAAGAACAAGTATTTGTGATATAGGCATAGGGTAACGGAGTGGATTCCAAGAGAAGGCAAGCGCAGCAGGGGCGGCAGAAAGTTAGCTGGGCGGATGAGATTAACAAGTTTGCGGGCATAGGGTGGGCGCAGCTGGCAAAAGACAGGGTTAATGGGAGAGACATGGCACAGGCTTTTGCGCTGCAGTGCGCGTAGTCAGGTTGACGACGACACTTATATTGCGTTACCTGTAAAGTGCTGAGTTAGACTGCATTGCGAAATGAGTATGCGTCAGGAGTCACAACTATGACTATGAGTCATGACTAGGCCTTTGTACGTTTAGTTTCATCGTTGATGACTACATGCTAGCTACATATGTTGTGACACAGCACACCGGTCTACTTTAGCGTCCTAATTTCGTGCCATAGATGGCGGCAAACGGCGAATTTCTTACCGTGGACGGAGACACACCCGCCGCGGTGGCTCAGTGGTTAGGGCGCTCGGCTACTGATCCGGAGTTCCCGGGTTCGAACCCAACCGCGGCGGCTGTATTTCGATGGAGGCGAAACACAAAGGCGCCCGTGTGCTGTGCGATGTCAATGCACGTTTAAGACCCCCAGGTCGTCTAAATTATTCCGCAGCCCTCCACTACGGCATCTCTTTCTTCCTTCATTCCTACCTTCTTCCCTTCCCTTACGGTGCAGTTTAGGTGTCCGCCGAGACGTGAGACTGCTATTGCTCCATTTCATTTAATAAGAAGCCACTCACTAATGGTTGTGTGATATGCGAATGCAGGAGCGACCACGATGGAGGCGCTTGGAGCGTTTGACTGCAGAATGTTTACTGCCTAGAAAAATTTTAAACACGAATTTATGTCCGTGCGCAGAGGTGACCAAAGCACGCGATCCGCGACCGAACTGATCTTCCGCGCGGTCTAGCAGCTGCTGCGGTGATAAACAAGCGATCAATGCGTTTGCGCATCGGAGGGTGAGACAGAGATCACCGTTGCCAATCATCCCTTTCTTCTCGATGGCCTGAGCGTGACCTTTCTGCGGCTACAATTCTGCTCTAGTGGCTTTAGTGGCACTCCCAGCATCGTTACTGTTCCACTATCTCGTACCGTGTTTCTCTTGAACAAGGACGAACGGGTGTTAATTGGTGTTTATATGGCGTTGTTCGAAAGCGACGGGCCTTCGCACTATGCGTACGCCGCTGCGATTTATGGGCGCATGGAATGATGAATCAACATTTATCAAGCCCGAAAAAAATCGGTGGTGCACGCAGACACCAGACGGGGTGGTTCCCTAGTTACGGGACCCATATGTTTCCAGCAGCTCCTGATCCCGGTCAGTTAGTGCGAGCTTAATCGGTAGGGCGGGGCTGGATAACAAGGTCTCCCATCGCTCAAGGGGTTGGGGAATGGGGCGTTGGCGGGAAGGGTAGGAGGGGGTCTTGAGTTTTGTGCACTCTGCCAAGACGTGCGGCAGGGCGCCCCTTTCTCGTTTGCAAGAGGGACAAAGAATATCGTGTTCCGCAGGTTACATGCGGTTCATCAGCACGGGATGCCCAAGCGATCCCGCCTGCGCTCCACGCAGGATGGTCTGTTGTTGCCTGGTGAGTTTGGGTTACGGTTCTGGCAGTCTGCACCTTTCCTCGCGGTACATCCGGATAATGTCCGGAAAGCTGGTGACCGGGTGCGGTAGCTCTTCCGGTCCGTGCTCGGCACGGATTGACATTTCTCGGGCATGGTAGTTGGCGATGATGTTGCCTGCTACCTGCGAGTGAGCCGGGGCCCACGCTAGCTCTATGGCTCTTCCAGGAGGCTTGCACTTGGACGAAATGGCTCGGGCCGCGGAGGAGATTACCCCCTGCGGAAGCTTCCGTAGGCTGTATTTGAGTCGGTGACCACGGTGCCCACGTTCGGTAGTGCGAGTGCGAGGGCCACGGCCGTTTCTTCGGTAACTGTGGGGTCTGTTGTCTTCAGGGACGCGCTGACGATCAGCCTGCCTTTTGACGTAACCACCACCGCTGCACGGTCGCTGTGTTTTTGGGTCGAGGTGTCCGCGTAGAGGACCCTGGGGCTCTCTTTCATCTTCCGGGCTATGGCTTTGGCCCGCGCGGTGCGCCTCTCGTCGTCCTTGCCCGGCGTCACGTTCCTGGGAAGGGGTTTGGTCTTAATGAGCGATCGTGTTCCAGTCGTCCGGAAGCGCCGCCTTGATGGGTACTGGCTCAATCTGCCATCCTATCTTGCGTAGGACGGCTCGTCCGTGATCCGTGCGACTGAGCCGGATTCTCTGATTAGAGGGGTGGGCTTCGATGAGCTCCTCCACCGTGTTGTGGGCGCCCATGTCTAGCAGTCTTTGCGTGGACGAGTATACGGGCATGCCCAGTGCTTGCTTCGTTGCCTTACGAAGCATCGTGTTTAGGGTGTGCCTATTCGCCCTCGTCAGCTGGAGATACGGGGCGGAGTACGTAACGCGCGACACGACGAACGTGCGTACCGGGAGCATGACATCGTCCTCATTAAGGCCTCAGTTTTTGTCAGATACCCACCCGTAAAAGTGGGTACAAGCCACTCCCGGTCCGGCGCCCGGCTTCTTCAGGGGTGTGTGCTTGGAGGAGGCTCCGCAAACCCCGTTGCGCCCCTTCGGGGCCAACCCAGTTTCGAACAACAAATTAAAAACTTGGCTCACCTTCATTGTTGACGACCTTCAAAATCGCCTTATATTCTTGGTCCCTACAATCAGAAATAAACGGTCAATCAGGTCAATTTATTTGGTCAAGCGTTGATTTGTGAGCACTATCAGGTATATAATGTCCTTCATGCTGTAGAATAAACTTGCCAAAACCGCACTGTCGTATCGGTCACGGTTTTTTTGCAGATAATCTGCAGATATTTAAATAAAACACCTGGTATGGTGGCGGGAAGCGAACAGGCCCTAAGGGAAAAAACATACGGCTGGGTTATGCGCGGTGTGCTGCCTAGTGCTACAAGCCTAATTGCTCTTGAAAACAAGAAGGATCTTATCAATGGAGAAAGAGACCTCTTCTGCTGACCTTCCACCTTCTTCCACCGTTCATCGCGGTTTTTCAGGTCACGACGCGAGGCACCAACGTTCTCGTGAGGAGACACGTGCCTTGCGAGCTTTTATCTCGTGAACTATGCCGCTAGCAATGGTCACCGCAAATTCTAAAGCAACCCCAATAGTGCTTGAGCAGTGAAAGAGGTCCCTTCTATTTTAGTGCTAGAGAGCGGTGCAGTGTTGGTGTAGGCATGGAGAACTGTCTTCTCAATAGTTTTCTCTATGTTTTTCAGTGCAATAACACAGCGCGAAAATCGTTGTCGACTTTCTATGGCTCTGCTTATTAACGTGTATGATACGCTGACACGAGCAGGTGGCAAATCTACTTACGCTTGTGGCCACAGCCTTTACGGTGGGCCTTTGATGCGGTGCTAAATCGCTTAGGTCTCGAGTGCAATTTTCACAAATAGGCTTTTCGAGGTAGAATGCTTATTTTTTCGCAATCATCTATAGCGATATGGAAATGGCGGGGTCATAATACGTGTGAGAATTTCATCACTGGGGCATTCAAATAATATTTGCTAATTGGCTTTTTAGTTTTATTCCTTAGGCGATGGGTTACAATTAGATAATTGTAGCGGACAGTAAGGCCGCAGTTACATGGACTTTCAGAATGCCTTCCATTCGAATGTCATTTGACTCGACTGCCGAACTTACGCTGCTACACGGAACGGCATTCGGTTCAGATGATATTCGGGTCCATGGGGCTCCGCGGTGAGATTCGAGATTTTGAAATGCCTTCGAAACGCGAGCACAGCCCGCACCAACCAATAGCCGTCGGCCTCGCGTCGCCCCGCCCACACCTGCGCCGCACTACTGTTTTCGGCTTTGTGGCTGTTTTTTCTGCTGCTTGTTTAGGAAAAAAGCTCCTGCGCTCGGTCAGTGAGTACTTGAAAAAAATAGTTCCCCACTGAGCGCTTACTGCGTGATGGTGGAATTTTCCGCAGGGCGCCGGTGAAGCTGCGCACAGTCCTCGTTCGCGTGGCATAAAAGAGAATCTGCACTTTAGTTCTATGAAGTAATCTCTCCTCTTTTACACCGGTATTACCTGTGCTTGTTTACGAATGCGGCGAACTGTGGAGAGCGCCGATACGATCGCACTCCTGAGGGAAACACCTGACAGCCGGGTTGTTGACAGCCGGGTGTAGGGCCACTTGCTCTCGCTGATTGTCCCTGCCTTCGACGTGGCCAGTGCTTGATTTTAAACCACTTTATCCTGATGCATATTCGGTGTGCATTCTCTCAAGAGAAAGTGTACATCAGCATTATCTTACCGGTACTCACCTACGGGGCAGAAACGTGGAGGCTGACGAAAAGAGTTCAGCTTAAGTTAAGGACAGCGCAGCGAGCCATGGAGAGAAAATTGATAGGTAAAAAGTTAAGAGACCGGAAGCGGGCAGAGCGGGTGAGGGAACAAAAGCGGGTTAGTGATATCCTAGTCGAAATCGAGGCGAACAAATGGTCTTGGGCAGGGCATGTACTGCGAAGGCAAGATAACCGCTGGTCCTTAAGGGTAACGGAATGGATTCCAAGGGAAAGTAAGCGTAGCAGGGAACGGCAGAAGGTTAGGGGGCGGATGAGGTTTAGAAATTTGCAGGCATAGGGTGGGTGCGGCTGGCAAAGGACAGGGTTAATTAGAGAGACATGGGAGAGGCCTTTGCCCTGCAGTGGGTGTAGTAAGGCTGATGATGATGATGATGATATTCGGTGACCTTTTGCGCTAAATAAAACATTCAAATTTTTTATCCACAAGCTGGCGACAGCAACGTCTCCTGCTGGCCGTAAAGCACTGCTCGGCAGTCGGGGTCACACCGGCGCATCCCGTTCATTATATGAGCGTCCTGCGATGTCTACTTCGGGCCACTGTTATCAAAACTACGCTCGTTGAACGTTTTAACTCGTTGTGAATTCGCTCTTCATAACCGCCTAAATCATAGACCGAGCCCTGATGACATGCTAGGCCTAACCGTCACGGAAGAGGTGCCCTCGTTGTTTCAAATTTAAGAATTTCACAAGCGTTTATCGCTGGTGAGCGTCCGTATGTCAAGATGTCAAATGTAACCCCTCGTTTCTGTTACTTTCATTACGGATAATGCAGGAACGCGAATATATCCACACCGTCGCCTCAACAGCGCGAGTTTTCGCTGAGCCGCTGACCTGCCGAGGACATGAGGACTGACCGTCCGACGATTGGATTCCTCGGTGCCGCTGGCCTAAAAAACGTCACACTGCAATGATATGCTGCTCGTGATTGTGACGGCGTCGTTGTTGGAGTAGTGTGGCCGCGGTGACTGCCACCATCGTCGCTGTACGCTGAAAATGAGCAGAAGTTTTCGAATGCGGCTGAAAAGTGTCATTTAGCACCGCGGGAGTCCGTCGAATCAATGCCACTCCAAGTCTGGAATGTTATTCGACTCAGATGCCATTCGATACTACGACTAAGACCGGAAGCGGGCAGAGTGGATGAGGGAACAAAAGCGGGTTAGTGACATCCTAGTCGAAATCAAGGCGAAGAAATTGGCTTGGACAGGGTATGTACTGCGAAGGCAAGATAACCGCTGGTCCTTAAGGGTAACGGAGTGGATTCCAAGAGAAAGTAAGCGTAGCAGGGGTCGGCAGAAGGTTAGGGGGCGGATGAGATTAAGATGTTTGCAGGCATAGGGTGGGCACAGCTTGCAAATGACCGGGTTAATGGACATACATGGGAGAGGCTTCTGCCCTGCAGTGGGCGCTGCCAGGCTGACGCTGATATGTAATTGCCCTCGGCGCAGTGAGGCAAGGAATTTCGGCAGTTCAGATGCAGGCAAGGGGCTCGCCGGCCGCAAAGCGAGCGTAACTGCGACCACTCCCGTCAGCTCAAGCGGCGCGTCGCGTTAGTCCTTTATATAGCTAGAGGGAAAACGCGAATGGATTGTGGAGCCCGCGCTCCGAGCTAAGTCACTCCGTGAGCGTGGCTATGCGGCCTCCTTTAACGCTTCCTTTACAGCCTAGTTCAAATGTCCGCCGAGGTGCGAGACATATACTGCGCCATTTCCTGTCCCCAACAACCAATTTTCAATGTTTAGTATTTCTCCTCAGGTGTCACGCGCTTCTTCGATGCGTATGGACGGCGAAATTCCTAGCTTCGTAGCGCTAAGGGCGCCTGCTTTCTGTTAGATCTAATAACTCATGTTGTCTACTCCGATGGTCCGCAACTGTTCTCTAATTCCAACCATGCTCCTACGTTCTAAACGCTTTTCAGATTTTTGGCAAGTACTTAAGTAATCTACTTCCCTCGCATGCTTTTTCACGTCCAGCAGTGCTTTCGGTATGGTCGCGAAAGAATCACTATCTGAGAAAGCATGTTTTTGAAAGTAAGTTATGTTATCCCTCGAAAACACTGTATATTTGTCCTGCTTTCACTGACAGCATGGGATTACTTTGTATGCATGGCAGAAGAAACAACGAGCAGTTTCGAACACCAGAGGAGCAAACAATCATGCGGTAGGCTAGAGGAAAAACTTTCGTCTTGATAGTTCATACACTGCTCAATCGCTAGTCACTGGAAACATAGCCGGTCCCGATGTGTGCCTCTCAGCTAAATCATGGATTCAGCTGCTCATATATGATGTTTTCTTGAAGAAATCCTCGAGAACAGATTTGCCAGGATGAAATTTGTGGAGTCATAAGCATACTTTTAGTCAAATGCATCAATCCGCACTGAATGCGACGCAGGTTCTCGTTTCCTCAGTGTCATTTGTGACAAGTTGTCGGCTGGTCCCGTCGACCGCACACAGTGTCGTCATCAGCCACGCGATCACCTAACACACATCTTGGAATGGCTTGCCGGTGGTGGTGAAACTGTTTGACATCTTGGGAGAGGGACAGATGTTGTTGGTGTCCCTATTCCGGAGCTTCAGTGGTTGTCGCTCCTCCTCGTTCTCGAAGAGTTACTCCTGGTCGCCGAGGTTTTGTTACTCGGGTAAGTGTCCACCGGAAATGGACAGGACTGGTGGACACTTTCGGTCCACGGCACGCATGAAGGCAAGTAATGCTTACGCATTAACATAAGCGAGAAGATTAAACGCACCTTCTTTCCACACGCTTCGTAGTATATTCACGCAGTGCATAGCATAGCGCGATAGTGGATCAGCATATCACCTTTCACAAGACGCGCTACGGCCGTAAGCCTGGCACCGGTTTGAGGTGGAGAGAGCCGCCTCGCACCCACCAGTAGCTGATGGAGCAATTAGTTCGATTTCCGGATCTTCTTTGCAGGCCCACACAGTATGATATAGGAGCACCTTCTCACTCCAATACTGGCATTCCTCACTTGCTGAAAGATGCTAGGTTATGGCTTGTAGTCTAGACGGGTGATTAAAAGGTTTGGCTTTGTATTCGTCTGAGGTGAGCTTCCTGTTTTTTGCTGTGGCCCTTAGCCGGAGGTGGATACCTTCTACTTTCGAGTCTGTGGTGTTGCAGTAGGTCTGAATGCGTAATGAGCATGTTTCAGTATATTGGCCCGTCGGAACGAAAATGAAGATTTGTTTGGTTTATGGGGGTTTAATTTCCCAAGCGACTTAGGCTGTGAGGGACGCCGTAGTGAAGGGCTCCGGAAATTTCGACCACCTGGGGTTCCTTAAGGTGCACAAACATCGCACAGCACACGGGCCTCTAGAATTTCGCCACCATCGAAATGCGGCCGCCCCGGCCGGGTTCGAGCCCGGGTACTCCTGCTCGGTAGACGAGAGCCTTAACCACTGAGCCACCGCGGCGGGTAGGACTCAATATGCAGTAAGTATTTTAGAGCAAGAGCACTACTCGTCGCTGTACAACTTCCGATTTCGATGTGGATGAGACAATGGCCTTCAGTGCCTCACCAGGTCAAACCGAACTTTACTGTTTGTGGTATGGCCCAAGCTATGATAGTATGACCACGTGATCATATGACTATGACTATTGGGTACCTGACCTCGACCTTGACATTTGATTTGAGACATTGGGCATCACACCGACAATGACCTTCAATGCCTCAAATCAAAGCGAGTTTAACTACGTGGTCGTACGGCCCAAGCTACAGTAGCATGACCACGTGATTTTATGACATTGGGCATCTGACTTTGACTTCCGACCTTGACACTTGACCTTGCCATTTGATTTGAGCGAGTGGAGACCGTACTTAACAGAGCTATCTCTCGTATACCTAGGTTCAAGCCACGTTGAACCCCAGCCATTTCTTTTGCTCTATATGCAGTATCTCTGTGATATGTTTTTTGTGGGATCCCTTTTCAATGTTGTATATGCAATGCCGCATTTCCAGTAGTATTCGCTGAGGTTGGAACTGATATCAAATTGTATTATGTTTTAATTTTTTGTCTAAAATTTAGAAACTGCCACAACCTAACTAGATTTATGAACTTGACTGATATGGATTTACGATTTAAGGAAGGTTGTAATCAAACGAGTATTCACCAATGTGCAGTCTCACGGCTACAGAGGGAAGCTATAGACCAGAATCCAGTGCCGTTTTCCGGTGCGGCCATTTTGCCGACTGCCGCGCCGCGGTGCGGGCGTTTCTTGGGGCACTTTGGGGACGCGGCAGCTCCGCAGCCTCGCCTGTATGTAGCCGCGATTTACTGCCTTTCGGGCGCTAAAAATACATTGCCGAGCATACTTCTACAGCGCGGTTGTAATGCAAGAACTCTTTCCGTTATCAAGATGATAAAACTGACAAGCTCGCGCTCCTTCTTATATCGATAGCGTCCTGGAGCTCCGTTGCAGAGAAAACTCTTAGGTCGATATCGAGCACTAGGTGTATGGTTAGCATGCAGTTCCAATTCCGGTGCGCTCTTAATCTTTGCTGCCGGCCTTAAAATTCCCCCAGAAATAGGGCTTTGTTGTCGCCTGCGTGGTGGTGCGCTAGTTACATCAACAAATTATCGTTGTGAGCTAAACTGAGCCATAGGGCTAACAGAAAACAAATTTTGTTATGGTTCTTGCTATCTGCCGCATAAAAATGTATTTTCGCTTAATTTATCAAATCTGAATAAATATTCGCAGAGAAACCAGCATTGCCGAATTATGCGGCTCGAAGTCGCATTTAATTTTGATCGGAAGCTATTGGCGCGTGTGACAGCGTCTCGTAGCCGTTTCGCAAAGTGTCATAGAATGTAATAAAATCTTGCATATTTTCATGTGATTCAGACTGGTACCAAATCCAGAAAGATAATACGGACAGGCCTTTACCCCACCAATGACATACGTGGAGAAATAGGAACTTAAATTGGTAGCGTGCCTGCTTGCATTCACGTACACGAAATCTACTTAATGGGAACAATAGCAAGCTCAGCGCATGAATGCCGGAGACGTACTGGCGATTTAGAACACGCGCTTCGCCTGGACAGCCTTCAGTCTGCAGCTGGCCGATCCGATTACGGCTCACACGTCACTGCACCATTGTGTCAAATTATTTAATCTACATTCTGATGCATAAAATTATCATATATGGTTTATATTTTATTGGTATTTAACGTCCCTAAGCGACTCAGTCAATGAGGGGCGCCGCAGTGAAGGGCTCCAGAAATTTCGACCACCTGGCATTCATTAACATGCACTAACATCGCACAGTACCCGGGCCTTAAGAATTTCGCCTCCATCTAAATTATTATATATGGTAGCGTACGTGAAAAACGGCAACAAACGACACGCCAGGGCAGAGATCTGCTTCTAAGTACCGGTTTGCATTCTACCCTAGCTTGTCGACTACCCTCGGATGTCACCAAAAGGATCAACAATGTCAGATAACCGCACTACTGTCGGGTAAATGGAAAATGAGAGCAGTGATGCATAGCCCACACCCACACACGTTAGGTGATGTAGCGCATCAGTGACCGAAGCGAAGAACATGTAAAAACGCATTCAACATGCGGTGCCGCCGCGACCCAATGGACCACGCGCACCGACAGATGGCGACTGGTGCCGAGATTAGGAACGCACCCGCAGCCTGCGTGCGAGGGTAAAATAATCTGGTCTATACTTTAGCAGGATAGAAAGTTCGGCTAGTTGAATTATGCTCATTTTAAATGAAAAAATACAGCACAAACAGAGAGGAGGGACGAAGAAGAGGTGCACAACACAAGCGCTGTGTCGCAACTAAAATTCACATTATTTGATGAGGAGATACGGTTGCTGGACAATACCTGATTTGCCATGGGTCATAGAGAAGGGCACCCCGCGCTATCTTTTCAGTTTTTGAGTTTTTTGCCTGTGTTGATTTCCTAATGTGATTGCTGACTTCGCCGTTTTTTCGGTCGCTTTTATATGTGTTTCCTCCTGAATAAAATTTCAGTTGCGAGACAGCGCTTTTGTTGTGCACCTCTTCTTCTTCCGTCGTCTCTGTTCGCGCTGTATTTTTTCCTATACTTTAGCTTCAACCGTAATTTCGTAGTTTATGAACGCGTTCTTCCTGGCTGGGGGATCGAACGCGAGATTACCGTCTGTGCGGGTAAGTCACTCTGCCTGTTACTCGAAACAGGACGGCTAGTAGGTGGCACAGCGAGACCGAATTGATCTATAATTGGAAGGTGAGAGTGATACAGTAACGAGTAATTTGTCGCTTATGTGAACTCTTATTCTGCAGCGGGGCACTCCCATAAAAACTTTGTATTGATCAGTATTGCGCGGTACCTGTTTTCGAACAAACTTTATAGAACACAAATACGGAGGTATAGTCTTCCTGGCGTTGCTATGGAAGAAAAAACATTTTACGGGGCTGATACGGACATTCGCGCCTGTTTTCCATGCAAGACGATCTTTGAAACTCTACCTCACCGACTGTTTCTTCGTTTTTTGCGGTATGTTTTAGCATTGCTTCATTTTCTGGTTCATTCCACCCGCTATCACTCGATACTTCCGTTATCCGTATGCACACATGGTAGTGACAAAAGGGAAGTTCTAAAAACATACGCTCTTCGGATTTCATAACAAATGCGTATAGTGAATAGAGGACAAAACACCTCCAGCTTTATGCATTGCGCTATCTTCCTGTCTTTGTGCAGAGTGATTACACCCCCGACGCTCGCCCAATGACTTCCCCGGCCTCCGTCGCAATGGCAGGCCCATGTGTCGAGCCCAGCCCTTCCCCGCTTGGAGCACCTGATGCCCTCCCTCATGTGGTGTGAGTATTCACACTTTTCCAGACATTTGACTTGTGTACTTTCGCTTGCAAGGCTCCGCGCTTTATAATGCACTTCTAGCCGCACTCCGCGGGTTTCAGCGATGTGTTTGTGTGAAGTCTCTGAGCAGCAAGTGTAACTGGCTCACTCGGTCAGCGGACGCCTCAATGACCCTGTGAATAGGCGGTGGCGTCCGCCTATAAATTGAGGCAGTCATGCGTGTTTCCTCTTCTCAAAACTACCTCAAGGTTTAGGCTCCGCTGAATTTGAGGAAAGAAAGGTGCATAACTGGCTCTCTGGGTCAGTGGACACTTCAATCGCACTTGGACGTACGTGGCGGTGGGGTCCCTCTTCAAAACCGTGCTTTCACACGGTATTTTGTGCTTTGCTAAACCCCCAGCCATTTTTTTTAAATGACACCATAGACTCCTGACTTATCATGTGGCATATACCAGGCGTTCTCACTAATATAACGAGGTTTATATAAATAAACAAAGATAAATTAGGTGAGTGAAAAGTGAAACGAACGAATTACTGTTGGGACCTGTGGCGTCTAGTCTGCAGTACATTTTCGCTCTCCAAAGCTTGTTGTACTCCAAAACTTCGCCCTCCAAAACTTTGTAAATATTGGTTTCGGGAAAACTGTAACTTCAGAAGCTGTAGATAGTGCTTAGAAAACAGGACACAGAAATATTTTCGGCTTGATACCATTTACGTATATTTTTTTTTGTCGGCCTAAAAAGAAAGCTAGCCGACCGGTTAACAGTTGGCGCATATCTTGCGGGTAGCGCAAACCTAAAGCCGCGTCTAAGACAGCGCTCGGAGAGAACCAGCCAACCAGCTTGGTATTCGACATGCATTATACGCCAATGATGTCACTGTCGGGAGCATCACCAGCTCGTCGACGAGAAGGAAGAGAAACTGCAGAAAGCCGTGGACACTACGGAATATTTTGCACGGCAAAGCGGCATTACCAGCGGCCCGGACAAATCGGAGCACACACGTGTGCGCAAGAAAATCTTCAAAAAATCACTAATAAGTATCTACCTCGAAGGACAAGAACTCAGGGAAGTCTAAACGATCAGAATGCTAGAAGTGTGGATCCTGAGCAACGTGAAATGACGACAATCATCAACCTCAAACATATAATAATAATAATTGGTTTTGGGGAAAGGAAAATGGCGCAGTATCTGTCTCATATATCGTTGGACACCTGAACCGCGCCGCAAGGGAAGGGATAAAGGAGGGAGTGAAAGAAGAAAGGAAGAAAGCGGTGCCTTTCTGGAGGGCTCCGGAATAATTTCAACCACCTGGGGATCTTTAACATGCACTGACATCGCACAGCACATGGGCGCCTTGGCATTTTGTCTCCATAAAAAGGCAGCCGCCGCGATCGGGTTCGAACCCGGGAACTCCGGATCAGTAGCCGAGCGCCCTAACCACTGAGCGACCGCGGCGGATGCTCAAACATGAAGCAGACGAGATCTGTGGCATGATACGGCGCATCACGAACCGACGGGCCGGCCTCAAGGAACAGGATGCACTCTGCGTTGGAACAGCATTAGTGATCCTTGGCTGGACATAGTCGACCCTTTCACAGTATACCTCCACAACTGAGCACAGTGAAATCAAAGCTCAAATTCGGAAAACGTACAAGATCGCTCTAGGACTCCTGAGGTTTGCTTCACAGACGGCATCCAGGACATTAGAGCCTTTGGGATCAACGCCGAACACAAAGAGACGGCACTGCTGGGCCAGGAGCGGCGCCTCCAACTCACCCAGGGCGGCATTCGCACGCTGCAGCGCCTGGGCAGAGAACCACCCGAAGAGGACTCCCTGGAGACCACGGGGAAGTACCGAGTGCTAACCACTTCTGACCGATATGGATCCCCGACATCACCGACCGCCGAAGAGATCGAGCAAGACGCGTTCAGAACATCGTGCAGCGCCTTGTGCACATTCAGTACACCGAGGTCAGCGCGTACCCGAACCGAGCGGGGGCAGGAGCCGCGGTCATTACCGGCCCGGAGAATAGGCTACCATCTCGACGAGGGGGTCGCGATGACCCTTGAAGTTAAATATGCCAACTAGGCTGGAAATCTCACGATCATGAGCGTTCTAAACACGCCTGAAAGGCCTACATTGACGGGAGTTTTTGAGGGGCCACAGGCCAAAAGATGTTTAACACCTCCACCTCCCCCCTAGTGCATACTCCCGCCAAAGCAAAATGTAGAGAAACATGCAGGTGTGGACGTGTCCAAACCTCGCGCGAAACAGAAAAATTTGGCCAGACAAATATCCTGCAGACGAGTGCCAGGCCTGTGGACAGACATCTACTCTCCTCCAAATGGTCTGAAACTGTCATTCGCAACTTCAACTCAATAACAACAGAGAAATTTAAGAGCACACGTTGTTGGGCGAGTCATTCGTACATAAGCAAAAAGACACTGCGCCCCATGTCGTGCTCTTCTTGTCTGTGTATTGTTTTCTTCTGCACGTTTCCCGTGCTTAAAGGAACTATGCAATGAATAAAAAGCCGTTTTCAGTGCTCAGAACTGATACTAAGAAGCATTCAAACTAAGTATGTCTTCTTTGGCTAGCCAGCAATTCTTTATGAACCTTTACAAGCTGTGTTTTTTAAAAATTCGCGGGCCGATTGCTGTGTTCGTAGTGACCGACTTTGCAACCAAAATCGTGAAGACAGACGTCACTTGTTAAGTGACGCGGGCAAGCCATCACACGCTGCAATTCGCTGTAGCCACGGCAGACACGACGTCATGGGCACACTTTCCGCGGCTGTGAAAGCTGCCTGCTCGTGCCGCCGCGCGAGCCCCTCGGGCAAGCGTGAGCCAGGTCGCTGCCTTCGCGCATATCATTTCAATTTACCTCTGCTGCCTCCTTCTGTCGGGAGTTCCGGAGCAGCTCGCAGTGTCTTCTTCGTTTGCCCGAGATCAATACGCCTTGCTCCGGGTCCATTACTGCTAACTGCTAGAGACGGCAAGCAAAGCAGTCTGTCTCGCGCGCAATCCAGGAAGGCGAAGAGAGACCGGAGAGACGCTGCCGACGCTGCTACTGGGGCGCTGGGTGCGACAACCAGAAGTCGCAGATCGAACTTCAGCGGATGACATATTCATGGGCGCGAGCAGCCCAAGAGCTGTTTATTTATTTTTCTATTGCTCCCCGTGTACGAGTTGAGTGGGGAGAGGAGGAGCGTAATTTTTAATCGTCTATGTCTTCGTTGTTATTGATGCTAGCTCAAAAATTCTCGCGCTGGGTTGACGAGTGATGGAATGCCTATGTGTCGTCGGCTTTAAATAACCTCAATTAATTTACTGCATAATCCCTTTAAAGGCAACAAGTTAACACAGGAATTAGCTGCGAGCCGAGGGAGACAAAGTTGGCTCACTCAGAGCTGCCGTTACAGCGCCTGCTCATTCAACAAGCCTGGCAAGCAATCTTTGTCGATAGGGCCCCAAACCTGGGAAAACCGATTGAGTAACATAGAAAGATCAATAAAGTTTATTAGCACTCTACTTGTGAAAATGAGCGGATTTTCTACTCAGAAAGCCTGTCTTTCCCTGCCATGTGGTAGTTTTTTGTATTTCGGGGGCTGTGTTTTCAAGCCGGCAAAAATATATCTCCGTCTGTCGTGCCTTGTGAACATTTCAGACCGATGTTTTCCAACTCCACCTAGAAGTTCCGAGCTGACATCACATCGCAGCCATCAGCTGCATTCTGTATTCTGCGAAAGTGTCGCCGCGCATCTTGTACAAAAATCTTGTTTAATTTTTGCTCCCCCTCTTATGTAATATCCCAGTGGGGTCTGTAAGGTACTAAAATGAAATGGAATCATTTATAAATACCATGTTATTCTCCGAGGCCAATATTTAAAAAGTTTGCTAAACATTCGTTACTAAGTCCCTAACTTTTCTGGGAGAAATCACGACTCCTAGCAGCTCCCATTTTATTTCGTACGCTTATGATCTTGTTTTTTAAATCTGTAACATTAACTGAGACACTTGGGAGATTGGTAGAACATTCGGCACCTCCAGCACTACTTTTAATGTGCGATAACATTACAGCCTACGTTCTGCAAGAATTCAGACGTGTCTCGGAATTCTCTGATTGGTAGAGAGAGGCCGCATGACCTTTTGACGTCATCACAACCAGCTCATCGTGGCAGGTGGCACCGACCCCCACCGGATTGAGAACTCTCTTCACCTTGTGAACTCTCTCATGGCGGGTGTCATGCAGGGAGGCATCATTTGTGCAGCAGCAATCGTCGCTTGTTTACAGAAGGTAGTTGGAGATCTGGATTGGAAGGAAGTCTAGAAGACCTTAATAATGTCTATAAAATGACAGTATGGGCAAGCTCAACGCATAACTACTATAATAGAAAAGTGCCACAAAATGACTGGAAGGAACACACACGAGTTCTCGTGTCTGTTCTCTGTCGTCCTTGTGTAATGTTGCTCTTGTGTTGTAGTCACTTCGGAATCTGCGATTCACTGACGACGTTGTGTGGCTAGATAACTCGTGGGGATTAATTTATCAGCATGATCAAAGGTCTATATAGGAAAAGGACAACGGTGGGTACAAGAATTAATATGCAGAAAACTGTTGTAACTTTTAGTAATCTTAAGCAGTGACGGAAGGTAACAGCAGTTTACAATAGGCAGCGATGCATTCCACATCGTAAGGAATTATGTATATTCAGGGCCGGTAGTAACTGAAAGATCCGAACCACTGGGGGGAAAGAACTAGGAGAACAAGATTGCGATGAAGTTCATTTCGCTTGTACTCGCAGATAATGAAGGGCAGTTTACCATTGGCTCTGAAGCAGAAACAGCATAAAATGGCCGTATCTTAGCGGTAATCATCTATGAGACAGAAACGTGGAGCAGATGAGTAGAAGTTGAGCATAAGGCACCGAACTATGACGAAAAAAAGTTATGGGCATAAGGTTAAAAGACAGGAAGGAAGGCCAATGAGCCAGGGAACAAACGCGAGTTAATGGCATCGTAGTTGAAATGAAGAAGAAATGGGCAACGGATAGGACTTGTAATGCGAAGGCAAGTTAACTGATTATCGTTTAGGATAACGGAATGTAGTCCAAGAGAAGCAAGCATAGTGGGGTGGGGGGGTGGGGGGGGGGGGGGGGGCGTCACAAAGTTAAGTAGGTGGATGGGATCAGGAAGCCAGCAGATATGTAGGGCGGAGTTATGATGATAATGATGATATGCTTCCTAGAGTAGGGTAGCAACCATACTAATTGTCTGCTGAGTTTGAATATTTTTGGTTTTCGTAAATTACTCGAATTATCCTGTCACTGCGTCTGATAGAAGTGTTGACGAGTCTTTCGTCTGCAACACGGAGTTTCTGTATGGGTTAAAGAAGTGACTAACGCCATCTTTTAAACGAAAAAGAAACCATTTTATAAAGTATCGCGTTGTATTTCATAAAGCAAGATTTCAAAGAAAATGGTCGTTGGGAAAAAGAGTAAGCCCGCGGAAGGGCCGGTTTCTCTGCAATGTACAGATAGATGCTTTAAGCCACGTGAAAGCGTTTGGCAAATAGAACAGTCAGGGGCATGTGGGAAACAAATTCCAAATGGCTCCCTTAGGTCGCGTTCTCCTCATCTTCCCTTCTTGCCACTCGGTTATTCATGGCGCACTGCAGGCAGGTTTTGTTAGTGGCGAAACACAAAAGATTCCGTTTGCGGTGCGATGATAGGGAACCTTAACTCTTTCCTTACCGTGTCCACTGAGCAAGGGTCATCAGTGGGCCATAGATATCGGTCGCTTTTTCAAAGATGCCTTCGCATTTTCCTACTTCTTCTGCCGTCGTTTTGTATAGTCCAAGAAGTCAACTGTCACTTTTGGTCATTTTCTTCGAAGCGGTCAAGTTTGGTGCAGGACCGAATAGTGCGGTGCGCAAGTTTTGTTAGCGAGCATGCAAAACTTTTTGATAGCCTGATCCTCTCGCAGGTAAGCTCTGTTTCTTAAAGTTTTGGGAACTTAAGATAACTTCTTTTACTGATGGTTATAGCAGTGAGCCTCAGGATAATGTCGATTGCCTGAGTTTAGTTTTTACCATGCAGAAGAAAAAAAAACAGCACGAAACATCAATTCTTTTTATAGGAACATTCCTTTTGTGCCTGCTGCTGGTTAACGGTATTTTGATTAGGTAGCACTACTACGAACATTTTCCGATTTTGGCCATACGTGCGTACAGTCGTCCACACATCTCTCTATAGCACTGGAACACCACACCGGCGACTACACTGGCATCATTTATGAGTTGTGAAGAGCTCTAAACAAGATCTTATCGTATATGCGCGTTCCTATGGGTATATTGTGTCACTCCTCATGTCTTTAAAAGCTATATTGGGCCCGCCAGGCAGCGGCGACCGCCAGGCATGCACCACAGAGAGCGCCGTTCGAGCGCTCTAGACGTGTGCGGACGGACGACTGTGCGTACAGGTCCCTGAAGCGTGCTTTGTGGCAGACGGTTTACCTGCAGGCATACCCTGTTGAGGGCAATCTGCCAGGCGTTCACCTGGGTCAGGGCCTTCAAGGTAAATGCCTTCAGGTTAAAGGCCTTTAGGTCAAATCTCCTTGGAACTTAAGGAGCTTAAGTGCCCTCGGTTGCTAGTGCTACTGAACGATATTCAGCGCTTAGCCATGCTAAACCATGTCATGCTGAACCAGCCATGCTAAACTGTCTGGTATTTTTTTGTCTCCCCTAAAATGTGCTGGGAACGTTCTCACAGCTTTGGCCGCTATTTTCCGTCTGCATAAGTTATGCCGACTATAAACACCTTTAGCGTAGCGCTTACTGCTACCGCGTCCCTCGTGCCGCCACTGCCCACGTGCATATTGAGCTGAGGACGCTAGATGGCGCCACGTTCATGTCAACACCATACTAGCCTGCCCCGTCGGGAGCAATGAGCGCGTGTGCAGTGCGGGGCGGTGTAGGCGGTAAGCGGTAGCAGTGGGCGCTATGCGAAAGAAATATCAAATATTAGGTACCTCCGTTTCTGCCGATACCGCTGTTCTGCCAGAAAAAGAACGTGCTTCCTCATTCCCGCTGTGAAGCCAATGACACCCGTGGGATGAAGCCAGAGAGTGTATGAGGTGAAAAGATTTATCGGGCTCTTTTCCTCAACAGCAGGAATTAGATGTCAGTCCACACGAGGAAGTATGTCTGGCTGTTCACTCTGAGCAAATAACCGTCAGCTGAATCTGATGACCTAAAATAAGGTGCACACTGGAGTTATGCCGGCATGCTTTCTGGTCTTCTTTTTTCCGGGTTGTTTACTGTCCACGAATAATTTTACTGCTCTTCGGTGCGGGCTAGATGTCTGTGCGTGTCTTCCAACACTGAGGGTATGCTGCACGCAGTGATGCGTGAGCTTTTGCTAGTGTAATTTTTTTTTAGCTGAAAACATCTTCGAGGGACCAGTCTGTTTCTAATACGCTACCATTAGCTGCTTATTGAAAAACAGGTTATGGACAATATAAATATTAGCCAATTAGCGCGAATCGTCATCATGATTCTTGTGAAACAGCATCTGAAAACTTACACTACCTACAAAATTAAAGTGGCTCTTTACCAGAATAAAGCGGCTTCTGGAGACCAGGGTTTCTGCTCATGCCAAGCATTTAGCAGTTTTCCTCCTAAAGAAAAGGTACTTCTTTTCTAGCCAATAAAAAGGATGACGCCTAATCATGTCAAGGCCAATGTCCTTCCTTTCTGTTTATGCTATTGCTGGACGAATGATGGGTCATTGTGGCAAAACTTCGTTGCTCAAGATAAACTTGCTATTGGAGATAGTGACCTTCCAGCGAGCAACAAGTCACCGGTAGATACTAATAACGACGAAACATTGGATTGTTAGCTCATATTTCCGATTTTAAGCGCATCCCAGTCAAAAAAGAGAAGAGTTTTTCTCTGCAAAAAATTTTCTGTAGTATTTTTGCCAAGGAAGTAGTAATAGAACAACACAAATTGTATCAACAACATAACTTTGTGTAGTTACTACAGGAAATTAGTGGAGAAAAAAGTATAGTACTGCAGAAAAATGCTACAAGACAACAGAAGCTGCTGGCGTTAAGAGACAAGTGCAAAATATTTTTATCGTATTTTATATGCTTATTTATTTCATTCTACCTCACTCTCCACAAAACCACTGAATGAGAGGAAATATCAGTTAAGAAATATAGAAAAAATAAACCATAATAACGGTACAACGGCGGTACAAGGGAAATACAGGAACGGAACACAAATTTGATAGAAAACGCAGTTAAAATAACATTACATAAGAACATAGAAAATGAAAACAAAGAACAAAGCGTGAATATGATACGGTTGTGTCATTTTTTTTGTCGGGGATCAACAGCTTGTGTCCATTACGTTATCTGTCAACTGTCTGTTGCGAAAGTGCTTTTTTAAGTGCACTTGCCTTTCCAGACGAATCAACTTGGTTCAAGAAAAATTCATCTTTAACATGTTTATCGGTTTCAATATATTGGAATAAGATGATGACAAACGATTAATGCGGCTATGAACGCATTGTCTTCATCAGATTGCCGCTATCTGTGTGTATGTCGTTTTGAAACAAAAGGAGTGAGGTTTGATGATGCATGAATTGCCACTCATCCCAGCTACAACTTTTTACAGGAACACTGTGGCTTCGTTAAACCTGGGCTGCAGGCTGGATCTGAGGAAGATCGCCCTGCAAGCCTGGAACACGGAGTACAAGCTGAAACGTCGCCCGGTACTCACCATGCGCATCAGGGAGCCCAGGGCCACGGCTTTGGTCTTCGAAAATGGAAGCATACTGTGCAGCGGAGCCATAGAGTGAGATAAAATTATGCTTCATGCGTGTTTCTACATTGACGCCAGCATGTGGCGCAATCGGTAAAATCACGACATCGGCGGCGGCGTCTTTTTCTTCGCACGCACCCTTGAACACAACTGCTCCGCACCATGTCTGGTTATTGTCCATATCTAATCTAACGCTCCCTGCAAAGACATTTTTCTAAAGATTACGCACGCACTATTGCGGGTCAAGCAGCATAAAGACGACTCTCCTCCCCGCCCCCTCCCCCGCGCAGTGTTACTCAACGCTAGGGATGGTAGGAGCATTCCGCAGAATCCTAGATATCGTTCAAAATTGCTTTACCGGCTGGGTAAACTTGCAGTGAATTTTCTTCTATCTTATGCTTTTTGATTTTTCAATGCCCTCGGCTGAGGTGCCCGAGTACATCTGTTGAAAGGACAGTTCATAGTGCGGAACTCAGACTCGATTATTGATTGCTGGCACTAGAGAACATCTATGGATTAAATGTATTAACTTCGATTGATGTACATTCGGTGAACTTTTATGTGGCTCTAATGATTTCAAGTTATAGTGTTCACGTGGACTCAAACTATAAAAAATTGGCGGTGGTTTAGCTCTGGTTAAACCTGCAGTGACGCGATAGCTACAGCTGGCCGGGTGGAACTTGGTCAGTTGAATTGCAAAGTAAGTCTTTCGCCGCTTCGTTTCGCTGGGCGTTCCTTCTTCATCTTCGTCCCACTTGACACGGCGCATGCACATAGCTGTTGCAGCTCGGTTTCGGTGGAGCGTCGCGCCGCCAGCAGCATCAGCTGCTCCGCACCACGTCGCTCGTCATGTGAACAACCACGTTACGAACCACGTGATCAGCCATGGCGCCACGCCGCCGGCCGCTGCTCCGCACCACGTGACCAACCACGTGAAAGCGTGGCGGCGCAGCCACAGGGTGGCTAAAGTGACTTTAAGGGTGGCGGCGAAGCCACGCTGAAGGCTCGAAATGCTACCGTAATGTGGCTATGGCTACAATATCTGTGAGAGAACAACCCCGTCGGTAATTTTTTTCACCTCTTCATTGCCTCGGACGAGCCGGAAGTGAGGCATGTTGAATGGCGCATTTCATATAGGAAAAACTCTTAACGTGTATCTTAGTGGACCTGCACATTCAACAATCTAATTTCTGAGAATCAAAAACCAATATTCTTAGGTATTTTGTATTCGCGGGATGCACACGCGCACCACTGCTGTCATTCTACCAGCAATGAGCTTTTGATGGCACGAATGCTTTCATGAGCCACATATATTTTCCAGCAAGAAAAAAAATCACGGTGAGGAGGCTTTCAGGCAAACTTGTGAATAGAGTAAATAATATTCCTTAAAGCTGTGATCTTGGCAGCCTGGTTTCAACAATTTTCATGCTGACAGGTTTTCGCAGCATAATTCTGAGTCCGGAAAAAGAAAAGAGCCATGCAAAAGAGACCGAAAAAAGTTTGCTGTTTGGTCGCTACCACAAATTTTTTTGAGGTATTTTTCTGTACTGTTGTACTTTTTATATAGTGATTTTCTGCTGTCTGCAGTTATAAGAATTTTCAGTAGTAACTATGCAAAATTCTGTTCTCGCTATAAAAGTTTCTGTCGTTAGCAAAATTTTTTGAGCAAAAACATAGCAGCAAATTTCTTGTGATGACAAACTTTTTCTGTTGTCTTTTTCAACTTCTCATACCACCCGATACCTTAATGGAGTGCGGCATGTTGCTGGACCTCATGATATGTTTTTCCTGATTGAATTTCACAGCTTATGGAAAACTACAATGATGGGCAGGCAGTGTGAATGAATTGTTTTGACGAACATGCATCTCAGAAAGAAAAAGCGATTTTAGAATCTCATTTTGCTTAATGACAAGTCTCCTTATTTTTGTCGCTGTTTCCAACCATTGCGACTGTTTGCGAGGACTTGAAAAAAACTGATCAGCTTACTGTCCATTGCCTAAAAGGTATTTACTAGGGTAATCTCAAATAGAATCAGGAGAACCTTAGACTTCAATCAACCAAATGATCAGGTGGGAGGTCGTAAAGGATACATGAAAATAGACCATGTTCACACTCTCAGTCAGGTGATAGAGAAATGCTAATATAATCAACCCCTATATGTAGTGTTTGTTGATTACGAGAAAGCATTCGACTCAGTCTAAACCACAGCAGGGTTCGTGGAATCAGGGTGTAGAAGAGCCTTATGTGAAAATACTGGAAGATATTTATATCAACTACACAGCTACTATAGTCCTTCATAAAGTCGCCAATAAAATTCCAATAACGAAGGATGTCAGGCAGGCAAACACGATCTCGCCAATGCTATTCAATGCCAGTGTACAGGAAGTTTTCCGAGGCCTGAATTGGGAACTGTTGGTGTTAAGAATAAATGGAGAATACCTGAGTAATTTGCAATTCGCTGATGACATTGCCTTGCGTAGTCACTCAGGAGATGGGCTGCCTAGCATGATCAATGAGTTAAACAGGCATAGCAGAACGGTGGGTCTAAAAATAACGTGCAGAGAACCAAAGTTATGTTAAACAGTCTCACATGGGATCAGGAGTTCACAATTGGTAGCAAGGTGCTGGAACTGTTAAAGGGATACTTAGGGCAGGCAGTGGCCGGCGATCGGGATCTTGAGAGGGAAATAACTGGAAGTATAAGAATGGGGTGTAGAACATATTGCAGGTTATCTCAGATCATCAATCTCAGTTTGCCAATATCCCTCAAGAGAAAAGTGTACGACAGCTCCATCTTACTTGTACTCACCTACGGGGCAGAAGCATGGAGGCTAACGAAAAAGGTTCAGCCTAAACTTAAGTACAAGGCAGCGATCCATAGAAAGAAAAATGATAGGTGTAACATTAAGGGACTGGAAGTGGGCAGAGTGGGTGAGGGAACAAACAGGGGTTAATGACACCCTAGTCGAAATCAAGGGGACGAAATGGGCTTGGGCAGGGCATGTAATGTGAAGGCAAGATAACCGCTGGTCTTCAAGGGTAACGGAGTGGATTCCAAGGTAAGGCAAGCGTAGCAGGGGCGGCAGAAAGATTGGTGGTTGAGATTAAGAAGTTTGCGGGGATACGGTGGTAGCAGCTCTCAACTGGCAGGCTTAATTGGAGATACATGGTAGAGGCCTCTTTGCCTGCACTGGGCGCAGTCATGATGATGATGTTGAATGTTTTGCGCAGGAAGAGAAACGAATTGGCATTCTTGAAGCATGAAGAGGAAGCTTATTGGTTACTTGTTTCGCAGTGACGATCAGAGACTGAAAGTGTGAGTGTGGAATGCTATGAAACACCGAGGCCGAATTCGAAATACCATCACGAGTGTCGTATAAAGGAGAAAAACCGCCTGACCAGGCTGCAAACTAAACATTTTGGGATTCAGTACTGCAGTGTATCATTATTTTCAATGTGTTTGCATCAAACACTGGTATGGAATAGTTGTTTATGGCATGGTATTATGTGAAATTAACAGAGCCAAATATGTCAATATATGTTTTTTACTTTGCAGTGAACTGAAGGCCAAGGTTGCTTCAAGGAAGTTTGCCCGAATCATACAGAAGCTGGGTTTTGACGTAAGGAAATTTTCATTACAAGAAGTAGAATAATGAGCTTACTGGTATCTAACTAAACTACAATTTTTCCCACGCCTCTAAAAAATCACCATCACAAAATACGCTATAAGAAAAGGTGCTGTCCGGGAACCTGCTTTGTGTAGAGAAATTGCCACACACAAGACACAGCGCTTTGTTGCTCTTTCTTATGCAAGTTAAGTAACTCGAATAAGAATGGGGTGGAGTGTACTTGGCTGGTTCTCTCAGGTCACGAATGGTAGCTTATCAATATCCCTCAGAAGAAGAGCATATAAGAGCTGTGTCTTAACAGTACTCACCTATGGGGCAGGAATATATAGGCTGACAGAAAGGAGTCATCTTAAAGACAACTCAGTAAGCTATGGAGAGAAAAATGATTGGAGTAACATTAAGAGACAGGAACAGGGCAGAGTGGGTCAGGGATCAAGCAAGGACTTGACATGATAGTCGAAATAAAGATAGAAGAAATGATCTTGAGAGAGCATCTAATGTGAAGGCAAGGTAACCGATGGTCCTTCAGGGTAACAGACTGAATTCCAGGAGAAGCAAGCATAGCAGGGGGCGACAGAATGCTAGGTTGGTGAATGAGGTTTATTAATTTGCGGGGTTAGGGTGGCCGCAGCTGGTGCAGAACATAATATTGTGGACAGAGAAAAAAGAAAAAAAATTGTCTGTGGTTTAGCTCTGGTTAACCCAAGTCGAATTGCGAAAGCTTCGTTTCCTCGGCACGTCGTCTACGCAGCGTCTCATTCCGACGCTATCGAGAATTCAAAGCGGTCTCTTCAGCATTTGAAGAGTCACTAAGGGAGGTGTCACTTCTTCTAGCCGCATCTGCGTTACGACGCTTCTCGAGTCTTGCGGCGCGTTCTTCTGGCGTCTCTTGAGCGCGTTGTCTCTTGCTCGCTTCGTTCTGTCGTTGTTGAGCCTCTTGAGCGCTCTCCATAACGACTACAATATGCACGCCGTTTAGCTAAACGTTGTTCCCGCTCTTCATCCGCTTCTTCCGCATAACTCCGCTTCTTAGCTGCAGCACATCGTTGCAACTTCACCTTATACACATCATCCGACATACCGTGGAGGATTCGCTTGGACGACTGTGACGAGCCGAGTTGGGGGGCCGCTTTTCCAATGCTGGCATGACGCCACGTACAGCGAGCGCCCCTCGCGGCAGCGGCGCGCAGCTGCAGCATGGAGGATTCGGTGGGACGATCGCGACGAGCCGAGTTGGGGCCCCGCTTTTCCACAGCTGGTATGACGTCACACATAGGTCACGCTAAACGTCAATGGTGGATTCTCTGGGACGACGGCCAAGAGCGGGAACCTCGAGCAGTATGTTTTCGCAATAAAAATAATGTTGCCCACCACGCACCTAAGGCACAACGGGCTGTAGGTTCAGGACGGGGTGAATTGGAGACATATGAGAGAGGACTTTGTACTGCAGTGGGTGCACTCAGGCTGCTGGTGATGATGATCTAACCTCCCTCCGCTAAAGGCCTGTAGCCCTTTGCAGACAGAAGTATACAGAGCGGTGAGCACACGTGGCCATTGGCACATGGGTAGGCAGTGTATGTATAGTACAATAAGAATAGCCGGCTCTGCGTTGAAGAGTAAGAGCATTGATAGACCCTGGTAAAGTGAGTTAACAAATTTGATCTGATATTGTCTCCAGTGCAGGCTGGCAAGCAACAAACACGACGCACCTAATCGCCTTCTGCCAACGCGACTTGTCGCGCAGAGCTTGTTGGCATGGGTACCGAAGGGTAATGGGCACAGTTCGCTGTTGAAGGGACGCTGAGGAGAAGTCCATGCAAATATTAGTCCAAGTATCAATTGATTCCTTGCCTCTTTCTGGGTACGTCGATACTTTCCCGGCATCAAAAAACACTTTTATCGCGGGATAAATTGGTTGTGAAAATCTTCCCGCTGGTCAATATAAACTCGTGATGTCCTTACGGAAAAGGGTGGGTTGCCGCCATTTTCAAGTGAATGAGCCACGTGGCGCAGCCTCCGAGATCCGCGACAAAAAACTTGGTTCTACGAAACTGGACGCTGATGGGGAGACCTCTATTTTTTTTTGCCTCTGTTTCCTTATAGATATTCCGCGTCCTGTTAGAGTGGCCTTTTAATGATCATAACTAGACAATATTCATAACAGGAAAGTTTTCAGTTTGCCCTCGGTGCGCCTTTAATCGGATAATAGTGTGTTGTGTAAACCTGACAGGTCTCTCCGGGAAGTAGCCAGGAGAGCATTAAGCCTGCAATGAGTCTTTTTTTTCGAGCGATGCGTCTAGCAGTAGCAAATAAAGGCGCGAGACCACGGTTGCGTTTTGCTTGATGGAAAACGCCACGGGCACGTAAAGGTACAGTCTTGGTCATAAGCCTTAGGCAGCAGCGTTCAGCTGTAGCTACGTTCAGAACACAAGTCAAGCAGGAAGCTTCTCTACCGTAAGAAGGAACCTTCTGCTAGCATTTGAAGGTCATTCGGTTTTAAGAGTGCTATTATGGCTGCTATGCAGCCGAAACGAACAGCCTTTGGCCTTAAGACTTTTGACCAAGACAGTACCTTTAGCATAGCGCGTACCGCTACCGATTAATATACCACGCCCTTGCACTGCACAGGCGCTGATTGGTCTCGAAGCGATAGGTTTTGGTGCTCTATGAGAATGTGGCGCCATCTGCCGCCCCAAAGGCTGCACGTGCTTTTGCGCAGAGGCGCCTCGCGACAAGCGTTAGCGGCACGTGCTACGCTAAAGGTATCTTAATCTTCCGTTTCACAACCGGTAATATACATAGCTTGTGCGGGCTCCCGCTCATAGCACTTTAGTGGGCGGTGGCGCTGGTAGCGTCCGTTTTAAGGCGAAAGCCTTTCTTGGCTCATGAGTGGCGTGGACAGAAGTTGTAGACGAAGGCTGTAACGGAAGTTGTAGACGGAAGTTGTCCGCACAAACTGTCACTCATAAGTTGTGCGGTAAATAAAATAAAAATGTTAAAGTTGATTAAGCAACAGTTCTGAAGCAAAGTATATGTAATGAAATAAATCAGAAATAAAAAATAAAAACAAAAATATAAAACAAAAAGGAGAAATTGCAGGACGCTTAAGCTTCGAACTAGAACGACCTTGCGGGCTAGTAGGTTTATTGCAGAAAAAAAGGTTAGTACTGTGCGAATGAGACACGACAGAACAGTGTTGTCGTTTTTGTTCCTGTTCTCCTGTCGTGTCTCATTCGCACAGTACTAACCTTCTTGCTGCTTAACCTTCGTCTTTAACAGTGGTACGCGACACTGTTGCAGCATTGCCAAGGGCTCTGTCCACGGAATGCCATCGGCCCGTTCGGCGCGACGCCTTGCCTGTTGAACAATTGGGGAGAGGAAATGACGCCTGTCTCACTCGGTGGGGACACAAACCGTGCCACAAGGAAAGGAATATTTCCTACGGGCGGTGCCGACAGCTAAAACTACTACTACTACGACGCCGACGGCGTTTCGACCGAACGAGCTGCAGAAGCTGTCATGCAAAACAGAAAATTAAAAATGAAGTTAGAATGAGGACAGGGAAAGGCTTTGGCATTTGCGCTCTTAAGCAGACTTGAGGGCAATCCCTTAATAGTTTGACACCGGACAAAACTTCAGCATGAGGTTCACTGCCATTTGAAGCATGAGAGCACTGTGGCTGTATCGCTGTGTATTTTGCTGGTGACCGGCGATCTATGGTTGTTGACAACATTGCAGGCGCATTTCCTCAACTTCAAGGTTGTGACAATGGTGGCCAGATGTGACGTTGGATTTAAGATACATCTCCAACGCCTCCTTGAGGCGACGAGGGGGCTTGCGAGGTACGACCTTTTGCTTTCTTTTACCTTGTCTTAAAGTGCCATGAAAGCTATAAAAATGCCGCATCTTATTGCAATGAGGAGCTTTTTAGGTCTGTGTGTGTGTGAGCGTATGCATGTTGTTAATTTTATTCCGTTAAAAGTTTTTTAGAATACAATTCTTGATGGAAATATTTTGGAGCAGCGCCTAACAATCAGATCCGTTTTGACGGAGTGCAGCAAGCAGTTGTCAGTTTCTTGTACGTCTCTGAGATGTCTCCAACCAAAATTTTTTTCTTAAATGCAGGGGTATTTCATGTTCGTGGATAGACCAGTGTACAAAAATTAAGGGGACACTTAAACTGCGCCTTTAACGGTATGACGCTACAGCTTTAATAGCGGTTTCTGTTTAAACACAGTTACTCTTTGTTCACATTCACGCATTTATCACAATTATCATTCATCACACATAACGCAGTTTCCACATTCTTGTCTTTGAACTCTTCCACACGGCATTGTGTGCATGTGCATATATTCTTACTTTAATTTGTATCTAACCAGGTTTCACGTCTCTAGTTCGTTCCAATAATTACCATATTAAAAAGTTCAAATTAAGTCAACACTACCACACATCACCCTCCGCTGTATCTCGGGCAAATCGACGGTCCAGCGTGACAGAGTCCGTAGTGTGGCTAGCGACCCAAGGGTCGTGCTCTAAAAAAACTCAATGAAATCTTGCACTTTTACTTTGCATAAAACAAGTACCTCTAATTTACATTCCAAGTCCTGTTTTCACTTAATTTCATTCCTGAGATACACCTTCGATGTGAGTTTTCTGCAACGCTGACAACGCGAGACCTACCGGGGAACGGGAGCCTTGGAGTTATTATGTTAAAAACTCAGAAGATGGTTACGACTGTTGTAACGCAAATGGTCGAAAGTTAACGCTGAGAGTTTGCTGTCTGCAAGCTCCAACAAGAACATCGGCTGCTGAGGCACAGGCATGGCAGAGAGGTTCTAAAGCCACAACCAGTCCCATACCGAGGAGCTGTAGCCGAGCAGGTTGTCCAGAATCTGATTCGTGAATGCCTCGTTGGAGCCTCGGTATTGACTACTGGCTTGGCTTGCCGATTCCGCCACCTCGCTTCTGACTCGATCGGTGTGCTGAAAATGTTAGTCCAAGGAACTCCTCGATCTGGTCAATGATTCATTGGAAACATGGCTGCCACACTCCTGGAAGATGGCGAAAGTAATATTACTCTTAAAGGCTTCAAAGAAAGGTTTTAATATTGATGATATTCGTAGAATAGCTATAATATCCAATTTGGTAAAGCTCATAGAAAGAATTCTGAAGAGTCGCCTATCAAAGAATGTTTCGGAAATCAACGCATTGAGCTCTGCTCAGAATGGCTTTCATAATGGATGCTCAATATAGTTTGCTCAAGTTGATTTAGAGAGGAGAATCCGCCTTGCTATGCACAACAACGAAGTATCAGCGTTGTAGACGCTTGACATTGCTAAAGCATATGACAGTGAACATTCGGTCCTTATCACCAAATTATCATTAATACACCCGCCGTTCTACATTTATGCGTGGATCTGGGAATTTTTAACAGGACGGCAGTTCCTTTGCACTGACGGTTGCATCATCTCAGACACCTATGCCCAGACCAGAGGTGTGCCACAAGGTTCTGTGTACTGATTTTCAATATGCTGATATGCGGCAGTCCTGTACACCCTTACGTTACATTATATGCTTACGCAGACAACACAGCTTTCTTTGCTTCTGCAAAATACATCCATGCCCTATATCTTTCTCCCCAGGCTTACTTCAGTGCACTCGAGGTTAGGCTGGATAACTATATTTTGGTATTAAATGTGCACAAAAGTTGCATGCTAGTTTTTCAATCCAACATGCCTTTATATATCTTGTTACACTATCACTCGAGCAACAAATCACAGGTGGAACCTTTGATGTAGCTAGGCGTTACTTATGATGCTAATATATTTGGCGGCCCCACATCAATACTAACGTTGAGAAAGGTCAGCGTGCACTTTGTAGGCTACTATGAACAAGTAATAAGAATTTGGCCTTGTTAATGGCCAACGGCGTGGAAAAGTGATCTCCTTTTCCCTTCTTCTTCTATCTCTCCCTCCGTTCCTCTTTCCACGTGTAGGGTATCATACTGGGTGTCGCCTAGTTAACCTCCCTGCCCTTCCGTTCATCATTCTCTCCCTCTCTCTCTCTTGGCATGCGCCGGGACACACTTCTACTTTTTACAAATGCATCTATTTCGGAATTTGGCTGCATGCTCTTCTAGCTCCTCTAAATATAAGCTTTATCCGTTGCTGCTGTCAGAAAGGCACGCACTACGCGTCTGCCTAGATCGCCCTCACTCAGTTTCCATCGCAGTTCTGTACCTGGAGGCTCGTGTTCCCGACCTTAACTCCAGTTTCCACATTTAACTGTTAGGACTTTTTGCAGGCATTTGAATCTGCTCATGGTATGGCTACACTTGTTTTGTCTCCCACCCAGCCGTCTTTCTCACTCACCATTTGCCAAGTTTCCGCCTCCCTCATGTTTTTTTGCTCCGAACCTTTTATCGAACATTGGTGTGGATCTCAGTTTTGTATGTAGAGTTGTTTACACAACGTCCCCTGTGGATATTGCTTTTGGTTTTATTTTACCACCTAATGCGAATCATCTGTCTGCCAGGCCACTTACTGGTCCACTCTGATCACCTTGAATTTGCCACATCACAGTGGGATTGGTACAGATGGGTCTGGGGCCGGCCAGAAGGCAGCGGTTGTTATTTTTGAAAATCTCTTTTAAAGCTGTTCAGTTCGAGTCCCGGTTTATGCGCCCATATTTCTGGCGGAGTTTATGGCTCTTGGGCTGGCTGTTTTGAAAATTCCCTCCAATGTTTCCCAGGTGATATTCCTCTCAGATTGTCTCTGTTTTGTATGCGCTGATGTCCACAAGGAACGCTCTTTTTATCCGCTCACAAAGTCTTTTATTCCCAGATGGGTGAAAGAGGTGCGCTTGGTTTGGATTCCAGGTCACTGCAGTATTTTTCAAAATGATCCAGCAGAGTTCTTGGCAAAATCGGCTCTTAATGCACCTGTTGCCTGTAGCATACCTAATCTCATTCTGTTCGGAATGTCTGATATTCAGCGTTATCAGTACATAGCCGCCACGTGCAACGATCCCTTGCTTTTTACCGCTGACTGCCTACAGCTCATGTACCCGTGGAAGGCTCGTGTGTGTAAATTCCTGCAGTGTGAGATAGCGGTGACTCTCATGCAGTGCATGATCCCCCGTTTAAATCTTTACTTATGTGGATGCGGGTTCAGTCTCTCACAAACCTTTGCGTGACTTGTGGGGAAGTAGAAGCACTGGAACATTTCCTACTCTCTTACCGAAGGATTACGCATCAGAGAATGACCCATCAAGAAATTCCAATTGCAAAGTTGCGATTCACTTTGTCAGTCCCGCTTCTTCTCTCCTTCGGTGCGAGAGCCAGAGGTTTTGCATTGCATCAAGTTTGTGGATACCTCCACAATAACATAATAGCAACTGGTCGATTACCTTGCTAATTGAATCCAAAATTTCCACATTTAAAAAATCTTTCAGTGATATTAACGTACTAAATTCTCTGATCTTATCTTCAAGTTTTTTATTTCCACTTTAATTAAACCCTGACTTATTACCCAAAAAGAATTAATAGCTCGGCACCAGTTTACGTTCTTCTGTTGGCCCTCTTCACTGAACCCTGGCCTATCTGCCGTCGTGGGTATGTGCTATGCCACTAAAGCAACAAAAACAACAGAGTTATCGTGCCTTAGTTGCATTTGTATTTTATTCAGCTTCCAGAAGTTTTGAGTCTTCTCTGTTACGTCGCCTTCCTGCCGTCTGCATGAGATGTGCATAAGGCTAGAATGTTTTAGTGGGCTAGGCGTTTTTGGTTTGGATCTCAAGTTTTCTAGGTTCCTAATTAGAGGCACTGAAAATCTTGCTTCCTCTATGTAATTTCAGCAAGGATCGTCAGAGACACTGCAGCAAGCCAGCGTGTGGGCATGTTGGTTGGTTGGCCTCAAATAAAGATTGCACATACTGACTACGGGGGAGGGGCCAAGACATATGCAGTGAATTGCTGGGAACAGGAGTGTTTAGAGGGGAAAATAGGAGTAGTAATCGATCATATACTGACAGATTGGATGCCGAAATGACAGGGGACCTGTTAACTAGGAGATTGAAAACGGTACAAAGCCTCTATGTGCATGTTGGATGTTGTGTTTATTTAGCCCTTCAAAAGATGGCACATACCCTCACTGGGGGATCGGCCAAGAGTCAGGAGGCAGAGGTTGCTATTCACCTGTACGAAATAAAGGCAAAATTAGAGCACGGGAGAAAGGATCAACCGGTGAATTATACCTCTGGAATGGCATAACCTGAAAAAAGATAAGAGTTTGGAGTAAAAAAAATAGAAGGATTAAAAAAAGAATACTTAAGTAAAAATGCAATAGTGCATAGAAAACAAAATACTGTAACACTTGCCATGGTAGTCGATGAAGCTAGCAAGAAAATTTTAACAGCGGTCCCAGTCTTATTACTCAATGCATTTAGATGTTTCCAGAATTTTGAGCTGCTTTTCTATCGTTTTAATTTACTTTTGATATTCATTGAGCACCGTTTCTTCTAATTTTCCTAATAATCAAATAGGATGCTTCCATTCTGCACTTTATGAAGGTATCCCATTTTCTGTCTACTTCAACTTCTGGTTCCCTCCTCTTCTCCGAATATCTGTGTTCCCTGGACGCTTCCTGACGTTTCTATATTGCACACTTGACCTCCTCACCGCACCGAGCCTTGGGTTTGCGTCCTTTTCTTTTTCGCTTTACTCTCACCTTAGCTAACTCTAGCTCAAGTAATCGAGTTAATTTGGTATAAGTCCATTCTGTTTCACTATCCTCAAAAATTACTTTCTCAGTTTGTTTGGGTTCTATTTTTAATTATTGTTCACCTCGCTTCAGTCCTACATTGGTTTCTCTTCTGAAACTCAACTTGACAGGTTTGTGGTCACTACCTAGACTTCTGGAACCGTGTTCATCTATGCTCATTACCTCTAATATATTATACATCCTCTGTGCCATTAGTGCATAATCTATCGTCGAGTGCAGACTCCCTGCCTCCCATGTTATGAGCCCTTCACATTTCTCGCTACTGTTGCATCAAACAAAATCATGCCTGTCACATATACCCAGCAGCATACTTCCTGTCGAATCTGTGTACCCATCCAGGTCCTCTGTATGTGCGTCCATGTCGCCTAATATAAATATATCGCCCTGTCTTCCTAGCTCATCAATGTCACTTGCAATGCATTCTAACATTTTCCTGCTTTCCTCTTTGCCATTAGCTCCTGTACACAGGTATACAATGTCAAAAAGTGTTTGCTCCCCTGCAACGTTTCTTTTTAGTCATAAATGTTCCTTGCATCCCAATTTAACCCTTTGAAAATTCATACTTTTATGATTGAATGCCCCAATTCCACCCCCCCTCCTTTCTGCTGCCCTCTGTTCTATTGCAATATTCCCACGCGTATTCTGGGTTACAGGGTGGTTGCTCCATGTCTCTAAGATGTGTTTTCACTAAACCATGTAACATCAATTCCTCCTGCCTTGACTGTTCTTCTATTTCCTCGCATTTCACTCTATTCCTGCCATTTTGCAGATTGATGAAACCTATATCTTAATTAACTTGGCCCTGGCGCTTGTGTCTATTTCTTCTATGGTTCCGTCGTCCCTTTGACCTTGGTTCCTTCTCTACACTGGTTCCCTCAGAGCTCTGGGTCCCCCCCAAAAAAGCTGTTGCCTGGCGACCTATCCTACTACCCACCGTCTTGCCAGTTGCAACACCGTAGAGAACGCCATCCTGTGCAAAAGGGCGGGGCTGACCTCGTACACTTCCCTGTTAGCTTCCATTATCCCGTATCCTAGTCGTCGACTCATTAACCTAGTTAGACCGTTAGCGTTAAGACCCTCCTTTCCGCTTCGCTAGCCTGCCTCTGGACCTCTGAGATTGTGCATATTTTCACATGCACACTCTGAGAGGCCTCTCTAATCCTATCCATCCCCACTTCTAACTGCTTCTCGATATTCTTGCTCCTCTCCTTCAGGATGTCGTTGAGACCAGCATGGATAACGACAAGGTGTTCGCCATCCATGTTGCCCCCAACGACTTCCTGGGCTTTGGTCATTGCAATTACCATGCACATCCTCGATTGGGCCTTTACCTGCACCCGCCTTTCTGCCTTCACTGTCGTCAAAATTCCTCCCTCAACCCTCGCTACGTTTGAGTCACCGTCTACCAGAACCTTCCTGCGCTCTAACCGCTCGCTACCTAACTGCGACTGTTGCCCTCATGATCGCAGTAACTGTCTCACCCGCCGCCGTACGCTAATGTCGCAAGTCTCCGTGCCCGTTTTTACCTCTCTGTCTTCCTCTCTCAATGCCTGCTGTGCTACAGCACTGTAGGATCGATGAGCCTCGTACCCCGCCTGACACTGCTCCGAACCGGGGTGCCCTGCCGGCCGCGACCCGAACGCTTCTACCTGCTCTTCTAGCTGGGCGTGCTTTTCTCGCTCCTCCTTCAGCTCGCCCACAATTCGCTTCAACAGGTCGGCATTAGCCTCCTCCCTCTTAAGCGACTCGGCGACCTGAGTTTCTAGCTCAATCCGTTCCTCCCGTTCTACCTTCAGGTCCCATTGAAGTTTTTTATTCCTAGCTGCCCATTCCTCTTTCAACGTTCGAATTGCCTCCTCAAAACGCTTACATATCTTGCGCGCTCAAAAACGTATTATCAACATCGCCTAGCGGGAAAGCTGGTGCCACCGTCAATGCGATTTTAACTCGATAGCATTAAGGAGCCCGTGTCTAGAAAAACCTGTGTTAACGTTAACGTCGCATACCATTAGCGAGAAATCGATCAATGATGCTCACAGAAGGTGGAGCTGTGCGGCCTTATCGCTACGTCCACAGGATTGTGAGTAAACTGCCCACCATTTCAGGAGGCAGTTAAAGTAATGATTGCTTGCGAGAGGTTGCTCGGGACCGGTGGTAGCACCTGTCATCACAGGTCAGTGGCGCATCGCTTAACCACGTAAAATATATGGCTATGCACAACTGAGTGTCTAGTTGCGCAACAAGCGTAATATTCATAGTGACAGGCCTTTACATCATTGTTTCTGTGATTCGACCTATTGACTTGTATTTTTCCGAGTTATACATCCTACGAATCGCCTTATTACACAGCAAATCGTTGCTCCTTTCTCTTCCTGCTCAAGCGCTGTGCGGTTACTGCATGTATATCGCGGGATAAGCAGCGATCCAGCAAATTGAGTTATTCGTCCCTCTGAAAATAGGTGGTCCCTAGCACACGCACTCCACAGAGAGATAGTTTTGAACTGCACTAGACAAGAAAACAAATGCGAATAAATTATTCGGGGATATGCTGGTGGATTTGCCGAACGAGCATGCGGTTCGATGGTATTAGCCTAGGTTGACCAAATTCTTTTTGTATTTTAGTTAGCGCGCAAAATGTGGCGGAGATGGATATGGTTTTGCTTGTACAGAAATAAGCGGTTCAAAATTCTTGCTTCCATTGTGTTTCACCGATTGGCCGTGAAAGAGCCTTCGGGTGGTTAGATGATCGGATTGTTTTGTTGCGCTGAAATCTACGTTCTTCTCTGAATAACTATTTTTATTGCACTATATCACCGCAACGCTTTCATAAGAATAAGGGAATGGAAAGCGGTGTTGGTTTTGCATTTTTGTCATATTTTCAACAGGATACAAAAATCGGCTACAGTGCTTAGCGTTGGTATGTTTTTCGGCGTGCTGGAGGGAAGACTGCGATGTTTGTGATTAGCGTCGAGATAGTGGCTGCTGCACTATTGATCGCACGATTAAATTTTGCTCGTGTCAGAAACGATTTCTTCATGAGGCCTGTTTTACCCTAGAATCATGTCGGTCAGACTGGGCGTTAAGTAACATAAGGTTATCAAAAATTGTGGCTGACTGTGGCTGTGCTCAGCTCTTCAAATGCACTGAAATTTTAGCACCGGGACTGCGTAACCAGGATAATTTTCGAAGCACTCAGCATACTCAGGAATGGTTAGACGGGGGATTAGGAGGGGTGATCTTTTTGGCAGAGAGGGCAGTGGCTTTTTATAATACTGAGTAAAGTTTTGTTTTTGTAGGTGCCGTGCGCAAGTGTTTCAGTGGTTCCAACAATGCTCTCGGAGCGCATAGAAGTGAGGATTTTCAATGAAATTGCGCTTGGTATTGAAATCTGTCTTCACATTAGGCACTTTTCTTGTCCTCCTCTAAGCTTTGTCTTCGTGTTTTGGGCGGTTCAGCAATAGCGTGCACTTTATGTTTTCAGTTACGAGCCTGAACTTTCTCCTGGGCTGACATACCGCCCACAGCACCCCCGCGTCACTATTTTGATATTTGCCTCTGGCAAAATAGTATTCACAGGTGAGGCCTCCTTCCTGTACTTTTTCGCTCTGCTTTTTATACCCTTAAGGTTCCGATCATATGAACTTTTGTAATAAGGTAACAAACACTATTGAGGAAATAATGCATTATTTTTCATATCGAACAGTTAGGACAATGCTTTGAAAGCCTCGTGCAAAAATGTACCACTGTTTTGCGCGTTTATCGAACGCGTGGCGAGTGGTGCTTCTCCTAATGGACCTCTTCTATCACCGCGCTTTCATGCAGTTAAGACAACCTAAGAAAGCTTCGGTCTCCTGGTTGGCGAAGGTGTTGCTGGAACGAACTATACCATTCTTGCGATGAAAATATTCTGTTTATCGTTTACTGCTAACAGGGTCAGACAACTTCTGACAGGCAATGCTTGTTGCAAAGCGCCGTCTGCTGCGACTTCGATGTGCAGCAGGTTAGGCCTAGCAACGCCTATGGAGCAGTGCACTTCCCGCATGCTGGTGGGCCACACGTCGCTGTTAGAAACACCTCACTAGTTTTGTGCAGTGTATTGTTGCTTGTAGTTTACAGATACATATGTTTATTGCCGCTTTTATGCATCGAATTATCATATCTCAAACTGTTTCGCGATCTGCTTTGAGTTCGATATACCTGAATTCAAGTGTAGTGACGTTATTGATCGTGTTTTTCGTGGAGCACATTTTCAAGACGGGCAAGTAAGGGTGCTTATATCATTTTGTGGAAGCTTTCATTATATGGCGACAAGTATAGTTTAGAAAGCCGCAGGATAGTCGCCTCAATGTTTTAGGCGATTTTTGTGACACACAAGTTTTAGCGAGAGAGCACATAACGACATAGCGGCTATAACAAAATATTGCATTGCATTGCGTGCCCACTTGCCAGCACCGCTGAATATAATTGCAGGCCGCAAGGTGATCACTGCTGACTAAACCTTGTTTTTCATGCAGGCAGCAAAACAGAGAAAGACGTTATTGAAGCATTTAAGGACATTTACTCAATTCTTCAGACATGTCGCATTGGTTGAGATTGCGAGTTGTGAGCCCACACTGTCATGAGGAGTGTCACGGCAGCTCAATTCCAACGCACTTGGTGTGGCCCGTCGCGTGGTAAAATCAATGGCGTCCTCTATGTGAAGTTTCTGGCCGGAATGTCAAGTTTTGTGATTCACCCCGACCAGACAAGTTTTCGTCAAACTCTTCGTTTCATCGGCTAATTTTTTGTGTGCTCAGTGTTCAACCTGTACGCATAATTGCCTTGGTAATCTCCTTCATGTTCCATGTCATGATTTTTGCAAGTTGCAATGAAACATGCACTGTCGAATTTAAAAAACTTTATTTACTTTAACGAAAAATGTGCTATGTGTGTGACTCTATTGTGTTTTTTCACCCTAATAAACGTGTTCATCAACATTTAGACATGCTCCTCTGAGCTATTTTTTGATGTACTACTGTAGTGAACTTTCCGATGAAGAGCACGTACAAAGAGTTGATAATTTTTAAACTTATACTATGTGATGTTGGGGACTTGCAGAATAACGCTTAAATCTCATTATATTACTTAAGCCCTCACACTAGGCAATTTTATCTCTCTTTTGAATAAAATGGCACTGCCATCTAACCTCAGTAACCGTCTCATACACAGGACCATATTATGTGGTTAGGTTCTAATGACTTTCGCCACCGAGTGAGTTTAGGGAAGTCATTTGTATTCGAGCTCGAACCGAATGTGCACTGTGGACACCAGATGTGCACAAGAAACAAGCAACACAAAAAAGGCAGTGGGTCTGGCGAAGGTATGAAGCTTTAACTATTGAGTTGCGGTATAAAAATGTTATAGTTGTGAAACTATTCGCAATGGAGGCTGTCGTAGATTGCTGTTATCAGCTTAGCAGCAAACTGAAGGCACCGGCCGAGCATGAAGCACGACCCTGACCGCTGCCATAGAATATTTTGGGTTCTGCGTTTCTTGCTGTTTGGCGTTCCACGTGTGTTAAGCTCGCAAACATTTAAAACTTACTATGCACTTCAACTTTTCGAAGTTTTATGCTTGGTGCTTCTCCACCGTGTCAGCAATATTGTTTGTTTACATTTATGCAATTTTAGGTCGACTTTTTACATGTTTGTGATGACAAAAATTCTGCAGCATGGCCAGAAGTATTATTTTACACCTATGATATTGCGCAGAAATATTTTTCCTGCATTAAAAATGCTACTGAACAATTTTGAACACCTTTTGAGAGCACTAATGCTCTTAACTGTATAGTTTTTTTTCTTTGATTCTTGTACAGATATTTAGCCACTGTTTCATTATGACTGCATGTCTTTATTTCCCGACCGTTCCATGAGCTTGTCGCCATACCTTTCATAAAATTGCCAAGTTATAATTTTGTTTGTCTCTGTATATTTCTGTATATTTTTTTCTGTACATTTGTTTCTGGATTGTGTTGCTTCGTTGCCGTCAATGCCAGGGGGGACCAAGATTTTTTTTTCAAGCCGTAAAGGAATGGCTTTTCTTCTTGGCTCCTTTCACAATGTGTACGTCATGTTGTGAAGAACAAATAAAAATGAATGAATGAATTGCTATCGTTTCAGAATGACATTTTTTTTACTGAGCAGCACCAAAAGAGGTCTAATAACATTCAGGTGCATCTAATGCCATTTGATTAAAGTGACAGTATGTTTTCCAATGTGACAGCGGCATTAGTGTGCGAAATATCACGTCGGGAAGAACAACTCCAGCCGCTGTGCCCAAACGCTCATTCAGACTCACTTCTCTTATGTCCATGACGCACTGGTGCGTGCAGTTCATCCCATGAATTGCACTAGAAAAATATTGTAGCTGTTTTTTGCTCATTAAAGCGCTAAGTACTCCTGTAATATACAAAAGTGAAGATACTGATAGCCAAATTTGAATGGCTCCTGCAGCGAACTATCAGCAACTGGAAGAAAGAAAAGATATCACGTTTTTCTGCTCTGCGTTGTAGCGCGACAATATAGTACCACGCATTCACCACTCGCCTCAAAAAACAACAAATGAGAAAGCGACAGACGAAGCGAAGGGATGAGTACTATTATATTGCTATCTGTAATGTTCTCACTATTTTGATGTACCACTGCAGTTACTTTCTCCAACTACATGAAAACTGACAACAAAAATGTAATTGGTAACAATATGGGTCTTCTGGACCATCCTATTAGACTGACTATATCATTCACATACCTTTCTGCCAAATAAATCTAAGGTATCAGTTGGGTGCTTTAGTGGCCAGGAGTCAGCTGGATGGGGGCTCCTGTTCCAAAAAGATATAACTGTCAAGGTAGAGGAATTCTGCAGCATTAACGACAGGGTAGCAAGTATCGTACTTAAGCTGAATAAGAGCTACAAGCTGAATGTTGTGCATTCATGCATGAGATAGTCGAAAAGCTCTACAAACAAGTGGATACCGCAATGCGTAAGGCGAAAACTCGGTACACACAAGTGATAGGCGATGTGTCATCACAGTAGTGCCGTCGAGCCTTCTGGCAGTTGGCGCAGCTCCCACGCAGAGGCACACAAGCCGAAGAAACCTGACGGCAATGCACACGAAGCAGCTATATGCAGAGTACTTTTAACATTAAAGTACAAGTGTTAGGAACTGAGTCCGACAGCATTACGGCTTCATCAGAAGGGGCTCTCTCGGTAACGGTCGATGAAGACCCTTTCAATGCTTTGCTCTCTCGGCTACTCTCTTTCGGGCTTGCTTTATGCCCGTGGCAGCACGACAGCATGATTTTTTGCATCGGCTGGAATTTCTGACAAAAGGATGCTCCGGCACAGCACCAGCCATTCTGTATCTGCGGCAGGACTCGCACCCGCCGGGAGGGCAACTGAGAGGGGAGGGCGCATTTCCGCGACGGCTTCATGGCGGTTGGCGCTTGGACCGGGCATGTGGGTGACACCTGTAGGGCAGAGAGGAGAGTTTGTGCTTCGTCGGTGAGTACGGTGCCGGGCTTTATTAGGCAGCCAAAGGAGGGAGCTTTCTGGAATTGGCCTGGGTTTGGGGAGGGGAAGAAGCTAATAAGAATAACATTTATGAGTCAGGGGTCAGAGAAAATGCAGTGGACAGCACGATGGTACTGCAGAAGAGGTATTCCCCTTTAACCAAGGACGAGGGCCTTTGCAAGCGAACAATTATAATATTGCAGATATCATTACGGAGCGTGCAAAAGAAGTGAGCGCTGGGGTAGTTAGGGTAGTGGTAAGCGCTCAGAAAGGTGTGCAAATTATGCATTTTAGAAACTGCAAGTTATGAGACCGTTAGACACGTACATGCAACTTAACTGACGAAAGAAATCTGTAAACGTGATGCAACTGAGTGAGAAAGTTAAATGTAAAGAGAAGCTGGCATGCTTTATGTGCCGTATGTAGCATAAAAGCTGTCAGGTTGAGGCTATAGGCAGTAAAAAAAATTCGGATATATCGAAAATTGACAAACAGGGCAAGGCTATTATTATATGTTTCAGAGAATAAAAATGGCCGAGGAACTCTAAAGAGATCTTTTCAGTAACCGAAATAATAAGGATGACATGACATAAGCAGTGGTACAGATGAACTGTACATTCCGCTGGTAGCGAAAGAGCAAGTAAGCAAAGCCTTACAAGAAATGAAACGAAGGAAAGCGGCTGCTGAGGATCAGGTAACTGCAGATACGTTGAAGGGTAGCGAGGAGGCTGTGCTAGAAGAACTAGGCACTCTGTATAGGCAGTGTCCCACGACCTGGAGCGTATCGGGATCCTGGAAGAAAGCTCACATTAACAATGGAAAGAGACGTCAAGGACGTAGTAAATTACAGACCGATCAGCTTACTGAACGCTGGCTACGAGGTATTTACTAGGGTAACTGCTTAGAGAACTACTGGAACATTAGTCATCAGTAAACGAAAGTACAGGCTATTCGTCAGCTGATCACGCTGACACTATCAGTCCGGTGTTGGATGAGGGATTCGGAGTCGCTCTAGACAGAACCACAGGTCAGAAACGACGCTTGCTCCGAACACAGCCATTACCGCCAGGACAGGGCTGCCGACGAGTTAAAGGAGTTGGATGATGGGAGGAAGGTTACGAGAGGGTTTATTTACATTTATTTACTAGATAGAGATCAAAATGAACAGCTCTCCGAAGAGAGGACCTCAATGTAGGATCATAATGGAGGACCCCAAAATAGAGCATGATGGAGCATCCAGAAGGAGCACACAAGGGGAGCATGATTCACTGCTCTCGCCATCCAGTTGTTATACAGTTCTCTGTCCCTTGATTCCCCAGGCTGAGGACGTCTCCGTCAGGGTGGGAGTGGCCTAAAACGTATTATCGCACACAAACAGGCTCCACCGCACAGAGACACGCCCTCGTCGGGTGTCGAGTCAGGTAGAGAGAAGGATGCCCGCGGGTTCACTCCGACTGCTGAGGGGATGACGTCGTAGCCAGCCGAAAGATCCCATGCACCGCCAACACCCGTTCTTTAGATGCCAGCCCTTGCGCCGGGCAAGATCGCACAGTCGGGTCAAGAAGCCGGAAGGAGTCGCTTCGTCATTTGCCATGCCTGCGAAGATTAGCGCACGGCGACCTCCAGCTCGCTGCCGTATCCGCACGCTGAACGTCTTTTACCGGGAATGAGGCCACATTAGTTCCCTCACCTTAGTCACGGGCATTTGGGAACAATAGCTGCCGCTGGTTCGCTGCGGTGGCGCCTCCGTTTCGCTTACTTGGTTCCCGGAATCCTCCCGGGTGAGGCTCTCCGGTATTCGGGTCGGGAACGTGGGAGCGATTCTTATCGCCTGGCTCGGAACTATCCCTAAGAAGCTTGTATTGGTTTCCAACAGGTGAGCCTTGCTGACGGCGCCCCTAATTTACAGACAGGCCGGGCGCCCGAATGTAACAATACCTCCTCGGCCCGGAAAATCTCAAATGGCCAGCGTTCCTAACCGCTGGACATGAAGAGATTGGCTTGCGTCCGCGTTGACTTCCTGGCTTGCAATTTCAACTCCAAAGGCAAAATGAAAGCACCAAATCACTAACAAAGGAACGCATTGACAGGACGTTCCAAACAACAAAGCACTGCCCCACGCGCAAGCGCCCGGAATTCACTCAAGACCTACCAGGCTTCTTTCTAATGCCAAACAAAATCCTGGTCGACAATAATGATTCGTAAATTTTGCCCGAATCTAGGCTCAAAGCGAGCGTCCCCGTCACATCTGAGGTCGCCAAGGACAGACTGCCACGTTGTACGATAAGCGGTGGTGTGTCAAAGCCAACAAATTTTGAATAGAAACTTCATCCCTAATCCTTCAAAGATCTGATCCCCCTAAACCACCCGAATATTGAAAGTCTTTAAAATTTGGCCCACACTCAGTTTAATGTACGCGCTTTTCTCAAAGAAGCTTGATCGCTCGAGACTGAGAATCAATAATACAGTTCAACTCACAAAGTTGCGACTGCGCATCACAGACCTTACTCACTCTCGTACTACCGAGATACTTCCCTTAAACTCATTGTGTCAATGTGACACCTCGTCACCGTCATCTGTACACAAAGCTGCTACAGCTGTTCTGCCCAAAATTCCGCAGCCTCCATTCATTTGGTTAATCTTCGTATGCCACAATGGGCTAACTAACCAGGCGCCGCTAAACAGAAGTGCGCAAATACGCACAAATACACCTACTTTTTTGCCTCCACAACGCAATAGCCATACTTCCGTCACTGTAGCAACAAGCCTGGTATCGCCACCAAGTTTAACACGTCTGGATCTATTTAAGATACAAAAGCAAACCTGTTCGAAAATTTCAAACACAAAGGAACTTGCTAGCACTCAGCGGTTCCACCGCAAGCAGTTGATCATCTACTCGGGAACTATCCTCACTGCATTCTTGCGAGTGCCCTTAACATTTGGCAGCACGGAAATTTCTAACTCAATTACACGATAGCCTTCGTCGAACTTATATGAAAAAAAAAACGACCATATTCGATCAACCCTAATCGTTAGCCTAAAATAAAGTAGCCTTTCCCTCCCCGATTTCACGCACTCCCCCCCCCCCCCCCCCACCCCAAAAGAAAAAGAGGAATAAAAAAACGGCTACTTCGAATGGCTACACGGGAATGAGGGCTGACTGACTTTCCCCGGTTTGAAAGGATCAGTCTTTCAGACGCGCCCGCCGGGGTCGCGCTCTGACTGATTGTACTGCTTTCAACTCGTGACAAACGGCAACTAAAACCCGCTATTCTTGACCGTCCCTGTAATCTCTACCGCCCCTCGACGCGCTCAAACGGTCCTGGTAAAGCATGCAAAGTCGAGAACCGACTCCTGGCGACGAACCGCGTCTAGATCGAGATGCTACAGCAAGACTTTGATTTGAGCTTGTTGGTTGTAGCATGACATGGTTTGCGCAAAAAGCGTACAGGCGTAAAAAGACGGAGGCAGCACACACACAAGCCAGGACTGGCGCCATATTTTTCAACCATCAGTTTTATGTTCAGCGCGGTGGTGTTTGTATTGGGTCGTCCCTTGCACATATATTGAGCGGCATTTATTTATCGTGTGTTGACAAACGTGTCAGTGACCGACTTTTATTGACCTCTAACGTGTTAAGGTATTCAGATATGTGGATGACTACCTAATTTTGCTAACCCATCACGTAGGTTCAAAACCATGCGTCATCTTTGAAAACATTGTCACCATTTTCAGAAATGAATCAAAGGGCTTCTTTTTACGCAAGAAGTTCCCCGCGGCAATACCCTGCAGTTTCTTGACCAGAGACTGGTGTTCAGGAAGGACAGACATGTTTGTTGGTCCTGCAACCCCAGATCGTGTAAAGGGCTACTCCCCTTCGGTAGTGCACATTCCAAGCTAATCAAGCGTGGAATCGTTTCCACATGCATGAATGCATCATTGGAAAACTCTTGTGAGCACGAGATGGCACAGAGTTTTGATTCGCAAACTGAACATATTCACCAAGCAGGGTACCCAAAACACCTCATCACTAGTATCAGTGAGAATATTGTTAAGAAGCGCAAGCCGAAATTAAAGGGTGATCAGGCCCAAAAAAACAAGGATAAAGAAAAGCAACCGACAGTGGTAATTCCCCATATTCATCGGCTTTCACACAATATAAAGAAAGTGGCCAGCAGGTATAAGGTCAATGCGGTTCTTTCTGCTCCTTGTAAGGTGTCGCGCGTTAGCACCTTGAACAAAGGATGAATGGTCTGGCAGTGCAAAAAGAACCACCAAACCCGCGCCACTTATTGTACGGCTGACGTTGTGTACGTCGTGCCTCTAAGCTGCGGTCAGGAATATATTGGCCAGACAGGCCAGTGCTTTTTAACGAAAAGGTGAGCCAGCACAAGACTGCTATAAAAAATGGTTATGGCAGCCACATGGCCACTCACTGCAAAAGCTGCAAGTGTCGTCCGGGTTTTGAAAATACTAAATTCATTGCAAGGTCTAAAGACAGATTAGAGCGTGTAATCATCGAACCTTATTACATCAAGCAGAGGGGTCATATCTGCAAAAGCAAGCCATTTGTCTCGTTGTCAGAGGAAGAGATTAGTTTCCTTAACGTTTCATTATCAGCGATATAATCATTGCTTGGTCAATTTGCACGTGTGCTTTTGTTATGTCACTGCTTATATATATCAAATGCTTGTTTTTGCTCTATTTTTATCTTTGCCTGATCGTGCGGTTATTAAGTTTTTTTTTTCCATGAATAAACTTAGTTGCAAGCTGGCGCCAGTCCTGTCTTGTGTGTGTGTGGTCTCCGTGTTTTTGCGCCTGCACGCTTTTTGCGTAAACGATGTCGAGAAGCTACCGATTTTTCTCGAACTAAGTAAGCTCGACTGGGCTTCGCCCTGCGCGCTTCCCGGAATCCCGTGCGGAAATTGAAGGACCCATGCTTCTGAAGTGCACGTGCTGAATTCGCTGAACATGTGTACCATGGCTTAACAAGGCATGTGTAGTCTCTGTTACTGTTGGTCGATCCCTGCGCTCTTGTGCGCTGGGTGTCTCGCAACCTAGCGTCTTGTGATCTTTCGGGCCGCTTTCCTTTTTTTCTTACCGCCTGTCTGTCAGGTCGATGTGGTCTCGATCTTCCCGCAGGCCGATGCCCCTTGAAAACATCGCTCTTCTTCTGCTTGCAAGATGCGGTCTTCCCTCTCTGTTACGCTTTTCATACCTTTACAAGTCCCCCCATTCTCAGCCTCGGGTCGGAGCTTTTTTTGCTCCGCTGCATAGCTTCTTCATAGTCTCTTTGAGAACTTTTTTGCGTTCCTGCAGCTCTGCCTCGTGATTGTGCCTTTCCGTTTCTTCAGCTCTTTTGCGTTGCTGTTTTTTTGCCCACCTTTGCGTGTTACCCTCAGCAATTTCCAAATCATTTTGTAATTCTGTTTCAAACGTTTTGATTGCCTGGATAATGTCCGAATCTTTTGCGCTTTCCTTCACATCCACTCCTAACTCATCGCATGAAAACCACAATTCTGCACTCGACAACCTCGTCAGGTCCACGGTCGCTGCCTTTAAATATTGGTTTTGCTCGCACATGGTGATTCTGAGCTGCTACCCTTTTGCTACAGACATACACCCGATAAACCAGCAGTTCAAAGTTTTAAACCAGAATTTGAAGCCTGGAAGATCCAAAGCAAAAACCAAGCACTCACCCGCAGATGCAGCACCACGTCACCCGGTTCATCTCACTGCTGCCAACCAGTTGTTGGATATGGCACTTCAATCCCACCGCTGCCACCAGTTGTTGGATGAGGGGTTCAGAGTCACTCTAGACGGAACCATAGGTCAGGAACGACCTTGCTCCGAACACCACCACCACCACCAGGACAGGACTGCCGACGAGTTAAAGGAGTTTGATGATGGCAGGAAGGTTACAAGAGGGTTTATTTACATTTATTTACATAGGTAGGGGCAAAATGAACTGCGTTCTGAAGAGAGGATCTGAAGGTAGGATCATAATGGAGGATCCCAAAATAGAGCATCCCAAAATGGAGCATGCTGGAGCATCCAGAAGGAGCACACAAGAGGAGCATGATTCCCTGCACTGGCAATCCAGTTTTACAACAGTTCTCCGTCCCTAGATTCCCCAGGTTAAAGACGTCTCCGCCAGGGTGGGAGTGGCCTAAAACTTGCATTATCGTGCACAAACACGGACCACCGCACACAGGGACGCGCCCTCGTCACGTGTCGAGCCAGAGAAAGAGGAGGATGCCCTCGGGTCCACTCCGACTGCGGAGAGGATGATCTCGTAGCCAGACGAAAGATCCCACGCACCGCCGACACCTGTTCTTTAGATGTCAGCCGACGCGCCGGGCAAGGCCGCACGGTCGGGTCATGAAGCCATAAGGAGTCGCGTCGTCATTTGCCATGCCCGCGAAGATTAGCGGACGACAACCTCCAGCTCGCTGCCGTATCCTCACGCTAAAAGGGCCACAGAAAGGGGTGTTGCGAGCAAGTCATCATCCTTTTTCACTCGTACAGAGCAAGGTTTTAGAAAGCACTTTTCTTGTGAAACACAGCTAATCAATTTTACAAATGATATTAACTTCATACTTGATGGTGGCAGTGAGGTTGACTGTATCTATTTAAATTTTTTCAAAGCATTTGACAAAGTCGCTCACAGCTTGCTTCTTCACAAATTAAGTAATCTTAACATCGACCAAAATGTACTACGATGGATTGAATGCTTTTTGTCTAATAGGTTTCAGTACGTGCACGCTAACGGCATTAACTCATCATCGGTTCTTGTGACCTACGGCGTCCCACAAGGTTCTGTTATCGGTCCCTTGCTGTTTCTAGTATATATTAATGACCTGCCTAACCACGTAACATCTACAGTGCGAATTTTTGCGGATGACTGGTGTTCGCAATAAAAAATGAGACTTAACGAGACTAAATACAAAGTAATGCGTTTTTCGCGTCACTTCAATCCGCGCCCCGCTTCTTACACTATTTCTTCTTCCCTGCTAACACCGGTAACATCTTACAAATACCTCGGCGTCATTATAACGTCAAACCTAAATTCGAAAGCACATATCACTTCTATCATCGCGTCCGCTAACAGCATGCTTGGATATCTGAAACAAAATTTTTGCTTAGTCCCGACACCTGTTAAACTTCTTCTGTACAAATCGTTTGCCCGCTCCAAATTGGAATATGATAACTCAGTATGGGACCTTTCACTAGCACTCTTATCGACGCCCTCGAAGACGTACAGAACTGAGGAGCACGTTTCATCTTCCGTAACTATGATCGTTTGTCCAGCGTCACAGAAATGAAAAACACATTGTCACTAACCCCCATCTCACTGCGCAAATAAATATCACGCCTGTGTCTGTTTTTTTAAATTTACCACATGAATTCCACCCTTAAACATACATTACTCACGCCGCCAACATATGTTTCGTCCAGCTCAGATCATCCATGCAAAATTGGTGTTCCGCACTGCTGAACAAAATCCTTGCATGAATGTATTCATTCGAAAACATTGTTTGACTGGAACCACCTACCACGGGATATTGCACTTTCCAATGACTTTGATGAATTTCAGAAGAACTTATCAACACATTATTGCTTACCATAGCTTTGGTTCTATTCCTTCTTCCTCGTAATCATGCGCATTCTTGTATATTTTTTTCCACAGTTTTGCTGCGTTAATATTTGTACTAATGGTGGCGGGCTGTTTAAAATTTAAATCACTTTTCTTTGCGTGAATTAACGTTTCTTAGTATTTGTGTCATTTTTAACTGACTTCATGTTCCGGGTTTTTGAAATATGTATATTTCCCAGTATTTTTTAAAATCTTTTTTTCACTGTATGCGTTGTCTCCTTTTGTAACAAATTTATTTAAATGTGTGTACCACTCCCCTCAACAATGCCCTGTGGGCCATGAGGGCATCTGAAATAAATGTGTTTTAAAATTATTTTCGTTCCTACTTCTCGCTAAGCTAAATTATCTGAGTAGGTACTCCACATTCTGCGTCACTGGGCTTCTACTGGTTGTGATCATTAAATTTAAAAAACATTAGGTGCTGTCAATTGGTCTGATGTGTAAGAAATGATGTGTAAGAAATGCAATAGTACTTTTCTTTGACACGCCAATCTATTCCACTTGTAATCCTGCTTCAATTCTAATTCTATTACCTTTCACTCCGCAATCTATTTTAATTCTGCTTCCATTCCCACTCCGACTACGCAATGATGCCAAATGTCTCACACAGAGAGGTTGCGGTGAGTCTAATTGATTGATCGGGGCGTTAAAACATGGTTTGATGAGACCGGCTGAACATCGCCGCATCTCGCTGTCTTGGAGGCCATATGTATTGAACGTGAACGCTGCCACACAAATGGAAGTTGCCACGGCGCTGAATATTAGTTCCCTCACTCAACAATCGCGTAAGCGTTCGGCGCATTGTCAGACTCCGCCCTGTTTTTCATAGTAGTTGTCTGTGACTTTATTTAGGCACAACACTTAGGCACTAAGACGTCGCTGTCGTGCTGTTCGTCGTCCAGGCCTGTCGAGCCGCGAGTGTGGGAGGGGTAGGAAAGAAACCCGATTTGAGACGACAGGGCATGAAAATAAACTGCATAGAGAGGTAGGCGTCCGGGAAAGGGCAGTAGAGAGATGAAAGATCGCGACGCCATTTGTACAGGTAAAACAGTGTAGGTGTGCATATTTGGGCGTTTTGCTGACACTGATAGGATAAAGAGATGAGTTCGCGCTTCGATAATGAGACCAGTGCAGGGCTTCAAGAGACAGCCAATGGAGGGAGCTTTAGTTGTAAAACTTCTGGTACAGCTAGGGCATCAACGCCTGCTGCACGAGCAGGCCCTGTTAGTCGCCACCTACGACTCCAAACCAGTCCCGCTAGGTTCCGAGATTGTGAGAGGAGTGGGAAAAAATAATAGAGAGAGGCGGGCTAGTTGATGACAGGAAATCGGGTTGCAGACAACTGGGCAGAAGAATAAACGGTGTGAGGGTTTGGCGTCAGAGGCAGGGCAGTAGGGAAGGATCGCGATGAAAGTATGTGATCCTCCTGCACAGAAAGATCAGGCTGAGAGATAGTTAACGATCAAGGCGGGGAGCACTGTAATACTCTTAGATGATGGCGCGAAGGGGCAGGACCTGGGCCAGGGGATGAGTGGTGCCTGGACAAGAGTTTCACGGGCGAGCTGGCTGGTCAGCAGCTCATTGCCGTCAACCCCTGAGGGCCCAGGTGTCCAAGGAAGAAGCGTTAAGACCGCAGAGACAAAAGTGCGGCGTCGAGTTTCGTGAACCCTAATCAACCAGTGTACATTCATCGGATGTCCGAGGTATGTCCTTCATTGGACATACGGTTATCCGTGGGATAGATCCGCCGAGAGATAACCATCCCGGATATTCGCCAGCGGATCTTTTGAAGATATTCGCAGGTATATTGCCTTTTCCACCATCATGAAGCAGGCTAGAAATACAACCACCAAGTACATCTCTCGGTGTCATGGGTTTATTAAAAGCCCGCAGAATGTCCGAAATCTGACATACGTTTGTCGTATGTTATATTCATGAATTTGTGAAGCCGTCAGCGACCACAGTGGTAAAGCGTATCAAATTCGGGGTGATTTTATTAATGACATAAATGCAGTCTTCACAAGAAATTCTTCAAGCTGGCCATAGAGACGGTTTACGTTGCGGGAGGATACTGTACAGACCACAGACGAATTTATAGCCCAACTGGGCATGTTTCCTGCAGAAAACAGTGCACACTAATTTCTGAATATGTCATTAAAGCATGCGAATTTGACAGACCACATTCACTTCTATGCAATAACTCCACGGTGCCCAGTAATCATCAGCAGCTGCGACAGCAATTTTACACCTTGCAGAACTCGTAAGTCATAAGCAACGGAGGTGGGAATATTTCTTTAAATGCAAAATACTTTTCTTCTCCTATAAAGCTGCAGAAACAAAAGACAAATATGCCTCGCTGCAAACAGCTTTGTACCAGTTCATGAAAATTGTGTCTACAGTGCAAGACACTACAGCTAATCCCACAGGCAATCTCACTCATATTCCTGAAAAATTCCAGTGTGAGAATAGGGATCTTTACCACACAGTTGCAAGCTACCTGATGTCAAGTTGGGCACAAAGTACACTCATAGATAAAAGTTTGTTGAATGTTGATTTCCAGAAAAAGGGTTTTCTTTGCATTGCCTCGCTGGGCAGCCACCTGAAATTTGTTCAGTTGGATCAAATATGTCTCCATCGAAATTCGACCGCCGTGGCCAGGATCGAACCCGCGTCTCTCAGGTCAGCAGCCGAGCGCCATAACTGGTGAGCCACCGCGGCAGCCCGATAGGCCTTAATACCAAAAGTAAAGAAGAACAAAGAAACACTTTAAGTTACCGACATAAGGGTTTTTAAGAAAAGTTTTAATTGTGACAGCGAAGAAACTGGAAAGGTCGAATGAGGCAGAGAATTGAAAATTTTAGGCATATAATAGCAACGAGTGAAGCGGCCATATTGAGTATAGCAGCGAGGTACCGTAAAACGATGATGTCAAAAACGACGAACAGTAATGAAAGAATCCAAAAATGCACTATCCCAAAAGTGAGCAGGAATAACTACATCAAGGAAGAGGGCTTCAAAAGAGTGCACCTGTAAAAATAAAAAATAAATTGTATTCAGGTGAAACGTCCATGTTTTGTGCCAGGGATCGAAGGATGTTCCTTAGTATAGCATTTAATTTCATCCGCCAAGTCTTTGAGCAGCGTTAATACACAGTGACTCCAAATCTGAGGATACCATAAAGAAGGAATTGTGCAATAAGGTTGCGTGTCTGAAAACGTAATAAATCTCGAACATTTTATAGAAGACACGATAAGCCACGAAGCTTGTTACATACTACAGTAAGATAACTATTCCAAGACATATCTCTGTGAAAATTGTACCATGTACATGACACTATTTAAAAAATTATTAGAAATGCAACAGCAACTAAGACAATGCGAGGAATGTAAAAACAACGGTTCAACAAAGGAACGCTTTTTATGGGGATTATGGAAACAAATGAGTTCTGTTTTGGGGTGATTATTTGAAATATAATTAAGAATCAGTCCATAACATGCATCACATCTGCTCTAAGAGCATCCTTGGCCAGAGGCAGCGAAACATTTGTTGACAACAATAGTGTCTTATTAACGTATTGAAAAATATAACATTTTGCTAAAGCATTTGATAAATCATTTACAAATAAGTTGAGAAGCAAAGGCGATAAAACAGCTCTGCAAAACACCTGCCGACAAATATGATTCTGAACTTCGATGCCCGCTTATTTCTACACATGAGCTCGATTAGAAAAAAAAAACAGTCTTTAAGCAAATGATTAAACGAACCCCTAAACCTTATGACATCAAGTTTCTCTAGCAGTAGGTCATGGCGAACACAATCAAAAGTTTGGCTGGCGTCCAAAAACAGACCACATGCGAATTTGTTATTATGAAAACTTGAGTAAATATCAGTAAACTTTCTAATAAGAAAATCGTTCCTTTACCTTCAATGTGAGCAAACTGTGCCTGTGATAGGATATTATTCAGGATAACAAAACGGTACCAAACTACGAATAGGTGCTTCTCGAAAATCTCGCAATCGCCGGTAGAATTTAAATAGGACAGTAATATTCAATAGCCTTTAAATAGCCACTTTTATGTAACGGTTTAACTATAGCAATTTTTGAATTTTGTAGAATAAAGCATTCAGTAATAAAACTGTACAACATAAAAAGATGTACCGATTGCAATCTCGTAAAATTACTTTGGAGGTTACTCATTCTGATATTGTCAATACCTCCATCGTTCTTCGAATTGAAGTTAAAAGTTATGCTATAAAGGCCCTGTGGTGTAATAGAGGGGAGAGAAGCTAAAGAAGCTGTGCAATATAAAGACCGTGGAACCTCATAGTGTGATAAAGGAAACTTTCTGGAAACCTGAACGGAAAATGCAATAAACTCAGAGGCCGCTGAAGGCGAGTCTTTGAAAGATTTAGCAAATGAATCGCCAATAGATTGTTTTGGGTTTCGTCCAGAGGGGCAATTGATAGTTGACCAAACTTTACGTGAAGAATGTCGGTGGTTACGAAAAGCCGAATTGAAGTAGTTGCGTCTCGAGGCTCGAATCATGGCAGTAACTTTATTTCTAAACAACCTGAAATTATTCTTGAAGCGTATATTGTTGGGAATACGCTTGACACGTGTCCAAATGGCGTCTTTTTCTCCAATGGCCTTTAGAACGTCCCTTGTTACCGAAGGAAGATTTGGCTTGCGTTTTTTGATCACTTTGACCTTTTGTAGTAAGGCAGTTATGGAATGGATAAGCTGCACAAATCTGACGTACACGTTAAAAGAATTAACGTTCTTATGCAACAAGACGCAGTTAAAGTTCTATAAGGTCATCGAATGTGGCAGTGTCTCTATATCAAATTCGCTCCTCATTAGGGCATGATTTATTTAAAGAAGAAAAAAAGGATACGAGAGCCTACAAAGTAATGACCTGAAAGTTTGTATGTAATTACCGACGAGAAAGACTGGGCAAACGGAGCTCTTATATTGATGTTATCAATACAAGAAGTTACGAAAACTTTTCCCACGTACTCTTCTCTTGTGTAGTCTTTTATCGTTGGTTAAATACCGTGTTTCGCCAAGGTATTTATTTAATCGCAAAGAGATGAAGGTGATGGAGACAAGGTGTCAATAGGAAGTCTTCATTAAGGCATATATCATGATTTGGCAGTAGGGATCCCAAAAAATGGTCGAGCTAAGAAAGAAATTTATTCATATTTTAGGAAGGACGCCTGTAAATTCCTAGAAAAGTAACCTCCGAACTAGAGAATAATATCTGCAATGCAACGTATTCTGCAAAGCAAAATTGTGACTTTAAAGGGTTGGCATTCCATCTGCTGTGAACAGAAACAAGAATGGCGCCGCCTATCCCAGTGGAGCGTGTGAAAGAGAAACTAGAGTACCTGGGCAAAGAAAAAGAGGAGAAAAGTGTGGAAGGGGTGTTAATTTTGGTAAGTACGAATGCATCAATAGTATTCTTACTGTTGTCAACAGCCAAAAATTCATTCCTATGTTTTCGCAAGCTACGTATGTTTACAAGAAGTACACAGAAAGCATCCTCCTTTGGCGCAATAGGAGAGAGGACAGTTCATGATTCAAACTAGTTTATCTAAATCGGTAGAATTGTGGATTCGAAAATGAGAAGTGACTTCGGACTTCCTAGAAAATTTTTTCCATGATTGGCAAGAACAAATTTAAAATTTATTGCATCGCCTTTGTTTATCCATAGCCTCCCAAAACAGTTTCCTGTTTGATGTGGCGAGGTTGTCGTTAAAGTACATTTCAGGTAGCTGCCTCTTTTTCACTAGGGGCGTGATCTGGCTTCGATGACTCATTCATTTTTCTTTTGAAGCGACAGAAGTGAATCTAACCTGCAGAATTGTTTTTTTTTCTTTTTTCTGCGGGAGCCAATGAGCTGCTTCAATACTTGAGTCAACTCAATTTTCAACGTCTCTGCTAAGTACTTCAGACGCTTGGTGACATTAAGAGAGAAGCTCTGTATTTCTAAGTTCTGCAGCCTGCTATATTGTTCCATGTTATTAATCGCTTTCTGAAGGTGTTGTAGTTGTTTATTTTATCCCGTCACTGCGGTGTTCAGAGTAACCGCTTCATCTTGAAGCTTCTGAATAGTGGTCTGCTGGTCAGCAGTGGATTTAACTAACTCATCATAGTTGCCAAAGAAGAAAGAAATAGAGGCGTGTACACTTTTGACTGATTCCTCTAGCGGCTAAACATTACTTTTCAGCAACAGCAACTCATCTAATCTACGAGAAAGTGAGCTGATTACGTTCTTAATAGGCAACAAGCTCTCTATTTTCGCAAATACCTGCTCGAGAGTTCTTGACGAACACGCCTTTTCATTTTCTGAGTCTGTACCACTCTGAGAACGACAATGCAGATAGCGCCAGTCGGCGTAAGCTCTAAACTCTCTTCCGGCAGCAGATTTTGCAGTAACTCCTGAACATTTTTTTTTATAACGAAACGCCTTATTGCAACCACAACAGGTTAAGTAATTGCCTTCGGAGAGCAGTGCTTCCGAACATTTGAAAGGAACTGACAAAGTCACAAAATTGAACGATGAAACAGAAACGCAGTCGGTGAGGGCAAAAGGCAAATCCGAGAGTGCAACAGACACAACTCCCATCTGCAATAAAGCTGTGATAAACTACGGGCAAGCGCCCGCTACCGACTGCGCGCAGTGCTCGCTGACGGCGCCTTTTATCCTCTTGGAATTCGGCGGGGGCGGGTCAGGAAGCACTCAGCACGATGCTCTGGTGATAGTGACCGCGCAGCGCAGTCGCAGTGGTTTTGCAGTCATGCTCCTTCTTGGATCGAAGGTGATACGCATCGCAGGTGATAGCGTCCGCTTGGTCCTTGTAGATCCCGTCTGGTTTTTTAGATATAGGGCCGCTACATAGGTGCGACCTGCAATTAAGCTGTGATCATCTCCAGCCAAGCATCCGCCACCGACAGTCAAACCAATTTACCCCGACAAGACGGCTGCCGTCACTGCGTTCCCGAACCCCACTGGTAAGCGTACGGTGCGCCGTTCTTTTGGGGCTCTGTGCCTATTATAGGCGTTTTGTGCGAGACTTCCCCCGACTAACCGAGCCTCTAACTTGCTTAACAAAAGACGAGCAACCATTCATCTTGGCCCAACAACCACAGTAGGCCTTCAAGGACCTTAAAAATTACCTCCAAACTACACCCGTCCTTGGCCACTTTGACGAGGAAGCGGACACGGAACTGTACATCGATCCTAGCAACATCGGTTTGGGTGCCGCTCTTGTTGAGTGGCGAGATAGTGCTGAGCGCGTGATTGTTTTTGGAAGCCGCTCACTGTTGCGATCTGAAACGAATTATTCTACCACGGAAAATGAGTGGTTTGGGCGGTAACGAAATTTCACCCATACTTGTATGGTCGCCCGTTTCGAATCGTAAGCGATCATTACTGCCTTTGCTGGCTCGCTAACTGTAAAGACCCCCCAGGGAGGCTGGCGCGTTGGAGCCTCCGGTTGACGGAATTCGACGTTACCGTCGCGTACAAGTCCGGCAACAAACACAGTGATGCCGACTGCAGGTCCCGTGCTCAGACATAGAAGACGATCCCGCTTATCTTGGCGCTTTAACCACGCCGTCCTCGCTCAACAACAGAGATGACGCGGAGCTGCGACCCCTCGTAGAGTACCTCAAAGGCTGCGCCTTGTCGCAGTCTTGTTTCTTCAAGCGCGGGCGGTCGTCGTTCTGTTTGCGAAGTGGCATCCTCTACAAGAGAAACTACGGCCCCACGGACACTCTGTACCTGCTGGTGGTTCCAACGGTGCTTCGCGACGAAGTTCTGTACGCATGCCACGACGAGTTGTCTTCCGGCCACCTCTTTTCTCGAACCTTGCCACGGGTACGTCGGAAGCTTTACTGGCCCATGCTTGCTACAAGTGTCCAGCGCTATGTCAAGACTTTCCGCGATTGGCAACGTCGGAAGACACCACCTCTCAAGCCGGCCGGACAACTGAAGCGCATTGATCCGCCTCGAATCCCTTTCCACCAGGTCAGCATGGACTTGATGGGTTCATTTCCGGCATCATCATCGGACAACAGGCACTTTATAGTTGCCACCGACTACCTCGCCTCGTGTTGTGAGACGAAAGTGCTTCCTTTCGGCACTGCTGCCGAAATTGCTAACTTTTTCATCGTTGCCATCGTCCTCCCTCACGGCGTCCCTGCGGTCGTTTTAACTGATAAAGGCACGCCATTCACATAGCCCTCACTCAGGGAGTTATGCGGCTAAGTGGCACCAGTTGCCATAAAAGTACCGCCTACCATCCTCAACAAATGGACTCACTGAGTGGCTCGATAAGACCATTGCCGACATGCTTCCTATCTACGTCGACGCCGATCATAAGAACTGGGACCAGATCTTGCCTTACGTCACGTGCGCCTATAACCCTGCTCTTGAAGAGACGACGCGCTTCACGGCATTTTGTTTGGTGCATGGTCACGAAGCCACCACTATGCTCGACGCAATGTTAGTGCCAGATGTTGCACATTCTTCTGTCGCTGGAGCTGAACAGTTCGTTCTGCACGCCGAGGCCGCCCGCCAGCTAACTAGACAGCGAACCCGTATCCAGCAAGAAAGCGACGCTCTACGCTACAACCTTATATGTATTGCTCATGCTTGCGTCAAAAGACATTTAATAATTCAGCGACAACATAAAAGATTTCAAGTTAACCTTCTCTGCAACACCTTGGCGCCAATTTTCGCCTTCGCTTTCTAAAGGTTTGGTTTATGGGGGTTTAACGTCCAAAGCGACTCAGGCTATAAGAAACGCCGTAGTGAAGGGCTCCGGAAATTTCGACCACCTGGGGTTGTTTAACGTGCGCTGACATCGCACAGCACGCGGACCTCTAGAATTTCACCTCCATGAAAATTCGACCGCCGCGGCCGGGATCATACATCCTGAAGATAAAGGTAAATACAACTCATTTGGGTATTCAGCGTAGAAAGCGAGTGAATTCCTACGGAGCCGAAATGCAGCCCGCCATTTAATGCATCCGCCGCGCCGCAGTGAACAAAGGGGTCTAGAAGATGCCCAAGAGCTGGAGGCATATCGAAGACCTTCGTGCCTCTATAGTGTGGTTAATGCCACTTGCTCCGGCGTTCCACTGTGGCATCCGTGACATCACGCGGAAGCCATGTGTTTGTTAGCAGCGAGCGACCGCTTTCTCCGTCAGCATAAGTTGGTGCTGAAGCGACTGCGTTTTCCTCCTTTCTACCCTAAACTATCTCAGCCGCAGAGGCGAATTTTGCTCTCTGTCTATCCTGAATGCTCCAGCATGAACATATCTTTCATCCAGGACCTAAATGCATTCAGAAACTTGCAAGCACATCATGTCGGTGATGCAGTTGCAAAACGCAATTTTAATGCGAGACACGAGCATCGGTAGAATTATTTCTTTTTAATAATAATAATAATTGGTTTTTTGGGGAAAGGAAATGGCGCAGTATCTGTCTCATATATCGTTGGACACCTGAACCGCGCCGTAAGGGAAGGGATAAAGGAGGGAGTGAAAGAAGAAAGGAAGAATAGGTGCCGTAGTTCGCCTTCTGCATTCTGTGCGACATTACGGCGATTTCATAACATTTCTGTTTGGAGAAAATTATTTGTGTGGCATGTCGTAAAAAGTACATTGGTAACCGTAACACATTCCCTTCTGTGGCACGCGTTTAACGACAGCGTTTACAGGCAAAAGAAGAAAGGTCACATATTTATGACTATGTGCTCATAAATTATGTGGTTCACTTGAGTACCATCCGACTTGCGTACGTTTCAGAAAAAAAGTATTTTTTTTTATTTATCATAAAAACCAGTACTAGCGCTAAAAAGACGGTGGTCATATTTTGGAAAAACGCATATCGGAGACAAATTAACCAGGGAGGAACAGAGAAGGCCCACGAAAACGACATGACTGGCGAAAATTATTCCAGAAAAAATATCCCAATATATTTCAGAATACAGCATTATTAGAGTCTCAGGTGAGGAGCTACAGCTTATCAGCAAAAGGAAACAGGGGAAGCTCGGCAGAAACAGAAAAATAGCAAGGTGACATACTGTAAACTGATACACTGTAAATGTGTCGGTGTGAAGTCTCATACAGCAGAAAGGGTGTACCATGGCGGCAAATAGTCCTGTCTTGATGCAATGTTAGGTAGAGCGTCTGGTACGCCTAACTCTTCGCATTTGCATTTATCTTCAAAGCGCAGTACCAATGGTCTGATAAAGTGTGCTTTGTTGCTGAATAACCTTTTTGATGGGCACTTGGGGACAGATGTTTTGGGAGAGAATGAATTTTAGGACGTATGTGCATGTCAGTGCAATTCTTCGATCCTCTAGAGTGAACTCATTAGCATCAGCGTAAAGGCTTGTTAACGGGGATGCATGCTCCGGATGACAAGTGCAGACTAAGATTAGGAACAGTTTCCAATCGTTTCAAGATTCTGTTGCTAAACCATGTACTACGCACCCGTAGTCTGCATAGAGCGAACTGAGAGCGAGATATGCAAAAGACTATCAGACCCCTACCGTTTTCGGGAAACCAGTTTTAGGACATTGAGAGCTTTAGAAACTTTCTTTTTAAGGCGCTTTATGTGCGGTAGATATCGAAAGGGACGCCACACAATCTCCGTTCTTGTAGTGCCGTTTCGTTGAGGTATAGATCAGGGTCGACCTGTAGACCGCAACGCAAGGAGAACGTAGCAGCTTCTTTTTCAGAAGAAAAATTAAATTCATTTCTCTCTGCCCCAAGCAGCAAGGTATATATGCTGAAGGAAGTGCATGCTATTCGTAGGTTATCTACACAATTAAACCAAATACATTGTGGACTTGGGGATTATGTTAGCTACGGAATTAAATTTTCCAATGAACAGTGTCGTGCTTCGAATGCCTCCCTTGGTACGCTGTTCTCTAGGGAGAAAGTCATGAGAGAGTTTTCCCTAGGTGGACTCATAAGGTGCGTTTAGCGACGAAGTCGTTTAAGCAGGTCACGGAGGATGCTGAACCTCCAGGTGGTATCATAGGCTTTTTCCACGTCGAAGAATTCCCCTATACAGTGCTGATTGTGGATGAACGCCTCTCGGGTGATGTTTTCTAGGCGGACAAAGTGATCAGTAGTTGAACATGCTTTTGCTAAGTCCACATTAATGGGTGTCTAAAAGTCGGTGGGATTCAAATGCGAAAGTCATTCTAAGTTCACAACACTTTCGATTGATTTTGCATCACGGCTGGTGAGGACTATCGGTCTGTAATTGACAGGACTTGGTGGTTTTCTGGTTTGGAGAAATGACTCTATAACTGCTTTTTTGCATGCTTCAGGTACTTTCCCAGTTCCCCACATTTTATTAAAGAATTTCAACAGTGCTCCAACGGCAACTTCGTAGATGTCTGCAAACATAGCGTAATGCACATTGTCTGGACCAGGCGCAGTCATGTTCCTGGAGGATAACACTCTATTTAATACCTGCAGCGCATAAGCTGATTGTAGTGCTCATACGTGCCTTCTATGGAGGGAAGTTTTTGTTTTTCCGCTATTGCTGTCTGCTTCCGGAATGTGTTCGCCTAGTTGGACGAACAAGAGACTTCAGCGAAATGCTCGCCCAATATATTGGCCTTTTCTTGTCAGGATGTTTGTCTACCGGGGTTGACCACAACGGAAATGTAAAATGGGTATAGTCTCCGTTGAATTTGGGGAGCTTTTCACATTTTTTTCAGGGTGTCGAACTATTTATGTAGGACATATTTCTTCCAGGAGCTTTTCTCTGCAATTCTTCTAACGTACCGGGCTCTGGCATTAACCCTGTTAAAGATAAGTTCTCTGCCCTGGGATAACACCGGAGAGATGCACAGGCTTTGTTTTGCTGCTTTTTTTTCAAGTGTGCATTCTTGAATGCACGTTACTTTGTGCTTTTTCTGTGCGAGTCCAGTTTTTTTTGGTGTACCTCATGTTGCGGCCAATATTATGCATGTAGTTAGCTTTCCATTAATTTACTCATTGCTGAGCTTTTCAAAAAATCTGTTTTCTATTGTGGTGTTTGTTCTAAAAAACCACCTGTCGGCAAGGAGAATTTTCCACCTCCGTGCTCTTATGGCGAAGGCTGAACTAGACGATAAGGGCCTTTTGATAGTAGGTAGGCGATCATTTTTCAGGAGGTCTCTAAAACATACGATTTAAAATCGATAAAAAGATAAGGTAATGGGAATGTTAGATAGAAGAAGCTCATTCTTGCTGAGATTTGGCAACAATGTGCGGATTTTCTCGTATTTAGAAGACATAAAATATTTTCGAGGATAAAATTTTCGATTATTTAGCCCCTAGAGTGACAGTGTTCGCTTGCCTAAAACGGTGAGTGAGCGTAAAAATCGCCAACAGATATGGCTCCGGCAGTTTATCGACCAGGCCTTCTGTATCTTGAACTGTTGACTTGATATGTGGGGGAAGATATCCAAAACACATTGTAACAGCTTTGTAGCTGTCGACGCTGACCGCAACAGCCTCAAATTTTGATGTAAGCCTGATGTCTTGAGCACGTACGCTGATTTGAATGACAAATGGGGTGCCTTATAAATTTATGTCCAAGGATAGGTGGACCGAGCTTGCTTTCCTGAATACATAAATCTACAGGCACAATTGACAATACTTAGAATGCGTCTTCATCATCTTTATCATCACCACCGACTGCAGGGCAAAGGCCACTCCCATGTTTCTCAAATTAGCCCTGTCCTTTGCTAGCTGCGGCCTCCGTATCCCCACACACTTCTTAATGTAATCCGCCCAACTAACTTTCTTCCGCCCTCTGCTACGCTTTAGTTCCCTTGGAACCCTCTCCGTTACCCTTAAGAACCAGCGGTGGTCGTGCCTTCGCATTACATACCCTACCCAAGGCCGTCCTTTTCTTCCTCTTGATTTGGACTAAGATATTCTTCGCCCGCGTTTGTTCCGTCACCAACTCTGCCCGCGTCCGGTCTCTTGAGGTTAAACCTATCAATTTTCTTTCTATAGCTCACTGCGTTGTCCTTAACATAAGCTCAACCCTTTTCGTTAACCTGCACGTTTCTGCCCCATAGGTGAGTACCGGTAGCCTACAGCTGTTTCTTACTTTTCTCTTAAGGGATATTGGTAAACTCTCATCAATAATTTGCGAAAACCTGTCATAAGCGCTCCATCCCATTCTTAGTTCTAGTTGTTTCCCTTTCATGATCCGGATCAGCGGTCAGTACCTGCCCTAAGTAGACCTATTCTCTTACCATTTCAAGCGCGTCGCTACCAAATGCGAGCTGATGTTTCCTTGAGAGCCTGTTGAACAATACTAGGCTTTTATGCACGTTAATTTCTAGACTCACCGTCCTGCTCGGCCTGTCTAACTCTTTCGTCTTGCTTTGCAGTTCATCTCCTGAGTGAGTTGGCAAGGAAATGTCATCAGTGAATCGCAGATCACTTCAGTATTGTATGTTAATTCTTATCCCCAACTGTTCCCAATCCAGGCCTCGGAATACCTTCTGTAAACAGGCTGTCAATAGTATTGGCGTGACCGTGTCTCCCTGCTTGACATCCTTCCTTGTTGGAATTTTACTGCTTACTTTATGGAGCAGTGCGGTAGCTGTGCAGCCGTTATAGACATCACCCAGTATTCTCCCCTAAGGCTCTTCTGCACCTTGATTCAGCAATGCCTGCGTGAGTGCTGAGGTTTCCGTTGAGTCAAATGCTTTATCGTAATCAATGAAAGCTATATATAGGGGCTCGTTATATTCTGCGGAAGTCTTTATCACCTGATTGATAATGCGAATATGCTCTTTTGTCGAATAGGCTTTACGAATCCCTGGCTGTCAATTTGGGTGATTAAATTGTATGTTTGGCCTGGCTCTATTTGCGATTACGTTAGTAAATACCTTGCAGGCGACGTACAGTAAGCCAATAGGCCTGTATTTTTTCAAGTCGTTGACCTCTCCTTTCTAATGAATTACGATAATGTCAGCGTTCGTCCAAGTTTCTCGTACGGTCGAGGTCAAAAGACATTGCATGCAGAGGGCGGCTAGCTTTTCTAGCACAATCTCCTCGCCATCCTTCAACTGATATGCTGTTACGTGCGCGGAAATGCGCGGAAATGCATGCTGCGTTTCTCGGTAGCGAGTAAATTATTCTTCGTCTGGTATTTTGGCGCGAACTTTCAGACATGCCTGTGCAGACAAGAAGCGCTTGAAATATGTTGGCGTGTGCAAACTATGAATTTGTCCAGCACACTGAGTCGGAACCGGTTTGCGATCTAGTATCGCTTTAGATTTTGACAGTCGCCTACTCGTGAATGCTTAAGTAGTCAACAACGACTGTGCAGCATGTACGGATACTGACGCCGAAACAAGCACGTATACTGCAGCGAGGCATTCTCAGGGAGTTCTGGCTGTTTTTTTTCTTTCTTTCTTTAACCCTTACGCCATGATCATGATGGTGGCTGAGGAAATGTCTTTTTTTTTTCGTGTTTCTTATAACTTGTTCGTTTTCTTGGAAAATATCGTGTTTAATGTCTCCGAACGGGACTACTATGACTGTCGTTTAGTAACCCAGCTCGCCAGTGACCAAGCGATAGCGCTCCTAAGCACAGGCAGATTCTTTTGTACGGAAACAAAGAACACTAGTGTGAACCGCTAAGCAACCCGTGTTACAGTTCTGTTGTATTCGCTTTCTCCTTTTTTTTTCATCTTGCCCCTTTTTCCCCCTTTTTTTACTGCGTCGCTTGGGCATTACTTGGGGTTTTGTTTTTCGTTTTGTTTGCTCCTAGTTCGTGTTCGAGTCTGCGCGGTGTCAAGCCGCAGCTGAAGAGCATCGACGCAAAATTGTCACTGTTCTCGCTACGACATTTCAACTCCGAGGAGTGAAAAAAAAAGCGGTAAGAATAGACGTTGCAGGATATTGTTGGGAGTAAAAATAGAAGCAAAGCAGGGGTGCTTTCATGGCCTCTTTGCTGCCACATGTAGAGGAAAAAACTTGAAGCGGATGAGGGAGAGGGGCTAGGTGAAGGGAAGCTCGGGTGGAGCACGACGCCAAACAAATGGAACAGGGAAAAAAAATCTTGAAAGGCAGATCGATTGGTGGACAGGGTTGCGTTCGCCGCTCCAGCAGAGCAGGGAGCTCTCGAGCAGGCACCAGGGGCTCGCCGCACTCTGGTCTGGCTGCATTTGATTCTGTTCAGAGGCTCCCCCGAAAACGGTTCGACCCTCACGTCGGGTTGAAGTCGGTTGGTCTCGGTCGGTCGGTCGCCCGTAGCAAGTAAGTAGGAGCAAGTAGGAAGCCTCGGGTGTGAATGTTATATTGCCGATGTCCCGTGCTGGGTCGTCTGGTCTAGCCGGAGAAGCCCCCCTCATTCGAATGGACGCGATCGCAACAGTTACGACGACTTCGGATGCGATCGAACACACACACACACACACACACACACACACACACACACACACACACACACACACACACACACACACACACACACACACACACACACACACACACACACACACACACACACACACACACGCACACGCACACGCACACGCACACATACACATACACACACACACACACACACACACACGTTCGCTTACACCCATTAAACATAAATACCCACGAGAGCAGCAGATTCGACAGCCGTCGCCGTAGCTCAGTTGGTAAGAGCACCGGACGCGATATTCGGAGGTCGTAGGTTCGGATCCCACCGGCGGCATGGTTGTTTTTTCTGCTGCTTTATAAGTAATGTTTCTTAAGCGATAGATTAATCTAATATTATTAACCCACTGAATAGCACTACAAATTAAAAGAAATAATGATAATAAACATTCCCCTATGCACCTTCGTTTCGGTATATATATATATATATATATATATATATATATATATATATATATATATATATATATATATATATATATATATATATATATATATATATATATATATATATATATATATATATATATATATAGGGCGAGCAAGTGTTTGGCACAAGCTTCGAGCATGCGGCAGATGTGTGTGCTCAGTAACAGTTTGCAAAAGCCAACCCCAATCCGCGATGTTAAACCAAATGCAAGCAGTCTGCCACCCACGGCTCTTTTGAGCACATGGGCTTTAATTACTGTGAATTCCTGACTTTTGGGCGCGGTTAGTATTGCTAATTTACAAAAAAAAAACTGATCAGCTGTACAATAGACACTTATCATTTACACCGCTCTATGCCAATCCACAATATTGCAAGCGGAATAGAAACCGCGTGCGCTGAATTGAGTAGGCTATTGTCCAGACCATGCATTCGCAGCGTGTTGAGGATTTCAAGCTCCCCTGTGTTATGTGCGCGCACATCGACGGCTTCGCTTCTCTTCTGGTCGCGCCATCTCTACGTAGACTCCTTACGGACAAATGTCCCGCATCTAGCGTCACCTAAACAACAGCATCTAAAACCCAATCCTAAATAAACCTCAGGTATTTTTCTCTTCACAACTGATGTGTTCCGCGTCGTCAGCCTTTTTTACAACGACCAAACGAAACATATGGTGTCACAGGGGCCTAGAACCCTTCAAATATGACCAGTGCATTTCTGCAACCACCTGCACACTTCGAGCCAGGCGTGAACCCGGGCGTTGGAGGACACCTAAGTATCCATGAACTGGCATGTCAGTATGCCACCAAGACGCCCGCCACACGCAAGGTTCTACTCTTCCATGCTCTTGGCCGTCGCGCCGCCCCAGACATTCCTTCTAAACTTCCGAGCGCTGACGGCGAGAAGCTGCCGGATAAAGTTACCTGTCTCCTCGAGCAGTTCGTTAACGCCAGCTACGCCTGAATACCTCGGCTGCCAATGAACCCTCCGGGAGTGCCACTTTCTGTGCATTCAAATACTGCAAGTTCCAATCCTCAGCCCTCGCAAATGGGGGATAGAAGAAATGGCGCCCCCCCCCCCCCCCCCCCCCCCGCTATGCCTCTACTCGGCTGAGAATAATTCACGGTCGTCATCAAGCATGGAGTGATGATCTCCCTGAAAACAGTCTTGCAGAACGGTGAGCTTGGTGCTTTGCTCTCCGGCTATCTAAATGCCGCTTGGGTGGACACTCTTAGCATCTGGCCCATCTGGGATCAGAATATCATCGTCACCACAACTCAAGACGACAGTGCGGCGAATGCGCTCGCTCGCGAACTTACAATTAATACTTCCAAAGGCTGCATCCCGTTGCTCGGTCACGCCAAAGTCAATGGTGAAGTCTGCAGGGGGATTATTACGGTCCACGAACAAGAAACCTCTACCACCCTGAAATCTAAGTTCCAGTCGCGCGGACGAGAGAGAGCCTTCATCCGCATGCCGGAGAAATCGACGATTGCCCTGCCCACCTTCGAGAGGCACAGACAACCGCCTTACGTGCACTATAACAGTGCGGTGACTGCGGTGTGCGAATACAAGCTGACTATTTCCGCGTGGTTCCAATGCGGCACCACAGTTTTTAGCGCGTGGACTTCTGCGGGAATCCTCACGACAATCGGTGCGCACACTGCGGCCAAACGGCCGCAGTCCTCAAGACTCTTTCCTGCATCGTCTGTGGTGGCGGCCATCTTACAAGCTTTCGAGACTGCAAAGCCTGATTCCAATGGCTGCAACAACCGAGAAACATGACCGCTCAACGAAACCAACCTCAGAGTGCAGTGCCCCTGCGTCCAGGCACCGCTCCAAAAGTTCCCCGCCTATCAACAGGATGCTGCAAGCCACAACCAGACCGGCGCCATCGGCGAGCGCCTTTGCTGGACGTGCCCTGAAGCGTTCTCGGTCAACTAGCCCGAAGGCGTCACGTGATCCGTGCAACAAAACTCTATCTTGATAGCTTGCTTCTGAAACCTGCCGAATGTGGCAACACCCATATATGATGTGTCCAGCGCAGCTATTAGGCGCCCGTTCCTATGTGCAGCACCGGTGGCGTTATAACCCTAAAAGCTTGATGGGCAGACTGGCAAGGGGAGCGTAAGGAGCCAGCATTGCAGTAAAACACGCAACGCGAAGGAAAGCATATTGTCACAAATGGGTTGCAGAATCAAAATGAAAGGCACAGGCCGCAAGGAATCTAGCAGTGTCCCAGCTTCTTCTTCTTCTTTTCCTTAGTAAGCATGTGACATACACACGCATGGGGAATGGCCAAGGTTCAGTAGATAATCCCAACGAGGTATTTGCGCGCCGAAAAATAGGCGTCAGAAGACTAAATCAATATAACAATGGGAACAGTCAAATTATTTAAAGAAATATGAATTACCAGGAATAGAAGCGAGCACTTTTGGACGTGCGGTAAAATTTTGTATACAGCTAACAAGGTAATCAACCAGCTGCAAAGAGCACGCGCGACTCAATTCTTTGTCCTCAAGGCGCTGCCCGGGGACACCTGGCGGCATTATTCCCCCTCCCCATCCAAAAAAGGAAGCAAATACGTGGGTGCACTTGGAGCGAACGAGGTGCCCGTAACTGCGTAAAGTACGGTTTAAACGCAGTACGTGGACGACCTCAGGCTGCAGTCGACGGCGCGAACTGGGCAGAGTGCCATCGGGGAGGACCTTATACGTCACATCCGTGATGCGTCGCAGCACTGTGTAGGATCCAAAGTAGCGGCTCAGGAGCTTCTCCGACTGGTCGGGGCGACGTACCGGGGTCCATACCCACACTTTATCGTCGGGGTGGTACTCGACGTGGCCATGTCGTTGGTTGTAGCATTGTGCATCCGTTGCCTGCTGCCGGCAGATGTGCATACGGGCCAGTTGGCGGGCTTCCTCTGCGTGCCGGGTAAATTCCTCCGCGTCTGGCGTGAGCACCTGGTCGTCAAGGGGGAACGGAAGCATGGCGTCGAGCATCGTTTGGACATCACGGCCGTAGACGAGGCGAAACGGCGTGAATCGAGTTGTTTCCTGAGTCGCCGTGTTGTAGGCAAACGTCACACATGGAAGGATCTCGTCCGAAGTCATGTGCTATACGTTGACGCACATTGCGAACATGGCTGGCTACTAAGGTTTTTTTTTGACGTGCTCCGTGAGCCCGTTTGACTGCGGGTGGTATGCAGTAGTCTTGCGGTGGTTCGTGTGACTGAGCTGGAAAACCTAGTGCATGAGCAGCGCTGTAAACGCGGTGCCCCTATCGGTGATGACGGAGGACGCGGCGCCCTGTCGTAAAACAATGCGGTGTATGAAGAAGCGCGCGATTTCAGAGGATGTACTGTGCGGCACCGCCTGGGTTTCCGGATAGCGCGTCAAACAGTCAGTCTCTACTATAATGCACTTATTGCCAGAAGACGACACAGGGAATGGGCCCAGAATATCAATGCCGACTTGGTCAGAAGGTGTGCGAGGTGGCGCAATTGGTTGGAGCAAACCTGCGGGTTTGAGCGGTGGTGACTTAGGACGCTGGCACTCAAGGCAACCTCTGACGTAGCGGTGGATGGTCTTTGCAAATTTAGGCCAATAATAGCCCTGACGCACTCGAGCAATCGTGGGGCAAATCCCAAATGGCCAGAGGTGGGCTCATCATGACACGCCGAATGGATGTCATCGCGGAGGTCTGATGGCACGACTAGGCGGTAGGGCCAGTCACCGTTGCTGGAGTTTTTCTTGAACAGTACGCCACTGTGAAAGCAAAAAGAGGGCAAGTGACGGGAAAAGTGTCCAGGTATGTTAGAAGCGTGGCCCTCCAGGTGATCCATGACAGACCGCAGGTCAGCGTCAGCACGCTGCTTTGCCATTAAGTCCGAACTGCTGATCACACCAAAGAAACTATTGTCATCCTCTGTGCTGTCATCAGCTTGCTCGACGCGTGCGCTTGAGTGCGTGTCGGCGTTTTCGTGTTTACGTCCGGACTTATAGGCAATTGTGGAATCAAATTATTGAAGACGAAGGCTCCAGCGTGCTAGGTGGCCTGATGGGACCCGGAGATTGGTAAGCCAGCACAAGGAATGGTGGTTGGTGACCACTTTAAAATGACAGCCATAGATATAAGGCCGAAATTTCATCGTGGCGCAGACGACAGCGAGTCACTGCTTTTCCGAGGTGGAGTAGTTGATTTAGGGTGCGCGAGAGTGTGCGACTCGCATACGCGATCACACGTACGTTCCACGCCTTCTTGATGTTGAACGAGGACGGCACCAAGGCCGATGTTGCTAGCGTCGGTGTGTATTTTGGTAGCAGCCTTCTCATCGAAGTGAGCCAGCGCAGGGGTAGTGTGCAGCCTTTGGCGCAGCTCTGTGAAAGCAGCCTGTTGCTCGGCAGTCCAGACGAACGGTGTATCGTCACGTGTTAAACGGGTGAGGGATTCAGCGATCTTGGAGAAGTCGGCCATAAAACGACGGTAGTAGGCGCACAAACCCAAGAACCGCTTCAGCGTTTTCTTTGTAGTTGGACGGGGAAACTTGGCTACGGCAGCAGTTTTCTCGGGATCGGGTCGTATGCCATCGGCGCTCCCAACATGGCCGAGATACTTGAGCTCTTTGTAGCCAAAGTGGCATTTCTCGGCTTTAAGTGTCAAGTCGGCCAACCGCCGGGCATCCAACACGGTCCGCAGGCGTTCAAGGTGTTGGTACAAACTTTCTGAGATCACCACCACGTCATCTAGGTAAACTAAAGAGGTCTTCGAGGCCAGCCAGGATAGTATCCATCATGAGCTGAAAAGTCGCTGGAGCAGAGCAAAGGCCGAAGGGCAACACCTTAAATTCATATAGGCCGTCGGGTGTGATGAAATCCGTTTTTTCGCGGCCACGTTCATCAACCTCTATCTGCCAATATCCGGTCTTTAGGTCGATCGACGAAAAATACTTGGCGCGGTGAAGTCTGTCGAGCGAGTCGTCGATGCGGGGCAGCGGGTAGACGTCCTTTTTCGTTATGGCGTTCATCTTTACGGTAATCCACGCAAAAGCTCAGTGTCCCATCGTCCTTGTTAACAAGCACGACGGGCGACGACCACGGCCTCTAAGAGGCCTGAATAATGCCATCGGTAAGCGTCTTCTTCACCTGCGTTTTGATAGCGTCGCGCTCCTTCGGGGGAAACGCGGTACGGCTGCTGTCGTATGGGGCGAGCGTCATCGGAATTATTATCAGATGCTTCGTGATCGTCGTTTGCCGCACTTTCGAGGAGGTTGCGAAACAGGTTTTGTACTGGAGCAGTAGGGCGCGGAGGTCGCGCTGTTGAGTCGCTGAGAGCCCACAGCTAATATCGATCCGACCAAGGGACGTGTGCAGATGGTCCATGGCCTCGGACGCAAAGCACTCAGTGACATCGGCCAATTGGTCGGCCCACGCGACGACAGTATCTCGGAAAAGGTGACGAGGTTCGCTCGTAAAATTAGTAATCAGGAGTTCCGACCCACCGTTACGGAGGTGTACAACACTTCGGGCCGCGCAAATGCTATGTGTCAGCAGCAAGGAAAGGTTGCCCTCGGCGACTGCAGGTCCATCACGTAGCCCATCATCGCATTCGACGTTTGTAAAAACACTGGAGCGCGGCGGGATCAAGACACTTTCAGTCGAAATACGAAGGGCGGAGCTGCGTTGCCGAACGTCGGTGTCGTCGGCTTTCGCTGTCGAAAACGTATCGGTTCTGTGCCGCAGGCCAATACAAGCACCGTTCTCACGGAGAAAATCTACGCCCAAAATCAGGTCACGAGAAAGGTCGCAGAGCACCACGCAGCTGACTATGAATGTCGAGTCGCTGATCTGGACCCTAGTCGTGCACTGTCCAAGCGGAGTAATGATATGGCCCCCCGCCGTCCGGATCTGCACGCCAGAGCAAGGAGTTGTATCTTTAGAAGTGCTGCCAATTTGCCACTGATAATTGAAAACTCCGTTCCAGTGTCCACCAACGCGCTAATGCTGTGACCATCGAGAAGCACGGGTATGTCGAGGAAGAAGCGGTCCATTAGTTCAGCTGCTGTCGTCGACGTCGTCAAAGCTCTATCATCGGATGTCTGCGTCGTCTGCATCGTCAGGGGGTCTTTACAGCGTCGATATCCAGCGGCCACACCTCAGGAGGTCGCTTTCCTCAGTTTTCCCGGTGAGGGCTGGACGAGCGGTCTGCCGTCGCTCGCGAGGAGTTCTGCGCGTTCGGTGAAAACGACGGACGGCGAGGTGACGGTGATCGAGACTGAGGATGCGCCATGGACCACTGAGGTTGCTGGGTCAGGTACTCTTCAATCTCACGGGACAGTTGGCCAAACTGGGGTCTTGGTGCATCGGAGGGAAAACCCTGCAGGTCAAGCATTCGATATGGGCGCCGGCGGAACAGATGACCGGGCTCCCCAAAGTGGAAGCACGAACGCCGGCGGGCAGGGCCACGCCAGACGTCCGCTCTGCGCAGGGATTCTCGATCACACGAGATGCGGTGCTGCCCCGGCTGCACGGAGGATAGCAGGACGTCGTGATGGTTGGGAAAAACTGCCGCTGGATTCGGGGCAGGGCGTCACAGCGCGTCAGCGTAGGTCGGGCGGCAGTAGTCTGTCTGGGTAGGCTGTGGTTCGGCGTGTAGTAACGGTGGCCTGATAGCTTGCGGCACCTCTTCGCGGATAACGCTCATAAGGGAGCTGGCCGCTGGCTGCGACGTACCACAAATCTTCTCTAGCTCCTCACGGACAACAGCGCGGATCATGTCGCGGAGAAGGTCGGTATTGCTGTTGGAAACCGGGAGGGACTCCGTAACAGAAGCAGCAAGGGCTGACCGGTCGTACGCGGTGGAACGCTGCCGGAGGACCTGCTCCATCGTGACTGCCTCCGCTAGAAACTCGGTAACAGTGATGGGGGGGCTGCGCACGAGGCCGGCGAAGAGCTGTTCTTTAACACCGCGCATTAGGTGGCGCAGCTTTTTGGCTTCCGACATGGCTGGGGCAGCCCGTCGGAAGAGCCGCGTCATGTCTTCGACGTGAATGGTAACAATTTCTTGGGCATTTGCATACGGGACTGCAAAGCTCGTTCAGCCCTGAGCAACAGAAGACGAAGTGACTCTGTCTGATTTGCTAAGTACGCATTTGACCACTGATCCGCCCGCCGCGGTGGCTCAGTGGTTAGGGCGCTCGGCTACTGATCCGGAGTTCCCGGGTTCCAACCCGACCGTGGTGGCTGCGTGTTTATGGAGGCAAAAACGCAAAGTCGTCCATGTGCTCTGCGATGTCAGTGCACGTTAAAGATCCCTAGGTGGTCGAAATTATTCCGGAGACCTCCACTACCGTGAGATGTGGCGCCCCGGGAAAATAAACTCCTAACTGTAAGCTATGCAGGCCTAAAACACGACGAGATACGAACGCGTGAACTGGGCATCTGCATTCGGTCGTGTTACCCAACCCTGCAGGACAAAGAATATACCATGGCACTGAACTCGAATATTCACTTCTTCTGGGAAGAAAGCAACTTGTTTTCGTAGCTCTGGGGTCCACTTAAGGGGACAGGGTAAGAGAAAATCTGAAAATTTTCGATTTTTCATTTCTGTTAAATTGCTAATTCTGCATTCTTTTCTGCACTTTTCCTGTATCGCAATATTTTCTGCGTTGTGTATTATTTCACTTTAAAGAATAGCTTTGCCAGTAAGGAAGCACGGCCAGGCCCCATTTTTGGTAAAGGCAATGCCTTACCAGCGATTTGAAACACAATTCCATGACCGGAACTAAATGTCTCTTACTTCAGTTTGAGTAAACACACATTTAGGAACAATCTCGGAGCTCTCAGGCTGCCTTATATCATTTATGGCCTTCATTCGCGTCATCTGGTCGCAAGCTCCAAAAAATACATCTTTAGTACCAGAAGCACTAAGTATGTGCACAGCAGATGCTCTCATAACATGGAACGGTGCTAAAATAGCAAGCGCAAACGATCTGCAGCCCTTTTGGCTAACCTGGAGTAGCAACTCTCTCCACCGGCTGAAAGACGTTGACCGGTGACTAGTTTCGTCTTGTGACTGAGCAGCATAGCAAGTAAAAACAAAAAGTGTAGGAAACTAAACGACCTTTAAAAAACCCTAAATTAAATTGGAATAATGACTATCGAGGTCGTGCCTGTGGAATAAATTGGTCAACAAATGTTTTCAAAGCGAAAAAGTTCGTAATATTTACTTTTTGCTTTGCACTCATTTATCTCAATGCAATTTTTTTGTTACGACGTACCATTTTCTTCAAAACAATACAAGGCAGAAGGCCCATTCTCTTTCTCGGCTTTTTATCATCATGTGGGGATATACTGAACCAGAATTAGCCATGCGAATTATTTTGCTTAATATTCAGAGGTAGTCGGTTATATTGATTTTAATGGCGCAAAAGCAGCTTCGCCAAAAGAAGCCTTGATTATTATCTAGTCCTGGAGAGAAACATAATAAAAAATTCGTGTTTTAATAGTGTTAAAAAATGTTGATTCGGTCGAAAGAGCGCAACGCAAGGATAAAAGTGATATAAACAGTTATGCGCTACCTCTATTGGTTGTTGCGGAATGTGCACCGAAACATGCCCTACAATACATGGAAAAGATGGGGCTTACCCTGTCCCCTTAAAAAGCAAAGCACAAAATGGCCGGTGTGTGCCTCTTACGTTGAGGCAATGAAGTGCCATGCAGTGCATTACAGGACAACAATAATCGTCGGCGATGACATTCAACTTCAAACAATTTTCTTCTTGCCCAAGGCAGAAATTGCTTCGTTAAAAATCGCAGAGCGCAGTTAGGATCATATTAGCTATTTGATAAGCCGTATTTTTTATTTTTACTTGGTATGCCTCTATATCGAAGGCTGAATACGCCACAAGTCGGACATTTTTGAAACCTGGGACCTTTTTTACGTTAACATTGTTTTATTCCACTTCAAACATTTTTACCAAGTATTACACGTCCTAGAAAGTCGATGAAGGGTTTTGTGATACCTCATGAGTGTCGCATACGCTTTGTAAAAAAAAAAATTTAGGTCGTATATTTTGCTTTAAAATGAAGAACTAAAAATTTATGCAACATGTTCTGCTGGCAGTTTATTCTTGGTTGACACTAAAGCACTGTGCGTGTACATTGTTCGCGAAAAATTTCGACCGTGGAAAAGAATTTCTTAATGACACCTAGTTTTGCACTCTTCTGGAAAATTCAGAGCAGTGTCATATGACTACAAGTTCTTTTCCCCAAGATATTGGAGGAAATTATTTTCGACCGTCTGATAAAGGGTCTTAAATTTTGGTTGAGAAATCGGGGAGGGTCGAGCGCGAAGTCTGGTACGTTTGGCGCGGTGTTTGGCTTGGAAGCACATAGTAAGGAGCACAAAGCGGCACCGAGTGCCGTGGTCTCTTTTAAGTTCCTGTCCTTTACCACCAGTGCATGTTTGTCAAGCCGTTCTTTGCATTTTCCACACTACACGAGGCAGCTGAAGGCGGTCGTCAGTATGAGTAGCTAATCCCAATGCACCCTAACAATACACACGCTCCGTCCCTGGCTCTCAGTTTGCAACGAAATGGAGTGAATAAAATATATTTCATTTTTTATTTCATTCATTTGTGTCATTCTCGTTACGGAGACCGTAGCAAAGCCAAAAGGCAAGACGCCTAACAGAGGGTTATGTGTAATCTATTCAACTACTTCACGTATCATTAGCAATGTTCACATTAAAAAAGAAAAAATATTGACATGGGAGACAACAGCTTAACTGTTGTTGCCCGGGCAACCTGAAGTTCAGGACTTAGATATAAATTTTTGAAGAGCGCTGCAGACATATCCCTGCAACCTTTGTTGATGGCTGTCTCGTAGCAGCCGTTGTCGAGACGTGACGACCGAGACGTTTCGATGCGTCTCCCTGAGTAGCCAAACTGAGAACAATGTTCTCTGTGACACAAGCTCACTTTATCCAGCTGCACCGTAAGCATCCAGTTCCGACATAGCAAGCCAGCTAAAAAGGGCCGGTAACCTCTCCGCTACGTCTTACCGTTTGAATTGCAACTCAACCAATCATCGTAATCCACTGAGCCGAAGTACCCGGGTTCGAACCCGACCGCGGCGTCCGCGATTCTACAGGGGCGGAACGCAAAAAGGCACCCGTGGGCTGTGCGATATCAGTGCACGTTAAAGGTCTCCAGGTGGTCGAAACTACTCCGGAGTCCTCCACTACGGCATCTATTTCTTCCTTCCCTCACTCCCTCCTTTATCCCTTCTGTTATGGCGCGCTTCAGATAGCCACCGAGTTATGTGAGACAATTACTGCGCTATTTCCTTTCCTCAGGAACCGATTTTCGTATTAATCTTTGGAGAATTGAATTTTTGGCATCGAAGCCCACACATCTTCTAGCAATTTCAATTTATGGTCCATTCAGGGAGGCATCTGCGTTTGTGTGTGATTTTGCAGGCGAACAAGACATTCCACTTACTCTGAGTGGTGGGCCATTGCGGCAAGCCGCCGTGGGCAAGAACTACATAGAGCCTGGAGGAGGAAGGTAAGGGCCCATTTCATCTCCTTGGAACATGTGTGAGGGTTCGCTGGACGAAGGAGCGCAGTCTCTCATACGAGCGACGATGGTATGGTTGAAGTTGAAGCTAGCTGTACTGACTAGTCCTAGTATAACGTGGCCCACTGTGTGCAAGAGGATGCGCCGAATATAGCTGGGAGAGAAAGCGAACCACTATTAGTTGATAGCTTCCACTGTATAATGCAGTAAGGACTTATTTTTAATTCTGAAACTGTATACCTCCATGATCGGCAACCCTATCGCCGTGCATTCACTGTTTGTATGCAGAAGCCACATGGCAGTAAGCGGATGGTCAGTAACGTGAAACACGGGTGCGTATCATATGTATATGCGACCAGGGCTGGTCTTGTGCGGAGCTGAAATGAGGTGCGCGGTCGCAATCACTTTCACGTGGCATCGAAAAGGGCCCTTGCCTCGTGCCACTTTTTTACGAAATGGTCCGATCTCAAATGCGAATTTTGTGAACTTGTAACCAAATATCGCTGGGCAAGGTAATGAATACCGGTGCCAAAAACGGGTGCTCCGAGAAGGTCTTCGAACACTATTTTCGTTTAGATTGAGCAGAGCCGCGTTCGCGCCGGTAACACAACACATCTATGGTACGCGGCCTGCAGTGACAGCAGGGACCTGTAGCGCTTGCCGGCCGATTTGAAGTGCTTATTCCGCAACTTCCGTTTTCTGGAAATAAAGGGACAATAAATGTTCACTGCTTGAATTCCACGTTATAATGAATCCTTAACTGTTAAACACAGTTTGGCTGCCTTCCGAATGACTCTAATGCTCACGTAATGCGAGACCCAAATCCTATGCTAGGAGTTAAAAAGCAAACACCTCTACATGATGGAGGGAAGGGGGGTCGACTCACTAACGCTTGAAAGTAGGAAACGAGTGAAAGTTGTCGTCTTATTCTGTAGACTTCCACTCCGGACCGCAAGACACTCTTCATCACGCCCGACGGGCTCTTCGTGCCAGCAACATTTCATCGGGTTATGAACAAGGTGTTGGCAGGCTTCAAGTGTCAAACCTGCTTCATCAACCTAGACGACATTGTTGTCTTACGGCTAACTTTGACGAACATCTAAAGAAATCGCACGCACTACTCGAAGCAGTCGAGTCTTCTGGGCTTACATTAACACCAGAAAAATGCCGCTTCGACTCCTAGAGGCAGCGACTCCTAAGCCACATTAGATACATTATTAATAGGGGGACCCTAACGGTTAGGGGCATAGTGGAATAGCGGGTCACCAGTGCGCATGCGTAGGACAATAACCGGAAGGGCGTTATTGCTCTGCGCCTGCGCACTGGCGCCATGCTTTTCCCCTATTCTCCTGGCCGATGGGGTCCTCCCATTCCGAAAGTCTCTAGCAGCAAGGACTGCGTCGTTTCCGCAGATATGTGGGGTATTCACGCGACTTGACAGCGTCGCTTGAACACCACTATGATAACAGGGTTGGCGTAGTAGCCACAGCAACCGCCCGAGATATGAGCGATGCGCGCTCACTCAAGCGCAGTTAGGATGAGGAGGAGGAAAAAACGTTTTTTGAGGCCAGAACTAAGGCCCAGGGAAGAACAGCGCTTGCTCCGCCAAGGCCTGCTGATAACCTGCCGAGTGCGAGTGAAGGCAAAGCACTTCAGAAAGGAGGGGGAGGGAAAGAGAAATAGGCAGGATCGTCAAGAAGCTCGTCAATTTTTTATATCTTGCTTCATGGAGGACTCTAAAGCTCCAATTCCATCGGCCCTTTTCAGCGCGCGTGCTGTGCGCTTGGGCGCCCACGCGCCTGCCGGAGGAAGTCGGCACATGCGCAATGTGTCGGTCGCCGCCAAGCGCATTCACAGACGCTCGGATCCGACAGTGCCAGATATTCTGCGCACGCTCTACTCGCGGCAGCCCTTTTTTTGCGCGTACGGGCGCGGCGCTGGGCGTGCAGGCGCGTGGGACGCAGAAGTGTCTATGGAGTGGGACCTCAAGTGCTGCAAACGCGGAAACCTAAACCGCGGGCACTTTCTCTTTGAGCCAGTGAATGCTTGCATATCGTGGATCTAATGCTCCCAATGAGGTAGCACCGCAAAATGGTGGACACCGTGACATAAACATTTTTATTTACTTCCCATTGTGAACAGACTCTATGCCTTTTCATTTTCTGCAGGAAACCAAGGCGACGGTGACTTCATCGGCCTGTCTCCTACATATCGAAAGAAGTCTTTTTATCGCCCTGAGGCATCTTTTCATTTATATTCCTTCTAAAACCCGAAGTATGCCCAGTCCGGGAGGGGACCTCAATCCAGGTATTGTACGGTGTCTGCCGTCAGTCTGGCCCTGCCAACCAGGTTGCGCTGGACATCCAGGTGCGAGCTCGACAGCGCCGCTTACCATTGGGCGTGGAAGGGGTTGGGTGACACGGAGAACTGCCGGATTGAGTTGGAACGCCCGGAAGTTATGCACGAATTTATCAGCTCATTGTTCATTGTAATGTGAAAGTATTATATGCCTGATCGTCAACGAAACCCGGCGTCGGCGTTGACCAGCAGCATTGGCCGCAGAAATCCTGGCTCATGTCAGAGCTGTATCAGAGAAAAATAAAAATCTTCCGAAGGTGCGGGAATTGAACCGAAGACTTCCAGACTGCAAAGCGAGCATGCAACCCACCAACCAAACCGGTTTGCTGCTTGGCGAACAAAGGTTAACCTAGAATACGCGTTGCCGTACACGACGCCCTATGCGATTATGCTAAAAGACGTCTTCTGAATCCGTCTTCTCGGCATAGTCAAGAAGCTTAAATGTAGTCTTTAGAATACTTCTTCTAAACTCCGTAAAAGAACTTCTGGAAATGCGCAACAGGAAGACCTTTTGTCTACGATTGCAGGTAGTTTTAGAATATGCTTGCAAAATGATTTGTTCCCCCATTTCGTTCCCGCGAATTTTGTTCTTGTTCAGCAAAAGAGCTAGAGCACAGTGGGCCCCCGTCAAGCATTCGCTGTGCACTGCACAACCAGCCTCCTGCACGCTGCAAGCGTGACGATGGCGGCAACTGCTACTGTTTCGCGTAAATGAAGAGGAAAAATGTGAAAACGCTTTTTATTATGAGGAATAAAAGATCTTATCCAAAACAAATGGCAGTAGCAGCAGCTCAGCTGATTACTAAATGGGGTAGCGGAGAAAAAGAGCGTCCTGTGCCCGGTCCTGTGCCAGTTGCGGCCACCTTATACCCGCCAACGTCTTAGTCTCATCAGCCCACCTAACTTTCTGCCGCCCTCTGCTACGCTCAGCTTCTTTAGAATCCACTCCGTTACCCTTATCTTGCCTTCACATTACATGCCCTGACCAAGCCCATTTCTCCCCCTTGATTTCGACTAGGATGTCATTAACTTGTGTTTGTTTTCTCACCCACTCCGCCCGCTTCCTGTCTCTTAACTTTACACCTACCATTTTTCTTCCGATAGCTCGCTGACGTTTCCTTGAGTTGAACCCCGTTCGTCAACCTCCGCTGATTATTGACGTCACATTTAGCACCTGCTTCTCCTTGTTCATTTTGTGCAGCGCGCAGCCAAACAGCGGGAAAGCGCGGAAGAGACGCAGAACAAGCGCTGTCAACGTCAATTTTGACTGAAACAAATGAGTGGAAATGATATCGGGTTCGCATAAGCACAATTAACGTTACTTGGACGTCGTTCGCCATCGAATCATTTCTCAGGCATGGATTATTTCCTTCCTGAAAGCAAAACGAAAAAACGAACCCGGTCTGCACAGTTAAAGAAATAAATAATTCGAAGTTCAATGGCTTCCACGTTACTCCAGGACTAAGGAACGAAACGTTACCAAGCCTCGAACCACGAAACGTTCCATTGAATCGTCGCGTGTTTGTGCAAGCGTGAAAGACATTGCTGAATAGTTCTTGCGCATGCTAGAACAGCTCATAGGTGGCAGTAGCCTAGGGTCTTCGGGAGCAAAACATGGCCCCGTCTTCGTCCGCTTCTTTTCTTCCAGCTGGGCAGCGCAAACGGCCTACTTTCCTGTTTACACGGCTTTCGAAGCCTGCGTCATCATCCGCTTTTCTTAACTGGTCTATGCAGATACGTGTCCCTGGTGTTGTGGTATTTCTACATTTACAAGCCTTACACAGACATGCACATCTAAATCCAGCCACTTAGAGCCGCCCAACGCGGCGCTGGAGCAGTGGGAGGTGACGCTGGCCAGCGGCACCCTGGAAGGCAGAGAGGCTCTAGTCGCCATCCCCAAAGCGATGGAGGAAGCTACTGGAATCCTGGACAGAGGACTCCACCCACAATCTGCTTCGGTCGTCATTAAAATATTTATTCTCTCTCTCTTAACCGGACAACGTGATTAAGCTCTTTCGCCATTTGTAGACCTTTACACACCGCCTCGCTGAGCCGCCGCTTTTCTTCGTAATAGGCGGTGTGCTCACCGTTCTGCGCTGTTTGGCACGCCATAGTGTCCGAATGCTCTGTGTGCAATGGTGACACGTTGGGCCGCTTTGGGTGTCCCTTAGCATGTATAGCTACATAAAGATGCCATTGGCGAGATAGCAGAGCCTTTCAACCGGCTCGCTTGAGCAGTCACGGCGGCAGCACTGCTGGCTCCAAGAACAGGGCGCTCTGCATGGGCTCCGCAAATTGTCGCCCCTTCCCTATATGCACCTTATATTGCGTTACCTGTAAAGTGCAGAGTCATTATAGGCTGCACAATGACTATGCGTCATGACTATGAATACGAGCCATGTTTTCATTGGTCATAGTACTTCACGTTTCATCATGGCTATACACCTCCGCTTACATGTGTTCATAGGCCACAGCGGACGGCTTTTTGTGCTAATGGGGCATATAATGCTGTCGCATTTAAAAACGCCGTAGCTGCATTTGCTTCGCAGGCAGGAGTGGCGAGTTTCGATCTCTAGTTGCGTCAGGTACCCACCGGTGATGCAATGGGTGCAAGCTTTACCGTAGCCTGGCGCTAGACTTCTTTGCTTTGAAATTTTTGGGAAATGGGTCTTTGAGGTAACCTTGAGTACATGCATATTTAACATGCAATGAGCGATGAAATACGAGTCGTAGCATTAAGTGATCGTAGCCTGGCAATTAAGCCTAGCCGCAAACATTTAGCACCGCGAGCACAATGTTTCGGGCGGTACCCATTCTTGGTCGCTTTATGTACTACAGGAAAAACTCTCCGGTCCACTTCAGATAAAGGCCGCTGTATCACTGCACACAGTGCGGGCAGGGCACTTTTTTCTTTTTCGCGCCCTAGGTAGGTAGGAAAAACTTTATTGAAAATGCCGGCAACCGACGGTTTGACGCGTCGTGACGTTGGCCAAGCGTCGACCCGGGGTTATGCCCTCCTCTGCACTACCCCCGTTCGGCCCGTTTGTGGTGGGTCGTGAGGCTTGTGCTTTTCGAGCGCACCCCGGGCCTGCTGGACGGCCCATAGTTGAATGTCCTTGTCTGCAGACTGCACTGCACTTTGAAGTTCGGGCGGGTATATCCTGGAGGTAGCCTCGGTCGGCAACCTGGCACAGTCCCACATGATGTGCCATTGGTCCGCCGGACCAGCTGCACAAACATTGCACACATCGCTCGGATAGAGTTCTGGGTGAAGTACGTGTAGCACTGCCGGGGCGAGGAGTGACCCGGTCTGTATCTGTCTTAGGATGACGGCCTCCTCCCGACTGAGTGCCGGGTGGGGAGGCGGCATTGTCCGTCGAGCTAGGCGGTAACACATGGTAACTTCGCCATAACTGGTTACGTGGTCCTTGGTTCGCGCCCTCTCAAATATATGTCTCAGCACACAGTACTCGTGCTTTGTACAAGATATCCGCGCTGTCCTTACTGCTCTAATAATGGGAAAAGGCATAGGATATAAAATCAAGGGCTGTAGTCTCACTACACCGGTGTCCAGCCGTCGACACTGTAATCCTAGCCTGGTGCTCGACTTCCTTTACTTTTAGCTGAATGTAATGCCATATCAGCTCTGTTACCTTGACCTGCAAGGTATACGCCAGAAATGAAGATGAAGCGATGGCTTCCTCCAGCTTTTTCGCAAGCACACGTATCTTCCAGAACATTTGCGAACCCAGGTAGTGATTTCTTTTATTGTTCAGGTAATGATGTCGTCACATAAAAGAAGGCAACGGCGTGAGCGTCAAAGTATGGTGACATTTTCAGCTGGTCCCGCCGGCTCTCGGTGATCTTACCATTTTTCTGTGCTGCTGCTTTGCGTCTCGCCTGCTGCATCCGTCTTTTTTTTTCATACGGGATCTGCATCTGCAAAAATGAGTAGGTCTGCTGTCATACACCTGGTTTAAGTAAAGAAGGCATGCGCTGAACCTCAGCGGCGCATCAACCGTAGGGGTGCCAGAGTGGTTTGAGAATGCCATACTTATGCTGGAGGCGCGACGTTCGATTCCCAGTGTCGCCGGTTATTCAGATTTCAAATGAATTCAAGCCTTCCCCATGCATTGTGGTCTGCTTATATTCGGGCGAAATTCTTGGAAAATGGTTGTTCGGCCCCACCTGGTGTAGAGAAGAAAATGCTCCGCGCCGAAACGCTTTTGGCCACAGCTTCCCTAGCATCATTAAAATTATTCATCACTCATACTCATACTCCAGTCAGAGCATAGCGCTGAAAAACTAGCCAGGTAGCAACATTAAATCAGAAAGCCAGAAAATGTGGACAATATACCGTAAAAGCAAGTTTTCTGAAAATCACATTAAACCAGCACATGTGATCATCTTGTTCCTTCCTGGAATGTTGGTAATTCCATGTTCTATCTGCGAAAAATTAAAAACCCGAAGGGCGAAACCATGTCAAAAGCCATTTCTAGACGATTTTGAAAAAGAGGATTGCGTTCAGCTGTTAAAACAACTAATAATGTAAAATATAATTTGCTATGAAACGACGAGCTTATTTGTATTTATTCTCAGGGAGCTTTCTCTCCCTTAGGCCAGGAATAAAATTGTGCCGGAAGTCAAACTGCTTCCATACACGCATAACTCTGCATGGCGCAGTAGGCAGTATTCCGCTCTGAAGCCCGGTGAGATCGGTGAGTGACTGGTACGCTGAAAGCGTCCACAAAGCGGCCACGTGTAAATGTCAGCCGCTCTGCGAGCGTTCAGAGTCGAACTCGCCATATGGACATGAGCCCGTCACGTATAGTGGACAACGTAACACGTGAGTCAAAATACAGTCTCAAGACAGATTTCGCCTACAGGGCAAGCCAGTTGTGTCATCGAGATGAGCGTCGTTCAAGGGACGAGACGCGGTGTGTTTAGCGTGTTCCTGTACCTGTTTTCTTGCGCCGTTGTATTCCGTTCACTAAGTTCTGCTTTTAATCTCAATGACAATCCAGATAAGTTCATAAATAACGAAACAGTCCTTACATATTCTACGCTGACGGTAACCGCTTAAGCTGCAAAGGCTCTTCATCAGGGACACGTTTAATGGTGCAATGGTCAGCTCCTCGCCCCTATACAATCGTGGAATCACGGTGGAATGGACACTAAACGTGGAGGTACGCCGCGTAATTCTGAACCAAGAACTACACCAATACGTATTCGCAGAGTGGCTCTTTTGTCGAGTTCTATTTAAAAAAAAACATTTCTTCGGACTGCTTCAAATGCATACTTTTTGCTTGAGTGCATAGACTATATTAGCGACTTATAGCTGCAAAAAAAAAAAGAGAACTCATTCAGCTAAAGCGGCCCGCGGTTCATTCATTACGCGCCATTTTATACTCTCACTTCCCCGGATGTTAACAGAGCATAACTCCGGATTTTGATGAGGAAAACGCTGCCGTGCCTGCTAACAGATCCTTCGCCACCGTTCATTACGCATCCTGATCAATCACGTGCCCACAATTCCAGAAGCTACCTCCGCTAAGTGTGTGTTTGTTCAAGGTAGGAAAGAGAGTTTCTGTCTCAAACAGAAACGGGAAATATCTGCGCACCACGTCCGAATTCTGATCTGATTTGGTTTGTTTTATTTGGGGTTTGACGCCACAAAGCGATTCAGGCTTTAAGGGGCACCGTAGTGAACGGCTCCGGAAATTTCGTCCTCTTGGGTACTTAAAACGTTCATAGACATCGCACAGTACACGGGCCTCGAGAATTTCTCCTCCATCGAAATTCGACCACCGCGCCAGGGATCGAACCCGCGTCGTTCGGGTCTCAAGTTTTTTTTAAAATAACAAAAGCATTTCTGAATACGTTTAACGCATTGAAGCTCTTTGTGGAGAGGTTAGTTTGTGTATCACTGAGTCGAATGCAAATTTACCAAGTCTATAGGCTGGTGTGCATGCTCAGGTGGATGACACGTGTTGCTGTAGGTAGTCATCAATCGCGCATTTCTTTTCCAGTCAGTGAACTCGAAATCGGCGTCGGCACACAGCTATGCGCCGTTTTAGCATCGTTCGCAGTGCAGTGTGCCATGTTAAACAGCGCACTATAATCTGCTAGGAAGAGCAAGTGATCAGTCGCCAAGCATGTGGAGCGGTGAGCGTTAACACTTTCACCCATTCCTGCTAGGGTGGCAGAGCCACCCGGCCTGTTCTCCAGTAGCGAGGTGATGATCGGGTTTGACGTTGACGGTGACAGACAGCAGAGCTTCGAAACGTGGGATGAGCGTCAGAAACGTGAGTATTAACGCCCTAGCCTTAAAGGCCCCGTTCATCAGAAAATCCGGTGTCGACGTTGTCGGCGTCGGCGTTGTGAGCGAAAAATCCCGAGCGCAGCTCTGGCAGGTGACGCCCAGAGCAACATAAGATGCAGGTGGGTCACCTTGCTCATGTGACATTGCCGCTTCACCACAACCTGCCCACCGGATAGTGAGCGAAGTGCCCACCGCAGTAGGTGGTAGAATAAAGGAATAATTGGTCGCTCGGGAAGGTCAACCTGTGCCGCACAAGGTCCACCACTGGGAGCACCTGCCACCGCAGGGCAGTGGCGAATCGCTTAAACAAATTCACCACTGCACCAGGAGGGGCGTGAGGACTTCCAGGTATCTTTGAAAGTAAAGCAGAGAATGACCTTGTGCATATATGGAGTTAAGCCATCATTACGCTAGCACGAAATACTCTTTGGGAGCTTCATTGCCCCTCCAATTTTTTTCAGTGCCATGATGGGCTAACGAAACAACGTTGGGTAAAGAAAGCATATGACGCTACCCCTCAAGAAAGTGGAAAAACGCACTCATCAAACGGGCCCAGGCAGACAGTGCACACTTCCATGTGTAGCTCATAGAAGCACTTTCTTGACCCCAGAGTCGCGTCGACAGTGGTTCATGTTGAAAGTGTTTTGAATGTGCCAGTCATAGCAAATCGCATTAATAAAGTTTAGGCGACCAGAGCTTCGGAAAAATGAAAAGTATTGATGGTAAAGCAGGCTGTAAATACATTTGTGCAGGGCGTTTTCAGAAAAAAATATCAAAGGTTTGTTGTTCTCTTTGGGCCTATCTGCGTGCGACACTGTTGTGTTGCAAATCTTTTTGTCCATTTGTCACACAGATTCAGTCTATTCGCAAGGGAATAATACCTTCACTGTGCGACCCCCCGTGCCAGAAAAACAGTTAAAAACAGCGTGAATTTCCAACTGCATTTTCTCGCCTGTAGCGAGTGCGCATCCCAGCTAGATAATCGGAAATGATTCACGATTGCTACCATCTATTTGTTCAATCTCGGCGCCTTTCTTATCTACCGCTAGTGGTACAAAGCTTTCATCGCTAAATTTCTGGTCCCCCATAGGGTTGTAACTTTACTCAAACTAGTGCAGACACCTATGTTTGGTGGCATGTTTTCTTCTTTTCAACGATGCGGAAGAGACCACTACGCATGAATCGCCGTGTGATATTCGCCTACGACCGCTATAAATTTTACAACCGAATTTTTCTGTAATGCTGTTTCGGTTCCGGTTTCAACAAGAGGACGAAGGCTGTTACGTCAGAGAGTGTTTTTGTATCACGTGACACATGAAAAACTGCGATATAATCGCTGCTTCATCGTTTTAAATCGCTAAAGTGTTGAACCCAGCCTTCCTCAAGAGTCGGAATGAGGACGTATGTAGAAGCAGTGATTTTATTTGCAGTTTTTTTATGCCAAGCGTGGCCTATAACCAGCCTTTGACGTCAAAGCCATCATTCGGCTATTGAAAGCGACACAGCCCGAGAAAAGAATTCGATTATAAATCATTTAGCGGGTGCAGGAGAACACCACGTGGTAATCCATGTATTATAATGTCTCAAACCTCATTACAAAGAAGAAAATACGCAACCCAAAAGTTAGGTGTCTTTACTCTTAATTCTACCGCTTTAAATACTGTACTATATATATCCTCTCCTATTACCGCGTACGTGGCATAATCAAACCGCAGGAAAATTAACGTTTTAAATTACCAGCAGCACGAAAGAAATGAGCGCCATGGCCGCAGTGCAAAACGCGGAGAACATCTCAATAATTCACATCTGATTATTTGCATTTTTAAGTCTTTACGGTGCTGAGTTTTGCGACACCAGACAGTTATGGTGCATGTTCGAATAACGAAAAAGATGGGCACAGGCGATGACATACGTTTTTTTCGAACGCTTTTTGGCTGCAGAAGTTCTTCACATACGACGACAAAGCAGCCACCTTTGTCCAACGCAGCAACCTTGAGGCCATTAGAAACCATGAACTCAAACAATGAACTGAGGTTCAAAGACCTATGCTCCCACCGATCAGTCCTCGAGGCAAGGCCTATGCGCATTGTCGTTTCACGTTCTCGTCTTTCCCGCCGTTCAAATCTGCGATATACTATTACATGACTACTGGACCAACAGAGGCAAGCCCAGGCGTGAATACAAGCCCAGGCGTGAATACAGAACTTCTACATTTAAATCAGCAGCGTGGCTTTTTGGGCTTGCCAGTGCGTAGTCAATAAACACTGTACCACAGCAGAGGACGAGGATACAGATAGGGAGCAAACACTGCCTCAGTGTTCGACTTAAGAGCATGAATTGCGGGAGCTTGAAGTGTTTACACCGGTGTGCTCAGCAAACGTGGAGAAGACCAAACCCAAACTTCCGCGGATGTTTTCTTTCCGGAATCATCTCCTTTAAAACACAAGCAGTGCCATCTACCTCATTGATTTCGCACTACAGTTGCTAATTGCAGCCACCTTCGCTATATCCAATATATTTCCTCGTTATATCAGTTAATAAATCTTTAAACGTGTGCACCAAAACACGAGGAATCATTTGACACCATCCGGAACACGCCGCAGCAAACGATTCGGCCGTAATGGCTGCCTGAAGGTCCTCGTAATGCACAGTGGGGGGGGGGGGGTAGGCTGTCGTTGCGAACCCCACACATAATTTGGGCTTCAACTGAATTAGTGATTTTATCCTCAGGAACATGCCAAGTAATTTGACACCACTTCTAACATTCTGCGTCAAACGGGTGGTTCCCTAATTTTATAGAAATGGTGGTCCTGTTAAAGGGTGTCCCACGCTGAAGGCCGCTGCCTATAGCACTTATAATAAAATGGATCGAAAGTATCGGTATCAATTGATGCGCTACGCGCTCACTAATGTTGTAGTGTGGTCACGTGGTTATTGTTTTGGTCAATTTGACCTTCATTGCAGACGGACGCGTCGTAGAGAAACGTAAGTGCTAACGCTCTTAAAACACGAGCGCTGATTTCCGGAAGGTTTTGTTCATCTCAAGAAGCACATTTACATGGCTAACGAGCGGTCGGTTAGGCCGAGAAAATTTTTTCCGATTTGCTCTGATTTGCGCGACACTCTGTATAATGGCATTGCATTGGCCTCGTTCATTAGTCTAGTGCTCAATAGCAGTCACTGACCTGTCCGCCGTAGTGTGATGAAGGCAGCGACAACTATGGCAGCATGTTAGGGGCTATGATGGTCACGCGACGCAACTATTTCACACCATCACGTGGAATCCGACAGTGCGAAACAGTCGGGGCTGCTTGGTGGCTCTGAAGGAGGGGTTTTTAGGAAACGGTCATCAGCCAAATTGATTAACAAAGAACTCAGACGCATCACACCGAACAACGAGAGCGATCGTGCAGCAAGCAGTGAGCTGCGTAATTTTTCTATTTACACAAGCCCACTCTGTGAACACACTGTGAACAAGATCCCGCACTGTGCTTATGACACTCATATCGCTGAATTTCGCTGAAATAAAGGCACCTTTTTCTCTTTTGTGCGATTCAATTAAAAACCGCGAAACGACTCGAATCAGTTTTTTGAAGCGCTTTAAGTTATAATGTTAGACAGAGAGCAAACATGAGGAGTGGTTTTGGAGGATTACAAAAACGGCATCCAGCCAACTATCCTATTGACCGCAGTGGTGGGCTAGTGGTTGAGCATCCGCCTCGCATGCGGGAGGTGCGGCGTTCGATCCGCAGTGCCGCCGGGTACCTATCGGTGATTCAATGGGTAAAAGCTTTCCCCTGGTCTGGTGCTGGGCTTAACCAGGGTGAAGTGCAAGGGAAATGAGTATTTTGCGCACTTAGGGCAAACAAAAATACCAGGTGCCATGGCGCTTTTTCGCCGCCGATTCTCTTGTGCCATAAAAATTCACTATCATCATCATCGATTCTATTCGAGAATATCTGTGCTTGCGTCATTTGACGCAATATTATGGCGCATTTTACCAAGTAGCCAGGCATTACGTATTCCATATGAGCCTTGCGTTTTACACTTCTCCACATGCACACACGCACGTACGCACGCACGCATCGAAAACAATTTCTCCGTGATATTCGCTATTGTATTTAAGCAACGTGGGAGTATATTTTACGAACTCGTTTCAAAGTCAAAGAGTTTATTCAGGCAACACGTGGTGCAGTTGCCTAGAGCGCAGACCAAAAGGCAAATGGATGCCTGACAAAGAGTCTGCACCTTTCTTGCTCCCAGTCGAGAGCACAAGACATTCAGCGCATAAAATAAAGACTAAACGAGATGGAAATACAGGGTGGTCGGTTAACATTGAAACTGGCGTTATTTCATATTGAATATTTATGTACAGTAGTTGGGCAAATACTGCGAGAAAAAGAGAATAAAAATAAAAACAGTGGCCATGCCGGCAGTGACAACAGATACATAGTGATGCTATTTTTGAAAGCTTTCAATGATTGACTTTTCTGAATAATGCTTACAGCAGGATGGTGATCATTTATGAAACTGGAAATTGTGTAGCTAAGTTTCTGGTTGCCGTAGTTCCTACGCATTTTTTTCTTATAACATATGTGCCGGGTGTTGTAGGTGTGTGTTTTCGTTAGATACTGATGACAACAAGCGGTAGGATCAGACTGAATTTGTACGTAAGTAGCTAACGCTACCTTTTTGTTTATAACGTTCCACGGTGTAAACAGTTGGTGTTTTCGTAACAATGGGGCCGTGTGGCTAAGGTATGGTGCATTATCTATTAGTCGCAAAAATTTCTTTTGTAATAAGTATATGTTTTCTAAGCTTGTTCTAGGTGCTGTGAAGTGCATGGTCAAAGTCAAGTGTATTCTTTTGTCAGTAGACTTTGTGAAGCCGGACGTGATGCAAACGGTGTCAAAGGTTATTTCATGCATGACGCGCATCTTGTGTTGCTCGCATACTGTTTGCTGGTCAACGAAGGAATGGTCCCTTTAGAGAAGTGCCAGTGGAGTCCAGCGGATCCTGAAAAACATTTCGCCACGGCCTCGAATCGAGCAGCAATGGGCCCGAATGATTTAGGAGGTACTCGATAGTTAAGCAAGAAGGTTTGGCACGATGCGACAGAGTTCAACGTGCAGGGAGCAGCAGCGCCAATTATACTTACAGCCCATTATCCTGCGGCATGCGTAGCACCGTGCAGGACACTGCAGTTCAGGTCGAACAAGCCATGTACGACGTCAACAGGCGGCAGCTCCCTGCGAAGACAGTGCGTACGAATATGGCCGCGTGTGCCATAAAAAATATTACTTTCAAGCCTTGAAACAAAAACTTAAAGCGTGCAGCCACTCTGAGAAATTTACTCTCTATATAAGCCCTATCGTGTCAGACAACTAGAGCAGAAGTGCTTCTGAGTGCCGCCCACTCGATCCGCACCAAATACGCCAATCGATGAAGTAAAACGGTTATTAACAATGGGTTTGTGTATAGCTTGTATCTCTCTCCCAACAGCTACAGCATGACAACGATAGGCCTAGCGCATCTTTGTGCTCCATTTTTCTCGGTGTTGCATGAGACCTCATGAAAAGGGATGAATAGTCATGTTAATACAGCCGCCCGCTAAGCTTTTCAGTTCCTGCAAACAAGCAGCCATGCTTCGTGAAAGCAACTACTGGTGCTGTTTACAACAAAGGTGATGTCCCTGATAGCTACTGCCAGGATGTATTGTTTAATGCTGCTGTAATGGCACAGAACTGCCCTTGTTGAGCACGCTTGATGGTGAGCGTTCCAAAGAATGTAAAACGTATGGCAACCCATCCATCATAACAGCGCTCCTACAGAGAAATGGTGCATTCCGGACTCCCATGTCGTTCGGAGGCACAAACTTATGCTTCGTGGCTGAGGACTTACTTGGACACTTTTGACGGTCAAGAGGTCTCCGCGGGTAGAAGGCCTGTTGGTTTCATTCCGGACGCTGGCTGAAACTAGTGCCTGGAATAAAAGCAGTTACGGATGCAACACTTCTCAGCACTACCATAAAATACCAAGCATACGCCCATGCTCGAATAGCGCCCACTCCTCTTATTCTTGAAAATTCGATTTCTGTAAAAAAAAAACGTGAAAAACTAATGCGATTATGTCCTGTATCTGGGAGTTGTTCGAAAACATGGCAACAGTATCTCAAGCGCCCATCATTCGGTATATATGCAACGCTATTAGGTAATTAGGGAAGCTATGAACGCGGGAATTAGACCATTCACACGAGGCACCGAAGATGAAGGTCATGCAGTTTCCGAGGCATAGCAGCAAAGAAATTTGACCGAGGGATGCGAAACGACTCGCATCAGTTTCTTGAAGCGTTGAACTTGTGTTAAGCGGACATCAAATATGGGAATGGCTATGGGAAACTGCGAAAAGAGCATCCAGCCAACGATCCTATTTCACGATATATATATCTGTTTTTTTCGGTAAATTGGCCACGTATTATACCGCATTTCACCAACTAGCCAGCCATTGCTTATTACATGTGAGCCTTGCGTTTTACACTGATCCACACAAACAAACACGCACGCACATCAAAACTAATTTTTCTATGGTATTGGCTATTGCATTTAAGCAATGTGGGAGTACATTTTTCGATTTTGTTAATATTCTTTTGGTCGGTATAGTCTCTATGCAGGCGGGCATGAAGTTAATGGCGTCAAAGATAATTTTATGCATGACGCTCATCTTATGCTGCTCGCATACTGTTCGCTGGTCAACGAGGGAGTGACCCTGCAGAGTACAGCCAATGGAGTCCAGCGGATCCTGAAACCCATTCCGCCGCGTCGTCGAATCCAGCAGCAGTGGGCATGAATGGTGCAGCTTGAAGTCGCACAACAGTGTTCAGCACGCACAGCACATTATGGTAGTTAGTTAGGCCAAAAAGTGCTCATTACAAGAAGGTTCTAGTTAAAAAGGTGCTCGATAGTTAAGCAAGAAGATTTGGCCCTGTGCGACAGAGTTCAAAGTGCAGGCAGCAGTACCGCCCATCATACTCACTGCCCGTTATCCTGCAGCATGGGTAGCACCGTTCAGGACGCTGAAGTTCAGGACGAACAAGCCGACTACGATGACAACTGGCGACAGCTTCCTGCGAAGACAACGCGTACGAATATGGCCGCGTGTATCGCAAAACAAAAAAAATACGGAGGCTCTTAAGACTACGTACGTGGATTGGTTGCGATGGCATGTTTTTCTAAATTTTTATTTCCTGTTTATTGGTTGCTGTATTATTTGTTTACTAATTTTTCTCTTCCTTTATAGTGACACGCCTACTCAGTAGCATACAGTCGTAAGACAACGCATATATACTAGGTTTACATATACGTTCGCAAAGGAGCAACGCGGTTTTGTGGCCCATGGATTGCGTGCTCGACTCCGCAGTTTGAAAGTCCTGGTTTAAGGTCGCCCCGCCTTTTAAAGAAATTATTTTTACACCACGGTGATGCCATGCAAGATTTTTCGTTACAACATTTGCGGTCAACAGCACCCTGTTTCGTTCCCGATAAGCTGTATAATGCTTTCCCAATAATACAGGCGCCGAAAACTTTCCCGAAGGCCGAGCTAGAACTCTGCATTGCATGCCACTGAACATATTTTTGGATCCCTAGCTCTCAGTTTTTCCTCTCCATCGAACACTGAGCAGGAACTGTTTTGTCCGTTCTGGGAAGATAGGTGCACTACAATTGTAAAGAGGAAGGCACTCGGCAGCTGCAGCGGCAGAGCCGACACGTGCCGGGAGTCGGCTCTACCCTGCCTTCGCAACCGACATTCTCCTCCAAAATAAAGCCAGTTTAATATTGGCAGAGGGGCGGGCTATCCGGTGAATTTTAATTTAACTTTTAGTTTTGTTCTTTTTTATACTGACACGAACTATATACTTCTTTAAATTGCTAATTTAGCACGTACGAAGCACGTACGGAGACCGACACCAGCTTTACGGATCCTGCTCCATTTCCTCCGACATTGCAAATGACGACTGCATAAACAACGTTAGCATAATTGTCTCGCCGTCTACCGATGGCCAACCGCCAAGAGAAATGAGGCCTGATCAGGATAATCAGGCCTTCAGAGCGGGAGCACTCAGGAGGTGACCCCGTTCCTACTTAGAGTCACTGGATGCTGCTCAGAGCGAGTACTCCTGCTAAGCCTTTGTGCTCTTGTACAGAGCAGCTCCTGTGCTGCAGAGCGGACATTGGACGTCGTGAAAAAAATATTAAGGGTACACTTAAGCTCCGCTGTAAGGGCATGGCATGATAGCGTAACGCGTTTAATGCCCATGTATCCAGAATTGTTCATTGTCTGCCTTGCATTCATAGATCGCCAGTTGCCCTCATACTACAACTGGCGCATTGGTATTGGGGTTAAAAGATGCGCCACTGCCCCGCGATGGCAGGTAGCTGTTCCCAAGAAAACCCAGACTTGGACAGCAATCCCGATCCGGCATATGAGCGCAGGGAGGCAACCCTTCAAGCACAGCCACCGGTGGAGCTGGTGAGACTCAGGTTGCTCTTCACCAGCAATGCCTCTCGACCAATCAATCATTCAGTTAACTGGCGCCTGGTACGGTGGGCAGTTTGATAACAATCAATCAGTGACATTCAATATACCCGCACAACTCCCGCCGGCAGGCTTGCATTTTTTTTTGTTGCTATTGACGGTCTTGCCACCTTCAAAGGCGTTCGCCATTCGTTGTCCATGGCAGTCTTAAGTGCTCGATGCGAGAGATGAAAATTCTTTAAGAGAATGATGTTGTTACACATCTGAAGAATGGACCGTTAGCTTCAATATTTTCATAACACTACCTTACACTTTCCTAATATTGAAAACTTTTTGTCCAAGAATGCAGGACATGACAGAGTGTTTACAAACAATGCAATCGTAATCCTTTTGAAAGAGGCATTTGCATCCTACCGCATAGGCAATAAAATTCTCATATACAGCAGAGTCTGCACTGACGGCTCTGATATCAACATGTAAACCTCGGCACAACTTCTCGCGTAAGCAAAACAACAAGCAAGAAACGTGACAAAAAAAAAACAAAACAAACGAACCAACACCAGAAACAGAGAGACAAAAAATCTTCGTTTCTGAAAGTGAGTTTTCGACAACTAGACACAAAGGAGACACAAGGGAATGTATTGCTTAGCTAAAAATGGGAGAACGGCCCATGTATGCAGGAGTTCCAGACGCTTACCATGGGCTATTTTCCTTGGTGCGATCTGCGTTGCCGGAGCATGGCAATGCAGAGATATTCTTCGCACCGGGCTGCTTCAGAAAACGCCTCCTTGCAGCGCTGTTTCTACCGCCGGTCGCACCAACACGAGACCCGAATCCGAAAGATGCAGCGGCGTGACACACGATGCCGAATGCCTCTTCCGCTTGTCTCCATGACAACGAAGAAACTGCGTCCTCTTCCGCGGCATATGTAACAAGAGAAATATGGTCAAGAATAAATCCAAACGTTTCCTGATGCGCAGTTGCTATTCACGCAAGCGCAAAGGAAAAAAAACGCGAAGACGTCACTACTGATTTCGCCTTAACCACCTTCGGTTTCGTGGTTGGTGCAAGCGAATTCATCCCGCCATTAGATTTCAACTAGGACGCCACCTTTCTTTGACGACTCAGTGAACGACAAAAGTCCGCTACGTGCGCATAGAAAAATAGACCCGTTAGCGAACACAGCTTCGTAATACGGCGAAGTGGCAATGAGCGGAGAGTATACCCACAAGCTATAGGAACAAGACATCGATTAGTTAACACCAACTTTGAACTCTGTATGGCAGCGATTCTTTTTTTTCTTTTCCTCTTTTTTGCATCAATCCCGTTTACACAGGAAGCTTGGAACACCAGGTAGTTATAACACCAGAATGCCTGATATAACGCTTAGGTCTCTACCGACGAACAGATGTGCTACCCTTGTGCTTTGTGCCCCCAGAGCTAAATTTCGAGCCGGGAGGCACTGTGCGTTTTTTTTGGGGCAGTGAAGGGGTCCGGAAATCTCGATCACCTGGAGTTTTTTAACGTGTACTGACATCGCACAGTACACGGGCCTCTAGAATTTGGCCTCCATCTACAGTCGTACGCCACGGCCGGGATCGAACCCGCGTCTTTCGAGTCAGCAGCCGAGCACCATAACCACTGAGCCAGAACGTCGATTGCCACAATTATTAGACGCCTTTAGTGAGCCGTGTACCTTGTTACCCTTACCGGTACCGGAGGACCGTGTGTCCGCACGCGAATCCGCATGCGCAAATCACCTTGACGGTGCCAGATGGCGCCTGGTACACGGAAGCTAAGCACGCGCCTGCCGTATCGGGACCAATCAGTGCGTGCTCTCCGGTGGTGGGCGGGCTCCTGCTTCTCCGGTAACGGTAACGTAAAGACGGTACACGGTACGCTGGCGAACTGTCGGCATAACCACCAAGAAACATATCCGGCACTGTAAAAACTGCGAAAGTGACTAAGAAAAGGCCACCGTGATAGCTATCGAGGAACAAATGAACAACTGTAGATGTTGCAAAAAAGGGCTACTGATCGCGTGAACGAGGGGGAACACTGAGAGGTGAACCTCTACCTGTTCAACACTCGTGCTCAGGCACAAACGGCCCTTGCGCAACGCTCCCCGCTGCGCTGTCTCCGCCGCCGATCTCTAACCACGTGATACTCGAGATCGAAACACCCAGCGGAGTGGGATATGATATCTGATGCTTCTGCTACAAGTGTCATGACTTTCGCTGAGAGGGCCATAGGACCCATTAGTTATAATTACTTGCTGTCTACCGTGAACAATTAACGGCCGACCGAAAAGGTATATTTTGTCGCTATGTTTTCTCTTAGGCTAGTGGTTGTTGGGGATGAGGCTTCAACCCCATCACAGGCCACCAGGGTTGGGGATTAAATCTCTCCGAATGGAGAATCCCCAGTTTTGATTCTCATGTTTGTAAAAAGATAAACAAACCCTACTGTACAGTTCTGCTCCTTAACGGAGTCCGACAACGCCCTTCGGAGCCGGGGCGTGCGGTGCTGAGCGAGTAAGCCAACTCAAAGGCCCCTCGATCTCCAACTCTGCATCTCCAACTCTGGTGGCACCGGCGGCGTTGAAGCGCAATCCCCTACACTGATGGCCTGCGATAGGTTTGGAGCCCATTTCTAAAATGGTACAGGATACCGAATTATGAATGCGCAGATAAAGACAAAGGACGACAGAACTGGAAGACACGCCAAGGCAACAAAAAGAACGATGCATTTTAGATCCTGCGGATTCTCTGCAAAGAAGCTAATAAAGAAATCAGAGTGCCTGGCCTTTGCTGCGAAATGACTTGGAGACTATGCTGCGAAATGACTTGGAGAGTTTCCAACAACTATATCTAAATGTTATTGAAGCTGACAGGCAGGCCGCTATTGCCGTCGTTCTGAAGGGTCACTCCGTTGAGAAGGTATAACTTCATATCTACGGCTGTGCAAAATGCCTAGGCGGACAAGACAGCTTTGGCGCTTCTGGGCAACGTGGCCCTTCAAAATCAAAGAGGAGAGTTCTGACGCCCAAGGCAGAGGAGTTGAATTAAATTTTTTGTGTGCCCAAAACCGACAAACCGCTAGTCTTGGCCTATTCTGTCATGCTATGTCTTTACCTGCGCTTTCAAAATTTGGTGCATTGTTTTAAATAAAAAAACTGAGTGGGGTTTACTCTGGTGTGTGGAAGTAAAATACCCTTACCTGGTTGCTGGCGCCTCCCAAGTCCTTTCACTGGCTTCTTCACCCTCCTCAGATAAAGATAAAAGTGTTCGCTGGAGAACCTACCAAGCGACAACAACGCATAGGCAGTATTATGAACCCAACGTCACCACAGAAAAAAAACTTGTTTTTTTGATAGTCTGCTGCGCTTAGCCGTGAGAATAAATATTATAATTCAAAGATGGATGTTGGTGGTCAATGCAGTCCAGGGAAAATACAAGCATTTTCTTTCCCATTCTTACCCTCCGCCACTCCTGGAAATTAAGCGAAATAAATTGCGTACAAAGCCGTTGTATTATTCCTACCGTGCATACTGGCAGATAAAAAATTCAAGGCGAACGAAAGTTCTGTATATTGACGATCGCAAACTTATCACCGCGGAAATGCGCTAAAATTTTATTAACTGGCGTTCGCGTTTGAAGTGCGCATACTAAATGTTGTTTAGCTGTACCATCTCAGTTTCAGGTAGTCCATGATAACTAATTTTTTAACCACATACATAAAAAAGTCGTGCAGCCAGAAAAAAAAATCGCCTAAGTGCACGTTCAGCAAGAAAAAAAAAATTAAGTGCCCAAGCTGCATACCGTGTACTGTTAGGTCTGCATAGTATACAAGATTCCATTCTTTGTAGATTGATACTGCAGCTTCACTAGGAGAAAGAGCCGCACTCCGCTAACAGGCACACAAGAATCAACAGATGAAAAGCTAAATGCACTACACAAATCCGGCATGCCAGTAGTTTTGTTTCCAGAACTATGGTCAAGAGAAAAGTTATTTCTACGAAGTGAAATGTCACGATTTTAAGGCAGCAATATTTACGAAGGCTTGCTCGATGATCGCCTGTAGATGAGGTTTCTATAAATTCTAGTATTGCGGCACTTAGCGAAATAATCTGAGTACATTAACATACCGCTAGAACCAGGACCGGTAACCCATAGCAATTATAGCTGTGGAGAGCTGTGTCATGGTTGCCAGACTCATGGGGAGAGATAACTGCGCAAAAACATTTCAGTAACGTGCTCGTATTCGACAGCCGCGGCCGGGATCGAACCCACCTCTTGCGCGTCATCAGGCGAGCGCCATAACCACTGATCCACCGCGGTCATGTGACCTTTTGATGCCATCATAACCTGGCCGCCGTGAGAGGAACAACCGATCAAATGGATTGAAAGGTTAGTGACCTTCTGACACCGTAAATGTGCCCACGGTGAGTGGTGGCAACCCGGTCGAAAATTTGATTAGACCCACAATTTGAAAGCTCACCCCCCCCCCCCCTTCCGCCAGGAAGATTCCAAACGGCCCCCAAAATTACGCCCACTCTAGAAAATTAATTAAGGTTGAAGAATGAGGGTTAGTTGACGGAGTACCTTTGATTAGTGAGTCGGATTGCTTTAATCTTTCAGTATAATCTAATGGAAGGTACTCAAAAATTCTAGAAGGACCTTCTTCGTGCATATCGTATAAGGGCAATGGAAGCTTTTCCGACCGCAGTTTTGGCGCGAAAATCGCAAAAACGTTAGACTGTAGACACCATGTCAGGCAAGCTAAATGCTTTTGCATTTTCTTCTATAAGAATGTGGTATAGAAGGCTCCTAAATTTTTTCCCATCTTTTATGAAGACCCAAAGTTTATTCATTTTTTACTTTCTACTCTATACAATTTGTTGTTGAGGCACAGCAGCGCACTTTAGACACCTTCTGCTGCTTATTCTCCTTTTGGTCATTACCGCACGAAGCCAAAACGCTCCTGTAAAACACCGTCGTTTTTATGTTGGTCATCCACGACTGAACATCGATGCTATGGTGTTCGTGCTATGAACGTTTTCTACATGTTGTGAGGTGAATTAAATAATTCCAGTGTCACACCACTACAGCTGAAATCGCATCCGCTGTGCACTCATTCTAAGCAACGATCACTCACCCGGTGACTGCAGTGGGAGCAACGGTGGGTGGACAGGTTCCCTGGACGGGCATCCATACGCGACGCAGATATCTCACACGAGGAAGGGGGCTTCGGATTCGTCTCACCTGCACAGAGTAAATCCTACCGGAGGATTTCTCACTCATAAGAAAATCAGCAGCGACATTAAGACTGCTATGTTAAACGTTTTTTAAGGATCAAACAGCCCTTGGTTCTCAGCTGGTTAAAAAGAAACTCCGGAGATTTTTTGTTTTCACTCAGTGGTTGATTAATGTTTCTGAGGGCTTTCTCGGCAGAGTACGAGAAAGCCCTCATGCTTAGTCTATAAATTTACTGATACATGTGGTCTTTTTTTTTACCCACACTTGGGGAGCACTTCTTTATAATCCCTTTACATCAGCAAAATCTTTAAGCGGGAACAGGAACTGCCGCGTGAAGTCCGGAAGGCTGCTTGGTGAGACGTCAGCCGGGGCGCCATTCTTGGGAAGAGAGGAACATGTGCGAGCTTCCCGCTTTGTGCCAAAAGCCAGTCGGCGACAGAACAGCAGGTATACAAAGAACGACCTTTAGTTCACGGTTCCTGCTCGATGTACTCCGACAATGACGGCTGCTTAACCAACGTTAGTATAAATTGATCGCTGTCTACCGATGATCCATCGCCTAGAGAAAAGAGGTCTCATCAGGATAATCACACGTTCTGAGCGGGAGCACTCAGAGGTGAAGCCTACTTTGAGTCACTGGATGCTGCTTAGAGTGACTACTCCTGCTCAGCATTTGAATTCATGTAGAGTGACACCTGTGCTGAACGGATGCTGGACCTCGTGACCGCTTTAAGGGGCATGACACGAAAGCGCAAAGAGCTAATGCCCATAGATCCAGAATGGTTCATTGTCTGCTTTGCATTCATAGATCGCTGATCGTTCTCAAACTAGTGTAGCGGTTAAAATATGCCCCACTTCCCCGGCACGTAGCTGTTACAAGCACAGCCACCGGTGGAGCCTGCGAGACCCAGGTTGCCCTTCCCCTGCAATGTCTCTTCACATGTCATTCGTTTAACTGACGCATGCCAAGGTAGCCAGTTTACTCACAATCAAGTGGGCAAGTTGTGATGGCGCCACATGGTCATGTGACATATTTGACAGGCGCCTCATTCCATTTGCGTGCTTGTGCTCCGATATTTCAAGCGGTCGCCGACGCCCAAGCCGGGCAATTTTTTTCGGAGATGGGGGTAGGTAGTAACAGTCAGATTAAAAGTAATTATACGGATCGCTTGCATGCGACCTTTCAGGCAGAGGTTATCACTTGCACTAGATTCGCAGCACGGACTCAGTGCTTGAAAGTCTAATTGAGTTTTAATTGAAACGAAAGGCGGAGACCAGTTTGCATTAATAAATTACTCGCCCTAAACATAATTTACTCCTGCCGGTGATAGTTTACATAATAAGAACTACAAAAACAAATCGAAGTCTACAAAACGGTGTAATCACACCCAAATATTCTCGACAAAATTATTCTCCAACGGGAAAGAGTTTAGGAACACAATTTTTTCATATATGATAAGACCTCACTATAACAATCAATATAACCGCAAATCTCCCGTCGACTATCTTGCATTTTTTTTTTGCTATTGTCGCTCTTGCCATGCCAAAGGCGTTTCCCATTGGTTGTCTGTGGCAGTCTTAACTGTTCGATGAAAGAGATGGAAAATCTTTAAGAGAAAGATTTTGGCTCAATTCGGAAAAATGGATCATTAGCTTCAATATGTTGATAAGAGCGCCTTATACTTTTGTAATACTCAAAATTTTTCTCCAAGAATATTGTGCTCGTTAGACTGTCTATAATCTGAAGTATAAACTTTCCACAGACAACGTAACCATAATGCTTTCGAAAGAGGCATCTGCTTAGAATTTCATAGGTGATAAAATTGTCATATACTGCATCGAGTCTACACTGACGACCCAGTAATCAGCATGTAATGCTCACCAATACTGCTGAAGGAAGTAAAAGAAAAAAACAAGCAAAAACAAAAAAAATAAAACAACAAAATTGGCAGTGGCTTAACTTGTCTAACACTGCAATTAGGAGAAAAGCAAGCACGCTTGCTAAGCGTCCGAGGCTCGCCGATGGCAGCTCCACCCAAAGGTCGCCCAATGTCAAAGGTCAGAGGCCAACTCAAGGTCATGAGTCAAGGTCAGGGGTCAAGGGTACGCCAGCATAACTGTACCACATATGGCCATACACGGCTATCCTTGGTTGGAATGAAGGTCATTAAAGGCTGTTGTGCTGTACACCCAAGGACTGCTTTTCCTAGCGTAGTGAAGTTTTTTGCTTAAAAACAAAACGAACGAACCTACAACTAGATAGAAACTATACACGAGAGAGTATTTATCAATTAGAAATTGCAGAACACGGCCTATGTATGTGAGAGTTTCAGAGACTTACCATGGGCTCTGTTCCTCGGTCCGATATTCACTGCCAGAGCATGTAAACCCGGAGATATTCTTCGCATCGCGCTGCTTCGGGAAACGCCTCCTTGCAGCGCTGTTTCTGCCGCCGACGTCATCCACGCGAGACACGAGACCGAAACATGCGGCGACGTGACACATGCTGCACGATGCCGGTGCCGGTTGTCTCCATGACAACGAAGAAGCTGCGTCCTCTTGCGCGGCGTCTATAACAGAAGTACAGTCAAAATACGTACAAAAGTTTCGTTATGGCTAGTTGCTTTCCACTCAAGTACAAAGAATAAAAAAAAAGCTCACAGCCTTCACTACTGATTTCGCCTTAACCACCTTCGGTTTTGTGATCGGTGCAAGCGAGTTCACCGGGCCGTTGGATTTCAACGAGGTCGCCACATTTCTTCCACTCAGTGAGCGATGAACGTCCGCTACGCACGCATAGCAAAATACACCAGCCAGCGAAAGAGAGCTTCGAAATACGGTGAAGTGGCAATGGGCGGAGAGTACACTCACAAGCCAGGAACAAGATATCGTTGAGTTACCTGTTTAGACTGTGCGTAGGTTAACACCAACTTTGAAATCAGTACGGGTCCGATTATTTTTATTTCTTCTATGTTTTTGCATCAATCCTGTGTACACAGGAAGTGTGGAACACCATGTAGTTAGAAAACCAGAATCCCTGATAAACGCTTAGATCTGTGCCGACAAGCAGGTGTGCTACACTTGTGTTTAATGCCATCGGAGGTAAATGCCACCGGAGCTAAACTTTGAACCGGGAGGCGCGTTGCATTTGTTGGAACCGGTTGTTTACTATAGATTAGTTTCCAGGGGTTTAACATTCCAAAGCGACACAGGCTGTGAGGGACGCCGTAGTGAAGGGGTCCGAAGATTTCTATCACGTGGGATTATATAAAATGGACTGACATAGCACAGTACACGGACCTCTAGCATTTCGTCTCCATCAAAATTCGACCGCCACGGCCGGGATCAAACCCGTGTTTTTCGGGTCAGCAGCCGAGCACCATAACCACTGAGCCACTGCAGCGATTGCGACACTTAATAGAGCCCTTTTAGTATGCCGTGTACCGTGTTACTGTTACTGGTACCGGAGGACCAGGTGTCCGCATGCCAATCCGCATGTGCAAATCACCTTGACGGTGTCAGATGGCATGTGGTACACGGATGCTAAGCGCGCGCCTGCAGTATCGGGACCAATCAGATTGTGCTCTCCAGCGGTGGGCGGGCTCGTGCTTCTCCGGTAACGGTAACGGTAAGACGGTACACGGTACACTGGCGCACCGTCGGTATAACCGCCAAGAAACATGTCTGGCACTGTAAAGACTTTCAAAGTAACTTTTCTTTCTTTCTTTTTATTTGTTGCTTAGACGTTTGCCTAAGAAGGGGCTGAGGCTAAAGGCACAATGTTGCCTGACAGGGCCTCAGCCCCCTACTACATGACAAACAAACATACAAATTACAAATTATAACAGTCCGGCGGGCCGGTAAAAAAAAGTAGGCCAGATGTAAGCGTTATACAGAGGAAAATACATACGGAAGAAGATACATACAAAAAAAAAAGACAGAAGCGCGTGACAAAAAATTAGCATAATAAATGTACGATGAGTATATAAATAAGAAACAAGGACCAAGACATACATGAAACACTGCATCAAATAACAAAGTTCTACTTAAGGCTTGTTCTAGCCTACTGAAAAACAAGACATTATGTACATATAAACACAAAAAAAGAGTACAGAGAGGCGAACACAAAATCAGTAAAAAAAAGAAAAAAAAATAGACCACAACTTGCTCGCATAAGAAATTTTAGCGATTGCTATAGGTGACATCGCTGCAGAGAAGAGCTCCCTTACATTCGTTTTTGAAAGTGGAGAAGGGTTTACTGTAATTAATATTTATATCTCTTCTATTGAGAATTCTGATAACTTGAAAAGAAAGTGCTTGACGACCATAATTTGTCCTTATCCTCGGCATCTCTATTTTCGGGTCTCTGATAGCGTACAAGTTTATTCTGTCTGTGGATGTGACATACAAGCGATTTTTATGTATCCATTGTAGCAACTTAAAGTAGTATACCTTGTCTGCCCTCAGCATATTGTACTTTAAAAAAAGTGGATGCGTTCTTAGTTCCCTATTTTCGCCATGATAATTTTCGCATATGCGTAACACTTTCTTCTGTAAAGTAATTAATTTTTTGTAATTAGTTTCAGTTGTCGTACCCCAGACTAAAATACCATAACTAATTCTAGAATAGAATAGAGAATAATATAATGTCTGCTTCATCCAAGATGGAATCAAGTGCTGGATTCTGTAAAGACAACCAATTATCCGTGATAAATCAGACTTAAGGCAACTAACATGGGCGTTCCAGGACAGATCACTGCTGAACCATACACCCAAGAATTTTTGCTCAGTGACCTCCTCCAATAGGCTACCTTCATATCTGATGCTAATAGGGTTCTGATCCCTAACGCTTGTCGGTTTAAAAATTACGTATTTAGATTTTGTTGTGTTTAGAATAATGCGATTGGCTTGTAGCCACCTGGAAAGTTTTATTAAGTAATCATTGACAGATTTTTCAAGGCATGTTTTTGTTGTTCCTGTAAAAAATATATTCGTGTCGTCAGCATACATGATTAACTGGGGGGAACCTGGTATCATAGTTATATCATTCACATATATAAGAAAGAGTAAAGGCCCCAAAATTGATCCTTGAGGGACGCCGTGTTCTATCTTCATTTTACTCGAAGTGCGATCGTTTATGACTACATACTGTAATCTGTCTTTCAGGTACGTTTGCAACAGCCTCAGCGCAACGCCCCGAATCCCGCAGATCTCTAGCTTTTTTATCAATATGTCATGTTGCACAGTATCGAACGCTTTCCGAAGATCTATAAATAGACCAAGGGTTAAGAGTTTCTTCTCTATGTTTTCAATAATTTTGTCTTTTATATGTATAAGAGCTTGTTCCGTAGACTTATTTGCTTGAAAACCATACTGTGCATCAGCTATTATTTTATGTTTCTGAAAAAAGCTGTTAAGTCTATCATTAATGACGCGCTCAAATATTTTTGAGAATACAGTTAGAACAGAGATTGGCCGGTAGTTATTCATATTTGTTGCACCGCCGCCTTTATACACGGGTACTACTATAGATATCTTCAGGTCATCCGGAAACTCCCCAGTAAGAAGCATTAAGTTGATTATATAAGACAACACATGACTAATATGATTTGCAACATGTTTAATTGGCAAAGCCTTTATACCGTCATCTCCAGGCGCTACGTCACTTTTCAAGCTTCCGATTATTTTGCAAATTTCAGTTGGATTGCACGGAAAAAGCGAGATAGAGCTCATTGGACTGTTTGCATGTGTATAGTAGGACATGCTAGCAAGTTGGCCTGTATATTTCCCTGTGCTAATGAACCTAAGATTCATTTCTTCAGCAAGCTGATCATCAGACAGACGTTCGCCATCGACTGTGATATCTGTTACTCAATGGCTTGAGTGCCTTTTGTTCATTAGGTCGTTAACCATCTCCCATAACCTTTTATAGTCGTTGCGAGCACGAAGAATTTGAGCCTGAAAGTACTCGATCTTTGCTTTTTTCAGGTCTGAGATCAATTTGTTTCTGTAGGATTTAAATTCTTTCAGTAACTGCAGATCACGACATTTAAGAAAAGCATGAAACTTCTTGTTTTTTTCTCTTATTCGTTTAAACAAGTCAACAGTCAGCCAGGGTTTCCGCATTCTTTTTCGTTTTGTTTTATGCTCGCGCAAGGGAAAAGCTGCATCGTAGCACTGTAGCAGCCTACTCAGGAACATTTTGTAGGCGACTGTAGCATTAGTTTCCTTGTAAACGTCGTCCCAGCTTTCTTTCTCGATTAGGCTGCAAAAATGTCGCAGGCTTTGGTCATTAATTGTGCGATACCAGGTACTTTCTTTGCTACTTTTATATTTACCAGTCACAGGGGGTCCCAAGCAGAATACTGGAAGGTGATCACTGAGGTCGCATATCATGACTCCAGCAGAAATATCCTCACAACTCATGTTGGTAACACAGATATCCAGGGACGTTGCGGTATCAATAGTCACCCTTGTAGGTATTGTCACAACATTAGTGCAAGCGTACAGGTGCATAATGTCGCGGAATTCGTTTGCATTCGTGCTGGTCGATATTGTATCAATATTCACATCTCCGAGAATAACAAACGACTTTGTAATGGCTCCAACATAACTCAGTGCACTTTCTAAATAGTCACAAAAATCGGACATGATACCAGATGGCGGTCTGTATATGGCTCCAATGGCCGTATCAGATATTTTAACAAACAAGCTTTCTGTGTTTTGGTCACTCCTGGTCAAGTTATCTAGAACTTCATACCGCATACTTTCCTCGATATAAACAGCTACTCCACCTCCCCTTTTTTCCTCCCTGCATACGCTTTCGCACGTTTAACCTGGCAAGTAAGGCGGAATGTCGTCCTTTGTTAACCAGGTTTCAGTTAAAACTATTACTTTAAATTTAATGGTCAGGGACTGCAGGAATATAGCTAGATCCTCTGCTTTGTTTCTTATGCTGCACATATTGAAATGAATACTTGTAAGCTCTCGTTCTCTTGTTTTATATGCTTTGTTGAAAGCTTCAGGGTCTTAATAGCAACACTCGGCCATCTCCATTGCAAGCGTTCAGGGAGCGTTTGAAACATTCCTGTAGGATTCGCTTAGGTTCCTATTTTTTCCAGATCAGATGCACTGGCAATTCTAATGACATCTGCAGTTTCATCCCTGCGCGCATAAATTTTTCCATGGGAGGTCCACACGAACTTCCATCCCACCACTTTCTTGCGGGCAACCGCAGCACCCAAGAGCTTTTTGTTCGAGGCAGTTAAGTGCTCATTTACGTACACAGAACAGCTTTCCCCGCCGAAGTCAAGATCTTTAGTTGTTAGCCCCTTTTTGCGGAATTTCTGCAGAACCTTGTCGCGTTTAGTGCGCTGTACAAAACGGACAACAATGTTTTTTTCTGTTTGCTTGAATGTTGGGACGCGGTGGCATACATCAATGTCGGAGTCAACTATTGGTTCATCTAGAAAGGCTCCAATTCTCTTGACAGCGTCGCATGGGTCGCCGGCATCTGGTACTCCTTTGATCTCAAGATTATTAGCTCTCTGGTACTGTTCCAACTCTTCTATCCTTTCACTCAGCCGTTTATTTTCTGCTGTCAGCTCATCGTTCTTCTTCGTCAGTACCTGAACTTCTTTTCGCAGCTCTTTTAACTCATTCTTGATTTCATTTACGCCATCACACGTGTCATTGCAGTTTTTCACGCTGTCTTTCAATGTTCTAAGATCAGCCCGCAGTTCCCGTTTCAGATATTCTAACGCCTTACTGATTTCTTTGACGTCTTTGCTCATGGCGAACAGTGTAGTGCGTGACAGAGATTAACACCAAATTCAGACAATGTACGTACACAAAGCAGATGAAGCACTTCGACACTCAATGCTGTGTTCGGCAGCGGCGCACAGACAGTTTTCTGAATTGCATAATAAGGAGCAAAAGCCTCACCTGCAATAGCAAAAGTATGCTTAACACGATGTCTGTTGCAGCCGCCGCCGAACTGATGCCGAACTGGGCAGTCGCGCTCTTTATGGGGCACGATCCGATCACCGATGACGCCCCCTTGCCGGTCACCTCAGTCCCACCGCGCATGCGCAGGATGCTGATACGAGCTCAGGAGCCGGCGATCTTTCTTCACGGTCCTTCTTTATTCACAGCTTCTTTCTTCACGGGCGATGGAAACAGCAGGCTTGCAGAACTGCAATAGCAAAAGTATGCTTAACACGATGTCTGTTGCAGCCGCCGCCGAAAAAGGCCACCGTGGTAGCAATCGACAAACAAATGCACAACTGTAGATATTGGAAAAAGGGCTGCTGATCATGTGAACGACGGGGAACACTGCGATGTGAACGTTCTCCTGTTCAACGCTCGCGCTCAGGTACAAACGGGCCCCTCTGTGCACAAATTAAGAGGACGCTGAACGTCGCGGAAGCACTCACACGTCCGATATACTGCTAGCCCTGCAGATGGTCTGCCTCATCCGTTGACTCCCGCTGCTAAGTGCCACGACCTCCTCTGAGAGGGCTGTAAGACACATTAGTTATAATTACTTGCTATCTTGAGTAAACAACAACCGAGCCAAAAGGTATAATTTGTCGCTATGTTTTTTCTTATGCTAGTGGCATAGCATACCAAATTTTTAAATGGGCAGATAAAGACAAAGGATGACAGAACTTGAAGACACGCCAAGGCAACAAAAACTGTTCACTTGTGAAAAAAATTATAACATTTATAGATTTGATCGCTGCGAGCGTGTTGGTGGTGGTGTTTTGATTGCTGTATCAGATGAAATTGCTTCCTATAGCGTTCCCGGGAATTCTTTATTAGAATTTCTCGGCACTTGCTTACGTTTGAACCACAAAGACGTTTTATTCTGTGTATGCTATCGACCACCTAGCTCACAGCCTTGCTTCTGTGATGACCTACATGACGCCATTAACTCGGTCCTTTCTAAGTTTCCGAGGTCTCCTCTTTATATTTTTGGTGATTTCAACCTTCCCGCAATTTTATAGAACAGCCCCTCTTTTCATCTCTTACGTCCTTTCTCAGAATGTTCTGCATTCATTGAATTGTGTTCCATGTTCAACCTTGACCAAATCGTTAAAAAACCAACCCGTGTTACTCAGACATCTGCCAACATACTTGATCTTGTGCTAACCACTTCTCCTGAAACTATATCTTCAATCAGCTTTCTTCTGGGCTTAAGTGACCATAGTGCAATCCACCTAACTATGCCTTCACGCTCGGCTCGTTCTCCAAAAAGATACAAGCTACTTAGGAACTACAATAAGGCGGACTTCCAAGCTATTAATGCAGAGCTCGAGCGCTTTTCCGACACCTTCTTCCTGCAGTTCTGGAGTCGTTCCACTCAAGAAAACTGGCACATATTTAAAACGAAGGTGAACGATCTCATAAATGAATATATTCCCATTCGTCGCGTTTCCTGCTCCAAACAAGCACCTTGGTTCAGCGTATCGCTAAAGCGCCTCCTAAATAAAAAAAGCGCATTTTCCGGCAGCTGAAAAAATCAATAACTACTGATAAGTGGCACCTATATCGTGCTGTCGCGTCACAGTACAAGCAGGCGCTGCAGAGCGCTAAGCATGTCTTTTATCATGACACACTGCCTCATTTGCTCGTTTCCAACCCTCAAAAATTTTGGAACGTCGTTAATATGCGCAAAACAAAAGAGGTCCGACTTCGCTCCATAAATAATATCCCGGTTCCCCCTCACAAGTGCTGCATTGCTTTGAACAATACATTTTTTTCATCCTTTAGTAATTCCGTTGTGTCCACCTTACCCGATATTGCGGTTTCAGAATCTGTTCAGATGGAGCCTATAACTATCAATGATGAAGGTGTTGCCAGGCTTATTCAGAAAGGAAAGCTTGATTCAGCTGCAGGGGTCGACGGTATTAGTTATAAGTTCTTGAAAAGTACATGTTTATATTCATCCATGATGTTGTCAGAAATTTTTATGCAGTCCATCCGCAGCCCATCACTGCCTGACGACTGGAGGATCGCCAAGGTGGTTCCAGTCCATAAGTCTGGTGACGTTCATAATCCTAATAACTACAGGCCTATTTCCTTAACACCTATTCCATGAAAACTCCTTGAACATATTATCTATTCACACCTTGTTGACTATCTGGAAGCTAATTCGTTTTTTACAGATTCACAGCATGGTTTTCGTAAGCATCATTCATGTGAAACTCAATTAATTGCATTCACTAATGACTTGATTTTCGCTCTGGACCACTCTTTCCTCATTGATTGTATATATATCGACTTTGCAAAGGCTTTTGACACCGTGTCACATCAACTGTTACTTTTAAGTTAAGTAAATTAAATATTGATAATGGTATTTTAAAGTGGATTGAGTGTTTTTTAAGTAATCGAAGTCAGTATGTAAATGCTAACGATCATGACTCCCCCATTTCCCCCGTAACCTCTGGCGTTCCGCAAGGATCAGTTCTAGGACCTCTTCTTTCCCTTATCTATATTAACGATCTTCCTTCCTCAGTTACTTCCAAAATAAGACTTTTCGCTGATGACTGTGTTTTATACAGAGAAGTTACTAACCAAGATGATGCATGTGCTCTTCAAAATAATCTGAATATAATTGGAACTTGGTGTAATACCTGGCTTATGAAACTAAACATTAACAAATGTAAATTATTGAAAATTACGCGCACGACTAATCACAACATTCCGTGCTCATACTCTCTCGACGACACCCCACTGACCCAAGTTACTAAGTATAAGTACCTTGGAGTTCAAATAACAGATGATCTGTCCTGGAAGGCTCACATTGAATATATTACTAAAGAGGCCAACCGCATGCTTGGCTTCATCCGTCGTAACTTTTCTCTTGCCCCTATCCCTGTGAAACTACTGCTCTACAAAACACTCGTCCGTTCAAAAATTGAATACGCTGCTCCAGTGTGGGACCCATACACTAACTCTCTCGTTGGGCTGCTTGAATCCATCCAAAATCGCTCTGAAAGGTTCATAATGTCAAATTACTCCCGCCATGAAAGTGTTTCAGAAATGAAAAGAACGCTTAATCTTCCGGATCTTGCCATACGGCGCCGCATTTCGCGCCTCTGCACATTTCATAAAATATATTACGGCAACGAAACCTTAAAGCAGTCCTTGTTTAATCCTCCGGTGCACATATCGTTCCGCAGAGATCATCAACTAAAGGTGCACATTCCACAGTGCAGGACTGTCCAATATCTAAATTCCTTCGTCCCCAGTACAGCCTCGGACTGGAATCACCTGCCCTCCGCCGTCGTCGTCATCAATGATTCTCAGAAATTCAAGGATACTGTTAATGCTTATGAATTGTAAACTGTTTATTTGTTTGTTTCTTAGTATTAATTTTTTTTGCCTACTCCTCTCTGTAACGCCTGACCGGCCTTCAGAGTAATAAAATGAAATGAAATGAGACACATTTTGAATCCTGCGGATTCTCTGCAAATAATCTAATAAAAAAATCACAGTGCCTAGCCGACATTTTAAAAGGTCTCGGAGAGTTTCGAAGACCTGGATCTAAAGGTTATTCCAGCTGACAGGCAGCAGGGCACTTTCGCCGTCGTTCCGAAGGAACTCTTCGCTGAGAAGGAAGAACTTCATATCTACGGCTGTGGAAGATGCCTAGACAGACAAGACAGCTTTGGCACTTCTGGATAAAGTGGCCCTTCAAAACCAAAGCGGCAAGTTCTGACTGTGAAGGCAGAGGAGTTGAATAAAGTTCTTTCTGCGGCCAAAAGCGACAAATCGCCGGGCTTGTCCAATTCTGTCATGCTATGTCTTTACCTGCGCTTTCAAAACTCGGTGCATTGTTTAAATAAAAAACTGAGTGGGATTTACTCTCTGGTGTGTGGAAGTAAGAGACCCGTACCGGGTATCTGGTGCCTCCCAAGTCCTCTCTCTGGTTTCTTCGCCCTCCTGAAATAAAGATAAAGGTGTCCGCTGGAGAATCTACAAAGCGACAACAACGCTCAGGCAGTGTTACGAACCCAACGTCACCACAGATAAAATTTGACGTTTTTTGATTATCTGATATGCTTAGCCGTGGGAATAAATGTTATAAACCAAAAATGAACGATGACACTCAATGCAGTCCAGGAAAAATACAAGAATTTCCTCTCCCATTCTTACCCTCCCCGATTCCCTGAAATTAAATGAAATGAATTTCACACAGAACCGTTGTATTTTATCTACCACGCATACCGGCAAAACAAATTCACGGCGGAACGAAAGTTCCATATAGTAACGATCGCAACCATATCGCCGCGGAAATGCGCTAAAATTTTGTTAACTGGCATTTGCGTTTGAAGTGTGAATACTAAACCTGTACCATCTCAATTTCAGGTAGGCCATGATAACTAATTTTTGAAACCACATACATAAAAAATTTGTGCTGCCAGAAAAAAAAACGCCTGAGTGCACGTTCGGCAAAAAAAAAATTAAGTGACCAAGCTATACAGCGTGTACTGTTAGGTCTGCATAGTATACAAGATTCCATTCTTTGTAGATCTATGCAACAGTTTTACTAGGAGAGTCAGCTGCAGTCTGCTAACAGGCACACAAGAATCAACAGATGAAAAGCTAAATGCACTACACAAGTCCAGCATGGCAGTACTTTTGTTTCTGCAACTATACTCAAGAAAAAGGTTTGTTCATTGGTCTTAAATGTCACAATTTTAAGGCAGCAAAATTAACGAAGGTTTGTTCGATGATTGCCTGGAGCTGAGGTTTCAATAAATTCTTGTATTGCGGCACTTAGCGAAATAATCTGACAACATTAACATGCCGCTAGAACCAGGACGGGTAACAAACTGCAATTATAGCTGTGGAGAGCTTTGTTATGGTTGCCAGAATCATGGGGAAAGATAACTACCCAAAAACATTTCAGTAACGCGGTAGTCGTAAACAACCGAGGAGAACACATCATGAGCCTCACAGCCGAAGTGTCCGATATAACGGAGGCAGAGGAGATAGGTGTCGCCCTGGCAGCTGGAGAAGGATATAGAACAGAGAAATCCCTTAACATTTTAACAGACTCGGAAGAAGCGTGCCAGAACTATATCCGAGGCAGAATTAGCAGTACGGCGCTCAAAATCCTCGGTGGAGCCCCGCTCCCCAAGGAACGACAAACACAAAGTTTAATCTGGGTACCAAGTCACGCGGGGATCAGGGGAAATGAAGGGGCAGACATCCTAGCTCGAGGAATGACCAGCCAAACAGGAACGTCGTTAACCCCGGAGAAGTCTCAGGTCGCTTGTGGGGACAGCTATTCGGAATTACTAAACCTATACAAGGGGCTAAGAATCCAATATCCCCCACCACATAAAGCATTAACCAAGGAGGAGGCCACAGTATGGCGTAGACTGCAAACCGGCTCCTTTCCTAACTTCACTTCACTTCACTTCACTTTATTCACCTTAAAGACTCCCTTCAGGGGGTATTACATAAGGGGTGGTTAATATGTTGATCAACAAGTACAAGTCATTTCTTTGAATTATTTGCTTAGGGTATCTGAAAATGCAGACAGGTGTGTGATGGCAGCGATATCGGTGGGGAGGCCATTCCAGTCCACAACAGTTCGGAGAAAAAATGAACCTGAAAAAGCTAGTACGCGACACAGGGCGGGCGATCTGAAACGGATGGGCAGTGCGGTGAGATATGCGGTTCGGATGAGTAATGTAGGGTGGTTGATTTAGAGAACTATGAAAAAACTTGTGGAGCAAATAGAGGCTGGCAATGCGGCGGCGGTCTGCGAGGCTTTCAAGAGCGGAACTCTTCTTCAGAGCTGAAACGCTGGTGGTATATGAATATGCAGAGTGAATGAAACGAATGGCGCGGTTCTGAACTGATTCGAGTGCATTTGTTAGGTATGCATGGTGTGGGCTCCAGATGGGGCTGGCGTACTCAAGTTTTGGTCTGATGAGGGTTTTATAAGCGAGAAGCTTCACGTGTTGCGGCGCATGACGAAGATGACGTTTCATGAATCCTAGAGATCTGTTAGCAGATGATATGATTGTGGTAATGTGTGTTCGCCAAGAAAGATCGCTGCAGAGGGTGACACCAAGATACCTAAACGACTGGACGCTTTCTATAAACGAGTTAGCAACTGCATAGGAAAAAATAAGAGGGTTGAGTTGTCGATGAAAGGAAATGAGTTTGCATTTGTTAGCATTTAGCGTCATTAGCCAGAGGTCACACCATTTATGGACGCTGTTAAGGTCGTTTTGAAGGGCCATTTGATCAGAAATGTTAGTGACAGTGCGATAGATTACGCAGTCATCAGCGAAGATACGAATTTTACGACACATGTGAAGCTAGATCATTAATATATATTAGAAACAAGAGTGGGCCGAGCACAGATCCCTGAGGGACGCCAGATTTAACAGGGAGAGCACTTGAGCGGTGGTTGTTAATAGAAACGAACTGAGATCGGTTAGCTAGAAATTCTTTAATCCATTGCAGGATATTAGGGTGTAAATTTAAAAGGGCGAGTTTTAGTATTAGGCACTGGTGAGGTACCTTGTCAAATGCCTTCGCAAAATCTAAAAATAACGCATCGGTCTCCAGGTTGCGGTCAAGGTTAGCATGCACGTCGTGAGTGAAGATTGCCAGTTGGGTTTCTCAGGAGAGCCCCCTACGAAACCCGTGTTGAGCCGGATCAAGGAAGCTGTTTGAATCTAGAAAGTTTATGATACGGGAATAGATGACATGTTCCATGATTTTGCAAGGCACGCTGGTTAAGGAGATGGGACGATAATTTAGCGGAGAATCTTTTTGACCTGATTTGTGGGCCGGGATGACCCTCCCCACCTTCCAGTCATCCGGTAAAGTTCCTGTCGACAGCGATTGCAGAAACAGTAATGAGAAATAAATGGCAGAAATGTGTTTTGTTTTTTCAGTACTTTTGAGTTCATTTCGTCCACTCCAGCGGCTGACGAAAGTTTAATTCTGTCAATAAGATTTCGATACCCTGCGTTGTGATTTCGATGGGAGACATTGCTGGCAGTGTTAGAGTAGGCGGAGTGGGCAATGGTGAGGCAGTTTCGTTTGTGAAAACAGATACAAATGCGCGATTAAATATTTCGGCATAATCAGTAATACTGGCATCCTCACCTGCGGCATTCGTTAGAGCGATGATGCGAGTTGCTTGCGGATTTATTATTTCCCAAAACCTCCTGGGGTTATTCGTTAGGATTTTTGGTAGATCAGTTTGGAAAAATGCTTGTTTGGCGCAGCGAATTGCATTGTAATACGTGTCCTCGGCCTGATAGTACCTATCCCATGCATCTGCGTCTGGGCTCCGTTTCGCTGCACTATAAAGTCGTTTTTTCTTCTTTCTAATCTCTTAAGGTTGTGTGAAAACCACGGTTTTTGGCGGTTTGCTCGAAAGTTGATAGAGGGAATAAATTCGTTTGTCAGTTCGTCGATCTTCTTTTTGAAAATCGACCAGTTATCATTGACAGACCGGTGATGAAATGTGGATTGAAAATAAGGCAGGAATGCTTCTAGCTCGTTGTTGATTTCTTCGTAATTGCCTTTGTCGTACATACGGATGGTTTTCTTGAACATTTGGTGGGATGTGGGGGAGAACTTGAATATGGCATGAATAACCTTATGATCACTGATTTCATGCAGGTAAGTAATCGAGGATAAGCTTTCAGGGTTGTTGGTCAGTATTAAGTCCAGAATATTTGAAGATCCGTGAGCGACGTGTGTCGGTTCGAGCACCATTTGCGTCAGGTTAAAGTTTAAGCATACATCTACGAATTCTCTTGCTTCAGGGTTACCGGCGGTTAGTGGGCCTACGTTTTGCCAATCAATGCCAGGGTAGTTAAAATCGCCTAAGAGAACAATTTGCGCACCAGGGTGTTTTTTAGTAATTTGGACTAGTGCATCGTTCAGGTTAAGCGCGAATCCTGGGTTGCTGTTGGGGGCCCTGTAGCAGACGCCAAGTAGAACTGTTTCCGGTGGAGCGCAACATTTTAAGCACAATATTTCTAGATCTGAACTAATGTTAACATGAGAACAAGATATTTGGTTGGTAATGGCAATAAGAACACCTCCTCCGCATGTGCCTTGACGATCATTGCGGTAAACATTGAAATTTAGCAATTCATCCAGAATTTCATTATCTGTCACGTCGCTTGTCAGCCACGTTTCAGTTAAGATTAATATGTTGCTGCCTGAAGATGACAGGAGATTAGACAGGGCTTCGCGCTTTGGAAGGAAACTGCGTATATTGGTGTAGATTAAGGAAAAAGAAAGATTAACTCGACGGGTAGCCTGTGGTTGCTTGCGCGCGATCCGACGGCGACATGATTCCTATGCGATTTCTTTCACGGTCTGTGTGTCTTGGTCAAACATATAACGTTTTGGTCCCATGTGCAGCATTTTGTATCGAAGGGAAAAGGGTCCTGACTTGGTTCTGGCGAAAGCCACAAGGTGTTTTTGGGCATTTCGGACGGGCCGAGAAAAGTCTTCGCCGATACTGAAATCTGTATTTTTAGGCTTAGGGCCATTTCAAAGAATGACCCCTTTGGTTTTGAAAGCAGACAGCTTCACTATTATAGGTCTTTGGTGGTCAGTGCTGTGACGGCCAAGGCGGTGTGCGCGCTCTATGTCTTTAGGGTCGATTACGAGGTTCAAGCTATCAAGGCAGTGCTGGATTATTATTTTTTCTGATTGGTCATATGATTCTTTCTCATTTGGGTCGGGAAGTCCATAGAATACTAGATTGTTTCTTCTTGAGCGGTTCTCAAGATCATCCAGACGTGTGTCTATCTCGGAAAGCTGGTGGGTCGTTCTAGCAGTGCTGGTTTGAAGTGGTTCGATTTCTGTTCGCAGGGTACTAATTACCTCAAATTGGGTTTCAAGATTCGCAATTCGTTCGCTTAGGGCAGATATTGTTTTATCTGTTGTAACTAGTTGATTTTTCAGGCCAAAACAGCATCAGTATTAGGCAGTCCCGGATTTGTTTCAACATCGCCCGATAGTAATAGTAAAGCACGAATCACATTGACACATTCAACAGTAAGGCAGAAGCTGCACTGTGGGCTCGGCAGCTGCGCCAGACAATAATTACTAGATTTCTTAGCAAAAAGAGTATATGGAACACCGACCTGCATGACGAAGGTAAGCGGATTAGCGGTCCGTACAGTGGCACAGCCGCAAAGCCCACAGTGTGCCGAAGGTGGGTGTCGCTGTTTTATAGCTGACGCAAACGGTGCTGTCTGTGACGATACATACTAAACAAGATGTTCCCCACACAGTATAGCGCCAACTGCCCGTGGTGCGAAGCACGACCGACATTATACCATATCACGTGGGAGTGCGAAAGAAATCATGCATTCCACAAACACAAAACACCATGTGCGGAGTAATGGGAGAGTCGGCTCACCAGCTGCGAGCTCGGGGTCCAAAGGGCCCTAGTAGCGCACGCAAGTGAGGTGGCCCCGACTCAGTGGAGCCCTGGAATAGAGGCCCACCCACGGCCAAAGAGGATCCAAGCTTCAAGATGAAGACTTCGTCCTGCACCGCTACCGCCCCCCTAAGAGAATCAATAAAAAGTTTTTCATTCATTCATTCAGTAACGTGCTCGTATTCGAAAGCTGCAGCCGGGATCGAACCCTCGTCTTTGGGTCCGCAGGCGAGCGCCATAACCACTGACCAACCGCGGCCATGTGACCTTGTGACGCCATCACAACCTGTCCGCCGGGACAGGTACAACCGACCAAACGGATTGAGAGGTAACGTGACCTTCTGACACCAAAAATGTGCCCACGGTGGCTGGTGGCAACCTGGTAGAAAATCTGAGCCCCACAATTTGGATGCTCACCCTCCTCCCCCATTTGAAAGGAAAATTCCAAATGGCCCCCAAAATTAGGCCCACTCCAGAAAATAAATTACGATTAATTATACAGGGTTCGTTGGCGAAGTACGGTTGATTAGTGGGTCGGATTACTTTAATTCTACAGGATAATAAAATGGAAGGTACTCAAACATTCTAGAAGAGGCTGCCTCATGCATATCGTATAAGGGCAATAGAAGCATTTCCGAGCGAAGTTTTGGCGCGAAAATCGCAAAAACATTAGACTGTAGACACCATATCAAGCAACTTAAATGATTTTGCATTTTCTTCTGTAAGAATGTGGTAGACAGGCTCCTAAATTTTTTGCCCTTTTCTATGAAGGACCAAAGTTTTTATCCTCTTTCACTTGCCACTCTACAAAATTTGTTGTTGAGGCACTGTGTATACTTTACGCACCTTTTGCTTCTTAGTCCAATTTGTTAATTACCACACGAAGCCAGCATGCTCTTGTAAAACATAGTCATTTTTATGTTGGTCATTCACCACTGAACATCGATGCTATGGTGTTCGTACGATGAACGTTTTCAGGAAGTTGTGAGGTGAACAAAATAATTTCAGTGTCAAACCACTACAGCTCATGCGGTCATTCTAAGCAACAATCACTCACCCGCCGACTTTGGTAGAAGGAACACTGTGTGGACAGGTTCCCTGGACAGGCATCCACACGCGACGCAGGTATCTCACACGAAGAAGCAGGCTTCGGCTTCGTGTCACCTGCACAGGTTAAATCATACCTGAGAATTTCTCACTCATAAGAAAATCAGTAGCGACGCTAAGACTGTTATGGTAAATGTTTTTTTAAGGATCAAACAGCCCTTGGTTCTCTGGTGCTTAAAAAGAAACTCCAGAGATTTTTTGTTTGCACACAATGGCTGATTAATGTTGCTTAGGTCTTTCTCAGTATATTAAAGGAAAGCCTTCATGCTTAGTTTATACTTTTACTCATACATTTGGTCTTTTTCTTTACCCAAACCTAGGGCGTACTTCTTTAAAGTTCATTTTATATCGGCGAAATCTTTCAACGGGAACAGAAACTGCCGCGTGAACAGCGGAAGGCTGCTTTGTGTGACATCAGCCGCGGGACCATTCTTGGCATGTGAGGAACATGTGAGACCTTCCCGCGCTGTGCCAAAAGCCAGTCGGCGACAGAACAGTACGTGCGAAGACCGACCTTCAGCTCGGGTTCCTGCTGGATGTACTCTGACAACGACGGCTGCTTAACCGACTTAAGTATAAATCGATCTCCGTCTACCGATGATCCATGCATCGCCAAGAGAAAGGAGGCCTGATCAAGATAATCAGGATAATCAGGCCTTCAGAGTGGGAGCACTCATAGGTGTCGCCTACTTAGAGTCACTGGATGCTGCTTAGAATGGCTACTACTGCTTAGTATGCGTGTCCATGGTAGAGTGACACCTGTGCTGTTGAGCAGACGCTGGAAGGCGTGAAAAAAAAATGAAGGGAACACACACGTTCCGCTTAAAGGTTATGACACGTTAGCCTAATGAGTTATTGCCCATATATCCAGAGTTGCTCATTCTGTGCTTTACATGCATAGATCGCTGGTTGTTCTCTAACTGGTGTAGCGGTTAAAAGATGCCCCACTGCCCCAGCACGTAGCTGTTCAAAGCACAGCCTCCGGTGGGACTCGCCAGACCAAGGTTGCCCTTCCCTAGCAATGTCTCTTCAGCTGTCATTCGTTTAACTGACGCATGCCATGGTGGACCCTATGCTCACTATCCGGGCGGCAAGTTGTCATGATGATACAAGGTCACATGATCTATTCGACAGGCTACACATTCTATTTGCGCGCTTGGGCTACGAAGCTTCAAACTGTCGCCAATGCCAATGCCGGACAGTTCTTTAAGACATGGGGATAGTAACTGTCTACAAAAGAAGTTTATTCTACAGAGCGCTTGCATGTGGCCTTTTAAGTAGCTTCGCAGCATGGACTCAGTACTTAGAAATAAAATTCAGTTTTAATTCAAACAAAAAGGAAAGACCAGCTTGGACAATTAAACTACTCGTACAAAACAAAGTACTCCTTACAGAGGCACTTTACCTAAAATAAAAAAAAACGAAAAAAATCAGTCCATAAACGCTCTAATCACTCCCAAAAATCCTTTACGAAATCATGTTTGAACGACAAAGGGTTTATGAACGCAACTTTCTCACATATTGTAAGATTTCTCTACAACAATCAATATACCCGCAGATCTCCTGTCAGCAGGCTTGCATTTTTTTTTGCTGTTGACGTTCTTGCCATCGCCAAAGGGGCTCCCCATTGGTTGTCTATGGCAGTCTTCACTGCCATAGAATGGACCATTAGCTAAATTTTCATAGCAATGCCTTACACTGTTCAATATTCAAAATTTTTCTCCAAGCACGTTGAGCAGAATAGACTGTCTATAATCTTAATATAAGCTTTCTGCAAACAAACAGTGATCCTTTCGAAAGAGGCATTTGCTTCCTACCGCATTGGTGAAAAATTTGTCATACACAGCACTGCGTCTACACTGACGACTCTGAAATCAGCATGCAAACCTCACCAAAACTGCTGAAGAAAGCAAAACAACAAGCAAAAAGAAAAACATGAAAAAATTGGCAGTGGCGTAACTTGGCTAACCCTGTAGTTCAGCGAAAAGCAATCACATATGCTAAGCGTTTAAGGCTGGTCTATAGCAGCTCCTCTACACGCTCGCGACAACCGTTCTATATATAACCACACGACCACGTGGCTACGACGTGGCATCACATGGTCCTACGACACCCCCATCGGATGTCATCACGTGGCTTCACATCACCGCATCGATTGTTAATAAGGTCAAAGCTCAACACAAAGGTCACCCAATGTAAAAGGTCAGAGATCAGCTCAAGCTTATGGGTCAGGGTGAGGGGGTCAAGGGTTCGACACCATAACTGCACGACATATGCTCATACAGGGCTAAATTTTGTTGGGCTGAAGGTCGTGCGAGGTCGTTGTGCTGCCTACGCGATGACTTCTATACCTAGCGTAGTAAAGCTTTTCGCTTGAAAACAAAGCAAACGACCCTACAACTAGATACAAACTAGACACAAGGGAGTGTATTGATCAGTTAGAAATTAGAGAACGGCCCATGTATGAAAGAGTTTCGGATGCTTACCATGGGCTCTTTTCCTTGGTCCGACATGCGGTGCCGGAGCATGGCAACCCGGAGACATTCTCGGCACTGGGCTGCTTCGGGAAACGCCTCCCCGCACCGCTGTCTCAGCCGCCGGTCTCCACCCACGTGAGACCTGAGACCGGAACACGCAGCGGCGTTACACATGGTGACAAATGCCTCTGCCAGTTGTCTCCATGACAACGAAGAAGCTGCGTCCTCTTCCTTGGCATATATAATAGGATAAGCACGGTTAGGAATAGGACCGACGAATTTGTTAAGTGTAGTTGCTGTTCACGCTAGTAGCAATAAAAAAAACGCGAAACCTTCAGTACTCATTTCGCCTTACCCACCTCCGGTTTTGTGATCGGTGCAAGCAAAGTGATCACGCCCCTCGCTCTCAATGGGAGCACATTCCTTTGACGACTTATTGAACGAAGAATGTCCGCTTCGCATGCACAGAAAAATTGACCATTTAAGAGAGCTTCGAAGTACGGTGAAGTGGCAATGGCCGACGAGTGCTCGCAAGCCAGGAACAAGATATCGACGAGTTACCGCTTTAGACTGTGCGTAGGCTAACACCAACTTTGAACTCAGTATGGCACCGATTGTTTTTTCTTCCTTTTCCTTCTTGCATCAATCCTGTGTATATAGGAAGTTTTGAACACCATTTAGTTAAATACCAAAATGTCTGATAAAATGCCTAGGTGTGCACCGACGAACAGATGTGCTACATTTGTGCTTGGTGCCCCCGGAGCTAAATATTTTTGTGTTGCAGTTGTCTAACGAAGGTTAATAATAATATAGCTGCAAACTTACCTGTTAGGTTCCGGTTGCTGCAGGAGAGTATTCGGACGCCAGCCAATGCGGGGCTGGCGGTGAGGTGCGGCAAGGAGTGGCGGCGCTGTAGGAAAGCTGTGAAATGTATTCGGGTAAGTTATGAAGACTAATTATTGTGAAAACCTTGTTAATACCAAGTAGCGCTGTTCAACATTCCAACATTTGATTAGGATAAAAAGTGAACATTATTTCAAGCCGACCTACCATAATCAATAGGGGGCCCCAAAGTCACAGTCAGAAATGGGACCTGCTATATATTAGTGTAGATAAGGAAGCTATCGCCAAATTCACGTGAAGGGTTATATCTTGAAAGCCTTATCGCTGCCTCCCTTCGATAACTCATATTGACAATGTAAATTTAATACAGTGATGTGAATCCCACGTAATTTTCATAAATATGCGAATAGATGTTCCAGCATGTATACCTCTATTTGATGTTGATGTTCCCATTTTGTGCACAGGTTACTATTTGATATCCTTATAAATTGACCGGTTCTCTGCTAAGACCGTTTAGATTCAAATAAGACACGAAAAGTATTATTCAGGGTTCCACAGACAATCGAACAAGTTTTAGTAGCAGCCATTTAAAATGACCCTAAGCTGAAGCCCTTTGAAATGGGCCTTTGTTCACCATGCTATCTGACAGGATCAGGATGAAAATAGCGACACACCATAAGCGGCGCCGCTTCAAAATTCAGCAAGTATATGAAGGCGAAAGCCTTTAATGGCTCATACTCGCGTCCTTCCATTACATCCTAGGTCACGTGACCGTGTCCGTCCGTTGTCAAGTGATCACAACCGGACCTGTAAACTTGAGACCTTGTCACGTGCTGGAAGTCTTAACTCGGGAACTAAAAAAGTTAGAAGAAAAACCGCTGAAGAATAGTTGCTTAAGATGGAGGGGGACCGTACCCAACCCGCAACACGGCGATGGAGCCAGTGTCCAGTTGCCGTCTTTCGCTAGGGTGTAATGCCAACCTGGAGTGCATCGCATGTGTGCATCGAATTGCAACCCACCTGCTACCTCCCACGCGTATGCCGAGCTATCTAAATCACTACGACACAGCTCTGGTGCTGGTACAGGATTTAGTTAAGATTTATATACAGTAATGATAATCAATTGAATTCTAGTGCAACAAATTAAAATTCACATCAGTACAATGAGTCGTGAACGGCTTTCGCCTTTTCGCACTTAAGAGATATCTAAGTGCCTAATTCGAATTTTTTCTATGCATGTGAATTGAACTTCTTGCAGCAGGTATTCCAATTATTTTTATCGACTCGCTGCGTATATCCTCCACTTATATCCTCTGTACATACTCCTATGTCCAATGTAAGCGTTCACTATTAGGCGGGAGATCCGCAGTCGCAATGCTTGACAGTTTATTTTAGGGCCCAAAGGAACCCTAAAGGTATAATTTTTGCGTTTATGTCTGTAGATGCCACACAAATTCGAGGAAAAAAGGTCGCTCAAGGAAGCTGACTTCATACCTAGATTCAGCTGTATATGTATTCAATATTTGTGCCAGATGGTTCATTGACTACACAGAGTAGTAATAAGGCCGTATCGATCGTGCGGCCGAGAGGTCAATGACCTGGCTCTGCACGCGTCATGTAAAGGAGGCGACGACCAAGACACCTCCCGGCGTTCTTGCCCTGAAACGCTGGATATAACGTGTCAGCAAAGAGCGTGTCACACAAGAACAGACGTATTGAAGCAGTTCAAGGAAAAAAAAAAATTATCCGCCAACACTGCCTTAGCATTCGACTTAAGAACTTTAGCTTCAAGTGTTTACATTGGTGGGCTCAGAAAACATGCAGGAGACTAAATCCAAACATCCGCAGTTGTTCTCTTCTGACACAAGCAGCGCCATCGACCTTATGGGTATTGTAGTACTTTTGCGATTTACAGCCACCTTCGCTACACCCGGCACACTTCCTCGTTATATCAGTTAATAAGTACCATAAACGTGTGTATGATAACACGACGGATCGTTTTCCAGTTTGGAACGCCCAGAGATGAACGGTTCGGCCTTAATGGCAAGGTCCTCGGAATGCATGGTTTCGGGGCGAAAAGTCGTCGGTGTGAATGCCACAGATACTTTGGGCTTCATCTCGATTAGTAATTTTATCCTTAGGAATATGCCAAACCATTTAAAACCACTTCGAACATTCTACGTTAAACTGGTGGCCTCCATATTTTATACCAATTGTGATCCCGGGGGGATCATTCATTCATTCATTCATTCATTCATTCATTCATTCATTCATTCATTCATTCATTTTTATTTGTTCTTCACAACATGACGTACACATTGTGAAAGGGGCCAAGAAGAAAAGCCGTTCCTTTACGGCTTGAAAAAAAAATCTTGGTCCCCCCTGGCATTGACGGCAACGAAGCAACACAATCCAGAAACAAATGTACAGAAAAAAAATATACAGAAATATACAGAGACAAACAAAATTATAACTTGGCATTTTTATGAAAGGTATGGCGACAAGCTCATGGAACGGTCGGGACATGCAGTCATAGAACAGATCGAAAGTCTTTCGGAAAGACCGCCAGGACTCACGAGGAGGGGGAGTACTGATAGCGGTGAGCCAGCAGTTATCAATGTCGATAATTGACGACTCGTCCGACCTGGAAATCTTATGGCTCCACTGCCACGCTGTACCACACACGATTTTACTCGGTGTCTGTTATAGGGCTCCACATAACTCTCGTGATTTTTCCTGTCAGCTTAATAATTCCGTAAGTAAACTTATCACGAAGCACCCTAACGCACACATCTTCCTCTTTGGCGACTTTAATTTTCCTAATATTGATTGGCAGCGCCAGCCCGCACCGACAACTAATAATGGCGAAGCAAGGAAATTTCTAGATTTCTGCTACAATTTTAACCTTACTCAAGTAATATCCAAACCTACGCGCGTAACACAAAACTGTGCGAACATTTTAGACCTATTACTGACTAATTGCCCAGATAGCGTTCAGCCCATTACGTACCTCCTTGAGATTAGTGATCACAAAACTATGCATGTCAACATCGACCTTAAAGCAATTAGGCGCCCAAAATACAATAAAACAATCCGCCTTTACAACAAAGGTAATTATGATATAATGAATGCCGAACTGACAACGTTTTTCGTAAGTTTTTCCTCAAGTTTTCATTCACGAAGTATTCATGAGAACTGGCTAGCATTTAAGAATAAACTTGATGCCCTAGTCAATGAATTCATTCCCCAAATAACTTTCCACGCTAATCCACACAAACCATGGTTTACTAAAAGTCTTAAAAGGTTGGAAAATAAAAAGAAACGCCTGTTCCGCTCAGCAAGAGCCCATGGAGCGCAAAGCGCTTGGGCGAAGTACCGCGCTGCGGAAAAATTGTATCAATCTGCTATCCATAACGCCAAGCACAACTTTTTTCATCAAGACCCTCCTAATATGCTCAGCGATAACCCCAGGAAGTTCTGGCAAGCCGTTAACCCTCATCATGAACACACGATTACCCTCAAAGACGAATCAGGCATGGCTATGACCGACTCTGAGTGCGCTACTTTATTCAACGCAGCGTTCTCATCCGTCTTTACTGATGAAACCGATACGCAACTTCATACATCTAATTTACTCTTTGAGCATGCTATGCCGGTAGTCGCATTTTCCTCACTGGGTATTGCGTCCTTAATTAGAAACATGGAAATCTCATCTTCATCTGGTGTAGACAATATTAACTCGAAACTTCTAAAGAACACTAATGATATCTGTGCCGAGTTCTTATGCTTACTTTTTACCCAGTCACTCTCAACAGGACAACTACCGGACGATTGGAAAACTGGAAAGGTCGTTCCAGTCTACAAATCAGGTAACAAAGATTCGCCGTTAAATTACCGACCCATTTTCCTTACTAGTGTGCCCTGCAAACTAATGGAACACGTCATCTATACTCATATTATAAACTTCCTCGATTTGAACAATTTTTTCCATTCGTCTCAACACGGTTTTCGGAAAGGTTTTTCTTGTGAAACGCAGCTAGCCCTATTCATTCATGATTTACATGCTAATCTCGATTCTAACCTACAGACCAACGCCATTTTTCTGGATTTTGCAAAAGCATTTGACAAGGTACCTCATAAACGCTTAATCCTAAAACTTTCCCGTTTGAACTTGCCCCCCGACATAGTAAAATGGATAGAAGAATTCCTGACTAATCGCTCACAGTTTGTCGTTGTTAACAATCAAAATTCCAATCCGCTACCAGTAACATCAGGCGTCCCTCAAGGTTATGTACTAGGCCCGCTTCTATTCCTAATTTATATTAATGACTTACCGACCAATGTGTGCTCTAATATTCGCATGTTTGCGGACGACTGCGTCGTTTATCGCACAGTTACTAACGCCTCCGACCCAACATACCTTCAAGATGACCTAAACCGCATACAGGAATGGTGCGACCGTTGGCTAATGGAACTGAACCCTCATAAATGTAAACGTTTGTCCTTCCACCGCCACCGTAACCCGCTTGATTTCCCATATGTAGTCGCTAACGTTCACCTGCAGTCCGTTTCATCATACAAATACCTAGGCGTCACACTGTGTAACAACTTATCATGGGCTACACACGTTACTAACGTCATTTCCTCGGCTAACAAAACTCTCGGATTCTTACGACGTCATCTTCGCCACGCCCCACAACAGGTAAAATTACTAGCATATAAAACTCTTGTCAGGTCAAAGTTAGATTACGCATCGCCAGTTTGGAACCCTCATCAAGTTTACCTTATCAATGCGCTCGAGTCACATCAAAACAGAGCAGCCAGATTCATTCATTCCTCCTATTCGTACGATATCAGTGTAACATCTTTAAAAGCGGAATCCAGTTTAGCGCCCCTTTCACTTCGTCGTCGTATTTCTAGCCTCTGCCTATACCATAAATTTTTCCATAGTTCGCTGCGCTGCGCTCCCTACATTGCCCCGCCAGCCGGCATATCCCACCACATTCGTCATCCTTTCCAAGTGTTTCGCCCCCGTGCCCGTACTGTTACCTGTGCCGCTTCTTTTTTTCACCGTGTTTCTGTAGACTGGAACGACCTCTCCAATGACATCGCTACCAGCTCATGCCCATCCACATTCGCCGAAGCTGTTACCAACCATTTTTCAACATAACACTTGTTCATTTGACTGTATGTACCCACCCATTATGTAATACCCCCAGTGGGTCTTTAAGGTATTAAGATGAAATGAAATGAAATATCCACTGAGGCCCTACGCGTCCACTGACTGCTGCTATGTAATAGAGTCTGCTCTTTTGGTAGTTTGACCTTCATTACAGATAGACGCGTTCTTGATGAATGTAAGAGCTAACGCACTTTAAAAAATTCAGAAGGCACTTATAACTGCTTACGCGCTGTGAAGCACAAAACTGTCATCGTTGGCGTTCGACCTCGACGCAGCTTGTGCACTGAGAAATGAAACGACGCACTTCCGGACGTTGATTCCAGAAACGCTGAATGCACAAACCTACGAGCGAACTCTCGGACTATTGAATACGCTCTCGCGAACTAGCTTCGAACCTGAGACGTAAGCTATATGCAGCGGTCGAGAAATCTTGCATCACCGTCGGCAAAGGTGTACGACGAACGGTTGTGTTAAAACTTCCATACAAAAATTCGTTATGCGCCTTCACTTTCTTTAAAATCAGTGGTCTACAACGTTGTCAACGCCAATAACGTTATGAACACTGGCGGCCTATGGAAAAAATTCGCTGCGGTTTAACCCAGGTGGTCGAAACTACGGCTCTTCTTTCTTTCTTCTTCCGCTCCCTCCTTTATTCCTTTCCTTAGCGCACGGTTAGGGTGTCCACCGAGATATGTGAGACCGTTACTGCGGCAATTCCTTTCCTGAAACCCAATTTTCAATTTTCAAAGTCCTCGGCATGCACGGTTTGGGGACAAAAAGATCGTCATTGCGAATGCACCACATATTTTGGGTTTCAAAAGAGTAATTTTATTCTCGGGAACATATTCTGTGTCAAACGGGTGGCCCCCAAATTTTATGCAAATGTTAGTGCCGGTGGGTCCCACTTCGATGGCCGCTATACTTAGCCATACACCATTGGTGGAAATTAAAATTCGACGATAAACAGATCCATCTAGACGACTTCAGCGAGAACTCGACGATTGCAGCTAGCCATTAGGTATCAATTGAGACGCTACATCACGGGACAAGTAGAGGGCGACTCAAGGCTTTCGTTCTCAAAACCTGCTCTTTCCCACACAGAGGGGACTGCCGTCGACTACTGTAGCGTTCATATAAAAGTGGCTTACGTAAAATGATGCGGTCGTGTGGTAACTTTTGGTCAATTTGGCCTTCGTTGCAGAGAGACGCGTTCCTGAGAAACGTAAGTAGTGAAACCTACCACTCTTAAAAAAATGCGGATTCCTCAGAAAGCAATGGATCAGACGAAAATACTTAACAAAACCCGTACGATAGTTTAGTTTAGTTTATCGGGGTTTAACGTCCCAAAGCGACTCAGGCTATGAGGGACGCCATAGTGGAGGACTCCAGAAATTTCGACCGCCTGGGGTTCTTTGACGTGCAGTGACATCGCACAGTACGTAGGCGTCTGCAATATCACCTCCTTCGAAATTCGACCGCCGCGGCCGGGATCGAACCCGCGTCTTTCGGGTCAGCAGCCGTACGCTAATTACGTTAGAAAATTCGACCCAGTCGTCTAAATGCGTTTTGGAACGCCAGCTCACTGAAAATGGTCCGCGGTATACATGAATGAACGAATGGGCTTTTAGACATAGCTGTGCACAGCACATTGGCTCGGAGTTAATGGCGGTAGCCGTGTAAACACATCAGTTAACGAAATCAGTTCAGCTCATTGCTTACACGGTGGCTATTTTTGCTCGCGAGGCGAAGCAGACGCAACAGTGTCCAGATATCTGGAAATGCAAAACACATGCAGAATACAAAGGGAACAGTTGGAAGAGGAGCAAGGAGGGCATCCCGAGCAGTTGGTTCCTGGTAGCCTGGAGAAAGAGAGGGCCACTTGTGACCTTGGTCAGACAAGGCTCACGGGCGGGTGTCGCGATGCGGGCTCGCGGCGCCAGCTCCTCGAAACCTCCGTTCCGTCCCTACGGGGCCGTCTGCTGTTTTCCACAACCGCCCCAAGCCAACCACTTGGTTTCAAAACTCGGTCTCATCCCTCGCACTCTCTCGCAAATGGTCCTCGCAACGCTGTCCAGATAACGAAGGAAACCGTGGGAAACGTTCATCGGGATGTGGGCTGCAGCTGCGCCCTTAAGGCAGGCAAAAGGGAACTGTGGCGTGCCTTGTTATCAGTGTTCACTGAAAAGACGCTCCCACCTCGCGATTCGTCGTAGCCAGCCTCTCCTCATCGGTAGACTTACGATGCGGCTAACGCGGACGCTCATTCATATCAGGGGCTGACTTGATGCACTTATTCACCCTCAAACTGGACGCCATCGTCCTTAATTAAACGGAAATTGGCGCAGGGTCATATCGGTAGGTAGGAACTCTTCACGATGCACTTATTAATTACGGGTACCGGCCCTATTCAAGTGGTTACCGTCGTGAGCAGCTCAAACGTTTGTTGCTAGTTCATCGCGTTTCGAATGAATGCAGTTGGTACTTTTTCAAGAAGCACGTGTCGCCAATTGATCCATGTAGTGACCTGAACGTAATCGTCACGTAGAAACGAAGTTTTAGGGCTGTATCCGGAAAGCGCTACAAAGAAGTGGCCGTCGCGGCCAACGCGGTAATTAAGCAGGCACTATACTCCGTTTCATACATAACAGCCAACGCAGGACGGAAATATGGCGAGACGTAAAACCAAGCGCAGGAGGATGCCAGTCAAGGTGTATACTTGAGATTTGTCACAACGAAATATGTACTACATATGCCCGTGTTCACTTTGGTTGTATGCCGAAACACTTTTTGGGCCCAGACATAGCTTGCGCGAACATGAACGCTGTTGTGGCAGCGTCGGGATTATCGCAGCGTAGGCGTGAAAGAGCCTTAAAGTCCAAGTGTGAACGCACCTTAATGGACCTAACTCGTTCTCATCGCCGCCGCGAAACTGCTATACTACATGAAATCTGGATTCGAACCGGACCGCGGCGTCTGCGTTTCGATGGGGGCGAAACGCAAATGCGCCCATGCGCTGTGCGATGTCAGTGCACGTTAAAGATCCCCAGGTGGTCGAAATTATTCCGGAGCCCTTCACTACGGCACCTCTTTCTTCCTTTCTTCTTTCACTCTCTCCTTTATCCCTTCGATCTCTTACGGCGCGGTTCAGGTGTCCGCCGGTATATGAGACAGCTACGGTGGCATTTCCTTTCCTTAAAAACCAATTATTATTATTTCATAAAATCTCGCACAAGCTCGCACACCCGCGGCGGTGGGACGCAGACGGAGACGGGCTAGCCCACTTCCACTGCAGCTGAGCGGCGGAGGGGTGTCGGGGTGCGCGCCTCGTGGGATCTTCGAGACGCCGAATTTGCGGTTGGTGCATCGGAAACGAACGCTTCTCTATATGCCCGAAACTGAGTCTGAGAAGACGCTTCCTAATCTCTCTTCGACGCGGGCCATCTAAACCTCACTTGCTCAATAAAGATTTTCTGCCTGTCTGTCTGTCGACGCGGGCCACAAGGTGTCAATACAAAAACGCGAGTGCGGAAACTGAGGCGGACGGAGGTTTCCAAGGTATGCGATTTCGGGCTTAACGAGCAAGTTCGCACAAAGACCTATGCGCGCGTGCTACATGCAGTGTAAAGTTGACAAATGAACGCTTTCGCAGTATCAAAAACAAGGCCCACGGCTACTGCGCGCCGAGGCCACAACAAGCTGCATTTGTCCCTTCGTTAGTCGCGTTCGCGCATCGAACGGCGTTTGTCAGCACTCACCGCCACCAAAGCTCTCGCCACTGTACGTATACGCGCGCGTTGTCATGGCACGCCATCCTCGCCCACAGACTCCCGGCGGGACTCGAGCGACGGCGAGGACTCGACGGCTGTCAAAGGTGGACACTTCACAGTTGCATTGATGAGGCGCACAAAATTGACTATTTCCGAGAATGCTTCCCATAGTGCAATATGTTCGTGCACACGGCATACAAAGTCCAAAGAGAAATGAGCGGGCCCATGAACTCAGCCCGTCACATAGCTCCATTGAAGGCGTGCACGTACCTCTCTGGAAGAGCTGGAAGCTCTTGTTCTTTTCTTGCTTCGTTTTGGTTTTGGTCTTGGCCCTCCAATCGTTCCGCCAACAAAATGAATGCTCGCTAAGAACAAACTGCAGGACTGCACAGCCTCTCCCTTCGGCGGAGTAACTCCTTCTGCTGAGGTCTCCTCCGGATGTCATTGCCACTGTTGCCTGCACTCCGACCTCCTGCATGCTTGAAAACAAACGAGATAGCGCTGCAGTCGCTAGCGGGCTCGCGGTAGGCAAAATGCCAGGGAGTGGCGTCGCGGAGAGGCGTTGATAGCGGGTTTCAAGTATTGTAGGCGCGCTTTCAGTTTCTGCGAATCACAGCGATGGTTTATGCTTTCAACTCAGTAATTTCTCGAAGCACACGAGCTCGCGTTGGCCACGTGCGGCGCACTCGGAGAAATAGTTATTATTATTATTGTTGTTATTCTTATTATTACTGCGTTATTTTCATTCCTCAAAACCAGGAGGAACGTTACATCTAGCGAAGCGTTACCCACCAATTAGCGCATTCTTAGCCCGTATAAAAGGTGTCATGTCAGTGCTAAAAGTAGGTTCAGCGGTATCAAATGGAAACGCAAAGGCGCTAGTGCGCTGTGCGATGCCAGTGCATGTTAAAGAACCCAGGTAGACGGAATTATTCAGAAGGCCTCCACTACGGCAACCTTTTCTTCCTTTCTTCTTTCACTCCCTCCTTTATCCCTTCCATTACGGCGCAGTTCAGGTGTCCGCCGAGATGTGAGACAGATACTGCGCCATTTCCATTCCCCAAAAAGCAATTTTCATTTTCATTTTTATCAAAGCACAAGCAGCTATTACTGGTTTGATGGCATCCTATGCACTGTCTGCACAACCACTAACGAGGCTTCGTTAGAGAAAAGAATTCACGGACACCACAAAAACTCTGGCCAGCCCATAAAAGCGTTTTGCCATATCCATTTATTCATCTTTCTCACGCAACTAAATTTGTTGTTTATTAACTCAGCCCCCCCCCCCCCCCCCCGCTGTCAATTCACATTACCGCAAAAATATTTCTTACCCTCAGGACCCCCATCTTTCGTGCCAAATGGTGCTGTTGTGAGTAATGAGATGCTTCAAGAGAAGGCTCGCTGCCTCGGAAACATTATGTGTACGTTTCTACTCATTCGTTTTCCTGTTTTTAGCTCTGTTGATTTATGAAATGCTTATTTCAGATAAAAATTCTTATTTACTCAGACAACTTGCTGTGTGGAGGCACCAAATTTTTGTTTGGAGTGTGATGTTTTAAAACTGCCCAGGCCCAGGACGCGTGACACGTGCCCCGCGATTTATATATGCACGGTAAATATTTATTACCGCTTTATTTCAGCTGAATCATTTTGATTGATTTCGGTTTCATACGCCTGGGTGCGTTATGACATCACTCCCAAGGAAGAGCAGTAACCCTGGTCACGTTGGCCCCAAAAGTAGTGACACACGCACCGCTGCGTAACCTGCTTTCGTACACATGCTGTGCATACCAGTGCTTTTCGAAATGCCGGCCAGGACTGGGATATGCTGCGCAAAGCCAAGAGTCCATAGTGGTTCCGGGCTGTTTGTTGGGGAATTGGGTTGTTAAGGAAAGAAAAAGTCGCGACATGTAGTATACTTAATAGGACGGCTTGGGTGGTCGACCCGCGTTCTAAACACCTTCGTAGAGGCTATTTAGCATATTTGCCAACATCTTTCCACATGCCGTTCGACCCGGCTCAGGTCAATGCACTCAGTCGATCAGTGGAAACGCGCCTCTGTTCTCACGATCCTCTAATGTGCTACACTAATGTAAACGCGGTAAGCGTCACAAGGATGCACGAAATGCCACTTAATAGGCAGCGAGGCTTAGTTTTTACCGAAAAATAGAGAGTGAACACATGCATTGTACTGAAACAGTCACGATGCAAGAACGCTTGAGAGGAAAGAAAAGAATTGCGGACGTAATGCGTGGATGAATGGAATTGTCAACTGAAGACCTCTTCATTAAATTTTGTTGTAAAATGCGTTGGGTAAATATGCGAATACGTGGCGAACAACCCGAGTACATGTATTGAAACTGGCTTAAGACTTCTATCATGGAACAAAGAGCAACTCAAGATGCACATCCTGGAGGAACAGAAACATCTAAAAGTGCACGTGAGCGGAAGAAAAAGAAGCGAGAAAAACGTCTGGGCTAACTTTAACCGGTGATTCAGCTCGATTGGCTATAGATATTGTTATACAGAACTAATAACCCAAACGTAGCGCGGCTTATTCACATCACAAGCTATTTCTTCAAACGGCACACCTGATTTCAGTAGGGAGTGAAAACTCAGTCACATTTTGCTTACATGGTACGGCGATCACTGCTATGCTGGAGGATAGATGTAGAAGATCCAAATCAGCTCCAGCATCGATGCCGGTCTTTCCACTTGCACCGAACAGCGTTGAACGCATCCGCCCGGGGCATATGAAACCCTTCGAATGCTCGGCACGTCACAGTCTGCACGGGTTTTAAGGGTGCGGCGTTCTTTTCTTTCGCCACATATGCCACGTCCGCAGAGTAGCACGTGGTCTCGCTTTCGAGAACATTCTACAATTTTCTTGTTCCTTCTTTGCGCAATTTTTTTTTGTTTTGTAGAGCTTGGCACGAGCGTTGACGCACGGTTAGGGTGCCTATATGCACGCGCGCTGCGCGCAGGCTCAGCGTTTTGCATCAATCTCCCCTACGGCCCCTGTCTTCTATTTCTTCTTTCACTCCCACCTTCCACCCTTCGCTAATGGCATGGTTGAGGTGTCCACCGAGGAGTGAGGCAGTTACTGCACCATTTCCTCTCCTCAAAAGGAAATTTTCAATTTTTTCCTCAAAAGGAAACAATTTTTTTCAAGAAAATGAGACAGATACTGCGCCATTTCAGAAACTGCCCCACAGCCCCCATAACCGCGAAACAGGAAAACCGGTACATCCCGGAGGTACACATTCTCCGGATACTGGACCTCCACATCCAGAACAACGAGAAAAACACTCTCACCATCCAGAAACTCAAGCACAAGGCGGTGTCGATATCCCACCTAATCCTCCGAGTTTCTGGAAACCACCGGAGCATGCAGGAGCATGACCTATGTCGTCTCATTCATGCCTTCGTCCTCAGCCGCTTTCTCTTCACGCTCCCCTACATGAAACTCCAGGCCACAGAGATCTCCATCCTGGATGCCATGATCCGAACAGCATTTAAGACAGCACTACACCTACCCCTAAATACCTCAGCCGAAAAACTCCTCCAGCTAGGCCTACACAACACGATAGCTGAGCTTATCGAGGCCCACCGACAGAAACAATACATACGTCTCACGAGAACCACCACCGGCAGACACATCCTACCCACCCTCGGCATCAGGATACCAGCCACGGATCCCACACAGCTCCCGGTCCCCCACCACATTCACCGCGAACTACTTATTAAACCTCTTTCTAAACACATGCACCCCACCTACCACGAACCGCGCCGCGAAGCTCGCGCACGGGCTCTCCACAAAAACTATGGCATGGAACCGGATGCCGTTTGGGTGGATGCCGCATGCACAGGCGAAGACGTGGTTGTAGCCATCACGAACCACTCCCTACAACCGATTGCTACCCTTCACATATCCCCCACTGCCACTTCGGAGGAGGCTGAAGAGGCCGCTATTGCCCTAGCCATCACGCGCATGGAGGCCCGGTATATACTATCGGACTCTAAAACTGCCATACTAAATTTCGCCCGCGGGAGAGTTCACGCCCCTGCATTTCGCATATTGAACTCTTTCGCCGCACATCCGCCCCGCCACATGGAGCTCATATGGGTGTCTGCCTACTCCGAGAATCCCGCAAACGAGGCTGCCAACGCTTTAGCCCGAGCTTCTCTCAATCGGGCACCGGCGGCCTCCGATCAGGGGTTCTCACGGGAGCGCATGCATTCCTTCAGTGAACTGACGCAGACCTGCAAAGTCGAGCGTCGGCTGTACCCCCACCCCACCCCTCCCTCGACAATTATCATCAAACACTTTGGAGGCGGCTCCAAACACGCACCTTACCCTCCCCTTATATATGCTCGCGCTATCACCACGTCCACACAAGTCCCTCCTGTACCCTCTGCCACCACCCCAAAGCCACTCTCGATCATATCCTTTTCCTCTGCCCGGCGGATCCTCCCCCGAGGGGGCCTGGAGCACCTTACCACTTGGGAGGCTTGGGAGACACTACTGCGCTCCGAGGACCCGGCCAAGCAAGCCATCGCTACAGGCCGGGCTGCCAGCGTTATGAGCCTCCGGGGCATGAACGTTTGAGTTCAGTGGGGCCGCGCGGGGGCCCAAGGATCTGCGCGTCCTAAACTCCCCTGTATGTAATAAAGTTTACACCACCTGACGAACAAGCAGAGTGCATGTATTGAAACTGGCTTAAGACTTCTATCACAGAACAAAGAGCTACTCAAGATGCACAACTTGGAAGAACAGAGAGATATAAAAGTGCACGTTAGCGGAAGAAAAAGAAGCGAGAAAAACGTATGGGTTAACTTTAACCGGTAATTCAACTCGACTGGCTATAGATATCGTTATATAGAACCAATAACCGAAACGTATTGCGACTTATTCTTATGACAAGTAATTTCTCCGAACGGCACACCTGATTTCAGTAGGAAGTGAAAACTCAGCCAAAATTTGCTTACATGGTACGGCGATCACTGCAAAGCTGGAGGATAGATGAAGATCTGAAATCAGCTCCAGCATCGACGCCGGCCTTGCCACCAGCACCGAACAGCGTTGAATGCATCCGCCCTGGGCACATGCCACCCTTCGAGTGCTGGACACGTCGCAGTCTGCTCGGGTTTCAAGAATGCGGCGTTCTTTTCTTTCGCCGCATGCCTCGTCCGCAAAGTGGCACGTGGTCTCGCTTTCGAGAACTTTCTGCAATTTTCTCGTGCCTCCTTTGCGCATTTTTTGTTTTGTAGAGCTTCGCACGAGCGTTGACGCACGGGTAGGGTGCCTATGTGCACGTGCGCAGCGCGCAGGCTCAGCGTTTTGCATCAATCTCCCCTACGGCTCCTGTCTTCTATTTCTTCTTTCACTCCTGCCTTCCATCCCTCGCTAATGACATGGTTGAGGTGTCCACCGAGGAGTGAGGCAGTTACTGCACCATTTCCTCTCCTCAAAAGGAAACTCAATTTTTTTCAAGATATATGAGACAGATACTGCGACATTTCCTTTCCCCAAAACCCAATTATTATTATTTTTTTAAAACCTGAGAAAGCCACGAAATGAAACGTGCATAACTTGCCCCTAAATCGCGCTTTGAGCTGCGTGACGTTAACCCGCCGTGGTGGCTCAGTGGTTAGAGCGCTCGGCTACTCATCCGGAGTTCCCGGGATCGAGCCCGACCGCGGCGGTGGCGGTTTTATGGAGGCAAACTGCTAAGGCGCCCGTGTGCTGTGCGATATCAGTGCACATTAAAGATCCCCAGGGGGTCGAGATTATTCTTTACCCTTCCACTACGGCACACCTCTCTTCCTGTCTTCTTTCACTCCCTCCTTTATCCCTTCCTTTACGGCCTGGTTCAGGTGTCCGACGATATAAATGAGACAGATACTGCGCCATTTCCTTCCCCCAATACCAAAAACGAAAACCAAGCAGTGTGGCGCAAAAGTCGCCCGTGTGCTGTGCGATGTCGGTGCATGCTTAAGATTCCCAGGTGGTCGAAATTATTCCGGAGACCTCCACTACGACACCCCTTTACTCCTCTGTTCTCTCAGTTCCTCCTTTATCCCTTCCCTTACGGCACGTTTCGATTGTGCAGTGAGATATGTGGGACAATTACTGAGGTATTACCTTTCCTCTTCATCTTCTTCTTCTCCTTAGTAAGCATGGCACATACCCACGCAGGGGATTGGCCAAGGTTCAGTAGATAATCCCAATGAGGTATTTGCGCGGGGAAGAATAGGCGTGAGAAGACTAAATCAATATAAAAATCAAAACAGTCAAATGAATTAAATAAATATTAATTACCAGGAATAGAATCTACCTTTCCTCAAAAACATATTTTCGTTTTCATTTCATTTCTGCGTGGTCGTAGCGAGCGATGAACGCGCGTTCGCGTTGAAAATGTTATGGCAGAGCAATAGGCCGCTAGCGTTATTTGGTTCATTGGCGTTGGTTTTGACAATGTTCTAGAAAATTTAAAATTGGTTTTGAGGAAAGGAAATCGCGCAGTATCTGTCTCACTTCTCGGCGCTAACCTGAACCGCGCTGTAAGAGAAGGAATAAAGGAGGAACTGAGAGAAGACAGGAAGAAAGAGATGCCGTAGTGGAGGTCTCCGGAATAATGTCGACCACCTGGGGATCTTTAACGTGCACTGACATCGCACATCACACGGGCGCCTTAGCACATGCATCCCTGCCAGGTAATGAGACGGCCCACGATTTCGCCCGAGGCTTTTACTTCCGGGCGGACCCGAGCGAGGTGGTCTTCACATACACGGATCAAATGGTGCCATAAAGAGAAACTACAAGCACAGTGGTTTGCAACGAGCTGGACATACTCCAGCGGGTGGATCCTTGACCAGACACGAAGCCATAAACTGGCGCCGGTTAAAAACACCTTTCCAAACCCGGTCCTCTCGATCCTTATGTACCCAGGGCAATTTTCAGAAAAAATTCGCAGACGGGGAACATAGGGCCATCTTGGACCACATACTATGGAAATGTCCTCATGCCCCCCTGGAGGAACGAAGTATAAAGACGAAACTCGAATTGCAGGCATTATTATTATTGTAGCGAGAGCTACACTGGGCTGGTGGCGGTAGTGGCTTCTTATTGATTCGAGAATTTCGCGGTACATGGGAGAGGCCAGTTGTGCGCATGCTCTTTGAAGATGTCAGGAGCAAAAAGCTATGCACCAACTAGCCTAAACCAAAGTACTTCTTGTGCGCATGCGCTGTTACCATGGAAACCGGAGAGGCGCAAGGTGTGACGTGCGCTTCGCCGTCGCCAGGAACTACACTAGGGGAAGGATAGGTGCCGCGGCCTTGAACATACTCAGAAAAGTGCGTGTCTCAGACACAAAACACATACACAGCCTGGTTTGGATACCCGCACATGCAGGTATTAAGGGAAATGAAAGAGCGGACGGCTATGCTCGAGCGATGAGTTTCCGAGCGGGATTACCGGACCACTTTTGCACCCGAGCCTGCGACTGGGGGTATGCAGAGCACCTGGCCCTATACAGGGGCTTAAGGTATAAATATCCTCCGCCACACAAGGCACTAACAAAGGAAGAGGCTACCGGGTGGCGCAGACTGCAGACGGGTATTTTTCCAAATTTACACATACTAAACAAGATGTTTTCGACACAATACAGAGCCACATGCCCGTGGTGCGGGGCGGTACCAACGCTGTACCACATCACATGGGAGTGTGAGCGAAACATAAAATTCCCCCAACACAAACACACAAGTGCGGAGCAATGGGAGAGCCGGCTCGTCAGCAGCGAGCTCACGGTCCAAAGGACCCTGGTGCAGCACGCTTACGAGGCAGCGTGGCTCAGCGCAGCCCTGGAATGAGGGCCCGACCTTGCGAAGACGGGATCCGGGATCGCCTGATATGAAGACGACGCGGATCCTGCTGCCGCCGAACTACGCAAATGTTCAATAAAAGTTTTTCACTCACACACTCGCTGTCGCCGCGGCCGCGCGCCCGCTCCACCGTCGGAGCCGAGAGTGACGTCACGCGGATGAGCAGTTTTGCGCCGGCGCAGATACCATTTTAACCACAGACGCCACAGCTGCGCGGCGTTCTTCGACGTCACGACGCCGCTGGCCGTTTTATCACCCAAACCGCACGTCGCATGCGCAGAATTCATATAAAAGGCGCAGAAGTAATGGTCTGTATCACAACGCTTGGCATGCATGCAGAGAAGGAGAGTACAGCCGCTGCTAAACGGCGCTATAGACAATATAATGTTAACACTTCCGATCCTGAGGTTGTCGCCTGGCGCTTGGATACTCAACAAAGATAGAATGAGCGTAAGAAGGCGAAGAGAGCAGCGGAGACGCCCGAACAGTGAGAGCAACGGCTTGCCAAACGGAGATGCCAGGCTGCCGAGCATAATAGACGGCACATAGCCGCCGAGATGGATCCTACGGAAGGGGTCAGTCAATGGGAACCAACACGAAGAGGATGTGAAGGCCCGTCGCGTTACTGATCACACCATTCGAGTTTCCGAATGATAGGCTCAGCCAGGGAAACGTACCTCTCGCTACGTATATCCTGGCATAGCTGAACTAAGCCACAGCCATTTTTTTAATAAAACCACTTACTACATTCGATGGAGGCGAAACGCTAAGGCGCCCGTGTGTTGTGCGATGTCAGTGCAGGCTAAGATCCCCAGGTGGTCGAAATTATTCCGGAGCCCTCCACTACGGCACTCCTTTCTGCCTTTCTTCTTGCACTCCCTCCTTTATCCCATACCTTACGTCGCAGTTCTGTGTCCGCCCAATTTGTGAGACAGATACTGCGCCATTTCCTATCTCCCCCAAAAGAAAACAATTTTCATTTCCAATTTTTCACTAGCCAAAAGAAGAATACGGCGACGACGTCAGGCGGAGCACGTGACACGTGACATGCAAACGCGGAAGCACCTGAGTGGCTGGCGCTCGGTCCCATGTGACGTGCTGTCCAACACACACGTCAGCCTCACTTCGGAGGGAGGCCATTGCTGAAGGAGCAGGCCAGAACTTCAGACGCGCATCTCCTAGCGCGTCTCCTGGAAGAGATTGATGGGGCAGCGGCATAGTACCTGAGCAGTACCTCGGACTGGACGCAACCGGCAGCTGTAGTTTTGCGAGGACGGCCCCTGCGACAAAGCATCACGAAAGGTGAGAACGACGAATAATTCTAAACGATAATATCTACTCATGAAGACTTATTGTTTGTATATGCGCCCATAATGATAGTCAGAGGGTCTAACAAACGACGGTCGAATTTCGTTGGAGGCGGAATTGTAGAGCCTCAATGTACTGTGCGATGTCAGTGCACGTTAAAGAACCCAAGGTAGTCGAAATTTCCTGAGCCCTTCACTACGGCGTCTCTCATAGCCTGTGGCGCTTTGGGACGTTAAGCCCCATAAGCCATAAGCCATGAAAAACCCCGCAATGCCTGTGCCTTCGCTAAAGGGGCTTCAGGCTGCCGTTCAAATTTTTTTTTCTTGACTCGCTGGACAGAGCGACGCGTACTATAGTTTGTCGAGAAGGTTGGCTGCAGCGTTTGCCGTGCGTCGCTGTCTTTCAAGCCTGGCGTCCCGGAGCGTATGTGTCACGAGGCCGTCATTTTTTCACATTCTTAAGCTGCACTGGGGCACCTCTGAGACTAGCGGCAGGTAAAATTCGAAGCTATTTGTGTTAAGCGGAAATGATGGCTAGCCGTCGGACTTAGCATAGGCGGGCGACTATTACTTAGGCGCGTGGGCTCCGTTGTGCAGCATGATTTTACACTTGATCCAAAGCGTAGCTTTACCCGCCGTGAGAGGTCAGTGATTACGGAGCTCGACTAGTGATCCGGAGGACCAGGGTTTTCAATCCTGGCCACGGAGGCCGCGTTCTGAAGGCGGCGGAACGCATGAATCGCCCGCGAGCTGTGCGTACCGGCAAATATGAAAAATCTGAGGACTAGAATGATCGAGTTGCTTTTGATGTATTCTCATATAGGATTATACTAACTCTATCCACTTTTCCACCCTAATCCACCTACGAATTTCCAGTAAGAACCCCTCGTGTTTGAAACTTCCGGAGCTGTAGTTGAAATTTCTAAGGCGTCCCTTAATAGCCTGAGTCTCCTTGGGACGCCATAAAGCATAAACCACTAATTACGTTAATCCACCTACTAAATCCGACTAATTTATCCAAACCAACGCACTAATGTCCTTAAATCCGGCTTAATATCTTTTTCAGGCGTAGGCCTGCTTTCAAATTTGAGGGGTTTCGAAATATATTGGTGTGCGCGTTCTTTATGAATGTGTTTAAGAAGGTCGGAAGTTTTTCTCTTCTTTCCGGTTTTCTGTCCCGGCAGGCATTGTTGTGTGGTCCATGATATCACGGCAGCCTCGCTCTTACCCTCGAAGCACCCTTCACTTTCACCACGCGTACGCGGCGTGTTCCTGTTAGTTTCAGGCCCCGTCAGCGGCACGACAAGCGTCTTTCACGACCATTTCTCTGAACTGAACCTGGCAGCGATATTGGCCTGTTTGGCTGAAGTCTATAGGCACGTGCCTTTGTTTTTTCGTGCCGACACGTACTGCTAATTTTTCTGTGGAGTGTATTGTGCGTTTTACTATACACGTTTGTTGCTGCCGTGCGTTGTGTTAAGCTAACGTTGCTAGGGGATCGCAGAAAACTAAGAAACAAACGCTCACTGAAAACTTTGTTATTAGGCAGCGTTCGCGTTTTTCCTCTATCGTCCGTGTTTTTCGACTGCTGTTCTTTTTGACGCTTACTGCAGCTAACAGCTAACACTCAATGAACTTTTTAACTTGCTGCGACGAGATTTTTATTGCGAAATCACTATTAGCCTTGTACACCTGTGTGAAGCCTCTCACGAAGAGTCACGAAAAGAAGCGCGGATAACTGCCTCCATAGCTGAAGTTACATGAATGCGACAGAAGTCGACTCCTGTCCACTTTTTGAGGGAAAGGGCAAGTTTTGAGAAGGAGGTAAGTGGCTCGTCCTCTAGTTTTTTTCGACGTTTTTGCGCTTTCCTCAAAAAGTGGGGTGGAGCTGACTTGTCTCGTATTCATGTAAATTGCGGCTTCTGTTTCAGTGCCCAGTTGAATCGCGCTTTGCTGTGTAAATGGCAGTCGTGACAGGTATATGCGCTGCATGCGTTGGCGTTGACAAAGCTCTGGCAGGAACGCGGCAGCAGAGCGAATGGCCGCCGGCGTTCATTTCGTTCATTGGCTTTGGCGTTGACAGCGTTCTAATAATAACAATGATAATTGGTTTTGAGTAAAGGAAATGGCGCAGTATCTGTCTCATATATTGTTGGACGCCTGAACCACGCCGTAAGGGAAGGGATAAAGGAGGGAGTGTGGGTCAGAAATATTTCCTGTGGCTCAGAAATATTTTTGCTGTAATGTGAATTGACTGTGGTGGGGCTGAGTTAATAAACAACGAATTTAGTTGCGTGACAAAGATGATTAAATAGTAATGGCAAAAGATTTTATGGGCCATGGCCAGACTTTTTGTGGTGTCTGTCAATTCTTTTCTCTAACTAGGCCTCGGAAGGGGCAGTGCAGACGGTGCATAGGAAGCCATCTACCAGTAATACCTGCTTCTTGTGCTTTCATAAAAATTAAAACGAAAATTGGTTTTGGGGGAAATGAAATGGAGCAGTATCTCTCTCACATCTCGGCGGACACCTGAACTGCGCCGTAAGGGAAGGGATGAAGGAGGGAGTGAAAGAAGAAAGGAAGAAAGAGGTGCCTTAGTGGAGGCCTGAATAATTTCGTCTACCTGGGGTCTTTAACATGCACTGGCATCGCACAGCACACGGGCGCCTTTGCGTTTCGTTTTGATACCGCAGAAGCTACTTGAAGCACTGACATGACACATATTTTTCTACGTACCAAGAATGCGCTTATTGTTGGGTAACACATCGCTGTATGTAACTTTCCTCCTGCTTTTGAGCAATGAAAATAACGCAATAATAATTATGATAACTCTTTCTCAATACGCCGCACGTGGCCAACGCGAGCTCATGTACTTCGAGAAATTACTGAGTTGAAAGCATGAACCATTGCTGTGACCCGCAGAAACTGCAAAAGAGCCTACAAGCCTTGAAACGCGCGATCAACGCCTCTCCGCGACGCCACTCCCTTGCCTTTTCCCTACCACGAGCCCGCTAGCAGCTGCAGCGCCACCTCGTTTGTTTGAAAACATGCAGGAGGTCAACGCGGAGTGCAGGCAACATTGGCAGTGAGATCCGGAGGAGACCTCCGGAGAAGGAGTAACTCCGGCGAAGGGAGGGGTTGTGCAGTCCTGCAGTTTGCTCCTCGCGCGCCTTCATTTTGGCGGAACGATTGGAGGGCCAAGAGCAAAACCAAAACGAAGCAAGAATAGAACAAGAGCATCCACCCCAACTATACAGGTACGTGCGCGCCTTTAATGGAGCTGTGTGACGGGTTGAGTGCATGGGCCCGCTCATTTTTCTCATTGGGTACTTTGTAGGCCGTCTGCACGAATATATTGCACTATGGGAAGCGTTCTCGGAAATGGTCAAATTTGTGCGCCTCCTAAATTCAACTGTGGTGTCCACCTTTGACGGCCGTCGAGTCCTCGCAGTCGCTCGAGTCCGGCCGAAAGCCGGTGGGTGAGGATGGCGTGCCATGACAACCCGCGCGTGTACGTACAGTGGCGCGAGCTTTGGTGGCGGTGAGCGCTGGCAAAAGCCGTACGATGCGCGAAGAACGCAACGACGGGGCAAATGCAGCTTGTCGTTGCGGTCTCGGCGCGCAGTAGCCGTGGGCCTTATTATTAATACTGCGAAAGCGTTGAACTGGACAAATTTACACTGCATGCTGTACGCGTGCATAGGTCTTTGCGCGAACTTGCTCGTTAAGCCCGAAATCGCATTCCCTGAAAAGCTCCGTCCGCCGCAAGTTTCCTCCCTCGCGTTTCCGTATTGACACCTTGTGGACCGCGTCGAATATAGATTAGGTAGCGTTTTCTCAGAAACTCGACATTTCGGGCACATAGAGAAGCGTTCGTTTCCGCTGCAACAACAGCAAATTCGGCGTCTCGAAGAACCCACGAGACGCGCACCCCGACACCACTCCGCCGCTCAGTTGCAGTGGAAGTGGGCTCCCCCGTCTCCGTCTGCGTCCCACCGCCGCCGACCTGCAAGCTTATGCGAGATTTTATTTAATAATAATAATAATAATAATCGGTGTTTGGGGAAAGGAAATGGCGCAGTATCTGTCTCATATATCGTTGGAACCCTGAAACGCGCCGTAAGAGAAGGGATAAAGAAGGGAGTGAAAGAAGAAAGCATGAAAGTGGTGCCGTAGTGGAGGGCTCCAGAATAATTTCGACTACCTGGGGATCTTTAACGTGCACTGACATCGCCCAGCACACGGGCGCCTTAGCGCTTTTCCTACATAAAAACCTGCTCCATAAGCATAAGAGCCTCCATAAGAGCCTTCTTTTCAGGAAACGAAATGCTCATATCTCCCTGGGACAGTGGACACCACAATCGTGCTTTAGGTACGTGGCGGTGGTGACCTGTGCGCTGCATGCGTTGGCGTTGGTAACGTTGTGGCAAAAACGCTGCAGAGCCATAGGCCGCCGGCGTATAGTGGCGTTGGTGTTGACAATGCTGTAGACTTATTTGATTTTGGGGGAAGGCAGATAACTGGCTTCCTGGATCAGTGGAACCCTCAACAGCGCTTTGAGGTACTGTACGTGACGTGCGCTGCATGCATTGACAACGTTGTGACAGAAACGCGGCAGGCAGTGGAACACTCACCACGGTGCCTCAGTGGTTGGGCGCTCGGGCACGGCATCCACGCTTGAGACAAAACGTGAATGCGCCCGTGTGCGGTGTCAGTCTTGCTTTTTCCCGCAGCCCTCCAGTCCGGCGGCTCTTTCTTTCACTCCCACCTTCCTCCCTTGCCTTACGGCGCGGTTCGGTTGTCCACCATAATAGGACACACTGCGTCATTCCTCAAAAAACATTTTTTATGCGAAAAACTTTGCTACGCTAAGTAAAGCTGTCATCGCATGGGCTAGAGATTGAACTTGAATGACCTTGAGCCCAACCACGTTTGTTCCTTCCTTTCGGCGCGGTTCGGGTGTCCACCAGAGTATGTGAGACAGTCACTGGGTCATTTATTTTCCCAAAACCAATTTTCAAAACTGATCTTCAATTTTCTTCGAAAGCAAAAAAAAGGCAGGTAAATGGCCCCCTGGGGCAATGGGCACCCAAGTCGCGCAGTAACCCACGTGGCGGTAGTGACAGATGCGCGCTGCAGGCGTTGGAATTCACAAGGTTGTAGCAGAAACGCGGCACTGAAGAACTGTCGGCGTCCATTGGGTTTATTGCCGTTGGTGTTGACAAGGCTTCCCTTTCGGCGCGGTTCACGTGCCCGCCCATATGTGACAGGTGCTGTGCCATTTTCTTTCCCCAATAATAATAATAAAAATAATTGTTTTTTTGAGGAAAGAAAATGGCACACTATCTGTCTTGTATATTGTGGGACACCTGAACGGCGCCGTAAGGGAAGGGATAAAGGAGGGAGTGAAAGAAGAAAGGAAGAGGTGCCGTAGTAGAGGGAGGGCTCCGGAATAATTTCGACCACCTGAGGATCTTTAACGTGCACTGACATTGTATAGCACACGGGCGCCTTAGCGTTTTTCCTCCATAAAAACGTAGCCGCCACGGTCGGGTTTGAACCCGGGAATTCCGGATCAGTAGTGGAGCGCCCTACCACTGAGCCACCGCGGCAGGTTTTCCCCCAAAACCAATTATCATTTTCAAGGTGCATAACTGACTGCCTGGGACAGTGGATGCCTCAATCGCGCTTTTAGGTATGTGGCAGGGGTGAGAGGGAGATGTGGGCTCCATGCATTAGCCCTGACAATGTTGTGGCAGACACGCGGCACTGCAGCTTTACGCCGTAGCCTTCATTGTGTGACCAACCTCTCGCGATCAACCTTTAACTGCCACCTGCCAGGGTGGCAGGGTGGACACGCTGCCTATCCAGTGAACGCACTCAACGTTAAAGACGCCAAGCCGCGTCTAGTGGTCTGATTATGAACAGCTTTCGCTCTCTAGCCATGTTTAGCAGTACTTCAACCACAGCGAATTTTTTTTCAATAGGGCGCCGGCGTTCATTAGGTTCAGTGGGGTTAGTTTCACTTTCATAACTAGATTCCTTGTTCAGTGGACACCCCAATCACGCTTTGAGATACGTGGCGGTAGTGCCCACGTGCAAAACACCGTGCTCAGCAATTTTAAACCACCAGGCAATTTTTTTCCATGCAAGGGTGCCTTAGGGAGTGCGTTAATCATAACGGAATAACACGAACTCTTGCGAAAGAAGTCAGCGTTTGTGCTCGTTTTGCGCGGGTTCGATTCCGGCCGCGGCGCCCAAATTCCCATGGAGGCGAAATTCTAGAGGCCCGTGTATCGTGCGATGTTAGTGCACATTAAAGACCTCCACATGGTCGAAATTTCCAGAGTCCTTCGTTAAGTCGTCCCTCATAGCCTTAGTGCCTTTGAGATGTTACCCCCCCCTTCCCTCCATAACCTATAAGCAAAATTATGTACAAATACTGGATATGGAAATACCTCATCCTTCGAGAGGATTTGTGTCAGAAATTTATGCCATGTTAACTCAGTGGTTACTGCGTTCGGCTGCTGAGCGCGAGTACGCAAAACTGAGTTTCAGTGGTGGCGACCGCGTTCCCACAGAGGTAATGTGCAAAAAACTTTCCGTTTTAGCATTGCAGAGGTTAGCGCGCTCGGCTTTACTGTTGTGATGACCCCCATAATGCGCAGGTCCACACGGGACGGAGAGGCAAAGAGACACCGTATGGCTCAGTTTAAACAAACAGGTATATTCAATAATTACACATGATTAAGATTATACATCAGAGGCTGGGGCGTCCGAGCTTACGTGCCGACGACTTCATGGGGGCGATGGAGTGGCTCCGGAGTTGGCTCGAGCGGTTGCTGGCAGAAGCTGCACGCCGTCGGGCTTCGGCGCTGAAGGCCCTCTTGGCGAACGATGTCGTCCTGAGCGTGCCTCTTCCGTACTACTTCTCGATTTTTATATCCTCTTCTCCACACTCCCTAGGGTGAGGACGCCCACGCCGGAGGGGAAGGAGGGGGGGCTAGGGCTTTCACTTGGGCGCACAAACATACCACCGCATCGTGGTCTCGCCCCCCTCACGTGTTGAGTCCGCGGGAAAGAAGGTTGTCTTCGAGGTAGCGCATAGCGTCGGCTGTGGTAAGGCGCGCTCTGGCTTGCTGACAGTTCCCGCGGGTCACCGGCCTCCATTCTCCATCCATCAACTGACACTCGCTCCTCAAGGTAAGGCGCGCTCTGGCCCGCTGACAGTTCCCTTGTCCTGGAATGTTCTCGGAAGGGCCGCCCCTGGAACCGCCACGCCAGTTGGGGAGGATAAGCCCGTTTCCCCGCGGCGGCGGGTCCGGTTGGGCTTAAACCCCTTCGTTCTGGTTGTCACTCTCAACGAGCATGGCTGGGTAATTGATGATGCCTGTCATCTGGGTCTCCGTCTACGCCGCGCCGTCGAACGTGGAACCTCGTAGCACACACAAGGAATGTACCTCGTAGCACACAAGGAATGTCACACTCGCTCACCCTCCAGAAGAATGTTCTCCGAACATTTGAGTCCCTGCAGCTCCCCTTGTCTTTCTGAATCGCCTCGCACAGTTCGTCCGACAAAACACTTTTCGCTGCACTCAACACCACTGCACAACACCATATGCCTCCGCTGTCATAACTGGCGTCTCCAGGGGCAGCACTGATCTTCTTTTACAGATAAACATTAAACTCAGCACCCAAGCCTCTCCTTTCTAGTCCAAATTGGACGAAATAAATTTACCACAGAGACAAAGGAGCTCCCACTTCTAGCACGATCACGGCACAGACAAAAATATAGATAACGAAAGGAAGTAGGGCAGGTTCTGCACGCGCCCCGCATGCTCTCCTGTGAAGGTGTTACTTAATGACAGAAAGCTTTAACTACTAACTCCGATAACTTAACACATACGCATATAGCAATGTTATGAGCTGCGGCATTACACAATTCTGACCAGTTCACAACTCCGCTCTGTTTACACCATTAGTCCGACTTAGCTTTCCGATTTCGCAGCGGATATCGGCCTTCATGAGTCATACTAAGTAAGTCTGTGACCCTTTGTCTGCTTTGGGACTCGCGAGGGCTCGTGGCAGGAGCCTCTCCTGGCGTTATCTGCGCGGCAACCTCGCGCGCTTCTTCTTCTAGCAATGCATGAAGTAAATCCGGTGGCATTCCGGCCGTCACCTCTGGCGCCTGCCGAACAAATGCAGGAGAGGGCGTTTCTTGCGAACTATCTGCGCGCCCCGCTTCACTTCTGTCCCCATCAAAATCCGCGCTTTCGCTTTCCTCATTTCGTGAATACTGAACTGGTGCCGACTTGAGGCGATTTACGTGTATCCTTATCAAGCGCCGGTTCACGTCTCGGACTCTGAAGTTTACCGGAGAAAGCTACTCGAAAACCTCGCACGGTCCTCTCCACTTCGTCTGGAACTTACGAGCTAGCCCAATCTGCCTTTGGCAGTTTTCAATGTACACGCTGTCCCCCACATCAAACGGCGCGTCTCTAGTACTGCGATTGTGCACCTCCTTCCTGCTCTTTGCCGCTTTCTTTAAGGCCTCCTTTGCGATGTCCCTCGCCCCTTGCAAGCGCGATTCTAGCTAAACCTTATAGTCGTCCAGTGAAGCGTATGGGACACGACGGGGGCCCTCTGGCACTTCACTAGGCTGGTCGGGGTCTCGGCCGTAGAGAAGAAAGAATGGAGATTCGCCCGTGCTCTCGTGTGCTGCGGAATTGTAGGCAAACATTGCATACGGGAGCCACAAGTCCCAGTCCCGCTGGTCGCGCGAAACAAAATGCGACAGGAACCCGGCCACGGTTTGGTTCAGTCGCTCCACCGCGCCGTTGCAAGCCGGATGGTACGGTGTTGTCTGTTTCTTAGCGATCTTAAGCAGCTCGCAAACTCTCCTCATTAGCTGCGACACGAAGTTCGTTCCCCGATCTGTCAAGAGTTGCCTCGGGGGTCCATGTCGGAGCACGATCTGTTCGACAAATGCTCTTGCAACCGTGTCTGCCGTCTGATCTGGGAGTGCTACCGCTTCCGCGTATTTTGAAAGGTGATCGACAAATACTAAAATGTACTTGTTTCCGGAAGTGGTCGTGGGCAATGGGCCCATTATGTCCATACCTGTCCGCTCGAAGGGAGCCGAAACCTCAGAGAACGGCTGAATTGGAGCTGGTCTTCGTCCCTTGGGTGTTTTTCTTTCGAGACAGGAATGACACTTCGCACAGTAGTCTCTAACATCCTGTCGCATGCCACTCCAAAAGTACAAACGCTCCACACGCCTGCGTGTCTTCGCTACGCCAAAATGACCGGCGCATTGCGCATCGTGAAAGCGAAGAACCCTTTCTGTCCACGACCGAGGTATGACGACTCTCTCCCAAGCGGTTTTCTCTGGTCTCCCTTTCCTGGTTGGCCTCGTGCGCCGACACAGGGTGCCCTCTTTGTCAATGAAATAACCTAGCTGTTCGGGGTGAGACGGTGCGCCCTCTAAGCTTTCGATTATTCGCTTCAGGTCAGGATCTTTGCACTGCTCTGTGCGTAATTCGGCGGGGTCGACTACGGGGACAAACTCATCTATAGCTGCCACGGCAGCTGTGCGGCTGAGTGCATCAGCATTCAGATGTGTCTTTCCTGACTTGTGCTCAACTTCAAAGCAGTATTCCTGCAGGTGTAGATTCCATCTAGCGAGTCGCGAGCTAGGGTCCCTGACACTCATCACCCATTTCAGAGGATGGCAGTCTGTGACTAGCTTGAATTTGCGGCCGTAAAGGTAGCATCTGAAGTGCTTTACTGCCCAGACAACGGCGAGGCACTCCCTTTCCGTAGCTCCGTACTTTTGCTCTGTGGGGCTCAGCTGTCGGGTAGCAAAAGCAACGGGATGTTCTTTGCCCTCGATAACCTGAGATAGCACGGCACCAACTGCGAACTTTGACGCATCTGTGGCCATAACGAAGGGCAAATTAAAATCCGGGTGGCGCAACAGCGGTGCACTCATTAGCTTCCTTTTCAGGGCCCCAAAAGCATTCTCCGCGTTTTCGTCCCAGCGAAAGGCGACATTTTTGGCTGTTAAGGCGGTGAGCGGCTTAGCGAGCTTGGCGAACTCCTCTATGTGCCTTCGGTAGTAACCGATCAGGCCGAGAAACTGCCGGACCTGGCGGACGCTAGTCGGGGATGGAAAATCCGAGACACACCTTAGTTTCTCAGGGTCCGGTCGCACGCCGTCAGCTGAAACAACGTGCCCGAGGTATTTCACCTCGTTTTTGAGGAATTGGCACTTAGAGGGCTTCAGCTTGAGACCCGCTCCTCTTATTCGCACCAAAACCTGCTCAATATCGCGCAAATGGTTCTCAAAACTGTCACTGTATATGATAATGTCATCCATATACACGAAGCACAGCCTCCCCAGAAGACCTGCCAGGATAACATCAGCGGTTCTCTGCCAGACAGCAGGGCTGTTGGCCAGACCCATCGGCATTCTTTTCCATTCATAGTGCCCTGAGGGCGTGTTGAATGCCGTTTTCTCGGCATCTGCCGGATCCATTGCTATCTGCCAGAATCCCGCCGCCATGTCCACTACCGTGAAGTACCTGGCAGAGCCCAGCTGAGAAAGCGTCTCCTGTATATTGGGGATGGGGTATGGATCGATGCGAGTTACGGCATTTAGTTTGCGGTAGTCCACTACCAATCGATACGAGCCATCTGGCTTTTCCACCAATAGTGCTGGTGCTCCCCAGGGTGACTTTGAGTGTTCGACAATGCCGCGATCAATCAGGTCCTGCACCTGCCGCTCCATCTCCCCACGTTGGGAGTAAGGAATCCTGTACGCACGCTGGTAAACGGGCGATGAAGTGCCGGTTTCTATCCTGTGCTTTATAACGCCACAGCAGCCCAAATCCAGGTTGGACGCGGCGAATACCTCCGAGTAGTCGTTCAGCAAACCAGCCAGAGCCTCCCTCTCCCTGGAATTTACGTGAGAAAGATCGAATGACACCTTTGGAGCAGCCGGAGGACTAGCATGCTCTACAGTTGCGAGTACCGTATCGGTGGGCTCACGTTTCTCTATCGCAGAGGTGAAGAAAGCCAATGTTTTGTTCTTGGGAAGGCTCAGTGGCTGCTGGCTACAGTTAACCACCCGTAGGGGCACTCTGTGGGCGTCATTAACTGTCACGAGGCACGCGGCTGCCTTCAGGCCATTGCTGAGAGAGTCGACCGGCTCAAGCACTCCCACGGCGCCGCTCTCTACATCTGAAGGCACAAACGCGTACAAAATGTGCTCCGACCAAGGAAGGACGACCGCCTCATCGACCAGCCTGACGGCAACCCGCGAATATACCTTCTCCAATGATCCCACTGTTTGACGGGTGTCAATATCGGTAATGCGAATCTCAGCCCCTCTCCTGTTCAAAAACGGAACTTTTGATCCGCCCGCATTAACCTCTTCCTCAGAGAATGAGACTACTACCTTCCCTTTTCTCAAAAAATCCTGCCCTAATATACCTGACACTCCGTTTGGCAGAGACACCGTGTCCGGGCATACGTAGCAGGGGTGCTCCAATGCAATTCCGCCGAGAGAGAAGTGTAACCGGTAGAGTCCACTTATGCCAAGAGGATCCCCCGTTATGCCTACAAATTTGGTTGCCATACCACCAGACGCTTCCAACACCTCGCGGTCCCCCTTCCTTCGAAGCGTGTTAAAACTGCTCTCCTTAAGCAATGTCACCTTTGACCCCGTATCTATCAACAGTTCCATGCAACAACCATTTAACTTGCAACGCACAACAGGGCATGCCTCGTCGGCCACACAAACTACCACCACCTCATCATCCACTGCTCCCTCCCCACGCTCCTCAGGCTGGGGAGGACTAACTAGTTTTTTGTCTCGGTATCTGGAGCCCCGCTGTAGGCTTGCTTAGGGCGTGTCTCGCCTGCTTCTCTTTGTGGCTCCCCACGGCGCACGTTTTGGCAGAACCTGGCGATGTGTCCGCGACCCTGGCAAGCGAAGCATACGATTTCTTCAAAATCTCGCATACCGCGCCTGTAGCTTTGTGGCGGTCTCCGGTTTCCAGCGAATGGGCACTGTTGAGCGCGCGCTTCAACCTGGCGTTCCACCTGCTGAGATAGCAGCTTTTCTAAGCGATCTAACCGCTCTGTCAAGAGAGCAACCTCAGGGTTGAGCACCGCTCTCTTTATGACGCGTACTCTTTTTTTTTTATTCGAGAAGTGTGCCATGAGGCATAAGTTGAAAAAGGAAAGGGGGGAAGGGATGCACGGGATTGAAAGTTAAAAGAAGGAGTGAAGAACCGTTGCGCTGAGGTAGTCGCAGAGGTTGTTAATGAAACGGTTGTCCATTGTCCACTTCACGAAGTCACTTTCGCGGTTCCACCGCAGGCCCACCTCCCTGAGGAGCCGTTTTCTGATAGCAGCCGTCGCTGGGCACGTCCACAACAAGTGCCGCACATCACATATGTCCGGTGCAGCGCCACAGTGAGGGCACCTGTCAGGTAGTGGCAGATCTTTGGCACGCCACCGATGACGGACAGATGGTGTCAGAGCCGCCCCTGCCCGAATCCGGCGCACGGATACCTCCTCCTGCCGAGTAAGACTACGGGGGAGAGGGTGCGAACACGGAGGAATTAGAGCGCGTGTTCGCTGGCGCAGAACTTCGGAATCGGAAACGTGGGACAGGAACGGATCTGGGGGAAGAGGGGAAGGTGGCGGATCGTCTAATGTATGAAGATGAGTCATAGCATCCGCTTGAATGTTATGTGGATCCTGGGCATGGCCGCGAATCCAGTGTATGCGCACAGGACATGGATACTTTGCGCAGAGCACATGAATAGATTGTGAAATCTGGAACGTTCGTCGAACAGCCTTCAGCTGTTTAAGGGCGGCGCGGGAGTCGGTGTAAATGTGAACTGTATTGAATGTTGGAACGAGCGGAAGGGAAGCAATGGCATTGTAAATGGCTTGAAGTTCCAATGCCAGGGGAGTGCACGTATCCGCAGTATACGTCGCGCGAGAGTTGAGATGCGGATGAGATGGACTATACACAGCAGTAACTCCCCTCTCTGCAGAATGAGATGCATCCGTGTATAATATGCACCCTTCAGGCAGATACGCTGCTGATACCGACGGGGAAACAGTGGGGCGATTGTCAGTGAGCTGGCAATAGGACCACGGTGGAAGTGTCTTTAAACGATGAAGTTTGAGAGACTGTTTTCGAGCTCTATTTGCCACCCGTTGGTCGATGATCTCACTGAGTGTATTAAGTTGGGCGAACTCCTGTAGCACAGGTATGGGTGTTAAACGAGGCAGATATGTTATGACGCGCATAGCCTCACGATTGATAGCTTCAAGGGAGTCCCACTGTCTGCGGGTGAGACGTTGAAATTGAGCCTGATATACTATCCGTGGCTGAAGGATAGAGCGCACAAGCTGGCGGGCCGTATGAGCACGTGCGCCACCAGAGCGCATAGCTATGCGACAAATCAGACCTAGAGTAGCGTGAGCCGATTTACGGGTGGCTGTCAGCCACGGGGTGCCAGTCCCAGATGTATGGAGGAGGAGACCAAGAATACGAACAGTTTCTACCTGAGGAATCAGAGAATTATGTACCGTAAAATTTAAAGGGGGAGCTTTCCGTAAGGCGGCTTTATTTCCAATTCGAATGAAACATGATTTAGTAGGAGAGAGTGTTAGACCCAAAGGTGGGAGGCGAGATGTCAATACATCCAGCGCGTGTTGAAGGACCGACTGATGAATAGACGCATCTGGATGACAGCACCACAAGGTGATATCATCGGCATATGCAAGCACGCGGATAGAAGGGATGGTCTCTAGGGCTCGAACCAGAGGAATTAAAGCCACATTAAATAATGTGGGGGCGAGAACGGAGCCCTGCGGCACTACTCTATTGGAAGTGAAATTACCAAAGGGCTTTCCGTGGACACGCACGCTGAAGGTTCGATTTGCTAAAAAGGCGTGAATGGAGAGGAGGAACCGGTGAGGGAGACCAAGAGTTTGAAGGGAGGCAAGAATGGCAGAGTGAAGGATGTTATCATATGCCTTTGTTATGTCTGTAGCGATTACGGTTCGTACAAGGTGACTCTGTGGAGAGTGGTCAAGCACGTCAGCAGCCAAAGTAGCAAGGCCGTCCTCCGTTCCAATATGTGGGCGGAAACCAATTTGGGAATCTGGGTAACAATCATGGGATTCCAGCCACCATGATAAGCGTGCGGCTAGAATGTTTTCATAAAGCTTGCAGATGGTAGGGGTAAGGGAAATTGGACGAAGGGCCGAGAGAGATACTGGAGGCTGACCTGACTTGGGGATTGGAACCACAATAGAATGCTTCCAGTCTCCCGGCATGACGCCAGAAAGCCACACTTCGTTAAAAGTATCAAGTAGGGTTTCCAAAGCCCTCCCTTCCAAGTTACGGAATAAGGAGTTAGGTATGCCGTCGTGCCCGGGAGTAGTAGTAGTTTTTAAACGGTCAATGGAGGCCAGCAGCTCTGCCATGGTGAGGTCAGAAGTAATCCCATCGGGGGGCTCTGTTACCGATAAGTCAGGTGGAGACGTAGCGGTGCAGTCATGGTTTGGAAAAAATTGACGGGCCGCTTGTTGTGCAAATGTGTCCTCATCCACATTTAGCGCGAGGCGAATGCTCTCTGTGTAATCTGCAACCTGAGAAGGGCGCTCCATGGCGTGAAACACTCTCCAAAGATGTCGATTGCCCTGCGTAGAGGACAGGCGGGCACACCATGCAGCCCAGCGTTGCCTGCCTAGCCGCTTTGCATAGCGCCGCGCCCGTGCGGTAGCGCGGTGAAGAGTAGGAAGAGCCGAAGGGTCATCGGGGTGACGAGTAGCGTAAAGATCCGCCTGGCGACGAAGAGCCCACAGATTCAAGAGATGTATGTCCGGGTTTGGGTCATCTTCATTTACAGTAGTGGTAATAGTGTGAGAAGCGAGAACATCAGATAGAGTAGACAATGCTGAAGAGGGGTTGAATGTAGATAAATGATTGTCTGCTCGTACAGAATCCCATGATGTTATTCGTACAGTGCGGCGTATTTTCCGTAGACGCGTAGGCGTGAGGGAGATAAAAATAGGGCTGTGATCGCTACCCCAAGTATCAGAATCAACAGCCCAACGAGGGTTACCGGGGCCTAACCACCAAGTCAAATCAGGTGAATACGGGCCACCTCGTGGGCGGGTAGAAGTATTCGGGTGGTTTAAAAGTTGAAAGGAATGATCTGAAAAGCTCCCTTGGATGTGTGAACCCCTTGAGGAATCCGATGGGTAACCCCACGCAGTGTGTGCGCCGTTGAAGTCACCGCCAACTAGAATAGGGATACCCGAGTTGGTAGAACGTAGAAAACGAACCCATCCCAGATAGGGAGATGCGGAGCCAGGACGACTATAAAAAGAAACTAGAATAAGGGGTGTGTGTGCAGGTTTTACGAGAAGGGCGACAACCTCTTGACGTGTGTTGCACCACCGTGAAAGGTCGAGCGGTGTGTGCGGAACTGAACTGTGAATATAAATTGCAGATTTACCTGGGCTGAGGGAGGAGGCGGTGCAACGGCGATCAGGGATAGATGGTGAATGGTATGCGCAGAAACCTGAAAGGCGTGGGAGTGCATTATGCTCTTGCAGTAGGAACGCCCATGCCCTCAGCTTTCCGTCGCGAAGGCGGATGTTCACTTCAGAGGCCTTATTAGCGAAACCGCGACAGTTCCACTGCACCACCACCGATGATGAGGCGCTATCCATGACGAGGCCGAAGAGCTTCCACGATGAGGGATGTCACCTGCTTTATCAGCGCTAATATCTTGTCCACTGTCGGGGTAGTCACGGCTAACAGGTGGTCGGCACCTGATTGTGGGCCAGTGCTTACCCTAGGTGATTCCTCTGATGATTGCTCCCGAGTTATGAGAATTCTTCGAGAGGATTGAGAACGACGCTGTTCCCGGCGCTGGGTGAGTTCGTCTAGTCGGCGGCGAGCCTCCGCGATTGCATTGTCTAAAGCTGTGTCTTCATCTGTAGTATCCACGCGTACTCTCGCTGCGGCTGTCGTTAACGCCTCATTTCGTTCCTCATCCAATGCGGCCGCCACGGCTTGGTCGAAATTGCTCGGCTTGCGCGAGAGCACGAACCGGCGCACGGGGTCTTGCAGACCAGCCACGAACAAAGCGGTCATTTCCTCTTTAAGAAGATCCTCCGCGTATTTCTTCCTTAGCTGGTCTCCTTCCTCCTCCCTGCTTAACGTATCGCGCGCTAAGCGCTGAAGCCGCGACGCAAACGTTCGCACGTCCTCCCCTACCATCTGTCCGGCGTCACGGAACCTCTGTACCCGCACGTGACGTGGTTCAGTGTCGAAATGCTCAAACGCGAGCTTCTTAAATTCCGCAAATGATTTTGTGGATTTTACTTTTTCGTCTCGCCATGCAAAATCATGAGCAGCTCCTGCCATCTTACACCTCGCCATTCCCAGCATTTGAGCATCGGACCATCCCCCCATTTTCCCAATCTCTTCTAGCATGGAAAAGAAATCGCAGATTGGAACCCCTGTCTTATCTCCCGTAAACGTCGGAATGACGCTTCCTAATGCCAGCATGCTTGCTCCGAGCGACGGCTGTGGAGTGGGAGCTCCCTCAGATAGACATTTTTTTTAAGCCCTCCGGTGCCTCAATCCTCTCAAATGGGGTAAAAGTCCCACAATCAGTCCCGTGATTCTCTTTTGATTACAATTTTGAAGTTATGAATGTCGCAGCATTCAGAGGACATTTGCTTTTGAGACCCCACTTCTGACACCAGTGTGATGACCCCCATAATGCGCAGGTCCACACGGGACGGAGAGGCAAAGAGACACCGTATGGCTCAGTTTAAACAAACAGGTATATTCAATAATTACACATGATTAAGATTATACATCAGAGGCTGGGGCGCCTGAGCTTACGTGCCGACGACTTCATGGGGGCGATGGAGTGGCTCCGGAGTTGGGCTCGAGCGGTTGCTGGCAGAAGCTGCACGCCGTCGGGCTTCGGCGCTGAAGGCCCTCTTGGCGAACGATGTCGTCCTGAGCGTGCCTCTTCCGTACTGCTTCTCGATTTTTATATCCTCTTCTCCACACTCCCTAGGGTGAGGACGCCCACGCCGGAGGGGAAGGAGGGGGGGCTAGGGCTTTCACTTGGGCGCACAAACATACCACCGCATCGTGGTCTCGCCCCCCTCACGTGTTGAGTCCGCGGGAAAGAAGGTTGTCTTCGATGTAGCGCATAGCGTCGGCTGTGGTAAGGCGCGCTCTGGCTTGCTGACAGTTCCCGCGGGTCACCGGCCTCCATTCTCCATCCATCAACTGACACTCGCTCCTCAAGGTAAGGCGCGCTCTGGCCCGCTGACAGTTCCCTTGTCCTGGAATGTGCTCGGAAGGGCCGCCCCTGGAACCGCCACGCCAATTGGGGAGGATAAGCCCGTTTCCCCGCGGCGGCGGGTCCGGTTGGGCTTAAACCCCTTCGTTCTGGTTGTCACTCTCAACGAGCATGGCTGGGTAATTGATGATGCCTGTCATCTGGGTCTCCGTCTACGCCGCGCCGTCGAACGTGGACCCTCGTAGCACACACAAGGAATGTACCTCGTAGCACACACAAGGAATGTACCTCGTAGCACACAAGGAATGTCACACTGTACTGCTGCTGACAGGAATATAAAAAGGCCGCTGACAGTTCCCTTGTCCTGGAATGTGCTCGGAAGGGCCGCCCCTGGAACCGCCACGCCAATTGGGGAGGATAAGCCCGTTTCCCCGCGGCGGCGGGTCCGGTTGGGCTTAAACCCCTTCGTTCTGGTTGTCACTCTCAACGAGCATGGCTGGGTAATTGATGATGCCTGTCATCTGGGTCTCCGTCTACGCCGCGCCGTCGAACGTGGAACCTCGTAGCACACACAAGGAATGTACCTCGTAGCACACACAAGGAATGTACCTCGTAGCACACAAGGAATGTCACACTGTACTGCTGCTGACAGGAATATAAAAAGGAAAGTGCACGGGTCTGCCTACTGGCTCAACCCGAGCCACGTTCGCTGCCGCATGCTGAAAGTAGGAGAGGTAAGGGACAGGAGAGGAAAGATAGAAAGAAAAGACGCCGCGCGCTAATAGGTACGCGTAGGCCCCGGGCAGACCCCGGAGGCAGTGCAATACCGTGCCGTCCCGTGCCAGAGTGCGTCTAGCACTCCATCATATTCTAGAAATAAGTAATATCTTGGGTGCAAGGACCAGCAGCAGATATTAAATCAGGTATCCGGTAATCCTTTAATCCTCGGTACAGGCAATTCTCGGCTACTGATCCGGAGTACCCGTGTTCGAATGCGACCGCGGCGGCAGTGTTTCGCTGGAGGCGAAATGCAAGAGAACCCGTGTGCTGTGCCATATCAGAGCACGTTAAAGATCCCTAGGTGGTGGAAATTATTCAGGAGCCCTCCACTACGGCACCTCTTTCTTCCTTTTTTCTTTCACTCCCTCCTTTATCGTTTCCCTTACGGCGCGGTTAAGGTGACCACCGAGTTGTGAGACAGATACTGCGCCATTTCCTTTCAACAAAAACTAATTTTGAATTTCAATTTTTTTAGCATTGCTGAGCGCGAAGTATTGTGCAACCGCCGCGGTGGCTCAGTGGTTAGAGCGCTCGGTTACTGATCCGGAGTTCCCGGGTTCGAACCCGACCGCGGCGATTCCGTTTTTATGGAGGAAAAACGCTAAGGCGCCCATGTGCTGTGCGATGTCAGTACATGTTAAAGATCCCCAGTTGGTCGAAATTATTCCGGAGCCCTCCACTACGGCACCTTTTCCTTCCTTTCTTCTTTCACTCCCTCCTTTATTGCTTCCTTGACGGCGCGGTTCAGGTGTCCAACGATATATGACGCAGATATTGCGCTATTCCTTTTCACCCCCAAAAAACAATTATTTTTATGATTATTAAATATTGTGCGAAAGCACAGCTTTCCGCTGTGGACAACCGCCACATACCCCTGAGCATGATATAGGTGTGAACTTACCCAGGCAGCCAGCCACTTATGCGCCTTTCATTTCCGTTCGTGACACCCTCTCAGGCTGCACGCCGTACACCATTTGATCTTTCTGTTTAAGAGGATTACTGCTTTCACACTTGATAGACACATATGCAGAAACCGAAAACGCTGAGTACGTAGCCCTCCCTATAATCAGATTTCTTTGCAGTGACGTCATGATCGGCATTGGTGGTCATTTTATATTTCCAACTGCAGGCAACCGCTGCCGTCTCCTGTCAGGCTCGGACATTCCTTGATGTAGCAAGTATGTGTATGACCTCGAAAAGATTTTAAGACTTTTCTATGCTCGAGCTTCCTAACAGTGTGCCCTTTTTATTTTTTATTTTCCTACTTATAACCGGGAACAGACATCGGTGTGGAAGGAATTTGAATCCTGCCTCAACGGGTGGAGTGCAGTCATCACGTGGGTGCTCCCCGCTCAGTGATCAGGTATGAAGAAGGGGCAAGGGAGATTCTCCAGTGTGAACTAACACCAGACGCATAGCATAACATTACGCACATAACTGACCTGCGTGCTTCATTGCATTGATACCGCTGACGATGGGAAAATTTGTACTTGCACACCTGGAGCACTCGCGGCAACTGCAGCAAAACTGCATACCCACGAATTGCTCCTTTAAGCCTTGTGGACCCCATCAAAACCATCATGTTGAGATATTTACTCAGCTAGTCTACTTAGCAAGGAATACGCATCATCCTACCTATGCTCTTTACGCGGCCATTCATGCGGTGTACCAAAGACTTGAGTGGCGTTATGCAGGATAGCTTGGACGTGCAGTAACCTGTATTCATTAGCCCTGCAATTTAGGCGCGAAATCTGTGTCGCGAAGCGCGGACTCTAAATAAAGTCCACGAAAATCTTGCGCTCCAAAATTATAATGAATGTCTCTGCGCTAAAATCGTTCCTGACTGAACAACTTGCAACTCGCGGAAGTCTGATCTGAAGCTAGAAAAAGCGCTTCGAGTATCGCGATGCTGTCAGTTCTTGTAGCACAGTAGTTATCGCTTTCATAAGGAAAGCTTCTCAGCTGACTTCGTGATGATTGTGTATTTTTATGGCACAAGGGCATCTGGGGCCAAAGAGCACCATGGCGCAAGGGGTTTTCGTAGTCTTAATGCAGGGTCGAAGACACATTACTCAAGCATTTCACCCTAAAGAAGCCGGGCTCCCGGCTAGGCGAAAGCTTGTACCCATTGAATTCCCCGATGGGTACCAGACGGCACTGGATATCGAATCCCGCACATCCTGCATTCGACGCGTATTCTCCGCTACTACTGCTGCGGCATCTGAGCTGTCTTCGTTTAACAGCACACCATGCACCCCACTGCAAATCGGTAGGGAATTGGGCGCCTTGGCACCATCCGAATTTGGCACTGCCATGGTCTTAAGTGTGCATTTAGAGTGGAGCTTCAAGTCAGTTTATGTAGCATAAGTTTTGAATGCAAGTTGATGTGTAGTGCACTCATACCGTGCAGTTATTCTGACGCAGCGCTTGAAGGGACAGCTGTGAAATTTGAGCTTTGCCTCTGCTGCCTGCTAGTAGAGGTCGCAGCGAACGGCAAACTGGGCTTCGCGTAGCCTGCTGTCCTGGCGGCGGTCACTTCAAACTTAGCTCTTTGTACACGTCTGTGCAGTGGTACTTGTTATGTGACAAAAGCCTTTGCTACCCCACTTGTACTGACGCAATGCCATGCACATCTTTGATGCATGGCTAGAGGGACGCCTGGGAAGCGTACGCAGGAATCCCACAGAGGAGAGTTCCTTGCAGCCGATGTCTGAATTCTAGAGGCTCGTGTACTGTGCGATGAAGGTGCACGTTAAAGAACCCCAGGGGGTCGAAATTCCCGAAGCCCTTCACTACGGCGTCCCTCATAGCCTGAGTCGCTTTGGCACAAGAAATTTGTTCTTTGGTGGTTGGTCTCGCATGCCTGTTCTTTTTCACAGCGGTGAAATGCAGACGCAAAAGCCATAAAGCTTAAAAAGGAGGGAAGGGCGGAGCTAAGAGCACCATCTGTTACTTATTATACAACATTTGGGTGGTAATACACAAGATATAATTCAAGAAGCTGAAAGCTCCTGTCGATGAACACTTACACATGCATAAGCAGCATCGCACAGCCAAAAGGATAAAAAAACAATGATTCAAACTGGAAAATAAACAGTGATTTTCTGAAAGTGTGTAATGAAGATGATTGTTTAATGTGTATTAGAGATAAAATTTTTGGAACACGCTTTTCAGCCTGTGGAAAATTTTAAGGAAGTGCGGGATCAACTGCTGGGCAAGGAATTATTGCATGTAAATTTATTTTGTAAGGAAGCTTGTCCAGCTGATGGCTCTTAAACAGGCTTACCCAGTTGACCTTCAAAACTTTGGAAAGAAATATGTCAGTTCAATAGAAACAATCATGATGGTGGGGAGGATGGAAGACAGCGAACACGAGCTTGAAGGGCTGTGTGTGTCCATACGTGGGGAGCTGCGACAGGTGTCATGGTGTGACTAGTGGAGCTGAGATGAATAAACTAGAACATAACTTAGAATTGAGGCCGAATGAAATGCCAGGGAGCGAAAGGGCGAAAGGGGGACGGGGGGTACGAAAGCAAAGGGTTTCCCTTCGCTAATAGCAATGGCAGGTCAGTCAAACTGGAAATCTGGAATATAAGTCGCGCCAGCCAGAGGAAAGCGAAAACAGGTTCTCGCACATGCTCAGCGCAATTAAGAAATAGTTACATGCTGATATATACAGACTTATATGCATATTTAAGCACATATGATATTCGTAACTCTGACGCTGGCCTCCGTAATTTGAAGGTTCCTTGTAGTCACCGTTCCAGTTTATGACTAGAAGTCAGCGCTAGTATTCAGTCATTATTAAAGACTCCGGTCATCACAAAAACTTTCACAAATTAAAACCTGTGAATTTCAACATTAAGATTTGGAAATCAATAATCAACACTTAATTTTCCTACAAGGTTAACCAGCGAAGAGTAACCAAAATTATTTAAAATAGGTTTTCTAAGGTGTGTTAATTACTTCTTTAACTATAACAGTAACTAATTTCTCATAATTAATTTCCTAACTATCACAGTTAGGCTACTGGCTGCAGTTAGAGACTTGTAGCGGGTCGTTAGAAATAGCTATCTCTTTTGTAGCGGTGTTAGCAAAATATGTTGGGCCACAGCGCCAAGGATAATCGTGTTTTCGAAATTCTATTGACTGATATGGCTATTACTAAAGATCGGCTACAAATCTCTGCAACTAGGCGCCTTAAATGAAATTAGTTAAAAAGTTAATTATTAAAACCTAACGAGCTAATTACTTAAAACGAAGTATACGTTTTCTGGTGTCCGGACAACACTGGTAATACTATGCCGCAAAAGCCACCTTCATACCTCAAAAAGGCTATTTATAAAAACACCGATTCACCTTCGCTGCAATACCCGGTATATTGCACTGCACACTGACCTACTGCCCTTATCTGAGGAATGATACGTGGTCGCATGGTTCCATCCACAGCTACGAATGCGCCGCTTCATCAGGTTTTAGGTGACTCTTCGCTTGTTGTAACAAGGAAGAACTTTTCATTTCATTTATAACGACTGTTCAATTTGGTCCTAGTGAATGCCGGGACACATCGGCTTTGACCTAGAATGTCGTCGGACGGCCGTTTACTTTAGGGTTTGTTTATAAACGTACACGAAGTCGTCAGAAGTTCAAGTGGAGTCTTTTTGACATAGCTTGAGCTGATTTCGTCCTTGACCAGTTTGTTCTGAGCTGCAGGACTTATCGAGTGAGCCTCTTCCGCAGTGCCAACGTTATAATTCACGTGACTGTTTTCCTGCGCAGGTGAGCCACAGGGCGAGCCAAGCCTCGTCTTCGTGTGGGATACCTGCATCACGTGTGGAAGCCTGCAAGAGGGCCTGTCACTCTCAGCATTCGTTTCACCTCACCGGCCGGGTGAGTGACCATTGCCGAGAAAACCTCTAACAGCTGTGATGCAGAGAGCATATTTATTGCAGCGATAGCTTCACTACGCCATGTAGAGCCAGATTCGCCGCGCCTGGCACAGCCCTCTACTGTGCAAACTCCGCGCGTGACGTCGCAGGTGCGCTGCCGCCGCCGGCATCGCTGCCCCAGAGCCGCGCGTGACGTCAAAGCCGCGCATACGCAGTAGCGCACGCGCCGCGCGCCGTTGCTCGCCTCCATTAAAACAGGAGGGGGGGCAAAGCGCTCCCTAGTCAGATGCGCGATGCGTGAAGAGGCGGAAATCAGCGCACGTACTCAGTACGACAGCAGTACAGGATACTCGAAGCCACGTCGAAGGATCCCGAAGTTGTAGCATAGTACGAGGCGGGTGAGCAGGCAGCCCAAGAAGTGAGGATGGTCTGGCAAGGGGAGCCAAACGAGGGGTTGCCCAAACTAAACAGACCCCGTTTAACCCGTTGATCGCTATCGCATAAGCAGTAGGTTCAACCGGAGCTAAACCGCCAGCAATTTTTAAGAGCTTAGCGTCGTCACAATTGCCAAGGATTTAGATTATATGAATAGTTTTCGTGTACGCGTAAGCATGCAACTCAAGTATGCGGTGAAGCTTTGCCCATGAAATCACCCCCTCCCCATCTCCAAGTAAAATAGCGAGTTCTTGGTGGCTTTCTTAGCACCTAAACACAGAAAGCGACTCACAAGATTAAACATATAAAGGAAGGTTGTTTCTTGTCTAATACCGCGATATCCTAAAATGTTTTATTCGCCTCTGCGTTTGAAACATTAATGAACTCTATAATCTACAGATTGTTGTTGGCTGCTCTTTTCTAGTGCCATTTAGGTGGAAACATTGTAATGGTAATGCATGCTGAGAAAATAGGCAAAAATGCTGCGAATAGAACCAAACCGCATTAAAAAAGTGTGTTCTATCGACGAAAGCAATGTGAGCCCGCGCAAAATGAATGAGGCCCTCATCGCTTTGGTGTCACATAACCCCATTGAAATTCATACTATTTTGCAGTGTGTATTGAGACTACAGGCCGGAGGTTTGATATACCATAAAATCCTGAGGGAAAACTAATGAAGCTACAGTCAATGCATGCGCCCCCACGCTGCAGCCTCTTCACTGATGGCGCCCTGGCCCACAAAATAAGTGGGCCAGGGAAACATTGGGAGATGATATCCTAGCCTAAATGTAGTAGTAATCGTGAGCAGGGCATGCAATGCAAAAGGAACAAAATAATAGTCCCTTCGAATCACTCACTATATACAGGGCGTTTCATATTTATTTGTCTGGGTTTAAAAAATTCTCCTGTGCAAATCGCTGGTCTATGTCTGCTCAAGCACAGACCACAGGGTACCTAGCCTGTAACAGTCTGCGTTTTTCAAAGGATAATTTAACATCGAATCGTGCCTGACCTTCCTGGAATCAGGGAAAATCTAAAGCCGCCTGCGCGATCTCTCGAACTACGACGCAGCCAATATCCCTCCTTAGAGTTGGCGTAGGTCTCGCAGTTCGCAGATGGCGCAGCCTGTCAAATTTTCTGCTCAGTTCGCCTAGGCGAAAATTCCCCGCGCAGACGACTGCAGTTTTTCGCCGGTTCCAGAAAATTCAGACTAGTTCTCAAATTTAAATTATTTATTGGAAAACGTAGGCTATCAAAAGCTACCAAATTTCGTGTGCTCGAGCCGAAACAGACAAATAGTTTGCGCAAAATAAATTTTTACAACCTCGGCAGATAAATTCAGAACACTCTGTTTAGGGGTAGCATATGTGGCAGGGTCTCCAAGAGAATCAGCCGTGGTTATGAGATATAGAATTAATGCAGGGGGAGGATTTAAAATCGTGCCGCTGGAACACAACTGAAATGGCGGTCATTGAGCGTCCTTTCTTCTATACATAACCAGTTTGGCCTGATAGTGATGATGGTAATGTTGATAATTTACTCGCATTGTTCACGTCCAATTAGCATATATTGAACGTCTGTCTGCTATATAATAATATTAATTGGTTTTTGGGGAAAGGAAATGGCACAGTATCTGTGTCATATATTGGCGTACGCCTGAAGTGCCCCATAAGGGAAGGGATAAAGGAGGAAGTGAAAGAAGAGAGGAAGAAGTGCCGTAGTGGAGGGCTCGGGAATAATTTCGACCGCCTGGGGATCTTTAACGAGCACTGACATCGCACAGCACACGGGTGCCTTAACGTTTTGCCTCCATAAAAACGCAGCTGCCACGGTCGAGTTGGAACCCGGGAACTCCGGATCAGTAGCCGAGCGCCCTAACCGCTGAGCCACCACGGCGGGTCTGCTATGTAACCTGAAATATAACCTGAAATATGTTTTCCTTCGCAGTGAAGTGCCATTTCAATGTGCCGCAGAAGAGCGCTTCATTTCTGTTGGTCCACAGACGCTCGCACTTAATCTGAACTTTGGGGTAAGTTCGTTCTTTCTTGCGCTGAGCACGAAACTTGTATATTTGCACAAAAGTAAGGAGTGCCTAAGAGTAGGAAGGCTTCCATCAACGCCTTCCAACTAGACCTTTTTTGCGTCACACCGCCTGCAGTCGGCTTGGTGCACTTGATGTGCCGACTGGGTCCACTTTTTATTTCGGAATTAACTCGAATTTGTTTTCTAATTTACGTTCCTCCTTTTTTCTCTGAGGTTCACCTAGTCTCTTTCCCTTTCCAAGTACGCCGCGGTGTCCTAAAGCTCAGCTGAAGCGTTTACATTAGCCTCTATTTCTGGGGTCTATAGGAAAGTACTGAAGGTATAAAACTGCATTACTTATCTGTGGTCCTAATGAATTGTGCTTCTCTTAGCGCGAGGCTAAATGTTTAACTTAGGGCGACGGAAAAGTTCAACGTCCAACAATGTATAAACATAACAAGTCTGTAAATCTGATGTGCGAATGAAGTCCACCAGCAGCAATTGTTGTCCCCCCCCCCCATTTCTAAGAAAATTCATCATCTCTAGCTTTGTACGGCGGTATTAAGCAGGCGCCACCTGTTCTAGCCATGACACGTAATAAACGAGAAGTTGCACAGCTTAAACACCACACGTATAGAGCGGGCTTGACAGGGGCTGTTGACAGTGCCCGTCCTATTCATTGTCACACAATGTGTTGAAGCGCTGCAGAATGTTTCGTTTATTAATGAATAACAAGACAAATCAATGCAATTGTTCATCGTAAAGATCGATTTTCAATCTTTTTGAGGGTATGTAAATATTTGTCCGGCAGCAGGAAACCTATTTGAATTTAAAAATTTTCCCGCCACAACGTTTGAAGTTGATGTCTACACCGAAAAGACCGGTTGTCGCCGTTTTGAAGTCGATGGCGGTGTAGCATGGCCTCTGAAGTTGATGTCTACACCGAAAAGACCGGTTGTCGCCGTTTTGAAGTCGATGGCGATGTAGCATGGCCTCTGAAGTCCGCCCCAAAAATACAGTGTCGACGCATGCAGTTTACTTCTAGAATCTGCCGGCGATGGCAGCACGTGTATTTTGTTGCTATGGTATCTTTGTAAAGCCTTGTTTTTGGTGACAGTGGTCTTTTTATCTTTAAATTGACCTAGTGTATCGACGCAGGTTGAATTCAGTTTGTCTTCGGGTTTTATTGGCTTGATATGTTTAGCAGAAAACCAGAATGCTTGAAGCTTATTCCTACCAACTAGGACTTATTCATGACATTTATCGCAGCGCGAGAATTAAATGGCTAGTCTTTCGCGGTTGCAATATATTCTACCCAAGGTGCAATTTTACGATTTGATTGTATGTGCATTAGCCTGGACAAGTTTTTAGCGACAGCTGCTTGGTACCCGACTGCCAAGATAATCAGTTTTTGTGGAGACATTTTCTCAAAAACGACGCGTGACTACGTTCTCCAGAAGGACCAAGTCACCTCAAACAGACAATACAGTTATGCTAAAAGGAGGGTGATCATCAGCGAGATGAAATCATGAATGCATTTGCATTTAGCTCATCCACGCTAGGAGTAAGCATTTGTAGTAAGCCTAAATATGCTTTTCACGTGACAGCGTTAAAGGTCCGTTACTTTGAAAATCCGGCGTCGGCGTTGTGAGCAAAAAATCGCGAGCATGCCATTGGTTGGTGGTGCCCAGAGATTAACCTATAGAAGGCAGGCGGGCACCTAGGTTACGTGACCTTTCAGCGTCATCACAACCTGCCCACCGGGTAGGGAGCAAGCTTCCCACCGTGGCAGGTGGCAATTAAATTAATGATTGCTCGCTCGGGAAGATCAACCTGGGCCGTACAAGGTCCACCACTGGGAGCAGCTGTCATCGCAGGGCAGTGGCGCATCACTTAACCACTGCACCACTGCGCCAGGAGGGGTATGAGGACTTTAGGCATGTTTAAATGTAAAGTAGAGAATGACATTCTGCTTATATGGAAATTAACCTATTACGCTATGAGGTCACACCTTCAGGTGGAGCTTAAGTGTTCCCTTCAATTTTTTTTTTCAATCAGCGATACGCTCAGAGACATAGACGGGACCCCTGGTGTGCACCATGAAGTCGCATGTAGAGGCAACAGCTACGCATGGACTTGCATTGCTTGTGCACTGGTAAGTGTGTTCCTCTTCCTCTGCTGCGAATAGCAGTTTCTGTAGGCAGTAACCTTTGGCGTCTAAGGTATCGCCGAGAAACTACGCTGTATAACGTTATTTTCCTTCCCACCGAAATATTCAAAACCGTGATGCTAATGACACGAGCTAGATATAGACCCCATGACTGCAAGTCGAAAACGATAAAGTTTCGGCTGAGGCACTGCCATTCAAACAAATGCGTTGAAGTCAGTATATTGTTCTTTTGTGGCCTTTTCTAGCTAAAAGTGCTCGGCCTTCATTGCAAGTGACTTCAGTTTTTAAAACATGGTAGCCAGTCGCTACTAGGCCGATATCTATAGCTATCAGCCCATGAAGTAGAGGTAAAAGGCGGGGATTGGTGCGGGCACAAAACAGAATGACCTTTGACCTTATGGGATGTTCGTCGCCAAATATATTGCTTTCAGTGCTGAGGAGCTGCATGCCTTATAAACTATTGCAACCGACTCAATTTCATTAAGTGGTACTGACTAGCTTCTTTAGGTACAGGAAAAAACTAATGCCAAAGGCAACTACCGCCTTTACGTCTGCGCGCACTGCATTACGACGCAAAAAGGGAGGTTGGGACTGCCTATATTTTGTATCACAGTGGCAGTGAGAATCTTCCTCGCATTGTTCTGGAGGCATCCATTGTCCTTCTGTGTATACAGGTATGCCATTATATATCCATAGCTGTCAGTGCTCATTAATTCTCAAGCGTATTGATGAGGATTTCCTTAAAGTTGTAAAAAATAAAATAATGGCAAGGGCACATGGTTTATGAGGGTTTAACGTCCCAAAGCGACTCAGGCTATGAGGGATGCCGTAGTGAAGGGCTCCGGAAATTTCGACAACCTGGGGTTCTTTTACGTGCACTGACATTGCACAGCACATGGGCCTTCAGAATTTCGCCTGCATCGAAATTCGACCACCGCGGCCGGGATCGAACCCGCGTCTTTTGGGCCAGCAGCCGAGCGCCATAACCACTCAGCCACCGCGGCGGCCCTGGCAAGGGCACATGCGGGCCAGAATACCACAGATATTGTGTTGACATTTTGTTCGATTTTTGTGTCAATAAGAGACGCCTTCTTCAAGGCCATCACCAAGTTTGGGGCAAGCACAGAGGAAGTGCAGAGTACGTCGTCCTGTGCTTAAATCACTTTAGAAAATGACCGATTAGTTTGCATAATCAGCGACACCAATGTCTTTAAGGCAATTCCTTTGTGCAGTGACGAGAAACTTATGTTGGAGCAAAAATATTTATCGGTGATGCATGTCTTTTTGACAAGTAACAATGTGTTCTCCTTCAATGAGTGACCGAAAAATGGTAAGCTCAAACAAACATTGCACAGAAAATCGAACCGGCGCACAGTATTACTACACTGCCTCCCTCCCTCCTTTTTACGCTTAATATATTTCACTGACTCTTGTGTGCAGTGGCTGATTTGAGATTTCCACTCGTTTGCAGCGCGTCAAAGTTAACTGGCGACGTTTCGCGATGTCGCATCCTCCAATTTCTCGAGAACAAGAGAACAGGGTGGACCAGAACTACACTTTAGTAATATCATGCAGCACAGGGTGGGCTAGGAGGCGGGGTCCCCTATGGGTGGTTCATTGTGGCAGTCCATGTGGACCCCATGGTGTTTCTATAGGGCCACATCGCCTTCATGTGGGCTGGCCACTGTTCACTCACTCCATCGGTGCTTTGAGGAAGCGATCTAGGCAGCCTAAGTGGAGCTTGAATGTGGGGTCCGTGTGAAATGGGCCATACATGGGCAGCCAGCCAAGATCCCCAAGCGGCCCTGCATTGGACCGAATAGGGCAGCCCATGAGGACGAACGTCAGTTTTTGCATGTCATTTAGCCTTTTGAACAACCTACGTATAACACATGCGGGTTCACCAAGGACATGCTCAATGTGACCTTGGCCACACGTTCTTGAGAAGGCGTCTATATAGTTATTTTACGGTCTGCCAAGCAAAAATATACACGCTGCACCCTTGGAAGTGTATTTCACCTGGAACTTTTGATATGCAAGACAAAAGCAGGAAGCCCGCATATCCTACTGGGACCTACTTTAGGTCACTGTGGGCAGCTCGTATCTGATTGCACTAATGTGACACATATCCATCAGGGGTGAGAAACCCAGCTCCTTTAGTCACCAGGGAAATACGAGCAATGTATACGCATCCCGCACGTGTTCTGCCTTTGGGAGAGTTTGGGAGCTGCTTATACGCCATAAAACCCAACAAACACAGAGAGAGAGAGAGAGTGGACAGAATATGTTGAGTTTTAGCGCTCGCATGCCAGCGTACACGGTTGCGATTTGCCGTGAGTGTGGCACACATCTCACTTCATCACGAGAAAGCGGGGCTTATAATCTGAAGCTTAAGTACCAATCTATGCGGCAAACCATGATCATTTTCTGGGGGAAGGAAGGTCGACCTCAACATTTCTTCAGTGATAAAGTTAGAGAAGAAAAGGTATAGACCGGGAGAAATTCTGTGCAAGCATAAAAATCTGCAAATATCCTTGCCAGGAAAAACAAAATAAAATGATGCACGTAAACAAAAGGGAACGCGATCGTACCTTTCCCTTCGTCATTTTTATCATATTATATCACAGTGCTGTCCAATGCGGGCAGCTGCCCGTGACTTTGGTCAAGCTCGTGCATTCGGCGTCCCAGCTGGTGTTCGTGCTGCATGACAGCGATAAGCGCCGGCACAGCCTACGTCTGTGACGTGGCAGACAGTGAAAGGTGTGCGCTTCTGTATTAGCGGCGTTGAAACGAAACGTGGTTGGTGCTCTTTAATTCACACCTTTACGAAACATTCCCTCCTCTTATTCTATCTGCATTTTGCACCCGTCTGGGGGCAAAAAGAAGGGAACGCAGAGGAAGGAGGTCGTGGAGATGTACATCGTTTCTGGGGCACGTCCTGGACGTTCGGACAAGAGTTGTGGCCATCGCTGCCTCTAAGCAATTCGCCCAGTTGAGTTCTAGGAATGGATTTCGTGTTTGTAGAAGAACGATTTTATCTCATTGACGAAGACTGTTTTTCAAAGCGGATTACTCACCTTTTCTCTCTACATTTTTACAGGGTCGACCCCTTACATGGTCTGCAGTCCCTTCGTCTCGTGGGTGTAGATGCGCCGCCGCCGACCCGACCCACTTCATCTCGGCGTCAGTGTTCCGAGGGGGTCGTCAGTGGCGCGGAGGTGAGGAGGACTCGGTTGTTTGCGGATCGATTTTGCGCTAACCTTCAGGCAGCGCCACCTTGTTGCCTGTCGCAGTTGCCGCACTGGTTTGCCCCAGTACAGTTTGCTGGTCGAATGGAATGCTTGCGCAAAAAAAAAAAACAAAGCCGAAACAATTAGAGGCGCAGTTTTACCCTATGGTCACTGAAACTTGTTTAGACGACCTGTGGAGGTGCAGGGGACATCCAAGGGAGTTTCAGTGCCCATTGGGTAGAAAGCATTGGGAGCACTTCAGAAAAATTTTAACGCGACAGAGTTGTGTCCAGTTGAGCAGAATGCGCGGCGGCGGCGGCGATGTAAGCTAATAATCCGCACAGAAGCATATGGTCCGCCCGCCACCTAGGTCATTAGACCTTGTCATGTCACTACAAACTCCGCTCCGTAACAGGTGGCGGCCACCTAGGTCATTAGACATTGTCATGTCACCACAACCTGCACTCCGTGGCAGGTGGCAGCCTGCCCACCTTGTAAACAAACTGCCCACCTTTGCAGGATACTTTTAAGTTAATGAATGGTCGCAAGAGGTTTCATTGTCGCAAGCCCCATCGGTGGCTGTTTTAAACAGCCGCTTGCTGGGCCGGTGACGCGTCGTTTAACCGCTGCACTGCTGCACCACTGCGCCAGAAGTGGTGTGAGCACTTCCAGCCATCTATTAATGTAAAGAGAAACCTGACCAGTTCTGAATGTATGAGCCCCGTAAACGTCATCGCATCATACCTTTAAGGCCGAGCTTAAGTGTGCCTTACAGCTTCTTTTTTGCTTTTCTGGGGCGCTCTGATTATGAAACCTACATGAATTCACTGTGAAAGTTCAATCGTCTTCATGACGGTATTGATTACGATTACGAGTTTTGATACCATTACAGTGAATTATGTGCATATATTAGCGGCTGGCTAGAAAGTGGCATACAAGAATGGCTGCCTACACAGTAACCATAGCTGAGGTAATTTGTCTGTGGGAAAGTACTGGCGCAATTTGTTCACTATATAATCAGTAAGGACGTTTTAGTGTTTTCAATTGTAGTGCTATGAACTGAGTCTGGAAATGTTTTCATGCCTGGGACGTGACCCTAACACAGCTATATCACCACGTCATGACACAGCCACTTTAGTGTGTAAACATCGGAAGCATAAATACTTGTCAGTGTCGCCGCGAGAGAAACTTTCGGTCCACATTCTTTTCATCAGTTACTTTCCGCCAACACCAATCGAGTTACAAACTACTGCTAGAAAAAAAAATGTTGTCCAAAGAATTTTCAGGTAGTTCTAACTTCCTTCCCACCTGGCATTGCCGATCCCAAATAGTCCTCCATTTGGAGCTCCGCGTGTGCCTCGGTTTTCTGTTTGACCGACAAATTTTAAACAAAGGGCACAGTGCGTTCTCATGAAAAAATAAACCATGCAATTAATGATGCATATTGGTTTTCGTTTCAAGACAGCATCCGTTCACAAAAAGAACGAAAGACCCGGCGCGAAATTAATCTTATGAATCCCAATTTCGCTGAGTTTTGCATGCTATGTGGCACTCTTGGGGCAAATAGAATGAACCCTGTTTTGCTTTTTACCCGACTGAATGTCGGTTCTTTTTTCGTGGTTGCATTCTCCCCAAAGTGTCTAGGGTGGCGCAAAAAAATTAAAGGAGGAAGGAAAAAATATGAAACCAAGAATTTGACTTGATTAGGAATAATGCGTGAATGACGTGAGCAAAATAGCTGTGTAGTGCATATTCGGACAAAGAGAAGAGACGCCATAGCTGCTCTTGCCGCTGTCATGTGCTACAATTGAAATAAATGGAGAATTTTGATATCAGGGGAAGCAGCCCACGTGCCGTTATGAACGGTTGGTCTTAGATCCTATACTTTGTTAGCCGTAGTTTTCAAGTTAATAAAAAAAAAACTGCGCGACTTTGATGACAACTTTGATGACAAAGTTGTCATCAACTTTGATGACAAAAATCGCAGCGCGTCACGAGCATAGAGCTATTAATTAATTGGAGACTACTTTAACTTGCAGTCACCGCTGCTACGCCATTGGTGCAACGATGCTCCTTCAACTTCCATGGAGCACAGCACGAGTAACATGTCCAGCATCGGGGCATGCTAAGAAAGAGCCTCGGAGTAAATTCCACCTCTCTGGCATCAATGGTCGCGATTCTGGCGCAGTGACCGAGGCGAGGTGGTGAGTAACCGAGACGACCGACTCCAAGCATAAAATGCGCTTGTGCATACATCCTTGCTTCTTTTTGGGAGGGGGCAGCCGGAAAAATTTGCGATAGGCGGCTTATAGCGGGCAGCATCCAGCGCAGGGTAATAACGTTGTCATTAAATTTTGAGTGACGGAATAATAGGTGGATGCCGAAGTGAAGAGGAAATATCAAGGCGATCTTCGTCGCGGTGTCTCTAAATATGCTACGGTGGTCGCAGCGTATCTTTTAGGTATTAATGTTTAGTTTTCTTCCTTGTAGGCACCCTTTGCCTCTGCCTTCGCTCGACGAGTGTGGCTCCTTCTCGCCATGCCCATTAGCCCCCGCTGTTTCTGTCGACTCTGCAATGAATTTCCCCTTAGTTCAGCCCTTAATCATTGCACTTTATAAGTGTGCCTTCCTGCTGTCTGCATGCGCTGTCCATGTCCACTAGTTGAAGCTGATATCCTGAACACCATAAACAAACTAACCCTGAACTACTCCACTGTGCTTCAGGACTTCAGGACCTGTGCTACAGCCTTCGGCTTGACTGTTCTGAGCTTCAAGCCCTGTTACGTTCTCGAGCCAATAGCTTTCTTCCCGGCAGAGCTTTTCACTAGCCCAATGGAATACTGTCAGATGAGAAGTTACCTTGCATCTACCTGACGTGAGATCTTGAGATTCGGAGGAAGCATAACATCGTATGCACACAGAGGTCTTTTGTCCCAAAAGGAGTATCAAACATGGTGGTGATATTTCTTAACAGGTCTATGGGCTGCTGGTAGATTCAAACAATTTTTCACCCATCCAAGGGTGGCGTTGCAACTACGAGGGTTGTTCTTGAGCACATTGCATGCGTTGAATAAGCTTGACACTAAAATCGAGAGGGTTCCAGGGTGTCTTATAGGCTCTCTTTCCCGGGCGCCTTTTAAGTTAAAACCAAATAATTGAATGTGCATAGAATAACTAGGGTCCGTATGAAATGTACATATATGTATAGTACTTATTTTAAACTTAACGTAGTGAGCACGTTGCTATAGCTTGCTGTAGAAGGAATTGGAAGGTGATCACGCACTTCGTTCTGCATAGCGCATTGAAAGTTGAAAAAAAAAAGCACTCACAGAACGGTAACGATTCTGTCACTCTAGAATCAACTATAACTGTTAAGATATTTTGACACCGTAGCATTCTATCTCCCGTCCACTATTAAAGCCATCTTCCGTCTGCCAGTCCAGGTCCTCAAAAAGGCGGCTCACGTCACTAAATAAACACGATTGCCACCTTCCCACCGTGTCGCTGCGGATCAGTTCATTGGGCGAGAGAACGACAGCCGCCTGGATAACTATCGTCTGTATATGTATATGTATATGGCGGCTTGTATTGAGCCTGTTGAGCTGCAGGACGACACGCGCTCATGTGTAGAGTGTCCGTGTGAAGGAAAGCATGATTGGCACGACCGCTTGCAGGAAGAGCTTATGTTAACCTCCTCGCGGCACCATATCGTGTTTTCGTCACAGGTTCTTGCACCGGTTTCTACAGCACAGTAGAAAAAATTACAAGCGCAAGCCCAGCCATTTTTGGTGCAAAATTTTGAAAATTGCTTAATTATAACATACGTTTTACAGTAATATTGAATACAGTGGTTAATTCTTCTGACATGTAGCAAAAACTTTATTTTAATGTGTTTCCATCTGTGGCAACTAACAGTTAAGACTGCCATTGAAAACCAAATGGGGAACGCTTTTGACGATAGCAAAAATGTTACTAGCAAAAAACAATTTGAAGACTGCTGTCAGGTGATCTGTAAGTATATTTTTATTTTATTTATTTTATTTAACCATACTGCAGGCCAATGCTTTGGCCCTAGCAGGAGGGGCATTTTACAAAGAATGCAAAGTAAAAAGGCTACACAAACAAAAGAAAAATGTCCAGAAATTCAACACCAGTAAGTCTGGCAACAAATGAATACTTGTCCACAATAAAATTTGGAACAAAACTATACAAGAAAAAGGACATCAGTCCAAGATACAAAAGTACAACGTAAAGAGGCATTAATATAGAAAGAGTGAGAAAATTACATGGTACAGTACAAGAATACAGTGCAATCAAGGCGCCTTTACCTGGGAAAAAAAGACTTTCCAGTTCTGATAGAAAGTTATTCGATTCAAAAATGCTCGGTGGTAGTTTGTTCCATTCATTCACTGTTTTGGGGAAAAAACTGTTCTGGTAAGAATTGGTTTTTGCAAAAATCGGAGCCAGTGTGTATTGAGTAGTGTGCCTTGTTCGCCTGGTGGTAGCTTTCTGAATGCAGTCTGGAAGTTTAAACGGGACTTTACTTGACAAAAATTTATGAAGGAGCAGAAGTCGATTTATTTTCCGGCGTATTGCTAATGTTGGAATTTTATGTTGTTGCATGAGTAGTGAAGGAGAATCTAGTCTTCTATATTTTCCAAATATAAACCTCACTGCTTTTCTTTGAATGCGTTCCAATTTTTCTATGTCCTTTTTGGTGTAGGGATCCCACAGCACCGACGCGTATTCCAGTCTCGATCTTATGCATGTGTTATAGGCTAAACGTTTTGTTCTAACGGGAGCATTTTCAAGCTTTCGTTTCAAAAAGCATAATTTTTGAAAAGCGGAAGCACAAATATCTGTGATATGAATGGACCATGATAGATTATTTGTGAGGGTTATTCCTAGATACTTATATTTATCAACTACAGAGATCACAGTCTTGCCTATTTCGTATGTGAATAGGCTGGGGTGTTTCTTTCTTGTAACGCGGAGCAGAACAGTTTTTTCCCCGTTTAATTCCATGCCCCACTCTTGACACCAAAGATCAATAGCATTCAAGGCAGCCTGTAGAGAAGTGTGGTCTTCCGTGCTCGAGATCTTTTTAAAAACAACACAATCGTCTGCGAATAACCTGATTGAAACATCACCTGGTAAAACATCTACTAAGTCATTTATATAAAGTAAAAATAACAATGGTCCGAGAACACTTCCCTGGGGAACTCCGGAGGTAACAGAAAGCATGCCGGATGAGTAATTTTTAATTTGAACAAATTGTTGTCTGTCTTTAAGATAAGCATAAATCCATCCTATTATGTCAGATGGAAGACCAAGGCGCTGCAACTTCAACAATAATTTACCATGAGGCACTTTGTCAAAGGCCTTACAGAAATCTAAAAACAACACATCTAACTGTCCAGAAGTGTCAAGAATACTCAAAAATTCATGAACTGTTGAGACCAACTGTGTGACAGTAGACAGGCCTTTTCTGAAACCATGCAGGTAAGGGGAAAGTGTGTTTTGTTCAGCAAGGAATTTCTGAAGGTAACTTGCTATAACATGCTCCAACATCTTACAACATTGACTAGTGATAGAAACTGGGCGATAGTTCGTTACTAATAGGCGACTCCCTTTTTTATGTATAGGAACAATGCGTGCCTTTCGCCAGTCATCTGGTATATCACATGAACTCATTGATAAGTTAAAAAGATCCATAAGGAATCCAGAAACCTGCTCTGCATAGCGTCTCAGAAACAAATTAGGAATGCCATCAGGTCCACCAGATTTCCTGGTATTGACATTCAAAACCATCGCCAGAACACCCTCGCGCGTGATTACAATTTCTTGTGAAGAAACTAATGCGGGTGATCTATGCACAAATTCATGCGGTTCCGAGAATACACTTTGAAAGTAGCGATTAAAACTTTCTGCTATACTACAGGGGTCAGTCAGTGTTCTGCCAGCAACTTTTATTTTCGAAACGTCTGTTTTAGTTTGCCCAAGAAATCGCCAGAATTTTGAAGGGTCACTTTTAATGAACCCCTCCAACCTGTAACTGAAAAAATTATTTCTGGCTTTCTTAATCATTATCAATAAATTATTCTTCAGAAGTTTTAGCCGCTCACTTCCTGTCTTAGCTTTCTTCCGCATTCGTTTTATTTTGCGCCCACAGTGAATTATCTCTCTCGTAATCCATGGGTTTGAGCGACGTTTACGCACTCTTTTTAATGGAATAAAATTTTCTAGACAGTATGTGACAGTATTACGAAACAACTTCCATGCGCTTTCAACGTTAGTCACCGGAACGTAAAGGTGAGTATCCAAATAGTCTATTATTTCCACATCATTGGTTCGATTAAAATCCTTAACTAAGTTTTCTGCAGAAGTGTTTTTCTGCTTATCAAGAGCCCTAGCCCACGTGAAAAAAATTAGTTCATGATCTGAAATTCCAGTCTCAACGGATACATTTCCACTGCAAAAAATTTCACTAACGAACAGAAGGTCAAGGATTGAATTCTCTCTTGTGTTTACTTTTACTACTTGATCCAGGTTAAGAGAAAGCATAATGTCCAGTAGCGCGTCCGAAGAAGTGGAGCATCCATAATTAAGGTCGTTCCAATTAATACTTGGCAAATTGAAGTCTCCAGTGATTATTAAATTTTTACCTTGCAGCTTTACAACATCATCATATAACTGAATCATGTAATCGTCTTTTGAATCAGGACAGCGGTAAACCGTGACAAGAACAAAAGTCACTCCCGACCACACCACTCTTAAGAATAAACTTTCGTGATTGTGGATTTGATCAAGAACGTCTATGTTAATTCCCTTTTTCGCGATGACTGCTACACCGCCGCCCCGAGAGCCTCTATCTCTTCTATACATCTGATAAGCTGGTGGAACTATTTCATCGTCATGAATCCACTCGTTCAACCAAGTTTCAGTGATAACACAAAGATGGGGGGCATACAGCAACAAAAGATTTTCAAGCTTATCTGCTTTATTTACGATACTGCGAGCATTTAGAGACAGCAAGCGTAGCTGGCAAGGCTCGGACTGCTAGCTAGAAGAAGATAACCTTTTCGGTTTCGGCAGCTCTTTTCTGGTGTTCAACGCGTCATCCCAAAGAAAGGTCTTGTCGCCGATTCTAAGTTTATCATATGCAAGTGACACCTTTTCCTTAGCGTCTCTTTCACGTTTAGAGCTGTCCCAAAGCAACTTGCGTTTCCTTAACGTGTCTGCGCAATAATCCTGCTGAATATAAGTGTTTGTTCCCTTCAGTTTTTTTGCGTTTAACAAGACGGCTTGCTTCTCTCGGAAATCTTGGAAAGAAAGAATAATTGGTCGATTTGGTTTAGGCTTTCCAAGTCTATGAATACGAGCGACAGACGAACAGGTAACGCCCAGTTTATGCTCGAATGTTTCTGTTATAACTTTATTTCTTAAGTCGGTTCCTGTTTCGTCAGGTATATCTGCGATTCCGAAAACAATTAAGTTCGATCTGTGACTTCTATCTTCCAGATCGACTAATTTTTGCATGCTGCGATTGGAGAGTCACCTGTATGTCTGTTAAAGCTGAGTTAACTCCCTCGTTCGAGAAAATCTTTCCCTGCATCGCGTTTACTTTGCTCTCGAGGTCTGTCAAACGCACACCAAAGCTGTGTATTAGTGTCTCTGTGTTCTCCAGTCGTGCTTTCAAGTCAGCTATGTCTGACCTAATAGACTGCTGACCATCTACAAGAGTCTGAAGCATTTCCTCTATTGCTGGTCCAGGATTTTCTTCCACGTCTCCGCAAACAAGTAATTTCAAACCAATGTATAGTGTATAGTGTATAAAATGTAGTGTAGTGTATAAATTGTAGTGTATAAAATATAGTGTAAAATGTATAGTGAAATCATACATTATATGAATAAACTTGCGTTGACAAGTGGTTTCCTGCTCAAAAATGCTTTTGTCTAGAATTCTGGTGTATGGGAAAGCGTTGGCGTCAATATATAAGATTTTTCTTTTGTTTTCCTTTTTTGGTGCACCCTGCTTTCGAAAAGTGCACGAATACTCCCTCGACATTCAATCGGGCTTATGGTGGTACTAATTAATATTAAACGATTTGAAAGTGCAGCTGTCGCCAGATTAGTAGACAGTGAGGTAGGCGCGCTTACAAGTGGTAGTCTACAAACAGGTATACCACAATGGCTGCCTACACAATGAGCATAGTCGAGGTGATTGTCTTTGGGAAAGTACGACCGCATTTCTGCATTTCGCATTTCTGTATGTTGTCTGTTGTTGTGCTGATAACTTAGTCTGAAAATTTGTGTTTATGCCGGGAACGTCCCATTAGTGAAAGACAGGAGAACGCAAAATGGCAACACAGACGAGTAAGGCAATAGGACGTGCGCGGCACTTTCAACAGAATTTATTCAAGGAAGAGCGTTTATATAACCTCTGCCCTTATCCATGCTCTTAATTGCAGTTGATAAACATTCACCTTTCACAGAGATGCATCAAGAACCAGCATTTCACTGTGGGGAAGAATAACTGACGTGTCACTAATGCAATTACCACCTCGCTTCTTGATACAGAAGGCTTCCACGAGCTCACGTTCTGTCTTATCTCAGCTTTTAAAGAACACTTTGCAGTCCTATAGTTCAGGCTTGCAGACTGTACACCTCTGTTTCGAGCAGGCTTGGCAGTGGTCTGGCAGATGGGCACCTTTCTTGTTTAATGAATTCTTGTGTTCAAGCAAGCGCTCATTAATGCACCTTGCGGTTTGTCCAACGTACACCTTGCCGCACGTAAGCGGGAACTCGTATACCACACATTTCTTGCAACCAACATGTGGCGTTCGGTGTCTGATGGCGCACTCTTGAAATTTTTTCCTGCCACGACCAACCAAACATGCAGGCTTCTCAAGAGGATAGCAAACAAAAATGCGGGGATGAAGGAGGCGAACCTACTTAGGCTTGTTCATTCTTTCATTATTAGGCGAATCACCTACGCTATCCCGTACCTAAAGACAACTAAAGCAGAGAGAGAAGGTAGACATTCTCATCAGGAAAGGTGTAAAAACTGCCCTAGGTTTACCAGCGTGCACATCAACCGAGACGATCCTCCACCTAGGAGTGTCGAACACACTAGAGGAAATGTGCGAGGCTAAACTCACGGCACAATATGTCAGACTAACTGGCAGCAAAACAGGCAGATCCATCCTTAGGAAACTGGGCTACCAAAACCCAGAATCACGAGAGGGGATAACCACCATCCCCAAAGAGATTGCCAACAAATTAAGAATACCCCGCATCCCAAGAAACATGCACCCCATACACTGCAACGAGGAACGCAGGAGAAGCAGAGTCCAAAGACTCCAAAGCTCCCTCCTACAAAAACAAGGGGTTGTGTACACCGATGCGGCAGAGTACCCAGAAGGCCACTACGCTGCAGTAGTAGTGAGCAACAAAGGCGAGCTAATCTCAGGCTGTAGCGTAAGACACTCTTCACCAGAGGAGGCAGAGATGGCGGCGATTGCCCTGGCAATCACAAACCGATCAACTAGAATTATCATCACCCATTCTAAAACTGTAATCAAAGCCTATGACAACGGTCAAGTGTCCAAAGAGGCCGGCAAAATTCTGCAAGCAGGCAAGGAGAACGTACCTAACGACCTAGTTAGCATAATATGGGCACCCGCCCGTAGTGGACTCACAGAGAACGAGATCGCCAACTAGGTCACCCGAACACTCACACACCGGGCCCCAGCGCAGGCAGAATACTCCCTGTCCAAAAAGAGACACCTAATCACTTACAGTGAAATTCTAGAACATTAGAGATTGGGGAGGAGAACCCTGCCTCCCCCCATACATCTCTCACAAAGAAGGAAAAAGTAATCTGGCGAAAACTGCAGACGGGTACTTTTCCAAACCCGTATGTCCTACACAAATGGCATCCTGAGGTGCACTCTCCAATTTGCAAAAACTGTGAAGACATAGCGACCCTAAATCACATGCTGTGGGCTTGCCCAGCGCTAAATGGTCAACATGGAAACAGAGAGTCATGGGAATCCTCCCTCCATAGCCAGGAAGAACAAGTACAGCGACAAGTCATCGGTCATGCCCAGGCCGCCGCCGGAAGTCAACTGATTTCGGCTGACGTCTAGGAGGGAGGCAGACGGTGAAAGGGGAGCTGCGTCTCACCCATCATCCATACTCTCTGACGGGTGCAAATAAAGTGCTTTCTCTCTCTCCTGCCAATGCGTGAACATATTCCAGCGAGTTTTCGCTGTGCTGAAAATACCACATCGGCCCCGTATTTATTGGCCACCTCCTTGAGGTTGTGAGAGGTATGGTGCACGTGAAGTACGACTTCTGGCCTTGCCAGTTTCCTTGTTGCCCTTCAGCTTTTTCAACAAGGTCTGATTGACACTGCTTTTGCTGTCATGAGTAAATTTTACACATTGACCACTTTATTGCTTTTATTTACTTTGACACTGCTTTTGCTGAGAGACGTTTTAAAGCTATGTTCATCGTTCACCTCATGGATCATCATTCCTTATGACTTTGTCATTTTCTTTTGTTTCATGATTATTGTACTGAAGGGTTCTATATCAATTTTACATGTGATGCTATCTGGTGGCACGCTTGGCGGCGGGCTGCTGACATGAACAGTGCGTGTCTTTGCCTGTTAATCTTGTGATTGCCCAGCGCGGAAATAAATAGATCTGCCCTCTACGAAAATAAACTAGTTGGAAGCTGCGCTCGTTGCTTGTCGCGTGTGTTCCTTTGTTATGTGCCGTCTTCTTCGCGCAAGTACGCACCCGTTCAAAGATGAACCTAACTCGCCCGAACAAGACTGTTACTTCATAGCCCAAATTTCGCTTCGGCACGTTAAATTGCACGTATTACTATTTAATTTGCAATTTTAATTTTCAGTGCCTTTTTTGTGGTAAACCCCGCTTCCCTCTTGAATCTCATGACAAAAATCATAGCCTGAGTTAATGGTTAGTAAGCGCGTCGCGAGCATAGATCTACTAACAAGAGACCACCATTTTTGCTCTTGCAGTCACCGCTGCTACGCTATCGGTGCATCGATGCCTGGTCAATATCCACGGAGCCCAGCACGAATAACATGTCCGCCATCGAGGCCTGCCAAGAAAGAGCCGCAGTGCCAGACAACCTTCGCGATTGCAGCGTCCGTGGTTCTGGCGATGGCACCGATCTGAATTGTAAGTAACCGATGACCTACTCCAGGCAGAATACGGCTATTTGCACATTATCGCTTCGTTTTGGGAGTGGGGCAGCTCGAACGATTGTAGATAAGCGACATATAGCGGCAGCACCGAACGCAGGCTAATATGCATGACAAGAAAGGGTTAGTAGGCAGAACCTGGGCACAATGAAGGAGTGCTTGCGCGGGAAGGGCCTCTAATGCTATTGCACTGCAGTCTTGAAGGTAGGCTAGCATCATGTTGTGGTGAAGAAAAAAGTGTCCATGACCGTGAAGTGATGCACAGAGAGGACCCCAATGTGCTGAACGGACCCATTAGCGCTCTCACGTGATGCCCTTAAAGCGATGCCTAAAAGATTTCAATGGGCATGGCTGTTGCCATGTCTGTTCCTTATCGTTTAATGATTTTGAATGCCCTGTACTTCTATTCACGTGCTTATTATTTTGTGCATAACATCGTTTTGAAACGTTGCAGCTATTTTTGTTGTTAACTGTGTACTATGTTGATGTCTACTGATGTAGTTCCCCCTCTTCCATGGCCTCTACCATGGGGCTAACAGTATTGTAAAAAAAAGAACTGAAATGGCTACAACAAAAGCAGCTGCACTGTGCTGTGGTTTCTTCATTCTTTTCATTATTGCTTTTGACAGCACAAAAGTACGTCCATATTGTCGCTGAAGAGCGTACTAATCAGCTTCACGTCTCGTGCAACGCTGGTACTATGAAATACTAAGTTAGTATTATTGGCTTTGCTGCTGTGATGACCCCCATAATGCGCAGGTCCACACGGGACGGAGAGGCAAAGAGACACCGTATGGCTCAGTTTAAACAAACAGGTATATTCAATAATTACACATGATTAGGATTATACATCAGAGGCTGGGGCATCCGAGCTTACGTGCCGACGACTTCATGGGGGCGATGGAGTGGCTCCGGAGTTGGGCTCGAGCGGTTGCTGGCAGAAGCTGCACGCCGACGGGCTTCGGCGCTGAAGGCCCTCTTGGCGAACGATGTCGTCCTGAGCGTGCTTGCAGTAGAATTTCAATAGTCGTCCGTTTCTTCGAGGATGGTTCACAAACCCTTCCTCTAGTGTCGTTCGGCTTGGAAGATGAACAGGAGGCGAGCTTGTAGATGATGACAGCAGAGCATAATTTTACAACAGAACAAACTTTGCACTTCTTTACTCATCGACCGGGCAGGTTAGTGCCTAAGTAGCATCACATTACATGCTAAGCATGGAGCCCCAGCTCAGACTGGACTGCATCCGTTTACATGCGCTTTTAAGCACTTGATTAACAAAGGACTAAGGGCGGTCATTTCCAGTGGCCCGCCCAAAGCATCAATTCTCCAATCCAAAATAACATGCGAGATGGGGACCACCCCTTTGGGTTGGGCTTAGCCTCGAACCCAGAGTCTGTTAACAATACAAACTAAATAAACAACAAAAACGCCACCACTCTCTCTCAAGTGAGAGTATACACAGGCTCTCTCTTCGGAGCTAATTCACTAGCGCCTGTCTTTCCACATTCTTGGCGAGTACTGCCTGTCCGCCATGACAGGTGTCCGTCGCGGCCCTTCTGGGAAGCTGTGGGTGCCTTCCCGGCGATAGCCCACGACAAAGGGGGGGGGGAGGGAAAGAATGTCGTCTTCGCGGTTTCGCATAGCGTCGGCTGTGGTACGGCGCGCTCTGGCCCGCTGACAGCTCCCTTGTCCTGGAATGTAACCGGAAATTGGGGAGGATAAAGCCTGTTTCCCCGGGGCGGCGGCGGGACCGGTTTTTCTGGTCGTCACTCAAAGAGCATGGCTGGGTAATTGATGATGCCGCTGTCACGGGTCTCCGTCTACGCCGCGCCGTCGAACGTGGATCCTCGTAGCACACACGGAATGTCACACTCGCTCACCCTCCAGAAGAATGTTCTCCGAACATTTGAGTCCACGCAGCTCCCCTTGTCTTTCTGAATCGCCTCGCACAGTGCGTCCGACAAAACACTTTTCGCTGCACTCAACACCACTGCACAACACCATATGCCTCCGCTGTCAATACTGGCGTCTCCAGGGGCAGCACTGATCTTCTTTTACAGATAAACATGAAACTCAGCACCCAAGCCTCTCCTTTCTAGTCCAAACTGGACGAAATAAATTTACCACAGTTACAAAGGAGCTCCCACTTTTAGCACGATCACGGCACAGACAAAAATATAGATAACGAAAGGAAGTAGGGCAGGTTCTGCATGCGCTCCGCATGCTCTCCTGTGCAGGTGTTACTTAATGACAGAAAGGTTTAACTACCAACTCCGATAACTTAACACATAAGCACATAGCAATGTTATGAGCTGCGGCATTACACAATTCTAACCAGTTCACAACTCCGCTCTGTTTACGCCATTAGTCCGACTTAGCTTTCCGATTTCGCAGCGGATATCGGCCTTCATGAGTCATACTAAGTATGTCTGTGCCCCTTTGTCTGCTTTGGGACTCGCGAGGGCTCGTGGCAGGAGCCTCTCCTGGCGTTATCTGCGCGGCAACCTCGCGCGCTTCTTCTTCTAGCAATGCATGAAGTAAATCCGGTGGCATTCCGGCCGTCACCTCGGGCGCCTGCCGAACAAATGCAGGAGAGGGCGTTTCTTGCGAACTATCTGCGCGCTCCGCTTCACTTCTGTCCCCATCAAAATCCGCGCTTTCCCTTTCCTCATTTCGTGAATACTGAACCGGTGCCGACTTGAGGCGATTTGCGTGTATCCTTATCAAACGCCGGTTCACGTCTCGGACTCTGAAGTTTACCGGAGAAAGCTTCTCGACAACCTCGCACGGTCCTCTCCACTTCGTCTGGAACTTACGAGCTAGCCCAATCTGCCTTTGGCAGTTTTCAATGTACACGCTGTCCCCCACATCAAACGGCGCGTCTCTAGCACTGCGATCGTGCACCTCCTTCCTGCGCTTCGCCGCTTTCTTTAAGGACTCCTTTGCGATGTCCCTCGCCACTTGCAAGCGCGATTCTAGCTCAACCTTATAGTCGTCCAGTCAAGCGTATGGGACACGACGGGGGCCCTCTGGCACTTCACTAGGCTGGTCCGGGTCTCGGCCGTAGAGAAGAAAGAATGGCGATTCGCCCGTGCTCTCGTGTGCTGCGGAATTGTAGGCAAACATTGCATACGGGAGCCACAAGTCCCAGTCCCGCTGGTCGCGCGAAACAAAATGCGACAGGAACCCGGCCACGGTTTGGTTCAGTCGCTCCACCGCGCCGTTGCAAGCCGGATGGTACGGTGTTGTCTGCTTCTTAGCGATCTTAAGCAGCTTGCAAACTCTCCTCATTAGCTGCGACACGAAGTTCGTTCCCCGATCTGTCAAGAGTTGCCTCGGGGGTCCATGTCGGAGCACGATCTGTTCGACAAATGCTCTTGCAACCGTGTCTGCCTTCTGATCTGTGAGTGCTACCGCTTCCGCGTATTTTGAAAGGTGGTCGACAAATACTAAAATGTACTTGTTTCCGGAAGTGGTCGTGGGCAATGGGCCCATTATGTCCATACCTGTCCGCTCGAAGGGAGCCGAAACCTCAGGGAACGGCTGAATTGGAGCTGGTCTTCGTCCCTTGGGTGTTTTTCTTTCGAGACAGGAATGACACTTCGCACAGTAGTCTCTAACATCCTGTCGCATGCCACTCCAAAAGTACAAACGCTCCACACGCCTGCGTGTCTTCGCTACGCCAAAATGACCGGCGCATGGCGCATCGTGAAACGCGCGAAGAACCCTTTCTGTCCACGACCGAGGTATGACGACTCTCTCCCAAGCGGTTTTCTCTGGTCTCCCTTTCCTGGTTGGCCTCATGCGCCGACACAGGGTGCCGTCTTTGCCAATGAAATAACCTAGCTGTTCGGGGTGAGACGGTGCGTCCTCTAAGCTTTCGATTATTCGCTTCAGGTCAGGATCTTTGCACTGCTCTGTGCGTAATTCGGCGGGGTCGACTACGGGGACAAACTCTTCTATAGCTGCCACGGCAGCTGTGCGGCTGAGTGCATCAGCATTCAGATGTGTCTTTCCTGACTTGTGCTCAACTTCAAAGCAGTATTCCTGCAGGTGTAGATTCCATCTAGCGAGTCGCGAGCTAGGGTCCCTGACACTCATCACCCATTTCAGAGGATGGCAGTCTGTGACTAGCTTGAATTTGCGGCCGTAAAGGTAGCATCTGAAGTGCTTTACTGCCCAGACAACGGCGAGGCACTCCCTTTCCGTAGCTCCGTACTTTTGCTCTGTGGGGCTCAACTGTCGGCTAGCAAAAGCAACGGGATGTTCTTTGCCCTCGATAACCTGAGATAGCACGGCACCAACTGCGAACTTTGACGCATCTGTGGCCATAACGAAGGGCAAATTAAAATCCGGGTGGCGCAACAGCGGTGCACTCATTAGCTTCCTTTTCAGGGCCCCAAAAGCATTCTCCGCGTTTTCGTCCCAGCGAAAGGCGACATTTTTGGCTGTTAAGGCGGTGAGCGGCTTAGCGAGCTTGGCGAACTCCTCTATGTGCCTTCGGTAGTAACCGATCAGGCCGAGAAACTGCCGGACCTGGCGGACGCTAGTCGGGGATGGAAAATCCGAGACACACCTTAGTTTCTCAGGGTCCGGTCGCACGCCGTCAGCTGAAACAACGTGCCCGAGGTATTTCACCTCGCTTTTGAGGAATTGGCACTTAGAGGGCTTCAGTTTGAGACCCGCTGCTCTTAGTCGCACCAAAACCTGCTCAATATCGCGCAAATGGTTATCAAAACTGCCACTGTATATGATAATGTCATCCATATACACGAAGCACAGCCTCCCCAGAAGACCTGCCAGGATAACATCAGCGGTTCTCTGCCAGACAGCAGGGCTGTTGGCCAGACCCATCGGCATTCTTTTCCATTCATAGTGCCCTGAGGGCGTGTTGAATGCCGTTTTCTCGGCATCTGCCGGATCCATTGCTATCTGCCAGAATCCCGCCGCCATGTCCACTACCGTGAAGTACCTGGCAGAGCCCAGCTGAGAAAGCGTCTCCTGTATATTGGGGATGGGGTATGGATCGATGCGAGTTACGGCATTTAGTTTGCGGTAGTCCACTACCAATCGATACGAGCCATCTGGCTTTTCCACCAATAGTGCTGGTGCTCCCCAGGGTGACTTTGAGTGTTCGACAATGCCGCGATCAATCAGGTCCTGCACCTGCCGCTCCATCTCCTCACGTTGGGAGTAAGGAATCCTGTACGCACGCTGGTAAACGGGCGATGAAGTGCCGGTTTCTATCCTGTGCTTTATAACGCCACAGCAGCCCAAATCCAGGTTGGACGCGGCGAATACCTCCGAGTAGTCGTTCAGCAAACCAGCCAGAGCCTCCCTCTCCCTGGATTTTACGTGAGAAAGATCGAACGACACCTTTGGAGCAGCCGAAGGACTAGCATGCTCTACAGTTGCGAGTACCGTATCGGTGGGCTCACGTTGCTCTATCGCAGAGGTGAAGAAAGCCAATGTTTTGTTCTTGGGAAGGCTCAGTGGCTGCTGGCTACAGTTAACCACCCGTAGGGGCACTCTGTGGGCGTCATTAACTGTCACGAGGCACGCGGCTGCCTTCAGGCCATTGCTGAGAGAGTCGACCGGCTCAAGCACTCCCACGGCGCCGCTCTCTACATCTGAAGGCACAAACGCGTACAAAATGTGCTCCGACCAAGGAAGGACGACCGCCTCCTCGACCAGCCGGACGGCAACCCGCGAATGTACCTTCTCCAATGATCCCACTGTTTGACGGGTGTCAATATCGGTAATGCGAATCTCAGCCCCTCTCCTGTTCAAAAACGGAACTTTTGAGCCGCCCGCATTAACCTCTTCCTCAGAGAATGAGACTACTACCTTCCCTTTTCTCAAAAAATCCTGCCCTAATATACCTGACACTCCGTTTGGCAGAGACACCGTGTCCGGGCATACGTAGCAGGGGTGCTCCAATGCAATTCCGCCGAGAGAGAAGTGTAACCGGTAGAGTCCACTTATGCCAAGAGGATCCCCCGTTATGCCTACAAATTTGGTTGCCATACCACCAGACGCTTCCAACACCTCGCGGTCCCCCTTCCTTCGAAGCGTGTTAAAACTGCTCTCCTTAAGCAATGTCACCTTTGACCCCGTATCTATCAACAATTCCATACAACAACCATTTAACTTGCAACGCACAACAGGGCATGCCTCGTCGGCCACACAAACTACCACCACCTCATCATCTACTGCTCCCTCCCCACGCTCCTCAGGCTGGGGAGGACTAACTAGTTTTTTGACTCGGTATCTGGAGCCCCGCTGTAGGCTTGCTTAGGGCATGTCTCGCCTGCTTCTCTTTGTGGCTCCCCACGGCGCACGTTTTGGCAGAACCTGGCGATGTGTCCGCGACCCTGGCAAGCGAAGCATACGATTTCTTCAAAATCTCGCATACCGCGCCTGTAGCTTTGTGGCGGTCTCCGGTTTCCAGCGAATGAGCGCTGTTGAGCGCGCGCTTCAACCTGGTGTTCTACCTGCTGAGATAGCAGCTGTTCTAAGCGATCTAATCGCTCTGTCAAGAGAGCAACCTCAGGGTTGAGCACCGCTCTCTCTATGACGCGTACTCTCGCTGCGGCTGTCGTTAACGCCTCATTTCGTTCCTCATCCAATGCGGCCTCCACGGCTTGGTCGAAATTGCTCGGCTTGCGCGAGAGCACGAACCGGCGCACGGGGTCTTGCAGACCAGCCACGAACAAAGCGGTCATTTCCTCTTTAAGTAGTTCCTCCGCGTATTTCTTCCTTAGCTGGTCTCCTTCCTCCTCCCTGCTTAACGTATCGCGTGCTAGGCGCTGAAGCCGCGACGCAAATGTTCGCACGTCCTCCCCTACCATCTGTTCGGCGTCACGGAACCTCTGTACCCGCACGTGACGTGGTTCAGTGTCGAAATGCTCAAACGCGAGCTTCTTAAATTCCGCAAATGATTTTGTGGATTTTACTTTTTCGTCTCGCCATGCAAAATCATGAGCAGCTCCTGCCATCTTACACCTCGCCATTCCCAGCATTTGAGCATCGGACCATCCCCCCATTTTCCCAATCTCTTCTAGCATGGAAAAGAAATCGCAGATTGGAACCCCTGTCTTATCTCCCGTAAACGTCGGAATGACGCTTCCTAATGCCAGCATGCTTCCTCCGAGCGACGGCTGTGGAGTGGGAGCTCCCTCAGATACAGTCATTTTTTTTTTTCAAGCCCTCCAGTGCCTCAAGCCTCTCAAATGGGGGTAAAAGTCCCACAATCAGTCCCGTGATTCCCTTTTGATTACAATTTTGAAGTCATGAATGTCACCGCATTCAGAGGACATTTGCCTTTGAGACCCCACTTCTGACACCAGTGTGATGACCCCCATAATGCGCAGGTCCACACGGGACGGAGAGGCAAAGAGACACCGTATGGCTCAGTTTAAACAAACAGGTATATTCAATAATTACACATGATTAGGATTATACATCAGAGGCTGGGGCGTCCGAGCTTACGTGCCGACGACTTCATGGGGGCGATGGAGTGGCTCCGGAGTTGGGCTCGAGCGGTTGCTGGCAGAAGCTGCACGCCGACGGGCTTCGGCGCTGAAGGCCCTCTTGGCGAACGATGTCGTCCTGAGCGTGCTTGCAGTAGAATTTCAATAGTCGTCCGTTTCTTCGAGGATGGTTCACAAACCCTTCCTCTAGTGTCGTTCGGCTTGGAAGATGAACAGGAGGCGAGCTTGTAGATGATGACAGCAGAGCATAATTTTACAACAGAACAAACTTTGCACTTCTTTACTCATCGACCGGGCAGGTTAGTGCCTAAGTAGCATCACATTACATGCTAAGCATGGAGCCCCAGCTCAGACTGGACTGCATCCGTTTACATGCGCTTTTAAGCACTTGATTAACAAAGGACTAAGGGCGGTCATTTCCAGTGGCCCGCCCAAAGCATCAATTCTCCAATCCAAAATAACATGCGAGATGGGGACCACCCCTTTGGGTTGGGCTTAGCCTCGAACCCAGAGTCTGTTAACAATACAAACTAAATAAACAACAAAAACGCCACCACTCTCTCTCAAGTGAGAGTATACACAGGCTCTCTCTTCGGAGCTAATTCACTAGCGCCTGTCTTTCCACATTCTTGGCGAGTACTGCCTGTCCGCCATGACAGGTGTCCGTCGCGGCCCTTCTGGGAAGCTGTGGGTGCCTTGCCGGCGATAGCCCACGACAAAGGGGGGGGAGGGAAAGAATGTCGTCTTCGCGGTTTCGCATAGCGTCGGCTGTGGTACGGCGCGCTCTGGCCCGCTGACAGCTCCCTTGTCCTGGAATGTAACCGGAAATTGGGGAGGATAAAGCCTGTTTCCCCGGGGCGGCGGCGGGACCGGTTTTTCTGGTCGTCACTCAAAGAGCATGGCTGGGTAATTGATGATGCCGCTGTCACGGGTCTCCGTCTACGCCGCGCCGTCGAACGTGGATCCTCGTAGCACACACGGAATGTCACACTGCATTGCAAACAAGCTGCAAGTCGATGTGTCGCATCATTGGACCATCCGTGACGATATTTCTAAAGTGTGCTTGCCATGGACTTGCTCCTACTAACCGGCTGGACACTGTAGGCGCTTAGCCTATACGTAGGCATTCAGCCGTAGAAAGATCGCAAGTCTGTCGGCTTTTATTTGCTGATCAATTTATCCCTTTGAAACTTCTACTGAGTCCATATTTACAGTGTCTTGGATTCATTCATCAGACCTGGCTGGGGAAGAGGTAGCTCAATGTAGGTAATAGGCATCTCAGCAAAAGGTGCGTCCGGGCTTTCGGAGTAACGAAGAAAATTCTGAGAGCAGGCCCCGGAATAATCTCTGTCATTGTGGCTCGTGTTACAAAACCAAAAATATGTGGAATGCAGGCATTTTCTATCCTTTGTCATAATCTGTCCCCGATAATCTCCATGTCATTGTCATCTGCAGGTGGCTGCTACTGTATTCAGCCAGGCTCATTATTCCTCGCCACACAAGGTACGTCGATAATCCCAAACAGCACAGGTAATTGGCACATTATTTGAAATGCCTGGTTTCACTGTGATTTTTTTGTTGGCCCGGCCTCTGCCAATAATTTATAATATTGTGCCGATATTGTCTGTGGTGTTGAGGATAGTCCAGGAAACACCCACTGCATTCCGTTTACGGAAACCACATTCTACAAACTAATTAGAGAACCACCGTCAGTATTCTCTGCGCTGTTTCTACGACCTATCAATGTAATACGCTCTTCGCAGGAAGAACTCGGCGCCTTGGATGTGGAGCATAAGCATAACCTGAGGGCTTCAGGCATCGCCTCGTCCGCTCTGAACTTCAGGAGCTGTCCCGCTTCCTGCCTTTGCCAGCGAGTCGGTGAGACGACTTTTTTGAAGCGACAAGCTTCACTACGCTAGGTAAAGCAGTCGTCTCGTGGACCGGAGAATGACCTTCAGCCCAACAACGTTAGCCGCGTATGACCATACGTGGCGTATGACCATACACGTATAATTTGGAATTCGTGTAGAATTTGTGTAGTGTGATGTTGCAGAACAGATTGGGCGATCACGTGGAAAACATGAGAGCACATCAATTTTTGTATCCTTCTCCATATCATATGTCGGCCCTACTCGCGTAATTTCATTCTAGAGGCCCATTTACTCTGCGATGTATGTGTGCGTTAAAGAAACCCAGGTGGTCGAAAGTTCCGCAGCTCTTCACTGCGGCGGCCCTCATAGCCTGAGTCGCTTTGCGACGTTAAGCCGCTATAAATCAAATCAAATCAAGGAAATCATACTTACTGCTAATATTGACTCTTTAGTACATTGTTCATTACCACTTGAATGTAACCAGACATCAAACTTGGCTGCCGCGTTCGCACTGAGATATCTCCTCCATTTTAGCTCTTCAGCTCAGAAAAGAGCGCGTGTACTGCAAAAGTTCCGCACTTACTTCACTTGATGCTGTGAGAGGGCGTTTATCTGTTAAGTGCAAATGCCTTTAGGAATCCCTACATCACCACGATGGAAACAAATACATTGTGACCTTGGGAATTCAATAACCGCCTCTTTTCATATTTGTGCGCTCTTGCATTTTGCATGATGCGTGTGATGTGCATGACAAGCCTCGCAATCGCATGGATAACAGAGCCGTCTAATGCACCTTAGGCTCACTGTTGCAGGCAATTTGCGGTACTGATGTCGGCTGCTGCTCAAGTACGACGCGGCCAACGCCCATAAGAGGAGGAGCTCAAGCCAATGGCGTCGATAAATTTCTATGACGCCGCATTTAATCCGGTTAAGCCGTGATTATTCCCCCGTTTTCTGGCACAACTAGCGATTTCACGGTAGCTGGTTCATTCGGATCGCTCAACGGTGAGAACCGCCCGACACCATTGGCTGGAAGCCTCTTTTGAGGGGAGTTTATTGCCTCGTTGGAGAGTTATACCAAGCAATAGATATATTTCCAGAATGCTTTGCAGGGTGTTGTGCTGAAGAACACACCGAAATATCAGAACTTACTGTTTCGAGGCCTGCTGAAGGTAGAGGCATCATACACAAAGCCACTACGAAAGTGCTCCTGCCGAGAGGCGTGCTGTTTGGTGTTTTGAAGGGTGGGGCTAATGAGGGCCATTACACGTTCCAGCGTGCCAATGGCGAGTGCATGATGCAGGTTTTCAAGTCCCAAGCCTAATTATTCATGCGATACTTGTTTCTGAAGAATTTCTGGCATTGCAGTTATTTTAGGTCAATAAAGCACAGAAACCCCTCAGGAGATCTGGGCTATAACACGCAAGAGGCAATGACTTTTCAACAGTGGTGACTGAAAAGGGACGCACGCTACTTACACCATCGAGGGAACGCGAATCGCAGACATGCGACAGTATTCGAGAAAGCAGTAAACGAAAATAGATTTAACGAACTCAGTCCTTTTTGTCTGTTAGCAATATGGAAAGAGCTCTACTGAACTAGCCAGGCAACCTGGCTATTTCGATAGCCTCAGTAATTTCGCGGGACAAACAGCTCTTTTTGTCTGTCAACCACTACGCACTATATTAATCACGATGTGAAGTTCTTGGAGGCAGTTCTGGTACTTAGCTCCTAGATGTCTAAACAGGTTTGTGAAATTTATTATGGCAATCCGCGTTTCATTGCTGCTTCGACCTGGTTTACCAGCAAGAGAACTGCTGGAAACACATCGTGGGTACGCGAATCGCGGAATTGAGACAGTATATACGAAAGCAGGAATACGAAAATAGATTTAACGAACTCAGTACTTTTTTGTTAGCGATATAGATAGAGCTCTACTAATTTGATTTAGGCGGGTTAGCTTCCCAAAGCGACTTAGGCTATGAGGGACACCGCAGTGAAGGACTCCGGAAATTTCGACCATCCGGGTTCTTTAAAGTGCATTTACATCGTTTGTAGGATTTGTAGTGTTTAATGCCGCAAAGTGGCTCAGCCTATGAAGGACGCCGTAGTAGAGGGCTCCAGAAATTTCGCCCTCTTGGGGTAAGCAAAGTTTCGTCTCCATCGAAATTTGACCGCCGATGTCGGGATCGAACCCGCGTATTTCGGGCCGGCAGCCTAGTACCTTAACCACTGAGCCACCGCGGAGGCTCGGGAACACTTCTATTGGTTTATACCTGGAACATCTCCAGTCACTTCTGTGTGGTAATTATTTCAATCCTTACACCTGAAGCTTCTTGGATGCCAAACTTTTCAGATGTAGTTTGTTACCTGCTCACTCAAACTGCCGTTACGAAAATTGCGATTGCGCTTAAGTAACTTTTTTATTCGTGAGCTTATCAGTAGATAAGCGACGAAGTGGGCACAGTCGTTTTCTTCTTGCAGTGAACTCTGCAACGCCATCTGTGCAACGATGCCCGGTTGATGTCCACGGAGCCCAGCATGAGCAACATGAGCAACATGTCCAGCATGGGTGCCTGCCTCTGCGATTGTGGCGAGGCAACGGTGCGAGGTAATGAAAAGGAAGGGGGCGACTTCATGCAAAAAATACGTTGGTGCTTCTGGTTTGGGCCGACCACTCGAACCATTCGACGTAGTCGACGTATAGATAGCAACATAGGACAATTTTGCGATGTCAGCGAAGTTCACGTGTCCTAAACACCCAGGTTGATTTTCGGGGAATATCATCATCAGCCTGAATACGGCCACTTGAGGACAAGCGCTCTCTCACACATAGCTTACAGCTGTGGCTACCTTAGGCCCCCCTTCCTAAAAAAAGAACTTATCAAACTCATCCGCCCACCTAGCTTTGAACCGGCCCTTGCTATGCTAACCTTATCGTGGTGCCCAGTCATTTCCTTTAATGAGCACCAGTTATCCTGCCTTCGCACTACAAGCCGACGCCCCCTTCATTTTGTTTTCGAATAGGATGTCACTAACCTACATTTGTCACTTGAATCACTCTGCCCTTTTCCTCTCGCTTAACACTACATCTACTTCCTTTTCCATGCCTCACTGGGTTGTCCCCATTTTTAGCTGAACCCTTTTTCGTTAGCCTCTGCGTTTTATACCCCACAGCTAGTACCGGTAATATTCGTGCTGTTATATACTTTTCTCGTGTTGGATAATGGTGAACTGCCATTCATGATGTCAGTGGACCTGCAAAATGCATTCCACCCCTTTCTTAATCTTTTAGTTGATTCACTCTCGTGATCCCGATCTGCGGTCACTACCTGCCCTAAGACGGTGTATACCTTACCACTTTCAGCACCTTGCTGCCAATTGTAAACTGCTGTTCTCTGCCAAAACGGCTGAACATTTTTGCTTACGAATTTTTAGACCCATTTTGCCATGCGTCTCTGTGTCACTGATTATGTTTTGAAGTTCATCGCTTGAATGACTTAGCAAGGCAATGTGATCAGCAACTCAGAGATTACTGAAGTACTTTCTATCAAGTCTTATCCAAAATTGCTCCCAATCCAGGCCTCTGTATACCTCGTGTAAACAGCGGTGAATAATACCGTTGGGGAGATCGTCTCCCTGCCTGGTACCTTCCCTGTTTTGCAGTCGTTTTGCTTACTTTCTGGAGAAACATTACATGGTGACATTACATGGTGACATTACACAGTCAGGCTTATCTAAAACCTGATTCTGTAATGTCTTCATGACTGCTGAGATTTCGACTGAGTCATATGCTTTCTGTATATGCTTTTCAACGCTATATATGGGGGTCGGTTGACCTGATTGACTGATCGACTGTCCCCTGATCGACTGTGTATATATATAATGTATTGTACCGTAGGATTTACAAAAGCCTGCCCGATCATTTGCTTGATTGAAGTTTTAAGGTTGCCCTGATTCTAATCAAATTAACTCAGTAAACACCTTTTAGACAATGAACGGCAAGTTTATCGAACAGGAATTTGTGAAACCCTTGACGTCCCTTTTTTATGGGTTAATATGTTAGCATTCATCGAAGATTTTTGTTTGCTCGAGGTCATAAGGTTGCTTTGGTTTGTAGGGTTTAATGCCCGAAAGCGACTCAGGCAATGGGGGGCGCCATAGTGGAGGGCTCCACATATTTCACCCTCTCGGGGTAAGCGAAATAAAAAATAAAAAATATGAAAACGGAGAGGGAACTGGACAGAGAAAGGCTTTCTCATTTCTGCTCTTAAGTAGACTTAAGGGAAATCCTGTAATTTTTCTAACATAATCTCCCCCCACCCCCGGCCTTACAGATCTACCTTTACCTGACCCTCACCAGCCTCTTTCCTCTTTTGCATAGCTCGTAAGGCTTTCTTTACTTCCTCATTTGTTACTGGTTCTAGGCTACTGTCTTTCTCAGTGACGTCCTGATTACATTGGCTACTGTATAGATTTTTGTGTAACTTTTTTTTCGGCAAGCTTATCCTATCCATATTGCTATCCATATTAACTATATTAACTATCCTCTCTATATTGCAGCCTCCAGCTTCGGTAGTGTCTTCATCATGTGGGTGCGACCACCACATCAACAACCACTCTCTGCAGCTTCAACACACCCCTGTGACAGACGCGAGAGGGTTTAGCAGGTGAGAGAGATTTTTTTATGCTTTGTGGTTGCACTGTTATGCGCATTTTGATGTTTGTCTTTGTGGTGACCCGAAATGCTTTTCAGAACATGTGCAGCCAAACCCTTAATAGCAGTCATGGCGTGCGCTATGTCGATGCACTGCACAAGGACAAATGACAATGTTCTGCTGGAATCCAGAGTTAAGAATGCATAAGGTTCAATGAGCCTTGCGCATGTGCTCCATACAAGCTTTCCCAGGCACAATTATGGAAGAACACGTGTGCTAAAAGAATTCGCAGTTACTGTGTAGAAAATTGAAATATAAACCATAGGCTACACGGGATAAGAACGTACACAATAAATTAAGCCGCGTGAAATTGCTTTAAGAAGACGGCAGTGATGGTGATATCAAACAACTTTTATCGAAACAATTTTATGCCGTTTTCTTATTTGGCACACACTGCTTCATAACCACAACCCAAGTGAAACCTCTGTTGAAGATATGGTAACAAGCCCACAGTAAACAGCCTATTTTGTTTTTGAGTACAAAAGTTCAGAAACAAAAAGAAAAAATGTATTGCACTTGGTTTTACGCTCCGTACACATTTCTTCATTCTAGTTCAGCTCTAGGAAAGGAATTCAGCTGAACAGCTTAGCTCTAAAAGCTGTGTGGAGACCCGATTTAGTGGTGCTTGCTAGGGTTTTTTGTTTAGTTCTCTAGAGCGTCACACCTCTGCTCGATCCTTGGTAGAAGGCGTTCGTAATTAGATCTGCCATTCTTGAGCCATCTAGTGACCAGTCGACCCGTGCGAGTTTGTGTACAAGGCCCATCTTTCTAGCAGTCAGTGGCCACATTGGCCTTACTCCTCTTGCGCACAGTGTTGCTTCTGGACATAGTCAGACACGGCGATGAGGGTTATATGTGGCCCTTACAGAAAAGTTGTCAAGCTTTTGCGCAATTCAGTAACTCAAGCCGCCGTGCCATTGTCTACCCCTCTGGACTCTCAGCAGCGCCTGTGGTCGTCCCGAGCACATGGTCATCTTACTCCTCTTGCGAGCTGTGTTGCTTGTGGACATGGACACAGCGGTGAGGGTCATACGTTGCCTTTGCAGGAAAGTTCTTAAGCTTTTGCGCAATCCCGTGAGTGAAGCCGCCACGTTGGCTTCCGGCATCTTAACCAATGTAAGTACTGCGGATTCGCAGCTGACGCATTTTGGTTATTAACAAAATATATAAGACCAATTGCTACTTTTAGGCGACTCTAATGAGCTTAGCACAAAGAAAAACTATTTTAGACATGGGCAGGGGGCATGATTGCCTTTGCTGTTACGTGCCACATCATCATGATCCGAAACTGCGGGTGCAATTTTGCATCATGGCAGCATATTCTTTGTGGACGCAATTTCGCCTCAATTTTATTATGATGTGAAATTGCGTTCAAAGAGCCACTGTACTCACTGGGAAGGTGCACCGTGATCTTATCGGTTGGTGTGCGACGAAGCGGGCACAATCGTTTTCCTCTTGCAGTCTCGCTGCAACGCGAGCGGTGCAGCGGTGGCCAGTTGATGTCCATGGAGCCCAGCACGAGTAATATGTCCGGCATCGGGACTGCCAAAAACTCTGTCCACGACGATTCTGTCGCTGACACCAAGAAGAGCTGGTGAGTAGCCGGGGGCCGACTCCAGGCAAAAATATGTTGGTGCTTCTGTGTTGTGCGAACTCCCCGATGAACACAACCTTTCTTGGGCGTCCTACGCACATCCCTAACGTCCGTAGGGCACCCAGGAAAGTTTTAATGCCCATTGGGTCGAACCATTCGGTATATATATCCAACGTATAAAGAGCAGCGCAGGACAACTTTCGATGTCGCCGTCGCCGCACAGTCCTGGGTCATGCGCATGACAGGAACTGTTCTCGTAATCGGTGAAGGACAATGTGAACCGGAACTGTAAACTCGATATTTTCAGCGGTGTTTTTTAAGAACCGTAAAGGTGGGGCAACTTATGATTTTCTCGTTTAGTTGTGTTTGATGCTGGTGCATTTTTGCTCTGACTTCGCTTCACTTGATCGCTACAATCCTTTCTGGTGGTGCTCATTGTCCTCCCCTCTCTACTGTCGACTCGGCAATGAAATTATGTTCAGTGCTGCCTGTGTTGAATATAGTTAAGTGAGCAATGTGTGCACCATTGTTTTCTGCGCCTTCTGCCTTCAGTCATTGAACAGTGACATTCAACAGTACTCGGTTCCGAGTTTTCTCTGGGGGACGAATTCGAGGAGTTGTTTGCCTGACTGAATAGGTTGAAATGATACCGGCAGAAGTTTCGAAAGTGAGGAAATTGCTATTTCTTGGGCCGTGTGCAACTGTGACGACTTCGCACAGTTCTCTAGGTGCACCTTAAGCACCTCACAGTTTAGTATCAGTTCGAGGTAAAATGCAACACTATATACGAAGAATTCTGTCAAATAAAGTAGGTAGTGAGCTCCAAAGCCTGTTTGAGACCCAAGACACGCAAATCAGAACGGGGTGTGAGAAAAATATTAAAAATTCGCAAATAATGATCAATCTCGGTTGGAAACAATGCTTTGCGATTGGCAGCGAAGCATTGGAAATTGTGGATAAATACGCGTAACTATAGGGCAAGTAGTTACCGCTGATACGAACCAATGTAGCATGTGAAATTGGTGTTGTCTATAAGACCCCGCTCACTTGTGGGAGAGAGTGAAGTAAATAGGGTCGAGTGCATTTGGTGGGCACTCGCAAGCGATGAACAGTACTTTACCAACATGCCTCAAAGAGAGAAGTATATAACAGCTGCATCTTAGATAGCGACAGAATGTGGGGGTGAACAAAGGGCTTACTTAAGTGGAAAGGAAAGCTGCGCAAAGAAAAACGAAAATTGATGTTAATGGACATCCGAAGAAATGAACAGGTTAGGGAACAAATAAGAGTTAATGATATCCTAGTCGAAGTTAAATAGGAATGGCCATGAAGAAGGCACGTCATTCGTACGCAAATGGGCGTTAAGGTTACAGAGTTCGTTCCAAGAAGGGCCAAGCGTAGGAGGGGGCATGAGAGAGAGGGTGATGTGGGTGGGTGAGATTAATAAGTTTCTGGGATGAGACCACCGCAGCTAGCACAGAACAGGGATTTTTCGAGATATTCGGGATAGGCCTTTTTACTGCAGTTTGCATTCTTATGCCAATAATAATGTTACCGCAATAGGGATCTTCGTGTTCAACGTTATGTAATCAGAGCCTTGTACTGAGTCAAAAGGTGTGTCATTTGTTGTAGACTTGAATGGTCACTGTTTTATGTTCCAACTGATAAGTGGTACTCGCGCGCACTCATCGCAGTTTGCTGATTTGCATTTTCAGATTCTTACGGGAAATAGGAAAGGCTGTCGCCGAAAAGATTCTACCTATGCTTACATTAGGAACACGTATTTGTAGCTTAGAAGAGCCAGACTGCTTTTATTACATTTAATTCAGAGTGTCTTGTACAGTTGCCAGGCAAACCAGTAGGTCTAAAGTATTCTTGGGTCCATAACTTGACCTTCAAAAGTCAGTCGAGGAACCAATGAGATCAGAGCCACGTATGTTTTTGCAGTATAGAATAAATGTTGAACGACTTATCTATAAGGGGCTCCCACTGAAAATGTGCTGCGATTGTGCAGGCGGGGTCAGAAGAAAACCAGATCTATAAAGGTAACATTTCGCCAAAGCTTGTCAGGATTCCAAGTCGAAAGCACGTACTATTTTTTTTCATCGTGTACGTCCACAAGACTCAAGCAACTTTTGGTATTGCTTACTGCTAGACAACAGGTGGTGACTTGCGACGAGCGAAGAAAAAATTGGAGGGAGGATTTAAGCTCCACTTTAAGAGCACGACAGGATAGCTTTATGGGTTAATGCTCATGTGCGCAGAATTGGTGATTGTGGATGTTACAATCGTGGATCTCTGGAAGTCATCAAACCACTCCTGGAGCAGTGGTACAGCGATTAAGCAATGCTCCACTGCCCTTCCAAAGCAGGTGCTGCCACCTGTGGGGTCCGGCTGCAGTTCCCGAGAAACCTCTCGCAACCAGTCATTTAAGCTCAGTTTCGGAGCGCAACTGTTTATAAACAGTTGCCAGTCAGTGCTGTGTTCGTCCTTCTCCTTTTCCTCTTATTTTTTTTTTTTGGCCACGGGCCGTTGCGCTGGAAAACTATGAGCTTAAATCAGGAATACTAACTAGCCCAAGAACAAACTCTACTGAAGAACCAATCCTTAACTTAACTGCCACCTGCGATGGTTGTCATTTTGCTTACAATCCGGTGGGCAGGTTGTGATGGCCCCGCAAGTTCTGAAGACGTAAATGGCCAACAAGGTTGTGACTGTCAGAATTTTTCGCTCACAACGCCAGTGATGACGACGAAGCCAGATTTTGTGCAGAAGGGGAGCCTTAAATCCAATAAATGAATTGAGATTACGTAAAGCAGTCGAAAGATGGGCATTTCATCCCTCGTCACCCCAACGCAATAATTTTTAAGCTAGCATCAATAACAACCAAGATATAGGCGATTAAAGATTACGCTGCTTCTCTCCCCCCTCAACTCGTACACGCGGGGCACCAGACAAAAAAAAAACAGCTCTGGGACTGGGCCCCGCACATGAATACGTCATCCGCTGATGTTCCTTTTGCAACTTCCGGTTGTCTTTCCTAGCACCTAAGCAGCAGTGTCGGCAGCGTGATTGCGGCGCGCGTCCGGTTTCTTTCCTTGTCGTCTGTTGTAGTTAGCAGTAATGGACCCGGACCTCGAGGCGCGACTGCTCGCTCTTACGGCCGCGATGGGGATCGAGCCCTATGCCTTCACGCCGTACCGGCTGAACGCCAGCGACGACAGTAGCGACTCGGCGAGCCACTGCGAGTGGCTCCGGAACTCCCGACAGAAGAAGGCGGCAGAGGAAAACTGAAACCATATGCGCGAAGGCAATGCCCTGGCACGCGCTTGACTGAGAGGGTCGCAGGGCGGCATGAGCAGACGATTTTCATGGCTACCGGAAGTGTGCCCATGATGTCATGGCTGCCGTGGCTCCAGCGAATGAGAGCGTGTGGTGGCCTGGCGACGTCATGGGTACAGTGACATTTTTTTCAGGATTTTAGTTTTAAAATCGGTCACTACGAGCACACCAATCAGGCCACGAATTAAAAAAAACACGGTTTTTAGAAATTCACAATAAATTGCCGCCTCAGTTCTGTACACTCATATTTGGTGTGAATGCTTCTTAGTATCATTTCTAAAGATTGAAAACATTTACAAGCGACTTTTTATTCATTGCGTAGTCCCTTTAACGCTGTCGCGTTAAAATGTCTTTTTAACGAAATTCTTTGTAATTGCCAATTTTCACATAGATAAGCGAAGTTTTAGTTTTCTGAGGGTAGAAGAGCGGTAAATAATAATCCCATATCATCATCTGCCTGAATATGTTCATTGCAAGACAAGGGCTCTTCAACATTTAATTAACCCTTTCCTGTGCCAGGTGGGGTCACCTTACCTCCACAAACTTATTAAACTCATCCGCCAACTTACAATCTGCGGCCCTGTGCTAAGCTTGCCTTACCATAGTATCCAGTCGGTTACCCTTTACCAGCATCGCTTATCCCGCCTTCACATTGCATTCACTGCCCACGCCCATTTCTTCTGCTTGATTTCGAATAGGATATCATTAACCCTAAGCATATAATTATGCATTATAAGCAATATAATACAATCCATGCATTGCTGCGTTGTGCCCTCTTTAAGCTGAGCACTTTTCATTAGCCTCAACGACTGTGCTCCATAGGCGAGTACACGCAAGATACAGCTGTAATATACTTTCTCTTGAGGGATAATGGTGAACTGCCATTGATGACATTAGGAAAACTGCCAAATGCGTGCCACCCCATTCTAATTCTAGTCGATTCACTCTCATGATCCGGATTTGTGGTCTATACCTGCCCTAAGTATGTGCATTTCCTTACCACTTCCAGCACCTAGCTAACAATTGAAAACTGCTGTTCTCTTCTGAGACTGCTGAACTTTTGTTTTTTTCCCGAATTGTTAGATCCACAGTTTTCTCTGTCTCTCAGTCACTGATTACGCTTAGCAGTTCATCCCCTGAGTGACTCATCAAGGCAACGTCATCAGTCAATCAGGGATTACCATGGTATTCTCGAATAGGTCTTCCTTTTGGCAAATGTTTTGCTTGCTCTATGGAAGGGTATGGTGGTTGTCCAGCTGTTATAGATATTTTCCAGTATTTTGGCATGAGGCTAATCTGCACCCTCATTCTGTTTGCCTTCCTGACAGCAGATATTTCAACTGAGTTACATGCTTTCTATGTATGATTTCTAAAGCTATCTGTGGGAGTGAGTTATATTCATTGCATTTCTGGATCAAGGCGCCATGGTGGCTGAGTGGTTATGGTGCTCGGCTGCTGGCCCGAAGGACGCAGGACCGATCCCGGCCGCGGCGGTCTAGTTTCGATGGAAACGAAATTCTAGAGGACCATGTACTGTGCAGTCAATGCACGCTCAATATTACCAGGTGGCCAATTTCCTAAGCCCTTCACTACGGAGTCCCTCATATCCTGATTCTCTTTGGGACGTTAAACCCCCATACACCAAACCAAACCAAACCATTTTTCGATCACCTGATTGACCGTGTGAATAAAGTCTATAGTCGAGCAGCCTTTACAAAAGCCTGGCTGATTATTTGGTAGATTGAATTGTAAGGTTGCCCTGATTCTAATAGCAATTACCTTAGTAAATACTTTAAAGGCAACAGCCAGCAAGCTTACCGATCGGTAATTTTTAAAAATCCTCGACGTCCCCTTTCTTATGGTTAAAGATGTTAACGTGCAACCAAGCTGTTGATATGCTCGAGGTCATAAGTTTGGTTTGTTTTGTAGGGTTTGTATTGACGCTATAGTGGAGGACTCCAGATATTTCACTTTTTGGCTCTTTAACCTGCACTGGCATCGCACGGTACAAAAGCTTCTAGCAGTTCGCCTCCATTGAAATGCGAACGCCGCTGCCGGGATCAAACCCGTGTCCTTTGGGTCAGCAGCCGAGCATCATAACTAAGCTACAGCGGCGACTCAGTATATGCAAGCACCATGCATACGCAATGGATTAGGTTACAAGGCATCGCGCATACAGGGCGGCTAGTTTCTCTAACATAATCTCAGCCCCCCCCCCCCCCCATCCCCATCCTTCAGATCTGTTACCTGACTCTCACGAGCCGCTTTCCCCCTTAGCAGTTATTTTAATGCTTTCTTCCCTTCCTCTTTTGTCACTGGCTCTGTGCTACTGCCTTTCCCATTAATGTCCTGATTACATTACCTACTTGTGGCTACTTTAGCTATCCCGTTCATATTGCAAATGACATTGCCATTTTTGTCTCTTAACACATGCATATGATTTTTGTCTATGCGGTGTTTCCTCTTCACCGCTTTTAGGCTACCTCCATTCTTTAGAGCATCCTAGATTGTCTCCATATCAAACATTCTTATATCGGTTACCTTCAGTTTATCGAGTAGCTGCGACAGCCATGCCAGTTCTGTTCTGTCTATTCCCGCAGCGGTGGCCTAGTGGTTGAGCATCCACCTTGCATGCGGGAGGTGTGGGTTTTTATCCCCAGTGCCGCCGGGTACCCACCGGTTATACAATGGGTAGAAGCTTTCCCTGGCCTGATGCTCGGGTCAATCAGGGTGAAATGCTTGTTAAATGGGTCTTTGACTTCACCTTGAGCCTACGAAAAATACTTGTGCCGTGGCGCGATTTGGCCGCAGATGCCCTTGGGCCATAAAAATTCACTATCATCATCATCATCTGTTCTGTCTGTGCGGTTACAGGCTTTCATGCTTCAGTGCTTCTTAGTCATATCTTTTGTTTCCTGAGAGAGCTTGCCGGTATCCTGTGTGACCATCCCAGCGCATACTCCTGCTGCCCAATCCGTAACGATAGCCATGAGATCATCGTTCATTGCTGGAAAATTTAGGTCGTCCTGCTCAAAGTCGAGCATCTGTTCTACAGCGAGATCCTGAATTCCTTTACTTTCCTCCTTACCGCTAACTCGTTAGCGGGCTTCCTCCTTATTAGATTCTGCAGTTTCCTTTTAAAGTCTTGGATAAACATAGTCTATACCGTCCTATGGTCGCTACAACTCACCTTTCTAAGGACCTCCAAATCCTGCACGATGCCATGTTGAGCGCATAGTATGAGTTTTATTTCATTTTCTAGTCTAACCATTGGGGCTCTCCTACGTCCTTTTTGTGCTCTTCTGTTTACGGAAGAATTCATTCATAATCCACAAATTGTTTCTCTCGTCGAACTCTACTATTACCCCTCCTGCTATTTCTAGAGCCTATGCCACCGTCGTCCGCTGCCTGCCTGGCTCCAGCCTGCTTCTTCATTCAGAAAGAAAGGCGTCATTCAGAAAGAAAATGAAAGCGTGACAGATTTGCTTGTTAGGATTGGCAATGCTGTGAAAGAACCGATAGCGGAAAGTGACATTGAAGCCTGCCACCGGGTGCCGACACGAAAGGCTGATAAGACCAAAAGCATTGTCGTGCAGTTCAAGACACGCTCAAAACGGGATGCTGTCTTGAAAAAAGCCAAGAAAGCACGGCTGACAAATGACGACCTCGGCCTTGACGATACAGCACCTGTTTTTGTAAACGAGCACCTCTGTCCCGCGCTCAAGAAACTACTTGCGATGACTGTAAAAAAGAAACACGAACACAAATGGAAATCAGTTTGGGCGTATAGCGGCAAAATCTACGCAAAGCAATCAGATGGCAGCTCAACCGTGTTGATAGCACATGAAAGTGATCTTGAAGGCATATTTGGTCAGTCGGAATAGGACTCGTTCCTCTGATAACAACGCATATTAGCTAGCACATCATGGATTCCTCTATGAAGTACCAAGAATTCATTTTTCCTAAAGATGTTGAACCTCCTGCAAAATCTTGCGAATCTGTTCTGCACATTAACGCACGGTCTGTGAGTGGAAAAGAAGATGCTCTTATCTCATTTCTGGATGATTTTGGTTTTAAATTTACTATCGTGATGTTGTCAGAGACGTGGTATCACGACGGATGTAATATGTTGAGATTACCAGGTTATAGGAATTTCTTTTTAAATCGTACTGGCAGACGAGGTGGTGGTGTTGCAGTTCATGTTAAAGTACACAAGAACTGTGAAATTTTGCCTGACTTTAGCAAAGTAACCTCCGACTTTGAAATCATCACCGTACAATGCAAAAATGAAACAATCTCTGTTGTATATCGTCCACCAGGAGGTAACGTAAAATCTTTCATAGAGTTTTTTGAGTCATTGCTAGACTATGTATGCAGCAACAACTTCCGCCTTGTCTGCGGTGGCGATTTTAACATAAATATGCTTGCTGATACCAACACTACTCGACAATTTAGGACTGCGTTACATTCCTCTGGTTTTCTGAACCTAATCACAACATCTACACGAGTTACAGTCACTACTCAATCCGCACTCGACTTTATTTTGACAAATATAAATACAAAAGTTCATACCTCTGGTACCCTAACTTCTGACATAAGTGACCATTGCCCTGTATTTATGACTTATCAAACAAACTGCACTCAAACAAGAGAACTTAAAGAACCCATTCTAATTCAATCTATCACGCAGGACACTTTAGAAATGTTCAGACAAGATTTATCGACATGTGATTGGTCAACTGTCCTGAACAAAACAAATCCGAATGATGCATACGGTGAATTTATTAAAATCTTTGTGGACATCTATGCAAAGCACTTCCCATTGATAACACTTAAGTCATCAAGGAAAACGAGAAAGCCATGGATAAACCGGGAACACCTCAAATTGATTAGAACGAAAAACCGCCTTTATCATGATTTTCTACGTTCACGTTCCGAAGCCGCCCTAAAGGAATTTAAGAAAACAAGGAATCAAGTAAACGCGGAGATTAAACGTGCGAAGACTGCATATTACCAAAAACTGTTTGCAGATATAAACAGGCAACGACCTGGTGCTGCATGGAAAATTATAAACAATGTCATTGGACGGGATGACTCCCGTTCAATTCCGAGAAAGGTAACTATTAATGACCGTGAACTTGGAGATCACGACATAGCTGAATACTTCAACCATTATTTTGTAAACGCTGCAACACCGAATAGTTCTCCCTCAGATACAGTCACCATAGCTTATAGCTGTGCTGAAAGCATATTTTTTGCTCCTACAGATGAAAATGAAATACACAGCACATTCATGAGCCTAAAAAACAGTAGATCATTGGACACTAACGATATTCAAATTAAACCTGTTAAGTATGTATTAGAATTGCTAACGTCTGCCCTTGCTCATATTTTTAATCTTGTCCTTGAGACAGGCATATTTCCAACTTCTATGAAATGTGCGAGGGTATCTGCGTTATACAAAGGCGGTGATCACAACCTTGCGTCCAATTACCGTCCCATTTCTGTCCTCCCAGTATTTTCGAAGGGATTGGAAAAAATTATTCTTTCTCGCATTACAAACTTTTATGATAAGCACAGTATTTTGACAAACTCACAGTATGGTTTCAGAAAGGGACGGTCGACTGAAGCCACCTTGTTAGCCCTGAAGGAAATAATTTTGGAAAATATTAATAATAATTTATTGACAGCCGGAATTTTCCTCGATTTTAGTAAAGCCTTTGACTCCATTGATCACAGTATTCTCATTAGTAAACTTTCATCATATGGAATTCGTGGTACAGCTTTGGCTTTAGTTAAATCCTACTTAGAAAATAGGTACCAGTGCGTATGTATTAACAACCAAAGGTCATCATTCTTACCAATAGTATGTGGCGTGCCACAAGGAAGTATATTGGGGCCCCTTTTATTTAATACTTTTATCAATGATATCGTAAATATTGACACCACAGTTAAATTCATAATCTATGCTGATGATAGCACCTTACTTATTTCTGGGAGTAATATTAGCGCACTAGAGTTAAAATGCAATGATGTCCTTACTAAACTATCGGCATGGACAAGAGTAAATAAAATCAAAGTAAACCCAACTAAATCCAAAGCCGTTATTTTTCGTGCTCAGAATAAAACAGTTCCTCCGGTGAATTCATTCGTTTTTCAAGACCAGCATATAGAAATAGTCAGCGAGCATAAGGTTCTCGGTGTGTATTTTTCTGCCCATCTTAAATGGGACGCCCAAATTATTTATATCTCTAGAAAACTGTCTGCTGTTACTGGCGTAATCTCACGCTGCCGCACATTTCTTCCCACAAGCGCTAAACTGCAAATATATTACGCTCTATTTCTTTCTCATATTAACTACTGTACACTGGTATGGGCAACAACAACTAAAAGAAATATTAACAAGCTTCTCGTTTTGCAGAGGAAAATTGTTCTTCTTATCGCAAACACCGAACCAACATCAAGTGTTAATTCCACAATAGCATCTTTCAATATGATCCGTGTAAATAATATATATGAATTTCGTTTGTTACAAATAACATACTTTTCTTCCACAGGTATGAGTAATTTCTTGACACAACTTGCTTCCCTTGAATATCGTACACCAAAAGTTAACACTCGTTGTACTGACACTTGGTCCTTACCACAGTTTCGAACTGATTACAAGCTGCAATCCTTGGCTCACAATCTGCCATTTTTTCTAAATAAATATAAAGATACTGCTGGATTTAGTCCAAAACAACTGCGAACATACTTTGTGAAAATGTAATCTGTATTTATTCTTATGTCATCTGAGAAAATGTCTGTCATCACTGTACTCTTTTTTTTTTGCATTCATTCATTATTGATAAACATTCTGTTATCTTATTTCTGCTGTGTTGCGCTCATGCATACGCTGTATAATTTCTTTTCTATTTATTTATTGACGACCACTACTGTATTGTTCATTGTTATTTCGTTTTGTCTGCTGCTGCCATGTAATGGTTTCCTGGGCCTTCGTCAAGCTGTCCGTACAGCTTTTAGCCCAGGTGACCATCCAGATACTTTCTGGAGAATAAAATATGATTTGATTTGATTTGATTCTCGCTTTCATAGGCACTGTAGTCACCGATCCGTACGGTGGACTTTTTTTACTTTGCTCGTTGCCGATTCGACGTCTAAATAGAAGCGTTCGACGATCTGGTCATCATGGCTGAATGTGGGTGCGTAGGTTCGTACCACCTTCAGTTTGTGCCTCTTAATAGGTCTAATAATGGCAACATGTGCATCTACTCCATGCGTGCTTCCTCCTGAACGTAGCGCAGACTTTGTCGCAGACAGATTACCCACACTCTGATTTTCTGCAAACAGCAGAAGCCTGCGACGATGTGGCCAGGGCTGCCCCGAGTTTTGACTGTGCCAGCGTGACGTGACGTGGGTGCCAACCACAAAGTCGACAACCAGTTTCCTTAGCCAAGGTCGCGAGACTGCCAGGCAATGCAGAATGATGCACAACATTGTCTGTACTTAACAACTTCCACGCAACGTTGAGCCACAGATGTCACTGTAACGTTAGCTGAGGAACGTCATCGTAGTGTTTCTGAAAAACCTTCACGGGAGTACGTAGCAGCAACATTGGGTACCAACATCTCGCCAACAATATTTGTGAACAGAACTAGGCAACATTATACTGACAAGGCAAATAACTCACTGGTAATGTAGTATATTCAATCCTGCTGCTTCTCACGAACCCAGAGAATGCAGTCTGGAAGATATTAAAGCAACATATGAATAGGGCTCGGAAAGGCGCTTTCTTGAGAATTATCATGTGTGCAAATTTCACCGAATGCGGTTGGATAATTAATTTCGCACAAAGACGGCAGCAGGAACTAAAATGACTTTTTAATAGAACATATTGGCAACACGAACGTGCTCGCTTGTATTTCTAAATTTTGCCGTAACAAATTCAAAAATTCATGAAATAACTTCGCTGGACTGAAGAGTTACCTGCTCTAAAACAAAAGCCTTATGTGAGGCATATATAAGCTTTCTGAAAATTACTATGGTGTATGTGCGCAGTGCGAAATTTCTATGTAGTACTGTTTTTGTGGCATAGTGTTTCGAGCATGATTGATTTTTTTACTTGATTTTTGCAGAAATTCTTACTGTGTTAATTACATTCGTTAATGCACTGTCAAAAAATCCACACCATGCTATCAGTTGCTTTGAGTTACTTTGCTCTGCACCCCTGTCGAGTGTCGATATTTTTTTTTCATGTAGGATGTCCGTGTGTTTTGATAAACTGCTGACACATATTAAGCAGCAACATTAGTTCGTGCACTTCCTGTCAATGCAACGTCAGCATAATCTCATATCAGTGTTGCTCAAATCTATTACTAGTGCATTTTCAACTTAACCTGGTCAACAAAAATAGTGACATTAGCAAAAACTAGGCAACGTTTCACTATGAAATTTGTGTTCATTCAGATAACGTTTCAGCAACATCTTGCATTTTCTGGGGGGAGGGGTGGAAGGTGAGAGGGATTGCCTTACGCTTGGTGGTCGCGTTGCTACTCGCGTTTCCAAGTTTGTCTTTTGTGATGCCCCGAAATTCTTTTTAGAACATGTGCAGCCAAACTCTTAATAGCAATCATGGCGTGCGATTTGTTGACACACTACACAAGGACATATGACAGAGTTCTACTGCCACACTCAAGAAGGAATAAGGTTCAATGAAGCTTCCGGATTTGCTCCACCCTAGTTATCCGAGACAAACGTATGAGTTAAAAGTGTTCGTAAATTCAGTGTATAGATAATTGAAATATAAACCACATGTTACAAAGTATCAAAATTTACACAACAAATAACTTTTCGGGAAAAGCGCCTTGTGGTGACAGCAATCGTGACATCAAAAAATTTGATGGAAACGATTTTGTGGAGCTTTCTCATTTGACACACGGCGCTTCGTAACCACAACCCAAGAGAAACCTCTGTGGAAGATATGATGACGAGCCCGCAGTAAACAGAATCCTTTTTTTCCCATACAAAAGTTGCAAAACCAAAAGGAAATGTTTACCCTAGTTTTACGTTCAGTACAGTTTTCCCTCATCCAGTTCAGTTCCAGGAAAAGAACTCAGCTTGACAGCTGAGGTTTAAAGACTGTGTGGAGTTTGGTTTAGTGATGCTTACTAGAGTTTTTGTGTGGCTCTCTAGAGCCTCACAACCTCTCTTCGTAATCAGATCGGTCGTACTTAGACTGTCGATGACCAGCTCGTCCCGTGGGACATCCAGTTCAAGACGCATCTCTCTAGCAGTCAGTGGCCACGTTGCCCTTGGCCTGGCATTTTCGTGGTGCATCGTCGTGAATTCTTTGAAGGATATTTCTTCATTGGCCATCTGCTTGTACTTAGCAGCGGCTAGCACGGCCGTGTTATTGCGTACTCCTCTGGACTCTCAGCAGCGCCTGTGGTCATCCCGACCCCATGGTCATCTTACTCCTCTCGGCCGCTGTGTTGCTTGTGGACGTGGTCAGACACGGCGATGAGGGATATACGTTGCCTTTACCGTAGAGTCCTTAGCGCAATCCAGTGGGTGAAGCCTCCGCGTTGGCTCCCGGCATCTGAACTAATGTAGGTATTTTATCCACGTATTGGGGACACGAATGCCTTTTTTGTTTACGCGCCACTTTAAAATTCAGGTTCACCAAGATGCGGAATTGCGTCCACAGAGCCACTGTGCAGGTGCAGCTGTGCGTGAGCAGTTGGCGCCTCTGCGGGGCAACGCTGCGGCTTGAGGCTTGCTATGCTTCGTACAACGCAGGATCATTGCACTGGTTAGCTAATTAGACTCCTTGTAAGCTGTTCGCTCCAAGATTGTAACAGCCCTCTCCAGCACGAAGCATTCGCCACATCCGCCGTGTTTTGTGGTTGAGGCGGGATAACCTTGTGCTGGCTCTCTGTAGCCGCCGTGATTGATACGGTCTTAGTTACTTAATGTAAGTGCTTAGCCTGTGTAGTAGTGATCTAAACTTAACTGCACAAATTAGCAGTCAGGAGTCCTTAACCCAAGGTGCAGTGGGTGTTGGCCATTCGCTGTGCCCTGTCCACCAACCTCAGTGGACCTTAGGGTCGAGGCTGGTGGGCCTTGTACCCCACTCCTCTTCGGAAAGCTATTGCGCAGGTGGTGTCCCGGTGCCGTCGAACTCCCACATCATCGGGCGCTGACTGACGAGCTTTTGTAGCGATAGCTACATTACGGTAGCATTTTGAGCCTTCAGAGTGGTGGCGCTGCCACCCTGTGACATGTTGGTCACGTGGTGCAGAGCAGCTGCCGGCGGCGTGGCGTCGTGGCTGATCATGTGGCTCGTCACGTGGTTGGTCACGTGACCAAGTACCACTCTGTCAGCTGTAGTTATCGCGTCGCTTCAGGTTTAATCAAAGCTAAGCCACTGTCAATTTTTTTGTTGGGCACTTCACAGTGCTTTCAGCTGAATTCCAAGCTCATGGGGTACATCCTGCTGTGAGCCTATGTCTCGCACAAGTGTCATTACATTAACCAGTTAGATTTTTCCTGTTGTAGCGTTGATTCCTGCTTTTGATACATATCTTACTGCAGATTCTTACACCTTGCTGAAGCTTACACAGAAATTCTACGCTTTTTAAAAAGACTTTTTGCGCTTAACAGACGAGGACAGAGGGGGAACATACACGACACAAGATCACGAACCAACAGCCTCGCCAAAAAGTGCTACTCAACCATACTTTATTTTCCAATGTTAACTGGTCAACTTTTGCCTATTTTTACAGACAACCATTATGGAAGTGACTGTGTGTCGTGTAAAATGAATGTGTCCTCATCAACGATAATAATCCCCACGTAAACACGGCTCTGGATGCTCCTGCTACCCGAGGGCTTTCTTTTTCATCTCAAAATGCAATGCTGATCAATATTAGTGAGAACGAAACTAACTAGCCTTCACAAGTCATGTCATCATAAGTACCAACCGTAAGGCAAGATAAACGAACCTCTCTGGACATACTGCAACCATCACGCTTTAGAAGCGTGCGTTCTTTTAGCTCAACCCTTGTTTCATGCTGAACACAGTTGATGCTGAGCCTTCACCTAGATATAGAAGGACGTAATGATCAACCTCCCGACTATGCATAGTGGATCTACAACGCGCGCTTTGCATGTATTAAGTCATCAAAATTATTATTAAGCAGGCTGGCTGTATTTATGGTGTTTTGGCTTAACCAGTATGACCAGGTTCAAGGAGAGGGAAGAGGAGGTGGACGGATGATATCGCCTAAAGCTGTCCTTGACCTTCGAAATGTTGGGGAATTCCAGGAGTACGCCACAGAAGAGCATCTGTCTTTGTGACCGGTGCTGTCTTGAAAATATCCTGGTATTGTAATCTGCTAGTTGTAAAACCGTGGAGGAACAAGTAGGCTTCGTCACATGTTTGATTCTATTACCGTCCTAACATTTCTTTTCAAACGAGGTCAGTCAAACTAGCGAAAAGAAATGACGCAAAGAATTGTTCAAGAAAAGCAAACATGACAGAATGCATTACGCCATTTCAATAACGAACTTTATTTTGTCATCTCCATCACCACTAATCTTCATGTCATTGATCACTGCAGCTTGACGCTACTGTCTCCTGTCAGGCTCACTATTTGTCGGGCCAAAAAGGTATGTACATGATTCTTTGAAATCACCCCATTTGGGCTTGGCTTACTGGAATGCATAGATTAAGTCCTGTTTCAGAATAGTAACCAGTATATTGCTGGTCTCGAAGCAATGTGTGGTTGCAACCTAATGATGCTCTGTGGTGAAAACTATGCTGTCATAGATGTGTTTTGGCATTCGTGTGTATATTTAAGGTGCTCTAAACAGCTTGCTGGAAATTTTCTTTTGCTTGTATTTTGTTTTGTGGCGGTTGCTGCGAATTATCGTTTCAGTCGCAGACAACATAGCCGAAAATTAAGTCTATGAAAAAAAAAATACGTGAACTGTCTTTTGCAAGACTCAAACTCTTCATTGGGCGGTGGCCAATGAAAATTCTGTAATTGATAAAGACGCTAAACGTCATTTTTATCGCTCCGTTAAGGCACGACTAAAATAATAAGATAACAAAACCACGACCTATTTTCGGGTCAGAGAACATATCGCAAGCTGTTGTGCTGCCGCAGGGGTGATGCGTCCGATTGTTTGCTCCAGTTGAACATAGTCCGACCAGCAACTGGCGCATTTTTGAAGATAGCTCCGCGTGTTACTCCGGCATCGACAGAGCGGCATCCGCCACTTGATTAATAAGTACTTTTCTTTGGGCTAGTTGCTTCTTAGCTGTAGTGACGTAATGACGGCGCGAAACGAACAATGGCGAGAGAGGTACAAGAACACAAGAGGGCTGGCGCAAGCCACATGATTGGCTGAAAGGCACTCCTAATCCAACTCTCAGCAATGAGACCAATAAAAGAAAGCGGGGGAGCCATCACGTTTAATCCAATTGAATAGGAAAATCGGACACACACCGCGATGATTAAAAGTTTCTGCTAATGGCCGCAGTGTGTATGATGAGTTCCCACGAGAAAAAGAGAGACTCGAAATCAGCTTTAGAGCACCTTCAGGCCCTATGCGGTACATGTGATTTTCGCCAGGGGCAAGCTATCAGATTTCCTTGAGGGTGTGTTATCTTCGCAGTCTGAAGCAGGATTCTGCTGCAGGCAGGTTACATGTTTTATCTTTATTTTAATGCAGCACAAGATTGCAGCCGGCACGGTGCATTTGTCACCAGGGTGCGACTTCCTCCTCTGGGAGTCACTGCCGGCACCAGAGGAGGTGTCAAAGGTGAGACGCAGAACCGACAGCGTTGTGAGGGCGCCCGATGTTCATGTTTGCAGGGGTATAAATAAAAAAAAACGCATGTAATAGCATTTTAAGGCGCCATCATTACGCTTTCATTGTTCTACAAACTCGTATGTTTGGCGAGCTGAAATTGGTATTATGATAAGCTTGGGCAGAAAAAGGTATTGTGAACGGAAGGCTTAATCCTACAACAAATCTTGCATTCGTTTTAGGGAGTCTACTTCAATCTTCACTTCTCAGTTTTCTGGTTTTAAAAGGGGGCTGGAATCCTGCCTGCCATCGCAGTGCCGGTTAAAACCAGGCAACGTTGGGAGGTCACACTGTGAGGGTGCTGTGCCTAGAGACTGTATCCTATAAAAGGCTAAGCTGCCTAAAGGAGTAAAACCTACTGAGGCAGAGAGAAACTAATTTAATTAAATGAACGGTGCACACGGAAAGGCCACCAACGGTGTACATCTTGTGGAGTTGTGTCCGGACACTATGTACGTCTGCATATCTGCCTCGTAGAACTGAAAAATGAGTCCAAAATTGGGTTCTTATGCTGGAGCTTTTTTTTCTTGGGGCATACTGGAAGAACATGAGCACAAAATAACGTCACTTTGCGCCTCTGTGCAGAGCAAAATCATTATTGCAGCTATCCTTTCTCCATTTTTGGAACATTGCTACCCAGTGCGAACGGATACGCTGCAGTGGTTTTGCCTTTAGATCTTCGATTGCTTTATGCTTCACAGCCCCACGCAGGAGACATCAAGATGGGCACGCTGCCCGGCTTTGCACCTGCTCTACTGCTTTTGCTAAGCACTGCGGCGTCAGTCGACATCGACACCTCGGATGAAGGCTACAAGGATCTCCGAGTATCCATCGGCGACAACGTTCCTCCGGACGAGTCCATAACTGACAACATCAAGGTAAGCAGCTGCTCCATTTATACTGGCGCGTCGTACCTGCGCTCCCAAGCCTTGTATTTTTCCCGCGAGGTGTTTTTTACAGCGCATTGTTTTTGCCATATGGCTGTGAAGCGATCAAAATACGTGGGAAGGGCCTCTAGAAGGTAGAACAAAATGCCGAATGCATGGTCAGAGAGGTGTCCAACGGCGGTTAACCTGTGGAAGCTCTAGCGCTCTTTTACACGACAGCGCGTACAGCTCGTTAACCCGCCGCGGGTTTGGAAACTTTTCATACAGCTTGATCCCCCTATCCTCTCTTCCTGTCCCCTCACCTCTTTCATTTCATTTCTCCATTATGCCTGCTATCCATTATTTGCGCTGCCCCAGCTCAGGTGCTTCAGTATCGATGGCAGGTGCCTGGGCTAGCAAAAACCTTATCCTTCTTTTTTATTATTATTTAAAAAAACACTTACTACTATGCCGCAGTGGAATATTGCCACACTGCTGACATTCTGCCGGTACCATCTGGTAGCCGAACCTGTCTCCCAGCGCGGGGCCGAACGTCTTCTTTTGTCTTCAATGAGCATTGCCGTTTGGCAAGCCTTGCCCCTGTAAACAGCTGTACTTCCCGCGTCCGGCTACGTTTTGTCAGTGGCAATATGAACATTGATCCACTTCTAGCCCAGCACCATGCAATTCGTTCTTCAAATGCGCCTTGCTTGATTTAAAGCTTTTAGAACGCTCAAAAAATTGCAGCCATAATCTTGGAGAACGAATTTGTGCACAAGTAATTGTTTTCATGATCAGAAACTCTCTCTACAACTAAAAGATCAATGGCAGTGTCAGTTACTGAAGAATTCTTTAGCATTAGTGACATAATATGTTCCAGCATCGGTCAGTGGTTCCCAGGCAAATCGTAGAAACTCGCGTAGGATGTCATTAACCAGCGTTTGTTCCCTCACTCACTGTGCCCTAGCATCACACCTGTCATTATCTTGTCCATAGCTTGCTGCATTGTCCTGCTGTCATTTAATCTACCACTCTGTGGCTACTTCATCTCAGACCCCCAATGCTACACAGCTTACATGCGCCGAAGCAATCATTTTATTCTTAGCATTGACAGCACAAAGGAAACGTGACGCGCCTTCATTCTGTAAGTCCATTAATTGTCATGCACTGACCACTGTTCCAATTAAAAACCCTTCTTTACACTCATCTCTGCGGAATTCTGCTGGAGCACACTCCGGGCGCAACTGACCTTAGGCTTGGTTTGCTTCTTTTTGCTCTGAGGTTTCTTCTCTTCACCCGTACCCAATAATTTTGGACAAAAGCAGTTTTGAACGGTTAAGTGTTTACCACCACATTTTTTATATATATTGTAAGATACAACTACAACAATCAATATATCAGCAGATGTCCCATCGGTAGGCTTTAAATTTTGCTATTATCGTTGCTATATTCAAAAGCAGTCACCATTGGTTTTCTTTGGCAGTCTTAAGTGCTCCATGCGAGTGGTGGAAGATTTGACTGCGCATCGGAAGAATGGACCTTTACCTTCAATATTTCCATAAAAATAACTTACAATTTTTCAGTATTCGAAACTTTTGTCCTAGAATGTTGAACATGGTTGCTCGAACGAAGGACGCTCTTCTTACGAGGTACTAAGAACGCAATAGCCACACTCTTCCTCAAAAGTAAACGGTCCATTTGGTTTCATTCTTGGTCATGTTGTGTGGCTTGTTACCTATAGCCAGCATGCCGTCACACCCGTATGAGCTATTTCCGAATAAAGAAGGCGGGCGATGCCAAGTGGCGCTAAATTTCGGACGTGCAGCCCCACTTGGCATCAATTACATTTTCCTGTGATGTAGCAGCTAATTGATTGCTCTTGAAAATGGTAACATTGTGGCTAATACACTTACATTTTCCAGCAACTGATTCCTGGTAATTATTTGCTTGTTTTCCAAAGGAAAGATGTGATAACGATACGGCTATGAGAACCTCCACCTGAACGTAAACGCTGGGGCTAGCGGGTATATTTCTTTCGTCAACGAGCGACAGCTGACATTCTTGTCCGGACCGCGAAAACGGTTCGACCCATTATTCTAGGGTATATTTCTCGTCCCGGGAAATATCATGTTGCCGCTGTGTAGGTACCCCTCCCACCGTCTGTCAGGTGAAGGCGCTACTTTCCTCCCACTGCACCCAACTTGGCGCCTTCCACACAAAGCGCGGGGCAACATTGACGCCTTGGACACTAGCAACACTAGATGACTTGGACACTAGCAACGAAGTGTTTCGCAACAATGAGCTGGTGCGGAAAGTGCTCATAAGTTACAGTACCACCCTTACCACCAGCAGATACATTAAGACATTGTTTAGTGTAGCTACTGATATTAATTTAGCGGCATGACTTTGAAAACAATGCCTCTTGAAAATTAATAGCATGAAACAAAACATCAAGCAGGCCGCGATAATTCATTGTAGTCTGAGTAAATTTGTGTCATAGCAGTAAAAGCTGGGAGAAATATACGTAATAATAATCCATTACCTTCCTGTCATTGTTCAGCTACTTTGCTGGGCCTCTAATTGAGCACTGTAATTAATTACGTTTAAGGTAGAATAATTGTATGTGTAATCGGCTCAGCCGTTTCTAAACAGGCCAGCACACCTAACAACGAGCGACTCTGTTGCTTTGTCTTCAACTGACACTCCGGCGGCTTGAATGCGATGAATAAGAACACCGACCGGAAAACTTGCAAGAATTGAAATTACTCGCGTTTAATAATATTGTGCTGTATTTTCAACTAAAACGCAGGGAATTGAGCAGGAGCGGAAGCAGCGGGTTTCTGCATCGCTTAATGCGATATGCACTTGAGAGTGCGCACCTGTTGTCTTCGCAGGCAGCCTTCGGCGCTTTGGATGTGCAACGTAGGCAGCGTTGGCACCCTACGTCGCCCGCCTTGTCTGACCTGAACTGCGCGATCTGACTGGCGCCACCTCCTCGCAGCGGTGCCGTAAGTGCAAAAGGTCACATTCTTGGTTTTAGTCAAAGACGGTCCCTGAGTGCATTCTCATCCACTTCCAAACACACCACCCCCACACACGCATGCATATGACATCACCCGCTGCGCTGTACGACGAACGGTTGCGTCACAATTCTGGACACCTCAACTGCGCCTTAAGGAAAGAGATAGAGAGTCTGCGAAAGCAAAACAATCGAAGGTGCATATTTTATCGGTTCGAATCCCTGTCGCAAGCTCGTCTTCAACTTTACTGCCACATATAAGCAATATGACGAAGTGTTGCATCACAATTTTGTGCGCTGATGTAGTCGAGAAAACTGGCGCCATATTGAGGTCGGCAAGAGGAGAGTATTCGATTGTATTAAGCATTAAGTGGCGGTGGTTGGCTTCCTGTGTGCGTCATACGGCTGTTTGATGACGTACGTCACCCTATATTCTTGCCATCGTGTGGCTTTTCTGTACTAGTAACACACACACGTCGCTGGCTTTTCTTGTAATGGGACCTTAATGATTTCGTATTTTAAAAGGCAAAAAAAATATGGGATGAATTTTGCAAACACAAGCGCTTATAAGATTAGTTTGCCTGTTGGATACCCCGGAATCGAGCATACAGACTCTGGATAATTCCTGCCCCATGGGATAATCATTACAGTGGGTTTCTCGAGGAACGGCTTGATTTCAGTTTCTCATCACTGTAGTCTGGTGCACCGCAGATTCCTTCGGCTTAGCACATGCAATGGCGTGTCTTTTTATAGCTGTATTTTTTTCTTTTTATGATGTATATATCAGTAAACCATTCCTGCGCAGTATCTTGTAAATAAAAATAAACAAAATAATGCCGCTGTGTTGTTAGAAAAGTACTCGGTGAGAAAATTAGAATGACTTACGAAGATTATGCAAAATGTCCGGTCATGATGAATGCTACGTTTGGTTCGTAGTGTAGTGGTTTGTGAACGGAACAAAGATGGCTGGCGTGCAGTGGAACAAGAGACTGCTGTAAGAAATTGACGAGAACGGCTTGTGAATGAACAAGAAATGACTCGCTGTACCTTGACGCGCAAAAATACCGAATGCATAGTCTCTTAGGCGAGTTACGAAAAATTGTAAAAAAGAAAAATTAGCGTTGGCTTAGCTCGGCTATGCCAGGATATACGTAGCGGGAGCTATGTCGTGCCGATGAGCAGCAATTTCGCTCTCCTTCTCCATGGCTATACCACATTGGCAAACGCGCCGCTGTATGTATGCCCCCACTGATACCTTGGCCCATGCGCACAAAATGAGAGGCTATCAAACGGCTCCGGCGCAGCGTCAGACTTGGCTACTGCGCAACGGAGGCGCGCAGCTGGGGCTGCTGGCCACGTGTCGGCGCCAGTGCGTCTGCGGCGGCTGTGACTTCACTCCTCTGGAATGCGCAGACCGGCGAGGCGCGCGCTGCGGCGGCGGCTCCGGCGCGCCAGCTGTGGGCTGTATGACGTCACTGCCCCTGGCGCATGCGCAGCACGGCTCTCCAGGAGCCACGCGAAACTGGTCAACCTCGGGCAGTGTAGCTCACGCTACAATAAACAACACGCAGCGGAATAGTCATATTGTACCAGGGTCCTAATCGTGGCGGCGATGTTGATTTTACTTTCTTGATCCTAACTGACATAGCATGCAAGCAAACACGTCCGAAGGTCTTATTGTTCAAAATGGTACAAAGCGCTTTGTAGAATATTCGAACGCAGAAACAAAGTAGGGTGCTTACTCAGTACATGTTGCTTTTTGTGCACGTATCCTCTTCTTACTCGGTTTCCTTCGGTCCTTGCAGAGCTGCATTGCCACCTTGCTTGGAACCACTGGAGGCCCTCTGAGGCGGGGCTCCTGGTCTCTACAGATGCTACAGCGAGTTATACAAGGCGCAAAAGATGAGGACTAAATGGACGGCGCATATTCTCTACTATAGACACTGAATATGTGCGAGCACGTCGACATTGGCTACCTTCCCTTCACCACGACAGCCCGTGGGACTTCTTACGAAAACAGGGTGCCAGGCACAGTGTTGCTAATGCCCAAGACACTCCCACTGTGCTGAAACACCGATCTTTTTCTGCAAAATAAAGGAGCAATGTCCACGTCGGTAGTAAGTGCGCATGAATATCTCTAGTGTGTTTGCGATCGGTATGAGAAACACTGGCGAAGGAAGAACTCGGCCTTGATCGTAAACCCTGGTGGTATAACTAAGATGACCCTGTGAAAAATTCTGCGGATTAATAAGATGTGCCAGTAACATTACGTGTTTGTGGGCTTCACTTACTTTCACTACGGCCGCCGCGGTGGCTCGGTGCCAGTCGCGCTCAGCTGCTTACCCGAAAGGCGCGGGTTCGATCCCGTACAAAACACCTTTAAGGTTGCACATATATGAGTGAGTTGCCTTGAAACTGAGTACGATTGGTGAAGGCTCATTCTTCGAAAAATTTTGAGTCTTAAAATCATGCGCAAAGTATTTGTTTATGCAGTGGTGGCTTAAGGTCTGGGTACACATAGCCTGCAACTCCTGTTGTGTTGGCTGGGGCTATGACCTGCCCCAGTACCAGCTGCAATGCATGAACTAGGAGAGCACTGACACCTTCTGCTACGCACCCTCTTATTCTTATAGAAAATTCTCTTGCCGCAGTGCATTCGAATGAATATGCCTGTCCAGAAAAATTGAACCTTGGTTCTTGTGTCAAAGCCTATGATATACAGGTTTACAAAAGTACAAAACGTTTCCTGCGGCTGATTCAAAGGAATAAACGGAAAAACTTTGTGATACGTTTGCTGTGAGCAAACAGTATTTCACTAGGACTCGTCAGAAACACTGCTGCTAGTTTTTCTTCGTTTCAAGTAAGCTTGCTTTAACTGCAAACGGCGGCTGCTTATATGGTTAGGGCTCAATTGGTCGAGTCCGGTTTATTGCCTTATGGGGCCAGCGCCAAGGGTTAAGCTTTGAGTCCGGTTAGCACCCTAACTAGTTTGAGTGATTCAAAAATTCGCCTGTCGACTCTGCAGTTCAATGAAGGCAAAACGCGAAAGGCGTCCGTGGATTGTGCGACATCAGTGCTCGACAAAGGTCTCCATGGACGCCCAATCTCCCTTTATTTGATTGTTCCTTTCTTTCCCTAATTCCTTCGTATTTCTTCCTTTTTTATTCCCTTCTTTCTTTCTCTGTCTTTCTGTCTCATTTCCTTCCTTTCTTTTTAACTTTCTATCTCTGTTCCGTCCGTGTTTCCTTCCTTCCTTATTTCTTTCTTTCCTTGCTCTTTTCTTTCTTTCTTTTACTCGCCGGGGTGGCTCAGTGGTTAGGGCGCTAGGCTACTGATCCGGAGTACCCGGGTTCTAACCCTATCACGGCGGCCGCGTTTCGATGATAATAATAATATTAATAATTGGTTTTGGGGGGAAAGGAAATGGCGCAATATCTGTCTCATATATCGTTGGACACCTGAACCGCCCCGTAAGGGAAGGGTAAAGGAGGGAGTGAAAGAAAGGAAGAGAGAGGCGCCGTAGTGGAGGGCGCCGGAATAATTTCCACCACCTAGGGATCTTTAACGTGCACTGACATCGCACAGCACACGGGCGCCTAGCGTTTGCCTCCATAAAAACGCAGGTGGTGGTGAAAATATTTATTAATCATAAAGATAGGTGTTGGGGGTCGTGACCTGAAGGGTCACGCCCTTACAACTACTAGGTGGGATGCCTAGTCAGGCACCGCACTGGTGGTTGCCGCAGCCCGAGCGCGCTGCGCTAAGGCCAGTTAGGCCTCGAGGGTGCAGCAGCCGGACAGGGTCGCCTACCAGTCCTCTCGGGTGGGGTATGGGATAGGTGAAAATTTTCTGCTGGTTTCTGATGGAACCAGCAGGTAACTTGCTGGTTTCCTGCTGGTTTTGATGGTTCCAGCAAGGTGCTTGCTGGTTTTCTGCTGGTCCCAGCAGGGTGCTTACTGGTTTTCTGCTGGTCCCAGCAGGCAACGTGCTGGCTGTGCTGGTTCCAGCAGGGTACTCACTGGTTTCCTCATGGGATGCTGCTGGAACCAGCAGGTAACCTGCTGGCTGTGCTGGTTCCAGCAGGGTGCTCACTGGTTTCCTCATCGGATGCTGCTGGAACCAGCAGGTAACGTGCTGGTTTTATGTTCGGACTCTAATGGTCCAATTTGATGGCGCACTGGTTTTGAACTGGCTGTTGACTACAGCAGGAAATAAACTGGTTTGAATTTTTCATGGGAAAAAAAAACAGCGCAAGGATGATGGCACAAGAAGGAATTTCAGCACACTTTGGAAGTGCACGTCTTATGTCCTCGTCTTATTTTCTGTTTTTTTTATTTATATAAGCAATAAATTAACTCGTCCAACTATTCACTCTTGGAATTTGGATCTGCTGTTTGTAGCTAAGAGCCTACTGCTTTAGAACTCTGTATGCTGGTCCCTTCAGGAAAGGATGTGGCATAGTGAAATACTCAAGAACAAAGTTTGGAAATGCCTATACTGCACACATCCATGCATAAAAAAGTATTGCCTCCAGAGGCCAAACTGAAGCTGAGTGTAAATAATGTGAAATGTCAAACATTGCACGCAAGTCACATTCACGGAATTTATTGTTGATTCGAGAGGCACTCAAAAATTGACTGCAGAAATTTTATGCACACTGAAAATGTCATTGCTAATTTCCTCTAAAAAGTATCGATACACTATACAATCTATACATGTCTATACAATGACAAATACAAAAAGCACTGATGTAATTGATACATTATACAATCTATACATGTCTATACAATGACAAATACAAAAAGCCCATTGATGTATATAACTATCATAACAAAAGAACTGAGCATGCAGAAACAAGGCACAAAGAGACAAACACTTGGTCCTAAAGTAGCAACTCTAAAGAGTGGCAACAGTGTCTTACTAGTGACCCTTGGAACATCTGGCTGTTGGCTATATACAGTAGGTTTGTGAGCGGCTAGAAGATTGAAAAATGATGACTTTTAGCAACTTGAGGTTAAGAAAATTATTCCTAAAGAGGCAGCGTTTGAAAATAATCGCACAAGTAAATTATACTGCACCAGAGTATGAAAAGGCAAGTGCTATTCCATGACCAGAATTTACAAGACATCACAGGAGAGGCATTTATGGTAACGAGACCTACACACAACTTGTGCTGCATTAATAGCTGTGCTCAGCTGAAACCAATACATGAAAATAAAATTGAATTTTCAAAACACTGTTGGTATGGCATCATATAATGTGAACACAGCAAAACAAGAATTAAGTAGAAAAAAAATCGTAGAATACAGTTCCAGGTTAATTTCGACCGTCTAGAGTGAACACCCACGAACGAAAATGCAAAAAATGCACAGCCGTTTCCGCATTTTTCTTCCACCAAAATGAGGGCCTGTTATGACGAGGATTCAATCCAATGCACAGTGGCTCAGTGTTTAGATCACTCAACTGCTGAGCCCGAGACACAGGTTCGATGGAGGTTAAACGCAAGAACGGATGTACTGCATATTGTCAATGGATGTTAAAGAGCCTCAGGTGGTGAAAATTAATGCAGAGTTCTCCACTAATGACGTCCATTATAGGCTATGTCGTGGGACATTAAAGCCCAAGCGAAACAACAATAGCAAAGTATTTTTGTCAAGATAAAAAGTTATATTAGTGAAAGTAGCCACTGTGGTAACACCAGCTGCATATCGTTAGAAGTGGATGCATTTCTGGCTGCTGTTAGAATAGACTTCAAATCATGTTCTGGGCTATGATCTTACAGAACACCTGCATATTGCAAGCTTAGGACCCACAAATCAACAGCAGTTGGTAGAAAACGTATTGCAAGCAATTTTTGGGGGGTGAATTAACCATTTCTGATGCAGAACAAACAGTGAAAGAAGAAATGAAAGTAAAACCCACAGTTCAAGTAGAAAACAGTTGCCTCACTGTCCTATTAGAAACTGCCAGAGAGCATTTTAAAAGAAATTCTTACAAAAAATAACTCTCCATTGAACTCTATATAGTTGCATGGGACAACACTGGTAGAAAGCTCCACTAGTTGTTGAGAATTAGCATCCTCAGATTTCATTATGTGCTCTGTACTGAATGCACTACGGGACAAGAATTTGTTTGAAAGTAAAAAAATCCTTATATTGCCTGTTATGTCCTTAAAGGAGACAATGTGCTTTATTTTCACGCAGGTACCCAAACATGTCTGTAAGGCTGTACTGTCCGTCTTGTTTGGTCTTGAGTATTGCTCACTGTGAAACACAAGACCTGGAGACACAATAACTCGGTCATGTTCCACAACAGGGCCACTTATGATGTTGCCAACTTGGTCTCGAACAAGGTGAAGCAGTTGGTCAGATGCAGCTCGGGGCCTGCTGAGAAGTAAAGCACCTTTACTATTTGGTAGGCCAGCTTTTGTCAAGAACTTCAGAGTACGAGGGCTAGCTAAAGCCTTCAGACTCCTAAAGTTGCTGGCCATCATGAGGCGCTCTACAATCTGCAGCGGGGCACCTTTTGCTGATGTGACTAGCTGCTTAAGTTGCCCAATGTTGGACTCAAACGCAAAGCAAGAGTGTGCCCAAAGTGGTCCTTGGTGCACAGCACTCCGAGGAATGTGCAACAGCTGATGCACGTTGAATGTCATCTGTTTTTCTCCGTAGAGGAACTGCATATCAACAACAAACTTTACAAGGCAGTCCGTGCTAACAGCTATGTCACTCAAGGTCACTATGTCCTGCAGAAGAAGGGCAATACCCTTCACAAGTAATGCAAAATGTTTAAGGTATTGCCGTGGAAGGATGCCTTGCAAACATGGCAATGCAAAATACATAAGCCACTGCTGCTACTCTGAGGCTTTCCAGTACTTCCTCAGCAAAATTGAGCGCGGAAGACGTGGCACACAACGATGTGGCTTTATAGCACACAAACGCTCGTCTATCGCTGCCACTGTTTCCGGTGCCCCAATGTAGTGCTGCTCCCCTACATCAGAGAGCCAGTTCTCGGTTAACTGCCGCGACACACCCAGCAGCACACAATGCATATAATCTGGGGTAAAGCCCCAGATTATATTAAAGTGTGGAAGATTAATTAACGGTGTCAGGCCTTTTACACCCTGAACTGGTTGTCCAGTTCTAGCAACCTCGATCATCGTTGTCTTGGTGTCTTCAGCAGTCCTGTCAGGCACAACAGTATTCACAAGGTACTTGATGGTTCCTGTTTGGCATAGTAAGAAAAATGAAAACCACACAAATTTAGAACTTTATAAAGATTTCACACCATTCAGTGCTAAATTTTGGCACGTTTGTTCGCAACAGACTATTTCTGAGAATTCACTTCTACAATACATTTCTAAAAACTGTCAATGTGCAATGATCTTGAAAAATGATATTGCTGCTCCAAATAAGGTACAATTTTGCCTCTGAGCTGAGAAGTGGCAAGGCCAAATACACTATATACTAAGGTAGGTGCTTAAAGAAAAGCCGAAAATCTGCCTCAACACGTCTTATCAGAAAGCAGACACTGCATTCTCAGTTCCGTCATCTTCACTAACCTTCCACAGATGTCCCAGGGTTCAAACACCATCCACAGCCGTAGTAGCCATTGAACTGGGTCAAGTGCTGCATGGCCGCCCGTGCAGGTGCATCAGCACAGCAGCTGAAGCAGTATACCTGAATAAGCAAGCGCAACATTTTTTCTTTCGTGCTAAAAAAATCACAAATTACCAAATTTGCAACGAATGCTATATAATATAGACTATTCTATGTGCTCTAACAACATTAAGGCACTCTAAGTACAAAGTGAACATTTTATATAGTTTTCTAATTTGTTACCTTTGCTGTAATCCCGTATATGCACTCTGCCTTTAATCAACAGCAGTAGAGTCACTAAATAAAGTGACTCTAAACTGCAGTATGATTGAGCACATGTATTGGCTGGCAACAATATCAAACGCTGCAAAATAGCGTCATGAGTAGCACTGCATGAGAACTTCACATCATTGCTCAGGTGCACTGGTGATGGCTTGAAATGGCAGGAAAAACAAGCTGCTCAACTTGTACCCTCATTATCTGCACTAAACTATTAATAGTTGTGCATGTCATTCATTCTCCATTGTATCTTTTTCTTCAAGTGCAGTGGATTCTATGCTGACTGAAGAAACCAGCTAGCCCAGCAACACACCTTACAAGTTACAGTTAGTCTACACACTCCATTTCAATACAAACCAGAATGGTCTGTAGCTCTACTGTTCGAACAGTTTCTATTAACAGAAAAAAATTACCTTTGAGTGCACAGTTTCGTTGCCTGCCATCCATGTGATGCCGTTCGTTGACAAACTGTCCATTTGCTCCACAAATGTGTTTAATAGCAGTGTCATGTCCGGATGCTTCTGGCCATACCAGAGTGCAGATACAAGCACATTTTTCTGCCTAATGTGTGCTGGCAGTTCGTTCACAGTCATCTGAATTGGCCACACAGAAAATTTTGATGATTTGAAGACCGGGCTTCCGTCTGTATTAATAGTGAGGGTAAGGTCATTTTTGGAAGCCAATTTGTGCCTAAGCTCTCTATACAGGGAGCCATCAATTATGTCTGCCATCCCATTCTTGTCAACAGACAAACTCTGCTGTATGGACTCAAGTCTCTCATTAAGTGCACCAGCAACATCATGTCCAGAGAGTAAAGATGAAAGCAGCTTCACAATGGGCAGTGTTAAAAAAAAGTGTCCATCCTGCAGCATCTGCTGGCCGCTGTAGCGACGCCCGCACACAGAGCATGTTCCTCGCACTGCATTTCTCTCGGCAAGATCGCCAGTGGTCTCAACAAGCAGCTTCATGCAGTTTCCACAGTAGAAGTGGAAACGGGCGGCTTTAATTTCGGCCCCGACACTCTTTTTGAAGCGATACTTTGTCGCTGGTATATCGTGCCGAGCAAGCACGTGCATTATGAACCTTTGAAGGGCTTCGACTCCCTTCCACGGAAGGCCAAACTCCAAAACGAAGTTTACCGTTAATGCTAGCAAATCGTCCGCAGAAAAGCTACTGTCTTCTTGCGGCACTTCTGGTAAATCTTGATCGATGGGAGGGCCACTTGAAGTTGACACTTCATCCGCTGATACAGCGTACAAGTAGCCTTCAGCCGTAGTCTCGGCATCCTCTACGGGTTGTGTCTGTGCTGGCAGCTGCGCCCGCTGCGCGTCACTATGTGGAGTTGGTATCGAAGCCTCCGCATGACCGGGAAAGACACTGCTGTGCGGTTGAGTGACGTTGGTGGCCTGCTGCGGTACACGTGATTCCTGCGCGCGCCGGGCTGATCGCTGAAGATAAGTTTTTGTTGAATATGGGATGGAGGAGGCGCTGCCAGGGTTGAGGTATTCCTTCCTACGGCCCATACTCTATCCAGTGATGTTCCAATCAAACGTTGGACTCACGATGCAAGCACTCACTACTCAAAAATATACGCGACCAGGAACGCCAGCACGGTGACTCGAACTGCCGTTCAATGTTCGTCTTGGATTGGACTGGATGAAGTTGGATTGCAAGCTACCCAAGGGCACTCATTGTCCCACAACAGACGTATCAATTTCAAAACAAGTACTTGCTTGACTAATTATTATGCGTTCAGTCTAAATAATTGACTCGCATTATTAATTATGTTGTATAAAAATTATTTACTTATTAGTTATTTTTTTCAGAAATTTACCACAATCAGCCGTGACGCCGGGCCCGCTGGCCACTATGGGCTGTTATTGTGTTTTGAGGACTCGGGAGTAGTGCGGTAGCGTGTTTGTTTCTGTGGTGCACGTCGTGCGTTTTTAAGGCTAAGTTTTCTTGCTTGTGCACTGTCGGGCACCATGTTTGCCGTTGTGCGTTTCCTTAGTGACCGCGACAATCGCCTGCACGTCATTCCCGTTGATGACATTGAGGACTTTGCACCAAAGAACGACAATGATTACGATAACCGCGCCGTATATTCCGCCTATTGGCGGGATTCGGTTGACGATACGAACAGCGGGCTATACAACGCTCAAGTTTTGTTGCTGGCAGGTATGTAACGTTGTAGTGTTATAGTAATGTTATGTACTGATATGTTGCCAATCCATAAATTCTCGTTTCTTAAAGAGAGCGAAAACGACGCCTGCAACAAAATGCGGGCAAAGCGGGTAATAATCCCAAAGATTACAGTGCAAGAGAGCACAGATGACGAGGAGTCGCAAGCGAAAAAAAAAAGGGCTGAAAAAAAGGTTGGTACAACTAAACTTTTGTTGCTTTTATGAGACATGCCAACTTTCGATATTGCCACATTTAAATTGTTTTCCGACGCGTTCCTATTCTTTCAGAGGCAAAAAAACGACAAGGGGAATGCAAAAAAAGTTCTGTATGAAGAGATTTAAAAAAAAAATCTTGAAGACTTTCACAAAAAAGCGCAGTCTCTGCAGAACGTAGGAGCCCAGGTAAGGGTGGTTGTCTTTCTCTATATTTTGGGTTACAAAAGAAGTACTAACATCAAAATAAACTTTACGTAATGCAGTTTCATCCAAGGAAAAATAGGTATGACAGCACGTCGTCAGACAGTGATGACCTGTGTGCCAGAAGTGAACTGGTTAGCATGAAAAGGCAGAAGCAAGCCTGGAAAGGACGTGCCCAGGAGCTGCAGGAAAGCGAGCTCGAGAAGGAAAAAGAGTACTGGAAATCTCGCGCCCAGGAACTGCAGGACGACAACGTATTTTTGAAAGCGCAAGTTGCAAGCCTGCAAAGGTGCCTTGAAAGCAAAATTTTTCAGCGTAAGTGTTTTTTGTTCTCATGTAATATGTTTCAACATGACAGCTGATGTTCTTTTTGTAAACTTGTTCGTTTTTTTCTTCTGTACAGTCGAACAACAAGGGAAGGCGCACTACAGTCGAGGCATGACCACAGGTTTGTTTCCTGTTGGCACTTCATGTGATACTTTGGAAACTATGGATGGGTTACATGACTTATGCCATGATACAGCAGACTTTCCTCCCGCTTCATGAAGTCAGTTTCTTTTTTTTTTTGCCAAAACAACTGGCCCAGCAGTATGTGCTAAGCAAATGCTATGAGAGGTTTGGTTGTACCTGGTGCACTTGCTGGGGCAGTGCAAAGAGTGCTTCACGTCATTTATTTGTTTTGCAAAAGTGCAGCAAGATGGCAGCATCTGTAAGTTAGAGAAGATACAACTGCCATGCTAATGAAATGACTGTTCTTTCTTGAAAAGTTGAGGGGGATAGGTAAAAGCAAAGTTGGGGCCGAACTGTGGAAGTGAGTAGTCAAGCCACATAACTTTTCTCAACAAAGCTGTTTCTGGGTCTGGTTTATGGCAACACTTCGGTGTGATTTTCTGTCTGAAAGTTCAAAGATAGCAAACTATCAGGTCTGCACTTGACCATTTGTTTTGGAAGCAGGCAGTGCTACGGCGCGCTTTACCTGCTTGAACTGGCACTGCACACTCGTGGTACTTTATGGGATGATTTCAGCGTGTACAGCCAAATTTAACAGGCTTGAGGTTTCAAGCAGCAAACTGACGTGGATGACACCTCTTCATAACATTTACTGTTACTCCCAACCCATTTTTGTTGCAGCACCTCCTGTGGCAGCTGCCGATGAAGACTTGGTTGGGCGTAAGTACTTTGGTTTTTCATGTAATTCCCTGCATTTAAAAACAGGAGGTACAGTTATTATCAGTATACCTTTTTTAACTTTAGAACCATTGGAGATCGACAACACGGCCCCCAGCAAATGCGCTCCCTGTGAGTAGTAGTTCTATTTTCATTGACGGTGCATTTGTCTTCAATTCAAAAGCACAAGTTTTAAATGTTTCTGAATTTTGTGCAGTGCCGTGCTTGTCTGCTGCTACAGAAGCAGAAGAGCGCACTAGCAGTCCGGGAGAAGAGCAGCAGCAGCAGCACTTCCTTACACCTCCAGGTAAGCAGTAGGCTCAGATATCACCTCAAACATTATTAACTTTGTTTTGTGTATGACATGACAAGGATTCTTATTTTTCTCTCTTGTAGCTCCAACTGGAGAATTCTGTTATATGGAAGATGGTTCTGTGAGTAATACTATGCCAATAAGTTAAACATACTCAATGGATCTTAAATAATGCAGCTGACTCCAAAATCCTATTGTCTGCAGTATGTTTACCGTATTTTTATTTTACAAACGCAAGGGCTTTTCTAGGCATGCTCAAGTTTACAATTTCAATTCGTGCACGTTCGGCAAACATGAACGCCTGCGTGACCTGAGCGCATTTATCCTTTTTATGTGGGGCAATAGCAAGGAGCACATTATTATTCATGTGCTACATCCTAATAATGGCGTGAAATATACATTGGCCAAACAGTTTCTTAGTTTGGTTGTACAGTTACCAGAAGCAACATGCAGTGGTTTTCATGTTTCATTGTTGCTTACAGTACAGTTATTATCCTCGGCATTTTCATTTCTTGAGTTCATGGCCATAAATTAATGCTGAGGGCAGCTGTTGTCATAGTCTTTTATTTATTTGAATGCCTTTTTTCTTCTTGTGACCTCAACCAAGCTGTAACTAAATTTCCTCCATTATTTTCCTCTTTTCACAGTTCCATTTGAAAAAAGGCATCGTAATAAGTGGCGCATGTGCTGAGAAAATATTTAAAAATAAAAAACCAACTTTGGTTATTAAGGACACAGCACAAGCAATATGGGGAAATGATGTCCTTGTAACCAGGAGTGTGACGGGGACTGCTTGTTCCAAGAAGAGAGCGTTGGGGGAGCTGCCAAAGCAACCCCTGACGCCTGAGAAACTACTTGTTGTTTCAGGTACAGCTGGCATGAATAATTTCTGTTGCCTGCACTGTTGCGTGCCATAAGTGATCTTTTTGCAGCCTGGCAGCATGAACAAAAATGCAGTAGCAGGATTCATGTTTTTGGCATAGCATGTTGCCAAACTACCTCTGTCAATATATATTACGTGAGCACAGAGGTCCTTGTACTTAGTAATATATGAATTATCAAAATTGTATATCGCTACACCCCAAGCCTCTGCATTCAGGTAAATTTGAATGGGGTGCATTACACTGGCTGCTGTGTTCCTACAGTATTCTGGTGCACATGAAACTGCACTGCTTCAGATGACATACAGGAAAGCTTGGTTTGGTGGTTTTTTATAAAGCTGACAAGCAATGTGCATTTCCGTCTAGTGTTGAAGCCTTTATGCCATAAATCTAATTCATGGCTGACTGCCAAGCTCCAGCTGCATAACTGGCAGTCGTAGTTGCTGCAACAACTGGTATTTGTTTTCTAATGCTGGAAAATGACTTGTCTCTTTAGAAACACTCAAGTACTGGGGCGTCCAGAAGTCTGTCAGCACCGAGGAAGCTGAGAAGACATTAACAAGAACTCTAACTGAAAAAATTCAGGACCTCTTAAAGTCCAAGCTGCGCAGGCAGATCAAATTTTGAAAAACTTGATGGATGTTCTAATGTACAGACTGTTTCACACTTGGAAGGAAACTGGGAGTGTGTGGCCGCCGTGTTTCTCGAAGCGTTTCCGCCGACAGCCGGCGTGACTGGGCGACACCAGGCACATGCGCAGAAAGAGCAGCCTGCTTCGTTCTTTGCGCATGCACCCTTGCCGCTGATTGTCCCCGGCTGTCGGCAGCAGCTCTTCGCAAAGCGTGGCAGTCACGCGCTCCCAGTTTTCCTCTGAGTGTGAGACAGCCTACTTGGATGGATGTACTAATCAAAGCTGCACAAGCAGATTAAAATCTGAAAAACTATGACTGTGCTTGAACAAGATCCACATGGACACTGTCAGCATAGCACAAAGATGCTTAGCCACGCGATTAGCAGGTTGATTGTTAGAATGGAGCAGTCAGGATAGCAATCATGATTGCATACTTCGTAGCTCGAAATTTGCTGAAAAGTGTACCAGAACATACGGCCGACTTCCTGCAACCCTCTGCTGGAACCAGCAGCCACTGGTTTCAGCTACTGGTTCCATCACCTACTGGTCCCAGTAGCTGCTGGTCCCAGTGGCTGCTGGTCCCAGTGGCTGCTGGTCCCAGTGGCTGCTGGTTCCAGTGGCTGCTGGTTCCAGTGGCTGCTGGGAATGTGCTAATAAACCAGCACTGCTGGAACCAGTAGAAAACCAGCAGGAAACCAGCAGGAAATTTTCACCTGGTAGAGATGGGCTTTGCTGGTAAGCCCACACCATGTGGTAAGTGTCAGACACCTCCCACTGTGCGAGCTCCGCCCGTCGAATCGAGGATTGAAATGCTTTAGAGTTGCCGGGCACAGCATCGTGTTAGTGAGCAGGCGCAGTAGTATCTGCTCGTTTGCCTTCCCCACCCTTTTGCACGGGGTGGGAAGAGTTAGGTGCGTGGATTTGTAATAATCGCATATTTCTTTTAAAATATAAACCGGATTAAAATCGGAGTCCAGGTCAGCGTCGGGTCCCGTGGTAAATGCCCGGAGAGAGAGCGCGCGGGCGGCGGCGTCAGCTGCTTCGTTTCAGTGGAGGCCTTGGTGACCTGGGGCCCAAACAAGAGATCGGTGCGTGGGATCCGAGTCTCGGCTACAGTTTTGGTAGATGGCATAAGCCAGGAGAGTAGCCCAGCCTTGCTCGACGTTTCGACAAGCCCCTTGATAGTCGGTTATTATGTGTTTGGAGGAGGCGTCGGAGGCTGCCTGGGCAATGGCAACCTCTTCTGCGTGATTTGCTGACTGGTCCTGGAAACGCAGCCGCCGCGGTCCGGCTCGAATCCGGGAACTCCAGATGAGCAGCCGAGCGCCCTACTGGCAGAAGCCATTCTAAAAGCACTGCTGACTCGCCTGCCGAGTAGAGCGGCAGGCCGAACTCTACTCTGTCAGCTAGGCAGTACCCTGATCACCCATCTTACCGAGGGTGTTCCCCTACATCCAGACCTACGTTCTTACCTCATCATCCTTCCAATCCCTAAGAACATGCGCCCAGAGCACGACGGAGAACGCAAGGCAGCCCGCTCCAAAGCCCTGCACAAGCTGTACGCCAACAGTTCCGAGGTAGCCTACGTGGACGCGGCAGCGTACTCATCGGGCTCCCGCATGGTTCTCGCCGTCGCTAATTCTCAGGCCCGACTAATTGCATCAGGATCCGTCACCAGACTCATCGGAATTTGCAGAGGAAGCGGCCATTGAACTCGCTCTCATCTCCACCTCTGCAACCAAAATTATCTGCGAATCAAAATACGTCCTATCCAATTTCGCCAAAAGCCTGATATCTCGAACCGCGGCTCTGCTTCTACGATTCTGGCACCCCCGTCCCTTCCGTAACCATTATCTAGACCCCCGCAAACGCAGGCCTCCCGGGTAACGAGGAGGTCCACTCCCTAGTCCGAGGTCTCACTTTCCGGGCGGGAGTTAGACCTCCTCCACCATCCCAGGAACATTTTCATACGTTCAAAGATATTCTTGACTACTACCGAGATACCCCGCGCGTTTACGCACCGCCGGCTCCGTCCCTAACCTTAATCCAGGCATCCTACTGGCGCCGACTCCAGACCCGAACCGCTCCCTACCCTATTCTCCTTCATGCCCGCTACCTCGATCAATTCCTTTCTTCTTGTAAGCTCTGCGGGAAACCGGGAGACTTCCTTCATGTCCTCCTCATCTGTCCTACCTTCCCACACGCTCCATCCCCAACCACGGCGGAGTCATACTGGGAGACTCTTCTGGCCAGCTCCGCTGCTGCTGACCAGCGCTGGAAAATTACCGACGCCCTGCAGCAGATAGCCCTCCAAGGGCTGTCCATTGCCCTATAAGGGCAGCCCCCTAAGGGTTGCCTCGTGCCATGTTAGGGGGTTTGCCCCCTCTGTATTTGCCAATAAATCTTTCTACCACCACCACCCTAACCAATGAGCCACTGAGGCGGGTCTTTTTGATGGAGGCAAAACACAAACGCGCCAGTGTGGTGTGCGATGTCAGTGCACGATAAAGATCCCCAGCGGGTCGAAATTATTCCGGAACCCGCCACTGCAGCACCGCTTTTTCCCTTTCTTCTCTTACTCCCGCTTTATCCCTTCCTTTACGGCGCGGTTGAGGTGTCCCCCGATGTGCGATACAGACACTGCGCCATTTCCTTTCCCCAAAAAGAAATTTTCAATTTTTTTCTTTAGTTGGTCCTTTATTATCTTCATCCTTTTTTTCATAGCGTGGTTCTGGTTTCCAAGGAAAAGTGAGACACTTAAGGGGCTTTCCTTTCCTGAAAGCAGTTGTCGTTTGTTTGAAATTGAGGGCTAAGGCCCTCTATTTCATCCTCTACCTTTATTTCCTCGGGACGCCGTAGGCAGCGCCACGTAGGGACCGTAGAAGTATAAACGGGACACGAAGAGCCCGAGCTGTTTGCACTAGCGTGAGAGCTGCACGCGGAACCCTGCAGTCCTGCAGAACGGTGCACGTTGGTCAGCGCGTCGAGAGAGACAGCCCCACTCCATCAACATGACAGAAGGTAAGAGTATATTTCCCGTGTGGCTGTCTTAAACACCCTCCGTGGTGTCCGAGGGGTTGGAGCGGTCACCAGCGGTGTCGGAGCGCGCAGGCCCTTATCCCGGTTGCTGCGGCCGCGTTTCAGTGGAGGGGAAACTCTTAAGGCGCCCTTGTGCTGCGCGATGTCGACACAGGTTAGGCAGAGGTTGTCGAAATTAATCCGGAGCCCTCCAGTACGTCGGCCTTCAGGAGCTTCAGGACGTTGAACTTTGTACGAGGCTGCTGTGCCGGCAGCTGGCAAAATAGCCCGCAGCGAACTTTGCCGGCAGCTTGGCCCCATTGGCTGACTCCCGTCACATCGGCATAGCCAATGAAACACAACCCGGCATACTCTTTTTCCAGCTGTTCTGGCGCCAGAATACCCGGCAGAAAACGTTCTCGGCAGGTGGCAGTCAAAGCTAACCCAATGAATCTCGGGATGCTACCTAAAAGCGCCACAATCTTAGGGGAAGAGAGAGAGGGAGCAAACGTTTTGTCCAACAGAGAAGGTGCGCGCTCCAGCACCAAGGATGTCCGGGGTAAACGCCGCCTTGGATGCTGGCCGCGATGTCTTGTTTCTCGGCGGCCTCCTCAGCCTGTCAGACGAGATTGCGCGGGGTTTGTTTCTGAGGAAAACACATATTGAGTTGTTCAGTTTGCTTTTTTCATTTGTAAGAACAAAAATGAAAAATTTTTCTCGAGGGAATTGGCTCTGCATGTCACGTGACTACAGCGATACAATACGGCATTCGATTTTTCGATCGATTCTGCCGGCTGCTAGCAATATAGCCACTTATTTCAACTTTCCCTGTTGGTATGGTAGATGGAGTCTGACGTGCAAAAGGTGGACATTAGCGAAGAGAAACGGTGCAGTGAATGGGCTCCAGGTTATAGTCGTCTTCCCAGGGTTCTTTCACGCGCACCGCACGAAAATTTTTGTTGTTCGCCTCGGTCGAAATGCAGCCGCGGCTGGTGGGATTCCATTCCACGCCCTTACGCCCAGCAACCGAACCGCGCCAGTGAGCTCCGCTTATTATACATGTGAGATTCTCAGCATACTTCCACTGAGCACACTGGTTAAACTTGGAGGGGGCAATTAAGCTCCTCATTAGGGGTATGACGCGACTGCGTTAATGAGTGAATTCACATATACGCGGAGTTAACCATTCCCACCTTAGCATTCATAGGTGCCCTCAGGCCGCTCCTTGAGCACTGGGGCTGCGCCGTGCACCACTGCGTCACTTTCTCGTCGACGCTGAGGCAGCGATCGAATATAGAACGTTAACACACCTGATATAAGCTACCGGTTCAAATCCCCGCGTCGAGCTAGACTCTAACTTAACTAGTGTTTATGCTGCACGAAACGCTAATTCGTATGACACCATTTGCAGCATTCTGCGGCAAACGGTTGGCCCACGAATTTTACACGAATGTCGGGACTAAGTGGCCTAACTGACATTAACGCCTGCCAGACAGGGATATACTCGTATATACCGGATCGACACAGTTTAGACTCGGGCATCATGCTGCCACGTCTTATTTGATTCCATTATGCAACCACCTATGTTACCATGACAACCACTTGGAGGCCTCCATCTTGGATTATGTCCGTGGAATCAGCATACCCCGGAAACTCGGAATGCAACCAGTAGAGCTGTACAGTTTAGCTATACCAATACAGATATGACTGAAGTCTTCACTTTCTTTCTCGCTTTTAGAAGTCGAGCGAAGCCTGCTGCAAAGCGGCGGCGAGATCAGTCAAATGGTCTCTGGGTATGCGTAAGTTCAAATAAATTATAACTCCCGTTGTGAACTCTTTTAGTTATTTCGCACTGACTGGGATTGCGCCCGGAGGAATTGTGGGTTGAGGCGACGCATAATTAAACATTACACCACTGAACAAAAAGCCCACCTAGACACAGTTTCCCATTTAGTCTCAAACCAGCATTTCCAAACTCCATATCCACGTGACAAGCCACTCTTGACTGTGCCTGCTGCGCGAGCTAGTTGCGCATACCAAATGCTTAATTACCGACTCTCATTACTTTAAAACAGACTAATTGAGTTAAATATTGATGTCCTACGTGTTTCATTTTCCACCGTTCGAATTTTCTTCACTGAAAGCATTTATTCCAACCTTTCTTGATCACGAACAGCGCCACCAGGATTTGCGTACGAAGCCTTGTATAAAGTGTTATTCTTTGTTGTATTTCCTTTTTTTTTACTTTTCACCACATGTGTGTAGACTAATGTAAACAGTGACAATATCTCTCGCTCTATGCCGCTGCCTCAAATGCAGTGAGAACACAGTCAAGCGTCCTCACTTTTTTCTCACCACATCCCTCATTTTTGTACGCAATGAAGAGAGTTAAGACTATTAATGTCATTATTATTATCTGCACCCAAGCAAGATTTGCACTGCCCATTTCCCCTAGATGGCGTATCAGGTGTCCACGAAGAAAGCGCATGGTAGTAACCATGGTGCTGAAGTTGTGAGTATGTTACGAAGAGAGGAATTTTCCTGTAACAGTTTCTCTCGGTTGACATTTTAAGCTGCGCTCCGAAGGGTGTTCAATGACTGCCGGGGTTTGGCTGCTGTGCACGAGATCGATCAAATAGCGGCCGCGGGATCCTCGTTTTATTACGAGCGAGGCGTGAAGAACGCCAGTGTGCTGTACGGTAATCAATGCACGTTAAAAGACTACAAACTGTGAAAATGGATCTGTAGACCCCGCATAAGGCTCTTCTTCCTTTGCCGCCATTAATTCCCTCCTTCATCGCTCTGCTTACGCCGCGGGGAAGGTATCAACAGAGAGTGACACATTTGCAGTGTCGATCCTTTCCGCATAACCAATTACAATAATTAACAATCCGGGACTGAGTGAAAATTGTCACAGCGAAAGAAGCACTGTGAGGGAGGTCGACTTAAGGTCCTTCAGCGCGCTTTGATATCGCACAGCATACGGGCATCTTTTGTTCTTTGCCTTCAACGAAACACGCATACAACATTCTGGGACAAAGATATTTCACACTGCAAAATTGTTATGTACTGTTATAGAAATAATAAAGGTAATGATCCATTCTTACAATGTACGTAGCAAAATCTTTTATAGTTTTCCATCGCTTGCATTGAGCAGTTTGGACGGCCATAGAAAGCCAATGGGGAACGATAGGAAAAAACGTCAATAGCATAAAAGTGTAAGCCTGCCGAAGAGAGATCTGCGGATGCATCAATTTTTATAGTGAAATGATAGAATATATGACAAAATTTCGCTCATAAAACCTTTCCTGTTCAAAAATGTTTTTGTCCAGAAATATTGGGTACGTGCCACCTCTGACGGATTGATTGATTGATTGATTGATTGATTGATTGATTGATTGGTTGGTTGATTGATTGATTGATTGCAGGGAGCGCAGAACTGAGGAAGACGACAGCTATCCTGACGAGGCGCTTCCCCTTATCTGCTGTTGCATCGTGATCCTGTTTGTGATCATGATCATTCTTCTTCTGTTGCTCTCCGGTTACTACAGCAGTGAGTACTATGAGGGTCACGCAGAAATTGCGGCAGCGCTTCAGACTGTATTGTGGTGCCTACACTTATACACCCGTCGCCATACAAAGACATCATGGAATACACAGCACTTGTAGACAAAGGCAGAAACACAAGATCGACCCATTGACTGCCCTCGGTTATCAACTGCTTTTGAACCATTCGATCCGCACAAATTAAAGTGGCTGAAAAGGAGTGAGGCCCACGCAGTCCAATGGCCTAAGAGACCAAGAGGAAAACTGCGTAACTCCCACTCAAGAAATGACAAACCCGGGAAGCTAAGCCCCGACAAAACAACAGGGAAGAAGACACAACGAGAAGCCTAAATAAAAAATTGCCAGAGAGGATACAACAAATGGGAGCAACTAACACGGCTATGATGATAACAAATTCCAAAGCAAAATTCAGGAAGCGCGAAAAATAGGTAAAGAAGCAAATGTAATGCAACAATTTGAAAGGCCTATAGTTGGTGGAAGGAGGCCAAAAAGAAAATTGAATTGAGAATTTTCATAAGAAAGGCTGAAGGTGGCTTAGCATTGCATTTAAAGAGGAACTTAAGAGAAACCGGGCCCAAGTGTGATGTCAAGGATAATACTGATACAGAGAAAAACTGGGTATCTTTCTCTAGGAGGGCTGTAGATAAGTGTGGCAAGGGAGCCTGCTTTCAAGATGACTGCTCAGCCTGTAGGCACTGAGCTCCGGGCTTCGCAAACAGAGGGTGAATCGCCACCTCCCACGGTGGGCAGGTTTGCCAGGCGTGTGTGCACACATATATAAATATGTAAACGTAGGCAGATTGCCCACAACCCGATCGGAAGGTGGGCAGCTTGCCACAAAGGCTTCAGAAAAAAAAATGGCGGTGGTTTAGCTCTGATTAAACCTGGTGTGACGCGATAAACATTGTGTGACGCGTGACAGCTGGCCGGGTGGAACTTGCTCACTTGAACTGCATAATCAGTCTTTCGACGCTCCGTTTCGTTGGGCGTTCCTTCATCTTCGTCCCACTTGACACGGTGCATGCGCACAGCTGTTGCAGCTCGGTTTAGCCGTCGTGCCGCACCGCCAGCAGCAGCAGCTGCTCCTCACCACGTGACCAACCACGTGACAGGGTGGCGGCGCCACCACGCTGAAGGCTCGAAATGCTACCGTAATGTACACACAACGGCCAAGTGCGATGATTTCGGTTACTATTCACTTCCTTAGTAATTATGTCGCAAGGAGCCCTTCACTTCTCTACCATTTTGTGTTGGATAGCTGAATTAGGGCCTCAGGTTTGGCAATCTTGGTGCCTTAGGTAGAATAAGAGTCTTCTGGCACAGTTGCCGCCGTCATCATTTGATGACATTTCACGGGACACTCGCCGTAATACGGCACATCTATGTCCGCTGCAGCGAACGAGGCTGCCACGGTTCAAAGCTCTCAAGGTTTGGTTGCACGCTGCATAAATAGCCACGAAAGCAGAAGAGTGAACAGCTGCCACCATAACTTAGTTTGTCGAGCACCTTAGGCGACATACGGAGCTGGAGGTTTTGGATACGGGTTCCAGATGGGATTTGTTTTTTATTATGGATGGGAAAGTGTACTTTGTTATCAAATGCCTTTGATTCCTAAAGTGATTACACTATTGATTACTAAATAATGATCATGAACGATTAAAAAATATCTTGCCCACGTGCTTTCCTTGTGTTGATGACTGTCCGCGTCTTTTAAGTATCTCATAACAAGCCCTTCATTTCTATACCCGAGTCTGCTTAACACAAATATAAAGAATTTTTGCGCAGCGCATGGAAGTACTATGTCCCTAAGAAGCCGAGAGTTTCTGACCTTAAGGCGCCATAAAGCGCTAGTGAGACGCGAGATATATTTGTAATATTGAGGATTATTGTAGTACGAATTTTCGACTACAGGAACTTTATAATCATTGGGCTAATCGGGGTACAATTAATGTTCACGCCAAAATAAGGCGGAAATTCAAAACAAGTCCACTAAATTCGCCTGAATAGCAATAAGTGTTCACAGAATTTGTGAAGGTAATTTAACCTCTTAAAATATCCACAACTCTGCGTTGAAAATACACGAAGAACTCGCCCAAATAGACCATTAGCCCTCCAACCTATCAGTACGCACCGTCAGCCGTTAGCTCGTTGCTTAAAATTAGTTCATTCTGTGGCAAACGCCCGATAACTGTTTTTAAAAATTAATACTTCACAACAGAAACTTAGTCTTAAGGTTCCGTAATTTGCCGCTGAACTCTTGAAGCATAGAAGACCCAATTTTGAAGCAAGTTTTGTTTTATTAAGTTACTATTCTATTCCGATTTCAACTTCTAACTGTGGCATGGATTCTTTTTTGCAGGCGAACGTGGTGACGAAACGCGTAAGGAAAACCTGCAGGCTTGAGCCTCTTTCGTTTTTTTTATTGCGGGAATAATCTTTGCGTTTGGAAATGTTGACATTCATTGCAGCCATTTGAGCTTAGAATTAATTGTCTGTCGTTGCTAAGCCTATAGCGCATCCTGCTAGATCAATAGTTGAGATTTCTTCCCTGCTCTAAGACTGATTGGAGATAGGACCTATACTACGGATTTGTTTGTTTGGAAAGTTTAAAACACGGCACACTGTTCGAAGAAAACTACAGAAATAGGTGATGAAAGGTATTCCGAAATGTTTCGCACTTTGTAGTAATTGATTTGGTCGTCACCGTGGGACTTTTTCATCCGCCATGAAGAGAGCAATACTTCTTGCTCTAGGAAATATCGGTGCACCCCTATATAAAACTCATAAGTAGTCATACAAAGATGGAAACGATCATTTGTTTCTTATGCGCCATAAGACCCATGTGGCCACGATAACAGGCATGCGGCCCGGGTAAAGGCCTTGAGGCCGGTTAAGTCATCTCGTCCAGATATTGTGATACAGGCCATACGCAAGCCATGTGGGTGGGATACGGGCCCTGCGAAAGCTAAATGAAATGAGCTGTTTGCTGTACACAGATTTAATTAAAAGGGAGAAGGTGAAAACGCCTGCCTAAACTCACGAGTCATACTATCGCGTAACCATCACGCTGATGGAATACTCACCTACGCAATTTCTCACGGTTGTTATTTTACTTTTAGGCGAACGTAACTGTAAAGAAAGCAACGGCACTAAACCGCAGTGAATGAGTTTCAGCACTACAGTTACAGGCTACTTTCAAGCTGGGTCCGATGAGTGCTTCTTCCTTTAGTTATTACTTACGTTAGCCTTCTCTGCACTTCGTCCGCAGAAATGGCGAAAGCCACTTACAGGGTTCCTGCGCCAGGCTTAGGACGCAAGTAGGCAAGTTATTGCTTACGCGGTGTAGGTGTCGGATTGTACACTGGTACTTCAGAAGAAGCTTTTATATGTCTTCTAAAAGCTGCATTCTCGCTGTGAATTTATATCGTAGAGCCAGCAGTGCAGCTGAGAGTACTCAAAAAATGTGTACAGCGTCTGATCTCAATGGAGAATAAGTATTCTTGACAGGAATTTAACTGCGAAAAGGAGGCAGACATGAAGCCACGAAAAAGATGGCGACTGTGTTGCATTGTCCCCACCGTTTTATTCTTTTCTTGGTCGGCGTCCTTGCCTTAACCTGAACGGCAGAGCTCAGCAATATTTATGACGTCTCCGAAACGTCACTCACATAGGGTAGCTGTCCGGAGCTCATTGGCGTAGCCTTCATCACGGATGCGGCACTGAAAAACTTCGTTACAGACCGGCTTGTCAATGACGATACTATCTGGGGATGTTTGCCGGGTAAAGACCCATGAGTCCCCGAAAGAGGCAACTAGTCAGGATAAGATAAGGGCACTGAGGCCGGATAATTCATCTCGTCCAGATATTGTGACATAGGCTGTACACAAGCCACGCTTGACAGATAAGTGCCCTGCCGATCAAAAGGCCATGTAAGCCATTCAGGAGACTTGCAGTGTGAAGAACTATATAATAATTAATAATAATTGGTTTTTGGTGGAAAGGAAATGGCGCAGTATCTGTCTCATATATCGTTGGACACCTGAACCGCGCCGTAAGGGAAGGGATAAAGGAGGGAGTGAAAGAAGAGAGGAACAAATAGGTCCGTAGTGGAGGGCTCCAGAATAATTTCGACCACCTGGGGATCTTTAACGTGCACTAACATCGCACAGCACACGGGCGCCTTAGCGTTTTTCCTCCATAAAAACGCAGCCGCCGCGGTCGGGTTCGAACCCGGGAACTCCGGATCAGTAGTCGAGCGCCCTAACCACTGAGCCACCGCGGCGGGGCTGAAGAACTATATGAAATGCAAGACAATCATGTGGCCCGGATAAGTCATGTGGGCTGGATTATAGCCCTGCAATTCCTGCACAAGACATGTGGGCCTGATCGGAGCCATGTAGGCTAAACAAGACGACGTGGAGATGCATAAATATAGCTATGTGTGCCGGATAAGGGCCATATAGGCTGACTAATACCCACGTGGGCCGGGTAACGGCATTATAGGCCGGGTTGCAGAAGCCGAGAAATGGGCACTTCCGAAACTGATATCTGTGGTCATCTCTGCGGTAGAGGAAATATGGTGCATAGACGAAGAATTATGTATGCCTTGATTGTCTATGGTAGCTCTTCCTATTTCTTAATGGACGCAGGCAAGCAGAATGATATGGACATCATCAACGAGATCCTCTCTAGACGCACTAGGCGTGGCATTGTTGCTGTGAACAACTTATTATTTAGCGGATACCCAGTTTATAATCACAGTTGTTATTTTTGCTGGCAGACTGCAGTCTATAGATGGATCACATGTGTGAGTAGTCCCTGTTCGTATTTAAGGTCAATGTTCGTTGCTGTCCCGCACCAAGGTTTCATGCTTTTACATCCATGTTTCGAATATTAATGCTATTTTATAAAAGAAACAGTTCGTAACTAAAGAAATACAATCCCTTAAGGTAGTGCTTTTATTTCTTTAATAGCAGCCACAGTATGAGGCCTACAGTTATAGAAACACTACTGTGAAATCATTATACATCCACTTCATATCATTGTCAAGTTAGCCTTTCTGTGACCGTTAATAATAATCTTTGCTTTTTTTTCATACGCAATCCTGCAGCACCACCGGCTGCAGGCACACAGACCATCTCTCAAGGTGAGCCCTTAATCAAAATATGAGCTTCTTTGCAGGCATAGGAAGCATGCCGCGTCCTGAACTTTTTCCTAATTTCGAGTTTCCTCTACTCAGGTGGGCCTGGAACTGAGTTGCGCGTTTCCTGCAGAAAGAAAACGCAGCAGTGGCTGCATTAGTATAACATACCTTCATTTTGATATCTGGTACACACGTTTTTTACCAGCTATTTTGTCATTTGAGTCAATTTAAAATATGGTGCCGGCTCCTGAGATACTCCATCAAAGATCGAAGATGATTCTGGACGATATACAGGCGTTCAGGGGATCTTTGCATTAACCAAAACTGCTTCAGTGTAGCGGCCGAGTCCCGTTCTACACTGAGATAGTATAATAATGCGATAGCACTAATATCCTATTCGCGAAACTAAATGTGTCCTCGGTCATAAAATTTACCTACTGCCTGGAGACAAGTGACCTCACCACACCGGAAAATTCGGCAGGAGGTCAGTGGTGTCTCCAAACCGAACAATTCCTATTGGCTAAAAAAAGTAACGTCACCTGACCGGAAGTGGGGTCACTTCCGGTAAAGGCATCAACAGTTTCCTCTGCTATAGGATTGTCGTAATGTTATGCAATTAGGTGCCTGAATTTTTGTCAAGTAGGGAAGCTGTGCACACAGTGCGGCCGCAATTGGGCTTTGAGTGTCCTTATTATAGCCCTGAATAGAGCTTTTCGCCCGATCAGGTTGTGCTGGAAACCAGGCCTTTTATTCTTACACACTAGTCCTGAGTTCAACGATCTTCAGACTTAATGACTGAGCTAAGCATCGCTTAGCCCGGTTCAATGAAATAAAGTCATTGCTGGAAGAACGGTTGTGTGCATCGTGCTGGGCTGTCGGCGCCACGTCTCCCCAAAAATGGGTCGTAAATCTTGTAGGTCGCGTTAGTTAGTTCAGGACACGCTCTAAACTATGTAGCAAGGGTGAAGTTTTGAAATATAGATTTTTTTTAGAATCATGGACAAGTCCAATCTTACACATAAAAAAATGCTCACCTTCCAGGATGATTAATCGCGCTCTTTTTCGGGCTCTCGTAAGTCCACATTGATCTCAACTTAACTTTCGCGCTGTTATACTCGTTTTGATTCATACCTGCGGTAAGAAGTTGCGAATAGAAATATGTTCATATTTTGTACTTGAATATGTTTCAGGAAATTTTGAAGCACTCATTCTTGCGAAACAAGAATACATACTCAGTGCAGAAATAGCAGAGGTGTCCATCTTCATTTCGGAAGCTGGGGTTTAGATGTTGTCCGCAACATTATCAATATTTCAGATCATTTTCATTGAAGTCACTTTTTTTACATTGGAACTTGAATGTGAATATTTGAGATTGCTGAGGTGGTGTCCACGAGCATGTGCTCTCTGCATAAGTGTTAGAATGTCAGAGCTTAGTCTTCATGATCCGTCTCTGTTACCTGCTAAAGCGGATTTAAAGCAAGTATGAATGACAGATAGCTGATTTTTTCCTCTTTCTCACATAAGTGACCGGCCCTAGACCACAACAAAGCATCACGCCAGGAACAAGCACGCCGGCAGTGGTACCAAGCAAAAACACCACCTTGAGTTCGAGCGGTCCGGCTACGCTCAGCCCCGGAGACTTATCGACTACAACTACGTCCACAAGTGCACGTACCACCATGGCTCCTCCCACGCCTCGCTCTACAAAGGCGTCTACTCGCCGTCCGGTGCCGCAGACGACAGCACCGACGACTGCGACGACGAAGACTTCGACGACGACCAAGAGAACAACGACGTCGACCACCAGGAGCACAACACGGAGCACGAGGCGTACGCCAGCGACGACAAAATCAACGACCACCACCACAAGTAGCACGACTACCAGGACGACGACCAGGACCAGTACAACCGCGAGTATCACCACGACAACGACCAGTACAAGTGCCACCACGACAACGACAACCAGCACAACGACCACGACCCCACCGGTTACGACGCCTCCTCACGACTTCAGTAAGTACAAGCTTGAGCCGAACTGCCTCGACAGGCTAAAAACCTGGGCGAAACTGAGAACGCACGTCCGAATCGCGCTGTTAAATTTATACATTAAAATGAAAGGACCGGTTTTTTTTAAGCGACAAGTCTACGCTAGGTAAAACAGTCGTCGCGTAGGCCGGAGAATGGCTTTGAACGACCTTCAGCCCAACCACGTTAGCCATGCATGACCATATGTGGCACAGTTATTATGTCGAGCCCTTGACAGCTGACCTTGACCTCTGATCTTTAATTGACCTTTGACATACGGTGACCTTCGGGTTGACCTTTGACTTTGAGGACATCCGATAGGGTGATATGTAACCACGTTATTACATCCGATGGGGTGTTGTAAGATCATGTGATACACGTCATAGCCACGTGTTCGTGTGGGTATATATAGAACGGCTATCGCGAGCATGTAGCGGAGCTGCCATGGATGAGCTTCAGAAGCTGATCAAGCGTGCTTGCTTTTCGTTGCACGGCGACTGGCAGCAGTGCTATAGGGAAGGAGCCTGGATTAATTTCGTTCGCGTCTAGTTCATTACTAGGCTCCTGACCACATCCTTGTTGAAAACTCGCTATGCTCCGGTGGCACATCCAGAACGCACGGCCAGAAAAATATTTCTATACGATATATTACCGGCAGAACTACACCTTCAGAAATGGGTATTTCGCAAACTCCTGTTGCCGTGGCATGTCAGAATCGGTTTCTCTCTCGCATCATGGCGACAACCTTTCGCACGCGAATTTATTTCTTGTCTTATTTTAGGGGCCCGCGTAGTGCGTTAGACACAAAAGTCATAACTTCGCCTCGCCAGTTATTTTTGGTTACCGTTCCATTCCCAGTACATTCACTGAAGCGCTTCCGTACGTTATAATCGGCTTTCTCCTGGAGTTTGAGATAGCGCCTCATGTTGCCTACACTCTAAGCAGAAAATTGGGCAAAGGGAGTTAACTGTCCTTTAACGCACACCTTTTATTAAAAGGAGTGCATTAGAGAACAGCTTACTGTCTTCCTACTTCTATTTAGGCATATTCATGTTTAGAGTGTACGCCTACGCGTCAGTCACGATTATCAGTGAATAAGCACACCCACTCAGGCGTTTCCAATTTGCAACTAAATTCAGGAATTTCACCGATGAACCCCATTAAGCGACGACAGACTAAAAATGAAGCTCGACAACCTCTTTTTGATACTTGTTAAAGGAACAGTGAAAAATTGGAGTGACTCGCTTAACCGGCGCACCGCTGCGCCAGGAGTGGAATGAGGACACCCAGCGACTTATGAATGCCTAGCAGAGAATGACCAGTTCTGCACAATGGCCAATAACTATGGGTGTGCGAATATTCTAAATTTCGAATGCTAATCGAACATGTTTGATATTCGATTCGTATTCGTAGTCGAGAGATTGATATTCGAGAATTTCCGAATATTCGAAAATTCCTGAATTCTTGCCAGCGATCGAATACTGCGCAGACTCATAAATTCGACCGTGGCAAAACCACAGTATCTGGGCGAATTAGCCGATGATGGAGTTAAAAATTCCTAGAAAACAATACAGAGGTTCTATTCCCTTCTGTCTCCGTCGTTTATCACGCGGACCGATCGCATTCCGACGCCACCAGGCTTAACCTCGTGCGAAGTTCCGCATGTTGGCTTTCCCACACATCACACGCGCTGTGAACAAGAGGGTCGATGGCCCGCTTCGAACAATCGCAAAGCGAAATCGTGCTTTTTTAAATCCATCCGTAATACGTTATATATTTAATGTCCACATCCGAAGAACGCGTCGTGTCGCCTTCATAACTCTCGGAGCGTGACCTCCGCCATCCCGTTTTGTAAACTAAGCAATGCGAGAAAGCCTACTTGCGGAATTTGGGGGTAGCCTCCTGAAGTGGCATGTAGAGTTGTCACAACAGGGCAAGCAATCCTGTACAAATCCCGCCTTTTGCACGGTGCATTGTAACCCGCACACCTCTTTAGTGTGCGTAATGGCAGGCGTGACAACGATCGGAAGGCCCCTGTCGCTAGATCAAAAAATAGCCTGGACACGTAGTTTCGCTTTATGAGCTTCGCCGCTGCCACGGGCGACTGCAAGTGTCGGACGCATCGCAGGTGATTTCTTTCCCTTTTTATAAACCACCTCGCTGTTCCGACGCCAGTGTGTGTTCCCGGCCCCTTGCTTGCATTTGTGTTGTTATTCCGTTACTGCAAAACCCCTGGCTTGTCACGGGCTTAAGGTGTTAGTGCGATGGAGCCACCTCATAAGGCCTTACTGCATCTTCGCATTTTCGGCTGGTTTCCTTTTTTTTCGGGGAGGGGCTGGGGCGAACAATTTTATAAATCGAGGCCTTCAGATGAACCGGCCATTTCTCGCGCTCCCTTGAACTCCGAGTGAATGAGGTTTTACTAGTCATCATGTTATTTTTTGCTACCAGTCTTGATACTTTATGGGTTTTATTTTGCGTGACCTCATTACATTTCGGATACTGTTATGCTGTCTAATCCAGTAGTATACAATTCTGTGCACATCATGTTTTTTATACGGTACTGAGGCAGTCTAGTTTTTTTTAGATGCAAAGACCATACACTATTTAAAAAAAAGGCAACAACATTGCTTGTTAATCATTTTCTGAAATGTCTTTTTTGTACAGAACAGATATTCTATATTCGATTCGGTATTCGAAGCCGTATTTTCTCTATATTCATATTCTATTGGTATTCTAAGATTTCAATATTTGCACACCCCTACCAATAACCCATCGACGATGTCGCGTCATACCCTTGACACGGATGTTAAGTGTCGCCTCAAATTTTTCTTTTACTTGCACAGCCGGGCAACGATTCTACGGTGCTGACAAACTGTTTTAAAAAAAATTGTCTCCGGTTTAACTACTTCTGAACCTGGAATTCAGCGAAAAGCAAGCACTATTGCTAAACGTCTGAGGCTCGTCCATAGTAGCTGCGCTGCACGCTCGCGACAGCCGTTCTATATATGCCCACACGACCATGTGGCTCTGAGGTGGTATCAGATGATGTTGCGACACCTCCATCGGATGTCATCACTTGGCTTCACATCCCCCCACCGGATGTTCTCAAGGTCAAAGGTCATCCCAAAGGTCATCCAATGTCAAGGTCAAATAAAGGGCATAGGTCAGGGCCAGGGATTCGACACCATAACGGTACCACATATGGTCATACACGGCTATCCTTGGTTGAGCTGAAGGTCGCTCAAGGTAGTTGTGCTGCCTAACCGAAGACTGCTTTATCTAGCGTAGTAAAGCTTTTCGCTTCAAAAATGGAACATGCTGAGGCCGCACACACGCACATATTCTGTACCACGCGAAATTATAGCTTTTAAACTTGTGTAGAGCGCGGAATATAGTCTGGAAAATACAGTATTTTAAATTAATCCCGAGCCCTGCAGTAAACTCTCTAATTGAGTGCAGCTTTGGGATGTTGAACTGCACATCCATGTCATATCATAGCGTATACTAATCACTAATCGCGTGCGTACACTTAGCACCCATGGAAGCGAACACTGCGCTAGTGACATCTGGAAAATATTTAGTCGAGCTCAGCTGTGAAACCTCCCCGTCGAACTTCACATCGCATGCGCCATATGAACAACGTGCTGTTAATTGAGAAGAGAAGCGCTGTATGAACCACATTTAGCGTTTTTCATTTTAGAGATAGTTAGAGACGCGCTGTCAGCAATAAGCGACAGCTGTGGTAGAGCACGCTTTGCTAAGTGTGTCTAATCCTCTGCCCAAGCTCTGGTATTCATTACTCTGATTCAAGCACACGTTTTTTTTTTTATTTCTTACAGCCCCTGCGCCTGGGAAGCCAAATCGTAAGCGTACATTCTGATATCGTGTGACGTTTACGGCCTAATTAGTTTAACGTTTCCAATAAGCGCGATCCGTCATCGAAGTTTTCGAAGAGGTGCTAGCAACGAAATAGCTTCCCAAAGGCATTCTATGTTTATTCTTTGCCCGGTGAAACCTTGTTTAAGAAGCAGGAGCATTTTTACACGCATGGAAAATTTATTAGCCTTGCAACAAGAGCATGTCCAACATCTCTTTTTTTTCTCTAGGAACACCATTTAGCACGCATGAACGTTTATAGGCTCAGATTTTGGTAGCAGTAGTTGCAGCAGCTGTTATACTACTAGTAGTACTAGTAGTAGTAATAGTCGTAGTAGTAGTGGTAGTAGTAGTGGTAGTGGTAGTAGTGGCAGCATAAATTGTAATGGGTAGTAGTATTAGTAGTATTAGTAGCAGTAGTGGTAGTAGTAGTAGTAGTAGTAGCAGCAGCAGTAGTAGTAGTAGCATCGGTTGTAGTAGTAGTGGTAGTGGTATAAGTGGTAGCGTAAGTGGTACTGGGTAGTAGTAGTAATAGTAAAAGTGGTGTCCACTTATTTATACAGCAAATTAATCACCCAGCAGGTCGGCGGCTTGGCGGAAGGGTGTCAGTTCATCTTCTGGTGTGGAGGGTCCCGCCCGGGGCGAGGGCGGGGATTATGCGGGGATTAAAGAGCGACGAGGCAAAGGCAAATACCATATTTAGGGGTAGCAGGAAGGGAGAGAGAGTAGGGCTAGAGAGAGGGAGAGAGACGGAAGTGAGAGAGGTAGCTAGGCGCAGGGGCTCTGCGAGTGTTGACTAGAACACTGCGAACAATGTGATATTAGGGAACAAGCAGTAAGAGATGGGACATCAGATGGAGGTTGAAATCCTCCAGAATATGCTTTGGGGAGCACCCCAAACTGTGTTTGTGGGTGTGCGACTCGTCAATCGTTGTTGCGCTAAATGAACAGGTTGCCGTTGGCCCAGTTGTGAAAACAGGGGACAAGGTGATAATTGTCGTCTTCACAGCCTATATAAATTCAATCCCAAATAATACTGAAGACCAGAGTATGCATACAAGAAATCAGGATGTGTGGAAATGCCATGATTCCATTATCTTATTAACAACAAGCCTTGCCACACAAATTCGTTAGTATTTAATTACACACAGGAAGCAACTTACACTCGGAGACTTCAGTTTTTTTTTTGCATAACTATTGACATCAAAATTTTGAATATATCCTGCTGTAAACTGCTACTGTCGTTTAGCGATCACCTGCATTTCGGAGAAGCTCCCTAAGAAGCTGGACAAATACAACGTAGAAACCCCGCGGTACCGGACGCGTGCACAAGAAAGTGCACAGTGTTGTCGTCCTGCGTTTTCATTGCTGTGCACTCCTTTCATATGTACGCATCCTGCATCGCAGGTTCTTTACCATGTATCATGCCCCTACTGGCCCAACAAGCTACGCTTCTTGAATTCCAGCTTGAAAGAGGTCCACGTGGCCGCTCCGTTAACCTTACAGAAATACGAACAGAACGGATGTAAACATAACAAACACCATTGGCTCACGTCAGCTGTGGTGCCTTGAGTACAAAACCGCATAGGAGGCAAAACAAAGTTCGTGTCCTTCGCTCACAGGCAACTTCACACTCATATCCGCCTTCGAGCACATCAAGCGTCAGAGGTATATCTGGCCAAAGACGCACCAGTGCACGGACTACGTTTACATCAGGGCGTTTACATACTTCGACGAAAAGAAATTCAACCACGAGCCGCTCGAGTATACTAAGAAGATGAAAAAATGTAAGGTGCCGTACGCAGCTATTCTAGACAGAAGCGCTTTTTTAACGGGAACCAGTTTGAGTGCAATTTTTTCATATATTGTAAGATTTCACTATTACACTCAATATATTCGCAGATTTCCCGTCGACAGGCTTGCATAGTTTGTCTCTTAACATTTTAGCTGCCGTCATAAGTTTCCGCACTGGTTTTCTATCGCAGTGTTAATTCCTCGGCGCGAGAGACGGAAACACTCTAAAAGAAATATTTGCGTACGCACCAGAATAATGAAACATTACCTTCAATATTTCCTTAAGAATACCTTACAATATTCCAATATTCAAAATTTTTGTCCAAGCATGTTGGACATCTTCCACAAACACACCGTTTCGGCTAAGGCTGCCAGTAATATTAAGCATGAAATGCGACTAGCTGCCATTCTCCGCGAACTGAAGCGAACATTCTCCTAAACATCCAACGAACCTGAGCCAGATGATTAAGCTTCCATAACTGAAAAATGCTGAAAGTACTTGTATTTTATCCAGATGAAAATGAAAAATTAGGCCTATCACAGCACTGATGTTTCCGGTATGCGGACAGAGGGAACAAAGAGGCGCAGACAGCAGCTCGCGTAGACGCATTTCCGGCAGAGGGTGTGGGTTCCTGAGTAGAGACCAAAAGGGGCGGTGATCGTAGCACAGGTTGCAGAGAAAACGAAACATAAACCTGGGCGGTATACAAAAAGAAGCAACTTGGATTCGAGTCAGCGCCGGTGCAAACTAATACTTCGTTTCCCGATGCATTCATCATTATCATCATCAGCCTGACTACGCCCGCTGCTGGGCAAAGGCCTCTCCCATGTCTGCACAATTAACCCTTTCCTTTGCCAGTTGCGGACACCCTATGCCTGCAGAAATCTTAATCTCATCCGTCCACCTAACAATGTCCCGCCCCCTGATACGCTTGCCTTCTCTTGGAATCCAATCCGTTATCCTCAAGGACCAGCGGTTATCTTGCCTTCGCATTACATGCCTTGCTCAAGCCCATCTCTTCGCCTTGATTTTGACTATGATGTCGTTAATCCACGTTTGCACCCTCACCAACTGTGCCCGCTTGTGATCTCAAAATTTTGGAACATTTTGAGTGGACGAACGCTCAATATTTTCCGGAATTGTTTTTCTTCGTTTTTCTGCAAAAATTTCCAAAGCAATGAAGAACCGAATTGGATACTGGCAAACAGCACGAAGCAGACACCAAAACTCGATTTCGACCAACATGTGTCAAGTGAGGCCATGTATGGTTTCAAAAACATCGTCAACTTGGCTTCCCTGTGCGCTTTGATTAACTTGAAAGTAACGTTAAGAGATAGCACCGACCATAATTTCTCTGAAAGGTAAAAATAAGTTTTTCTTCCAGGAAGTACAGAGCGTATATCGACTTCCCTGCAGCTCATGGCGTCTCGCACGCAAGGGTACTGGAAAAATCCCCACAGTTGTGGCGAAAAAATGAAACAAATTCGAGTAAATTTGCGCCTAAACAAAAAGCCCCAGGACCGCGAGGTTACGCGTAGAGAAATGAAGTAGTCGGTTGTATAAATTGATGGAAAGCCATCTCGATGCGGGGGCGCTCAAAGCCCCCTAGAGAGATGAAGAAAGTCAGATACTCTCCGGCTAAGAAAAGCGGCTTAGATGAAGAGTGCCAGGCAGATCGTGTGGGCTACCTATCTTCATTAGAGGCGGGCAAAGCAAAGGACATGTTCAGCAGTCGAAGGATGATGTCCCTCGGGTGGGAAGCTAAAACAAGCCAGTACAAAGGCGAGGCCGTACCTTCCAAGCATGGCTATCACAGGCTGAAGCCAATCAAAATAACTGAACGGGGGCTGAAAAACCTCCGAAAGGTTAGCAAATAGGAAACAAGGAAGCTACTAAACGTAAAGGAAAGTTATGCCAGGCGCATAACTATTAAGCTTAGACTGGTGGGGGGGGGGGGGTGCACAAGGTGTCGATTTATGCCACGGGCCTTGCAAAAAAAAGAACAGGTAAACGAAGGCGATGGGAATGCAAAAAGGCGACGAAAAGTGTGGTTATGTTGTCAAAGCAAACAACGCATAAAAGATGTGGTGAAAAAGAAACACGGTAGACAGTCAGCTGTTGCAGACACCGGGCCATGCGCAAAGATTCGACGTAACGCCTTCCCAGCTGGGGCTATTGGTCCTCTAGCGTAGTCCCAATAGCCTAATAAAGTGATTAGAGATGCAGTTATGCAGAGTTATGAAATGACAGACGAGAAAAAAATTCTAGCCAATCAATGGCATTGATCAGGCAGAGTGCGCGTTAGCAATAGCGTTTCCCTCTGACAGAACAGCTGCGGGGTTCAGACCGTTCGAGCTCGTGTTGTCAAGCAGTTCGTCAATCTGGGTGTGACAACCCCCATCCTCCTTCACACTCCCGATCCAGTCCAACAATGTTACACTCCATACCTTCTTCACACTTTCCCTCACCCGCCACCCGTAGCCTCAACCTCTTTCTTAGTCTTCTCTCTCCCACTTTCTCTCTCCCTTCACCCCAATTTCATAAATAAAAATAACCATTTCCCCCCTTAAACTTTGCCGCCAGCCTACCGATTCTTCAGATACGGACGAATGTAAGATGTTTTCCCGACATGGCAGTTATAATTACAGCCCGTTTAAACACCTTTATGACATGTTTATGAATGAAAGCGCGGCGACAGTTGGACAATGCTCTAGTCGCAGATGCTCTCCTTTCTTAATCAGGGTGCATATTCTCGTGATTTACTCACGAGTTGCAAAGCACTTCAACCAGAATACGAAGATGCGGTTAATGGATTTGCAGCAGTATGTGACGTCAGGGGAAGGTTGCCAAAAGCGGAATCCGCAGAACGATGGACTTGAACAAATACCGTGGCCATTTATGAAATAAGTGTTTCGGAGCAGCGAAAGAAGTTGGAATGTGGATGACATCAGAAACCCAGCGGCACAGCTCCCTGCCACCGTGAGATGAATGCCATCGTGCCGACCATTGTGCATGTCGGAATAGCATTTTCCATAGCGTGTAGCTAAATATTTAAGCAAGTAGGTAAAATGGTGAAGTAACCTACCCAGGCTAAAAGGTCAATTTTGTTGAAGATGGTGATGATTAATGAATTATGGCGCAAGGGCAGATTTCGCCAAAGAGCGCCATGGCACAAGGTAGTTTTCATTGCACAAGGTGCCGTCAAAGACCCATTTCCCAAGAATTTCACCCTAAGAAGCCGAGCACCAGGTCAAGGTAAAGCTTGTACCCATTGCATCACCAGTTTGTGCACGGCGCCACTGGGGATCGAACTCCGCACCTCCCGCAAGCGAGGCGGATGCTCAAGCCACTAGGCCATAGGTCAAGATTGAGTGTATACAGTTTAAACTCGCATTGCAAAGCAAGAAATCGACGTGAGGGCGGCCCTTTAGCGTTATAACCCTTACAAAAGTGGTCTATAGAGAGCCTATAGACTTCTTACAGATTATATTGCCTTCCTGTGCATATTTATTTTCGTCTATTCATAGTCTATAGATTTTGTCTATAGATTTAATTCTACTAGAAGTGTTTAGCCATAAATTTATAGATTGTCTAAAGACGGTCAATATGATTTGTATTGCCTATAGACTGTTCTCTAGGGTATATCTTTCGATATTCTATATATAGACCTTATAGGGCAGAAATCTATGGACAGTCTATAGACTGTCTAAAAAATGTGTGTAAGGGAATACAGCATATACATTCAACTCATGCTCACTTTCGAACGCGTACTATTTGCTCAAGCTTTTACAGCCCGACAGGAAGCATTTCTCATAAGTAATGAGTTAAAATGGCAATTAAGGAATGTAGTAGATGAAATGTTGTGTGTGTCCCCAGAAATCTTTCTCAGATTTCTCAGATTATGAGATTGCAATCGTATCGATTGCAAACAAGCCACCTGTAGCAGGAGCTATCTCAGAAATTTATACCAAAATTTCGCATGTTTAACATAATCACTGAGCAGACAGTGCCAAAAAATCTCAGACACAATCCTTGCAATGTATATTTAATGTTTCTTTTAGAGAGTTAACCTCTGCTTCTCGCGTTTCGGGTCCCAACGTAATGCGTATTAAAGCAAACAGTTACCCACTGGTTGATAAACAAGGTTGTTGAATAATGGAATACAATAATAACAGGAGGCAGCGTGATGCCTGAGCGCCACAACTCGAAACTAAACTATGTTGAACCGGCATATACCAAGTGTTACAGGGAAGTGTTAGCAATTTTAAAATTAGGTTTTTTGGGGTAAAATAATGGCTTCTGCGAAATAGTATTACCAGTGTTGGTGGGCACCGGAAAGCAGGTGAATTTTTAAACTAGTAAGCTGGTTAACTAATTTCTGATAATTAACTTTTTAACTATCACAGTTAGGCAACTGATTTAAATTAGAGATTTGCGGCTGGTCGTTACTAATCGCCATATCAATTTCTAGAATTTCTAGACTGCGAATATTCTCGGCGTGTGGCTCGACAAAATTTGTCAACATCGTGCAAGAATACATGCGCTTTCGAAAGCCATGCAGTAACCTTTCCATTGCATGTAACTAGCCAAAACAGCCAAATTTTTTCGAGCCACAACGTCAAGCGTAATCGCTTTTTCTAAATTATAACTGATATGGCTATTACTAACGACGGGCTGCAAACTTCTAATTGCAAATAGGCGCCTAAGCTAAAAAGGTAATTATTAAAAATTGGTCAATCGGCTTACTAAAGAAAATTCACCTGCCTGCCGGTGTCCGCCAACACTCGGAATGCTATGTCGCAAATGCTTATTTTTACTCCCTAAAAAAATACATTTTTGAGAATTACTTAATGTCTTCCCTATAACAGCTGGTCCGGCAGGCGTCAAAGTAAGGTCACTTTGTCCCGACATTTCTGCAAAATTTGTGGGCCAACTATTTGCCGAATAATGTTCCGAATGACGTCATAAGATTATTTTGCAACATAAATTTACTATACAAGTTAGAGCATAGCTCGCGGCAGGGATTCGAACCGGGGACCTATTTTCCCCGGCTTCCACGTCTTTACAATATTAACAATGCGGTGCAGTCGTTCGTCGCAGAGCGTTCGGGGTGGTGGGATGCGTTTTTGCATTTCGTGAAGCATAAATGTAATGGTTAAGTTAGAGTGTAGCCCGGGCATGGATTCGAACCGGCGACCTATATTATGTGTGTTAACGCTCGTTATCCGATCGCTGCCTCGGCATTGGCTCATTTTTTTAGTGCTGTGTAATGTTTCTGCAACCTTAACAAGAATTGTATGCCATTGTTTCGTGCTTCTTTGTCAGTACATTAACTCCCTTTCCCTCGTTTCTCTCTATTTTGTTTCCATTGGGGGGGCATCGACCAGTACTTGGACGAGGACCCCACATACTGGTCAAATGTAATGGACGCCGACAGCTCTGTTCTTCAGGCGACCACGGTAGGATGGTACAAACACTCCGACTGGTACATCGGCATGTGGGGATCACCTTTTTGCGGCTCCTGTGAGTTTTCCACCTCCACTACGCCCGCACTTGAGGCCGGGGAAGGGGAGGGGGTGCTTAACGTGGGCGCTACGTATGTCGCTTGCCCCGCCTAAACGAAGCCGCCCGACACCTGGTGTCGTTTAAAGTTAATAGAACTTGTCGTTACTGCCAGCGATTGATTCCCGGAGCTACCGTTGCCATGAATAAAGGAGTAGAGGTTCTATTGTCTCCTTGGCTGCCACTACATGACTTGTCACATTAAAAAATAGCACGCTGACGTCACACGCGACAGAAGAAAGGTACCCAAAGGACATTTCAACTCCCATAGACTAGTTTATGACGTCCGCAAAACGTCCTAAAACGCAGGACACAGGACGTGTTAGGGAGTTCCGAGCACATTGGGCAATGAGCGAGTAGGTGCAGAACAGAAGGTGACAGGTCTTAGTAGCGCAGACTTGACGCTGTTCCACGAATGCGGCGTTTTACGCTGAAGCCGTATCTCTGATGTCCCCTGCGATAGAAGTGAAACTTAAGCCGCCAAATTGTGTGAACTCTCGCATGTCTCCCACTACCTTTGTCGTCTTCCGGAGAGAAGCGCGTTCACCAGTCATACCGTGACCACCCCTGCGTGCACCATGTGCAATCGTGTTTTTTGAAGTGTTTGCCTTCATCCGGTGAGACGCGCAGTCGTAGGAAGCCTCCAAATGCTTAGAAATATCCACGAGACGCAGCAGACAGCGAATCAAGAGAGGGAGCGTGTTCTAGGGACATTGTTCGACAAAAAAAATTATGAAACTGGTATGGTTTCAACGTATGCATAGTTAAACCGAGTGATAGCGTGCGTTTCGCCTGATTGGCTCATGGTTTTGCTTTGGTGGGTATTCCGCACGTCTGGTGACGATTAGACTCAGGTTAAGCTCTGAACGACGTTAAGCTGATATGATCTGTTCGCGCCGCGGATGTAATTTGATGAATGCGACGATATGCAATGCATAGCGCGAGAGTGCTGCAGTTTAACAGAGTTCCGACGTGGTGGCTCAGTGGTTACGGTTCTCGGCTGCTGACCCGAAAGACGTGGATTCCAACCCGGCCGCGGTGGTCGAATTTCGGTGGAGTCGAAATTCTAGAGGCCCGTGTACCGTGCGCTGTCGGCGCACGTTAAAGAACCCCAGGTGGTCTAAATTTCCGGAGCCCTTCACTATGGCGTCCCTCACAGCCTGAGTCGCTTTCGGAGGCTAAACCTCATAAACCAAACCAGTTTAACACGAGGCGTGTTCGGATGCGGCAGTAACTACTTTTATAAGGTGCGGTTACGGAGCTCTGCTGAACTACCGTGAGACAGCAAGAGTTATCTCAGCAGCCTAGTGCTGATTGTGCACGGAGGATTGAGGGCCTGTGTACTTTGCATTGAAAAGGTTACAAAATGTAGAGAGCGGAGCGGGGCATGCCTGGAAATCTGTGGGTAATGTTATCTACTTTTCTCTCTTTAGCGTTCTCAACATCGTTTTGAGTCCAGTGTATCTGGATGTGCAGCTTTGTTTTCTTAGTGAGTGCATTGATCTTCTTAGTTACACATGGTGTTTTGTCCCTCTTTTTAGTTGTTTTATGGTAGCTAAGAAGTCTGTATAGATATGCTTTATATTTATGGCCTCCATTGCATCGCGTATTAGGTAAAGTACACGTATTACGCGTTTTACGCCAGGGCCTTTGGCGAGCCAGGTTGACCAGTGTAACCAGTGGGTGCGCTAGCACGGCGACGGCGCCGACAACGACGCGAAACCCAGGCACGGGCGCCTAACAGCTGTCGCTGTAAACGAGAAGGCAAGCGTTGCACAGGGTGGGAGAAAGTCTGCTTGGCCTGTGATAGCAGGATGTTACGGCGAAAATGTTGACGGAGCCGGCAAAAGAGAGGGAAATGAAGGGGAGTGGGAGAGGCCTTTGTCCTGCAGTCTGCTTTTCTTGTGTGATGATGACTCTGATGTTGGTGATTGAGAATACAATATAAAAGTCAACCGAGAAAAATTGTCGCAAATGCGAGTGCTAGCAGGCTGACGCTGAAACTGCCGTCAAAATACGCAAACACTCCTTGCATTTTACTCTTTCCTTTTCCTCCTCCCTTTCAGTACAGCATATTTTGAGGCCGCCAAAATCCCATCTTAAAACCTGGGTGGCGGTACATATACACAGCTGCCGACTGGCCCGGGGGCGACAGATACCTGAAAAACACGTCAAGAACTTCATTGGGTGAGATGTTGCAATGTGTCTGTTTCGTCCTGTGCGACGTCACACGCGTCAGTGCCCGATAAGGAACACCTGCTGGCTAAAGTTGAGTTCTCGTATAGACCTGTCCCTTAAGATTGCTATACGATAACGTTAGAGGTACCTATCGGGCAAGTACTCCTCTTTCGTAGATTCATAGATCGCGGGGAGTCCAAACGCAACTGGCGCAGTGCCGCAGTTGTTTAGCGATACGCCGCTTCGCCGGTAGGTGGCTGCACAGAACACAGCCAGCAGTAGGGCCTGGGAGACCGAGGACCACAACTCGCTGCCCACCTGTGCCGCCTGCCCACCGTGGCAGGTGGTTCACTTGCATTTTCGTGACACTTACGGATAGACGCCGGCTTTTCTCGTGATTCTATCGCATTAATACATGATGCAGAAGAGGCTGCTTGAGGAAAAAGTCCTTGTATCTACAGCTTGGTTATTCCCATGCACCCAACTAAGAGGAGTAGCTCTATCGTCCAAACTGGAGAGCAGAAAAGTCAAAAACCTCATTACGAAGATCCCACTTCTAAGGAGCAGTAAAAAGCCTCAGAAGTCGCACATCCCCAAAAAGCTTTAAAATGACGGTGTAGCTTATGTCAATAGAACGTTAATAGAAAAAAAAATTCGACTGCCGTCGGGTGATCTACGGATATCTTGATTCTTACAGCGAAAGTTTACATTATTAGAAAAAAAAATGCGTTCATAAACTGTTTGAAGTTCACAACTCCTTTTGTCCGCAATTGCAGGCTATGTCATCACAGGAAGCGGGGTTCTATGGAGCCACGTGTGCAAATTTTCATTAGCATCTTGGCCGTTGAGGGCTCTCGATTGCGTCTTTTGCTCATCATCGTTGTCTGCTGTTTGGTACTTATTGCCCTATCTCGTCTTCACAGGTTTCAGTCATTGAGTGTCCGTAATGAACTTAACCGAAATGGCAGCTTTTACTGTCTTTGAAAAACAAACAACGAGGATTACACCCACGGATACGAGACACATCTGACTTTTACGCGTTGTTCCAATAGTAGTCATTTTCACTCATTCTTAAAGGCCCAAAATTATTGTTTCTTACAAAAAAAAGTGCGTTTAAATCGAGCTTGAATGGGGTGCGGCTAAACGAGGGCTTTTATTCAACTGCGGCAACCATTCATCCCGCTGCTTGTAGCTCATCAAAGCAGCCACATTGGAAAAGAGCACTGGTCTGGTAGATCACACAGACTTGTTTGGAATTTCTCGATTTCTGAAGTTGCATACACCCAGCGCTTCCTAAAATGCTCTGCACTTTTTAAAAACAGGCTTTTTGAGTTTGAAGAGCACTTTTTTGGCATAGCATTGTAAGCGATTTAGCGCATCAGAATACAGCTAAAACATCCTAACTAGTAAGCTGGTTAACCAATAATGAGTGCCTAGCATTATAACTACTGTTAAAAATTATATGTTACCAGAACCAGTCGTTCTTGTCAGAAAACTTGATGGCATCAAGCCACTCTCGCGGATTCGTGCGACTAAGCTACACTACCATTCACAACCGAAATTCGCGCCTGATTCAAATTTAACATCCAGTGGCTCAACGCAGAGGCAATAAAGAATGTTCTGCATTCACATATGCTATTCTCGTTAATGAATCAATGAGTTTTTCGATAACAAACAAACACCAGCACATCCAGAATGAACATACGGTCAATTTTACGAGCGTTAGCTATTATTGCTTACGTTTGTTAAGGACGCGTCTGCCTGCAATGAAGGTCGAATTGACCAAAACAGTTACCACGTGACCACAGTGTGCCACATAGCAACAGTGGGAGCGTAGCACTTCAACTGATAACTATACTTCGATCTGTTAAATATGTGCCTATATAGCGGCTGTCAAAGTGGGACCCCCCCTCCCGGGACCATCATCAGCAAAAAATTTGATTGCCACCCGTTTACGCAGAATGTTCGAAGTAGTGTCAAATGACTTGTCATGTTCTTAAAGATAAATTTACTAATTGAGATGAAGCCCAAGACATTGGTGTGGGATTCACACCGACGACCTTTCCGCCCCAAACCCTACATTCCGAGGACTTTCAGATGGACATTACGGCCGAAGCGTCCGTTACAGGGGATACCGGAAGGTGTCAATCGATTCGTTGTGTTGTGATGTACACGTTTCTAAAATTCATTAACTGATACAACGAGGAAATATACCGTATATAGCGAAGGTGGCTGTAAATCGTAGCAATAGTCCAAAATCCATGAGGTAGATGGCGCTGCTTATGTATTAGAAGGGATGTTTTTCCTTTGTGAGAGGGAGCGCTGCGAGCAGCCAAGGAGAGCGGACGCATTTCACATGGGCTCCGCAGTTTTTGGGCGCCTTGATTCATCCAAGTCGACGGAACCACCGAAAATTTGGTTGGAATCGACGCCGACAGCGAAGCGGACCACGCGGAAACCACTTTCAAGCCGGTGGGTCCAGTATTTTTGATTTTTTTTGGAATTGAAGTTTTCCCACGTGGCCGACCAGAGCTAGGCCCTTTAGGCCTAACACGACAGCGGGGCTCTGCGGCCCTCCCGTCCTTGGCCAACGGCAGAGGAGCCTGGAGCGACGGCCGGAGTACTCAACCCCAGCTTAGGACGCACACCGCTATGAGATCCGACGAATCTCATGGCCGAAAACCACGAAAATATGGACGAAGACTACCAAGACGCGGCCGGGGAGACCCGTGACCACGGACCAGCGGCAGCCACTCAAGGCCTGAAAAGCAGCACCCCAGCGACCACAACGTCACGAGTAAGTCAAAATCTCGACGCGGACGCGGAATGGAAGATAGCCATTTCCAAGAGGCAGAAGAAACGCCAAGGCGGCAGCCAAGCAGAATTTTTGGCGGGGACAGGGCTAGGGAACGGAAATTCCCTAGGCTCGGCGAAGAGCACCGGTGGCACGCCAGCTGCACCGAAACAAGGAGAGGGGGAAGCAGCGCCGAAGACGAGACTGCCTCCGCTACCCAAGGAGGACTTAAAAATAGTCCTGAGGCCAAAGGGACTAGCAGTGAAGAACCTGCAGACGCACCAAGTGGCGCGGGCGGTGGTTGCAGCCGCCGGACATGGATGCAAGGCAGAAGACCTTATTATCCGACTGCGAACAGGTTCCAACATCATTATTATAAGTACCGACAACGAAAGCGCTGCTCAACAAATTAGACGCTTTACGCAGCTGAAGTTTGGAGAGCACAGCTACGTGGTGGCGCCGGAGGGAACGCTGCGCAGGGTAATCCACGGGGTGGACCCGGGAACCCCTGCCAAAGAACTCGAGGCAAACCTACGAACCCGAACGCAGGGTGTGAAGATTTTGGCGGCAAGAATGCTAGGCCGGTCGAGCACTGCCGTCATCACCTTCGACGGCCCCATCCTCCCCAAGCAAGTTCTGTACTGTGGGGGGAAATGTGGTGCTATCCCTACAGACCAACTAGACAGATGTGCTACATCTGCTGTCAGCAGGGACACCGGTCCGACGTCTGCCCGACTCCCGGGATCAAGACCTGCAAGCAGTGTGGCCAAAAGGATCCAGAGGAACACCATAAACGCACACCCAAGTGCCTGCTGTGTGGGGAGCCCCACACAGCCGGCACAAAGGACTGCAAGCAACGTTTAAAGACAACGAGCGAACTACGATGGGGACCCCAGGGTCAGCAACGACGCGGCCGCAGCCGAAGCAGAGGCTGAGCGCGGCGCCCACTCTGGTTCCGGAACGAAGACCAGGAGAAGCGAGGCGACTACCGGACCGAGTCGAGGAGCCGCAGCCGGGGCCGCAGTGGCAGCCAAAGCCAGGGCCGGAGCCGGGAGCGGTACGAGTCCTACCCACCCCTGGGCAGTCAGCAGGCCTGGGCGAAGCCGAAGCAACTACAGCAGAAGAGCGGCGGAGTTAAGGTGAGCTGGGGCGCCGGCCCTCCCAAGACGCTTTTTGCTCCGCACAACAGTAACAACACAAACAGAAAATGAAAAAAGGCTTAATGCCGAAATTAATAATCTAAAGAGGTAACAGGAGCACGCCCGTGAAGAAAACAGGCAGCTCAGAAAACAAATAAGTGAACTAATAGCAGAAATACAAGAGACGCGAAAGGCAGGTTTTTCGCCTGTCAGGACACCCTCACCCCCGCAGCACAGCGTAGGAAGCTTACAGACTAACGAAGGAAGAACCTCTCCAATAGACGATTTGAAAACAATGATACAGAAAATGCAACAGCAAATGCAACAGCTACATCAAAAGATAGCCATGCAGGATCAGAGCTTTCGAAATTATATAAAGAATCAAAACACACAGAGAACTGTAAATGGCGCCAGAGACCGGCTCTACAATGAGCGCAGGTTTGGATCAGAATCCCAGGGAACGAACGCAAACTCTAATACATCAACATGGCAGGACAAAACCAACTAGAGATATGGCAATGGAACTGCAGGAGCTACAAGGGCTCCTACTTAGCACTAGAGGAACCCCACCAGATCTAATACTTTTACAAGAGACAAACTGCATTCCAGCCCTGAGAGGATATACTTGCCAGGAGAACGGACGAACAGCTACTCTCATTAGCAACAAAATCACGACCATTGCACGCAAAGAATTCGAGGATGCACAGCTCGAACACATAGTAACCGAGATAATCCCCAAGAGGAAGCGGAAAGCTAAAAGTACCTTCATAGTTAATCTATATAGCCCACCTAAAAATAGGGGAGACTTCAATAAACTCTTTACAGAAGCAAAAAAGCTAGCGGGACAGAACGCCCTGATAATAGCTGGGGATTTTAACGCAAAAAGCGCTAAATGGGGCAGCAGAATTGAAGACAAAAAGGGACACAGCATCTGTACCCCAGCAGAAAACATAGGCTGCGAACTACTCACAGATGAGGGCCAACCTACTAGACAGGGGAATAGCGTCAGTGTGGACACATGTCCCGACCTAACTTTTGTCAGGGGCGCCAAGCAAGTTGAATGGGAAAACTTGCAAGAAAATCTGGGAAGCAATCAATATATCATTAGGATCAGCACGGAAGCAGACAGCATCAAGAGGAAAATTGGTAAGGCAACATTAACAGACTGGGACGCCTTCCGAATCCACTGCAAACAGCTAAAAGGGGATATAGCTTCAGTAGAAGAATGGAGCCAACAAGTCAAGCAAATCAGGGACCTCTACACCAAAGAGGTAGATCGAACAAAACAAGCGCTGGAAGTGTACAAGCGACTCCTCAGACTATGGGAGGCACGACGGGGCGTAACCAAGCGCTGGAAGCGCCAAAAACAAAAATGGAAACTAAAGAAGAAAATTGCTGAAATAACACAGCAAGCTGAGGAATATGCAACGCAGCTAGCGAGACAGGGGTGGCAACAGTTTATTACCTCACTGAATGGCACCCTCAGCACAGCTAGAACGTGGCAGATCCTCATAACACTAATGGACCCAAGCGAAAGCAAAACAGAAAGCAGCAAATCTATTCAGAGACTAATTCACCAATATGAAGGGACCGAAGACCAGCTACTCCAAGCAGTACGAGAAAAATGCTATGGGAAAGACTCGGTGGAACGCTATCAAGGCGACTACCAAGGAGAGGAGAACCCCATAACAGACCGGCCCATCACAAGGGAAAAAGTTGTCGAAGCCATACGACAACCACGAATAACACGGCGGCAGGGGCGGACAAGATTCGCAACTCGCTAATACGAAACCTAAGTGAAGAAGCAGTAGACCAACTCACCCTCTACCTCAACAAATTATGGGAAGAAGGAACAGTCCCAGCGGAGTGGAAACACGCCGTGGTGGTCATGATTGCCAAGCCCGGCAAGAAACTCCAAATTGAAAACCTCAGACCAATTTCGCTCACATCGTGCCTCGGCAAGCTGTTTGAGAGAATCGTGACCCGACGAATCCAAATGCACCTAGAAGACGGAGGATGGTACCCCAACACCATGTTCGGCTTCCGGGAAAACCTCTCCACCCAAGAGATCCTGCTACAACTAAAAGAGGTACTCGAAACAATGCCGCAAAACGGGGAGAACGTCGTCATGGCCATTGATACCAAAGGGGCCTTTGATAACGCATCCCACGCCGCCATTATGGAAGGACTCAACACTACCAACTGCGGGAAAAAAGTACACGACAACATCAGAAGCTTCCTCACAAATAGAACAGCGACAGTAGGCCTCGGAGACCTGCGGAGTGACACCTTTCAAACGCCATGCAAGGGCACTCCGCAGGGCTCGGTAATTTCGCCGATACTTTTTTAACATCGCCATGGTCAACCATGCGAAGAAGCTCAACGAAGTCCAGGGAATCAGTCATGCCATGTATGCAGATGACATAACCATCTGGACCACCGAAGGATCACTAGGGGACAAGCAAGAAGCGCTACAGAAAGCCGCCACTTGCATCGAGGAATATACGCAGCAAAGATGCCTCAGATGCTCCACGGAGAAGTTTGAGCTCTTCAGAGTGAGAAGGCACCCAAAAGATGCCTCACTCGAAGTAAAACTCGAAGGCCAAAACATTCCGGAACAGAAAATGATCAGGATCCTCGGCAGGTGGCTGCAGCGAAGCCGGAGGTGCAGCCACACCCTCTGCCTGCTGAGCAGAGCAGCGGGACAAGTGGGCCGCATGATCAGCAGAGTTGCGCACAAGCGATACGGCATGAAAGAGGAAGATACCCTCAGGCTGGTCAACAGCCTGGTGGTCAGCCGGGTCACATACTCCCTGCTGTACCATGTAACCATCAAAGCCGAAAGAGAACAAGCCGAAGCAATCCTTCGGAAGGCATACAAAGCAGCCCTTCATCTCCCACGAAACGCATCCAATGACAAGCTGATGCAACTGGGAATCAGCAACACGTTTGAAGAACTACAAGAATGCCAGCTCAAGGCACAAGCGCGAAGGCTCAGTAACACAACAACAGGAAGGGCGCTCCTGACAAAGCTGGGTTGGGAAATAGAAAAACCGCAAAGTAGTAGGGCAATAATACCGGACCTGCTAAGGAAGAAACTACGCATACAACCTGTCCCCCGCAATATGGATCCCAATCTCCATACCAGCAGGAGACAGGCTAGGGCAGAATTCTACGAAAAACGATGGGGCAGAGAGACAACACAGTCTACACAGATGCTTCCCTCTATCCAAAAGAACACAGGAAACACGCAGTAGCGGTAGTTGCTAATAATCAAAGCAAACTAATCACGAGTCTCACGGCAGCGGTATCAGACATAACCGAAGCAGAGGAAATAGCTGTCGCACTGACAGCAGAGGAAGGATACAGGATAGGAAAATCCCTCAACATCCTAACAGACTCACAAGAGGCGTGCCGAAACTATATCAGGGGTAGAATAAGCAGCACGGCACTCAAGATCCTTAGTAGAGCACCGCTCTATGAAGGACGACCTACACACAACATAATCTGGATACCAAGTCACGCAGGGATTCAGGGCAATAAAGGGGCGGACAGCTCAGCTCGAGGCTTCACCATCCGAGCGGGATCCTCAGTCCCCTCGGGAGAGCCTCAGATTACTTGCGGGGACAGTTATTCAGAGCTCCTGAACCTATATAGAGGGCTAAGATTCCAATACCCCCCCCCCCCCCACACACACACAAGGCGTTGACGAAGGAGGAAGCCGCAGGATGGCGTAGACTGCAGACGGGTTCCTTTCCAAATCTTTACATACTAAGCAGGATGTTCCCCACACAATATTGTGCCGTATGCCCGTGGTGCGGAGCAAGGCCAACACTATATCACATCACATGGGAATGAGAGAGAAACAAGACATTCCACAAACATACAACACCAAGTGCGGAGCAATGGGAGAGCCGGCTCACCAGCTGCGAGCTAGGGGTCCAAAGGGCCCTCATAGCACAAGCAAGCGAGGTGCCCGACTCAGTGGTGCCCTGGACTAGGGGCCCACCCAAGGCTGAAGAGGACCCAAAGTTATCAAGAATGAAGACTTCGTCCTCAACTCGCTAATATCTTAAGAACAAATAAAGTTCTCCAATTCCATTCCATTCTATTCCTTTGTGAGCCTGTGGGTATGTTTTCCTTTCCATTCTGTAATGCGGTGTTATGCTGTGTCCTTCGAATAATTTTTTTTGCATTGTGTTGGTGAGGAAGCTTCGGAAACGGAAAAACGTTCGAGATCACTGCGGCAACCCGCATTGGAGGAATGCGAGAGCATTGACGCCTCCTCGTTTCTTTTGCCCCTCTTCCGTAAATTGCCCATTTGGAGTTTTAAATGAATGAATGAACCCAACGCGGTCGCCAGTGGCTATGGCGCTCGGCTATTGATCCGGAGTTCCCGGGTTCAAACCCGACCGCGGCGGCTGCGTTTTTATAGAGGCAAAACGCTAAGGCGCCCGTGTGCTGCGCGATGTCAGTGCACGTCAAAGATCCCCAGGTGGTCGAAATTATTCCGGAGCCCTCCAGTACGGCACCTCTTTCTTCCTTTCTTCTTTCACTCCCTCCTTTATCCCTTCCCTTACGGCGCGGTTCAGGTGTCCAACGATATATGAGGCAGATACTGCACCATTTCCTTCCCCAAAAAACTAATTAAAACTAGAATGAATGAATGAACTTTATTTCCGTCACCATGGGGCATCACGGTCGGGGCGCAGCAATTAGGTGCCTCCCAGCCGGCTCTCAGTACCGGAGACAGCGGAGAGGGTCTTGTAGTAAGCTGCCTCCGCCTGACGAATGAGGATTCTTTGCTGATCCGGGTCGTGGCTCCAGATCACTTTTTCCCAGGTGGCAAGGTCTGGTATGCTTTGTGATTTAGCCCCAGGAGAATCCTGACACTCCCAAATTAAGTAATTTTGCGAAGTCATTCTGTGGCAGCTACTGCAGAGCTCAGACTCCCCAGTGTCTTCATCGTGTAGTATAGAGTACGGAAAGAATCTGTTTACCTGAAGCCTCCTCCAGGCCCTGCACTCCTTTGGAGTAAGTGACCTATCCGGAAGTCAGAGCGTTCTCCTACCCAGTCTACGTGTTTCGGTTATTTCGTTATACGTTATGAACAGGTCTTTATTCCCACTCAGGGGCACTTCCAGGGCAGCTCGGATGTATAATTCTCGAGCAAAGCTGTGAGCGGCCTCATTCCCCGGAATGCCCTCATGAGCAGGAGCACATATGAGGGAGACCTTTCTGCTTGACGGGTATCTTATTAATTTGGCGGCTTGACTGGTTGCCCTAGTCAGTAGTTTTCAAGCATGGCGCCACGCTCCGTTTTCAAATTTGGCGCTACGCTTGGCTCCAGCCACACTTCCGGTTTTTCAAATCTGGCACCACTCTTTGCTCCAGTCACACTTCCGGTGTTTTCAAATTTGGCACCACTTTCGCTCTAGCCCCGCCCACTTTCGGACATTTTTCGCTCAAATTAATTACCCAACATGCAACTCATGATTTCCCCTGCGAGATTTTTTGATGCTATATATAATGCAATCATTCTTTTTCTTATAACTCAATTCGTTCGAACGTTATCATGATGACACGAAACCGCAAACATAGCCATACAATGCTTTCGCATTAAGAACTCCTATATTTGCTTTTCCGGTTCGGTCTGCACTTACATGGCGCATCGCCAGTTTACCACCCCAAACGGGACAAAGTATCCAGTGGAGCAATACCAGATGAAGTACGAATTCGACAACAGGTCGCACACCCACTTCTGGAAGCAACACTTCTACGTCGGTGGACTGAGTGCATTTTTCGCCTACGACGATGCCGAGACGCTCAGATATAAGGTACGCACCTTGCTTGCTTCAACTGAGCACAGAATATTATAATCATATACAAGCGTCGCGTAATAAGCCATAAAGTGAAGGGTTAAATTGAGTGGCTAACGTAATGCTAAAAATAAATATTAATATGCCCAGTGGTCAGGGAGCCCGGCTACTCAGCCGGAGCACCCGGGTTCGAACCCTGCCGCCGCAACCGCGTTTCGATGCAGGCGAAACGCAAAGGCGCCCGTGTGCTGTGCGATGTCAGTGCATGTTAAAGATCCCCACCTGGTTGAAACTATTCCGGAGCTGTCCACTAAGGCACCTCTTTCTTCTTTTCTTCTTTCACACCTTCCTTTATTCCTTCCCCTACGGCCCGGTTCCGGTGTCTATCGAGATGTGCGACAGTTACTGCGTCATTTCCTTTCCTCAAAACTAATTTTCTATTTTTCGATTTTTTAAAGCCGTAGTCATTAACCTATGAGAAAAAGCCATCCATAATAGTGTGTCCCCGCGTACTAGCGTGCTCAATATGACCTGCAACACACAAGCATGTGGCCGCAGCGCTTTTCGGACGCACGGTGGTGCCAACAAGGGGCGTGCTTGAAAACAAAGTGGAAAAGATTCTGGTCTTCCACCTGTCAGCCGAGTCCCCCGCGCCGTCTGCTCTACACAATCTGAGATCAACTGCGACATACGCCTTGCGTTGTCGCACAAATGTCACTGTGTTAGCGTTGGTGATAACGCTATGCTTCTTTAAACACCAGAAGGCACAGGGGAGAAGGGTCACTGCTGGAACAGCAAAATCCTTTCCCTTTCGTTTACAAGCGTGCCGCTTGCCGGCCCCACTATGCTTCCGGTAAGCGCTGCGGCCACGCGGCCGGGCGTTGCAAGTCATGTTGAGCGCGATAGCACGTGGCATTTTGTTTAATAACGAAGAAAATGGGGGTTTATTTTTTTCGCGGATATCTGTGATGCTACATAATCTAGATAAAAATATTTGGGAAGGGGGTGATCTTGAGGGCTTTTTTTACTGTCTGTGTAGTGCGATGCGTGACCCCTTAAGAATATCCTGCAAATACCAAGCTGATGCAACCTTATGCTGCGCTTTGTTTTCCTTCTTCCGTTTTCCTGAATAAAGGGCAGTCGCAAGCTCCGCGCTGACTGTGTCGCTTCTTCTTGTGCGCTGGATTTTCTTCAATAAAATTGTTACGGCTGGCGCTGCAGATTCCACTGGAAAATTTAGGACTCCAAGGCTAAACCAAAGCTTGAACACCTTTCACTCTAAAGCGGTCACAATGGTTTAAATAAGCTCCGTAATCAGTGTGGTTTCTAAGTTAAATATTCCATGGGGCCGAAGCGGCGGCTCAGGGGTTGTGACCCTTGGCTGCTGTCACGAAGGACCTGGGATCGATCCCCGCGGAGGGGGGGGGGGGTCGAATTCCACTGAAGGCGAAATTATAGAAGTCCGCGTACTGTGCGATGTCATTGCACGTTAAAGAACCCCAGATGGTCGACATTTCCGGAGCGCTTGACTTTAGCGTCCCGCATAGCCAGAGTCGCTTTTGGAGGTTTGACCACCATAACAAATTAGCTGTGGTTTAAACTTTGATTAACCCTGCTGAAAAGCGAAAGCTTCCATTGCATGACTACGTTCGCAAACACCACACACAAGCTGCCGAACGGATTGTCTGTAAAGTGTCGATGAAATGCCCGATGGGGCAGTTGCCGCCTGCCATGGTGGTGAGATTGTGATGATGTCTGTGGGTCACATGACCTGACACCACGCGATACCTGTCACGTGAATGCACTGACGCTGCCCTCTTGAAAACCTAGCAAAGCGAAGCTTTCGCTTCAATAAGAAACCCTAAATATCCTATGTGCATATTCCTATACGTATGTGTTTCTTCGCTCTGTGCCTTCATTACCTGGCGCTGCCTGTCCATATCTAGTTATTAGGGACTTAAACACTGTACAACCCATCCCTTTAACCATCATGTCAATGGTGCCTTTAGGTCTACCTTCTAATCGCGTGGAACATGTATAGATGCAGGAGCTGCTGAATGCCTATCCGGACGACAGGTGCGTCGTTTTCGACGACCTATGAGACGACTACCACGAGGCGACCTTTAAATACGACAATACGACGGTCGAGTTAAAGAAGTATGGGCTGCTCCGTGAAGTGAGCAGCGCCATGGTGCAGACGTACGGGCCGGCCTTCCCACCGCAGTACTACTAGAGGGCCAACACAAGCTCCCGGACATCATGGCCTGCCTCATGCATCTCTCTCCAAACCTGAACGCTTTGAACACACTGGAGCATCGTAGCCAAGGATATGAGACTGAAAGTCGTGCAGTGTATGTGGGGATGGTTTGGGAAAGGGGGGGGGGGTGAAGCGTTGAGTGAGGATGTGTCGTTTGGAGGTCCTGCCTTCTGTATGAACAGACTCCTCTTCCTGCCTGCCCAATGCGAAAAATAAAGTCGGCAGTTTCTGGCATCCAAAAAGAAATCATCTTGTGACGTTGCACTCGAAAGGGTCTTGTTAGTTACATCAGAATCGAAATTCTGAGGCCTCGAAATGTTGCTCAACAAGAAAGCAAAGATAAGGGGAGTAGCACCCGTGACGTACAGATTTTTTTTCTTGTACTGTGCATGCTATTTAAGTATAAGGCTTTTAAAGCAATTCAGACATAGGACAGATACTTCAAAAAAATTTTGCCCCATTACGCCGATTAAAATTAAACAAGAAGGGAAAAGGAGATTGTAAATACGATTGCAGGGTTTTATTGTTAGGCTGGCTATTGACAGCTGATTGAGTACCCACTTGTACCAGCTATCTTATGCCATGGTTTCAAAATATACTTGGGCAAAAATAGTGAACGTAGTTTCCATCTTGTTGTTCACCTCTGTGCAGCCTCTGTAAACACCAGGGAATTCGTTTCTAGGCCTTATTGTGGGGCCCCTGCAGCATTCATGGAAGTTTACGCAATGAAGAGGGCAGGACTATATCTATAGCGGATGAATTATAACGTTGTGGATACATTACAAATCACACGATGTGGCCCAGGAGCAAACCCCTTGACTACACACACACACACACACACATATATATATATATATATATATTATATATATATATATATATATATATATATATATATATATATATATATATATATAAATTTTGGCTGTTTTGACTAGTTACGTGCAATGGAAAGGTCGCTTTGCTTACAGGCTATTCGAAAACCTATTTTGGCACGATGTAGCCAAATTTTGTTGAGCCACAGCGCCCACGATATCTCGTTTTCGAAATGTAAGGCTATTACTAACGATCAGCTGCAAATCTCTAATAGCAACTAGGCGTCTAACAATTTAATTATTAAAAGCAGCTAAGCAGCTACGTTAAGCATCTTGCTACTTAACACTGCTCGCCGGTTTCCTGGTTTCCGCCAACGCTGCTTATAAGACTGAAAAAGTAATATTTTTGCCCTAAAAGCCTATTTTTGAAAATTAGTCCTCCCTGAAGCACCTGGTATGTAAAATATTACGAGGAGTTTAGTGTCGCTCGTTATACAGATGTCCCATGTAAATGTAGCAAATCCTTTAAAAACGGCCGAGTGTCCTAGACTCAGTGAAGCCAACTTAGTATTGTTCAGAGTTGCATGCGGTCTATAGGGCGCTGGGCATACTACCAGACTCCTTCAAGACGCTATTGTGGCCGCAGGGCAGTGCGCGCACTCGTGAGCGAACTTTGGTGAGCCTCTGTGCATTCATCGAACACATGGGCTTGACGTCCCGTCTGTTCTCCGTCAGGCAGTTACACGCAGTGACCGAGCGCTCCGCGAGTTCTACCTTGAACGATTAATAACTGGACGCCCCACTCCAGTTGTAGCCAACACAGTGCTGTGCGCGTGTGTTTTAATTCCTCCAACAGGACTAATCACGCGCACAACATGGACACATTTCTTATTGTGTAAATAGTTTGTACATATTACTTCTCCCCTATCCGCTCTTCCTGCCCCCTCACCTCTTTCATTTCATTTCTCCAGTCTGCCCGCTATCCTTTATTTCCGCTGCCCCAGCTCAGGTGCTTCAGTATAGATGGCAGATGCCGGGGCTAGCAAAAATATTTTCTTTCGTTTCTACTATTCTTTTAATCAAAAAACGACTACCACCACCATCAGGGTTGCATGGCATCGTGTGCAGTACTTTTAGTTCTTCAAAGTCAATTATGTAATAAAGAGTAATTGGCTGGTTTTTATTTATGGACCTGAAGAACAAAGTTTCGGTACAGGAATTTTAGATAGTCTCAAGAAAGAGCAAGCTGCGCTGTTTTCATCAATGTACATTTTTCGCAGTTTTATTTTTTCGCAGTTTTTAGTTTTATTTCGCACAAGGTCAGCTTTCTGCAGTTGAGCGAGGCTTCTCGGCTCTAGCGAGGTTAATATAAAAGAAAAAAGCCAGTTTGCACGTGCCCGAGCCGCGGTACGACTATGTCATCCCAAAAGCGACCGGCAGCTCCCGAAGAGCCTTAGGCCAACTCACTCTGACTCTGCCACAAAAGGCCACGAGGAGATACCTTTCTACCAAGGCGACCTATACTCGCTCGCTGCCATACGAGCAGCTTCAGAGCGAAAACGACTCCCACCGCTTCCCGCAGTGTCGGAGCGCCCCGGTGCTCTTCCTGCATGCAATCACGGCTGCAATGCAAATCAGCTGATTACGGCACCCGGCTCCTAGAGCCAAAGCGACAGATCAGAGAATATTTACAAGTATGTACAAGAAACATCGGGCCACTCTTCAGACTTCCGCATTCATTCGCTTCTGGCTTGCTGTTCTCCGTGGACGGCTCGGTCTCGCCCTCCATGTGCGGACCTCGTAGGTTGACCTTCCAAAGGTGTATCGATGAAGTGCTCATCAAAAGCGGAGCATGCACGGCAATTCTCTCATGCTTCTATTTCGCTCATATCGCTATCAAGAAAGCATCGTAGCATTGCTGGAAACTTCGAATTCGGGTCAGGCCTAACGCTGTTTAAGTCCGGGCGGGCATTACATAAACCGAACTGAGTGTCGTCCCTTGTCCCAAGAGCTTGCCACACGTTGGGCGGCCAGTTGCTGGAGGTTCTTATTAGGCCGTTGAGCCTCCTTTGAGGTCTATGTCTTGAACTCCGAGCTCCCGGTGTCGCGCACCACGCGCGGCCGTTCTCAGGGCGGCTCAGCGGAAATGCGAAATAAGAACGCAACACGGAACAGGACGCTTTGCCCAGAGCCAAACGTTTATTGGACTCATTGGGCTAGCGGCCATCTAGTATGTGTCTCCTGCAACCTGCTCTCGACGCAATAAATGTTTTGCAATCCAATCGATAACCTTTTGATCTTTTACATGCACTGACATCGCACAGCTGAGGGGCGCGTTTGCATTTCGCGTCCATAGAAACGCGGCCGCCGTGGTCGGGATCGAACCCTGGTACTCCGATCAGTGGCCGAGCGCCCTAACCACTACGCCACCGCGGAGGGTCAACGATTATGTTTAATCACAAATGGTGAATATGACCCTGCATGCCCGCACTGCGGTTAAGGACGCACGCCACCTAAGACCATATGTTATAGGAATGCGCTAGCAAACCCCCTCCGACCACACTCTTGCCAGCTCCCTCTGCGTAGGAGTGGGACAAGCTCTTGGGCAGTTCAAGAAAAACAGTGCAGCTGGCCCTCATCACGCGAGCTCAAGAGGTCGCCCCCGACTGGATGACACCGTAGACTCGCCCCAGCCCCATCTAATCCCTTTCATTTTGTGGCAACAATGTTGTAACTACCACCTCCCTTGCGGCGCGTTTCGGGCGTCCATCGAGAAATGTGAGGCAGGTGTCATTTCCTTTCACCCGCCGCGGTGTCTCAGTGGTTAGGACGCTCGGCTACTGCTCCAGACTTCCCAGGTTCGAACCCGACCTTAGCGGCTGCGTTTTTATGGAGGCAAAACGCTAAGGCGCCCGTGTGCTGTGCGATGCCAGTGCACGTTAAAGCTCCCCAGGTGGTCTCAATTATTCCGGAGCCCTCCACTACGGCACCTCTTTCTTCCTTTCTTCTTTCCATCCTTTATCCCTTCCCTTACGGCGCGGTTCAGGTGTCCGCCGATATATGGTACAGATACTGCGCCATTTCCGTTCGCAAAAACCAATTAATATTATATCATTTTCTTGCCTTAAATTGTCCAACTGGTTTTGGCTCTTGCTTTCTGGGAGAAGGAAATGGTGCAGTATCTGTCTCAAATATCTGTGGACACCTTAACTCCGCCGTAAGTGAAGGGATAAAGGAGGGAGTGAAGGAAGCCAAGGCGTCGCGCCGAACGGGCGATGGCGTTCCGTAGACATCAGCGCTGGCAAAGCTGCAACACGCCGTCGCCTCTCAATCCAGACGCCTCCTGAACGCCGGTGTGGAAGGATGCCGCCTAAACGCTCTTTGTAGTCTTTATTCAACATTTTTACCACACATCAGCGACACAAGCAGCAACATCGCGCTAAAGACTTTCGCCTCACCGCACTTTGCGTTAACAAATTGCCCCCCCCCCCCCCGCCTAAATTTTTTTCCATTTTGTACTACTAATCCTGCCAGCGGAAAATTCAGTCAAGGTTATTCCTCTAATGCCGCAGATGCCTCAGTGGGCAAATTAATTTTGCACGATCAGACGGAATGAGAGAACATAACTAAATCACACTGTACATTTTTTCCCTCCCTGATGCCTGCTCTATTTATGTGCTTCTTTTTACGCAAAGAGCGAAATTGAACAAGGAACCCACTTTTTTTGTATAGGACAATTTAACTCGATACCGGCTACAAGAGTAAGCTCTTATAGATATGGCTCTCTTGAAAAAAAAAAACGTTACTTCTGAAAGCACATGTCGTTAATGATGGGTGTGCAGCCTCAGCCTTCAGCCTTTTGATGGGGTTGAAGCAGCTGAATATTTAGGTAATTTACCGGATGGAATGTGCTTGTAGCACACAATACTTCGGTATGGATTATTCCAATGCTGAAACTTACCTTATACACTCTAGTCCCGCCATGAACTGATTGCGGCTATTACTATCCAAGCCAACCTAGAGGGTGCGTTGCATCAATTGCAATATGCAATATATTTCCTGCTTAGTCCTCTAGAAGGCGACATAAGAGCGATTTTGCTAGCGCGTTTTGAATACGTTTGTCAGTCTTAGCCCACGAAACTCTGAGACGCGCCAGTGACCACAATCTCTTTTTATTGCTCACTGAAAGCGGTAGTTCCATAAGTGTGACGTTATTGAAGCAGACGCATTTTTTTCTTATGCCTTGCGGCTGTCCAGATGATCGGCTTCTTGATAGTGATGCAAGTGGCGTGGTGGGCGTCGAAAGCTGGCAACCGCTGCAGCCGCCTTGTTCACCGCACCTTGCAGAGAACCCACCACGTTCCACCAAATACGCGTTGCAGAGTGTAGGAGAAATCGTTCCTCTGCATGTAGAGGCAAAAGAGTGGTTAACATGTTGTGCGCGCATGGGGGTTCGAACCGTCTTCGGAAGACATTCATGTGTACAGCACTGAATGTACGAGTGTCAAGCACATCAAATGTGGGCTCTCATTCTCCGGGACGAGTAACTGCTAGGACTAACCCAAGAAATTCGAAATGCAGGCTGGAAACCGGGCCTTAACAGCTGCTCCGGAAGGTTGGGATATCAGACATTCTGTCGGAGATCTGCGCCGGCGGTGAAGTATGTACTGTAGACAAGCAGGATGAGATCTCATTACTATCCGTGAGTGGAGCAACTACCCAAGAAGCGCAGGTAATTGACACAATATTGACAGGGATGGCTTCACACTGGTCCTTTGCATAATCAGCTTTTGGCAATACATTACCAATATTCTGCCGATTACCTGTGCTGTTCGGGTGGATTGGCACATCCTGAAAGAAAGCTCTATTCTGCCGACTGTGGGACCTGTACGTATAAAGAAGGAAGCTTGGTTTATGTGGTTTATGAGCGTTTAACGTCCCAAATCAACTCAGGCTATGAGGAACGCCATAGTGAAGGTCTCCGGAAATTTCCGCCACCAGGGGTTCTTTAGCGTGCGCTGACATCGCAGAGTGCACGGGCATTCATCGAGTAGTAATCTTTTATTTCCATGCACCCAAAACGGCGCATGCCAAGAGGATATTCCTCCTTATTAGGCCTGGCTCCAACTGCACACTTTTTCCAGTGAGTATTCGGGACAACTGGGGTTCAGTGCCAGCTGACAGCGGACATATGCGCTGACTTGCCACAAGGGCATGCAGTCTCTTTGCATATGTGGTTTTAAAGCCAACTGTAACATGGTTTTACTTTGACTGGAATGCCTCCTATTGTTCTGTGTTCGTTACAATACCAATCTAGCTTTTAAAGAGCACTCAGTGGACAACACGCATACCCCTGGCGGTGTGTCACATCTTTACGCATCCTACCGGAAGTGACGTAATGCAAATACCCCTTAGTGCAAACAAATAACAGACGAGGAGGAGCCAAATACTAAAGGGTAATATTCAACTTCGCAGTGCTAAATCCAACGCGCGTGCACAGCCCTGAAACGATGCGTAGCCTTCGCGAGCACGAACACGCACGCAGAATATTAAGTAAGCTGTTAAGCCTTTTCAAACTGCGGCAAGCAGCGAACGATGTACGACATATGGCGATTAGTTTTTATTTCAGTTGTGTTCTACTGGGGTGTATGCCTGATTTGGACCGTGTTAGCGAAACTCCACATTGTTGGCATTGATTCCGGCAAAACAACCTTTTCGCAGAATCTGTACCAGTAGCGCCATCTTTCATCGGCGACAGGACGATATTAGACGACGCGCAGAAATAGGCCTTCCGGCAAGAGGGCGTTCCTCCGCTCTGCACTGATTTCGCGTCAGTGGTACCCGTCAATGCCACTGCAGCCGTCTGCAAAAAGCGCCTGCTTTGATCCAGCTTGTGTGCAACATTGAACCGCTGCTTACTGAGTCGTGCAATTCCGAGTGTTCTCCTCAATGCGAACCTTTCGGAGGCGGCTATACATGTCTATGCCTAAACTCGTCCCAACCGCAGTCATAAACCTAGACTTAAGTTCACTCAAGGCATCCCATTTGATGGGTGAAACTATTTTGGGCAAGAAACAAAAACAAAAATTAAGATTAGATCTTTTCCACTTTATAGCCTCATTTCTGCGTCTGGTAACTTAAGTTATAAGTATTTACTATAAAGAGGCGCAATGGAATGTTAACCAACGAAACCTTTCCATGCAGGACCCAGTGGACACTACTTTCGTTCTGAGGGACGAAATCTGACTTGCCTGCAGTAATAACAAACTTCGGCCCACAAGAGAAATAAGCCAAAACCACACAAGCAAAATACTATTATTAAAAACGTGGAGACGCACCGCATCAAGTCAGGTAGGCAAAACAGATCGAAGCCGACACTGGCTGCGTGCTTGCTTCCTTGCTTTGGATTTTCCGCACCTGATCACGCGTCGCAGTGAGCCGGAGAGCGCAGGTGAAGATCCTGCGTGGTTTAAAGTGTCACAGTAAAGAACGTTGCTGGGAACAAAAACGAAATAGAAAATATTTGCAATCCGCAAATCCAAAAAAAGGCGCCAGCGTTGTATAAAGGAGGATAACACCACACTGAATTTCACTGGCTGCTTTATCATCTCGGCTTACGTCAACGAGCCGAGTATTTCAGCGACAATGCACTCCTAGTAAAAAGCTCTGCAACCTGGACACACAACCGCGGCAATAGCGGAGGCAAATATGCCGGTATCCATTTAAACGTACAGGAAAAAAGACAGGGTGGGCAGTCGGGGCAAACAGCGTATGGTGGTGAATACCCATTTAAAAATTGCGGCTCATTTCGAATGACTTATGTCCGGTAAAAATCTGCTCAGCCATGTGCTCCAAGCGAATGACGTGTTGATAGTGAGTCAGTTGAAAATTGTTATCCCGGTCAAAGCACAGCTATTGTGTTTACAAAAAAAAAGATTATCCGGGGTTTAACTTCGCCTAAACCGATGTGAAGTGCGATAGCGCGGTGACGTAAATAGTGACGTGAACTGCATTTTTGGGCATGTCCCAGGCCAAATTTTAGGAACCGGCCCGGGTCCAATCTGGAAGTCGCCATTGTGTCGGGCGTGGTCAGTTGTGGTTCGACATTAATTTTGGTTTAAATCTGCCGAATAAAATTTTAGGGGTCGCTGATGCTTCACTAGACTCAACCAGTTTGGCCAGACCACAACCAGGAAGCAACGCCATCCTGCACCCGCCTCAAATTACCACTTTTCGAGCTCAGCTCAACAGAGCTTTTCAGTCTAAGCAAGAGCCACGAAATAAGCACAAATGGTGATGACGCTATCTTTGCAGAATATTAATTAGTTTACATCGAAATTGGTGTCTCTAATTTTCAAACAGTACTCTGCACAAGGTGAATATTCGGCATTGGCCAGATTTCATTGCAAATCAATTTTACAGCGAGATCCGTCGTGCAAAGCTAACCATGAACGTCTTGTAACTGAGGTCTGTGGAATTTGGCCGGTGCCCGGATGTGCACCAACAGGAGCCTCTTTCGATGGGAGAACCCACTCGCTCACCTCTACGTGCTACGAGCTTGCCTGCTTGGAACAGCACAAAATCCTATACAGATTTAGACCGCGGCCTCTTGACCAAAGGCCGCCCGGACGAGGTTCCTGCCAGTGTAGGAAGCGTATGCGGTAAGGTGTCGGCGCCTCCATGTAAGATTTGCGGCGAATAACAGCCCTCGCTGAATCTAAAGCCGTTGCATAGATTGTGCGATATCATTTTTTTCTTCACTCGATTTTGAGAACAACAAAAACTTTCTTCCTAGGGTCCGGGTGGGCAGTCACAAAACCCTTAAGCGCAAAAGGGAGAATTATTGGGCCAGTTGGTTCATGATTCAAGACTGAAAACGGCGCGGAAAACAGGACAAGATAGAGAGAAGCAACACACATAGCACCGAACTTACAACTGTGTGTACTTCATGCGAAAGCGCAGTCAATACAGGAAGTACACATAAAAACTAAAAGAACACCACGATATAAGATTGATACTATTGCAGGTCAGTATCTAAAAAGGCTATCTCTTTTTTCGATAAGCGAAGAGACGGCACGCTCAAGTACTTGTCACCTCTCGTGTGGATGACGAAAGCTTCGTACAGTTCTCGTTTTTGTTGCCTTGGGTGCGTTCGCAACACTTTGCTTTTGTTGAACTAGGGAGTGTATTTGCATGTTGTTACAAGCTCACATGTGTCACATGCTCACATGCATGTTGTCACATGCACAGAAATCCCTCTGTCATGCTGTGACACTTATGTTGGCCGGACTGGCCGCTGCTTAAATGACAGATTAAGAGAGCACGCTAATGATGTCAGAGTAGGCAGAGGTATCACACTCGCCAAGCATGTGACGCCTAAGGATGTGTTACCTAAAGAACTTAATTTTAAAAAGACTCTCATGCGTGATACGCACCTACTTGTATTCACAAAAGACTGGCATGTTAAAGCAAACGAACACCACACAAATCGTGCTACCTTTCCCAAATTTTTCTATATCTTTTTCGCGTGCTCCGTATTGCCAACTCAACAAACAACTTTAAAAAGGGAGATGGCAAGATGTGGGATTGTCATCGTTTTTTTTCAAAAAAAGATAAGAATTCTTAACACCCTGCTAAAAAAAGTTATAACCGTAAATAACAGTGTTCTTTCCATGGCACCTCGTCTAGTGTAAAGGTGGGTTCACGGGCTGTAAATTTACTATGCCTAATAGCATTGTATCAAAGATCAGACCATTTCCTTAGAATTGTAAAATTTACCATGCAGTCGGCAATAAATATAAGTAACTTGAATTCGAAACGCGGGGAGTCGTTCTAAGGCGAGTCAGGATATCAGGGACGCTCCAGATAATTTCAAATAAATGGGGTTGATTAACGTGCACCGACTTGTACAGTACACGTGCCTCTACATTTCAACTTCATCGAAATGCGACTTCCGGGACCGGGATCGAACACACGCCTTTCGGTGTCAGCAGCCAATCATCATAAACACCAGCCACCGTAGTGGCTGATATCTGCTGACTTCTGTCCGTTATAACGGTTCCTTTTTTCATGCGTGCAGCTCATGCCACAGCTATGTAACCATAAACAGAATCGCTAAGACTCTTTCCCCATCACCTGTTTACTCGTTTTAATGAGACGCGAAGCACTGTCACAATAAACACTAAACACCTTCAGTAGATTGAAGGATTCCGCATGCGCATTCAAGTATGATGGTCTACAGTGCGGTACGTACGCACTTACCAAACGCTGTTTCCGCAGCTGCCAGAGCTCCGCAGAAAAGGTCCAGCTGGACATGTTATTCGAACTAGGCGTTGCAGAACGGTTACCTCTGGGACCACATGTTAGCTTGGAACCAAGGTGCATCCTAGCGATCGAGATCTGTCCAGCACAACGCAGCGGCGAAGCAACGATATCCTGTCCGCTGTCTGTTGTCACCATGACAACGAAGGACCGCCGTCCCTCTAGCCACGTCCTGCGGGGTACCGCAAATTGTGGAACATGTTACGAAGCAGGTTTAAAGTACGCAAACCAGATCCACCGACAGACTACATAAACGCGACAAAGGCACTAGCAACAGTGGCCTGCGTACGGTTGCAGCATTGGAGCATTTCCTCTGCCGACCTTATCCGCGTTTTCTTTGTCTCATTTTATCTACAGCCTACAAATATGGAATATTGATGAGGCGAAACGTATTTCCGCCGAAGAATGGAAACTTGGGCAAGATGGTATAGCGTCATAGTGAATCTAGCTGCACAAAAAGCACGGCTCTTCACTGCCCTGTTCACTTCAATAATTTACAATTGCGAGTCAGCGCTTGTTTTTTCTGCTTTCATGTTCCTGTCTTCCACGCTCGTATAATCGCCATGCATTCTCGTGGGTTGGAATTCCTTTCCTCGTCGAAATTTGGCGATAGAAAACAAAACAGCATCCTTTGGCGAAGTTTGTCGCTCACTAACGAAACCAATAGGAATGGTAAAAGGTTCTTTTGCCAGAAGCCGCGCAAAAATTGTTTTCATCGGCCACCGTGTTTTTTCATGGCGCCTTGCATTCCGCTCTGATTTCTTTTACGAAAGTTCAAATATCGAATATCGGAATTCTTGCACTCTTGCTGGCAACACCAGATGACCTTTAAACCAGGTTATCAATGAGGTCTAGAGATCCTAAGACAGATTTAAAGGTAAAAATCAATACCCCTAATGTGCACTGCCATCGTGCAGTGCACATGCTCGTTAACATCCCTACTGTGCCTGTAAATAGTTCGTAAAATAAAAGAGCGCACAGTGTAACTAACCGTCTTTCCATTGAAGAGTTTAAACACGCGCAAGCCTCGGTGTCAAGGCAGCGCTTCTTGTCGTCGCCAGAAGGACGGCAGAAGTCTCCGGGTACCTTGACTGGAGACCCACCCACAAGCAGTCTGGATACCACCCTCTTCAATACACGTGTACTTAATCAATCAGATAAGTAAGGGCGCTTTGGAAAACGCAGCTCACAGAATTGCTGGGCCGCTGCCTATATGGTACACGGGGTAGCTCCTGAAGTTAAGGGCGGAAAAGTAGGCTGCAAACCCGACAGTGAGAGCCCAAGTCAGGGGTCGCCATAAAAAACTACGTAGGCGACCTCAGAGTTTTGTTGTGGCGTTGCAATCAATCACTTTGTAGGTGGCATTCCTTCAGCGATGCTAGACTATCAGGTGACATCATGACGTGTACATGCCATTGCTAGCTGAGCTTACATTGACAGGCGCTTGCCCTATTGTGGTAGTCCTGTACCCAAATACAGTGAAGTCCACAAGAGCTGACCGGTACTGCATCGCGGCAGATCAAAGGTACGAGCGTTCCATTTGCACAGCGTTGGCTTACATGCTTAGCCGGTGCAGAAAACGTCCCTTCAACATCAGTTTGTTGGCGCTTAGCGCATACACAACCCGCACGGCGTTCCAGCTGACGAATGTTTCAATGGAGGGAGAGCTTAATAGAGGGAGTAAGTCTCGCACTGAGGGTGCGCACTTGAACCTTGACAGTACGGTAGGGATGAAGAATGGGGTGATAAGGGCTGAGTAAAGCAATGCTACAATGTTCTATCTACGGCACACTGCGTGCATTAGTGCGTCATAATTCTGCGGACCACTGGAGCTATGCACTCATATTCGCCAGAGTTCTTCACGCACTTCCAGGAAAATGAACACGGCTGGCCAATGTCAATGCAAGTGTGTAAGGTAACAGTGCACCGGCCACATACCTGCTCAACGTGTTCGATTGCAATCGCTTTCTTTTATGCAGTGGAAAAAATCACAATGACAGGTGGTGCTCGTAGATTGGCGGCTTCCTGCGGTGACCCATTAATGAGTCCTCAAAGCGGTCCTAAGTAAATGCAGCGACGAAAACACACCATGGCGGCAATTTGTTTCTGCTCATTTCTTCGCGATGCCTGCGTTCAGAGAAAGTACAGAGTGCAGCTTCGTGTAAACACTGGAGCAAACTACGTCAGTCATCCCTCAGATACGCGCAGTCGAAGCCCTGGGGTGCTTAATTGGAAAACCGGAAATTTCAACGCATTCGACCAGGGCACCACACAACACAGCCGCAACTCACCCACGACATAATGTGGCGTTGAAAACTGGGACGCCGCAGTGCTACTGGTGCCAGTTGTCAAGAAGCGCCAGCCCTGCAAAAGTGACAAGACATATTCAGGATGAAATCGTGAAGGAAACGCTGACAAATTGTTTTCATCGCGACTCAAACTTGAGTGTAACATCTTTTAGTTTATAATATATTTTCACGACCTGAGCAGCCGTGCAGGTAAGCGTCGGGAAGAGCCCAAGAGCGAGGGCTTTTTAATTGGAGAGCAAGGGTCCAGGGCACAGAGCCAGAGCGCCTCGAGAGCCAACCACCGCTTCGTCGCCATTTCGACGCGACAAGGCGGCGCGGTGACGCTCGCTCCGTCGCTTGTGGGCAACCTCCATGCAAGCGAAGGCTTGCTCGCTTGGTTTACATCCTGTAAAATATTTTCTCGGCGATGGCGATGACCAAGACGACGGGCGTGTTTCGTGAGATGTACCCGCGAGAAACCGTGGACAAACCGGAAACGGCTTTAGGGGGCTCTGATTGGCCTGTCGCGTGGTGGACTTCCGGGCGACGAGCGAAATTTTCTGTGGGTGCAGATCCGAGCGACACGGCAAGCAACACATGCATTTTGCTTCGCGCGACGGCGTCGCTAGTCGCTTACCGCCGTCGCCTTCGCGTGAGTTTTCGCGTACATGGAGTCAAGGCTTAAGCGTGGAGGCTGCGCGGCGCGTTAGGCACGTGGCAGAACACTATATTATAATCTAGCCTTTTATGATATTAGGTAGGCAGGTGAAAGATTTATTGGTGAGCCTTATGGATGAGTTACTGCCTAGGGTGGTTGTGGTTCTTGATCCAGGGTGCTTGCCAACAGTCTGACGTGCGGCGACCTGTCCAGCACACTCTACCAGCCGTCTTTGTGAGGCTGGTTCGGAGCTGGAGACCGCGATCTCCCAACCCTCTTTGTCCCCGAGGTTACAGCGAGATGTGGTTGGAATTCTCGGCAGAGATATAAAATGCGGTCAAAGTTGGCTCTCGGAGCCCCACAAACAGAGCAATCGGGTCTGTACTGGCCTGGGTGGATAAGGTCTAACAAAGGCGGTGAAGGGAATGTGCGAGCCTGGAGCTGTCTCCAGGTTGTTTGTTGTTCTTTCGAAAGGGAGATGTGTGGTGGGGTATAGAGGAGTCTTTGCTCCCTGTAATGGAGGGTTATTTCATGATACGTGACGAGCCGGTCCCTAGCGCTACCCCGGTCTACGGTGTGCCCTGCACGGTTGACGTACGCTCGAGCAAGAGAGTGTGCCACTTCGTTGCCGGGGCTTGGCTTCGTTGCGTGGGCTGGCACCCAAACTGTTTGAACTGGTCGGGGTTGAATTGAGAATTTTTCGGGTAAAAGAATGAATCTGTCCCCAGTAAAAATTCGTGATTGCTGTTTTAGAGTCATTCAGAATGAGTGTGGCAGTGCAAGAGGAAATAGCAAGCGCTATGGCTGCTTCTTTGGCTTCAAGTGAGGTTGTTTTCTTGGTCGAGCACGAGGCTATGTGTGTGAGGCCATGCGATGCTACAGTAATGGCGTCGGCCGAATTGAGGAAGTACTCTGCGGCGTCCATGTAAACCGCACCTTTGTCGTTTGCATCAACTTTATTTAAATCCTTGGTACGAGCTTTGCGTCTGGCCTGGTGGTTTGCGTCTGGTCTGGAATTTTCGGTACGAAGGCCCTCGCGTTGCTGGTGTCTAGATATGCATTCAAATTCATTTCAGAGGTCAACTGGCGGACAGAGCTCACCCGTGACGGTGCATATGTGCAACATGGAATCGTGCGCTGTAACTATGCGCTGAATAGAAGTCCAGTTATCTGTAGTCCTAATATGTATTTCAGCTTCTTAGCGCCTTTCCCTCTTCTCTCGTCACTATTTGCACGCTGGAAGGTCGGCGCTCGTCCTCTGGTCCCACCTCCGGAGGCGGAGCTTCCTGACGTGCCGGGGCTACGCGGCTTATTGGCAGCGGCCATGGTAGCTGCCTGACGTCTGAAAGAATCTAACCAATAGTCACCTCTCAACTTGCATACGCAGGTGTGGGAGACGGAGGAGGGTGCGAGCATGAAAAAGCCGCTGGGAAAGGCTCGCCAACTTTCGCGCATAGTTGTCGGTTCTCTGCTGCGCGTAGAAGTGTATTACTTGGATCAGGCGTTCATGACAACACAATGCAGAGGTTGACAGAGTTGATGTGCTCTTAATTTAAAAGCGATTCTTTTAATCAACAACCTACCTGAAGTGCTCTATTTATTCTTGCAGGACGGCTAAACGAAATACGTGGCAGCTTATCGGTTCCCTGTATCCTACACTGACATTTTTATTTCAAAGCGACCAACACGGCAATAAATGGTAGTGCTGTTCAGCTGAAGTGAGAACCGTAACCTTCAAATCCTTTCAGACTCTAGTTAGGGATTAAGCTGTATATGCAGAACTCACTAACCAGTTGGTGCCAAGTGGTCATGATGGCGTCACACATTAAATTTCAACATCTCCATAAACATGCACGATCAAAACGAAGTAATCTGTGCACTGTCAAGTGATAAGAAAACAAATTTTCAATTTTTTTTCAGCCTTCGAGCAGTGTAGCGATGCCACTCTTCGAAGCGTAGGTAGAGACACAAGCGTATTTGCTCTGCGATGACTTCGTCCGATCTATTAATGCATTGAGAGACACACAGGTTTCAGGGTTATAGAGTGGGCGATTGCGTCTCGGTTAGTAATGAGCTGAGAAATCCACAGTAGCAGTCTCTTAAGGTTTAAATGTGGGCGGACCATGATGTAGAACGCTTCTAATAATCAGGCGAGTGCGTCATAAACATTGCGATGTCACCCACACGTTAAAAATTTCCAGGTGCTCGAACCTTTAAGACGAAAGCCTTATTTTAGTCATGAGTCCACCAGAAGTGTCCGTTCCCAGGAAGTGTCCGCCCCTCCTGTCAATCAAACGACGTTGTCTTAACTAGAAATAAAAATAAATAACGAAAACACTGTGAAGGGCCGCATACGGGAGCCCCGGCATTGCTGAAAAGAACTAACCAGGCGACCAGTGCCCAAGACGTTTTCCCTGCCTTCAAATTTATCGGCCCCGACATGTCGGCGAAGACGGCGGCGGGCGATGCAGAAGACAGATGTGCAAAGACCGCCAGACGGCTAAAGAGGAGAGGCTGCGCGCGGTGCCCTACGCAGCCGCAGTCATCCCTGCGGTTTGCGCCGCGCTTCCCCCCCCCCCCCCCCCCCCACCGGCGCGCGAAGACGGGTTCGTTTGAGCGTTTGTGTGTGCAGGCCGACAGGCGACCATACCAGCAGCGGACACGACGGGCTGCGTAATGGCTCGAGGTGGCGGAGGAGGTCGGCGGCTGGCGCCGGACGGACTGACTGCAGAGAAGCGTCGCCCTCCGAGGGACACCTGATCCCCTTCGACCCATCCCCAACGGCGCCATCGGCCTTCCCGTCGTAACAGCCGCGGATTCCTAGAAGTTTGGCGGGTGCCTTTGATCGGCTGTGTGAGCAGCGACGACGAAAAACCGTTGGGCGAGGATGACCCAGAGAGAGAGAGAGAGAGAGAAAGGGAATCTCCGGAGAGACGCGGCGGGGCCAACGAGACAAAGGAAGGGAAGTCGAGCAGAGACAGGCGAGGCGAACGGACGCAAGATATCGTGCTGGTCTAGTCAGCGAAGCCGGACCTCAGCGTCCGTAGCAAACTGACCGCCAGCCGAAACGCCCGAGTCCTGTGGCCTCGACCCGTCAAAGCGCCGCCAGCCGAGAGACGCCGGGAAGAGAGGCAGACCCCGGGAGAGCCGAAGCAGCCGCGGCCCGCCGACGCGAGACGATTAGAGTGGAGCCCCGACCTGCCGGACGGACAACCAGTTCTCCTAAAAGCCAGCGGTGAGCGGACCACCAGTTACGCCTTCAGGCAGAGAAGAATAAATATTGTTTTGCCGGGTTACCGCCTTGTTGGCTCGTTCCTCCTCGCTTCAGCAGGACCCGTAGATTTTGTGACTGACCCCCGACAGGTGGGAACGTCACAAGTGGTGGCAGCGGTGGGATCTTGCTGAAGTTTTGGTGCGAGACCATTTACCCTTGCACCTGAGGAGAAAGGGGCCAACATGTCGTTACCGCAATCACAGAATGCTCACGACGGAACGTTGGGAGCTAGTGCACTAATGCTGGGCGGTATGATTCCGACATTCACAGGGGACGACACGGGTCCCAAAATCAGGGACTTTCTTCAAATTTTAGAACAGGTGGCGAACTTGGGAGGATGGCAGGAAAAACAAACGATTGGGATGGCGCGGTGCAAAATGGTCGCGGCGGCTCAGGATTTTGCATGGAGAGATGAGGAGGTGGCTAGCGCTGCCACTTACAAATCGTTCAAAGCGCTCGCATTGAGGCGTTTTGATAACGAACCGGCGAGCACAAAAGTTGAAAAGTTCTTGAACGCGCGCCAGAACTTTAGTGAAGATGTACGCTCTTTCGCGAGCCGTTTGAAGAGACTCGGGACGGAGACCCTGAGGGACGTTGATGGCGAGGACGCGTCGAAGAAAAGTGCTAGGCGCGAGATACTAAATGAACAACTTCTCTCCCAGTTCCTTACTGGCCTTCGTGACCCAGTCCGGCGGTTCGCTCTGTCGCGAGACCCCCAAAACTTTTCTGACGCTGTGGAAGTGGCGGCCAGAGAGGAGGAAATTGAGAAGACTTCCCGTACACGCGCTGCGGCTGTCAGGCAGCTTGAAGACTCGGGGGAGCAGGGCGGACTCGGCTTGCGTTTGGAACGCCTAGAAAGACTCCTAGAGGAAAGCCTCCGAATGCGCAACCAGCCCGAATCGAATGGGGAACCCCGCCAGCACGATAACTTCGGCGTTTGCTTTTCTTGCGGCAGGCCGGGACATTTCGCTCGCTTCTGTCGGACACGTCAGACGCCCCGCTGGTCCAGGCAAGGGTCGAGGACCCAGTTTAATAACCGTCGCGATGAGGACCAGACGGCAGCAAAGATGCAGGGAAACTGAGTACGGCCTCCGTCGTCAACCTGGGCGAACGGGGGCAGTGCGAAGCAGTGGTGAATCTGTGCCGGGAGACGAATCCGATAGTTGAGTGCAAGGTGGCAGGCAGCTCTGTGAAGTGTCTCGTGGACACCGGTTCCAAAGTCAGCCTGTTAAAGCGCAGCGCACTGACGAGTATAGACTCAAACTGGGAGGATGTGTTCGAAAGGTGCGAGAGCCGCGTAACCCTTATCGGCATCACCGGAGACCGCATAGGCACGTTCGGCGTCTACCGCATACCCTTGGCACTTGGAAGCCACTCGTTCATTAGCAGTTTTTTTGTGTGCGACGACAGTGTCATGCTGCCTGTGGCCGGCATCATCGGACAGGACATCTTAAGAGACCAACGGATCGACATGTTGTTCAGCCAGGGCATGATTCGGGTAGCCGGAGCTTATATCCCGATCGATAACTGGGCGCGCGAGGGGCCCGCGATACGGGATAACGCGTGCGATGGGCCCGAAGGGAGCATATCCGTCGCGCTGATCGAGACTACGGTGCTTCCGGCGATGAGTGAGTGCCTTCTGGCCTGTAGACCTTTGTCGCCCGTATCAAGCGGACAGATTAAGGTGATAGAGGTGTCTCGACTGGAGGTAAATGGACTTGTGGGAGCGCCCGCCCTTATTACAACACGCGAAGATGAGCCTATCCCCGTCAGGGTGGCCAACCTAACCCTTCAGGACATACGCCTTGGGAAAAACAAGCTACTCGGGGATTTGGTAGACGTGGAGGTGGACGAGCCGATTCTAAACGTTAACTCTAAGGAAACAGCAGGTGCGCGGCATAATCTGCTGAGGATGTTTGAGCTCTCGCACATTGGGGAACCGCAGAGGATCGAGATCGAAAGTCTAATTTTGGAGAATAGCTCTATATTCTCAACCAGCAGAACCGACCTCGGGCTTTGCCAGGCCATTAAGCAGCGGATACCCACTGGGGACGCTCCCCCTGTCTACCGTCGAGCCTATAGGATCCCTTTCGCAAAAAGACAGGAGATGGAAACACAGATAGAAGACTTGCTTGGGGCCGGCATCATCGAGCACTCTACGTCACCATGGGGCGCACCAGCCTTACTGGTGGCGAAGCCCGATGGAAGCTACCGTTTCGTGGTGGACTATAGAGACCTTAATAAGGTCACTAGGGTGGACCCCTATCCGTTGCCAAACATCCACGAAACCCTGTCGCAGCTTGGGAAAGCGAAGTATTTCACTGTTGTGGACATGGCGAGTGGATACTGGCAGATAGAGATGGATCCCCGAGACAAAGAAAAAACAGCTTTCAACACTCCTTTCGGGCACTACGAATGGAACCGTATGCCAATGGGACTAGTAAACAGCGCGGCAGTATGGCAGCGAACGGCTGACGTCATACTCGCTGGGCTACTGGGCAAGCTTTGTCATGTGTACCTCGATGACATCATTATTTACAGCGAGTCTTTTGAGAGCCACTTGCGTGATGTGAAGCAGGTGTTCAGTCTTATTAGCGAGGCGGGCCTTAAGCTGAAACCGGCCAAGTGCCAGTTCTTGAAACCACAGGTTAAGTACCTGGGACATGTTGTTTCGGCCACAGGTGTCCGGCCTGATCCAGAGAAGCTGGAGTGCGTGAGGAGTTTTCCGCGACCGAAGAGCAAAACCGAAGTCCGCCAGTTCCTTGGTCTTGCCACCTATTACAGGCGTCACATTCCCAATTTCGCTGCAGTAGCCAAGCCACTGACCGCACTAACGAGCAAACAACCTTTTCTGTGGTCTTCTCAGGCTGAGAGAGCTTTTCAGGAACTAAAGGACAAACTTGTGGAAGCACCTGTTCTTCGCTTCCCAGATTTCAGCCAACCATTCATATTAGCCACTGATGCATCGAAGCATGCCCTCGGCGCAGTCTTGTCACAGATACATGACGGCGAGGAACATCCGGTGGCTTACGCGAGTAGACAGCTTAACGCGGCGGAGCAGAACTACGGTGCGACAGAGCAAGAATGCCTAGCAGTGGTGTGGGGAGTGCGCCACTTTCGTTGTTACCTCTTCGGACGACCTTTCAAAATTATTACTGACTGTCAACCGCTGAAGTGGCTAATGAATGTTAGAGACCCGAGCTCTAGATTGGCTCGTTGGAACCTGCTGCTACAGGAATATAGTTTTGAAGTCCTTCATCGCCCGGGGAAGACAAATCAGAACGCTGATGCGCTCAGCCGCTCTGCCGTGACTCGCGTAACCGAGTTTTTCCCCTCGGTGGAGAGGGCTCATCTACACGATGAGCAGAGGAGGGACCCGACCATTAGGAAAATTGTAGATAAGTGTGAGAACTCTGAGGGAAAGGAAGCTGGCCGATATTGTCTGGATCAGCAAGGTATTCTAAGGTTCAAGGAGAGGGCACACGACACGGGTCGGAGCGTTGTTCCGTCCTCTATGAGAGGGGAAATCCTGCGGCTGCATCACGACATACCCAGCGCGGGCCACCAAGGCTTCCGAAAAACCCGTCAGAGGGTCAGCAAAGGATATTTCTGGCCTGGCATGAGGAAGGACATCGCTCAGTATTGTAGGAACTGCGAATCCTGCATGCTTCGAAAAATCCCGAAAGGAAAGAAACCCGCTCCACTGCAGGTTTTTCAGGACGTACACAGACCGTTCGAGAGGGCTGCCATGGATATCGTAGGGCCTTTGCCGAGCACGACTTCCGGCAAGCGCTACATTCTCGTATTTGTGGATCACCTGACGCGGTATGCTGAAACGTTCGCTCTGGAGAACCAAAAGGCTGAGACAGTGGCGAGGGCATTTGTCGAAGGGGTGGTCTTGCGTCACGGAGTTCCTTCACAGCTGCTCACTGACCAGGGGACTAATTTCACCGGAAAGCTGATGCAAACTGTTTACCGCTTGATGGGCGTCAAAAAACTCCAGACGACAGCCTACCACCCTGAATGCAACGGGGCCGTCGAGAGGTTGAACCAAACGCTGATTAAGATCCTTTCACACTACGTGCATAGGGATCAGCGTGATTGGGATCTTTGGCTGCCGTTCGCAACATCGGCATACAATTCTTCCGTGCACGATGGAGCTCGGGAAAGCCCCTTCCTTCTACTTTACGGAAGGCAGCCAGTGCTCCCCGGGGCCGCATACGAGGAACCGAAAGGCCACTATGGCACCTTGGACGACTACCGGGCTGAGCTCGCGCAAAGATTGAGTGACGCACACAAGACGGCAAGAGAGGCCCTCCGGTCGGCCGCAGAGTCAAGAGTAAGGCGTCTGGAAGGCGCTAGTAGGGAGGCAGATTTCAAGACAGGCGATAGAGTGTATCTGCGTGCTGGGGTCCCAACAAAGGGTCTCGCGAGGAAGCTGTCGCCACAGTGGGTCGGCCCATATCGAATAGTGGAGAGCCTGTCCAACGTGACCGCTCGCATTCGCCACACCCAGTCTGGAGTCGAGAAGATAGTCCATGTTAATCGGCTGCGTCATGCCGGAGGTGCCGAAGCCTCCCCCACTGCGCTAGGAAGTTCGACGCGACCACGCCTGACGGTGAATTCCGGGTCTCCGCCACTCGATGTCTCCGAAAATGGTTTGCAGAGCGTCCCACCAGAGGTGTTGTTCGAGCTCGCCAATCAGGATGAGACTCGCGATTCAATGATACCTCCACCAACCCACGACTACGCCCTAAGAAGTCGCGGGCCGCCTATATACCCTCCATAATCACTTATAAACTCTCTAATACGTTTTGGCAATCTAGCGTATTCCTGCGAGCTGCTGCGATTATAAGTTTTGCATGCTACTAGAATGAGAAGAGCGTTTCCTTTTACCTGCTCCCGTGGCTTTTCTGTGGTTGCGTGTTTTACGTGAAGGACAGAGTTGTCCGCAGTGTGAAATTTACTCCTCTGCCTGGGGGGACTGAGGGTCCGCCCACATTGTGCCGTACCATGCTACTGGTGCCACTTGTGCGCGAGGACGATGCTTAGCGGTTTTGCCGTACTCGCACTGTGACTGTGGCTAAAAGATTGAGTTGCGAACTTTGCTACGATCTGCCGGTTGTGAAAGTGATGTGTCCACGAATTTATCGTAGAAAATTTCTTTGTAAGAAGAGGGGGTTGTGAAGGGCCGCATACGGGAGCCCCGGCATTGCTGAAAAGAACTAACCAGGCGACCAGTGCCCAAGACGTTTTCCCTGCCTTCAAATTTATCGGCCCCGACATGTCGGCGAAGACGGCGGCGGGCGATGCAGAAGACAGATGTGCAAAGACCGCCAGACGGCTAAAGAGGAGAGGCTGCGCGCGGTGCCCTACGCAGCCGCAGTCATCCCTGCGGTTTGCGCCGCGCTTCCCCCCCCCCCCCCCCCCCCCACCGGCGCGCGAAGACGGGTTCGTTTGAGCGTTTGTGTGTGCAGGCCGACAGGCGACCATACCAGCAGCGGACACGACGGGCTGCGTAATGGCTCGAGGTGGCGGAGGAGGTCGGCGGCTGGCGCCGGACGGACTGACTGCAGAGAAGCGTCGCCCTCCGAGGGACACCTGATCCCCTTCGACCCATCCCCAACGGCGCCATCGGCCTTCCCGTCGTAACAGCCGCGGATTCCTAGAAGTTTGGCGGGTGCCTTTGATCGGCTGTGTGAGCAGCGACGACGAAAAACCGTTGGGCGAGGATGACCCAGAGAGAGAGAGAGAGAGAGAAAGGGAATCTCCGGAGAGACGCGGCGGGGCCAACGAGACAAAGGAAGGGAAGTCGAGCAGAGACAGGCGAGGCGAACGGACGCAAGATATCGTGCTGGTCTAGTCAGCGAAGCCGGACCTCAGCGTCCGTAGCAAACTGACCGCCAGCCGAAACGCCCGAGTCCTGTGGCCTCGACCCGTCAAAGCGCCGCCAGCCGAGAGACGCCGGGAAGAGAGGCAGACCCCGGGAGAGCCGAAGCAGCCGCGGCCCGCCGACGCGAGACGATTAGAGTGGAGCCCCGACCTGCCGGACGGACAACCAGTTCTCCTAAAAGCCAGCGGTGAGCGGACCACCAGTTACGCCTTCAGGCAGAGAAGAATAAATATTGTTTTGCCGGGTTACCGCCTTGTTGGCTCGTTCCTCCTCGCTTCAGCAGGACCCGTAGATTTTGTGACTGACCCCCGACAGGTGGGAACGTCACAACACCATAAAAAGAAACAACATCAAAGTGAATTGAAATAAAAATAAACAAAATAATAAAGAGAAATGAAATGAAAAAATATAAAAATAGAGTATAAACTAGAAAATAAACATAAAAATAGAAATCCCAACCAAAAAAATTAAAATACAACGCGTACTGCAGTCGTAGGAAAACCCGTGTTCTAAAAGTTGCATGCTTTCGCATTCCTGCTCGTTTAATGAAAAAACCAATTTTCATTGTTTTCACGTGTATATCTTGAAACGACGGTTCATTTGGTACCACCCGCATCCCTATGAGACCACTGATTCGCCCACCACGGCCCTCGGAAGGTCGGCCCTCCCGTCCCCCATTAAGGTTTCGACGACCGAATGTCGTCGGTACGAATCCCTCACACATACCAGGCTTCAACTAGACAAACGCTCAATCGACCCGAATTGTTTTCCACCACTCCGTACCATGTGCCCGAAACGGGTGGGCCACAATTTCGTCATCAATGGTGACCCCGAGTGTCTCCACATCCGCTCAGACGGTCCATGTATAGCGGAACGCCAGCACAGTTGGCGGTGGCTTCCTGGCCAGTGAGGCTGGTATCTATCTAGGAGCACTCACACAAGTGGCCGGGGCTCCGTGTCATCGGAGGTGTCTGTTGCTAAACCGTCGTCGTCGTTTCGGATGACGCGGTTGTTGCGATGCGCGTCCTTTCCATTTTTCCTCTGATATCTTTTCAACTCTCCTACAGTCTGCGCGTGGAAGCGATTGTGGCTCAGCTTGAGCCAATGGGCAGACCCCGTGCGAACCTAACACTAATTATGGAAGGAAAACAGTTCGTTTCACTCCCACTACATCATGGAACTTATTATTAGTTAGCATAAAGCAATCACCTAATATCTGTGCCTTTAAATCCGCTCTCCGTCAGTTTTCACAATCCCCCTAATAGTATTTTACTTGGTATACGTTACTAGTTTTGTCATTTATATTATTCAATGAGTTGTCTTTTGTATTGGTCTGTATGATATTAGGTGTGTAATCATTTTTCATTCAAATAACGGTTTGCATAATTTCTCGTATTTCACTCACTGCTCATTTATGATGCCAACTTTAATTTTTTTCTGCATCTGCTGTCTGTAATTCATTTTTACAATTGTTCTTAGAGGAGGTCCCGTCCCCAGTCTCTGACTTTGGGACCTCCTTCTATATTCCAATGTTTCTCTGTAACCTTGTACCATAAATATGTAATAAACGGACCTTGAACCTTGAACTTTCCTTTTTATTCTTCCTGCAGTCGCAACAACAAAAACGTAGAGTGTAAACCGGCCACCGTGCCACCCTGATAACTGCGCGCCCGCGGTCACGTGACGTGGGTCAGAATTTACTAATCTGAGGCACCCGTGTGCTGTGCGATGTCAGTGCACGTTAAAAATAATAATAATAATAATAATAATAATAATATTAATAATAATAATAGTAATATAATAATAATAATAATAATAATAATAATTGGATTTTGGGGAAAGGAAATAGCGCAGTATCTGTCTCATATATCGTTGGACACCTGAACCGCGCCGTATGGGAAGGGATAAGGGAGGGAGTGAAAGAAGAAAGGAAGAAATAGGTGCCGTAGTGGAGGTATCCGGAATAATTTCGACCACCTGGGGATTTTCCACCTGGGGACCACCTGGGGATTCAACGTCCCCGCATGACGCACATAGATTCGACGGCGAGAACCCCGAACGGCATAACTATAGATTAAGGCGAGGTATCCTACAACGCAGCAGTGTCATAGAAACCTCACATTGTCTTGATGTACAGTAACGTATATTCCATAGGAATTTCAAAAGTTCGAAATTCGCTGTACCAAGGATGGGCTCATGGCTCAAATAATGGTGAATTTGGAAGCGTTCATACCGGGACGTGGTCAGAAGTATGAGGTTTGGAACGCCCTGGGCAACAGGGCCATTGATTGCAGATTTCGCTAGGAAATCGGCCATAGATTTTGAAGAAATGCCACAGTGTCCTGGTATCCACTGAAAACGCACCTCTATGGCATGACGTGGCATGAAGTACAGTACGGATCGGTAAAGGAGAGTATTTTGCGAGCTTTCTAGTGCAGCCAAGACTGAGCGGCAGTCCGAGAGAATGATGACTTGATCAATATTGCTGGGAACGTTTTGAAGGGCCGAACCGATAGCGTGGAATTCAGCAGTGTAAATTGATGTATAATCAAGGATCCGGAGAGAGTAACGCCAATCTAGTGTTTGTGAATAAACATCTACTGCTGCCTTTTCGGCTTGTTGAGAGGCATCCGTAAAAATTACAGCATGGCTCGGATACTGCAGGAGATATTCCTCCAGGAGACCATTTAGCATGTTGGCAGGTAATTGTTATGCGTAAAGCGGCATCACACGGTCAAAGCAAACAGCTGGTGCAGCCTGCAAATCGGTGACGCATTGCACGGACCTAAGCGCGACTGCAATTTTGGACAAAAGGTGCTCAGTGAACACAAATTGAGGCAGTTTGTAGCTCGACCAATGTTTATCTAGAAAGAATGCTGGGGTTGTCAAAAAAATTGGAGGGGCAACTCCAGGCATTGGCTCAAGTCCCCGTAGGAACGTGCGCACCGTGAGAAGTTGGAAGCGGGAGTTCAAGTCCCGTATGCGAGCTTCCAGAAAGAGGACACAATTCGCCACAGATTTTGGTAGACCCAGGCATAGCCGTGGAGCACGTCTCTCCAAAAGAATCAGCGGTTGAGTTTTATATCTAGAGCAACCGGAGAACAGAACGCAACTGAACTCCAAAATTCGTCTAACGCAAGTTTTGTAGAGAAATAAGAGAGTGTCTCTGCGCATACCAAATTTCCTATAGCTGACTCGCATAAGGCGACCGGGAGCTCGCTCACCATTTAAGGTTATACTTTTGATATGAGGTCGCCAGTCGAGATGAGGGTCGTAAATGACGCCTAGATACTTTAAGGACTGCATTTGCGGTATTTTGGCGCCACCATACTGTAGACTTATATAAAGAGGGGACGGTGGAAGAAAAATGAGAACTGAAGATTTGTTCACATTAAGAGTTCAGAGTAACTTTCCCAGCTATACTTCCAGGGCATTGAGGTAGGTCTGCAAAAGCTGGTAAAGTGAGTGTATGTCTCTAGCAGAAGCAAAAAAGGCGATGTCGTCCGCATATACATACACCTTGACGTCACCCTGAATAGATATATCTCGCACCAGTATGTTAAAATGTAACGGAGACAGTACGGAGCCCTGCGGCACACCTCTAGTCTGTGAAAAAGTCTCGGAAGTAAAAGAACCGTCCGAACAGAAGAACCGCCTTTCTTAAAGAAATTCCTGAACGCATGCAAGAATACAAAAAGGCGGTCGAATTTCGTCCGGCTTGTTCAATAAAATCGAATGTTCTATACTTTCATACGCTTTAGCAATACCCAAGGTGATTAAAGCCGCGATCTCTTTCTTCTCCATTGCCATCCTAATTCTACTTTCAAAATCCAAATGTGCGGTCCAAATCGAACATACCCGACGAAACCCTATCTGAGAAGCACTTAAAGCTTGTACTGCAAGCACATGATCTGTAAGACGGCTGTGCACAATGCGATGAATAACTTTAATTAAATTTGACAAGAGGGAAATGGGTCGAATGCTGTCAATTTCTCAACCCTTTTCTGGATCCTTGAGAAGTAAGATTATTTTCGCAATTTTCCATTCAGGAGGGAGCCAAGATTTAACCAGAGAGACATTAACCATATGCAAAACATCCGAGGTAAATTCTTGCACAAGAGATTTCAACATACCAATAGAGATCCCATCGCTTCCGGGAGCTGCAGGTTTGAGGCCAGTAACAATGGAATAATTCATAGGGTGTAACCGCAGTGAAATCTGCGCGCGGAGGGGGTAGTACGAATGGAACCACCAACCGCGCCTGAAAGCGCAGAGCAAGGTCTTGTGCTATCTGGTCAACTTGATCTTTTGCATCCTTTGGTGTTAAGACCACGGACTGTGTGACCAGAGGTCGGTGTTGTATGGGTGCGTTCCATGAATCGGCACAAAGCTTCCATGAATTGCGTTCCAAATGGGTGTGTTCCATGAATCGGCACAGCGCCGATTAATGCATGAAGCCCCCATCTCTCTCTCACCACCGCCACGTACCCCAAAGCGCGACTGAGGTGCCCACTGACCCAGGGAGGCAGTCATGCGCCCTTCCTTTCCTCAATGTGATCGGTGTCTATAGAACGTTGTCAACCCCAACGCCAGTCAACACAATGAACACCGACGGCCTATAGTTTCAGTGTCGCGTTTCTGCCACGTTGTCAATGCCAACGCTTGCAGCACACATCTGTCTTTACTGCCACGGAGCTCAACCTGCCGTGGTGGTTCTGTAGTTAGGGCGCTCAACTACTGATCCGGAGTTCCCTGGTTCAAACCCGACCGCGGCGGCTGCGTTTGTATGGAGGCAAAACGCTATGGCGCCCCTGGTGTGCTGTGCGATGTCAGTGCACGTTAAGGATCCCCAGGTGGTCGACATTATTCCAGAGCCCTCCACTACGGGCACCTCTTCTTCCTTTGTTCTTTCACTCCCTCCTTTATCCCTTCCCTTACGGCGCGGTTCTGGTGTCCAACGATATCTGAGACAGATGCTGCGCCATTTCCTTTCCCCCAAATCCAATTATTATTATTATTATTATTATCATGGAGCCCAACGGACGACTGAGGTTTCCACCGTCCCAGGGGGCCACGAATGAATGAATGAATGAATGAATGAATGAATGAATGAATGAATGAATGAACTTTATTCCCGTCATCATGGGGCCTCACGGTCGGGGCGCAGTAATTAGGAAGGGGTGCCTCGCTGCCGGCTCCCAGCACCGGAGACCGCGGAGAGAGTCTTGTCGTAGGCTGTCTCCACCTGGCGGATGAGGAGTCTTTGCTGATCCGGGTTGTGGTTCCGGATCACCTCTTCCCAGGTGGCAAGGTATGGGGTGCTTTGTGATTTAGCCCCAGAAGAATCCTTACACTCCCAAATAAAGCGATTTTGCGATGTCATTCAGTGGCACCTGCTGAGAGCTCAGGCTCCCCAGTCTCTTCATCGTGTATTACTGAGTACGGAAAGAATCTGCTGACCTGGAGCCTCCTCCAGGCCCTGCACTCCTTCGAAGTGAGTGACCTACCTGGAATTGAGAGTGCTCTCCTATCAAGTCTAGGTGTTTTGGTTATTTCTTTATACGTTATGAGAGGGTCTTTATTCCCACTCAGGGGCACTTACAGAGCAGCTCGGATGTATAATTCTCGAGCAAAGCTGTGAGCAGCCTCATTCTGCGGGGACCAGGAGGAGGAGCAGGTAAACTTTATTAAAGAAAAGGTGTTTGGCGCGGGTTGGGGTGACGTTCCCCTCCCCGCAGTGGGCACCTCTTCTAGGCAGGACGCCAGGTGGCCGACCGACGATGTCGCTCGGCGACCTCTTCGGCCCGCTCCGTGACTCGGAGTTGAACCTCCGGATCCGAGCTGAGCAGCGCGGCCTCCCACTGCGATTGGGTAGAGAGCTGTAGACTGTTCGACGGCTTGTCTTTAGCACATGAGTATAGGATGTGGGGTGCGTCTGCCTTATGGTGCCCACAGAGAGAACAGATGGGGCTGAACTGCTCCGGGAACCATATGGAGTGCATGTACGGATTAAAGAAAGTGTTTGTTTGGAGCTGCTGCCAACGAATAGGCAAGGAGGATTTAAAGAAGCCGATGCGGGGACCAGTTATGCGCCTTTCGTTTGGTTTCGAAGCTTCCGCTCTGTATTGGCATCGCGAAAGCTGCGGCTAGGCGATGTCACGTGGTTCTTCTCGGTTCAAGGCCATATGAAACACACGCCAAACAAGCTACGGAAGGCAACAGTAAAGCTTTCGCTTTAAAATGTCTGAGAGAAGAGTTTTATGTGGCTTTGCGCTTTCAAGTACTGACATTTTTCCAGGCAACAATATGTAAAACTCCCTCGGTTGCTGCCATCACCATCGCTCCTCCTAAGCGAAAGCTCCTGAGCCTCGATCGAATGCATGGCCTTAAATAAGAGTGGTGAGGTGCAGCAGAAAGCTTCGCGTTCCGATTAGTTTCAAGATTACCCGCCGCAGTGACTCAGCGGTTAAAGGGGCTAGCTGCTGAATTCGAAGACTAGCGAGCAAATCTTTCCCGCGGCGACTGCCTTCATGAAGATTTTTAACCATTGGTTCAGTGGAGAACTGGTGACACTCCTGATAACCAGGACGACCCAGGAAGAGCCATTCACAACCTACAACAAAATCGCAAGAAACTAACCAGAAGAACTCTCCCACTCCCACATAAATTACTGAACAGACACTAACAGATAACCCGGAGACAAATACAGACTCACCCTAACTCGACCTATTTTGCTAAATTTATTCATAGAATAAATCCTCTCTGCTGCTCCAGTACCCTCAGCCTCAGTACGCGGGTTCAAAGCCGACCGCGGCGGCCGCGTTTCGATGGAGGTGAAACGCAAAAGCCGTCCGTGCGCTGTGATGTCAGTGCACGTTAAAGATCCCCAGGTGGCCGAAATTATTCCGAAGCCCTTTACTACGGCACCTCTTCGTTCCTTTCTTCTTTCACTTCCTCATTTATCCCTTACTATACGGCGCGGCTTGGCTGTCCAGCGAGATATGCGAGACAGTTGTATGTAAGTGAATTTTATTAAAATAATAATAAAAAGGAAGGAAAAGATTTTTGCTAACCCCGGCATCTGCCATCGATACTGAAGCACCTGAGCTGGGGCAGCGGAAATAAAGGATAGTAGGCAGAATGGAGAAATGAAATGAAAGAGGTGAGGGAACAGGAAGAGAGGTTAGCGGAGAGGTAATATAAGCATGGTATTTGCACAATAGGAAATGTGTCCAGGTTTTGCGCGTTATTAGTTCATGATCCAGCAACAAAAACACACGCGCACAGCACTCTGTTGACTACAACTGGAGTAGGGCATCCAGTTGTTAATTGCCTAGTTATTGCGTCATTAAGAGAATTCGGTTGTGGGGGAAGGAAACGGCGCAGTATCTGTCTCGAGTATCGGAGGACACCTCAACCCCGTCGTAAGGGAAGGGGTAAATGAGGGACTAAGAGAAGAGAGAGGTGCCGTAGTGGAAGGCTGTGGAATAATTTCGACCTCTTGGGGATATTTACCGTGCACTGACATCGCACAACACGTGCACCTTAGCGTTTCGCCTCCATCAAAATGCGGCCGCCGCGGTGGCGCTCGAACCCGGGTACCCCTTTCTCAAAAACCAATTTTTTGAGAATAATATAACGGGTCTTCTATTTGACTGAAAATTGTTGAAAAATATATGGTAATAGCCGCACAGGATCACCTTTCGCGTGGGGTACCCGGCCAGTTTGATGTGAAGCACATATTTGCTTAGTCACCTACTGTTGTTTAATTAGGATTCTGACCCTGTACGATTGTTTTGTGGATAGAATAATATAGGATATATGATAGACGAATTAGCAGGTCTGCAAATGGTTGGATGCGTTTGTGTGTGTTCTATTTAAGGCAAACTAGTCTTCTCTAATTTTTTTCCTGTGTACCTGAGGCGGGGAGGGATGCGCCTCTTGTCTGATGGAAATAAAAGTTTCAATCATCAATCAATATCATGCACCTTGTTCAACAGCCTAGCGCGTTCCGCTCTCCTATAAAGCTGACCCTAAATTTACACACGTGATTTAGTGTTCACGATGCGTTTTTAGTGGCCCACTTCAAACCACGTCTTCCTGCGTACAGATCAATTCTAACTTAAATAAATGCAGAATGCCAAGTGGTTGATATAGGGATTAAATTCTCACTACAGGAGCAGATGATCCCTATATAGGTTGACTGTTACTACAAAGAAGTATTAGGAAAGTAGGGCCGGCTTGCGTGAAGCAAATGTCATTGTGTAATTATATTCGTGGTCTGAAACCTCTCTCGGTTTTGAGAGAAAGAAAGAAGCATTGCTGGTGCACTTCGTCGGCGGACACCTCAAGCGCACCACGAACGCCGAAATTTTGGCAACTCAGTTTTTTTATTAAGCGTTCGTGGCGCGCATGAGGCGTCCACATACAGTGAACCAGTGAACCAATGCGCCTTTACTTTTCTCAACACCGAGAGAGGTTTTGGACCGCGAGTAAGATTAGACTGGGAATAGACGGTCTTAACTGCTTGGAGCAAGCCCCCTATTGTCGTTGTTGTTCCCTCGCCCCAAGAGGCTGAGGAGACCACCATCGCCCTAGCCCTTGCACATTCGGATGCCGAATACATCTTCAGCGGCTCCAAAACGGCTCTGTCCACCTTTGACAGGGGCAGGAATCACACAAGGGGCGTGAATCCTACCTGGCAATTGTTGAACACTCGTACCCAAAATTTACCGCATAGGGTTTAGCTCCAGTGGGTGCCGGCTCAATCTGGGAACCCTGGAAACGAGGCTGCCGATAAATTGACCCTAGGTTTGCTTTGCCAGGCTCAGGACAGTCTCGATCCGTGATTCTCGAGGGAACGGGCGCACGCCTTTGCAGAGCTCACGCAAATACCCCGTTTGGACCTTCGGATTTAACCGTGCTACTCACCCCTCTCGTACGCACTACCAACAGATCAACTTCAGACGCCTCCAGACTCGCTTTCTGTCATCCCACTATTGTGACACATCCCCTGCATGCTCCCTATGCGGTGACCCTCAATCCACACTCTCCCACATCCTTTTAGGCTGCCCTGCTAACCCTCCCCAGCAAGGACAGCACGCTATCTCGAGCTGGGAGGACTGGGAGGTCCTGCTCACGTCTGCAGACTCGACATCGCAGCTTGCTGCAGTGACTCGGGCTGCCGACGTCATGTCCCAACATAACCTGCATGATGCAGTGCGGGACCGCGCCGTGGCCCAAGGGGCCAGCAGGGTCTTAAAACTCACTTGCGAAATAAAGTTTTTCTGGCTGTCTGTCTAGGCTTATCTTAAGTGGCTCATAAACAAAAATTGAGGAATCTGCGAAAACACCCGCCGCGGTGGCTCAATTGTTAGGGAGCTCGGCTACTGATTCGGAGTACCCGGGTTCGAACCCGACCACGGCGGCCGCGTTTGGATGGAGGCGAAACACAAAGGAAACGGTGTGGTGTGCGTTGTCAGTGCACGTTAAAGATCCCCAGGTGGTCAAAATTATTTCGGAGACTTAAGGCCCTGTCGGCGAAAGCTCTGTAGGAGTTGAAATAAAGTTACCAACAATTCCTCCACTGTGGCACCTCCTTCTTCCTTTCTTCTTTCAGTCCCTCCTTCATCCCTTCCCTCACGACGCGGTTCAGGTGTCCGCCGAGGTGTGAGATAATGCCCCATCTCCTTTCCCCAAAAGCCAATTTTCAATTTCGATTTATCTGGGAAAACGAATAACAAATTTTGAGACTCGGAGGAGTTTGTAACGAAAACTGAGGTAATGGGAAATGAGGGTTAAAATAAATTCTTCACTTTGTTGTGTTGGTTGTTTTAGTTCTTGTTTCAGTTTTGCGGATTGTCTTGTCTTTGTAGGTGTGTACTTTGTAATTGGCTTATATAAGAGTCACGTGACTAAAGGGTATAAATATCGGTGTCCTCGTCTCGCTACGTGTCCTTCGTACACCACTTTTAAAATGAGCCGCGTCTCTGTGTGTTCAGAGGCTTCTGCCTCCACCGCATTGACTAGTTAGGCCTGCCTCCCCAGTTTTATAATTAGGTCGTACGGCACAAGCCGCTGCAAAATAATTGCAACTAATATTATTTGGGTCCGTATGCTTCGGGTGATACTTCAAGCTTTGTCGGCACAACTTCCACAGCAAGTGTGAGTCCTTCACGTCATTTTCCTTTGATCGACTGGATTGAGCGCCGCCTTTCAGCAGGGATCAAAATGATCCTTTACAGGGATGATCCGTTTCAAGTAATCTGCTTATCTGCATTTTTTTGTCGGTGTCTTATTGTTTTTCAACTTTTCGAGGTTCCCTTGGCAGGCATCGTTCCTACTCGGTGGTAACAGCGGTGCGAAGGCATTGCTTCGAAATCTATGAACATCGATAAGTAGAGCTGATTTGCACCATGAATTCCATCAAGGACTAAGAGGATATACAAATTCTAATGTCTAGCTACAAGTATTTTCAATGGAAACCCCGAAATTAATGTCGAGTGGTTCGTTTCAATACCCAGCGTCCGTCGACACGTTTACTTCACGGCACACAACATGGCGTCTCCTGAGAACGGGCATGCGAGATCCCAACCAGTGACTTTGAGTTTTCTTTTTTTCTTCAAGGAATACTCCAGTTTTCTAGAAATTTCTCAGTACGCGGCAATACCGGAATTCCACATCAGCCGCCACCGGCGTTCTAAGGCCGCGCTAGCCTTATGTCCCGGTTTCTCATTAGTTGGTACCAAAGGTCGCTACTTGGAGGGTAACGACTGCCAGCAGAGCACAAAGGTGCACTCATTTATCCCCTCGATGATTAGGGTGGCGTTATTTATTATGCAGGAAAAGCTATTCAGCCGCCATTAGTTTATTCAGCCTTCAGTTTAGTGGATTGTCTTCTCTTTTTAGCTGTCCACTTTTCAAATTGGCTTATATTTCTTCTGTTTTACTTTGTATTTATTTTTCTGATTTTTTCTGTGATGTTTCTGCGTTTATTTTAATATTTTTACGGGCACGAGCCAGAATCGTGTCCGATGTTGCCAGCATAGGCTGGTGGCCTATGCTGGCGTGAGGGTTCGTGCGTCTACCGATCGACCAATGAGCTTTCTCTCCCTCCCTTCGAGGGCTTTGTCCCCCACTACACCTTTTTTTTTCTTCGATAAAACTTATTCGAGAAAAGACAAGAGAGTTAGCCTGAGCATGACGCGAGCAAGCGAAAAGGATGGAGTGGTACACTGGGCCACATGCTATAGCGACGTATGGCGTTCATCCCCACCACTCGGCACACTCCAGCGTCAACTCGAGAACATATTCCGTAGTAGACGCTCCCCAATCCGATCTTCAAAAGTTTCTGAGGGCACTTCTCTGCTTACGTGCGTCTGCCAAAGCATGAACTTTCTAGAACGCGGGTTTTCTTCCGCGACGCCTTTACCCACCCACTGCTTTGTATTCTGTTTTACTTACTTTTGTTGTGTTTTGATTTTTTTCCTGTGTTATGTTTTTGCGTTTATATTTATATTTTTGTCCTGTTTTGGTTAACGTCTGCCTGAACTGTGCTTCGCTCTATTCGTTGCTTCCCTCTATTCCAAGCCGTAACCATTAGATGTCAGAAGTTTATTACCCCCTTACTCCCGTCTTCGTTCCATCCAGTTTTTAATTTGTATTTCTTTTGCGTTCGTTATATTTTTCGTGATTTTTTTAATATTTTACTTTTGTGCCTTTTAACTTATCAGTTTATTTGATCTCGTTCCGTTCATTGCGTTTTTGTTTTTTTGTTTCTTCCCTTTATTCCCAGCTGTGACCGTTATAGATGTAAGAAATTTATTAACCCCCCTTATTCCCGTCTTCCTTTCCATTCCGTTTTTGATTTTTATTTCTTTGTGTTCGCTATATTTTGTTCTTGTTGTCGTTTTTTATAATTTTATTTTTGTGCTTTTTGCTTTTCAGTTTATTTGATTTCGCTTCGTTCATTGCATTTTTGTTTGTTTGAAGTCTGCTTGCGCGCAGGAATGCCAAAGCATGGAGCTTTCTAGTACGCGGGTTTTTTTCCACGACGCCTGTAGACATTTTTTCCTGTTTTTATTTGCATTTTTTAAATTCCTTTTTCGTTCATTACATTTCATTTTCTTACTTTCATTCTTTTTTGTTTTGATATTTTAGTCTTGATAACCTCATCTGATTTACAGGTGAGGCGGACACTACCTGCTAACGTACACTTCCGGCACACTTCCTGCTAACGGGCACTTCAGGTGGGCCATGAGCCATTAAGGGCTTTCGCCTTAAAATGCGGAGCAAGTGTCTTCTGGGAGACATCGGTGGTGCTGTCGAGGACTTCGGCCAGTTGGAGACTACTGATTGGAGACTACTGGTCCTTGACGGTCTGGAGGATAGAGCGTCGGCACTCGGGACCACAAGACCACCACAGGGCCTCGGAATTATTGAGGACAACTGAACAGAACCTCGGCGCACTGGGTCACACTGGGCAGCCGCAGCTTCGCGTCGGTGCCTCGTACCTCAGGATACCTTTTTGCTGAAGGACCTCGGAGCAATACAAAAACCGGCCACTAGCGACCTCCGTCTGCTGCGGCCACCATCGCGAGTGAACATGCATGTCATCGCATCAGGTGAGCATTGGCGATCACTACCGCAAGGGCTACCGCGATTACGCGCACAAATGGGTTTAGGCTTGTTCATAGGATGTTCTCAACACGGCCCTCTTAGCCAGTCATTACTACCTGCCGTCGGTGTCAACTAGGTCGGTGCATATTATTAACTAGGACGTTCATACAATATGAGGCCATGAAGTCCGACACAGCATATGTGAACGGCGGGTACATATGCAAGCATTGTTCTGTACGGAGTGGTCACGCAGGAATTTTTGCTGGGTTTAAACTGGGCTCTGATTATTATGCATCACGTTTTTGTCCCTTCGTGAATTAACTCGAGCAGGAACGCGCACTTGCTGTTGTCTCCATGAAGCGGTAGTTGCGGTTACATTCGCGTGGCTACCAATTCTACTTTTATTCCTGGTCGTGTACAGCACTGTAGCATTTTAGTGAATTCTATGCTGCAGCTTTGAGCTTGCTGCTTTGCCGACGGAGCTGCTCTTATCGATAGAAGCGCGTTCCTACCAGTTGTGCTTTTTTTTCGTGAAACCGACAATCATCACACCCAGCAATGTCCACCGCAGTGGGTGGACGAATTCTACCTACATAAAATGCCAGCGTACTGGCGGGAGTGACATATGCTACGTCATCAAATTTAGTATAAAAAATTAGCAACGGTTTCACTGCTGTTATACCTGGTTACAGAGCGTAAGCTGTGGTGTACCGGTCAACTAGACGCTGCTTGGGGCGTCCATAAGGTTGAGTGCGTTCCGCACACTGGACAACCAGTGCGCCTACCCTGCCGCCCTGGCAGGTGGCAGTTAAATTAATGGTTGATCGCGAGAGGTTGGTCACCCAATGAACGCTGCGGCCTATTGCTGCAGTGCCACGTGTCTGCCAGAACGTTTTCGTAACAATCATAATTGGTTTTGGGGGAAAGGAAATGTCGCATCGTTGGACACCTGAACCGGGCTGTAAAGGAAGGGATAAACGAGAGAGCGAAAGAGGAAAAGAAGAAAGTGGTGCGTAGTGGAGGGCTGCAGAATAATTTCGACCACATGGGGACCTTTAAGGTGCACTGACATCGCACAGCACACGGGCGCCTTAGCATTTTGCCTCCTAAAGACGCAGCCACCGTGGTCGGGTTTGAACCCGGGAACTCCGGATCAGTAGCCGTAACAACTGAGCCACCGTGGCGGGTACAACGTTTCCAGTGAAAATGCATGCAAAGATCTCTCCCCACCGCCACGTACCTCAAAGCGCGACTGAGGCGTCCACGTTCCCAGGGAGCCAGTTATGCGCAATCATCGAAGTCTGGAACGCTGTCAACGCCAACGGCAGTGAATACAATGAACTCCGACGGTCTATAGCTTCAATGCCGCGTTTCTGCTACAACGTTGTGAATGCCAATGCATGCAGCGCACATCTGTCACTACCGCCACGCCACGAATTTTGAAGGGCGACTGAGGTGTCCACTATTCCAGGGGGCCAGTTATGCGCCTTTCCTTTGCTTTGGACGGAAACAAGATATTCCAAGAAAATTGAAGATTGGTTTTGAAAATTGGTTTTGAGGAAGGAAATGGCGAAGTAACTGTCTTTCTGGAAGACGAGGGAAGGGAATTATGTGGTTGAGCTGAAGGTAGTTCAAGGTCACTCTCCGGCATAGGGACGGCTGCTTTACCTAGCGTAGAGAAGCTTTTGGGCTCAAAAGCGGCCTCATCTGTGCCAGAGAGTCAGTGAATAAGTTTTTACAGCTCGTCGTTCCTTTTCCCCACCCGGTCGAGCTCGGAAGAAATACAGAAGAAATATGGAATCTATTCGCAAGGTGTTGCTCCAACGAGTTCACTATTTCCCGTTTATTGCGAGCGTCCGTTCACTGTATAATACAAAACAATTCTGGACAAAAGCATTTTTAAGCGAGAAAACCGTATATGAACGCATTTTTTATATGTAAGATTTCGCTACAACAACATATCCGCAGGTCACCCGACGTCAGTGTTGCATTCCTTTCCAATTGTCGGTTTTACCATCGTCAAATCTTCCCTATTTGTTTTCCATGGCCGTCAATACTGTTCGATGCGATCTATGGAAACGCTTTAGTTTTTGCTACATTACAAAATAACGGACTATTACCTTCAATATTTCCGTATCAGTATCTTGGAATTTTCCAATTTTCAGTTTCTGTTCGAAAATGTGCTAACAATTTGCTAACTAGCAGGCTGGTAAACTAATTTTATGTAGACATTTTAACTATTACTCTTAGGCTACTTAGTTATTTAGAGACGTGTAGCCTCCCGTATTTAGTATCTATATCAGTTTTTAGAATTTTGAAAATGCGGTTAAACTCTGCGCTGTGGCCCAACATATTTTGGCTAAGTCGTGCCAAAATGCATGCGCTTTCGAGAAGCTTGCAGGCAAACCCGCCTCTCCAGTGCACATACTCATCCGAATAGCCGAAATTTGTTGGGCCACAACGCCGAAGGTGACCGTGTTTTCGAAATGAAACTGATATCGATATTAACTATGATGGGCTACATTCCTTTCGATAATTAACGAGCCGAGCAGTAATAATTAAAAAGTAAACCATTAATTATTAGTTAACAAGCCTTCTAGTAAACACTGCTTATAAACTTGCGGAGACATGCCGTAGTAAAGCTCGCGCTTTATAAAGAAGCGCCGTAGTCAGGGGGGCGGGGGGATAAATTTGACCGCCTGTCTTTTTTAACGGGCGCTTTCAACACAGTGCCGGGGCGTCTTTAGCTTTTAATTTTAAATCCGACCTCCGCGTTCGCGATTGAACCCGCGTCCCTGAGCGCAGCAACCAAATATGTGCAACCACTGAACCACTGTGACGTCACATCTGTTTTTTCATAAGAAAATGTGGAATGACATTGTCACTACTCGGTGCGAATCTCAAAATTGCTTTTTATGAGAGGAAAGCTGCAGTAATTGCTGACTCATTGGTGGACATCAAGACCCCGCCGTGAGTTAAGTGTCCACAGATGCCGTAGCTGTGGTCTCCGGAATAATTTCCGCTACGTGGCGATGGCACATAACACGGGCCCCTTGTCTGATATCAGTAGACGCTAAAATTATGGGGGGTGGGGGGGGGGTGCAGTTGAGACTACTTACGTGCTGTGAATGCGAAAGCATTTGTCTCTCATCGTGTGCTGCTAGTTAACTGTATCCCTTTACTATCCAGTACTATTGTCACAAATGCTTCTAGGGTTAAAGCGTTTACGCCAAAGGTCTTTCGCGTGAAAGCTCTCAGGTTCAAGACTTTACGTTTAATGTCTTTGTTATCTGAAGTTTTTATCTGTTGTGTCCATCGCAGAAATACCCCCCCCCCCAACACTCGTCAGCAGCTAGCAGTACTATGTTTTCGGTTGCTTCGACACGGACAAATTACTATGTTTACAAACGCGCCAATTCATTCCTGCTCGCCTGCAGGTCTCGAAGAGGATGCCGTTCCTTGGTTGTCGTAGAAACAGGCTACAAATACACGTGGTGAACCTCCGTAGAGATCACGGCGGCCGCAACGCATTCTCACACAAAGAGGCTGCATTCTGCTCAGAACGAAGAACATGTCCAAGCGTGCTATCTGTGGCAGCCCGCGCAGCAACTCGGCAATTTGACGTTGGTGAGTATCTGGCTCTTCGGACAAATGTGGCTTCTGTGGGTCTCTGATGATTTTATTGCCGTTTAAAGAAGAGGCGCAACTTTTCGTTGATGGGCAGAAAAGATCTCGTCGTGTCATAGCGCCCGAAGAGGAGGAGAGATTTCGTCCACTCTTGGCGTTGGCTCGAACCTGTAGCTGATGTCCAGCATTTTTTGTCTGTGCAAGTCAGCTTCTCTTCACATTGCACAGGACATTGGTGCGCATCTTGTTGACAGTACAAGCGCTGATAAAACACTTACTAGTGTAAAGCACGATGTAGATGAAAGTTTCGATACTGGAAATAGCGCCTAATGACATAAAAGACAGTTTAACAACGGCTGAACCTGGTTAGATAGCGTAAGCTGTGCTGTATCGGGCAAGTAGACGCCGCTTGGCGTCTGTAACGTCGAATGCATTCCGCACACTGGATAGGCAGCGCTCCCACCCTGGCAGGTGGCAGTTAATGGTTGATCGAGAGAGGTTGGTCACCCAATGAACGCTCTACGTGCGCTTCTCGCTGCACTGCTGTATGGTGCCTGTGTAAGTCAAGCGCACGGCTCCGGCTTTTGCCCCAGACTGACGTCACAATGGCAGTTTCCATCACTCGACATCACGTGATTGTCAGTCACTTTTCTATCATGACCAGGTGGTGCGACACCATGGTGGTCCACAAGGTTAGGCTGAAGGGCTTAACTGCGGTGCGACTTATAGTCATGCATGACCTCTTAATCGGTGAAGGTCAAATTTAGTGCCCCGCGAGACCATACCGTGGTGAACCTTTCGCTTCAAGAAGCTGCCGCGGTGACTCAGTTGTTATGGCACTCGGCTTTTGATCCGATAGACGCGGGGTTCGATTCTGGTCGTTGCTTTCGAATTTAGATGGAGGCTAAATTCTAAAGCCCCTTGTACTGTGCGAAGAAAGAACATCAGGTGGTCGATATTTCCGAAGCCCTTCACTATACGGCGTCCCTCATAGCCTGAATACGCTCTAGGATGTTGACAACCCCCCCCCCCCCAAAAAAAAAAAATGTTATGTTAGGACACAAACAGGAGATTAGGATGTCAGTGCTTATGTCCAGAGTAGGAAATTGATGACAGCAGTCGAACAGAAAATGCATAGTCATCGGGACTATCTTCCAAACAAAAGGAAGTGTTGCAGGTTGTGGTGGGGAGTGCGGTGAGCACGTTCATTTCAAAACCGCACTGGGAAAAAGCTATCTTCCTTGGCATGCATCAATATTTATAACTCAGTGTTGTGCTCTCGTGGTCTCTGTGGGGGAAAATATGAACAAGAGAATCAAGGGGCAGTATTATCTGCACTGAAGCAATAAGCACACACACAGAGCAGTGCATGCACTAGTAATGCAGTCTTAGCATTACTTGCTGGTAATACGTTATAAAGCCAGAGCCACACCGGATGGAAAAAAATTTCAGGATTGCACCTGTCTGCTTAAGAGCTGAAATGCGAAGGCTTTTCTATTTCTTTCCTTCCTTCTTTCTTTCCTTCTTCCTTTCTTCCATTCTTTCTCCATATATCTTTTTGTTCTAGTTTTGAAAATTTGTGTGCATCTTTATTGTGCATTTTATTTTTGCTTTTTATTTACAGATTAAGCCTTCTCAGGCATTTATATCGTTTTTCATCGGATCAATCACACGAAACCTTATTCAAACACATAATTTTTCATTCATTCAATTTAATTAATATATTGCAATTCATCAAGCACACTTTTCCCATTTTAAGATCTACTCACACAATACGTAACAAAATCAAACTTTTGCACATTTATCTCCGCAGAACATAATCGTGCAGACAAAATTTGCGGACAATTTTTTGCTGGCGTAAGATAACCATATAATGCTTTCGCATTAATAACCTGAAATTTCGCTGGACCCCTTGTTAGGTCGGAATTTCTGACAACGAGCGAACGGAAGTGTGCACAGCACAAGCACGGAACGAAGAACCCAAGGACATAAATGTGGCTTACAAAGATTGCTTGAAGTTCATGATAGTCCTTGAAGTTCATGGTGCTGGAACTTCAATGATTGTTAGGTAAATAACAAATTACTTCTAGTTAGGCCCATAATATAGCGTATTATTGTTTCATGCAGAGAGCCCGAGTCTCTTAGGACACTTCTCGCAACCTAATAATAAACGTCCCCAATCGCATCAGAGAATACTACTTGGATGAAATCGCTCTCGTTGGCGGCACTTCCTGTGTTCTACTAGTTTATAAGAGCCACACCTTCGCTATTATGTATATTTTATTAAACATTTGATCATTTTGCACAGTGCATAAACAGCCTTGCGTTTGTCTCGTGATGGTTTGTTTCTTAAGCCCCATGATGCGTTACCTACCACTTGACCAGTCAGTGGCCTGAAGCAGGTGAGAGGCTTCTCCTTGGGCCTAATTTCTTCGGTCAGTCCACTACCCATTCTGTTCTGTAATACTGGTTTGCGTGACAGAGAACATATCTAGTGCGAATATCAAGCAGCACGCTAAACGCGCACGTATTCGGATATTTCCCAAGAGATAGTTTGAGTTAACTCTCGTGGTTGAGAACAAGGGAGTTAATTATAAGGAGGTGCTGTTTGATGCTGTTTCAACATGCTCTGGTTTGAGGAGCTACAATTTCGTGTCCTTTATGCCCCTTTAGGCGCATATTTCTTGAATTGAAGGGGTTATCGTTCAGCACACTAACCTTTATTTGCATGAAAGACTCAGTGGAAGGCTTTATTTTATATGACCTATTTATCTGCTTTGCCGCACGCAAAACGATCCAGTATGGTTCAGATTGAATGCTGGCTTTGCTCCTCAAATATGTTCCGGCCATTCGCCATTGTAGCAAGTCGCTTATTATACTGCACTTCGCAATACCGTACTCAGTACAGTTACACAGTCGTCCACTCTTAAAGGGAACACGTGTGCGTGACCGAGAACTTTGAAGCAGCACTGCATCCCACACGGCCACGCATCGAGGCCAACTTGGAGTAGGGGAACATTCAGGTGGCGCTCAGTCTGGTACATCGATTTCATGCGCGGTTTGCTCCATAGAGGAATACCAGTGCTTATCGGCAATATTCGCGTTTGCAACAGAAGCATATATATACACATTAGGTGTCAGCTTGGACTGATTCGTCTATTTGTGACAGCCACGTATGCACAAAGCCTCTTTTAGAGCGAAAGCTGTACTCTTGTCACTACAATTCCTAAGGTAAAATTTTGCGCGTGTTTGACCTTGAGCCGCTGGAGCGGGGGTGTGGCAAGTGACGTCGTACCACATGACTTGCTGTGGAGAGGCGCCGCAGCTGCGCTCGCTCGGACCCTTGCCGCTGCTGTACCACGTGACTAGCGGGGGGGTATGACAGCTTCGATCAGTCGTTGAAACTTGCCATGGGTGAGGCGCTCGCCGTACCGACTCCGGCGCGAAACCATGTGTAGCCATGCTTAACAGAGCTTTAGCTCATATCACTAGGTTTCACAAGCGCTAAGCCGCTGGCAGTCTAACTTGTTCTGCCAATCACGCGCTCTTCGCAGCCCGGGCCATTGGCGCGGATTCTTCGTTGTCTTGGAGACGCTGTCGGAGGCGGAGATAGCAGAGGCTTACCTTATCTCCTGGTGCATGCATGGAGAGGGTTTAGCGACGGCCAAGCTTGTCAGCATGGCGTCGCTCGAGCGAGCGCAGTACGATGGGCATATCCACGTCGCACGACCGCTCCCCATCGCCCGAACGAGCGCAATGCAAGCGGTGAGCACCTGCATCCCTGGACAAATGTAGCACAGAGCGGAGGCGCTCTCCGCTTTACTCTTGCAAGACATGAGTCCTTGAGAGAACAGATTTGATTGTTGGAACACCGTGAAAAGATGGTCGCACCGTAGAGCCTAGGGAAGGGTGCGTCAAGCAGTGTTCTCTGTAGACAGTCGCCTGGAGCCGGTTGACACCTTGAATGACTGTCGGAAACTCTCTCGATGAACAAAAGTACTATGCCAATGGGATGCAGACAGAGGTTTAATATTCTGTAGGTACTTTGAAAAGGACACAGAGGATGGCAGCTGTGTCGAGTCCTGCTTTCTCTGGCAAAAAATTTGGAATATGAAAAATTGTAAGACACGCTTATTGAAATATTGAAGGTAATGGGCCATTATTTTTCTATGTAGCAAAATTTTTCTTTTAAAGTGTTTTCTTTCGGTCGCATCGGAAGGTTAAGACTGCCATAGAAAACCAATGGCAAACGCTTTTGACGATAGGAAAAACGTGATAGAAAAAGGAAACGGGACTACAGTCATGTGATCCACGATTATATTGATTGTTATCGTGAAATTTGACGTGCAAAAATTGCGGTCATGAACGGTATTTCCTTCAGAATGTTTTTGTCCAGAATTTGTGGGTATGAGCTTGAAGACAAGTAGGTACAAGCTCATAGTTGACAACAGCCCGGTGGACAACACGCATTTGAAGGGAAGACAGATTGTAGAGTGGGTCTTTTCCATGGCTGGCTGTTCGCGGCTTTGTTGATTTATCGACTGCGGTAAAAAATCATGCGTTCATTGCCGATACAATCAGGTTTTAATACTTTCCTGCCCTTTGGTTCAAATTCGTGACTTGAAGGCCTCAACAGGCTTCCACAAGTCAATAGCAATGCAGTCTTTCCTTGAGGATCCGTGCAGCGAAACACTATCTTGATAGCTTGCTTGTGCAACCTGCCGAATGTGGCGGCACCCATGTTTGATGTTTGCAGCGCAGCTATTAGGCGCCCTTTCCTTTGTGAAGCACCGGTGGCATTGTTATAACCATGAGAGCTTGATGGGTAGACCGGCCAGAGGAGCGTAAGGAACGAGCATTGGAGTAAAACACGCAACGCGATGAAAAGCTTAAGATCACAAACACTGACATCTCAGTTTGATGCATGGCAGTTAGTAAACTGAAAACTAGCGATGCCTAACACAGAAGCCCCACATGGCAAAACTGCGTCAGCATGAAGAGGCCTGCCCGCGTGAACCGCACAATCCCGACAAACAGTGGAAGCTTGTACCCATTATATCACTGGTGGGCACCCGGCGGCACTGGGGATCGAACCCCGCACCTTCTGCATGCGAGGTGGATGCTCAACCACTACGCCACCGCTGCGGCTGTCCAGGTAAAAAGACGACCAAAAGAAATTCGAACAGCGGAAAGCGTAGACGCCGTATTGTTCGCGTTTCTTTCCATCGCGATAGTGTAAGCGGCACGAAGGCCCTCTCGCAGGGTGCTCCTGTACCAGCACAAAGTTACCCGGAAAAATAACTCCTTTCAGCAGCCATTCATTTTCAGCCCAAGCTCTCACAGCATGTCACTGGAAACCCTCAAAACTCTCGTTTCATTCAAAAACGTTTACACCTTAATGTCAGGAAACAACTGATGATCGGGAAACAGCTTCGACTGTGGTTCCCTTTTCTATGTAAGCATGACAGTTTGCTCAACATGATTGCTTAACCGCGGCATACACCTTGAGGCTACATGCCCACAAATTCTGTACAAGCACAATTTTCAACCAGAAGTTGTTTTTTTACACGGCTTTTTTTTGTATACTCTCAAGTTTCTTATGAGTGTCATATATCCATAGATGTCCTTTCTGTAAGCTTCCATTTTTTTGCTACTAACGTAATTGCGATCGTAAAACTCGTTCATCATACTATCGATGCACAGTGAAGCTTTGGCCTTATGTAAGCATTATATGTCAATAGTTTGTCATATCAAAACGTTTCTAAGTTAATACCCAGAAAATAGCCTCCTAAACGCGAACCATCCCGTTATCTTTGTGTTTCTGAAAAATAATTTCAGTTATTGTTAGAGCTGCAATGACAGTTGACACAATTTACAAACTCTACCATACATTGACTCGCCTGGCTGAATTGTCAAAGAAAGTGCATTTCCTTTTCCTTCTGAAAAACTATAATCGCGTACTTAGTAGTTTCAATGGCTACCTACCCTACTAGTAGTCCACCACAAAGTGCGGTATGCCACTCTGGTGGCTGAGTAGTTATGGTGCTCGGCTTGCTGACTCGAAAGACACGGGTTCGATATCGGCCGCATCGGTCGAATTTCGATGAAGCCGAAATTGTAGAGGCCCGTGTACTGTGCGATGCCAGTGCACGTTAAAGAACCCTAGGTGGACGAAATTTCTGGAGCTCTTCACTACGCGTCCCTATTGACACGAGTCACTTTGGGACGTTGAACCCCCGTTAACCGAACCAAAGTGTGGTTATACGGCTTCAGAGCCGCCTCGTACATGAAATGTGTATATGCACGCTTGCCAAACTCTCTACCTGTTTCTCATTATCATGCACATAATGGAGAATACGGCTGAGGAGGCGCCCGAAGAGCTTTTATAGCTGCGGTCCTGATGGGACGAGTAAGCTTTTGTTTTTGTCTTTTTTTCCAGAGGTTTTTCCAGAGGCACCAACGCCAGCTGTGACGGCCTCGGAGGAGCAGCAGCGGCGGTGCCCTCGAATGAAAAACATGCATGTAAGGGCATTCTTCACGTGGGTGCGAGGCAGTCCTCCGCAATGACCCGACTCGAGGCGGGCTTAAAGCGGGGATGGGTGAGCACGAAATACTCACTTGTAGTTTCCTCAAAGAAATGGTCTACATACAGTCTATAGACATCTTATAGACTATTTGTAGTCTGTAGACCACCTGTAGACAAGTCTACTAAAAGTGCATGGCCATACGTCTATAGAGTGTCTATAGACTGTCTATGGAATTTGTATTGCCTATAGACTGTTATCTAGGGTTTGTTTCCAGAGTTTAAAATCTTTATAGACAGCTGTCTATGAACAGTCAATAGACTGTCTAAAAAATGTGCAAGGTTCAAGTGACTGCCCCACGTGTTTACTCGTAGTCAGTGAAAATGGACGAGCGGTAAGCATCTAATATGGTAGTGCTGCAAGAGCCAAGATATAGTAACTTTTTTTAGGAGTGAAGTTTTCATAAGCTGAGCGATGTCGTAATTACGAAGCTTTAATTTGTTTTTCATTCAAAGCATCCTGTTTTCATTCTTACGGTCTTCCCGCTGCTTCATTGAACCTGTTTGGACTTCGAGGGTATCATGTAGGCGTGCGCATTTCGCGTTTAGCAAAGCACTGTGAAGCCTGTCCCTTTCATGCCAAACTCGTGCCTTGTGCAGATGTACGAGTGACACTGTGTGACCGAGTGTGATATACGCTCACACGCACCTGGCACCGTCATGTGTGAAACATGCTTAGAATAAACATATACCTACACCCGCACCCCTACGCACACCTTATATATGACTGGTTCCGCATAAGGCTACCCCAATACTCATTACTATAGGAACATTCACTATAAATTGATCCTAGCCTCATTAATGCCATAGACACAAACCTTTGTAAACATAGCTTTTTTGCACTCTCTTTTATGTGAACAGTACGCACGAGTCCGGCATTTTATGCCATCTGCACTATGCAGTCAAGTTGTTCAATTTTGCAGGCAATTTACATCTCCTTTATTGTCATTGAAGGTTACTCAAGGTTATAGCAATCCGATATCTTATAACTATTTGTGATCCTGACATCATACACTGTCATTTCTGGTGCTCATTGACCTCAGATGCTTAATACCTGCTTCAGAGGTTCACAACCGTAGCAGCGCACAGCCACCTATTCGTATTCCATCTAACCAATAACTTGACGCGAGCGGAACCACCTGTCTGCTGCACTGCCTGCTATCACAGACACCGATCATTTCCGCAGCGCACTTGGAGATGCAGTATAAGCCAGTTTCAGTCCTTCAACTATGAACTGCGCTCATATCACGTTACAGTTCGTTGCTGTCGTTTTCGGCCTTCCATTTTTATTTCTTGCCGTTTAAGGATTTTGTTATGATAATGTGCCCATTTTCTTCTTGTTTATTGATGCGTTAGCATTGCAGGCCACCACTCGGAATAAATTATCCATCGGGGATTCTCCAAACCGTCCACTAACCACATTTTGTGGTATAAATAGGGAAACTCCGCTTTCTTCTCAGGGGAGAGGAGGGAGAGAAAGAAAGGGATGACGAAGGGAAGGGGAGGCACCGTTTAGCGGTTGGGGAGGCCGTCAATAAACGTCTCTCACTCAATGGCTACGCAGAAAACATATAAACACAATTAAAAGCAATATAAAAAAAATTTGTTGCCACCGTCTCCAAGATGTTGAAGTAATTAACGAGCATTAGCGGTTTGGTTTACTAGAATTGATATAAATTAAATTAAAGTGACGTATACCAATGGAAATATGAATTCCACTTCGTGGATTATTTATTTATTTATTGATACTGTCAGCCGTAAGGCCGTTACAGGGTGGATGCATACAATTGAATACGTACACACAGCCACAAGTACACAAAGCCACAAGTGCAAAATTTATACAACTTAAAATCATCAATTATTTTGCCAGCAGATAAAGCCACAAGTGCCTGATGTAGGTTAATGTTCAAAATAATACACTCAGTTTCAGACCACCGAGGATCGGAACCGCAGGTGAAGAACATAATGATTGACAGCAAAGACAAATGGCTTCTATAGGCTTAAATAACGGGACAGATAAGTTTCAAATTGGTGTAGATTGTCTGCTTGTAAAAGGTCCTGGGGCAAGGAATTCCATTCATCTATGGTTCTGGGGAAGAAGGAGTATTTAAATGAATTGATTCTGGCCGTCATGGGTGTGACCTGATCTTTGTGAGAAGATCTCACAGCTCTAGAGGAACGTTGTGTCATGTAAACGCTTATGTTCAAGTTGAAGTGGTTAGTATATAGCAGATAAAACATTTTCAGCCTGGCAACTTTCCTTCGCTTTGAAAGTTGAGGCAAGTTTAGTTCATGAAGCATGTCAGTCACTGAATCTGTAGATCTATATTTGGACAGAATGAATCGAGCCGCCCTTCGCTGAACTTTTTCTATCCTGTCAATTTGGTTTTTCTGATGTGGATCCCATATTACGCTTGCATATTCCAGTGTCGGTCGTACCAGTGTGAGATAAGCTGTTAGTTTTGCTTTTGTGGAAGCAAGCTTCAGTTTTCTTCTTATGAACCACAATTTTGTTTCGGCCTTTGAGCATATGTTATTGATGTGTGTATGCCAGTTTAGATTTGAAGTTATAGTGATGCCTAGATATCTGAAATGGTCGACTCGAGTTATATAGTGCCCGTTTATTTCATAATCAAAAGAAAATATATTTTTCGTTTTATTGGAAATTGTAAGAAATGAAGTTTTTGCATAATTGATTTCCATTCTGGATAATGTGCACCATTGGTTGATAGTGCTCAATGCCGAATTTAATAATAACTGGTCTTCTTGGTTTGAAATGACAGAGTAAATTAAACAATCATCCGCAAAAAGCCGGACTTTAACAGGGGGCGGAATAGATACTGCAATATCATTGACGTAGCATAAAAATAACAAGGGACCAAGCACAGACCCCTGAGGGACTCCCGAGGGCACTCCCAGGACGTCTTGATTTGGCGCCATCTAATTCCACGAACTGAGTTCTGTTAGTTAGATAAGCCTGTATCCACCGTACAATATTTGTGTTTATACCAAGTTTGAACAGCCTATCAATAAGTTCATCATGTGGGACACGGTCAAATGCTTCAGACATGTCCAGGCAAACTGCATCCACTTGATCCCTGTTCTTCATTGCTTCAGAAAAATCATGTACCGTTTCTACTAGCTGGGTAACAGTAGATAACCTCCGTCTGAAACCAGCTGATTGGGATTTAGCTTGTTGTTGCCCTCTAGATAGTTGGATAAGCAGTTTGCCAAGACATGCACAAGTATTTTGCAACAGGCACAAGTGATAGAAATTGGTCTGTAATTATCGGTGATGATTATCAGTGATGGCACCAATCAATCAACAATTTTGTATATAAATGACTTTAATAATCAATCACCAATTGGGTTGCTATATCAATTTACTGCGGGAGCCGCCATCTGGTAATCCTTGGACTTTGAAAATTTCGCGCCGAAAGCAGGTGGTAGCAGACCCCAAGAAATCGAGAAACGTGACGAGTAAGAGCTAACGCTCTTGAAAGAATTTGCCTAGCGCATTTCTCCCACATTGATCGTCCAATTTTTTTGTTTAATGGTATTTTCATGTCGGTCTGTTTAGGTTCTTCAGCCCCCTCCCTTCTATGTTTTCCTGTTAACCCTGAGGGTGTATCTAAACCCCTGGTAGTCGAAGCGAATGGAAAGCCTCCACTAAGGCGCCTCTTTTCAATGCTTCTTTCACTGCTTCATGCTTCCTTAACGGAGCGGTTAAGGTGTTCACCTATAGACATTATTCAGGTGTTCACCGAGACTGTTACTGCGCCTTTTCTTCACCTGTTACCAATGTTCAACATCGCTAATACCTGTTATGTACAGTCATGAACTCAACTGGGGTGCAGCACCGCGCACTGCTTGCTGCGTGGCTGTCTTACGATGTTTTTCGGCCCATTCGGCGGGCAGGAGCAGTGCACGGATGAAATGCCTGATGTGCCTCTAGATAAAAATGGCGGGCAATCTACCCGCCATATCGCCATATCCGGTGCTGCGTGAGAGTGGCGCATCGATGCTACCTAATCAAAGCTTGCGTGGTAAGGTAAATCGATGTGTGACGTATGTGCAGATGAGCTCACGGTAAACCGCATTCGTCTAATTTCGTGTTCTTTAGTTCCTGAAAAGCAGTGCACATAAAAAGGCAATAATACACAAAGTTTCATACAAGCTTGTTCACACTGCCAACACAATAAATCTCGCGTTTGGCGCATGGCAGTCTTTGGCGTATGAGTCATTAAAGATAGCACAGCAACCATGGTACCTAAGTGGTTATTGCGCTCGGCTGCTGACCCGAAGGATGCGGGTTCGATTCAACCGAGGCGGGCGAAATTTGCCTTCGACGAAATTCTAGAGGCCTGTGTATTTTGCGATGTCAGTGCACGTTAAAGATGTCTGAGTGGTCGAAATTTCCGGGGCCCTTTCCAACGGCGTCTCTCATGGCCTGAGTCGATTTCGGACGTTAAACCCCCATAAACCGAACCAAACCAAGCAGATTGTGGTACTACGGCTCCAGAGCCGTCTCTTACATGCGATGTGTCTATGCACGTTTGCCAAACTAACTGCTTCTCATTATCATGAACATAATGAAGGATACGGCTGAGCAGGCGCCCGAAGAGCTTTTATAGCTTCTGTGCTGATGAGACGAGTCAGCTTTCGCCTTTGTCTTTTTGTCCAGAGGGGACATCGCCAGCTGTGACGGCCTCAGAGGAGCAGCAGCGGCGGTGCCCTCAAATGGAAAACATGCATGGAAGTGCATTCTTCACGTGGGTGCGAGGCGGGCTTACAGCGGGGATGGGTGAGCACGACTGACGCATCAGTTGTTCCCTTACAGAAATGTTCTATATACAGTCTATAGATTTCTTATAGACTCCATTTCCTTCCTACGGAGATTTCTTTTTGTCTATTCGTAGTCTATAGACAAAATACCACTAAAAGTGTATCAAACATTAAATCAAACATTAAACCTCGTGTTTGGGGCAAGATTGCCTTTTGCTTATGTGTCATTAAACCCAACACTCCAGCCAGTAGCTGAATGGCCATATATCCATAGATTGTCTATAGACCGCATCTGGGATTTGTATTGCCTATAGACTGTTCTCTAGGGTTTGTTTATAAAACGAATAGTCTCAGGACAGTCTATAGACTGTTTAAAAATGTTGTAAGGGTTAAGTGACTGCCCCACGTGTTCTATACAGTCTATAGACATTATAGTCCATAGAGGGTCGAAACTTTTTTTCAGGATTAATTGACTGCCCGACGTTTCTTCTCGTCACCAGTGAAAGTGAACGAGTGGTAAACGTAATATGGCAGTGTTGCTAGAGCCGAGATGTAGTTTTTTTTAGGAGTGATGTTTTCAGCAGCTCGGCGAAGTAGTAATTCCTAAGCTTTGTTTTGTTTTTGTATTCAAAGCATCGTGTTTTCATTCTTATGGTCTTCCCGATGGTTCCCTGGACCTGTATGGACTTCGAGAGCACCGTGCAGCCGTCCTCACTTCGCGTTTTCCGGAGCGCTGTGAAACCTGTCACTTTCATACTGAACTCTTGCCTTGTGCAGATGTACGAGTGACACTGCGTGACCGTGAGTGATGTACGATCACACGCACCTGGCACCGCCATGTATGAGGCAGACTTAGGATATGCATATACTCACACCCGCGCCCCTACACATACCCTATACCGGGTGTTACAGGGAAGATTTTAAGTAATTTTCAAAAATACCATTTTTGATGTAAAAATATGGCTTTTGCGGCATGGTATTGCCAGGCTTGCCGGACACAGTTAAAAGAAAAAATACCTTAAGGCATTTCTGCTGCACTGATCATGTATATTTTTTCTTCTTTATTGGGATTTGCTTATCAATATTATCAGGTTAGCCGTTAGCTTTGAGTTTGTAACTAAACCCCAGGTAGTAGACACGAATTGAAAGCCTCCATTAAGGCGTCGATGTTCGTTCCTTCTTTCACTGATTCATAATTCCCTTTCTTAATGGAGCTCTTAGACGTTCACCGAGATGGAGCCTGTTACTGCCTGTAACCGATTTTGAATATCAGTGATACCTTTTAGAGTCGGGAAACTTAACTGGGGTGCACCGGGCATTGTTGCATGGCTGTCTTAGGATGCCTTTCGGCAGCAGCAGTGCACGGCTGAAATTCCTGATGTGGCTCTAGATAAAACTGCAGGCAATCAGCCCACCATTCAGGACAGCTGGTGCTGTGTGAAAGTGGCGCATATATGCTGTCTATACTCCGTTTCATTCATCATGTGCAACACTGTCATATCTAGCGTTCTTGTTTGAGCTGCCTACATCCGCGATCAAAATGTAGTGCGTTCCTTGTGGCGAGCGAAACATAGTAAATGATTTGCCTGCAAGCTTATTACATGATACATTCGTCATGAGCATTATTAAATGCACTGTTATTGCTGAAGATAGGCTGTCACCTTATAGTGCCGTAGATCAATGGGCCACGGATTAAGCGCCGAATAATACCTCTTCCTCTACCTTTTCATTCGGACTTCATCCGTACCTTTGATGGCGTTGCACCTGATGTATGGAACGGAATATAACCTAATATTGCATGGTGAGGTAAATCGATGTGGAAGGACGTTGAGATTAGCTCATGATAAACCACATTTTGCTATCGTGTACGAAACTCGAGAAACAGGAAAAATCCACTTAAGCGTTTTCACCATCAACGATTTTTCGACGCCCTCCTGCTCCCAAGAGATAATGCACATGGCGAAATTTCGTGTTCTTTAGTTTCATATAAACAGTGCACCTAAACAGGTTATAATATAAAAAAAAATGTCTTATACAAGCTTATTCAGAAATCAAACATTAAATCTCGCGTTTGGGGCAAGATAGCCTTTGGCTTGTGTCATTAAACCCAACACACACACGTATCCCCCTACCAGTAGCTGTAATCCCCCCTCTTATTGTTTTCACGCCTTTCGTCCTGTTATGCACATTGAGATGGGGTGCCTAGCAAAAGTGAGACAATTTTGTCTCAGTAGTAACTACAAAGAGATTATGAGAAAATAAAACTCGCAGCAGTAACCATGTAGCGCTTCGTAGTGGACACATAAATCGCACCTTGAAGGAAGAGATGAAAGTGGAAGTGAAAGAAGGAAAACAGGGCGTCATGGTTTAAGGATCCCGGTTAATTTGGGCCCCCTGCTTTTTAGTAATCGGTGTAATCGCACAGCGCTGCACATGCGCCTCTTTTGTACTATTCTGCCTATGCCCACCGCGGTGGCTGAGTAGCAAGGGAGATCTGTTGCTCAGCCAGAGGACACAGTTTCAGGTTAATCTCGAGCCTTCTGATAAGCCGTTGCTCACATCCTGTGTGGAGGTACCAGCATTTACCACCATTACGATCTATATACTGCCACCACCACCTCCACCACAGCCATTTACAACATGTACATTGCCTACGCAGCAGACTATCGGCATTAAAGGTCACCCCCCCCTTTCCAAGTCACCTACTTCACTTCACCTCAGTTGAGTACCATAAAGGTCCCCGGGATTCGGGGTGTTACATTACGCAAGTATATTATGCAAGAGGCATTGCATACTTCACAAGGATGGCACATAAAACGGGGACCTGTGTTCCGTTTTTGCGCTGTTCGCCAATCATCGACACAGCGAAATTACTATGCCACAAAAACGCAGTCATTCATTCCTGCCCGCCTGCAGGCCAGCGGAGGTGGATCCCGTGGAAACTGCCACCAGGATCGCGTGGTGGATCTCCGTGGCGCTGGCACCGGCTTCCGCGTGTGACGCATTCTCACGCCGCTCCATCACTCCCTTCTCAGCACGAATAACATGTCCAGGCGTGCCTGCCACGGCAGTCCGCAGAAACTCGGCAAACTGACCTTGGTGAGTATCTGGCTCTCAGGACAAATGTGGCTTACAGCGGAAGAAGTCGCGGTTTTGAGGCGAAAGCATTTAACGGCTCGTCGTCCGTCCGTCCATTGTTAGTTGGTTGGTTTTTGGCCAAAGAAATGGCGCAGTATCTGTCTCGATATATCGCTGGACACCTGAACCGTGCCGTAAGGGAAGGGATAGAGGAGAGAGTGAAAGAAGAAAGAGAAAAAAAGGTGCCGTAGTGGGGGCTCAGGAATAATGTCGACCACCTGGGGATCTTTAACGTGCACCGACATCCCACAGCACACGGGCGCCTTAGCGTTTTTCCTCCATCAAAACTCAGCCGCCGCGGTCGGTTTCGAACCCGGGTACCCTGGATCAGTAGTCGAGCGCTCTAACCACTGAGCCACCATGGCGGGTCCGCGAAATGTCACGCTATGACGTCATCAATAGCATAAATGTTGTAGCCCACATACTCTTACCAATTACTTAGTAACTCGCAAATAATAATTAGTAAATTAGTCATTAATTTGCAATTAGTAAAAGATAAGAAAATAAAAATTTAGATATAATAACAACTAAAAAAATTAGGAAAATGCAAATAAAAGTGAATAATAACAGTTGAAACAATTTCATTTTAAAATAGCAATAAAAATAAACGCAAATTTAAAAAAAAACTAATTAAAAATTATAGAGAAAGGAAAAACACGGAAACAAAAATAAAACGAAAATAAACAAAATAAACAGAAAATTAATAACATTAGAAAACATGCAGCACCCACAGGTGCCAAGGGAAACAAAATCCCGCGTACTAGAAAGTTCCATGCTTTCGCATTCCTGCACGTAAGCAGACTTAAGCGCCATCAGAATTTTAATTTCTGAGGGATATTTAATTTCTGAAGGAAGAGAGCAAGCGATGCTGCAGTGTGGTCTCCAGAATAATTTTGGCCGCGTGGCGATGGCACAGACCACGGACGCCTTGTGTGATGTTAGTGGACGCTAAAATTATGGAGGACACGTGAGACTACTCACGTGCTGTGAATGCGAAAGCATTTGTGTCTCATTGTGGGCTGCTAGTTAACCGATCTCGCAAATGCCTTAAGGAAAGCGCCATATTGAGCAGTCGACGTTGCCGGGATGAAGATAAATATTGGCATAATTCCAGCATGCATGTTAGGGTAAAGGCCTTCAAGTGGGTCTTTCGGCTGAAAGCGTTTGCCGTTCGGTTGAAAGCGTTTTGGTTGAAGACTTTCGCACTGACATCGCACAGCACACGGGAGCCTAACGCTAAGGCGCCCGTGTGCTGTGCGATGTCAGTGCACGTTAAAGATCCCCAGGTGGTCGAAATTATTCCGGAGCCCTCGACTACGGCACCTCTCTTCCTTTCTTCTTTCACTCCCTCCTTTACCCTTCCCTTACGGCGCGGTTGAGGTGTCCAACGATATATGAGACAGATACGGCGCCATTTCCTTTTCCCCCAAAAAACCAATTAAAAAAAATCTGGTGATGCTATCTGTTGTGTCCGCCGCGGAAATACTGCCTTACAGGACACTCGCCGGCCGCTAGTAGTAGTATTGTTACGAGGTGGCAAGCCAAGGAAAGCACGACATGATGACAGAATGAAGATATGATTTTAATGGCTGAGGGCCTAGCGCGAGCGCTCCGTCCCACGCCGCTGCCCTTCTTCGTCTTCATAACATGACCCCGGTCCTCCGAGCGATCGTCCCAATCGATTGCTTGAATTATGGTGAGGTGACGATGAGCATGGCCAGAAAGGGTAGAAGATGAAAGGCTTGCCACCAGGATGAAGGAGATGATCTGGTGGACGGTTGCCCCCGGAGCTTCAGGGCCAGCGGTCGGTCACCCACTGCCGAAGGTCAAGGGTTGAGGGATCGCCGCACAGCCTGGGGGGGGGGGGGTGCCGTCTTGGTTCGGGTCGTCATCGGGTCATCGTACGTCAGGTTCTGGTCATCGTGTCTTGTGTTCAGGGCTGGGGACGGGGGGGGGGAAGCGGCTGGTCGGTTCTGGTCAGTTCGAGCTGGGGTTGAGCCGGGCGGCGGAGCCCGGGTCCCCTCGGCCGACGACAAAGGCGAGCAGAAGGCGGCGATGCTCCGGGGACTAGGATGACGATGAGTACTCAGCACCTCACACCAAATGTTACGATGTGGCAAGCCAAGGAAAGCACGGCATGATGACAGAATGAAGATATGATTTGTTGTTGTTGTTGTTATTAGCCTATCAAAAGATGGCACATACCCACACTGGTGGATCGGCCAAGAATCGGGTGGCTATTCACCTGAACGCAGTTAACAAAAAGGAAAAGCACGTGGGAGCGCAACACCGGTGAATTTTTCGTCATGAACAGGAAAGGGATGAGTGTTTTGATTTTAAAATTTTAAGAATAATAATAAAGAGAGGGATTAAATATTAATGATTTAGTCAAAATGTAATAATTGATAGAAAAGAAAAGGATGGAAGACTTAGCAAGGCAGTCGGTGAGATTCTATCAGGAAATTTTGAACAGCGGTGCAAACAGATCTGTGGCTGAACCCAAATGTGGCGGCGCCAAATGATAGCAAGAGCGGGCTGCTCAAACTAAGGCCAAGATGCTGCAAGGGCTCCTCCAGCAACCTTTTTCTCAATGAGTTGAATCGGCGACAATACAGCCAAAAATGTTCAATAGATTCTGGCTCACGGCAAAATGCACAAAGGGGAGAGATCGCCAAACCCAACTTGTGTAAATAGAAATTTAGAGGGGGGATGCGGCAGCGCAGCCTCGTCAGTGATACTTCAAGCTGCCGAGAGCAACAAATTTTCCTGTTCCAATAATATTTAAGGTGCTCATAATCCGCCGATGTTAAAAGTGATGTGTCTTGCGTGCTTAAAAACGCACGTCGCCGAAATCTAGATGCTGTAATGTAGGCTGTAGCCGGGATGATTGGCAACACGTGGCCGCTGAGGGAAGCGTTTGCGAGATTATCAGCAATCTCATTTACTGTCACACTGCTGTGGCTGGGAACCCATACTAAATGAACAAGGCTCAAATGCGGAGGAAGTAGCGATAAGAAAGTTGATAAAATGGGACCGTCAACCTGTGCAGCAAGGGACGAACACAAAGATAAAGAATCAGTAATTACTGCAACTGCTGTAATAGAGGGGCCTAGCTTGCATAGAGCAAGTACAACTGCTAGAAACTCTGCTTGAAAAATAGGGGTGAAATCTGGAAGGCGCAGAGAAAAGGACCAGTCTAACTGCGAGCAAAATATTCCCACACCTGCTTTTTCATTGCATTGCGATGCATCAGTGGCTATTGCTATATCTGTAGGTAGGGTCCTCAGATGATCTTCTAGAAGACCATTTAGAATACTCGGTGGCAAAAGTTTTGCATTTTTTGGGAATATGCCGTCGGAAACAATGTGGATAGTGGGCCCATTCCGAAGCGCAGGAAGGATATCATAAATGTTTACATCTAAAGGCTGAAGTAATCTTTGCACAAACACTACCTGAGGGGAATTGAAACGAGACCAGGGGACACCAAAAAAAGAGGTCGGCTGAGAACAGAAAATGCTTTGGGAACGGTGGAAATGGGATTCATAGATCCTGAGGTAAGTTTGCACAGTTAAAAATTGAAGTCGTGATAAGAGAGACGGAATGCGGGCTTCAAGGTACAGCACATTGATAGCCACAAATTTTGGAAGGCTGAGGCACATGCGAAGTGCTTCCCTCTCTAAAAGGACGAGAGGGCGAAGTTTATATGTAGCCGAGCCTGAAAACAACACTGACCCAAATTCTAAAATTGGCCTGACATGCATTATGTAGATCATTAATAGCGCATCTCTGCGCATGCCGTACCGGTGAGGACATATATGAAGATATGATTTTAATGGCTGAGGGCCTAGCGCGAGCGCTCCGTCCCGCGCCACTGCCCTCTTCTTCGTCTTCATAACAATATGTTTCGGTTTCTTCAACACGGGTAAATTACTGTGCTTACAGACGCACTAATTCATTCCTGCTCACCTGCAGGGCTTGAAGAGTTCGAGGATGCCTTTTCTTGGTTGTCATGGAAACAGCGAACAAAGGCGCTTCGTGAATCTCCACTCCGGTCATGGCGACTTCGACGCATACATGCACAGAGGCTCCATTTTGCTCAGCACGAAGAACATGTCCAAGTGTGCCATCCGCTGCAGCCCGCGCAGCAACTCAGCAAGTTGACGTTGGTGAGTATGGGGCTCTTCGGACAAATGTGGCTTACATGCGGAAGAGGTCGCGCATTGGGTCTCTGATGTCATTGCTTTTTAAAGAAGAGGCGTGACTGTTCGGTGACGAGCAAAAAATGTTCGTGCCATAGCACCTTTAGAGGAAGAGAGATATCGTCCACTCTTGGCGTTGGCTCGAACATTCCCAGAGCTCGTTTGTCTGTATTAGTCAGCTACTCTTCACTTCACGCAGTATGCTGATGAGTCTTGACCGTATAAGCTGTTGAAGCATGCCCAAGTCTAAAGCACACCATCCTAACTTTCATTCCCATCGTGTGCTTTAGGTGTAAGTTTTAGGGTGTTTAACGTCCCATAATGACTCGGGTTATAGGGACGCCATAGTGGAATTTTTGACCACCTGGTGTTCCTTAACCTGCACTTACATCGCACATTACACGGGCCTCTAGAATTTTGATGGAGGCTAAATTCTAGAGGCCCGTGTACTGTGCGACGTCAGTGCACGTTAAAGAACCCCAGGTGCTCAATTTCCGGAGACCTTCACTACGGCGTCTGTTAGCCCGAGTCCCCTTGGGAGGGTAAACCCCCCTAAACCCTATGCTTAAAGCACACGATGATAGAATGGTAGAAATTTCGTCTGACAAATTGTCCTTGGTGATACCTAGTGTGAGAAAATTCGTATGAGCAGTAGAGCCTAAAATGGTTGGTCATCAGTTCTGCTCTCCAAAGGGTACTATATATAGCACGGGGCGGTACGGAAGGTGGGGGACCACATGTGATCGGCACGTTCGTTTGAAAAAAGCGCCAATTTAAGAACAGCGATAGACCAAGGGAAATCGGAAGAAGCTGTCTTCCTCACTGCATCGATAATGAACGAGAGCGTGAACAGTATTTCCGGCACTGAAACACTCCGGCCCTTGTGTAGGGTTTTGGTCCTCGTAGGGGCGGAATTTTGTCGCCAGTCAGGAATGTGAAATGATGGTAAAATGTAAGGGCCACTTCTGCCTCTGGACGGCTTTTTGTTGCAAACTTATGTTCGGCAGTACAACGACGTGCTTCGACATGATCGCAGTTAATGTCGCTCATGAAAAATGGAGTTGCAGATATACCGTACTAGAAATTGTCGGACTAATGTTGCGATAAACTGTAGCAAACTATATACGCGATGACACTTAATACAAACTACATAATGTACCTTGTCTGTCTTGACGCAATACCTTGGTCGTCAAAAAATGAAATGCATTCTCTCTCCTTCTCTTGGAAACAGTGAAGTAACGGTACGCTACTTTTGAATTGTTACCTACCCTCCAGGTAGGCTACCAGAAAATATTGTTCTCGGGCTTCAGAGGTACCTCCTACTTACCATGCTTATACAGGGTGTTTCACCTAAGACTGCACACAATTTTTAAAATAGGCTCATTTGAGTTGGGAGCGCGCTTTTTTTCAGCCTAGCATTGTCAGCAGCGTAATGCATCAGAATATGTCCTAATCTATGAGCTGGTTAACTAATGTTGAACTTTTTAACTATTACTGATAGGCTCCGTAATTATGGAAGGCGTCCAGCCCACTGTAAGAAATATCCATACCAGTTTATAGAATTTCGGAAATGCGGTAATCTCTCCGCTGTGGCCCAACAAGGTTTCGCTGTTTCAAAGAGTTACACGCACTGGAAAAGTTGCTTTGCTTGCAAGCTTCTTGAAAGCACGTGTATTGTGGGGCCATATAGCCATAGCTTGTTGGCGAAAGCACCCAGTGTAACCACGATTTCGAAATTCTAGAAACTGATATGGGCATCACTCATGGTGGGCCAGACGCCTGTCGATAATTAGAGCCTAACAGTAATAGGTGAAAAGTTAACTATTCATTATAATTGTACCAGCTGGTTATTTAGCACATCTTAGCTGTGTTCTGACGTATACTAGCACGCTGACAAAGCTATGCCATAAAAGCGCTCTCATAACTCAAAAAGACCCACCGCAGTGGCTCAGTGGTTAGGGCGCTTGGCTACTGATCCGGAGTTCCTGGGTTCGAACCTGACCGCGGCGCCTGCGTTTTTATGGAGGAAAAACGCTAAGGCGCCCGTGTACTGTGCGATGTGTGTGTGGTGTGAGTGCACCTTAAGGATCCCCAGGTGGTCGAAATTATTCTGGAGCCCTCCACTACAGCACCTCTTTCTTCCTTTCTTCTTTCACTCCCTCCTTTATCTCTTCCCTTAGAGCGCGGTTCAAGTGTCCATAGATATATGAGACATACTGCGCCATTTCCTTTCCCCGAAAAGCAGTTATTACTAACTCAAAAAGCCTGTTTTTTTTACGTCTTAGGTGAAACACCCTGCACATTTAGGGCACGCTCTATTCATGGCATTATATTTCACACGATGAACGATTTTTTTTGCTTGCAGTGGCACGAAGAGCTTTTATATTTGCTCGAATGAGACGAACCAACTTTTTGCTTTTGCCTTTCTTTTCAAAGCCACCCACGTCACTGGCGCCGGCGCAAAAAGAGCTGCGGTGGCCTGGAATGAAACGCATTCGACACGTGGGTTTGGCTCCGATAGCGACAGCCGGAGTCAAGGCACACTTGCAGCCGGGATGGGTGACCACGGCTGACGCATCAGTTGAGGTGACTGGCCCAAGTGTTTACTCGTCGTGAGTTGAAATGGACGAGCGGTAAACAAATAATATTATGGCAGTGTTGCAAGGGCCAAGATATAGTAATTATTGAAGCGAAACGTTCGCTACGGTAGGTTACTCAGTCGTCGCGTGGGCTGTAGAATGGCCTTGAACGACCTTCGGCCCAACCACTTTAGCACTGTATGACCATATGTCGTACAGTGATGCTTTCGAGCCTTACTTCACCCCTGATCTTGACCCATGACCTTTCGTTGGCCAATGACCTATACTTGACAACTTACGTTAGGTGACCTTTTGGTTGACCTTTGAAAAGAGCATCCGATGGGGGTGATGTGAAGCTACATGACGACATCCGATGGGAGTGTCTAAAGACCATGTGCTGCCACGTCACAGCCACATGGTCGTGTGGGTATATTAGAACGGCTGTCGCGAGCGTGTAGCGGAGCTGCCATGGACGAGCCTCAGGCGCATAGCGAGCGTCTTTGTTTTTTCTGGATTCCAGGGTTATCCAAGTTAAGCCACTGCCAATTTTTTAAGAGTGAAGTTTTCATATGCTCAGAGTAGCAATTGCTAAGTTGCATCTTGTTTTTGTACTCAAAGCAAGTTGTTTTGACTGTTACGGTCCTCCCGCAAATGTTTCAGTGGACCTTTTTGGACTTGGAGGAGGGTATCATTTAAGCAGCGCATTACGCGTTTTGCAGTGCACTGGGAAGCCTGCCCTCGTCAAACGGTAGCAAACAAGCCGTTGTTTTGAGTCCTTTGAGAACAGTACTGTATAAGGCGCCACAATTTAGTTTTATTTAGGCCTATTCGACAAGGCCTTAATCACATCGTGGATAATATTTGCCCAAAGGCATTTGTTTACATGTGATACGCGATGAGGCGCATCCTTTTTGTTACCTCTTTCAGTGGTGTGCCGCACTTAGAGCGCTCCAGTATGTGCGGTGTCAGTGCACGTTGAAGGTCCCGAGATTGTCGAAATTATTCCGCAGCCCTCCACTACGGCACATCTTTCTTCCTTTCTTCTTTCACTCCCTCCTTTATAATTTCTCTTACAGCGCAGTTCAGGTGTCCCCCAAGGCGTGAGACAGATACTGCGCCATTTCCATTCCCCAAAAAGACCAATCCTTAAAATAGGCTGCATGCTTTCTTCTTCAGGCTCCATTTTGTGGAAGTTTCCCTGCGTTATAATCAGGCTTAGGACTGCGCTTCACCATATATCGTTGGTGCAGGTGGACATGGAGTAACGATATGTTGCATCTGAATCATAATAGTTTTCGATAGCAGTAGGTACTACACATCAGGTTGTATGATATTGCATACTGGTTGAAATGACACAAAGCAATACCGAGTCACTTTTAAGGTTTGTCTGCATATAAGGCACTCTCGCAGCCCTGGTTGTCATCATGGAAGCAGCCGGTTGAAGACTCCAGTACCCCTGTCATACCCCGGCACCTGGTACTTGCCAGGAAAGCCGCCAACACCGACAGAGCTTGGTGCGACGGGGCGTGGCTCAAGACAGCTGAGTTCGGACAACATGTCCGCGCCGACGCGGCAGCTCCACATTCACAGTGCCCAAGGAAAGCGAATGGTGAGAACTTGCCTTTCTAGACAACGGTCGCACCGTTGCGCTGAAATAAGGACATGCCAAAGAATATTCATGTGAAGTCTGCTTCCTGGCGCATATTGTTATCAGTGGTAACCAGAAGGGAGATTCCCGATAAGCTGAACAGTCATCCAAATCGGATGTAGATATTAGTCTGATATCTGTGAGCACTTTTGAAGAGGCACTGAGCACGGCCTTTTCTGACTTTGTTGATGTGTGTCCGGCAGGAAGACATGCATTTATTTCCGGGCAATATGGATAGAAATTTTCCCATCACTGGCCTCAAAGAGCGAAAGAAGCTGCGTGTGATCGCCTTTTCCGAGTGGAAATTGATGTGGCCTTGACTCGGAGATCCGAGCTACCAAAACCTCTCTCGAAGCGCTGAAGATTACTTGCGAAAGCGGCTGGTGGTGAACACACCTGTATTTCATTTTTTCTCATCATCTCTGTGATAAAACATCCGCTCTCCGCAAAAAAAATTTTGAAGTTTTATGGGATCGGCACATATTAGGCACAGTACAACACCATAGTCATCTTCGCTTTTCGAGTCCTTGACCTGAAAATTTTGGGTGACTATAGTACCTATGCTGCTGTGAATTTGTAGGGCTACTTCACACGATATTATAATATCGAACACGAATATGCTGCACTTCGCTCATTGGCCCCTACTTCAGCTTGTCCAATCGTCTCCACACACCTGAGCGACTCATGAAGGAATTCTCTTAGAGCGATTGTTCGAACGTGCTCTGTAGACGCTACACAGGCGTGCTTGGCATTAAAAAAAAAGAGAATAGAAGCGTAAAAGGAGGTTGAGAGCTTTATTTGCAATTCTGCCAAAAGCGTGACGTGGTACAAAACTCTGGTTCCTGCAAGTCAGTAACACAGCAGAATCCGTGTATTAATTTTCATTTAGCTAGCAAAGTTGTCCTTTGGGCTAGTTCTTTTTTTAGATAGATAGTACTTTTATTCATGTGAATTCTCTTACACCAAAAATCAGGCCTACCAAAGCCTCAAAAACATTAAGTGGCAGCTCCTGGGAGACGGCGAACATAGGCAAAATAATGGGAAAAAAGAAATGTCGCAACAAACTCAACACCAAAAAAAATTACACAGAGAGACAAATATAGAGATATAACTATTCGAAGGGATGACAGCAATTGCTAAAATAAAAGCACTACGTGCAATTAGCATTACTCAGAGTTTTTTTTCACTGAACACTCACCTGCTCAATAAGATTCAAAATCGACTTGTACTATATTGACTAAAATCATACGAATGATGTTCCACGTTAACTCTCCTGGATGTGATCCTAAAGTGCAGGCCAAAACAACCAAATCTTGCTTGCACATAAACAGCTATATTTTGAAGCATTGTAACAGGCATAACGCTCGCATTACTTACTTGCCCTGTCAAGTTCTGTCTTCGTTTGTTTTTATTTTTCTCTAAAGAATTGGTATCAGTATGCAACATAGCAACCGTGTAGAGCACGGTAAAATGTCGAACGACAAGCTTATTTATTTTTATTTAAATGAAGCAAGGTGTATTTTGCGGCTCGCGCATCCCAAATTCTTGTTTCCTGAAAACGCCCACCTGAGAAAGAATCACCGCACCATTTATGATGTGAAAAATTGGCTTAAAATGATCTCTACTCCTACAGATTTCGTCGGACGTTATCGAACGGCATAATACCTGTGCCACACCTAAAAAAAAGACGGTAATTCCTTATTGTCTAGAATTTTGTTATGTCCGGAACCTCACTACATGCACGTCAAAAATCATTACTACTATAAGACAGCGAAAAAGTTTTTATTTCGTAAAATGCAATGTTTGTAAGGGCAGAACCTTGTTAAGGCTGTCCATATGTACTAGAATTCAGATCCTTTCGCAGAAAATGTTACTGCTCTTGACTAACCAGCCGATAAATAAGCCATTGACTCACGCGTCGACCCGCAAGCCACGAGTTTGTCAGAAGTGCCCCAAAAGCTGGATCCAGTCACTATGGAACTACAGTGCAAGTGTCTCATCTAACTGAAATCTACGAATAAAACACTTGCTGACCGACAGCATGTTCTTTTTAACGAAGTTTCCTCCTTTTCTGCGTAGTACTGCTGCTTCGGTAGGTATTTCTTCTGCAAAGGAGTTTTGTAGAACTCTTGGCTTGCGAGCGGTAGTAATTCTTGCAAATCGTGCTAAATAAGGTAATTGGGCAAAATTTGTCATTTAGTACAGCAGCAAATTTGTCCGCTTGACACGCTAAGTGTTTCGTGAATCCAAACACAGTCAAGGCGTTCGCGTGTTCTGGAGTGTGGTGTCCTCTTTGTCGACCGTGCATTAAAGCAAGAGATCTTGCATGCTTGCAGGCGAGATTGAATGCTGGCCCTGAGAGCTGGGCTGGCTCACAACAAATGTGGCACCAACTAGCTCTGCAGAAAAGGAATTCAGTGCGTGGATGCATATGATTTTGCCATAACTGTGGAAAAAAAGGTTGCCACCACTGTCTTGAAGTCGTTGCAGTAACTAGCGTTAGCTGTTGGGTTTACTAGATTTGATATGATGTCATAATCCCGTGGTTTCAATTCTGTACGCCACATTGCATTTTGACGTCGTCATTGGCACCAGAATTTTCCCGCCATCTTGGATTATGACGTCGCCCAAGTCGGCCGCCTCTTGGAATAGTTACTGAAGTCATCAATTAATTACCATTATTGACCGACATCTTGGATTTATAAGTGACGTCATCAACCAATCACCAATTGAATATATCAGTTGCCTCATCAGTCACCAATTTTGTATACTAATGACGTCACCAATCAATCGCCAATTGGGTTGCTATATGGATTTACTATGGGGGCCGCCATCTTTAATTCCTCGGACTTGGAAACTTCCTCGCCGAAGAGAGCTGGTAGCAGAGTCCAAGAAATCAAGAAACGTTATGAGTAAGAGGTAACGCTCAAAAGAAAACTTACATGAACCACCTGTGATCATCACAGCTCTCTATCTGCCGTCGCACACAACAGCCAGCAGATGTCGACTGCGACTGATTTCCAGAGCAGCAGCTGGGCAGCATTCTGTAGTTTCCAGCATTTATACGCCGTTGCCTCTGCGTGGTTTCACATTTTTTTTATATTTGAACACGCTTAGCCATAATTAACGGCGTACCACAGAAAAGCGACAGCTATAATATTTAGGAAGAACTTTAATTCCACGCCGGCGAATGGTAGGTGAGAGGCAATAGGGAATTATACTGCCATGTCGCGTGTGGTATATGGTACATGTACGCGTTGGTTACAGTGAAATACAAGATAAAGAAGTTCCCAGGCATCGTGTATAGGGTTCCCTGCGCTGATTGCGAGCATGTCTATATCGGTGAAACAGGTGTTTTTCAGAAAAGATTGCAGCAGCACCACAATGATGTTAAGAACAAGCGCGTGGCAACAAATGCACTGGCTGATCATGCTATCTCCGAGGGCCATGACATCGACTGGGACGGCTCGAAGATAATCGGAAAAGAAAAGAGCAAGACGACAAGGCTTTACCTAGAATCTTTTTATATTCAGACGACGGCAAACACGCTTAATCGCAACGAAGGCAATCTACCCCCGATATACTCCCCCTGCTTGCGTCATACCATGAAACCTATATAACTCACCTTCACTCCTGTCTTTCTTTCATTGTGAACAAGGCCCCCGTAAGCCGGGGCCAAAACATTATCTTTTTAACGATTGGTCGGCGCTTGAAGATTTTCCGCCAACAAGCACTATGGCCAGGCTTCTATGAGAGGTAGTGCGTTCGCTCATGATTAAGAGCTTGGGCGGAATCAGCAGTTAACCACAGTTATGTTGGCAACCGGACAGGTACCTAAACGCATACAGAATGCTGCATTGACTGGGGCACTCACAGTTCAGTTGTGTAGTTTCTATGGTACCCATTGAGCTGCACACAGAAACAAGCATGAACGGGTTTGCCAGAACGTTACCTCAACAGAACTCAGCGGGACTGTGGCTCTTGGTTACTGTGAAAAATGTGAGAAAGTTTGTGTACCCTGTGCGCAACACATCCACGAGAAGTGTAGTGCGAGCTTGCGATGCCACATGAAGTACGTACAGTTTTTTTCGCGCCAGGCTGAGCCTTAGTGAAAGCCAGAAAAGGTGATATCATTTTCATGTTATAATGTAAACGCAAACAAATGTTTGTTGCTTTTAGGGTAGTGACACTTCTTTCAATGCGGTATCTGCGCACTAAGTCATTGGTTGGAGAAAAAGTCTGACACCAGCGGCTAATTCTTCATGGGTAAGATCGCTCATAATTCCGCAGCGGGACATTCGTTTTTTTTCCACGCCAGCCCGTGCATACCAAGCAAGAGTATGTGGCAGGCCACTATTTTCCCAGCACCAACACGGCAGCAGCGCATTTCGCGAGACAGTTCCAAACGGTGACAAACATGGTCTTCTGTGTGTCATTTCAGAATGCTTTTGCTTCGAAGGCGATGCATTCTCGGGCTATTTAACCTTTTATCCAACCTTTTAAGGGGTGCATAAGCATCTGAAGCTACCATGCTGCAAGCTAACGGTCGGGTTAAAGGAGGCGTTATTGAGCACAACGTATTTATTTACATGTAAGACATGATATGGCGCAATGCGTCCTTTATGTTCTCTGCCTGTCTCTCTAGCATGCGGCATGTAAAGCCATCTGGTATGCTTAAATTAGGCTACACACTTCATGGCTCAGATGGTATTTTGTTGAAAATTGCCTCTCTTGTAAGCAAACTTAAACTATGCTTTACCGTAATGATGTTAGTGCAAGCGCATAGGAATAAACGACGTGCTACTTTTTAATGGTATTAGTTTTTCATAGGGATGGGTACTATACAGGTCTCACAGTATTGCATGTTTATGACAACGGCAAAGCAATACAGAGGCACATTTAAGGTTTGTATGCATATCTGGCACTCTTGCAGCCCAGGCGATGGGCGCGGCTTTTTCGTCGTCATGGAAACAGACGTCGGAGGCACCAAGTACCCCAGGTGTACTCCGGCACCTGATACTGGCCAGAAAAGGTGTGAACACCGACACAGCTTGGTGAAACGTGCCGTCGCTCGAGCCAGCGGAGTTCGAATAACATGTCCACGCCCATACAGGCTGTTGCACCGAAGGAGAGAGCGAATGGTGAGCCCTTCCCTCTTTTAAAATACGTAGCACGTAGTACCGAAAAGTTGCATTCCATAAACCATAAGCAACATATCACACGTGTCTGGGGAGCCAGAAAGCGCAAGGGATACTATTTATTTTCCAACACGCAAACTAAGCAGCCCGAAGAGTTGCGTCCCGCCTGTAACTCTGTGGACGTAGGTGCCCTTTAGGGTCCGGTGGAAGATTAGACTCCTGGGATGCATATACAGTCTAGCAAGGGAACAGCAGTTCACAATAAGCAGCGAGGAGCTGGAAGTGGTGAAGGAATACGTCTACTTAGGGCAGGTATTAACAGCTGATCCGGATCATGGGAGGGAATAACTAGAACGATAAAAAAGAGTGGGGTGGAGCTCATATGGCAGGTTCTCTCCGATCATGAATGGCAGTTTATCAATGTCCCTCAAATGAAAAGTGTACAACAGCAGCATCTTACCGGCCCTCACCTACGGGGCAGAAACGTAGAGGCTAACACAAAGCGTTCAGCTTAGGTTAAGGACTGCGCAGCAAGCCATGGAAAGAAAAATGAAAGGTGTAACGTTAAGAGACCGGAGCCGGCAGAGTGGGCGAGGGAACAAACACGGGTTAATGACATTCTAGTCGAAATCAAGAGGAAGAAATGGTGTTGTGCTGGGCATGTAATGCGAAGGCAAAATAACTGCTCATCTTTAAGGGTAACGGCGTGAATTCCAACAGATGGCAAGCGTAGCAGGGTGCGGCAGAAGCTTATGTGGGCGGATGAGATTAAGGAATTCGCAGGCATAGGGTGGGTGCAGCTGCCAAAAGACGGGGTTAATTGAGAGACATGGGAGATGCCTTTGCCCTGCAGTGGGTGTAGTGAGGTTGATTATGATGGTGATGATTGTGATGATGATGATACAGCGCTGAACTGGCTGGTGTCCCCTTGGTCTAGATGACTGCTTTCCCGCGCAGAACGTCACGACCATCTCCTAGGCTTACAATGCAAGCAAGGTTGTTTGTTTCAAGATGCAAAGTGCTAGCGCCTAGACCACAAGCGAACAGTGCCTGCCATGTATTCGCAGTACGATTTACCTACCTTAATAAAAGGCGCATCCCTTACCAACGGATCCGTTTTTTTCTTGTCACGCTCAAAACTCTATGTGCATTTTATGCGGGCTTTACTTTATGGTTTTCTGCGCTGCGTTAACTTGCTTACAGGCAATCCCAGCCGAGGCGGCGACATGTCTCGGAGGCCTAGAGGCAAAAAGACACCCGTCTGCTGGTTTATCAATGAGATTTCAAGAAACGCAGGTGGTACAAATTACTCCAGAGCCTTCTACCCACACACGCTTTCTACCCACGGTAGCCACGGCGCCGCCACGCTGAAGGCTCGAAATGCTGCCGTAATATAGCTATCACTACAAAAAAGTTAGCTGCTGTTTAACTTTTGCTGAACCTGGTTAGAGAGCGAAAGCTGTCGTGTATCTGGGCAAGCAGACGCAAATTGGCGTCTGTAACGTTGAGTGCGTTCTACACACTCCATTCCGCCAGCACGTCCACCCTGCCACTCTGGCAGGTGGCAGTTAAATTAATGGTTGATCGCGAGAGGTTGGTCACCCAATGAACGCCGCGCACAGCCTATCCCTGCTGTTCCGAGCGTGTGTCAACGTTGACAGCGGTAATGTATGCAGCCCACATCTCTCACTCGCTCACCACCGCCACTAACCTGAAACCGTGATTCAGGTGTCCACTGACACAGGGAGCCAGTTATGCGCTCATTCTTCCCTCAAAATCATCGGAGTCTAGAGAGTTGTCAATGCCAACGTCAATGAACACAGAACGCCGACAGCTGTCTCTTTTACGCGCCGGATTAGCTGAGCAAATCCACATACTAATTTTTTCGCTCTATGGATGTTATTATAACGTCGAGAGCAGTAGACACTCTGACTGTTGACCGAAACTGGGCGGTCATATGTTCTAGCTTCAGAAATCCACTGAGAAGTGAATTCTAGGTGTCTCGGTTGCTGCACGGAAATTGGCTAGATTTGCGACATTTCTACTTTATTTTGTTGCCTTTTCGGGCTTCTGAGGTCTTCCGTTTCCTTCCTGGGAAATCACAGGGAATACTAAAAGACATTGTGGCACCTCGTGTGCGCAAAACATAGCGGGAAAAATGTAAATCTATTGACAAAAAATTCGAAACTAGTTTTTAGCTTTGTGCACCAAGCTATACCTTCATGCATCTCGTTTCCAGACGTAATACACGCTGTTTGTTGCTGAAGCTTCTTCAATTTGATAGCTGCATCAGGTTCGCTTTTTCAAGCGCTTCCATCGCAAATTCTTTCGCAGTTCTCGCCTTGAGAGTTAAAAGGGTGCTTCTTTTCGTCTTTGTTCTTTCTTTTTCTCTCTACCTTTTCCATTCTACTACGCAACGAAGGAACCTGACTTTCGGTCACTTTTTCTTAGCCCGGAATGCACCAGCAGGTAAATGCAGGAGTGTTCTTCAAAGCCTACTGCGCCGTCTCGTGTACCTGCAGCGCATGCAGACTTGGCTTTTTCGAGGCAGTCCTGCAGCCTTTGTCACGCCACTATGGCGAGGAGAGGGGAATTGGCGTTGAAAAATACCTGTCTGCGATGTCCAGTAGACGCCTTTCCGTAATCCTAGCCGACCTGCAGTCCCACTGAAGCTCCTAGCTTATATGTTGAGTACATCCTTACTTCTTAATTTATTTACGGAAAAGTATTCGCTCCGAAATTGGATGAGCGATTTGCTTTCCTTGTGGCTTTTTATCAACTTCCCAAACGCTGCTTTTAAACCTTCTACTTCCACCAATCTCTAATACCTTAGAAAGCGTTTACGTTCCGTAGGAGACGGTTAAGTTTAAACGCACTGCTTTTCAACCGGTTTGTTTAAGTGGTGTTAAGGCAGAGACTTTAGCCAAATGTCGAATTATGGTTTAGAAAACAAAACAACACAGAAGCACAGGACATGAAAGAAGCAACTGCTATTTATTTCGCCAGAATCGAGATATATACAGCTGGAATAAAAACGAGTTGCTAGTCGGCGCATAGTGCTCTCGTGTTGTTTCTCGTCCAGTGTTTCAGCGCAGTTTTTTCTTCAGTTTAGGCAATCAAGAACTGCTAATGATTTGGGGTGAAGTGGGGATCGGATGTGAAATTTATTATCTGACATAGAGCAATGTAATCTGGCACGCTTATTGAAGTAAACTGAATGATTACATGCAAATGTTGGCTGAAATACCTTGAGAAGCGTTACATTATAAATTCTAATAAGTGCAATGCTCATACAAATAAAAATCCTGTGGTTTCTGAAATTTGGATTGTTTTCCGAGAGTTCCGCCGTTTGATCTCCACGTACTTTTAAATCCAGAACCTTTAGTTATTTATACGTCAGATACAGTTTTCTGTCATTTTTACGCAAGGTTTCTGTGGATATTTATTGGGAAGCAGATGTCAGATTGTGGTGTAACCACCTACTCTTAGGATCTTTTTCACTACACTAATTAATTTCCTAATTGTGTTTAATAACAAATGGTGTGACATCATTCTTCATAACAGCACATAACATCATTATTTATTACTCATTATCATTAAACTTAGAACCCCTGGAGGCCGAAATTTCCGGAGCCCTTCTCTACAGAGGCCCTCATAACTTGAGCCGCTTTGGGACGTTGAACCCCCGTAAACCCATAAACATTCGTTCGTCTGGAGTACCGCCGGCTGCGAACATTCGGTGTGTGCCTTGGAATAACGAGCAGCCAGTTATGTTAGGAAAAAAAGGTGGAAATCGAAGTTTCTTAATATATATTCATTGCATAAAAAAACTTTCTAGCCCTTTTAAATTAAACAAAAGAATTTAAACTAGAGAAATTTCAACTGATTGAAGATAGAATAGTGCCACGAGTCGTGCTGCAGTAGTCAGGCTGTCAATCTTTGCGGTGTCAGTTATGAAAATGAGTGCTCGTGGAGAATAACTGTTTCCAGCTCCCCGGAACCCTAAAGATCTTCCCATTATTTCCTTGACTTGCAGGGCTTGAAACCGTGCCCGTTCAGCAGGGAGCCAACTGACCCTGAAACCAAGCCACCACTGGAGACCACCGCAGACGCTTGCGGTAGACGTTCACAAGGTAACCCTTCTTTCACCACTGTTTCGGTGCATGGTGTGAGCTACAGGGGGCACTGACTGCACACAATGGCTGCTCTTGCGCTAAGCATGTAGTTGCCAAAATAGGAACAACGCCCGGTGGGAAGACTGGCGGAGATGACCTCGTATCTTTGCCGTGCTCTTAACCCTCACAAAAATTTCTTTATACAGTCTATAGACTGTCCATAAACATGTGTCGATAAAATCTATAATTCTTTGTAGACAAACCACAGAGAACAGTCTATAGGCAAAACAAATCCCATAGACAGTATATATACAAATCTATAGATCTATGGCCATACACTTTTAGTAGAATATTATCTATTGCTAACAGTCTATAAATTATGAATACACAAAAAGGAATATTTAGGAAGGTAATAGTCTATGCAGTGTATAGACTGTCTGTAGACCATTTTTATAAAGAGTGATACCGCGTATTTTCGTTAGGACTGATTTTCACATTCAGTGTTTTCTCTCTTTTTTGGATGGCGTTTCCACTTATGCCGGCAGAGTTGATGGACGTAACCAGTGTTATTCCCAGACTCCCTTATCTAAGGTGAGATTTCAATGACAAAAGCCGCTAATTTGATCATTCCTTATGCTGCAAGACACGTGTACTGTGCTAAAGAAAGTATAAAATGTACCTTTTCACTAATATCCTTGAGCGCCAAGGACCTGTAGAACTTTTTACTGTCTGCAGCCTGATTGAGCTCGCGTGATGTTGGGCAGTGCTGCTCATGCGCAGTAGATGCCTGTATAAAATCCGCCAATCAGAACGCTGCTGGCACACAGCCAAGTGGAAATCTGGCTGCGCTCAACAAGGAAAATGTAAAAAATTAGCTGTGGTTTAACAACTGCTGAACCTGTTTAGAGAGCGAAAAAGCTATGGTTGATCGGGAAGCAGACGTGGCCTGGCGTCTATAATGTGAGTGCGTTCCGCACACTGGATTAGCAGCGCACCCACCCTACCACCCTGGCAGGTGGCATGCAGTTAATGGTTGGTCTCGAAAGGCTGGTCACCCAATGAACGCTGCGGCCTTTCTACCGTCCTCTGCCCGCAAATCGAAAGGTCAAAAGTCAAGTGGTGCGAAACCCTGGTGGAGCACATATGGTAAGGCCTGTAGCCACACTTGACGCTCACTTGGCTTTTGCCTAGTGTAGTGAACCTTTCGCTTCAAAAGTATTATATAGGTATTCTCAGAGTTCACACGATACGGGCCACTCCACAGATTTCGTGCCCGCAACGTTCCATTGTGCTACAGAAAGCACGGTACAGCTTGTAGTCAGTGATCGTGCAATTCAGTGATGGAAGCTCACGTAAGATTCTCTTTCTGCAGCCCGGCCGATGTGGACGACCACTGCGCCGCATAGAATACTTTCGTCGCGTCTGGTGGAAAGTCCGAAGTGACCAGCCAGCCATTGACATCCCTACTTCCACTGCAATGGTCGGGTGAGTGCTTTGTTTTCAGTGAGTAGCGTGTGGCAATTATCTCAGCTGTAGTGTGGTTGAGAACATGGAATATCAATACAACAGCGCATACATAATTCCCTGAATTTTCTTCACCATGAGCTCCACACAGGGTGAAACATATCGTCTATGCTGGTCGCGTCAACTGATCCACATAAAAACCCTGCATTGTACGCAGTATTCTTCCACGTATGAGGGCTAATATAATACAGAAGGAAATATAACGATATGGAAAGACAGCCCCAGTGTGTCTGAATTTTCAGGCTTCGATACATCAGAAGCTGCTGGCTAGGGTACCGCTTTCTTCGCCATATTTTGTTTCCATTGAAAGCGAGTATTTTTCAGTCTGAATACATTGTTCAAGCCTCAACAGACAATTTTATTATATACCCTGACCACTGTGCCAGTAAGCGTTTTTACAGAGACGTGTAAAATTTGCGCTAATTTTCACAGTTAATGGAAATATAAAACATTGAAAACCCACGATTTCTCTAATCAATGCCCATGAGATCGCGGAATCACTTTCTATCTCGATGATGCACAGTACACTCGGAATTAAAAAAAAAGCTATCTTTACATACTGGAGCAAAAACCTGGCTGCATAACTATGGTGGATGAAGCGCCCTCGAGCTCCCCGTTTTGTGAAAAATTGATAAATTTGCTCAGAACAAGATGAATGACTGCTAGGTGTAGCACATCCTTTCTGAACAATTTTATACAGAACACTTTAAAGAGCTAGCCAGGACGTTTATGCCGCTTGCACATTGACATTTGCTACATTCTATACATCCACATACTGCGGTAATCGTTTAGGAGTGAAGCTCAAGAAGTGAGCATCACAAGGCACTCGTCTGAGGAAAGTTGGTATCTTCACGCTGCTGAGGCAATGTACAGCTGTTACCTTTAACCGAGGCGTGCGTTTCCTGTGGCCCGGTCGTTCTTGTATCATACTTCAGGGCTATTTACAATTGGAGCTGAGTCATTCGTGCATGTGGTTAACACCTGTTGCGACCACCTCGACGTCCGCACATATCAGTGCAGGTTTCATGTCTATCTTAGCTGGACAGGCGACATTGTAGCCAGTCTCCTAGAAGGAATTTATATCCGACTCCACCAGCAACCTTGAACTACAGTGTCACATGCACTTTGTGGTCTTACGTGGTAAACGACACAAAGGTAGCGAAAGATACATGGTATATAATGTGTACTCGTATCGTGGCTTTAGCGCCAGCTTCAAGCTACCGAACGCCGCACCCGCAGTCTGCAAAGCAGAATTAGAGAAGGGCAAGGAAGGCATTGAGTCAAATGGGCACGCCAAAATGGTCTCTGGGCAAACTGGGTCCCTGGGCACACTGCATCCATTGGCAGGTATGTAAGCATATACGTATAGGCTATACGTGACCGAATACATGAGCTTCTCTGGCCGATTGGTGAGGTGCTTAACCTGCAGCTGTGAACATAACGCTTTGGGAATGTGTCTGAAGTTTTCGAACAGCGCTTGTTGACGATCTTGCGCAAGAAGTCTCCAGACTGCATTTCAGCAAAACCATTTGCGGCATGGAGTCTACAAATGTGCACGTGACTTTTAAAACTTCCTATTTAAGCTGCTGGGGCTGTTTTCTCGAAGTTAGTGAGGCCGGCCTCAGTGGAAATATCTGCTGGACGGAACAAAATGATAGAGCCATTTCGTGGCCACACAAAAGGATCTCTTTTCTCTAAAGGCAGAAGATAATGTGCTGTTTGGAGCTTTAACTTTTTCTTCTCTTACGTGATGCATTGTTTTATTAAAGGACCCTCTAGCTGTCTTTTTATGGAAGCAGCTTCGGACTGTAAAGAAAATGATTAATTGGGCAGAAACGTATATCTTTTAAAGAATTGGGCAGCAAACCTGTTGACGTTCAAGTGTGCGCCGTGCGCCAATTCGTAATGTTTTTGAAGTAATCATGTTATTTTTTAACTGGATGTTCGTGACAATTTCACAGCAATTTTCATGTATTTCTCGACTGTAGAACATAATGCTTGTCTGCAAGGGATAAAGTAGATTTGACTGGAGCGAGGACCTCCTTCAATCAATCGTCAAATGTACGCGGAAGGCTAGTGATATGTACCGGTATTGAACTACTGGGCAAGGCGCGCCAGATCTTCCCAGTCTTTACAGGTCATATGGAAAAGAAAGAACCAGTGAGAAGTCATAAGGAGTATACGCCCGAGCGGCGCACATTAATGATAGATGTGCTTCTTCATTGTGTGTGGCTTCGGTTACCATGATGAAGTCTTATGTAAGATGTTCATTGTGCAGCTCTGACAGAGAAGACCAGTACTGCGCCTGGAATGCCTGCAACGCGTATGGCTGTCCGCCAGCCACTCAGCCACGAGAGTTCAGCGCAGCCACCGTTGTACTACAGTGGCCCGGTGAGTGATCGATGAGCGGGAATCCAAATGTGTGTTTCCGATTCTTAATTTTTGTTATTATTTTGTATGTTACGTACACATTATTAGAAGAATTTTGTTCTGTGAAAATATTAATATTTCGTGGTAAAGAGGTGCGCACAAACTTCGTGGCAGAGGCAGCATTTTCGCTCACAGTGCTTTTTCGGAACCTTCTAATGAGGTACAAATCAAGATATATAAGTTGTGATGGGTATGTTTTGCGTGCGAAAGGCAAAGGTAAGAAAACGTATGCCAGGTTTATTTCCGCCGTTTCGAAAGAGGTATTGGCTCATAAAAGGAATTCCCAGAAAGCAGCAAGTGTATATTAATGGAAAGATTGCTATCAACAGATTTTATGCCAGATGCCAGGCTAGAAATCGCACACACATGCACCTAACTTAAAATTTATTGTTTTTGGGAGCACAGCCGCTGACGTTCCAGCACTGCAGTGTCCCGCTTTCAGTTTTTGATATTTTTTGCACATAATCGCAGGTATTTTGGAAAATTATATGTATTCTACATACCATTTTATCCTTATCTTTTATTCGGGAATTATCCCATTGTACCATTTGCGATGTCATTGATTATTTAAATTGACTTGAGAAATTTTTGTCACCATTTAAAGCTTTATTTTTTTGGTCAGCATAACTTACTGAAAAGATATACCTACCTTGGCACTAACAGGGCACCGTCGCCAATCACGGTGGAAGGGAACTCCTCGCATCCTTGCTCCTGGCAACACAAAGTTAAATAGACATTTCTCTGGCGCTCTTTGGCCTTAGTTGCTGTTGTGTCATTAAACTCCCAACTAACTTATTAACACAGCAAGTATCGAATGAGGCTGTCTTAAGAATTTTTTTTTCTCCGCGACTCTGGGGCGCACCTTTAAAGTTTGAAAAACTGTGGAGTGTTTGGTGCTAAAAGAATTTTACGACTTTCGTTCTTTAAACACGATAAATATTGTCGAACATTCTCACCTGACATATCTGAATATCAATATCAGCCTGACTACTCCCGCTGCCGAACCATGGCACCTTCCATATCTCTCCAAATAAACCCCTCATCAACCAGCCGCGGCCACCTGATCCCCACAAACATCTAATTCTCATCCGCCCACCGAATCTTTCTCAAAAATTAAAGAACCATGAATAGTATTTATTAAAATTTGTGATTCGAACTAGTAAAAATGCGAAAAATAATACGAAAGAACACGTCCCATTGTATTGTTTCGAACAATGCTATCAAAGCTCTAACCTTTAGCGGTTCTATCATCACCAATAACACCTAAATATATGTGCAAAAGCAGTAGATGCGCTGTCTGCTGTTCTGAATTTTTTCCGAAATTCCAAGGCTGGCAGTTTATCCGCCAAGCAGACCTATACCCTGGGAAAGCTTCCTTCCAGTTTCTACGTATTGGCAGCTGCGCGCTGCGAGCTCACAGGCCTGAGTCTTCGGCTTGTGAGCGCTTGCGAACAGCGCCCTTCTGGAAGCCGATGTCCTGCACTCGCAGCTTCCACTTTGTGGCCCCAGAAAGCTGTCCGCAAGTATTACTTTTTAATGCGCTAGCACTGTATGGCTACGTTAGCGGTTTAGTGTCATCACGAGCTTGTCATCACGATAACGTTCGAGTGAATTGAGCTATAAGAAAAAGAATGGCTGCATTAGATAGAGCATGAAAAATCTCGCAGGGGGAAATCATGAGGTGCATGTGGGGTAATTAATTATTTGAGCTAAAAATGTCCAAAAGTTGGCGGGGCCGGAGCAGAAGAGGCGCCAAATTTGAAAACATCGGAAGTGGGAGGAGCTAAAGCGTGGCGCCAAATTTGAAAGACCGGAAGTGTGGACGGAGTGAAGCATGACGCCAAATTGGAAAACGAAGCGTGGCGCCTAGATTGAAAACTCAAAATCGGCAATGATGGAACTTGATTAATTTAAGCAAACAGACGGAAAGAGGGGCAAAGAGGGGTAAGGAGGCGTCAATGCTTACGCATTCCTCCAATGCGGGTGCCGCAGTTATCTCATAATTTTTATGGGCCAACATAATCTGGTACACAAGCAGGATGGGGTGGCGCTGCTGTTGCCAGGTGCATCTCACAGTGGTGGGTGTGGCCCATAGGAATGCGTTAGCCCATATTTCACATAGGGAGTTGAAACCCACAATTTAAGGTAATTTTTATTTTTTTATGCTAACAAAAAAGGGTTCACCTTAAGTGCAACGCAGCGATGGAAATGAATTTAGTTGATCGAAAGCGGGCATTGTGGGTGAGGAAACAAACGCGTGTTAATGACATTCTAGTCAAAATCAAGAGAAAGAAATGGACTTCGGCAGGGCATGCAATACGAAGATGAGATGACCGCTGGTCCTTAAGGGTAACGGAGTGGATTCCAAGAGAAGGGAATAGTAGCAGAGGCCGGCAGAAATTCAGGTGGGCGGATGACGTTAAATTTAGTTTGATTTAGGGGGTTTCACATCCCAAAGCAACTCAGGCTATGAGAAAGCCGTAGTTAAGGGCTCCGGAAATTTCGACCACCTGAGGTTTTTTAACGTGCAGTGACATCGCACAGTGCACGGGCCTCTAGCATTTCGCCTTCATCGAGCAGCAGCCTTTTTTGAACGCTTCCCAAGATGGCGGCTGTCCGGCTAGACGTCTAAGTAGCCGTCTACTGGGAGGTATTGGAACGCACTCTACGACACCGTAGCGAAGCGAGCCCTATATATGACATCGATGCGAGGAAAACCGGTCTCGCTGTGGCTTGTGAAGCTGAGGATGAGTTGTGGCATGCAAAAAGGGTGTGTCCTCAGATGACGCAGTCAAGGGGTGCTTTGCTTATTGCTTAGAATTTTCGTAGGTCCCTGACATCTGAAAACTGGAGCGGGTGCCGTCGCTTTCGTATATGCCCGATTGCGCAGTATTTTTGAAAGAGGGAGGTTGGGAGGAACTGAGGGGGAGTGACTAAATCTGAATCGGAAGGGATTGTCTGTTTGGCCTATGTACTGCATTCCTCACTCGCCGAGTGTGTGGCGAGTTTCGGCTCCGGCCGAGACGTCAAAAGCAGTAAAGTATTTTTTCACTGTCTGTTTATTTTCTCTCACGTATGTGTACTCTCATAGAGCAAAATCAACTCGGGGCTCTCAAACATGCCAGCTACAGCAGCGCCCTGGAAATTCGGACCTCCGACAACAGGCAAGTAGTACAAAATGTTGTTGCGCAACAGCGTTCTCGTGCTCCACTTTTCACGCACTGTTTCCCATTCTGCGAAGTTGCCAGTGATGTGTAGGTGCCGATTTGACTCGGAAGTTATCAGATATCAACATCCAGCACATCAGCCGTGCGGTCTTAATGAAGACACGCTTTGCGAATGCATGCGTCATCTTGGTGCAGTGACATGCTCCCGTGTTGCATGCCGGGAGTGTGAAGCTTGGATGTGGCACGAAAGCTCAAGGTTCCTTCCTTGAAAGTGACAAAATGCAGCTCTGCTAAGTCTTTTTTTTAACCAACCCTACTGTTCAGCTGCTGTTCAGCTTCTTCGGGTTTGCGTGTTTAATGAACTTTGTGCTTCAAGCTGCAGCAGTCTCCTGATCACTCACTCAACTAACTTCAAGGGCAGGATAAGGTAACAAGTGGGAGTGATTCGGCCCTAGATATTTTGCTGCCCCAAAATAGCTAGCATGCAATTAGTTTGAGGAAAAACAAAATATAAACGAGCAGTTTTTGGGCGTATTCTTGTCCTTTTTTAAATCGCACGTTTATATTCACACTTTAGGTTATCAACCCTTTCAAGAGAGCTTAAGCCGAAATGTCAACAACTCCCAACGAAAACAACGTATGCTTGATCATTGACATCGCTGCACTCCAGAAAATGAGGTTCCAGTTTTTATTACAGCATTAATAAAATCGAACGATCCTGAAGTATACCTGGGCTATGAGGTGCCTAATTAATAATAATTCGGGAAGTTCGGTCTTTTTCGTATAGACCGATATCACTATACGGGCATATTAGCGTTTTGGCTGCATCGCAATGAGGCGTCCACGGCCAGAAATCAGGCCAGCGAACATGTGCTCAGCAATAGAACATCCGAAGCGCTGAATCCTTTGTGGCGGGCATAGCTTGGGAGCCGGTGCTGCTGCTGGCACTCATTAGTCACCCCTGAAGAAGGGACCGAGTTTGTCCCGAAACGTTGGGTGAAGTTAAAAATATTCGTTGGCGCCAGTGTACGGTATTAGGGTTACCATTCGCTGGGGGTATAAAAATAGTAAAGGTTAGTTGTGGTGACATTCCAGTCGTGCTTAGTCATTGTCCCTGACAGACAAGTAAATCATTTCAAGCAAACCTGGATGGTGAAGGCCGTAATATATATCAATATAGTGTAATGATTGGGCAGCACCAGAGCTCTCTTGTACTGGGTAAGTAGCCAGGAAAACATGCACACTGGCTGTACGAGGAAACCTGGTACGGGTCTCTTTTTTTAAAAACTTGCGTTTTGAGAAATTACGCAGATTTATTTAACTTAAGCGCGTAGACTTGCCTTCACCAGAAACTGTGTTAGGGCTGGTTTCACTGCATTATAATCAGGAAATCGCTTAGAGAAATTTCTCCAAGTAAGACAAAGAAATTCGTGAATGCGACTCAGGGCTCGAACGTAGTGCGTTTGGTCAAGCTCCATGAAGCCGCATTCCCTGATAGTAACTTTTTATTTGAGAGACTTCTAAACATCAGCCAACAACTTTCCACGGCATGCATATTCGGCTGCCTAACATGCTTTCATTACTAAAGCATGTGTCTGAATCAAGTTCTGGCGTGGAACGGCTTTGTCAGAGCACATCTTGTGTATGCCATCATGGCGGGGGCAGCCCATCTTCGTCACGCTTAAAAATTCTAAAACAGAAGCCTCTTTCATCTTCTCCAAGCAAGTCTAAATTCTTATGGTTTATGGGAGATTTAACGTCCCAAAGTGACTTAGGCTATGAGGGACGCCGTAGTGAAGGGCTCCGGAAATTTCGACCACCTGGGGTTCTTTTACAAGCACTGACATCGCACAGCACACGGGCCTCTAGAATTTCGCCTCCATCGAAATTCTACCGCCGCGGCCGGGATCGAACCTGCATCTTTCGGGCCGGCAGCCGAGCGCCATAACCACTCAGCCACCGCGGCGGCTTGAAAATAGATGGCTGGGGCATTTGGCAGGAACCGGAGCAGCCTTCAACAGCGGCTGTGCAGGCAGTTTGACGAGTGCCTGGTTGCTCACTATGCAAGCCAATTCTAGTCGCCGTTCAAGTCTAAATTGTCAATGCAGATTTACGGGAGGTAAATGCCTTATTACGCGTCTGGCATTCATACAAACAGGCAAGCCTCTTACATAGTCTAAACCTCTTTAATGGTTCTATAAACCCAGCCAACTGATATTTTTGATTCTCAAGCTGCTCAACGGCCCTGAGCTGATTACCCTTCAAAATCAGGGCCTCCAGCTAACATCAACTTTCCTACACTATACGGAAAGTGTGATCGTCTTACTTCCAGTGCTTTTATCTGAATTGCTACCGTATGTCTCAACCTGCACACGGTAGCAATTCAGCCCTTTCACACCGGAGGAACTGGGGCATGCAACTTGCTCAACAACCCTCGCAAATATCCAAGGTCTTTAATTACACACATTTACATTTACACACCTCGCATTTACATTGAATTTACATTTGCAGTGCACGGCGGTCGAATTTTGATATGTAGGCCCATGTCCTGCACACATTTACATTTACACACCTCGCATTTACATTGAATTTAAACTTACAGTGCATGGCGGTCGAATTTTGATATGTAGGCCCGTGTCCTGCACACATTTACATTTACACACCTCGCATTTACATTGAATTTACATTTGCAGTGCACGGCGGTCGAATTTTGATATGTAGGCCCATGTCCTGCACACATTTACATTTACACACCTCGCATTTACATTGAATTTACACTTACAGTGCATGGCGGTCGAATTTTGATATGTAGGCCCATGTCCTGCACACATTTACATTTACACACCTCGCATTTACATTGAATTTACACTTACAGTGCATGGCGGTCGAATTTTGATGATATGTAGGCCGGTGTCCTGCCCGATGTCAGTGCACTTTCGGGACCCCATGTGGTCGAAATTTCTGGAACCCTTCACTATGGCGTCCCTCATAGCTTGAGTCGCTTTGGGAATATAAACGCCTGTAAACTCCCCTAAATATTTACATAGCACTTCGTAAAGTGCGCACTCATGATTCCCGTACTAGGACGAAAGTAAACTGCAATCCAGTAGCAAATCCGATCTCGGGTGTCGATGCTTGCCGGGCTTACAAGTCTGTCTTAATAGGGTATCAACAGATGCTTCATGAACTTTGTTTGGTATCTACAAACAGTGCGACAGAAGTACCTGTATTACGGGGAAGCGAGCATTTGACTTTTAAGGCGAAAGCCTTTCGTGGCTCATGAGTGGCGTGGACGCAAGTTGCAGACTGAAGTTGTCCGCAAAAAGAGGAAGGGAAAGGCTTTCGCATTTGCGCTCTTAAGGAGACAAGTGCAATCCTTTAAATTTTCAGTGCTTTCGAAGTTTCTTAATAAATTCTTAATTGACAATTTATCTACTTGGCTGGGGACCTAGTGTCTTTGTTAAAGGGAGTCTGCAACGTAAATCAAGGATAAGGTTGTTACTCTTTGTATGCAGAATGTATGCAGTGCATGCCGGACGTTGTGACTTCTGAAGAGAAAAGCCGGACAAGAGACAACAGATGAGCATGGAGTGGAGGGGGGAGGTGAAAGGAGGAGGAACGGTGGTAACGTTTCAGTCCTACCTTCAAAGAAGCACTGGGGAACATTGTTTGTTCAGTTAGTCACCCATGCCCTGTCTATTTGGTGTGCACAGGGTGTATGACACTGTCAAAATGCCTAGCTGTGGGCTGCCCCAGCAAAGCAACAAGTAAATGCAAGCTTCCACTGCCTATGCGTTGCGTGAGTTCTCGTTGGATGCGCCCAATTCAGCACTGGATGAGATAAATGGCCGAATGAAATGCGTTTTTGTCCGATCTTTTTATTTAAAGTCTTTTCAAGAGGAATAAGTACCGTTTTCATGCTGAGAGTGTATCTGGAGCACATGATAATCCATTTAATAAGATTAACCGGTACAGAGGAAAACATCATGGTGGCCATTCAGTGCAGGGGTACTGCAATTTTTTTATCGGTGTTCAATTAGAAACAGATCTGAGGTAAATAACTAATGGACACGACCTTCCAGGTCATTCCAGTGCTTTCTACGCGTAATGGAAAGAAGGGAGCAGTGAGGGGTCGTTAGGACTAGCAACAAAACAGTGCACCTTAATGACTGATGCGCTTCTTCATGTTCAGTGGAATTTCTTGTCAAGGTGGAGGCTTATGTAAAATGATCCTGCCGCAGCACTGCCTACGTGGACCTCTCCCCGGTGTAGAGTATACCTCCGTGCTGGACGGTCGCAATGCTCCCCTCCACTAATCCATCGCAGCGTTTATTCCACTACACTGGCCGGGTGGGTGCGCTTTGCTGAATGCGTAATGGCGAGCGGATTGTGCAAGTCTTTGCACGTTCGAAACAAATGGAACGACGTTACTTCACAGCCCCAGGTGGTCGATATTTCCGGAGCCCTCCACTACGGCATCCCTCATAGCCTGAATCGCTTTGGGACGATAAACCCCCAAAAACCATAATCATGCGAGACTGCTCGGGAAGAGCAATCTGGGTCGCAACCCAACCAAAGCCCCGCCGATGGCAGCACCTGCCACAAAAGGGCAGTGGCGCATCGCTTGATGGCAGCGCCACTCACCAGGAGAGCTGCGCCACTCGCCAGGAGAGGTAGGAAGACTCCCAGGTGTCTATGAATCTACAGCAAGACCAATTGCGCATATATCCGAACAACAGCTATTCGCGAACACAGGATCTGAACACCGGAACCGAAGTGAAAACCGGGCTGCTAGCTCACCTAACTCGCATTTGTCTAACTATGCCAATCAACCACCATTTACTTTTTCTTGTTCTTTGTATCTTGCTCTTTTCCCCAACTGTTTTGTACTCCTACAGTTGCCATTTCGATCGTCACCTCCTGCCCTTCATTAGTCTTCCTGGATACATTCTTTTGTGTTCATTTTTACATGTCTTCTTCTTGCGTTGCACCCTTTTTCATCCCTTTTTCATTTTTTTTTCTCTTGCATCTTGAACTCACTTCATATAAAGTTTTTTCTTCACTGATAGATCTGCTCGTGCGCAGAATTCATCATCTCTATGTGGTCATGGAGGCGTCGTGGAGACCGTGGCACAGTTTTAATTTTCCAATTAGCTTTCGATTCAAAAATTCTACTTTCGGGTTCTTTCCGCCCTGTTTATTTTTCATTTGTTTGAGCCTGCCAGGGCCTAGCAGGTGCAGGATTTTTGCTTGTGGCACTTATCTTTGTTTTGGCCATGGGCACTGCTTTGGGGCAACTGACAACAGGGACCAGTGGGATGGAGCCAGTAGTGCGCATGTCCGTACTGTTATTGGATATGAGTTTGTAGGCTTAACGCCTCAGGAGCGAAGGAAACGAGACCACTGCTACGAGCTGACACCAAAACAGAACTGCCAGCCGTGGCTGCACGAGCCACGACCAGGTGCCGTTTTTTTTCTCTTCGCAGGGTGGCGCGCGCTAGCCGGGTTGTCGGCGCCGCCCAAGAGAGGGTGCTACAAGTTCACGCATATACAGATTGCGATATCAACGCCATAAGACTCAAATGGGATTAGGCTTACGATATTGCTGTCTACAACCATATATCGCCTGCTATTGTTCTTTCAGGACAAATATATTCGGTTAGCAGTACTGTCGAGCGCATTTTTCAACGGTCAGTTGCTTATGAACGCAAATTTTTCTGCACGTCGTAAGATTGCACTATATTGCTCAATATATGCACAGATCCTCCCTTAGGACATTTGTAGCTTTCTGTTATTTATTGTCCAAAATGCACCCCATCTGTTTTCGCTGGCAGTTTTAAGAAAACGCCGGTCTTAGCGAAAAACAAAAAAAAACAATTCTTCTAAGAACGACATTTTTGGAATCTTTAGCTATTATTCTCGAAGTCTTGCAGTTATTTCATTCCGGAAATCAGTATTTTGAGCATAATATTAAACTTAGATATCCTCTGGGCGCCATTTGTGAAGGAGTTGACGTTTTAACAACGTTCGATTTTAGATGTCTTGCTATTCTCCTATGCCGCTATCGCCATATAAAACACATAGAACTGAAGAACAAGCAGAGATAGAAGGTGAGCTGAAGGCGCCATGTTTCCAGTAAATGAAACATATTCTTCTATGACGGTTCAATAAAAGTTGATAAATTGGCTTGAATGTTGAGAGCTTGAATGTTGCTATTTCAACTGCTGTAAAATGACTAATAAGGGTAAACTGCAAAAACAACTTATTACAGTCCTTGCTCATCGGGTGAAAAAGCCATGCATTACACAGTATTTTCATTGCGCCTTTTTGTGATCCTGGGCACTAAACGATCGCTCATTAAAATCAGAGTCTTAGGATCGAACTAATATACCATTCCGGCCACGGCGGTATAATTTCGTTGGAGGCGAAATTCTTGCGGCCCCTGTACTGTGCAATGCCAGTGCGCATTAAATTACCTCTGGTGGTGTAAATTCCTGGAGCTCTTCACTACGGCGTTCCAAACAGCCTGAGGCACTTTGGGACGTTAAGCTCTGATAACCAATCAACCAGAAACGTGAAATAATTCTGATCAGTATGTCTGTAACAGTATCTTTCAATATTGCAAAGTTTTCTCACAATTAGAAGTCCAATAAAGCTGGATCTGTACCAATTGAAACATGCAGCAACTTGGCATGCACCTGCCTTAATTCATCAGTAATTTATCTACTGCGCGCTTATCAGTCACCAATCCCACATAGGGTAGAAAATCAGTATCGTGCATTCTCATGAAAGAGCGCGTGCGGTCGGTCGTTGCTATTAAGGTGAAATGGTCTACAGACACACTATAGACTTAAGACTCTATTGCCTTTTTATAGATTGTCTATTCATAGCCTAAATATAGACTGTCATTAGACAATAGTTTGCTAAACGTCTATGGCCCTGAATGTATAGATTATCTGTAGACTGTCTCTAGGATTTGTATTACCGGTAGACTGTTCTTTAGGGTTTTATAGACTTCACAAACAGTCTATGGACAGTCTATAGACTATCTAAAAATATTTGTAAGGACGAGCCAGCATTGCTTCTTGCTCTTCAATTTACTGCCATATCTTTACACTTTACACTTTACTGGCATATCTTGTCACTTTTCAAGATGCCAGCTTTCATTTTCCCAAGTTAATGGTTGTTTTCACAAGTAGCTTCCTTCTCTTGAAGCTGCAAGAACCAGTGGCGAGGCCGGTACCGGTGTCGGACGAAAAACTGTGGTTGGCTGACTAATCTGAAGTGCATTCGTCACGTGGGTGCAAGTCGCCTCGCCGACAGCCAGACCCGCCCGCTGCTCAGCTGATGCGGCGGGAGAGAGCTGTCGACGGTGAGCGAAGTTTCAACCGGAGCACTGCATGTGGCTAACTGTATACCCTACTCTTCGAAGAGTAAATGTGTAACAGTAAATGTGTAGCCCAAGTGTTTTCGAAAACCCTTGAGCTACACGTTTACTGTTACCTAGTACATTCTACTTTTAGATTACGGGATTTTAGAAGTGCGGATCAACGAGATCGTCTTGCGTGAAAGAGCTAGACCCGGTGCACAACTTGGGACTGCGTCTTGCTACAGGCGCGTACAGGACGTCACCCGTAATTAGCCTTTGTTGAAAACAATGAGCCTCCCCTTGAATTTAGAAGAGCTCTTCTGACATGAGCGTACGTCTATAGAATCAGATCACTTCCAGATCACCTCTTATAGTCACCCAGTGCACGTCCAGATCGATATTCAGTAATAAACAACAAGCAGAAAGGTCATTACTAATGTGATTTGAGGAAAAATGCTTTGAACTCGAGTTGCTGGAAACACTACCCGGCACGGGGCACAAGCCCAAATCACTTTCTCCGTGGTACTAACTCCCCACAGTATGCGATCTGTCTCTTTCGCACCTCCACAAGAAACAAACCCCACAGGAGCGCATCATACAAGAATACCTTGCACTTGCGAGAATTTCATTGAATTTTCCACAGATGGATCAAAAACATGCCTTCATGTTGGAAGCGCAGTTGTACAAGACAACTTGGAGGCAACAATACGATTACTGCAGAGCTCATCGATGTTTACAGCCGAGTGTTATGGTGACTGCTTCGCAATAAAAAAATATTGTGTGAGGACATCAAGAGTATGATCTACACAGTCACAAAGCATTCCTAAAGCACTACACTCAAGACACACAGCACATCCGTTAATATGAGATATATTCCATAGTATAGCAACAGCAGAAACATATGGGGAAGAAACAAAATTATGCTGGGTCCCGGACTCAGTCAGCATAGATGGTAGCGAAAGAGCCGACGCTTTTGCAGGACGAGCTCACCAAATCAAACCAAACGAGAGAGAGTAAATATTCCGCACAAAGAGTGCTTAAAACTATTAAACAGGGAATCAATAATGAAATGGCAGTCAACTTGGAAATTCTGAAATCAACAAACTAAACCTGGTAACGCCGGTTCTTTGCAAATTTAAATCGTGTCAGCACCACGAACGCTTTATTGAAGTGTTCTTATGTCGCGTTCACATTGGACGTATTCATCATACAAACAACTTCGTACCGATGAAGCAAGAAAAACCTCTTTGTGAATGCGACGAAATGGTCGCAGTAAACCATATTTTATTTTCATGCCGAACACTAGAAGTACTAAGAAATAATATTTCAGAATATTTTACAACAAACATGCCCCTTTCTATCCCAGCTTGCTCTTAGGTGAGCCTAATTATTCCGTCTAATGCCTCTTCTATCACACACGCACGCACGCACACACACAGAGAAAGAGAGAGAGTTATAGTTCATGCACTAACTCGGCGCAGATTGTACGAAAAACTGCAGAAAAAATTCAAACGCGTGCACTCGAGCTGTGCGCAAATAGAGAATTTCAAATACGAGTCAGATAGTGCTGATTTATTATTCCTTCTCGATTGCAGAGCTCAGGACAGGATAGATTACCTTGCCGCGCCTTGCTAGGTAGGGCGAAAGAGTGAACATATAGCGGAAAAAGCCTATCAAAAACAGACATTTACATGCAGATCTTAGTAAAGTTTAGTAAAATGGAAGTTATTCTAGTACTAGCACCACTTGTTCAGTAAATTCAGGGCTCCTAAATATTTCGGCATCGTTGTTAGTGCATACACATGAAATCACGACGCTCTTCGCAGCAATACAGTTCACCCAATGCCCAATTTGGGCTTTAATCACATCAACGCTCTATTGCCTTTTCATAGATTGTCTATTCATAGCCTATATATAGACTCGTCGCCACGCTGTACATCTCAGGCGTGCAAAGATCGCTACGGAGTACATCCTTTTGGTTCAGGGCAATTACGGGACCATCACATTAAATTCTGAATGCATTCTTTCACAGATTCCCTGCATGTCTAGGGATAGTCCGTCGACCACATTTTTCGCAGTATCCACCCACAGTGAAAAAAGTCTGAGGATTTGGAAAGCTTCTCCGCAGTAGAGCTGAGAAAATAGGAGAATGATTCGTTTCATGGACGATCTATTAGAAGCACTGCTTATTGGTCACGTGTAATTTGACGCATCAAATAAAGCCACCGCTTGGGTCAGCTTTAACCTGCGAGATAGTATAGATGCGTTAACACGTGGAAAGGTGTTAGCTCTGTTGGTTACAAGATCGCAGAAGCATTAGACGGAATAATTATGTCTACATCCCCTATAACTCATCACCATCGTTGTGGAGATTATACACCCTGACCCCAATCGCTACCCTTGAATGCCAGAGTTCTCTCAACCATTTAGAATAATCTTCTACATTTACAAAAAGCGCGACGCGAGTTCAATAATACAACGGCACGAAGTGTGGTTCAGTCAGCCTTTATGTTGAGTTTCCCTCCGTTATTTTCAACCGTAACATGTAGCAACTTGTTTGTACACGCCGTAATTCATAACCAGCTTAGTTTTACGCATCTCTGCCGTGATGGCTCAGTGGTTATGGCGCTCGGCTGCTGGCCCGAAAGACGCGGGTTCGATCCCGGCCGTGGAGATCGAATTTCGATGGAGGCGAAATTTTAGAGGCCTGCGTACTCAGCTATGTCAGTGCACGTTAAAGAACCCCAGGAGGTCGAAATTTCCGGAGCCCTTGTCTACGGCGTCCCCCATAGCATTAAGTCACTTTGGGACGTTATACACCCATAAACCAGAATCTGAGTTCAGAGCTTTTAAGGAACCCAACCTTGATAGTCGAAAAGAAGTGCACTTATTTGTTCTCCATGCCATACAGATGCTGCGGTTAGTTATATACTGATCGCAGCATACTGTACGCAGTACCGCCACATCTTATCGCTTATCTTGATGACTCCTTTTCTGATCATAAAGTTTTTGCTTCATTTTACAGAACTGACTTCTTCACGTGCTCCTCCTATCGTGAAACTGAAAGCAGCAGCTTCGAGGCGAGCACCGGTCTTACATCAGCAACTGCGGCTCCGCATACAGACTGAAGTGCATTCGTGACGTGGGTGCAAAGGTGGCCACGGACAGCCAGAACCGCCTTCTCCTAACCTGGGGTATGGAGTGTCAACAGCTGTCCCAGGTGAAGAAAGTTTCCACCCGAGAAGTGCACACAATAGTCCCCTACGATTCATCATGTTCATATCGGATGACCACTAAGGCATTGCTTTTGTGTCAAAATAGCAGCCCTATAAGGCTGAATGTAAATACAAAGCTATACATGTCTTTAACGTGTCCTGATTTCGCACCGTACACGGGACTCTAGAATTTCGCCTCCATCGAAATTCGACCGCCGCGGCCGGGATAGAACCCACGTCTTTTGGGTCAGCAGCCGAACGCTATAACCACCGAGCCACCGCGGCGGCTGCGCCTGAAATGTGCCCTAACGCTAGGGGTCTGGAGATCGGAAGCTTCACACTGACCACTGCTTTTTTATAGCGTAAGAGGATTATGCTGCAAAGGCAAGAATGTGACGACGCACTAAGCACAGAAAGGCGCTTGGCTACTGAGCCAGAGGACCCGGGTTCAATGCTGTCTGTGGCAGCGGCGTTTCAGTGGAGGCTAAGCACAAAAGGTATCCTTTGATTGTGCGATATCAGTGCACCTTAAATATGGGCAAGTGGTCTAAAATTAAGAGCCCTCAACCGCTCCTTCCCTCATAGCCTGAGCCGCTTAGTGACATTACGATACCACACCATACTAACTTTTTTCGTTGTACTGCGTCTTTGAACGTAATCCAGACGAAATCAACATGATTTTTAGAACAATAGAGACCTGTGTCCTCCTTTTGGGAAATTAATTGATGCCATATAGGTTTCTCAGGAAAGGTGGTTTGGTCCACCCGATAGTGCCTGCTGCGGTCACGTGGTCACGCCGAAGATTTACTGCATTGTCTGCTCTAGAGAAAAAGGTCTTATTTCTGGAATTGACTTTGTGGTGCTAACCTCCACCTGGCACCCTGTTTCGGCAGAGGCTCAGTACACAATACACCCGCCTGCTCTGCACGGTCTTCGAAAAGTAAAGAACCCCATTAAGTCTAACCCACTTAACCAGAAGTGCTGCGATACAGTCTCTCATAGTTAACTAACAGCTTTCGGACGTCAATAATGACGTGGTTGTTAGAAGCGTGTGCTCTGGAGCGAGCAAAAATGCTGTTATGGTTGCCTTAGTTTACGCGGAAAGTGTCAATAACGCCTTACTTGAACCGACCATTTCTTCTCAAAACCTGTCTTTTTCAGCACTCGAAAACACTTTATAAAAACTGCATTGCGGTGCTACTTCCCGTATGCACTAGCCAGATTTAGGAGTGCAAAAGCTCTCCAGTAATCTACACTACATTCGTAAATGTTTTAGTGCTCGGCACATGGTACATCGTACATGGTGCATGGTACATACTTATACCAGATTCGTACCGCGGTTAATGCAATTCGAAATATCACGAGTGGTGTTTTCTAGCGATAGCTACACTACACTAGCATTTCAAGCCTTCAGCGTGACAGTGCTGTGGCTGGTCACGTGGTGCAGAGTAGCTGCTGGCGGCGCGGCGAGGAGGGGGAGTGGAGAGGGGGAGAGGAGCGGAGACAGTGAATCCACGTCAAGGCACGAAGATGAAGAAGGAACTCTCAGGCGAAAGGGAGCGGCGGAAGACTTGACTTTGCAATTCGAGTGAGCGGGTTCCACTCGGCAAGCTGTAGCTACCGCGTCACTGCAGCTTGAGCCAAAGCTAAACCATAGCCATTTCTTTTGCAGCGATTCTGCCGTACAGCGATCTTTCGAACCAAAGACTGTATGCTGCAGACTGTATGCTGCAAGGATATGAGAGCAGCCGTGAAAGTAGTTAAGGTGACCTACTAGATACGTCGTTCCACAAAACTTTCCATAGTCTTGCTACAGGAGCGGAAAAATTCCTCGTGCATGGTTACCCCCTTTTCTTGCTGCCTTAACTGCAATTTCCTGCTCCTATTTCAAAGCCTCCTTCTTTCCTTTCCTCACGGCGCATTTATAGTGTGCAACATTGGTGAGACACATACAGGGCCAATCTTCTCTTCATAACGAACTAACTGAATTCTTTGTTCTATTTAGTTTCAGCACCGGAGGTGACGCCCCACTACAAGGAACAACTTTGCATCGCCACTGTCTACGGTAACTGTTTCCGCGCACTAAGCGGTGTTGTGATATAGTGAAGGGGAGCTGTAGCCCCACCACATGCATAAATGAAAAATTGCAGGTTTGCACTTACGTCAATTTAAGAGCGGAAATGTGAAAGACTTTCAATTTCTGTTTTTCTCCTCTCCGTAAAGCTTCTAATCTCGTCCACCAACCTGATTCATCGCCACCCCCTGAGACGACTGCTTTGTCTCCGAATCCATTACGTCATTCTAAGAGACATCGGTTGTCTTTTTTTATCAACCGCTTAGTCAATATTGTGCCATTCCCAGTTCTTCCCAAATGCATATCTGATTAATGCCCTATTCTCATCGCTAGGAATAACCGAGCGAATAGCCAGTTCTACTTTTGACCTCGTAACGTTGTAGTATTTGCAATTGTAACTTTTATATCAATTTAGTCTGCAATTGTAGATCTGCAATTAGGCGTTATTCAGTGCGCTCGTAGACAACCGACAGTGCTGAATGCTTTTTTTAATGCCTAATCACCTACGCAGAGGAAATAATAACATGCAGCCTAAGCGGCCGTGGTGGCCCAGTGGTTATGGTGCTCGGCTACTGTAGCGGAAACCGCACGTTCTATCTTGGCCGTGCCGGTCGCATTTCGATGGAGGCGAATTGCTAGAGGCACGTGTACTGTGCTGTGACAGTGCAGGTTAAAGAACCCCGGTGGTCGAAATTAATCGGAGCCTTCCACTACGGTGTTCCTCACAGCTTGAGTCGCTTTGCAACGTTATGACCCGTAAAACCAGTAAAACGAACAGTCATACAGCCTAACACGCCCCCCTGAATGGCTGTGCTCCAACAGGTCTGGATCAGGAGGCCGCCACTTCGTTGTCATGGAAACAGCCTTCAGCGGAAGCTGGTGAATCGCTGTGCCGTTGGGACATGCGTCTCCGACATTCCAGCTTGGAGACATGCATCCAAACAGCGAGCGACGACGGCACCATGTTGCGTCGCTCTGTCGGTCCCTGCAGCCCGCTCAAAACCAAGCAAAAGATGCGGTAGTGAGTATGTGGTTACCTAGATAAAACAGCACCGAGAGGAAAAGCTCACGTTAGTGATTAACGCGGTGGTCGAATTTTGATCGAGGCGAAATTGAGGAGGCCCGTCTACTGTGCGTTGTCAGTGCACGTTAAAGAATCCTAGGTGGTCAAAATTTTGCCGCAGACCTTCACTACGGCGTCCTTCATAGCCTGAGTGCGATCAGAGCAAGTTGTGGTGTATTGAAAAAGACAGAAGACACCTTATGGCAAAGAGTGAAGGAAGATATTTGGTTTTTTCATGTCTATGATGTTTGCAGTAGGCAGGCAGGACGAAATGCATTGAGCAGGTGTGCACATTCTTCAGGGAATTTATAAGGAGACCAGCCATGGCCCACATAGGACAAGGATATCGTAGATTAAGCCAGATATAGGTAGGCCTTTTCAGTTTCACTGGAAAAATTGTGTAATAAATGCAGCAGCATGCAACTAGATTTTCATGTTAGGTAGTCAATATTAGACTTCCATAAATTTTTGTTAAAGGTTGTAATATCTATGTCAATGTACTTGTATGCTAGGGAGAAGTCAAGGTGACTATATTTTGAAAATAATAGGGACAGGGTGACTGGTTATGAGAAATGCTCAAATTTATAAAGTAAAGCTGCACACTCTAGTGAAACCATTACACAGTGTTATTGAATTTAGTCCGAAGTGATACAATGGTAGAACTATCAGAACAATTAGGAGCAAAAAATAGTGGAACTAGAAACAACACTGAATGAACTGCTAATGCAGGTCAGAAACAATAAACATGCTAAAGCACATTATTGACGCATGCCTGAAAGGGTGGGAAAACCATGAGCTGGTTGCATTAGCAGTCATATGTTGTGTAGTTAAAAAGGAAGTCCGTGATCCGGTAGAGAACCAAGTAGTCAATGTTGCGGTGCCTTAGTTTTATTACAGAAACCTGGAGCTTAACAATGAGAAATGTCTTGAAGACATCTAAGAACAAAGCTCTTTCCAAACCCAGAAGCTCCAAATGTATGTTAATCATTGTTGAACATTACAAATTGTTTTTCACGAAAAAATTTACGGAATCGAAGTTGGGACAAGTGGGAATACAGGTTTAAATGAAGCGAGTCAATGAGGCAAAAGAAAAGTGATTGATTGAATTTTTTGTGTGTTATGTGAGGAAGAAAGACGCGGCAGTAGTTGCTAATTGCCCTGTAATTAATGAAGAACTAGAAAATATTCGCTGAAAGCTATTTGCTTTCCGTAGTCATGACTATAACTACCTAAAATTGAAGTACGAAAAACAGTTTCACACCAGCTGTTTGTCTTCATGACGCAAAATGCATCTACTGAGTGGCAAGATGAATGAGGCTATTGTTTCTCTGACCAAAATATCTGAAATGGAACAGCAAAGAAAAATGGTCATGCCCTGCTGCATTATACAAGCTTTACAACCAGCAACTCTCATTGTATACATAAGATGTAAACCCTTGCTGGGGCACACAATCAGTAGCAAGAATTTTCGCAGCACAACTTTCATTCTACGCACTGTAATAAAATAGAAAATTTCAGAAAAAGCAGTCAAAGCCACGAGGTGAAACAAAAAGTATTCAGTAGCCAATTATCTTGAAATGTGCTACTGAAATAAAAGGAAATTACAAAAAGCGAGAATAGACCAAGTTCCCACAAAAGTTTAAAAGCACAAAGATGAAAAAAAAAATTCCGGGTACAAAAATGCAGAGTTAGACACAAGGGCTTGACTAAACGAAGGCAGATAAGAGTGTATTTGGCGCTGTTAGCAAATTTTACAGCAACACAAGATCTGCAGAAACTGTCTTCTTGAGCCACCAGAGAAAGGAAACTGTCCCCTCCCCACCCCTTCCCCTGTAGTAAAAGCCATAGCATGCCGGACGGCCGGAATATGCAGTGGAATGTGCGCCATCAAAGTGCAGGCTATTCCAACAATTTAGTTAGAGGGCACAGCTAACTGCCAACAAGTTTGCCTTACAACTGAGCACTGAAGTATCATGCTTGCAGGCTGTTAAGGCAGACAAGTGGCACAGAGCGCAGCCATTCCCGCGAAACTACTTCGGGGACAAATCGAGCCACAACTAAACACCACAGATTTTAAATCCATGTCTGCACTCCATGAACAGATAAACCTGATGATGAAATTGCCAGCATGAAAATCGCACAATGCCACAAACGAACCCTAACACTTTGTTTGACAGAACAGTGTCATAAACACTCACCATTATTGCTGCTATCCGCGTAATCCTCCAGTACTTCCACCGGTGAGGGCTCAGGACTGTGTACAACATGCACAACAAGCTTTCCGCCACAACGAAGAAAATGTGAACTCGCGAAACAACAAATAACAACTTGCGAAGAAACGCTGAAAGAAATCACGAAAACGCTGCGGCCATCGCAACAAAACTGGTAATGGCGCTTGGATTGGATTGGTTGTGAAGCTAGCATCGTGGCTAATGACGGTGCCCATGGCCGTTAGGCTGCCCAGTGTCAAGAGAGTTCTAATTATTGTTCTGCTTTTGAAATCGCGGCGTTTTGGCTGCCGGTCTAACTTGAGCAATTTCTTTAAATAATCATACCGTACATGCATTTGCACGCATAAATTAAAATCAGGGCGTGCAGTAGTCGACTGCTTGAAATAATTAGTTCCTGAAAATGTAAGACTGCGAAAGCAGGAATGATTAAAATCTAAAGGTAGCATAATTTTAGCATGTTCATGCCTTCAAAAACAATATCTAGTTCTGGTAAGTTGTTAGCACATTTCCAAAACTTTCAATGTGCTGAAAGAACATCATGCATATTCGAATATCCTCTGAATATCCACTAACTGATATCTGAATCCAATAGTCCCCTCAACATGCAGAGGATATCGATACATGGGCATTGGACATTAGGACCATTTGTGGATATCCTCTGCATATTCATGGTTTACTGGGTGATGTTTACAGCTTAGTAATTTCTTGAAGTACACGAGCTCGCGTTGTCCACGTGCGGCGTATTCAGAGAAATAGTTCGCCACTGTGTTTTGTATATACGGTATAGAAAGCGTTTCTGCCGTTGATTTCTGCGCTAGGCATTGAATAAAATAGAAAGTTTTTGACACTCTGCTATAGCCAGACTGATTTTACTTCGGGACAGTAGTGAGAGGATGTGCTGGCGATCTTTCAGCGGAGCAGACGTGCGCTCACCGTCTGCTGACATACGTAGGTGTCGTGCTGAGCAAAAAGTGGGGACAGCGTCGTGTCCCCATTCTCCTCTGGCTGTCGCGCTTAAGCGCTGTTTTTATCCGCAGGATCACGCACCAGCCAGGCCGACTTCTTCCCTTGTTAAACTGGTCGATTTGGTGAAAATTTTTGATTTCTGGAATTATTTCCTTTCTTGGCCCTAGGGTGTTCGGTTTCGTGACAAAAAATTACAGCAAAATATTCAGTAGAAATTTATAAAGTACGCTTTCGAGATGGGGGGTCGTCGAAAATTGTGAGGTAATTCCTTTGAGGGTTTCTTTGAGTTTAGGGCCGCATTTCTTTGACCAAAGCGTGAGCGAAGAGGCCAAAAACGAGGAAATAAACGTTAATTATAAGGTTCGTTTTCTAACCTTTCACATTTTCTGCGATTTGCATCACTCACACCTTCGTAATTTTGTAACGCATGAAAATAGAATGATTCTATTTGTCGCAAACGATTCTTGAGAGGTTGAGGACCGTGATTTATCTCTCGATTTTTTTTCCTACACGTGCAGTATTATATTCGTTACTTTTGTAAGAAACGTTTTCACCGAACTATGCATGCATAAGTACATGATCATCTAAAAAAAGAAGTAATAGCGTCATATACAGAACAGGGTTTTGTGAACAAGTTGGCATAAAAAAATGCGCACTTTCTACTCAATTGTTTAAGACCTTGAGGTGACTTGACCAGGGTGTTAATTATAATTACCCAACAACTGCACCAGGTATAGCTAAATAACAGGCATTACTTAAACTAGCGTAGCAATTTCATATTTGCACCAAATTTGGTTTCATATCGCGTGCATAAATAACGAAAACACTTTTCATTGCCACGCCCGGGCTCTCTCAATCTCGACACGTCTGTTAGTAGCAGGCCTGCGGCTGCTTTGCTGTAGCCACTTTGCTGTAGCCATCGGTTTAAACGGATTTGAAATCTGTCCAGGTCTTTTATTTTCCAATTAGAAATAAAACAATACCGGCTGGAAGGCGCACAGTTCGTCAATTGGTGCGCAAGTAGATCGTCGACCGAAGCAGAAGCTTCAGCAGCCCAAGCCAGCATTCATGGTAGTAAACTGAAACGCTAACATTTTGTGCAGCATACACGCAGTAGCCTTACCGTCACTCTTCACTCCACATTGCAGTCTTAAAGCCAATGCCTTCGAAAGGGGCCGGAAAATCATTGCGCCCCAGCCTGGTGTGTGATCAGCATTCACTATATCAGCGGTGTTGTAGGATTTAACTCGCATGCACCGCACTCATTCGTCCGAAGATTGAATACGCATTAGCCACCTGTAATCATGATCAAGCCTATTTCATAGCTAACATTGAGTCCTTGTAGGACCATGCTGCGCGTTTTATTTTCTCAGACTACTAACATGATACCAGTGTCAATACCTAAAAAAATCGTGCCGGATTACAAGACTTGTCTTATCGCCGTATACTATCACAACTAGCGCGTTTCCATAAACTGTATGACGATCCTTCGCTTCACCACGATTTTTTACAATCACCATCAGCCTTCTTTCCTCGGTTGGGCCATCCGCACAAAGTTATACGTATCGCGTGTCGTTCACTTGCCACGTAGTGCTAAACAGACAGGGACACATGAACAAGGTTCCACTCAGTTCTCCTGCATTTGCGAAGCCATTCATACCACGCACTATCATAAGAGTGGAACAACTAACCAGCACACATAGCCATTGAATCTAATGCCTCCACATTTCTTTCTCTCATCAGCAGCGACGTTGACATTTGAAATGTTTGAAATGTTCGAAATTTTTTAATGGTATTTTTGCACTTGCTGTACTTTTGCGATTACTTCTCTTCTTTTCGTGCCTATTATGTACACTGCAGTACTTTTCATTTCTGTTATGCCTAATTGTTATCTTTTTTTACCACCTCCTCCTTTTATTACTCCCAGGTGCTTGCTTATCTTTTCCACATTATACCTGGCCTGTTTATTGTTGTTTTGCTTGTTAATGGTGTTTCCTTGTATATGTTTTTACACTGACGCCCCCCTCCCCCATTTTATAACCTTGAAGGATGGCCTTTAGGTGCATGATGATTAAATAAATAAATAAATAAGGCCTTTCTTGGCTCATGTGCGTGCGCAGGAAACGTGTACAAAAGTGTCCGCTCCACCCATCATTCAAAGGAAGTTAAAAAAGTAAAAAATTGTAAATGGAAATGAAAATATTATAAAAACAAACTCATAAAATCAGAGAAAAAGAAACTGAAAACAAAGAATAAAAGGAAAGAACAGGAAAATAAAAACCAAGAAAATAAAAAAAGAAAAACGGAGTGAGGAACAGAGGACAGGGAAAGGCTTTCGTCTTTCCGCTCATAATGAGAGGTAAGGGCCAATGGTTTTTTTTTTTTTGCTTCGGTTTTGCGGAGGCCTGCACTGCCTCCTTTTCGACGCTGTACACTTTAAGCAGAAAGGAGTATAGACTCTTCTCTCCTCTAGCGCACACCCTTGTATTAAAAGATGTGCGCTAAAGGACAGCTCACTCTTTTTTTCACTGCCCAATAAGCGTATTTGTGCTCACAATGCTTTTCTACATAGAGCATGTCGCTCAGTGCATGTCGCCACAGTGCTAGTCGTAGCGAGCGAGCTTTAATTTTTCTCGCTTCGCTCTCAACCAGCAGAACCAGCAGTGCTGAAGTGTAAGAAACAGCCGCGGCAGACTATGCAGTCTGCAGTGCCTTCGTCACGTGGGTGCGACACCGATCCTCCCCCAGTGCAACAGGGATGGGCTGTAGGTGAGCAGGATTGATACTGGGCTGTTGTGGAAGTGACTGGCCCGGTCGCTTTGCACATTCTAAATATATGTACACCTTCTATTCTGCTTCAGCATCTCTATAAACTCGCACATTCTCACTAAGCACTGTACAACATTAAATGAGTTGAAGCAATTGCCTCGTGCCCCCCCCCCATGTTTCTGCAAAAATGACTGGCATGTTCAACGTGGCTTGAACCTAGTTACATGAGCGAAACCTCTGTTAAGCATGGTCTCCAGTCTCAAATCAAATGTCAAGGGTCAAGGTCGTAGGTCAAGATCAGGTGCCGACTGGATCAAATTGAATGTCAAAGTCAGCAGTCAAGGTCTGGCATCTAATGGTCATAGTCATGATCACGTGGTCATACTACCATAGCTTGTGTCATGCCACCACGCAGTTAGGTTCGGTTTGACCTTGTGCTGCACTGAAGGTCATTGTCTGAGCCCTTCACTACGGCGTCCCTCATAGCCCGAGTCCCTTTGGGACGTTGAGGCCGCCACTAACCAAACCAATTTCCAAGGAAAAAGGGGAGTTGAGGAGAAGTAACGTGTGTTTGACTACAGGACAGGGCAAGAGAGGGTTATCTTCTCAGGCACTCCTAGGTGAGAGGAAAAGAAAGGTCTTAGCGAAATAAGGTTCTCAAAAACGATAATTTTATATCATAAGAATACAGTACCTATCAAATGAACGAAAAGCCTCGATTTTTATGAGGATAATTGGTACCGGTCGCTCTTTTTGCACACGTGTGTGAAAACTTCGGGCGAGGTCAAACCGAACTTAACACGTGGTGGTACGACCACGTGATCATATGACTATGACAATTTGCTTACACTGAATTCGACACCGTGGAAACGCATTCTGGTTCCTATGAAGTAGCGGTGTCACGTACGAATAGTCTTTCGGCCACTTTCGTCGCAGGCACTCTCTCTCTCTCTCTCTATAGTGCCTACGTCAGTGACCACTGCGAAAAACTTCTTAGGCTGTAGAAAGCTTGTCCGTAATTTGTCACGAATTCTGCGAATGAATCATTAAAGGTTGGCTAAATGAATTATTCATTCATTCATTTTTATTTCCTTAAAGCCCCCTTTTTGGGGGCCATTACAAAAGAGGAGGGTGCAATGTGTTGTATGTAATATTTATTGGTCATGTGCTATAGTGACAATAAATAGCTGTTGGCTCTGCGCGCGAAGTTTGCGGGACAGGATGTTGGTACAGTGTCGTCTCCAAGATCGTTCCAGTCGACGGCGGTACGAGAAAACAATGGTGATGAAAACATTCCTTTGGTACTACGTGTAATTTAGCGCATTACGTCTTGAGTGACAGCATGTATTGTGCCTCGCCTGTTCCTCAATATTTACAAACGACCCCAACCTCCAGACAAACCTGCTGCAACTTTACTCGACAACCTTCCACTTTTCTTGACGGCAGCTTACCCCCCGCATAATTCTTTATCATTAATTGCTTATAGGGCTGCTGCCGGAGAAGGGCCGGTGTCGGGAGCGCAAACGGGGCCGCCTTCTTGACTAGCGGTGCCTTCATCGCGTGGGTGAATCTTATCCAGCCACATCAGCAGAATTCCCTCTGCTTCCAGCGGGGATAGGGCGCGAGAGAACTGGTAAGGAAAATTTCGACTGAAGCAGTGCATGTACAGCCTTTGCCAAAAGTGACCAGGCTGCATGGTTTGCTTCTCATTCCAATAGTAGAGCCTTTACGCCTTCCCTATATAACAAAAAGTTATCGGAAGGTGAGGACAAGGGTGCTTTTTACCATACAGAGATTTAGAGCTTGAGGGCTGGCATAATAGCTTCAATGTACAACTGATAAGCAAATTGTCTAGCCTGGATACTTTTGCCAAAGGCTGTATACGTACATTTACCCCTCTGCTATTTCCCGCTGATGCCCGGGAGTAATTGATGCGAAAGCATTATATGATTGTGTTGCGTCAGCAAAACTCGTCCGCAGATTTTATCCGCACGATTGTGTCGTTCCGGGGATAAGTGCAAATATATGATTCCCTTTGGGAGTGCATGAATATATCTTGAAATGGGAAAAGGTTGGTCGATTAATTACAATTAGGTAAATATTTAAATTGAAATAATAGAAATAAATGCAGCATTTGAATCAGGTTTTGCATGAGTGAATCGAAGAAAAACGATGTAAATGCATGAGAAGGCTTGCTTAGTATATATAAAAATAAAATAAACAAAAAACTGAAAGATTAAAAATGCAAATAACGAAATTTTTATAATAGTAAGAATGAAATGAAAAATTGAGAAAGAGAGGAAAGGGAAAAGCTTTCGCGTTTCCGCGCTTACTAAGCAGGCCTAGTGCAGTCCTGTAACTTTTTTTACTCCACCTTGCACAAGTGTTCCCATTTGTGTATATCGCGTTATGAGCTGGATCCCCGCTATTCACCTGGAAGTACTACTGAATGCCACTTTGATTATTTTTCTTGGAGGAAAATAATCTCGCTAACGCTTGGTTTTCGCGAACCTGTTGCTCGGGAGCCGCTTTTTGTAGTTTGTAAACCATATCAGGAATGCGCTTAGTTACCGCCTGGTGGCTATAGGTGCTGAAGTGATTTTGTGCCCTTTCACACAATACCAATTGCCTGTTACCTGCTACACATCCACAACAGGAGAGATCCAAATAATGGAGAGACGCGTTCAGGTTATCTGCATTGTCGAAGATAAGACTGCTAGTCCTTTTGCAGCTCCAGCAAAAACGATCCAAATAACGCAGAGATGCATGCAGGTTATCCGCACTGCCGAAGAATGTTATGAAGAGACGTGTTCAGGTTGTCTACATTGTCGAAGATAAGACTGTTAGTCCTTTCGCAGCTCCAGCAACAACGATCCGAATAACGCAGACACGCGTTCAGGTTATCTGCACTGTCGAAGACTGCTTGTCCTATCGCAGTTCTAGGGACAAAGATCCAAATAATAGAGAGACGCCTTCAGGTTATCTACATTGTCAGAGATAAACCTGTTAGTACTTTCGCAGCTCCAGCAACAACGATCTGAATAACGCAGACACGCGTTCAGGTTATCTGCACTGTCGAAGACTGCTTGTCCTCTCACAGTTCTAGGAACAAAGATCCAAATAATAGAGAGACGCCTTCAGGTTATGTACATTGTCAAAGATAAGACTGTTAGCCTTTTCGCAGCTCCAGCAACAACGATCCAAATAACGCAGAGACGCGTTCAGGTTATCCGCACTGTCGAAGACTGCTTGTCCTTTCGCAGCTCTTGGGGACGAAGATGCAAATAATGTAGAGATGCATTCAGGTTATCCGCATTGTTGAAAACAAGACTGTTAGTCCTTTCGCAGCTCCAGGGAAAGATTTTGCTATTCAAGAAGTGCACCTAGGCGCCGTAAATCATGTTTCCCGCCTCCCACAGTGGTGTTTAAGTTTGCAATAATTAGGATAATGAGCCAGAGCTTTACAACCGGCACATGAACTTAATCCGGACTGCTCTACTGCGGTGACATTACCTTTAATAGCCCACGGGCTCTTTTGTGACACTGAACACGGCATACTTGCCTACCATCGCGTTTGAAAGATTCACCGCAACACGCCACCTGACCAGTGCCGTGTTGGCAATTAGTACAGTACATCTTTACCGACCGAAACTCCACCAGCCACAGGGAGAGTGGAGGAATTGACAACCTGAAGGTGACAGCTAGAAAGATCCCGGCTAGCAGCGTACACTAGCTCCGTAGCTAGCAGAGGAACACGGTACCTGCCACAGATGGCAGGTGGCGTGAGAAGAGCTGGGCTCAAATTTCGCACTACCGACAACCATATTCCTTAACCAATTTTAAGGCGAAAGCTTTTCATGGCCCATACTGTCGTCCGTGCATTCGCAGGGGATGTCACACGTTTAGCTCGGGAACTAAAATAGATAGCAGAAAAAGAATGGATGCTTCAGATAGCGGAGAAAAAATGAACCAAAAAGCCAAGTTTGATGACTGTAGAATACTTATTTATTTATACGCAAAAATGTCCAAATTGCTTCGAAATAGCGCGGACGTCGATATAGACACGGGAATAATGGGACGTTACAACCACCGGAAGTCGTCACGGCATAGTGAAAGTTGTCACAGAATGGCCGGCTTTCACCTCTCAACACTTTAGTTGCGAAAGTGTCTAGTAATTTTCATCGCACAACTACGTCTTTCAGCTGGTGAATTCAATCCTGAGGTGTTCTCGCAGCACCTAGTTTGGCACAGGTCCTGTTTAAACCGCTTTGAGCAATACTCATCTGCCGTGGTGGCTCGGCTGCTGACCCGAAAGGCGCGGGTTCAATCCCGGCCACGGTGGTCGAATTTTTATGGAGGCGGAATTCTAGACATCCGTGCACTCTACGATGTCAATGCACGTTAAAGCCCTGGTGGCTGATATTTCCTGAACTTTTCACTACGGCATCCCTCATAGTCTGAGTCACTTTCGGACGTTAGACCTTGTAAACCATAAATTATGAGCATAGTGACTGATATGTCAAAGAATAGCCATACCGGCTACGTATTCAGGGCCCTTTCACGCCTGCAGCACCCTTTGCCAAACAGTTGACGTCGATTAAGATTACTGACAAAAGTGGACGAGGTTTTTCAACTTGCTTCACCAGTGGAGGCGGGTTAAGAATATTACCCTGTTCGTGCTGTTCCGATCATAGTCATACCTTCTGAGGAATAATATATGCGCCCCTAAATACTGCCTATCTACCCTCACACACCTGCCCTGCTCCGTACAATTGATGACCCACAGAAGTGTTGTGGGGGAAATTATAGCAGTGGCTTATTAGGTTGCAACCCTTATTTTTGCTCATTTTTACAGGAGCGGCGTTTTTTTTCTGGATGTGGTACCTGGGCAGGAAGCGATTTCTGACCCAGCCTGTGGTTGAAACTCTTCGGTGAGTTCGCTTCTATTTGTATTTTGTCGGCGAGTGGCGTCATTTCCTAGCGCCCAGAGAACGGTTCATAATTACGAAACAAAAAGATTCACACTCAGAAAGATTCCGTGGCCACCTGGCACCTAGTAAATAATTTGTAATTTGAAAAAAAAAATCTTGTGTTGATGAGCTCTGCCTTCAACCAGAGTAAAAGCTTGGAACTGAACTCAGGGCCACGTTCCGTAGCTTTAGCATGGGTAGACTTGTGCGCCTACAGGAGTACAACGCGCTCGCATATTTCGGCATGCTGTGCGTCACTATTCTACCACCGTTGTACCACTGGACTAGGACCGCAGCGTTTGGCTCAAACACTCGCTTCACTAAACCCGTAAGATGACCAGTAATAGCATGTAATCACCAGTTTGCGTTGTAAGAGCTGCATTCTCCTGGTTTCATCGCAGAGCTGCTGTTTCTTTGGATGTGGTACCTCGCCGCCAACCGAGATACGGGGGCTTCCAGCGCCTGAATCAACTTCATACGTAAGTCAACCATTTTTTGAAATGAAAAGCTTCACTACGCTAGGGTAAAAGAAGTGTCGCGTAAGCCGGAGAATGACCTTGAACGACCTTCAGCCCTACCACGTTAGCCGTGTATGACTATATATGGTACACTTATGGTGTCGAAACCTTGACCTTGACCCAAGACCTTTAGTTGGCATTTGCTTGCCATTTGACCTTCGACATTGGATGACCTTTGGGTTGACCTTTGACCTTATGAACATCTGATGGGGTAATGTGAAGCCACGTGATGACATCCAATGGGGGGTGATGTAAGAACCTTGTGATACCGCGTCATAGACACGTGGTCGTGTGGGTATTGTGAGCAGCTGTCACGAGCGAGTAGCAGAGCTGCTATGGACGAGCCCGACGCTTAGCAAGCTTCGTTGCTTTGCACTAAATGCCAGTGTGAGCCAAGTTGAGCCACTGCCTTTTTTTGTCCACTGTCAGGCAGGTATATGAACTGAAACGCGAATGTCTTAGTGTACGCGTCTACGTGCCCGTTGTTCGGGCTGTTTATAAAAGCGGCCTACTGGCGAGATTCCCGTGCCCGTTTATTGGCGCAGACCCGAGTAGTCGATCACGGTGCTGTGTTAATCCATTCGCATGACATCGAAGTACGTCACCTATCGCCTCCACACACGTCAAATAAGACACCTCCAGAGGGTCTCTAATTTTTTCGTCGCATATGGGTGGGTGTGTGCTCAAATGGCGACTGTTCATTTCCAGTTGCACATATATGGATGTCTGATTTGGCGCCGGAAATCTCTGGTCAGGAATTCGTCTCAGTCACGTGTTTTGAGATACGTTATCGGTGTAAGTGCAAATGAAGGCCAATGTCATGCCCGAAGTGTACTAAGCAGAGAGAATCTAATACAAACTACTCAATCATGTTTTACGTCTTCGCCATCAAAACCGCGCCTGCCCATGCCTCCCAAAACGTTTGAGAACACAGTGGCGACCCGCACTGGCGGAATGGGAAAACATGTGCTGCTGCAATGACTATAAGCGCGTCTCTTGTGCATCTATGCGCCTCTTTGTCACTCTGTCACTCTTTCCCCTCTTTGATGAAGTCATCACTTTTCCAGGTGACTTCAGCACAATGTCCCCTTCCAGTCCGTGGCCAAGACTGGAAACAGCCTCGAGCGGATGGCCCCCCAAGGTACGTGCTTAAATGGCCATATGAGCAAACTATACATCTCATTTGAACATGAACAATTTTATTTCATATATACAGTGCACTACGTACAAGGTTATATGCAACATATAAGCAGGAGGCCCAAAGGAACTACAAAAAGGGCACCCTCCTATACCTACATGAACAGTGTGATAAACCAGCCCACGCGCAACAACCCCAGCTGTAAAAAAAAATTAAAAACTACGAAACAACGCGCATACACAGTAAATTAATGTGAACCAGCATTTCTCAAGGCAATAACATATTTATTATCTATTGTTACTATTAGTACCTGTGTTTTATTTTTTTTAACCTGTACAATGGCATTTGTGGTATTAGTCAGGAAGAGATTATTCCTCGTTGTATGCGGAGATATGGAACCAAACCCGGTTCCAAATGACGCGCAAACTATGCAGATAAATAATTTCAGAAAAAAAGGAAATTGCTTTTTGGGTAAAGGAAATGGCGCATTGTGATACAGGCATAATATCCTTTCCTTAAACCAACTTTCATTTCACTTTCCTTCACTTACGGCGCGGTTCAGCTGTTTGCAGAGAGATGAAAGACAAACGTCGTTTTCTTCGAAATTTTCACATCATCTTGTCGTGTGGCCTTGGTATGTCATTTTTAAACCTTACTTCAACATTTTCTGCGTCTTTTTCACCTGATTTTGGTATGACATCGCTTAGCACTTCCACATCGTTATCATTCAATAGCCATTACCGTAACTAATTTTCTTAATTGTCATGTTTTATCGTAATTAGTGATTACTAATCTAACGACATGATGCCATCTGTCTTCATAACGACATATTGAATTACAATCACACATTCAGGCTGTGACGTCATAGTGCAGAGACATTTTGCAGACACGTATTGCGGACATGAAATTGAGATTGAGTCATCTAATACTTTCGGATTAATTCAAAAGATGAGTCGCTCTATGGTGTTAAACGCCCATAAAGCATTAGGAGAGTGACTGCAATGTCAAAGAATGGCGCTACCATTAATGTATTCAGGGCGCTTTGAAATTTTCAAAACGTCTCGCCTGCAGCACCAATTGCCACAATGTGGACATCGATTAAAATTACTGCCAAAAGTGGGCGAGTTTCTTCGACTTGCTCAACAAGTGGCTGCGGGGTAAGAGTAATGCCCTCTCCATGTTATTCTGGTCTTAATCTTACCTTTTGAGGAAGAAAAAACACCCACTTATAAATACTGCCTATCTACTCACACTCACCCACCCTACTCCCCTACAGTTGATGCCTCGGTGAAGTGTTAGTGATCGAAATTATAACAGTGCCTTATTAGGGTGCAACCCCTTTTTTGTAATTTTTACAGGATTCACCTTTCTGTTTGGATGTGGTACCTGGGCAGAGCGCGAGTTCTGAACAGAACCCGGGATTTAAGCGCATTGGCCTGAAATTCGTCGGTGAGTTCAGTTCTCTTTCTATTGTGTCGGCGATTGGCAACATTTTCTAAGGCCCAGAGAAAAAAAATGTAAAAACGATTCATAATCAAGTGACAGCGCCTGCTAGTACGAATGAAGAAAGAACTGTTTACGAATCACAAAGGACCCTTGATGCAGGAAACGCTAGCTGGAATAAATAAGTACCCCCTTTTCCAAAAGTAACCGGCCAGCAGGTTTCTGCTTCTAAACAGTATAGCGGAGCCTTTACATAAGCCTTACTGATCGAAAGGTGTCTGAAACTGTGGACAAGGGTTCAGCTTACTCTAGACAAACTCTGAACTTAAGGGCCACCATAAGTGCTTCGTTACGCGGCTAAGAACCAAGCCACCATGGCTCGGTTACTGTTGGCAAAGACGGTACGTCTAAATCGCTCCACATCACATCGGGTCGAGTAGAGATGTTAACCACCACATTGGCTAAGCCGTGCGACGAGACTCAACGTGAACCGCCTCATCAATCTAGAGGGACAGACAGACAGAAAAATTTTATTGAGCAAGTGAGTTTTAGACCCAGCTGGTTCCCTGGCCACTGTGCGGTACCGCACTGCATCAAGTAGGTCATGCCAGGACATGACGTCGGCAGCCCGAGTCACCGCAGCAAGCTGCGATGTCGGGTCTGCAGACATAAGCAGGACCTCCCAGTCCTCCCAGCTCGAGATGGCGTGCTGTCCCCGCGGGGTTTAAAGCTGCCTTAGTCGCAAGGCGGATCATTGCGTTCACGCATTCGGTTTCCGTGCGGTTCAATTTGAGATATGGGGTTGCGTATAGAATGCGGCTAAGCGTAAATGCGTGCACTACTTTTATGTTGTCCGCTTCGTCTAAACCCTTGTTAAGGGAGGACACTCGGTGTAGAAGGTGCAACACGGATTGCGTGGAGGCCTTGAGCCTTTTAAGGGTATGTTCATTTCGTGCAGAATCCTGCAAGTGGAGGCCAAGGATGCGGAGGGCGGTTATGATGGGGATAGGGGATCCTTTTAAATTGATATGGATGGGCGAGTTAGCGCCAGATTTTGGCCTAATTAGGAAAAGCGCGAACTTAGATGGGGAACATTTGAGCCCGATGGATGACGCGTGAGAGGAGATGGTGTCTGCTGCTAACTGAAGAGTTTCCTCAATTTCCCCGTCAGAGCCATGAGTGGTCAGTATGGTAATATCAGCGTACAGGGTATGTTTTAGGTGTGGGATTAGAGCCAGTTTGTGAGCTAGGGGGATGAGAGCAACGTTAAAGAAAAGGGGAGAAAGGACCGCCCCTTGAGGGGTTCCGAGCTCTGCGAGTGTATAAGTGGATGGGGTAATCTGATCTATGTGCAGGGAGGCAGTGCGGCCCGAGAGAAACGCCGAGCGTAATTGTAGGTTTTAGGGCCTACCTTGTAGGGTTTAGGGAAATGAATACAGGTGAAGTTCGCAGGTGACGGCAGGAGTGTTTCTCCCAAGTTACTTAAGAATAAGATTCTGTGGTTGCACATCACGCATCGACGCAACAACCACTTCATTTAGATCTGATGTTCTCAGCCTACTTTATGCACTTTGCAGTTTTAAACAGTGCCTCGACAAAGATTCCCAATATTTGTATTGTTTTCAGGCCTTGTATTTAGCTCTGACGCTCTCAGCCTACCATATGCACTTTGTAGTTTTAAACAGTTCCTCGGCAGAGATACCCAACATTTGTATTGTTTTTGGGCCTTGTATTTAGCTCTGACGTTCTCAGCCTACTTTATGCACTTTGCAGTTTTAAACAGTGCGTCGACAGAGATTCCCAATGTTTGTATTGTTTTCAGGCCTTGTATTTAGCTTTGACGTTCTCAGCCTACTTCATGCACTTTGCAGTTTTAAACAGTTCCTCGGCAAAGATTCCCAATATTTGTATTGTTTTCGGGCCTTGTATTTAGCTCTGACGTTCACAGCCTACTTTATGCACTTAGCAGTTTTAAACAGTGCCTCGACAGAGATTCCCAATATTTGTATTGTTTTCGGGCATTGTATTTAGCTCTGACGTTCTCAGCCTACTTTATGCACTTTGCAGTTTTAAACAGTTCCTCGGCAGAGATTCCCAATAGTTGTATTGTTTTCGGGCCTTGTATTTAGCTCTAACGTTCTCAGCCTACTTTATGCACTTTGCAGTTTTAAACAGTTCCTCGGCAGAGATTCCCAATATTTGTATTGTTTTCGGGCCTTGTATTTAGCTTTGACGTTCTCAGCACTTTGCAGTTTTAAACAGTGCCTCAACAGGGATTCCCAACATTTGTATTGTTTTCGGGCCTTGTATTTAGCTTTGATGTTCTCAGCACTTTGCAGTTTTAAACAGTGCCTCGACAGGGATTCCCAACATTTGTATTGTTTTCGGGCCTTGTATTTAGCTTTGACGTTCTCAGCACTTTGCAGTTTTAAACAGTGCCTCGACAGGGATTCCCAATATTTGTATTGTTTTCGGGCCTTGTATTTAGCTCTGACGTTGTCAGCCTACTTTATACACATTGCAGTTTTAAACAGTTCCTCGACAGAGATTCCCAATATTTGCATTGTTTTCAGGCCTTGTGTTTAGCTCTGACGTTCTCAGCCTACTTTATACACTTTGCAGTTTTATACAGTTCCTCGGCAGAGATTCCCAATATTTCTATTGTTTTCGGGCCTTGTATTTGTGCATTGTTTCTCCATCTTGCCTACGTCTCACCGCAACAAGATTGGAAGCACGGTTACCACGACAAATCTGATGAGTTACCACGCGGCAGATGAAACAGTGCACATAAGCGCCATATTATGCGATAGCGCAAGGATCTCGTATCAAATTAAATAGCACGTGACAACATCTCATGTCACACGGTAAGATTTCGTGGCCATCTGGCGCCTAGAAAATAATTGTAATTTGAATAACGAAACTCTTCTGGTGAGCGCTGCCTTCAACCGGAGCAAAAGACTGAAGCAGAGCGGAGAGTCACGTTAAGTAGTTTTAGCACGCGTAGACTTGTGCGTCTACTGGAGTATTCTGCGCTCACATACTTGGGCATGCTTTGCGTTAGTCGACTACCACCGTTGTACCACAGGAGTACGAGCGCAGCGCTTGGCTTAAACACTCGCATCACTAAACCCGGAAGATGACCAGTAATAGCATGTAATCACCAGTTTACGTTGTAGCAACCATATTCTCTTGGTGTCATCACAGAGCTGCTGTTTCTTTGGATGTGGTACCACGCCCCCAACCGAGGTACCGGCGGCTTCCAGCGCCTGAATCAACTTCATAAGTAAGTCAACCGTTTTCGTTTCCCTCTTTGCACTCACTCAGGCATGTTTATGAATTGAAACGCGAATATCATAGTGTACGTGTCAGCGCGCCCGCTGTTCAGGCTCTCTAACAAAGCGGCCTACTGAGAGACAGCACATTATTTCGTGTGCATGACCTATGCACGGAGGCTTAGCATACGAGCGCCGTTTAAAAAAAAAACTAGAATCTGCGCTGACAAGCAGTTACGCACAATGCCTGTTTATTCGCACACACCCGAGCGGGGGATCACGGTGCTGTATTTATTCAATCGCGTGGCACTGCAGTGCATCTTGTGTCGCAGACATCACATACCAAAACTGCTGAGGGTTCTCAGGTTTTTCCCCGCATACGGGCAGCGGTGTGCTCAAACAGCGACTGTGCATTTCCGGTCCGGTTATATGGTATCGTGTGTTTGCAAATGAGCAATGCCAATGTCATGGCCTGCGTGTAGTATGTGCAGAGAATGAAATACACACTGCGCATTCATGTTTCACCATCAGGACCATGCGTCTGCCCCTGCGTCCCAATAAGATGAGCGCTGTCGTGACACTTTTTAGCATGCAAAGCTGTTCACATGTTATTGTTTTTGCACTTCGGAGATTCAGTTGTCAAAACGTGAAGGTAAGCACACATCCTTTGACACAATCATAGGCTTGCATATTTGTTGTGGTCGTATCGTTCAGCTTTCTCAGCCCTCACGTATTGGTATTCTGAACAGTTCTCAATTAGTTCTATTTTGCCGCCGAAATGGTCGCTCAGCACTCGACCCCATTGGCTCAATATCGTCTCGTCAAAGCTCAGGTCGACCTGGTCGAATTCGACCTAACGAAACCCGAGCTTACGAAGTTTGTGATCTAATGAAAAAATTTACAGTGGCCGCCGGATCCACTCCAGCTGGGCCTGGGGGACGTCATCATCTGGGAGGACCGGGCTGCTGACGCCATCGACCGTAGGAACATGAAAGTTTGAGTGTAGTGGTGTCGTGCGGGGCCCCAAGTGCATCTGTGGCCAAAACTCTTATGTCATAATAAAAGTTTACCACCACTATCCTCGCAAAATAAGTCTGACTCCATTTACACCATGAAAGGAAATTCATCCACTTCACTGGAATATTCCTGGAGATCAAAGTTATTTGGTAGGACGTTCTTGGGGTCTAGTTGGTCCATTTTCGAAGAACGTTAGGACGAGGAACCGAGGTAAAAAAAACTAATAAGGCGCCAGGGTTGCAGACTGCCATCCGTTTATTCAAGGAAGCGAAAGCACAGGCTGTTCAAGGCGTGAACCCAGGCAAGCGACCACTTTTGTCACTCGCTCATATGCAAATAAAGAGAGGAGGCGAGAAATCTAACTGGCAACTATAGCCTTTTTCAAATTTGCCTTTTTTAGAGCAACCGTCTCACCACTGGACTGTGCCAGCACCATTCTGATTGGCGAATTTCATACAGGCATCTACAGCGCATGCGCAGCACAGTAACACGTACCTGCGCTTAAGCTGTGGGCAATGAAAAGGTCTATTACTTGAGGCCAGGCGAATCAACAAGTAAATCTGAAATCGCACCACGTAGCATTCATATAAAGAAAAAACTTATCAAAACAAAGATTAAGGGATGGCAGACTCTCTCTTCACTTTCCAAGAAACTGGAGTAAATGCGAAAAGTGACATAAATGCACGTGCCATGGAAACCAATATGGTAAAATTGAAAACAGTCAAGAGTAAAGGCGAAAGTGAGGCGATAAAACAGGAGATGACAACGCAGACTGCGGAATGAAAAACATCCAGCAAAGGTGGTGGTGAGGCAGTAAAACGTAACTCAATGTACGAAATAAATATACCATTAGCGAATAAACGGGTTAACAGATAAAGCACAAATGGTTGAAACACCGTGTGAAAAGGTTTCTTTATGTGGGTCTAACGTCCCAAAGCGACTCGGGCTACGAGGGTTCTGTAGTGAAAGGTTCTGGAATATTTTCGACCACTCGGGGATCTTTAACGTGCACTAACATCACACAGTACACGGGCCTCTAGCATTTGTCCGCCGCCGACATGCGACCGAATAAGCCTGGATCGAACCCGCGTTTTTCGGGTCAGCTGCCGAGCACCATAACCACGGCCAAAACTTGTTCGTTTCATGCTGTGAAACGCTTCCACCACCACTCCCACGGTTTGGTCTTTCGATCCGCACAAAAAGTTTTTTCAAACATCGCATTTCCAATGAAACTCTTTCTTGCCCTTACCTATGCAGCTGTTACAATGTTGACTGAAACAATGTTCAACTGAAGCACCCACCAGTTTTTACAATGTAGAACCTGCACTAGGTGAGCAAAGTTTATACACAACGACCAAAATAGACTCCGTGAACTTCTTGACCTGCTTCTTAACTACAATAAGACCTACTATTTTTTTATTTACAATGCTGTAAGCCGTTGCCGGGCGGTTACGGAGTGGGGAACAAAATACAAAAAAGGCACATCAGAAGAAATGGACATTAGGACCATAAGCACAATTAGTTTTTCTCGAAAATCTCGGGAGTATTGGTATCGTGAAAAACGCCCGGACTCAGACTATTATATTCAACAATGCTTTTCGGGAGGAACAAGCACTTGATGTCAATTCTATTGTCATCAACACCGACCCTCTGCTAAGTGTACACGGTGCCGATAAGCCGATCTTGACCCAGTGCCGTTATGCAAAACACGATTAATGTAGGGCATAACCGGCAAGATCATAATTCGTAGAGTGTTCCTGCTTTTTCAGTAAATGAAGAGAGTAACCAGCCGTATGGAAGCGCTGCATTATGTTATTATTAGCGCGGTTAACAAGCCTGTATTCCGAGCTTTCCAATGACAGTGGGGCCTTCTTAGTCCTAGGGTTGTAGGACAAGCAAATGTGCTTGACCACGAATTCAAACGTAAGGTCCAAGTACTGCAGGCAGTTGTCACTTGCCAACCCGTGCTTGAAAGTGAGGCCTCTAGAAACAGATGCGTGTGTTTCCAGTATGTCACAGAATGCGTCGTCAAGATATCCTCTAGAGTCAAGTGCAGTATAAATAGTTAATCGTCAACATAGCGAAAAATGAGCGAAACGTGCCGTCTAGAAAGGGGTTGTGCGAAGCGCTGATCGAATGGTGATAAATATATATCGCAAAGAACAGCTGTCACAGAGGTTCGGATACAAGTACCAGCCTTCGGTACAAAAAATCTGCCATTGAATTCGGTGGCAGTGGAAGCCTTACAGGTCGGCAATGACTCATTCACAGCATAGTCACCGAGTGACTATTGAAGAAATAAATGATGATTATGGTTGTGGTGGTTTTTTTGGTGCCAGGGCGTCTGAGGCCAAAGAGTGCCAAACACAAGGCTTCTGGTAATCTCAGGCTAAATTATGGCACATGGTAAATTCAACACCGGGTGTACAGGGCCAAATAGTAACGAGTATGTGTATGATTCTGGTGTGTTTGAGAGGGTGTGTAAGTCGGGTGGAATGTCCTAGTGCGGTGTATGGCGTCTAAAAAATTGTGGCAATACTAGTTACATATAAAACACGAAGCCAGGCAGCCTGAAAACCACAATCCTTGCTTCAGCAAGAAGGGCGAGGCATCTGGCAGCTAAGCTCAGCATTCTCCTCAGCTATGAGAAGGGGCTCAAGCTACCTGGAATAATATTGCAAAAACTTGGTCTATGGTTTGGTTTCTGAAGGTGTAATGTCTCAAAGCGACTCAGGCTGTGAGGGACGCCGTAGTGAATGGCTCCTGAAATTTCGACCACCTGGGGTTCTTTAACGTGCTCTGACATCGCACAGCACAACGGCCTCTAAATTTCACCTACATCGAAATTCGACCTCTGCGGCCGGAATCAAGCCCACGTCTTTCAAGTCAGCAGCGCAATAACCACTGAGCCACCGTGGTGGATCACACGGCGTCAAAAAAATTTTCACGCTTGAGGTACGCGTTTCATACGGCGGCAACTCAAGCCCACCAGTCTACTTCATCTCGATTCACCTGGGAGTGTCACACTTATCCCCAACCACGAATTCAAACACCTCTCCAAGGGCTGTGCTTAACTAGGGGCTGTTTCGGGTCAATTTTAAGGCATCGAAGAAAGAAAACTAAACGCGACATTAAGTCTGGTGTCTTACCAGGAGGAAGCAGAAGACCACGGAAACCAAGAGCACACAACATTGGCAGAATGAAAAGCGCTTCTTGTAGGCAGTATTGTGGCTCTTACTTAGTCCAGCCAATGTCTGCTTCACTGATGAATACCAGGTGCTCACTATAAAAACGCCCCGTGCAAAAACAGTATTTCTCCAAGTGGTCTAATGCGAGCGCCGCACCCACATTAATTCGCTCGTTATGGAAAACACCTGCCATCGTCAGAAAACCACGGCAGAAGAGCGGCACGCGATTGACATCATCACCCCTCCTGGAAGTGTTGCCGCCGCCCTCAGACAAGAAAGAGAAACACTCTTCACACTGCGGATGGTGACTCTCCCCCTCTGGGAAGGTCGTCCAGCTCCGCAATGAACGGAAACAGGTTTAGAGCCGCCGCTCCTCCCTGGGGACCCCCTCGGCCAGATAACAAAGCAGATCATGCTCAGGACGAGAGCCGCTGGCCACCTCCGCCGCATGCACTGCCCGAGGCGACTGTCCTCATGGCTGATCTTGATGAGGTACATGTAAAAAGTGGCGTGTCACCAATTCAAGGTATACGCAGGAAATACGATGCGCCATATTCACGTGTCCGTAATCGTATTCGTAGTCATATTCACGTAAGTAAACTCCTGTGAAGGCAGAAAACTTGAGTATGAAACGGTAATAATACGAAACTGCAGTTATTGCAGTACGAACGCCGGTGGCACTTTCGTGACCACGTGGTCCAAGAACAGGTAGCACCGGAGCACCCTCCAGCAAGGCTCGTTCAGGTCGTCGAGCTGCGTCCGCATGTCTTCCCGGGGGTGGCACACGACGCTGACGCGAACGACGCCAGCCATGACCATGAAGGAGTGCATGTCGTCGAACGCGCACAGTGCGGCCCTCAGCTCAGCGGCGGCCTTTTCCACTGATATGCATTCCACTTGGGCGAACCCTTCCAGCAGGGCACGATGGCGGGCGACTCGTTCCATGGCACCGGCAGTTATCCTGCGGACACAGCGGAGGGTTTCGGACGAGACGACAGACTGAGTTGCGACGTGAACTTCCAAAAAATGACATTCTCTAAATGACAATCCACGAAGTGGCCAGAGATCTGATTTGATTTGCTGACGACTTGTCACCTCACACCGCGTCACGACTTCGTGTCAGGTTATTTCCTGCCAGAGTCGACGCGGACGAAAAAGACGGCACCTGTTTTGTAGCGAAAGCTACACTACGCTAGCCGGAGTGATTTCGCCCGACTTGGCCATCTGCTCTTACTGCGCAAGATTCGCCACAGGTGCGCTCGCGTGAAGTCAAAGCTGCAGCTGCGCCACCGCGACCGCCACCCACTCCGCCGCTTCGCCCTCTTCCAAGCTGCGCGGGGACGCCACGACCAGCTATGCGCCTTACTGCGCATGCGCGTGGGGTCGATTACAGGAGGCGGTGCGCTCGGCCGTCAGTTGCTAGCCATGGAAGAAGACAAATCTTGCTCGTTGCGGCCGCTTTCACTACGTGTACTAGGCATAGCAAACCTAAGCCACCGCTAATTTTTCTTGCGGTGGATAAAAAAAAAGGACTTAAAATACAAACCATCTTGCATTTAGAGTCACTTTTGTTATGCTCGTACTGCATCTGCTACATATTGGATTTTCCCTAAATTGGGCGCTTCCAGAGCCTGATCAAAGAGAAATATATATATATATGAGCCGCTTGAGACGAACCTGGATGAGTTTTCTCCTGTTTTTCATCGCTCCTGTTTGCCCTCTGCTGTGTGCCATCGCTTTTGAGTCAACATAAAGCAAGCGCGCCGTGACGCATACTGACCTATAACTTGTAGCTGCTAGAAACAACGAAATACCATAAATGAAGAGAAGGAAACATTTCCCAATTCTAGGCGTCTTAAAAAGTCAGTTGGCGACTAACAAACAGTGTCTCTATATGGTGACGTGATTTACCTTTTCAGAGGGGCCGATTACGTGTTTCCAGTTTCCTTTTCAAGGAGGTTAGAGCGAATAAAACAATCAGACAAGGCGACAAACTCAAGCAATGCATAAGTGCAAATGATGAGCGGTAAATTTTTATGGCGCAAAAACACCTGCGGCCAAAGAACGTCATGACAAGGTGTTTTCGCCTACTCTAAGTGAAGACAGCAAACCGATTACCAAGCATTTCACCCTGAAGAAGCCGGCCATCAAACCAAGAAAAGATTGTACTGATTGTACCACCTCTGCGTAGCTGACAGGGCGGAAGATAGATCCCGGCATCTCCCGCATTCGAGGCGGATGGTCAAACCACTAGGCCAACCCTGCGGTAGCTGTGAATTGAGCTGCAGACACGAATGAAAAATATCGTACGAGGTGATGTACAAACAATATGACGCATCACTGATTAAATATTTCGCACACCTCCTAAAGCGGGATACCTGGAGAGTGTTGCGTGCATGATCTACACTTCAACCAGTCATCGTGGTGGGTTCATTCGTTATGCATTCCAGCACGCATTACTGTGAGAGGGTAGAACGTATGTATCCGTCTGCGTTGCTTTGAACTTCGTCTGCGTGTTGCCTCCGTCGCCGTGAATGAGCGACGCGGGGACCGTGCGCAGCAAGCAACCAGACTGTTGCAAATGGGTCGCAAGCCCCAAGGGTAGCGTTGGCCTGACGGCCTGGGGCACAGCTGGAAACATCCGAAGGTCCTGGCAAAGGATGAGTCGACTGCCAACAGAACAACTTGTTTATTCTAGCATCGCAAAAGAGCAGCCGGTCAGGGCGACCACGTTACTCGACGGAAGAAATCGAAGTCTCTTCTTGGCGTCCGGGGCAGCTGCCTTTATACCCTCGGAGTCGAGAGCAAGGAGGAACGGCTCGGGATGAGGCGCACAAGACGGCGACGCACGGACATGTTGAAACGTGACGTGAAGCGTTCGCCGGGCCGGCGCCGGTCAGACCTCCTCGCCTCCCAGTTGGGGAGCTCCTCTCCCCGGCTGCCGCGCTTTGACAAGCGTGGGCACCAACATGCACACACACACACGCACACACGAAGACACGTGGCATTGAAACCTGCCTGGACGCGCTTGGCGGGAGGCGTTGCGGCAGCACTGAACGGGCCCAAAATGACCGCCACTTTGAACGAAGCCCCGGCGTCCGTTGCATCCGCGCCGGGTATACCGCGCGTCGTAGGCGAAACGTAACAGACCGCCCCGCCGGGAGAAAGAGATCCCGATGGTCAGGGGACTGCATTCGCTGTCCGGAGGGATGTCGCTCGATGATGCTCGTAATCGAAATCGGTCGTCCCTCGGCGTTGCTTGAGCGTAGCGCACAGAGAAGGCCTCGTTCTCAGGTTCAGGTTCACACAGGACACTGCAAAGTGACCTCGGGAGAGTTGCCACTTTTGTTCTCGTTGCAAGCAAGCGTTAGAACTACGCCGAAACGCAACCGCTCAGTCAGCAAGCACGAGACAACCCTCACTAAGCTCTGCTAGGCTCTTTCCCCTTTTATACTACTGCCTAGTTCCTTACAGTAGTCAAGCAGCACTCAGAACGCGTCCACAAATGGTAAAATTGCACTAGAAAACACGTCATCACTTTGAAACACTAAACAAAAGCAATATGTTAAAAATCCTGCCTCAGGAAGAAAACATCAGTAACAAACAACTTTGAGGCAGATTCCTACTTTAGGGGCCTCGACTTAAGCCATCGGCGTTACCGTTGAGACTCCCCTTTTTTGTAACGCACCTCAAAGGAATATTGTTGCAAAGCGAGGCTCCAGCGCAAGAGGCGGCCATATTTGGGAGAGATGGTCTGTAGCCATTTTAGAGGGCAGTGATCCGTCTCAATGATAAACCTCGAGCCGGCTAGGTAGCATGACAATTTCTGAACGGCCCACACGAGACACGCACACTCTTTCTCGGTGGCGCTGTACGCCTGATCACGACAGGTCAGCTTACGACTAGCATACAGGACGGGATGTTCCACTTCTCCATTTTCCCTTTGGCACAGTACAACGCCCATGCCTCGCTCACTAGCATCGCACTGAACAACAAACCCTTTTGTGTAGTCTGGCGATCGTAGCACAGGCTGGCTTGTTAGGGCGCTCTTTAGGGCGCTAAAAGCTCTTTCCTTTGTCTCGCCCCAGACGACTGTTTGGGGCTCTGTTTTTCTTAGAGCATCCATCACGGGAGCCGCGATATCGGAGTACCTGGGGATGTACCTCTGATAGTAGCCGGCGACACCTAAGAACGACCGAATATCGGTCTTCGTGCGCGGTTGCGGGAAGTCTCGCACAGCGGCCACCTTTATTTCAGAGGGGCGGCGACGACCCTGCCCAATCACGTGACCGAGGTTGACAACCTCGGCCTGTGCTAATTGGCACTTGGGAGCCTTGACTGTCAAGCCCGCTTCGCGCAGGCGGGTTAGCACTGCCCGCAAGTGTGCCATATGCTCAGACCAGGATTCGGAGAATATCGCTACATCGTCTAAATACAGTAAAGCGAATTCTTCCTGTCCCCGCAACACTTTGTCCATGAGGCTTGAAAAGCAGTATGGCGCGTTCTTCAAACCAAAACTCAAAACTTTAGGACGGAATGTTCCCATTGGTGAAATGAACGCCGCATACCTACCAGCCTCTTCTGTAAGTGGAACCTGCCAATAACCCCTGACAAGATCTAGGGTGGAAATAAACTGAGCGCTACTAACTTTCTCAAGGCGCTCCTCGATGTTAGGGATCGGATAAATTTGACCCTTAGTGATGGAATTAAGCCTGCGGTAGTCGACGCAAGGACGAGTTTCCTTGCCCGGTACCTCAAGTAAAATCAAAGGGGAGGTATAATCACTCTCACCCGCCTCAATAACACCGAGCTGTAGCATTTTCTTTACCTCAGCCTCCATAATATCACGCTGGCGGGGTGACACCCGGTACGCCTTGGATCGTACTGGCTCTGGGGAGGTAAGTTCTATTTCATGAGTAAGGACAGAAGTCCTACCAGGCCTCTCGGAGAACTGACCTTGAAACTCTTGTAAGAGTTGGTGTAGTTTGGTTTTCTGCTCAGGCGACAGCGGTGCTTCACTGAGTAAGTCACTAATGACCTGATCGATGTCTTCCCTGTTCGTCACTGAGCCTAGTCCCGGAAGCTCGACGGGAAGCTCTTCGGGAACGTTTACCATCATACACACCACTGCTTCCCGTTGTCTATAGGGTTTGAGCAGATTACAGTGGTAAACTTGCTGTGCTTTCCGTTTTCCTGGCAGACTCACCACGTAGTTAACGTCCGACAGTTTTTGAACAATTCGTGCTGGGCCCTCCCACTGCATGTCGAGTTTGTTTTTTAGCGACGTGCGCAATATCATTACCTCATCGCCCACCTCAAAACGACGGGCCCTGGCTGTCTGATCATAATACACCTTGGCCCTCTGCCGGGTCTTTGTGATTGCTTCACCTCACAACTCCTGTGCCCTTCTTAAGCGTTCGAGGAGACTAAGCACGTATTCGACCACGACTGGGTCGTCGCCCCTGCCTTCCCACGAGTCTCGAAGCATGCGAAGCGGAGACCGCAGCGAGCGACCGTACCCCAGCTCAGCTGGCGAAAACCCCGTAGCCGCATGCGGCGCGGTCCTTAATGCAAACATCACCCCAGGCAGACACAGCTCCCAATCACTTTGTTGCTCAAAACACAATGCTCTCAACACGCGCTTCATGACGGAGTGGAGCTTCTCAACAGAATTCGACTGTGGGTGGTACACTGAGCTGTGTAACAGCTTTACCCCACACCTTTCGAGAAAGGCTGTCGTCAAAGCGCTAGTAAACACTGTGCCCTGATCTGACTGGATTTCCGCAGGAAAACCAACTCGCGCAAATATGGACAGTAGTGCATTGACTATCTCAACTGAGCTGAGTTCTTTAAGCGGCACTGCTTCAGGGAACTTTGTCGCTGGGCAGATCACAGTCAAAATGTGTCTGTACCCCGTGGCTGTTACCGGCAGAGATCCCACTGTATCCATAACGAGCCGTCTAAAAGGCTCCTTAATGATAGGTACCAACTTCAACGGCGACCTCGATTTGTCCCCTGGTTTGCCAACCCGCTGACAGGTGTCACATGTCCTCACAAAGTGTTCTGCGTCACGAAAACACCCTGGCCAATAGTACTCTTGCAAGAGACGGTCCTTAGTCTTCTTAACTCCTAGGTGTCCGGACCACGAACCGCCATGCGACAAGCGCAACAGATCCTGACGGTAGCACTAAGGCACGATCAGCTGATCGAACTCCACTCCCCTGCGGTCTAGATACTTCCGGTACAGGACCCCACCTCTTTCCACAAAACGAGCATTTTTCTTGGCAATACCTTCCTTGACATTGCAGCGCATGTTTTCTAGGCTGCCATCCTTTTTTTGCTCGGCTATCAAAGCCGACCGGCTGACTTTTAGCAACCTATTAAGCCCATCTGACGTAGGCGCGATGAGCAAATCTGCAGATAGCTCTTCTAACTTTCCCGTGTCGGGCATTTCCACTCCAGTACCTGGTGCCTTCAACGCTACAGGCTCAATTTTATTCAGTTCGGACGTGCTCTGAATATCAGCTTGCTGCGCCTCCGACCCTTTCTCATTGTTCGACAACGTCGGCCCCGCAACTACCGCCTTCGCAGCGAGCCCCCGAACTCTCGATCTGGTTAAGGCCTGAACGCTAGCCTCACCAAACAAAAGCCCCTTCTCGCGCAGGAGGTGATCGGACCTGTTCGAAAATAGGTACGGGTTCTGGGGGGCAGCATAGATGACACTGCGGCCTCGTCTCAATTGCTCCGAAAGGTCCTTCAATAAGCACTTTTGCTACGGGCAGACACAAGCTATGAGCTTCCACGGCTTGCTTGATCCATGCGCACTCGCCCGTGAACATATCGGGTTCTACGTAAGAGGGGTGAACTACATCCATTGTAGCTGCGGAATCACGAAGCACTCGGCACTCTTTCCCGTTCACGAGGAAGTCTCGCATGTAAGGCTCGAGAAGCTTCATGTTCTCGTCAGTGCTGCATAATGAAAAAAACACGAGTTTTGTTTTTGTTTCTGGACACTGCGCTGAAAAGTGACCCGGCTTCCGGCACGTATAACACATGCAGGCTTGCCTCGCCTCGAACCGCTTTCTGCGTTCGGCTTCGGCTGCCGCCGTCTCCTTACGTTCGGTCGGACTGCTTTCACTCGCATCCGCACTACGTGTGTCCCCCCTTGCTCTCATGGGTGGGAACTTCGGCCTCTCAGACTTGGAGCCAAATTCACCCTTTTGACCGTCCTTAGATCCGCGAGCCCGACGCGTCACAAACTCCTCGGCTAGCTCGGCGGCTTTAGCCACTGTACTAGCGTCTGGCCAATCCAAGACCCAGTACCGCACGTTCTCGGGTAACCGACTATAAAACTGTTCCAGCCCGAAACACTGCAGAATTTTCTCGTGGTCACCAAACGCTTTCTCTTCTTTGAGCCACTCCTGCATGTTTGACATAAGCCTGTAGGCAAACTCTGTATATGACTCACTTCTGCCTTTTTCATTTTCCCGAAACTTCCGACGGAACGCCTCCGCTGACAGCCTGTACTTTTTTAGCAGACTCGATTTCACTTGGTCGAAATCCTCTGCCTCCTCTCTCTTCAAGCGAGCGACTACGTCGGCCGCCTCGCCGGGTAACAAAGTGAGCAAGAGCTGTGGCCACGTTTCCCGAGAGAACCCCTGCTTCTCGCACGTTCGCTCAAAGTTAACCAGGAACAAACCAATGTCCTCTCCAAGCTTAAACGGCCGCATCAGGTCAGTCATTTTGAACGATACTCGTTCTCCTGCACCGTGTGCCTGACTTCCATTACGAGCGCGTTCCATCTCTACCTTGAGACGCTTCATTTCCAAAGCGTGTTGACGGTCGCGTTCTTCTTTCTCTTTTTGTTCTTTAAGTTCGCGCTCATCTTTCTCTTTTTGCTCTTTACGTTCGCGCTCGTCTTTCTCTTTTTGCTCTTTACGTTCGCGCTCATCTTTCTTTTTTGCTCCCTCTCCTCAATGGTCTCAAGGTATTCCGACAGCTCGTCATCCTCAGCCTCCAACTCAAGAATAGCCCTTAGCAGTTCTGGTTTTCTGAGTTTGTCTGAGACATCCAGACCCAACTCTCTTGCAAGCTCCAGCAATTTCGCTTTGCGCAACGACTTCAAATCCATGGCTGCTCCGAATGCTGCTTTCTCTACTGCCTACTATTGTCTTGCCGCAAACTAACCCGGCAGCAACGACAACCACAATTCCCAGCTCTGTTTCTGACACTAACAAAAGCCTGGCAAAACTCAGAAGAAGAAAGTCCCGCACTCACCAAACTTCGCAGCCAAGAATTCAGCGCAGTCGTTCCGCTGCAGGCAACCAGTCATCACACAGGGCTCGTTGCACTGCTCCCGGATGGTCGTTGTGCTGCTCAGCATACAGTTGACCGCATATCTTCGCTGCTGGCCTCCGTTGTCGCGATCTCACCGCTGGCAACCAGTTGTTGCAAATGGGTCGCAAGCCCCAAGGGTAGCGTTGGCCTGGCGGCCTGGGGACAGCTAGAAACATCCGAAGGTTCTGGCAAAGGATGAGTCGACTGCCAACAGAACAACTTGTTTATTCTAGCATCGCAAAAGAGCAGCCGGTCAGGGCGACCACGTTACTTGACGGAAGAAATCGAAGTCTCTTCTTGGCGTCCGGGGCAGCTGCCTTTATACCCTCGGAGTCGAGGGCAAGAAGGAACGGCTCGGGATGAGGCGCACGAGACGGCGACGCACGGACATGTTGAAACGTGACGTGACGCGTCCGCCGGGCCGGCGCCGGTCAGACCTCCTCGCCTCCCAGTTGGGGAGCTCCTCTCCCCGGCTGCCTCGCTTTGACAAGCGTGGGCACCAACATGCACACACACACACGCACACACGAAGACACGTGGCATTGAAACCTGCCTGGACGCGCTTGGCGGGAGGCGTTGCGGCAGCACTGAACGGGCCCAAAATGACCGCCTCTTTGAACGAAGCCCCGGCGTCCGTTGCATCCGCGCCGGCTATACCGCGCGTCGTAGGCGAAACGTAACAAGACCTAACAAGGAAAATGTTTCAAAAGGACATGTAAGGCCGGAAAATAGACACGTTTTTGTGTGCCACATTTGGAAGCACCTGCACGCTACTATATGAAATGGTCTCATAACATTATGAGATCGTCAACAGTCCACTGCAGCGAAACAAACAACTAAAGGGGAACACGATGCGCTATCTATTCCGTACGTCCCTTTCACTCTTGCATCTCAGAAATTCAATTTGAAGACACGCCGGCATTCCAACCCTACAGCGGCTGTCACCTTTGTCGCACTAGTCACTTTTTTGTTACCCTACCAGAAAAAAAACAAAGCCATTTGCTGCGAGAATTAAGAAGACGGGGTTAACGGAAAATGTTCCGACCGGGTTCATAAGTGCACGTAGGAGCGATATGAATAATCTCCCGCAAATAAGATGGCTTGTAAAACAGTGTTCATCATCATCAGCAGCAGCCTGACTACACCCACTGCAGGGCAAAGACCTGTACCCTCGCGGGTATCCTCAGGGCCGAAGGCATTATAGAGGAGACTGGTTACATAAAATTTAAAAACAACGTACAGTGCAACAGAATAATTGGTAGCACAGAAATGATGGCTTCTATCCCGGTCCTTTGCCGCCTACGGTCGCCATACGACCTCCCCCCCCCCCCCCCAACACACCCAATGTCTTAATCTCATTCGCTCACAACTTTCTGCCACCCCCTGCTACGCTTGTCTTCTGTGGGAATTCCCTCCGTTACCCTTAAACATCAGCGCTTATCTTGCCTTCTCTTTCCATGCCCTGCTCAAGTCCATTACTTCCTCTTGATTTCGACTATAGGATATCACTAACCCGCGCTTGTTCCCTCACCCACTCTGCCCGCTTCCGGTCTCTTAACGTTACACCTATCATTTTCTTTGCATGGCTGGCTGCGTTGTTGTTAAGCTGAACGCATTTATTAGAGCGTACGCTGGACGTGGCTCGTTCCTTCAGTAGCTGAAAAAATTCGTCGTTTTCTCTTCTATTCTAGTTTCCGCATATAAGAAAAAAGTGGCACGGCGGAACTACCGAAAAATCGCAATTTCGGACATTTCAACTTTCTGAAATTATCTCCCAGTGCCTCACCCTGCCCAAAACTGGCAGTAGTTTATCTTGCCTTACCCCGGAATTCAGCGATAAGCAAGCGCGCTTGCTAAGCTTCTGATGCTCTTCCATGGCTGCTCCGCTACACGCTCGCGACAGCCGTTCTATATATACCCACACGACCACGCGGCTATGACGTGATATCACATGGTCTTACGGCACCCCCATCGGATGTCATCCCGTGGCTTCACATCAGCACATCGGATGTTCTTAAGGTCAAAGATCAACCCAGAGATAGCCCATCGTCAAATGTTAAAAGTCAGAGGTCAAATATTATAAGTTAGACGTTAAAAGTCAAACCTTAAAAGTCGGAGATCAAAGGTCAGAGGTCAACTAAAGGTCATGAGTCAAGGCTAGGGGTCAAGGGTTCGGCGTTGTAACTGTACTACATATGGTCACACACGACTAACGTGGTTGTGCTGAAGGTCGTTCAGTGTCGTTCTCCGACCTACGCGACGACTGATATTTACGTTGCGTAGTGAAGCTGTCCGCTTCAATAATCCCTCTACTGTCTTTGAAGAAGTCACACGTACCTTTCGAGTCGAGCTCCCATCCGGAACTGGGATGCACGTGCCACCAGGCCGGAGTTGCGCCGTGCCGTGTCCGTGACAGCGAACGCGTTTGGGTCTGAGTAATCGAGGAACTGAACGCTAACCAGGGTGTAGTTGCTGGCAATGCCTCTGGACAAGTGCTTCGGGAAGAGTTCCGACACCTGTTCTTCAACAGTCACACCGAGCCTTGTGATGTTATCACTGCATCTGATAACATCGGCCAGTTTTTCGATGTCTTCAGCCTTCACGATGTTCAAGTCTATATGCAGATTTGAGATGCTCTGGTTTCTTGAGAGCGACTCGATGGTGGCTGTCCAGGTTAAGCTTGTATAGTTCGTAGCCTTATCGGTTGCAGTCACAAAAAGACTCAGCGTCTTAAGCGTGGTTGTTGCTCCGATGAGGCTGGCGATGGGAGACAAAGGATCCACCTCAGCCGGAAGCGGGGAGATGCTCAGTGTTAATGACGTCACATGACTTACAGCAGAGACCTCGGCAGTCAGCTTCTGAAGTTGTGGAGCATTGTCTTCACAATCAGCCTCGATGTCGACGAAGCTCTTGCACCGAATGAGGCTGAAGTTGTTATCGCAGAGGGAAAGATCGAATGCCGGGTTGAAGGTAACTCTCTCTTCTGCTCCACTTTGGCAGATTAACAAGCAGAACTCGTTCAAGTCTGACACCGACATTTCAGCCCAACCTATGGTGATCATTTTGAGTCTCTGCTTCCGCGATAACATTTCGAAGAACTCCAACCACTGCGGTGGCCGCCAGATCTGAAACGGCAGCGTCATTTCTTCAATGGTACCATTTTTTGTCAGACTGGGGAGCCAGCGATCACAATGTCCACCCCCGTCAATGACGCACTTGTAAGCAGGATGAATGTGGAAACTGCTAAGCACGGTGTTTTTTGCGAACACACTGGCGATGAGGTCGAGCGCCTCATTATCGACGAAAATTTCGTCCACTTTCAGACTGAGGATGCTTTCGTTATCGCGTAGCGCCCGCAAAACACGCTTCCCGCAGGCATCACGAAATTCGCAGTCTCCTTCAAGGCTCAGCGTCGTCAGTGTGCCGCTGTTCTTGAGGTACTTTGAGAACTTGTCGCTGCAATCGTCGAAGGTCTGCTCCAAAAAAGAGAAGCTTAGCGTTAGCTCTCTCAAAGAGGCATACCCGGCAATCGCAGTCAGAATGTCCGTTGAGTCCATGTCGTAATTCCAGAGTCCGGAAATATGCAACGACTCCAGCGCGTTTGTTTTCTCCAGAGTTGACTCGAGCGCTCTCAGATGTGCCCTGCGGAACTCTGCGTCGCTTGTGTACTGAAAGTTCCTTAAATTCTTCAGCGACGGGATCACGGAGAAAAATGGCTTGAATGCATCGCGGTTGGGCGTGAAATCCAGGAGGGTGACACTCTGGATGTGCTCGTTGTCACGAAGGGCGTCGCACAGGAGTGCGTCGTACACCTTCAGTCTGCCAATGACGACGTCAACCGCTGTCAGGCAGTGATGTTTCTTGATTAGGATGTAGAGGAGCGTGGCCACTTCCAGCAGCTTTTCAAGATCGTTCAGTGAGGCCCGCGGAGCTACGAAGGCTAACTTCAACTCGGGACGTGTTCGCGCTCGTTCGCGGAGTTCATAGCGGCCCTGGAGTAGCGCGTCGTTCCATGCAGACAGGGGGTGAATTATCTGGCAAGCTCGGTCTTTGCTGCCGGTGCAGGGCAGTGTGCAGTCAAGCACTTCTCCTGTGAAGGGAGCCGTGTAGCCGCCGACGCATCCCAAACAAATTCGGCACGTACGCAATGATGTCGTTGGGTTGGACGACAGCGGGTCCTGACTTGGGCCTCTCCTTCTAGCGATCTGACCTGCGAGGAATAAACGTTCCGTGATGGCGTGGCGAAACTGCAGCTCAAGTGTTTTGAAGGCATGTCGTGGGTACAAGTTGAAAGTTCTTTAAAGAAAGCAGGTTTCGGTTGGGGCATGCATGTTTTAATACTTACGCTATTTAACATCTGCTCTGCCAAATGACAAGTTTCCACACCACGGAAGGAGATGGGTGCGCAAATGAAAGGCGCGCTTTCCTTGAAACTTATATCGGTGCCATATACATAGAATAGCTAGTTATACTGAGATTCACGGCCCAAGAGCAACTAAGGATATGATACATAGAAAGATATCTGCGTCAATACGACGCGTTGCTAACGTAAAGCACAGTCCCAGGCCCCACTGTGTTCCAGAAATTCCTTTATAGTACGATTCTCAAGCATATGGCCGAATACTTATCTAACAATTATCACTCTGCGAAATGAAGGCGAGCATTATCAGGATAAAAAATTCGAGAGGACACTTATCCTCTTCTTTAATGGTATGACGCGGTAGCGTTGTGGGTTAGACTTTCCATTCTGAGCAGTTTTGACTCCTTTGAATGCATTTTTATTTTTCCAATTGATTCAATTGAAATATTTCTCAATTACTCTACTTTTAATTAGCACAATGAAGCACTGGCTTTTCATTCAGAGCTTTTTGAATCCTTTTTTATTTCCACAAATAATTGCAATGATTTCATTTTGTTGTCATCACAATCCAATCTATCATCAATTACTAGAACCACTAAACAAATTGCCATGATACAATTTTATTTACGCTGTCCCCGAATATTTCCCACACACAGCACTGGCTACACCGACGGCTTTTCGACCGAATGAGTTGTATACTCTATCGCGTGAAGTATCTCATATTGTACCATACTTAGTCAATACGATAGTGGATCGATGCAAGAAGTTTTAAGTCGCATTTAGGCAAGAGTATAGACCTGGTCGCCACGGCAAGCGAAACGCTAAATTTTGTTTCTTAGCTCCTCGTAGCTGTAAATTTGCTATTACAAACCCGATATTTTACTGGCATGATCCAGCACATGTTCGCTGAAAGTGAACTAATGCTGTGAAAATTGGTGGTCGTAAAGGCGCGCACAGGACTGCAACTCCACCGACCAAGCATCTTGGCTTAACTCAGTAATTAAGACCAATAAAGGTACAGGCCATTCTTATTATCGCATACGCAGTTTAAAAATGTTTGCACCTCATTTTCTTCCGAAAGAATTCTTTCAGCAGCAAGCTACGAATGATCCAAACACGAGATTATGGTGCATTTTTTACGGCTCGAAGAAAACGTATTGGCTTTATTGCCAACTCTCTGGCACGGTTCGAACGGGAAAAAATGGAAAAGAGTGAGACTATTGAAGGAACTAATACATCAAGAAACCACTAATAAAACTTCAAGCAGCGCTGATGTAAACAAGCATTTTGGTCACCTTAAAACCGCCCACCCCAAAGCAGTATAGAGCGAGTGAATGTAAATAACAAGAAACAGGTTTCCTTTAGCCCAAACTGCGCAATCCTTTTGGTGGGCATGAAATGTTACTTGTACAGCACATTTTGAATACGTAACAAGGTCTGAGTGGCCCGGGTTACTATCACGTTCAAACTCTCGTGGCCTCGTACTGTGAATCAAACCAACTATCTTTTCTACGCCACGGGGACAGAGGCAAACAGTAACAGCAATGGAATTAAATATAAGAACAGATTGAAAAAAGCACAAAATTGAAAAAATCACATAACCGGGCTACAGGCAGAGCTTGTGTCTAAAACTGCCTAGTCTGTAGCAGGCCATTTACCAGAACAGTGCCGAGTTCTGTATAAATCCAGTGCTTGCCATGCTGACAGGTTCAAAAGATATTGCTAATGAAAGTGGAGACCACTTCGTGTGTATTCGCTGCAATACTGCGTAATAGATTACAAAAGGGCGTCTTATTTTTCCCCAGCATTGTCATATTTTGCCACAGCGACAGTTTTAACTTTCAACGCGATAGCGTCAAGGGTCCCGTTCAGCAGAAGAGGCCGGGCCGTCCCATCGGCGGCGCCCGGCATTGTTGTGTCGCGAGACAATAGATTGGTCGAAAATGTTTGACGTCACACTTGGAGCGGCGGAATTGAAAAGTGATAAAAACAATGCATAAATCCGCATTTTTCATAAGATGTGCCGCCCTCTGGGGAGTGGGCGAGAACTTGTTGAAAACCATGCACATGTCGCGTACCGCGGGGGATCTAATCGGGAAAAGGAAGGCGGCGACCGACCGCTCGTCCCAAGAACAACCGATTCAGAAACGAAAGCGGATGCTTTTGCCCAGCTCATGCGCACAAGGATTTGGCAGATTTCAAGCAGTTGAGCTCGAGTAGGAAAAGCGCACATGCGCAGAGTGGCTCTGTGAAAAAGGCGGGTTGTGATTACAAGGTCGCAACAGGACTATATAGTCGTTCTGGCATGTAAGTATATCAGGTAAATTAATTCGGCTGAAAGAAAAGAAATACAGGTAGTGTGAAGGATTGGACCTACAACCCCCCCTCCCCCAGAAAACAATATATGGCCCAGCCTGCCTAGCCCTGGATGTATCATGATCTCGTCGTTCCTCGACGTCAATCACTTGCGGCAATCTTCTTTTCTTCCCACTGTACCTGAAGAAACGACAAAAAAAGGGAACAGCGAGTCCGAAGCGCTGCGCGCCTCACGGGCTCCCCCGGTTGCTGTAAATGTTAGAAGCATGTCGTGTCATGCTTGCTATGGAGTGTGCCTGCATTTTAAGGAACGTTCACAAGTTTAAGAACAGTCCCTGCAGCTTCAAAAGCGGAATGATCATCGAAGAACAAATTTCGGCGTGCATAGCATTCAAACGAATTTCTAAAGCAAGCGGTGGGAAAGCACGACAGGGCTGTCGCCAAAGTTTAAATAAAAACCAAAACACCGTGACAGGCCCCCATTGCCACAGTCTGGACCGTTCCCTTTATACTGCTTCTAGCTGTACACGTAAGCAAAGCTCGTCGAGATTTGCACCGTAAATAGCGGACGTAGGTTGGTACAGCAGCAACACACAACGATCGCTTAAACAGACGCATAAGGGAAAACGGGAGCGGAGGAAAGCCAACACGGAAGCACTGGGGACCAGAGAGGTTGAGAAATCCGTGAGCTGAGCTACCATGTCTGCTATACGAGGCCTCACATTGCGTTGCTCAACAGTTCATCAATGAAGTTTTCGTGCACCCTGTATGTACTACAGGGGTGAGCAAGCCTGTCTAGAGTAGCCGAGCGATGCGATGCGGAGTAAATAAGTGTCTCGAATAAACCTTCTTCTCGGGGAAGAAGAAGTGTGTCCCTGCTCAAGTGGCCACACAGCGCTCTTCAGAAAAACCTCGCCATCCACGTAAATACGTGCCATATTTGAAGACAACTGCATTCTCGTCTTCTGAAGAGGCCCCGGACGTCCTCCCACCGTCTGGAGCCTCCTGGTAACCATGCATGAGTGCAGCTGAGCTGGGCACTGACGCTAGGCTTAGTGCCTCCGCTGCCACGCTGGCGGAGGTAGCTCTGCCGGCGTCTCTCGTGGCATCACCTGCCACGCTGTCGACACCTGATCCGCGGCGCCAGGTCCAGCTTTGTGCTCCCGGTTCATCGGCACATGCATCCCTCCTGCCTTCCCAAAATGCCGGACTGCTCGTGAGTGATCTGCCACCAGGGCACATGGCCATCACCTCTGCACCACTGGATGGGCCTCAAACCGCACGGCATGATGAGCAGGGCATTCCAATGGACTTATCGGCACCTCTACCCGTGCAAAAGTGCCCTCGCACAACTCACAAGCGTCCCTCAAACGACAGCCAACCGATTCCACCTTCGGCAAGTGATGGCTTCCAAGGTAAGCGTACTTGTCTTACGATCGATAACTCGGTGGAGCCTACACCCTGGTCGTCTTCTTACAAAGTGAACATTAAATCACTGGCCAACAAAAGCCTCACGGATATACCCAACAAGATTTTGCAAGCTAACATGGACGCGCGTGCCTCGGAAACAAAAGTTTTCGGGGCTTCACAGCCCGGACAAAGTCCAACGCCATTGCAGTGTGGCTTCCGACTCTGACTGCTGTAGAACGGCTGTAAATGCTCACCAGTATTTCACTGAAAAGCGAAATCTCAGTGTCAGTACACACATATGTAGTTGAAGGCTCCGGCTTGCAGCGTTGCGTCGTCTACAACGTCGATATCACTGAGGATCAAACTGCCCTCCAGCGTGAGCTGTGCTGTCCCACGCACTGTGTCATCCAGGCCCGACGCATGGGAAAGTGGCGCTCTTGCATAGTCACCTTGCAAGGCCCTCTGACACTACCAGCCCGTCTGTACAATTATAGCTGTATTTTACGGCCTCGGCCATATAAACCGAGTGCGGTATATTGCTATAACTGCTTCCGTGCTGGACATATGCGCAAATCCTGCCCCTTAACTGCTGCCGGTGAAAGTACATCGGAAAGGAAAGTGGCTTATCGATGCGGCCTTTGCAAATCCGACTACCACGAGATAACATCTCCAAGCTGTCCGACAAAACAAAAGGCAATACAAGAGGCTCGTCGCCGAATGACTAAGCATTGGAAAATACAAGACAGTATAACTCCATTGCAGACATCCAATCGGTTCTCAGCTCTCCAGTGGGATGACGACGAGTGGCTGGAGCTCCCTGAGCACACCTCGCATGATCCTTCAGCTCAACAGTCTTTAACGGTACTGTGCGAAAAGAACGCATCCGAAAACAGCCAGCAAAGCAGTGCCTGAACTCCCGCAGGACGATATGGCCGCTGTCGACGAACAAATCGCACGTCTTTTAGCGGAGGTCACCAAGCTCCGGCAACACCGTGAACTGCTCGCTCGACGTAGGCCGGGAGCGGAATCATCCGGCGTATCTATCAATGCCGCAGAAACATCGCCTTCCTACCGCCCACCAGTTTCATTTCCTGCCGCTTCTTCCCAGATTGCCGCAATGCCACTGGACACCTCTGCGACTTCTTTGCTTCTGTTTATGGTCAACCAGTTGTCCAACCTGACGTCCGTGATTCTACAGCGCTTGGGCTAGTAACTAGAAATGGCAAATTCCGGTCGTACTGGTGTGCTGCAGTGCAACTGCAGAGGCATTTCCACGAAGGTGGGAGAGCTCAATACCCGACTACAAATTCACAAGCTCCAAGTATGGGCCAGGCTGTTACAGGAAACAAACGCCTTGACATCGATTCCAGGCTTCAGTGCATGTCTCCTTCAATGATAAACCATCGTGTACAAACTGCTGCTCTTCAGGGAAAGGCGGCGGTGTATGTGGACTCGCGTTTTCCGCATGTACGTCTTGCTCTCGAAAACTGGTGCACGTCGTGTCAAAAGGTAGTGGCAGTGGCTGCAAAACTTAAGAAGGGAACCGTTGTGGTCGTTTCATTTTACGTTAGACCAGCCGGTGGTGCTTCCTCCCGTATTAATCTTGGCTGGTTAACAAGTGTCCGTCGCCAATATCCCGGGTGTCCGATTTTAGTCAGAGGTGACTTCTTTAACGCCCCTCACCAGGATTGGGGGTGCCCCACTTCAAGCCCTCGTGGCAGGCGTGTGCAAGACGCCATCACGGATACCCAATTTGTGCTGCTCAACCATCCTGGTATAGCAACACGGCCAGTGCGTCAAACTCGCAGTGCTTCCTATGGTGCAGACTTGACGTGGTAGTCGGGTCTGGGTACTCCCTCCTGGCACGTGGATCCAGACTGCTGGGGAAGTGATCATCACCCTATCATCATCGGTCTTCACACCTCACATTTCCGACCTTTACGTTACAAATATTCTGTGATCAACTGGGACAGTTTCCGCTCCTGTATGGACAATCTCTCCTCAGATTCTTAGCCAATCCTTGTTGAGCGCATACAAACAGCGCTCAACAGTGCTACAACTAGCACCTGGACTGATGTTGGTCGACCGGCACCAGACCTCGGCCTTCTTAACTTGTGGGCGGCACGACTTCAAGTCGAGCTGGCTGCTACGAGAGACCCTGCTTCGTCGCAGGCACGTATGCGATTGCACTATCTTACAGCTAAGGCACGCAAATATGAACGCGACCTCTCTCGGCGGCAGTGACATGCGTGGTGCGAACAATTTTCTGCAAAATCCTCGAATGCCTTTCTCTTGCGAACATTCTGTACAATGGAACGCGGTCGCTTTACGACGGACGCAGCGGCCCCCGCATGCTTCGCGCCTAACTTGTCGCCAGATGATTTCGCCAAAGAAGCAGCGCGAAAGTTTTTCCCGAAATACGATGCTCGGCCTTCTTCATCCGCTAGTGTAAATATGGCAGGCATCGCAGCGCATTTATATCAGATGCCGTCTGATGTCGACGTAGATGGAATTGCGTGTCCATTCTCTATGCCTGAGTTGCTGGCTCCGATAGTTGATGCGAAACGGAAAACATCACCCGGCCTGGACAATATTCTGTACGAGGTGTACAAGAACCTGTGTAGCGCTGCACTCCCTAATCTACTTGACAACATAAACAAAATATGGTTGGATGGCGTAGTGCCCGATAGCTGGAAATCCGCTGTCGTGATTCCTATCCCGAAACCAGGAAAGCCTCCGACGGACCTCGCCAACTTGCGACCTATCTCCTTAACTCCTACGCTGTGCAAGCTGGCGGAGAAAATACTAGCCACACGAATGTCATGGTGGCTAGAGCAGCACGGTTTTTATCACCCAACATAAATCGGCTTTCGTCCATATATTGGTACAGAGGACGGGTTGGCTGTCTTAGCATAAGCAGTTTTATCATCTACCCGCAGCCGCAATGTGCGTACTGTTTTAGCAATGGACGTTGAAAAGGCATATGATAACATCACTCATGCAGCCATTCTGAACTTCATTGACATGCTTCATCTCCCTCTGAGAGTGCGTAGTTTTGTCCAATCATTTTTGGAAGGCAGAAAATTTGCAATACACCTCAGCGGCGTGCCCCAGGGATCAGTATTGTCGCCGACGTTATTTAATAGTGCTTTCATCCCGCTGGCTTCGCGCTTACATGACATCCGTGACATAAAATTTCTTCAGTGCCCTGACGACGTCACGGTGTGGAGTACTCGCCAAGATCTCCGTACTCAGGAGGCTGCCCTTCAATCTGCCTTGGATGTAACCTGTAATTATGCATCATCCATCGGAGTTCAGCTATCCGTGCATAAAACAACATACACGTCAGTCGCCAACCACTGGGGACGCCGTAAACATGCTGCAAGACCAATCCTTCTTTGTCTATCAGGCACCCCACTACAGGAAAGTCAGAGTGTAAAAATCCTTGGCTTAATGATTCACCAATCAGGATCAGCGACTGCATGGCTTTCTCAGACAGAAAGGCAAGCTATTCACACTTTGTGTTTGATTTGGGTTTGCTTAGAAGAATTACCCCTAAAACTGGTGGCGCAGGCTCGTTCGTAGCACGGCAATTGGTGAGGGCAGTTCTGAAGCCACGTATTGTTTATCAAGCCCAGTTTCAACATCTTACAAGAGCCCAATGGGATCGCCTTGAAGCCGTGAACCGAGAGGCTATGAGGGCCATTACGTGCCTTCCATGCATCACACCGGTCATAGCTTTACAAGAGAATGCGCAGCTCAATACCATTGATGAGCTGGTGCAGCAGCGCAGTGAAGCGCGCAGCCTTAAGGCCAGTCTATCGCACTCCACGCATGCACTCAGGACTTATGCAACGTCACACTTCATTCTTCAGCCGCCAACGCCAGTTCTTCCCCCTTTGAAGTTTGTACAGCTCAGCGACAACAAGCCAACAGAATAATCGCCGGCCAACATCTGCTCATTCGGCATCATTGCTTCGCCAGAAATTTGAGGAACAAAATGCTTGCCTGTCTGAAGGATCCATTGTTGTCTACGTAGACGCAAGCATACAAGACTGCAAAGCAACAACAGCTATCTACTGCCCGTGCAGACCTGTCCTGAATCATACCTCTTGGTTCCAGCGTACGGAACCCCCTTCGTCCTTTTGTGCTGAGCTCGTTAGAGTTCAAGAAGCACTCTGCTCTGTGGCCGACTTAGCTACGCTCCCTGTGGCCCGCGTTGTCATCCGCACTGACGCCCTTCCAGTTGTCCGGTTGCTACTACGTGTTGGCGGCCTGTCCACGATATGTCAGGACATCCACCGGCTCGCGGCACGCATCCCCGCAGCCAGTACGTATTGAGTTGGTCCCACGGGATCTGCTGACCTATCAAAGGCAGGCAGACTTAGCGACCCGCCTTGCGAATCCAAACTCATCACCGCCTCGGCTCCTTCATTTGGACAATTTTACCCTCCTTTCATCAAGAAAGGAACTCCTCCGGCACCGCACACGTGCTCCTCATCCCTCCGTGTGCGGTAACCTTCCCCCGCGGTCTTACCCGTGCAGAGGAGGTTGCGGTTAGGGGGATCTGGGTCGGCGTGGCCCTCACACCAGCCATATCACTCGGAAGTGGCCTCAGTACCTAGAATTGTTTCCTCGGCCACGGTGTCCGGTATGTAAATACAAGGACATTGAGGCCGACATTCATCACTTAATGTGGGACTTCCCAGCTCTCAAGCCTACAAGGATCCGGCACCTGATGGTAGCAGGTCTTTCACCAAGAACCCTTCTTCATAAATTGCCGGGACGCAGGGACCGTACCGTCGTTCTCTACTGGACTTCATCAAATCAGATAACCTTTTTCCATTCATTTAGATCATTCATCACACCTTCACCCAATATTCATGCCCTGGGGCAATACATTTTCGATTTAAAAAAAAAACCTGTATCGCAGTAGAAGACGAAAACACAAAGAATAGAAAATAACACCAGGGGTGCTTCTGTTCTTTGTGTTTTAGTCTTCTGCTGCGCTACAGTATTTTCGAGAATATGAACCAATACGCCCACAAAGCCTTACGACTACTGAACAAATAAATGCGCAGCTACTTTGCTAGCGGTAAGCTGCTTATGTCTGCAATGTACTACAGTCCAGAGTTTGACGCAATACCGTCTGGAAAGGAGCTGACATTGCAGAATTAAACATACACTCGCCAAATTTTTTTTTTAAAAGGAAGCACGACGTTTCGCGGCCTATGCGGGTCCGTTGATCACATAGAGCGCCACATGGAACGGTGGCGGCTAAGTACGGTTAAAATGCGTAGCGACCGATTGTAGATCTCGTGCAAGATTTCAAAGTGCCTTGTTAAGAGCATGCTTCGTGTTATGTATATGAACAGATTCTAAAAGAAGGCGCGATAAATTTTTCTCCGTGGCAATGACTGATGCTTCATCCCAATCGAAGTGTGTCCCGTTGATACGCTGTGTTGCGCCAAAGCTTTAGTTGTGGAGCGGTAATTCGCCAGTGTAAGCAGCGCCACAGCTTTGACACACAGAGAATCTTGTACACCATGGCCGGGTACCTTGAGTGATCTAGACGGTTTTTTACCCGGGCCAGCTGTAGTTTCAACTTGCTGAGAAATGTTCACGTCATAACCTTTGTAAATGCTTCAAAGTGTTTCGCTTACACCGGAAGCATAGTTTTTCCAGCAGCGTGTTTCCTTTCTGCAACCATCAAGGTATGTATACGGCTATCCTTATGTGCTCAACCGCCGCTATTATCACTGACTATCAGCACCTGCACTAAAATATCGGCTAATCTCTTTCGTGAAGCCCCGCCCGAGGGCTCTAGACAGGCGTTCACACCTCTGGACACGATCCGAAAATAGAGACCGCGGAGGAGAATTTAATAAAAGGACGCGCAGAACGCCTCCGAAGTGCGTGGTGAACGGGAGCCAATAAACTGCCGCGGAAAGGCAGACGAACTGAGGTGTGGCATACTGTACGCACCGGGGAACAGCCAGAGGCTGAACAGCTTGCTCAGCTAGTTCTCACGGCGAACTGAACAAATAAAGGAATACCGGTACAGACTACAAACGAAGCCTCCAATGTCCATGCGAATTCGTGAGTTCAGCCGCATTCACTGCTAAGCGCGACAAAAGATAGCGAGCTGGTAGCACACGACGGAGAGAACGTAACAGCGCTTAAACGTGTGTCTTATTCCGTTTGTGCCCCCTCCACGTAGTGTACCAACAGCCTACGCCAGCCTCTTCCGGAGTACGCGACAGGCCACGCAGTCTGAAGAAGTCCGGCAGCAGTGAAACTCAGCACGAGAAGCGCTAAGCCCAGCACTGGCTATGAACTGTGTGACCATCTGCCTAAGATTAATGATGGCTGGCAGTTTTTTAGACGTACTATAGGGCGACCAGTGCAGCAGCAGTTTATATCTTTTTACTACTTCCTTGCCGGGATGTAACTTTTTCACGGCTCATGTAGTAACGTAGCAGGACCCGCACATTCGTAACCCGCAGAGGAAGACGCAAGCGCGCTCCCTGGAAAAAAAAAGTCTCGTAAAGGAAGCACTCACCGCTCAAGGAACGGTGCGAGGTCTCCGGCTGACTTCCTGCTCCACGGTTTCTCGACGAAAGAAAACCTTCGCTCAGTCCGTTGTCGCAGCCTTCTTTCGTGCTATGCCCCGTATCATCACGTGATGTCCTCGGAGCGAGCCAGTGTTAAACTGTAACAAAAAGAAATGACGTCTCAGTTTCTTTTTTTTTTTCATTTGGCGCAGTCTTTCTCAGCTAGGCCTTGGGGAACTGCAGATAGTGTAATCGCCCCGTGCTGATACATTGTAGGAAAGGGGCAAAGGTGGAAAAGGGAATAGCGATAAGGTAGCTTTGGGTGTTACCTAAAGCTCGCCTTCCGCGGACTAGACACTTTTATAAGGAGATTCAAATACACGTGCTAGTCGCCGATTTTATGGCGGTTGGTAACTACCGCGCGCGGTAAAGCCGCGCCACCCATACTACCGCAAGTGTCCAGAGAGTTGAAAAAAGTTACTGCGCCATTTTCCTTTCTCTGGGATCGATTTTCTCTCTTTCTTTTTTCAGTCCCTCCTCGATCCCTTTCGCTCGAGGCGAAACGCAAAAGGTGCCCACGTGCAAGGGTAAACAAAAAGAGGCATCCGTGTGCCGTGCGATGTCAGTCCACGCTAAAGAACCCGGGGCAGTCGGACCTAATCCAAGCACACTATGTCACTCCTACGGGCTAGTTAGTTTGACATTCGGAAAAAAAAATTCGTAGGCGAGATGGCTGGGCAACATACAACCACCTCAACGCGCCACTCCCCAAGCTTTACAAAGTAAAATAAAAAGAAAATATGAGACTAGACAACTCATTTCGTAGCAAGAAACAGCGAACTGCGTGTTTTCATGGTCTTTTCTTGCAAACTTTTATACTTGTTCTGTTCAGTCAAATGGGGATATCTTTGTAGCTGAAGTTGACCGTACACACAAACAGACATATATTTCAGTTCGCTGCATCATATCTAACTCGCACGCGCCATGGTACAACGCCATTGTAAATAATTATTAAACAGAAAATCAAATTATTCGCACCGCAAAACTTTCACTTCTAATTCGCGCTGGCTGCTTACAAGGCTGCTTACAGGGATGTGAACAAGCCCCCCGTAAGCCGGGGCCGAAACGTCATCTTTTTAACGATTGGTCGGCGCTTGAAGATTTCCGCCATGAACATACCCGACCAGACGGGTTTCCGTCGAACCCTGGATTTCAAGGCTATCTCCAATACGAGCGTATCCGCCCTAGAAAATTCTAGTGACTACATCTTATCCAGTACTTTACCGGACATGCTACAAGCAGATCCTAGGAATTTAATGCCTGTCATTAGTCCCATACCTAGCAATTTGAGCGCTTTGCGAAACTAGTGCAGTGATTCAAGTGGTAACTGCGGCGCTATGGTTCTAAAAGATACTCTTGTTAGTAATTTTTCATCCCACAACTACACTCATCTTCCTAATATAGGTCATTTACTCAGCTGGTGTTGCTCGCCTAATTAGTACTTCAAAAATAATCCTGGCCCAGGATAAGGTTCCGTTATTGCTAAATTCTTAAGAGAAAACCTTTGCCAATAACTCAGTTAATAAAACTTGCCCATTCAATGGACACAGGCACTGTTCCTAATTTATATCAGTGATCTTCCTTGTCATGTGCCATCTACCAAGCATTTATAAGCCGATGACTCATTTTTCGGGCGATCGAAAACGACAAAAATATCAACATCCTACAGCTCGACCCCTGGAAGTAGGTATCGCGTTACAACTTCATGCGTAGGGCTTTCGCGTGGCTCTCCGCAAATACTCCGGATTCCCGCATTTAGTGAACGCCGAATGTGCACATTTGTCACTGTGCAGCCTCTCGTAAGCTGAGCTCCGAGATCCGTCCCTGGCACAGACTCCCACACATTCGCAGGTGACACAGCTCGGCAAATACCTGCTACGATAGCTTTCGCTCTGCAGTATGGTCACGTGAGAATGACTACCGTTGACCGGAATCGAGCCGTTGCTTTTGATGGGATGCAGAACCTACACGCAAGTTAGTTATGCAATAATTACTTCCCGCCGAGGAGTCCCTTGCGGCTTTTGTGACGAGAAAGCCGTATACAAGCGAAATTACTGCATGAGCAGGCAGCTATATTACGTGGGGCGCACTGGGCATAGCTCTACTAAGCTCTACAACAGCCGCGCTCCGTCAGATAACGTTAGCAAGCACTTCTACCACCGATCCCGGCTCTGCACTTTTGTAGCGAGAGCTACACGGAGCTGCCAGTCGAGCATTTCGCGGTGAGAGGCAAGCGTAGATGGGGGCGGCGGAAGGCCAGGTGGGCGGATGAGAAGTTTGCAGGCATGGTTGGGCGCAGCTGGCAAAGGACAGGGTTAATTGAAGAGACATTGGAGAAGCCTTGGCCCTGCAGTGGGCGTGGTCAGGAGGACGACGACGACACCAAAGGTTGCCAGGAATGCCTTTATTCAATCTCGGCAGCCGAGCAGGAAAGAGCGGCGCAGCGCTCTGCCGTGGCGCTTAAATAGCCCGCGATATCAGCGTTTTTCATAAGCGTCATGATGAACAAGAAATCAGCAATACTTTCGGCGCGACAGAGGGTGTTATCACCTGAAGAACATAACAACCGCCCTATCACTTTGCAGACAGTGAGACTGCCAAATGCGAAATATGAAGTGCAGTGCCCGTCGCAGACACGAACACTGCTCCTTATATTGTTGCATTTTACTTTATAATATTTTCCTCTCATTTTTGTTGTATCCCAATTATGTTTCGGTTTTGTTTGATCATTTTTAACCAGAAGACAGCCTAACACTTCCTTTAACTAGTCGACCGAATCTCCGTGGGGGCCGAGCGCTGGTCCAAGTGGCAACGGTTCGAGTGCCGGCTCGATCATTTATCTTTTGAGACCAGTTTTTCTTTGCATTGCGTTTCTTTCACCACAGGCATTAAGTACCCGTATTTACTCGATTATAAGTCTCACTCGAATGTAAGGTCGACCCCCCCCCCCCCAAATCACATGTCGAAAAAAAAAGTTTACGCTAATGTAAGTCGACCCCCCCCCCCCCCCCCCCCAATCGCATGTCCGAAAAAAAACACCGGTGGAGCGCTTCAAAAACGAACATTTATTGCATAGATGGGCTATTCATCCTCACTTGAGTCATCTTCAGCGGTACTGCTGTCGTCGTCGTCGCCGCTGCGATTCCACAGCACATCGTCCTCCATGGAAAGCCCGCACTTCCTACATTACCGCACCACGACATCACGTGGAACGGCCGCCCAAGCGGAAATCACCCACCCGCACACAGCCGCCAGGGAGGCTCTCTTCACGCGCCCCGTTGGCGTAAGTTCCCGCCCTTCTGCCGCCAGACACTCGTTGTACTCAAGCCGGAGCAAGTCCTTGAATGGCTTGTTAATGCCAACGTATAGCGGCTGCAGCTGCCCCGTCAGACCGCCGGGAATCACCAGCATATCTGTATCTTCTTTTCGGAGCTCTGCCTTCACTTTCCCGGTAAGGTGGCCGCGAAATGAGTCCAGCACGAGGAGGTTCTGATTGCGATTTTTGAGGGATGCCCCTGGCCTCAAAAGCCACACCCGACGGTACCAATCAATAACTAAGTCGTCCGTCATAAAGCCTTTTTCGTTCACTCGCACAATCACACCTTTCGGGAACATTTCCTTTGGCATAGTTTTTCTTTTGAAGACGATGTGCGGTCGGAGCTTTGCGCCATCTGCCAAGCATGATAGCATAACAGTGAATAATAATAATAATTTTTTTTGGGGTAAAGGAAATGGCGCAGTAACTCTCATATATCGTTGGACACCTGAACCGCGCCGTAAGGGAAGGGATAAGGAAGGGAGTGAAAGATGAAAGGAAGAATAGGGTGCCGTAGTGGAGGGCTCCGGAATAATTTCGACCTCCTGGGGATCTTGAACGTGCACTGACATCGCACAGCACACGGGCGCCTTAGCGTTTTTTCCTCCATAAAAACGCAGCCGCCTCGGTCGGGTTTGAATCCGGGAACTCCGGATCAGTAGTCGAGCGCCCTAACCACTGAGCCACCGCGGCGGGGCTAACAGTGAAACCGAAGTTTCTCGTTTCCTGTCGTGAGAAGCTTAACCTCGCGAGCTCCCCTCACGCTCACTGTTGTGTTGCTCGTCATGTCGAAGTAGACGGGAGTCTGGTCCGCTTTGCCGATTTGGCCGAGCAGGTATCGCCGCGAGTCGCGGAGCTTGAGGCAGTGCCTATGGAAGGCGAGAACTTTCTCCTCGTAAGCAGCAGGCAGCTTCTGGCATACACTATTACGCCGACGAAGAGATAAGCCAACCCTCTTCGTAAATTTGAAGCCCAAGCCCTGCTGGCTTTAAACTCTGTTCGGAGTATTCCAGCTTCCGAAGCAAAGACCTGGGCTTGTTGCGTGATCATTTCGCATGTCACTGGAAGGGACCGATCACGTATTTCGGTGACATACGCTGCAAGCTTGACCTCCAGCTCCAGAAAGCGTCCCGACTTCGGCCCGCGGAAACCTCTTCGCTTGGATTCGCAATCGAAAATTTTGTCTCGATGCTTCCGCCACTCCCGCACCAACCGTTCAGAAACGTCGAAGTTGCGACCCGCCGCGCAGTAGTTGGTTACTTCGGCGTAAATGATGGCCTCCCTCTTGAACGCTGCAGTGAATGACCGCCGAATGCTTTTCGAACTTGGAGAGCTCATGGCGAAGCACGCGGCTGGCAGTCGAGTCAGAAGCACCAGCTCCAAGCACCACCAAACAAAGAGTGATCGCTGTAGGGGCGTCGGCTCTTCCAGCAAACATCGGTATTCCCCAGAAGCGCCGCTGATAAGTACTGCGCAACCAACAGAAATAGCGGCTTTTCCATCAGCTAGCGACAATCCTTTCCCAAGAATTTATTATATCGTTTCCTTGCCTTAAATTGTCCAACTGGTTTTTGGCTCTTGCTTTCTGGGAGAAGGAAGTGGCGCAGTATCTGTCTCACATATCTGTGGACACCTGAACCGCGCCGTAAGAGAAGGGATAAATAAGGGAGTGAAGGAAGGCAAGGCGTCGCGCCGAACAGGCGATGATGTTCAGTAGACACCAGCGCTGGCAACGCTGCAACACGCCGTCGCGTCCCAATCCAGACGCCTCCTGAACGACGGTCTGGAAGGATGCCGCCGAAACGCTCTTTATAGTCTTTAATCAACATTTTACCACACATCAACGACACAAGCAGCAACATCGCGCTTAAGGCTTTTGCATCACCGCACTTTACGTTAACAAAGTGCCCCTCCCCCTAATTTTTTTCCATTTTGAACTACTAATCCTCCCAGCGAAAAATGCAGTCGAGGTTATTGCTCTATTGCCACAGACGTCTCAGTGGCCAAATTAATTCTGCACGATCGGACGGAATGAGAGAACGTAACTAAATCATACTCTGCGCATTTTTTTTTCTCCCTGATGCCTGCTCTATTTATGCGCTCCTTTTTGCGCAAAATGTAAAATTGTACAAGGAACCTACTTTTTCTGTCTAGGACAATTTAAATCGATACCGGCTAGAAGATTAAGCTCTTATAGATAAGGCTGTCTCTGGAAAAAAACGTTACTTCTGAAAGCACATTTCGTTAATAATGGGTGTGCAGCCTCAGCCTTCAACCTTTTGGTGTTGTTGAAGCAACTGAATGTTTAGGTAATTTTCCGGAGAGATTGTGCTTGTAGCACACAGTACTTCGCCATGGATTATTCGAATGCTGAAACTTACCTTCTACATTCTAGTCCCGCCATGAACCGATTTGGGCTATTACTATCCAAGCCAACCTAGAGAGTGCGGCGCCTTTATTGCAATATGCAATATATTTCCTGCTTAGTCCCCTAGAAGGCGACATAAGAGCGATTTTGCTGCCGCTTCTTGAATGCGTTTGTCAATCTTATTCCGCGAAAATCTGAGACGCACCAGTGAACACAATCTTTTTTTATTGCTCACTGAAAGCGGTAGTTCCATCAGTGTGATGTTATTGAAGCAGACGCATTTTTTTCTTATGCCTTGTGGCTGTCCAGCTGGTCGGCTCCTTGATCGTGATGGAGGTGGCCTGGTGGGCGTTGAAAGCTGGCAACCGCTGCAGCCACCTTGCTCGCTGAACCTTGCAGAGCACGCGCCACGTTCAACCATATCCGCGTTCCAGAGTGTAGGAGAAATCGTTCCTCTGCATGTAGAGGTAAAAATGGTGGTTAACATCTCGTCCGCGCATGGGGGTTCGAACCATCTTCGGAAGACATTCATGTGTACAGCACTGAATGTTCGAGTGTCAAGCACATCGAACGTGGGCTCTCATCTTTCTCCTGGACGAGTAACTGCTAGGACTAACCAAAGAAATTCATCCACCTCTCGTGTGGATGACGAAAGCTTCGTACAGTTCGTTTTTGTTGGTTTGTGTACGTGCGCAACACTTTGCTTTTGTTGAACTAGGGAGTGCATTTGCATGTTGTCACATGCTCACATATGTCGCTTGCTCACATGCATGTTGTCACATGCACAAAAATCCCTCTATAATGCGGTGCCACTTATGTTGGCCAGACTGGCCGCTGCTTAAATGACAGATTATGAGAGCACGCTAATGATGTCAGAGTAGGCAGAGGGATCACACTCACCAAGCATGTGACAACCTGCAAATGCACTCCCCAGTTCAACAAAAGCAAAGTGTTGCGCACGTACGCAAGCCACCAAAAACGAGAACTGTATGAAGCTTTCGCCATTCACACGAGAGGTGACAAGTGCTTGAGCGTGCCGTCTCTTCGCTTATCGAAAAAAGAGAGAGCCTTTTAAGATATTGACCTGCAATAGTTTCAATCTTATATCATGGTGTTCTTTTAGTTTTATGTGTACTTTCTCTATTGATTGCGTTTTCGCATGAAATACACTCAGTTGAAAGTTCGGTGCTGTGTGTGTTTCTTCTCTCTATATTGTCCCGTTTTTCGTGCCGTTTTCAGTCTTGAACTTGTAAGCCTTCCGAAGCATCTGTCTATTTGTTCAGACTATCATAGGTGATTGTGCATCTTTTTACGCGATGCCGTTAAGGTGTCAGTGTCGCAGAAAATATAGCGTCGTCGTCGGCGTCCGTTTTTCAGCATCGTTTAGCGTGAGCAAAGAAAGCACGAACAAATTGGCAGTGGCTTAACTTAACTAACCCTTGAATTCAGCGAAAAGCGAGGACGTTTACTAAGCGTCTGAGGCTCGTCCATGGCAGCTCCGCTACACGCTCGCGACAGCCGTTCACACAACAACGTGGCTATGGCGCAGTATCACATGTCTTTCGACATCTTCATCGGATATCATCACGTGGCTTTGCATCACCCCATCACATGGTCTTAAAGTCAAGGGTCACCTAAGTCAAAGGTCAACTAACGGTTATGAGTCAAGGTCAGGGGTTAAAAGTTACACACAATTGTTTTCATCACGACTCAAAATTCAGTGGAACGTCTTTTGGTTTTTAAACTACACAAAACACTATCTAACCCTTTGTGATAATAACATCGTTATATCCTAGGTCAACACACTCAGATCGTTACATACGAGGTCCAAACCCACTAGATGGGTCATACTTAGGTTTAGTTATATATCAGAGTGGTTATATAACCGAGTGGTTATATCATCCGAGAGGTCAATACAAGCGAAGTAGCACACTGAGGTTCATTGCACCCGTGGTAGTATGCAAATTTCAGTAGCCTGGTGGGCAGGGTGACACTTGCCTACCGTGGCAGGTGCAGTAAATCGACAGAGGGACAATCCAGGAATTCAATTCCTCAACCCAAACTCTGCCGACAGATCAATCCTGCAGGAATCTCAGATAGAAATAGCCCCACTGTAGTTCAGAATGCCCGTGCCACACTTACCACATCAGAGCCAGCACACGGGGCACAGCAGCTGTGCAAGTTCAGGGCGGACGAGGTGACCAAGCATCCCAATGCCCAGCTGATATCTGACACGCTCGACATCCAAAGCACGGGTGGCTTCCTGAGATGACAAAGCACGAAGCCATATACCACACGTTTAAGCGTCAAAAATTTTTCAGTAAGAGGTGTTTTGGGATAAAAATATGGCTTTTGTGGCATAGTATTACCAGTGTTGGTGGACGGCAGAAAACCGGTGAATCGTCTTAAGTAGTGAGCTGGTTGATTATTATCTATTAACTGTTTAATTTTAATAGTTCTTTAACCGGAACAGTTAGGCACCATGTAGCAATTACAGATTTCTAGCTAGCCGTTAGCGATAGCAATATAATTTTTGTCTTAAGTAGTAAGCAGGTTAATATCTATAAACTGTTTAAATATAATAATTGTTTAGCCAGGAGAGTTAAGCGTCAAGTAGCAACTGTAGATTTCTAGCCAGCCGTTAGTAATAGCAATATCATTTTTGGAATTTTGAAAGCGCGATTACCCTTCGCGCTGTGGTTCGACAAAATTGGGCTTTTTTTCACTAGTTACGTGCACTAGACGGGTTCCTGTGCCTGCATGTTTTCGAAAGCGTACGTATTTTGGCAAGGTGCAGCCAAAATTTATCGAGGGACAGCGGCGAAGGTAATCGCGTTTTAGAACTTGTAAAAACTGATATGGCTATTATTAACGATCGGCTACAAATCTATAACTGCAGCTTGACGCCTATGTCTGCTAGTTAAAAAGATAATTATTAAAATTCCTCAACGAGCTTACTACATAAGCCTTTACACTACGCCACAGAAGATATATTACCCCAAAAACCGATTTTTGAAAATTTTTGAAAGTGTTCGTTGAAACACCTGGTACATTGTGGCGTACCACGCTATACGCGTATCTCCAGATTCCTAAAACGATCGAAGATACTTGGCACACATCCTAGTGAGCAGAAGAATCCCAGCAATATCTCAAGGTGCAAACGTCGGCACTTATCGTCAAGTCATCGGGGAGCTACTTTGAATTACATTGATTCAAAAGCATTTTTACCTAAAGAACAAAATTTTAAAAAGACTCTTTTGCGTGATACGCATCTACTTGTATTCACAAAAGACTGGCATGTTAAAGCAAATGAACACCACACAAATCGTTGTACCTTTCCTAAATTTTTCTATAACTTTTTCGCGTGCTCTGTATTGCCAAGTCAACAAACAACTTTAAAAAGGGAGATGGCGAGATGTGGGATTGTCATGGTTACTTTAAAAAATAAAGATAAGAATTCTTCCCACCCTGCCAAAAAGATTATATCCGTAAATAGTGGTGTTCTTTCCCTGGCGCCTCGTCTAGTGTAAAGGGGAGTTCTTGGGCTGTAAATTTACCATGCCAAATAGCATTGCATCAAAGATTAGACCATTTCCTTAATATTGTAAAATTTATCATGCAGTCGGTAATAATTAATACTACCATGAATTCAAAACGCGGCCAGCCGTCCTAAGGCGAATCAGCATATCACTCCAGATAATTTCAGTCACCTGGGGTTGATTGACGTGCACTGATTTGGAAAGTACACGTGCCTCTAAATTTCATCTTCATCGAAATGCGACTGCCAGGACCGGGATCAAACGCACGCCTTTCGGGGTCAGCAGCCAAGCATCAGCCACCATAGTGGATGATATCCGTTGACTTCTGGCCACAATAACGGTTCCTTTTTTCATGCGTGCTGCTCATGCCACAGCTATGTAACCATAAACAGAATCGCTAGGACTCTTTCCCCATCTCCTCTTTACTCGTTTTAATGAGACGCTAAGCACTGTCACAATAAAGACTAAACACCTTCAGTGGATTGAAGGATTGTGCATGCGCATTCAAGTATTACGGACTACAGTGACGTACATACATACTTACCAAACGCTTTTTGTGCAGCTGCCAGAGCTCCGCAAAAAAAGTCCAGCTGGACACGTTATTCAAGCCGTGCGCCGCAGCACATCACCACTGGGACCACGCGCTCTCTCGGCGCCAAGGCACGCCCCAGCGATCGAGAAAGGTCCACCACGACGCAGCGGCTCAGCAACAATATCCTGTCCGCTGTCTGTTGTCACCATGACAACGAGGGACCAGCGTCTCTCTGTCCACGTCCTGCGGGATGCCGCATATTGTGGAACGTGTTACGAAGCAGGTTTAAAGCACGCAAACCAGATCCCCAGACAGACTACATACACGCGAGAAAGGCACTAGTAACAGTGGCGTGCGTATGGTTGCAGCATTGGAGCATGGTAAATCTAGCAGCACAAAAGACACGTCTGTTCACTGCCCTATTCACTTCAATAAACTGCAATTGCGAGTAAGCGCTTATTTTGTCTGCTTTCATGTCCCTGTCATTCGCACTGATATATTCACCATGTATTCTCGTGGGCTGGAATTTCTTTCCTTCTCGTCGAAATCTGGTAATAAAAAAGAAAACAGCATCTTTTGGCGAAGTTTGTCGCTCACTAACGTAACCATTAGGAATGGTAAAAGGTTTTTGCCAGAAGCCGCACTACAATTGTTTTCATCCACCACCACGTTTCTTTGTGGTGCCGTGAATTCCGCTCTTATTTCTTTTACGAAAGTTCAAGTATACAATATCGGAATTCTTGCACTCTTGCTGGCAACATCAGACGTCATTTAAAGGAGGATATCAATAAGGCATCAAGGTCAAAAGGCAGGTTTGAGGATGAAAATAAGTACCCCTAATGTGCACTGCCATCATGCAGTACACATGCTCGTTAACATCTCTACTGTGCCTCTAAATGTCAAGGCCCTAGTTCGAAAATAACAGTGCGCAAAGTGTAACTAACAGTTTTTGCATGGAAGAGTTAAAACCTGCGCAAGCCTCGGGGACCAGGCAGCGCTTCTTGTCGTCGCCAGAAGGTCAGCAGAAGCCTCCGGGTACCTGGACTGCAGACCCACCCACAAGCAGTCTGGATACCACCCTCTTCAATACACGTGTACTTAATCAATCAGATAAGTAAGGGTGTATTAGAAAACGCAGCTCACGGAATTGCTGGGCCGCTGCCTATATTGTAGACAGGGTAGCTCCTGAAGTTAAGGGCGGAAAAGTAGGCTGCAAACACGAGGGTGAGAGCCCAAGTAAGAGGTCGCCATACAAAACTACGAAGGCAGCCTCAGACTTTTGTTGTGACGTTGCAATCAATCACATTGCATGTGACATTCCCTCAGCGATGCTAGAATACCAGGTGACATAATGATATGCACACGCCATTACTGGCCGAGCTTACTATGAGAGGCACTTGCCGTATTGTGGTCGACCTGTACCCGAATACAGTGAAGTCCGCAAGAGCTGACCAGTACTGCATCGCGCCAGATCAAAGGTACAAGCGTTTCATTTGAACAGCGTTGGCTGACATGCTTAAGCCGGTAGTAGACTTCCTTGAGATTATGTGTTATACATGGTCCGAAGTGGTATGTTGCGTAGAGACAAAGTTTAGACCCGTGCAAGCATCCACAATTGCAAGAAAAGCCTAAATTAATTTCACAGCGTGGATGCTTCCTTCATAATAGTTTTAGCTAATCTTTACTGCTTTTCAAAAATGACACAGAGGCCGCCCTTTCAAGGGAAGAAAACGTCCCTTCAACGTCAGTTTGTTGTCTATTAGCGGATACACAACCCACACAGCGTTCCAGCTGACAAATGCTTTAATGGCGGGAGAGCTTAATAGACGAATTAACTCTCGCACTCAGGGTCAGGATACACGTTTGAACCTTGACAGGACGGAAGGGATTAAGAATGGGGGGATAAGGGCGAAGCAAAGCAATGCTTCAAGGTTCTGTTTACGGCACACTGCGTGCATTAGTGCGTCGTTATTCTGCGGACCACTGGAGCTATGCACTCATCTTTGGCAGAGTTCTGCACGCACTTGTATTAAAATGTACACGGCTGGCCAATGTCAGGGCAAATGTGTAAGATAAAACTGCACCGGTCACATACTTTTCAACGTATTCGATTGCAATCACTTTCTTTTATGCAATGGAAAAAATCGCAATGACAGGTGGTGATCGTAGAGTGTTGGCTTCCTGCGGTGACCCGTTTATGTAGTCCTCAACGTGGTCATAAGTAAGTAGCGAGGAAAACACATCATGGCGCCTATTTGCTTCTGCTTATTTCTTCGCGATGCCTGCGTTCTGAGAAAGTACAGATTGCAACTTCGAGTAAACACTGGAGCAAACTACGTGAGTCATTCCTCAGATGCGCACAGTCGAAGCCCTGCGGTGCTTAATTGGAAAGCCTGAAATATCTACGCATTCGACCAGGCCACCACACAACACAGCCATAACTCACCCACGACATACTGCGGTGTTGAAAACCGGGATTCCGCAGTGCTACTGGTGCCAGTTGTCGACTATCGTCAGCCCTGTAGAAGGGACAAGACAGATTCAGGTTGACATCGTGAAAAAAAAATGCTGATAAATTGTTTTCATCGCGACACAAACTTGAGCGGAACGTCTTAGTTTTTAAAATATACTAAATTATATAGTGTAGCCTTTTATGATAATATATCGCGTGGATGTTCGATATAGAGGTCCACGCGTTGCTAGTTTCTAGATATGCAGTCAAATTTATTTTAGAGGTCAACTGGTGGACAGAGCTGACCCACGACTGTGCAATAGTGCAACGTAGAATCGTGTGCTGTAACTATTCCATTACTGGTCGGGTACTTTGCCTCTCCCAAGTAGGTCCAAAAAGGGTGTCCGAGCTAACCAATGACAAAGGCAGGAATGAAGCAACAGGGGAAAAGTTTATAGTGGAACACAGCGACTCTACAGGCAGTACGGAGGCTAGTTGACACATCCTTTAGGGCTTGGAGCAGTTGAATGCATTCATGTACGGTACGTAGCATCTAACAAAGATATTCTTGCTGCGGCTACATTCTTTGGCTGATGGGGAGTAAACTTGGCACTCCATTTTCCAACAATTCTTGGAATTCTACGCTGAGGAAAGAGAACAAGAATTTGGCCAGAATTTTTGCCCTGCGAAGCAGTCGCCGACATAATTCATTTCCTGTAACAGATCGCCTCTTTCTGTGCTTACCCTGTTGTGTGCTTTAAATGTGCGCCATGTTTCCGGCTTACTATCGTTATTTCAATCAGGTACTGCTTATCTCATCCACTGTTCTACATGATATTCTTGCACTGCGACCGAGTTCATTAAAGCTTCCAGTCATCTATATACTATGAATGTCCGAAAAGTGATAGATGCGAAATAGTCCTTTCTCAAGCAGTGGTAAAAAAGCAGCATGATCACATGGACGAGGTATTTACGGTATGATAAAGGATACCTGGGAGGCTGGTTGGAGAATCTGTGCCCGTTATTGCCACTGATGATTGCCAAGAGCTGTCATGCCATATTCAGAACTCGACGCAGGACGTTTGCGCGCGACGAAAAATGACCCGCTTTGACCAATCGGCTTCAAGCAATCTTGTGCAAGAATTAGCTTCTATAAGCTTGGTCTATATTTGCATACAATGGGAAAGAGAAGCGCCAAACGGCCTTCAGTGTCCGCCCTTAAACCACAGCAGTGCTTCAGACTATACTCGGGATGTTGCAGTAAGTCGCGTTGCATGTGGCAGTCCGGCTGTGATGCCACTCAATCAGGTGCAAGGCGGGGGACCAAGACTTCACGGCAACATATACACGCCAATGGTGGCCATTGTCCCTCCTTTTCGATTTGCTTCTCATAAACCAGCCATCGTTAAAAGAAGCCACTTCAAAAATGTTCAGAGAAAGAATAAGTTCGATTGACTTATGAGAGCCACGAGGGTATTTCTTGGCAGTCGTGCTAAGCCACTGAAGCCATGCAGTTTTCACAACCCAGATGTGCCACTAGTGGAACAGGACTATATCCAAGTTTGGAGCTATAAGTTTAAAAGAATCTCTGAAGAACTAGACTTGGGCTGGAATAGTGAATAGTAGAGCAAGTGGCCTGTTCTGGAGACTGGCGGCGAGAATTACCTCTCTTAGCAGCGCAGGAAGGGCCGTGAATTGACCCACAGAAACCATTAGACGTTCATTTATATATTCTACTGTTCCCATTACTAATCTTGTAAACGGCTAACAAAAGTATGCCGATGTCTGTGCACAGCTTCCCGATCCTAGGTCAAGTCGGTTCCTAGAGGGTGCGATTGTAGTCGGGATGCAACCGCGCTCCGGCATTGCTCGCCCGGTAGTTTCTAGCACGCGGCTATACTTCAGTATTAGCCAGATGACAAAAATTTTTCTCAATTTCAGAGCAGGATTCCACTTCCAACACTTCGCGTTTTCTGGGAGTAAGTGTCTACAAAGGCATTTGCGAAAGTTTCTATAAAAGGCGGTTAAAATCCCCTCGAGAATACAGCCACCCTTCTAATTGATGTAGTTATGCTTAAACAGTAGTTTTAATCTATTTGTTGCGTTAGGCGTCTTAACCAGAATCCCATTAACAATGATCTCGTAGTCGCTCTCGGCATAAGATGCCGTCACTTGTGTCATTTGTTCAGTAACATTACTGAAGTCGCCTTTGAATCTCCGGTCACAATAATGGCTCAGGGGTCTGAACCCCGAAGTAGCTGTCTTGTCACATGGTACGAAGTGCCGCGGCAAAAACCTTTACCCCTCCCGGATTCGTCCTGGCAGGGTGTCTTAACAAATGCAGGAAAGAAGTTATAGGGAATAGATTTGAAGCAGAACACAGCCACTGTGCGGGTATAACTGTTGGTAGCTGAGAGATCTTTTAGGGCTTGGTGCAGTTTACTGTATTGAGGCAAATGCAGTAAATTCACGGCATTTACAAACTCACCCATGAAATTTAGTCTCAGGCATTGAACCTTTATGCCTCAGGGCTGATGGCGAAGTACCATTTGTCAAGAAGCGCCGTCACTGCGGAAGTGAAAAGACTGATTCAGGGTCACATCGTGAAGGACGCATTGATATTGTTTCATCACGACTCACACTTGAGTGGAACGTCTTGTAGTTTTGATACCAGCTTTGTCATTAGTTTATGCTCTGGAGGAAGGATTTTCAGTCTAAACCTTTTTTTAAAAAATGATTCATGGTTGCTTGAAGCAAGTTATACGAGCGAGATCTCTAGTCAGCATGATTGCCACTGTCTCAAATCAAATCTCAAGGTCAAGGTCAGGTACCCAACGGTATGATCACGTGGTTATACTACCATAGCTTTGGCCACACCACCACCACACAGTTAAGTTCGATTTGACCTCGTGAGACATTAAAGGTCATTGTCGACGTGTCGCCTACTGCATCGTCAAATGTCCAAGTGAAATTTAAGGGCCAACGTCAAAAACAACAATGCATGCACTCCCTTCTTTGTCCTGGCCATCTAACCAAGTGTCATCAGAGAGTTCTATCTTGCTCGCTCACCATGGGCTGGTGGCCCGGCTGTCTTCTAGAAGGCGGGACACCCACATGACGCATGCATTTCAGACGAATCAGACGGGAGCTGACCACTGACCACGACCGGCACTGTAACAGTGCAGTATTTTAAACGTTACGAGGCTGCCATCATGCCACCCACCGCATGAACGAAGCGAAAGGAGACTTAAAGGGGTTCTGAAAGATGCTCAAATGAAGTGGTGATATGCCTGGGACGTTAAAGCACCCCGCACCAGGAATATTGTCTAGCAGAATATTTTTAATGCGCTAAATATAACCCGAGATATTTGTAGTCATAATTAGCATTTCAGCTTCTTAGCGCCTTTCCCTCTTCTCTCGTCACTATTTGCACGCTGGAAGGTCTGCGCTCGTCCGCTGGCCCTATCTCCGGAGACGGAGCTTCCTGACGCGCCGGCGCTACGCGGCTTATTGGCATCGGCCATGGTAGCTGCCTGACGTTTGAAAGAATCTAACCAATAGTCACCTCTCAACTTGCATACGCAGGTGTGAGCGACGGAGAAGGGTGCGAGCATAAAAAAAGTCGCTGGGAAGGGCTTGCCAAATTTCGCGCAAGGTTGTCGGTTCTCTGCTGCACGTAGAAGTGTATTACTTGGATCAGGCGTTCATGACAACACAATGCAGTGATTGACAGAGTTGATGTGCTCTTAATTTAATAACGATTCTTTTAAGCAACAACCTACCTGAAGTGCTCTATTTATTCTTGCAAGATGGCTAAATGAAATATGTGGCAGCTTCTCGCTTCCCTGTATCCTACACTGCCATTTTTATTTCAAAGTGACCAGCAAGGCAATAAATGTTAGTCCTGTTCAGCCGATGTGAGAACCATAACCTTCAAATCCTTCCAGACTCTACTCTGGGATTAAACTGTATATGCAGAACTGACTAACCTGTTGGTGCCATGTGGTCATGATGGCGTCACACAGAACTTCAAGACCTCCATAAACATGCACGTTCAAAATGAAGTAATCTTTGCGCTGTCAGAGTGATAAGAGTGGTATATGAATGTCTTGATAGGAAGAAAGCAAAAAATAAACGTCCTCTCTTTCGTGTCTAGCAAACATCGAGGCAAAGAATAACTACTGTGTCCCCAGAAAGGGCACGTGCTAACATTAACGCTCTCCAACTTAGGCAACCGCTGACTCCAGCTGCCATGACTCGCTCTCAGCAGTGGCTCAATGTACACAGCACACTGGCATTAACTATGTCCAATAAATCTGCACGTATCCAACCTTGAACGGTTTTCTTCAAGGATGCTGGGGTCAACAAGAAATGCAAAATTATCAACAACAATGTATTCGAAAGGAGCAAATGTTCTAGGCAAATAATGCAGGCAAATAATCCCAAAGTCTGAAAATTTACACTGAAAATTTCAAGATAATATTATTCGCTTGATGACCGCAGACTTCAGAGAATGTACGTTAGTAACCATTAGGCAAGAACCGGCCGAAATTCGTTTTGAAATCGGGAGAGTCGAAGAGGGCGCTCTCTAAATGAAAATTCTTCGGACCACTTTCAAGTGCTTTAGCAGGGTGGAGCAACAGGCCTAGCGCGTCTACAGCTTAACGTCATTGCAACCTAACACGCATTTTTTGCTTCTTTTTTTTGCTCGTTTGTTTCCAGGTTTAGTCGCAGCTGTCTGTAAAGTTAGGTTAAACAGCAAGCAGGGAATGTCACCAGCTGCTGTCCACAGATAACACGACAGTAATGGTTCCCAAGATTTCTGGCTTCCTGGAAGGAACATGCACATTTAAGGAAGAGCCTTACTCCAGTGCCAGCTCAGCACGGCGCCAGGAACTGCCCGAACACCTGGAGGGCAATGCTCCTCGAGGTCTGGAACGCATCGCTGGAAAAGAAGACGCAGTACTTCAGCGTTTCTTCGTGCTTTGCTGCGTGAGATGGCGCATAAGGAGTATAAGGCATATAAGCTCATATTTTGTGTGCGTGTGTGCATGTGTGCGTGCATATGCATGCGCGTGCGCGTGCGTGTGCATGCGCTGTGAGTTTCACGCACATACGCAAATAAGGATATCACGCGCCAAACTCAAAGCTGCAACTCATAACTGGAACTCATGGACTGCTGCATTCTAAAAATATTTGCTTGCTCGTTTGTACGGTTTTTGAAGCGCACGCTTCACTACGTGACCTCATGCTTCGATCGCCGGGTGCCTAGATTTCACCTTCAGCTGAGTTAGAGGTCAAACCATAAAAATAGAAAAGGGAATTGAATCAATATCCATGACCGGGAGTCGAACCGGCGGCTGGGCGAACAGATATACTTTAATGCCGCTCAGCGAGACCGCTAGGCTATCGCCGCAGCCAACACGCCTAGTGTTAAGCTACATCGCACTTTCGCGCTGTGCAAAGGAGAGCGTCTTCACCAACTTCCATGTACTCCGTCCCGCGGCACTGCCTGCTCACCGTCGTCGGCTGCGTAGCACAAATCCGTGCTTTAGCTCCGATTCGAATGCAGTCAACATTCGCTTGTTTTTTTTTTTCACAAGTTTTCTGCATAAAGTGTTCCTTGCTGCGATTACTACGCCCAGTAACATACAGCGATGCTTTCTTTGTTTTGAAGTCATGGTTACTTGTGTTAAAGTATGCGTAAGGCAGATCAAACAAGAAAAGCAGTTGTTGATTGTCGGATAGAGCCTAATATACAGACGAGCTACACCCACATTCACAACAGACACATATTCCTCAGTTACAACGAAACTTCCCAACGTGTAAGTTTGCTTGCCTTGTTAACAAAAACTAATCACAACGTCATATGACCAGTGGATAATTTGAATGCCACTGACTTGCTTCTAACAAATAAATATTAGTATTTGATCTTTTTCTCTATAGGATCACAAGAGCGCTCAAGTGAAGAAGCCAGGGAAAACGGTACATACAATGGAGGTCATGGGGTCCTCGTTAAAAAATGTCATCACACCCCATTCAGAGCAAGAGCACATTAATCATGCCCAATTCAACGCCACGCGCATAAGGGCCGCTTCCTCGCATGAATAAATCTATTTGAAGTAAGCGCCCTATGTGTCCGTTCCTCTGTCTACTTCTCAGCACTTTTACAGTCGTATATGTCAAAACCGACTAGCTAAAACACTCCTGCTGCTTGTTCTGTGCTGCGATTCTTTTGAGCTTTAATACACAGTGCAGCAAGAAATGAGATGGCGTTGACATTAGTGCGCCTTTTTTTCGTTCTCGCTTTACCCCACTGTATAACGTTTATCGTCATCGAGATTACCCATGTGATCTTCGGAGAATTTCTGAGCTGAGGTAGTTCCCCACTTGGTGAAAAACCATGCCAGATACTCACAACGAAGCGAATTTGACTGGCCAAGCAACCGTAAAATATAACTGTCAACTCACCCTTAAATTTCAGACCGGATGCACAGAAATCCTGGGCCGGCGGTGAAGATCCACATTTGAGGGAGAACCATCTCTGCGCAATAGACAAGAACATTTCGAGGTGGCATAAAAAAGAAGTCACCGGAAAAATTTTTTTCCAACACTCATGCTGCAACAAAATTTTTTTCTTACAGCAAATAGATACGCTCATTTTCGAAACACCCACAATGGGCACCTTGCCGGAAGCCCTTAAAAATACGCAGACACGATGAAATGAAGCAGCAGGACATGCTTACGTGCGGGTGTCCCAACCAACACGATGTAGCTAAAGTCATTCGTAAAGCCTTTCTCTTCACCAAGAGTTCATGACGCGATTGGCAGGTTGTGATTATTTTGCGCTTTATATTTATGATGCTTTTTTACGTAGCTCGCTCGTCGGGGCGGAAATTTCAAAAGGGGAATTTCAGAAGTGCCTTCTGTCCTGCGAGCCGGTACCCGACGACTTTGCAGTCTTTCACGAGCGGCTTAGAGCTCGCCCACCAGAAGGTCGGCGTCCGCAGGAGCCTGACATTTGGTCCCAGCGCTTTTCTGTGGATGCAAGCGCTTAACCGGACGCTACGGCGCTTGCTCCGATTCCAAGCCCTCGACGAACCTCTGCGCATACTTCGCGGGAGCTCCACTGGTTGAACTCCTTCGTTTCAGTCAGGATGGCTCTGTGGCTTAACTTGGGGAGCAGGGCAGAAAAGTTCAAAGGCATCGGTCAACGCCAGTGGCGCGTGCGAATGCGCGAAAGGATAGAAGCGTGTCCTTGGCCACAGAGCCTTTCTGACTGGAAATTTCCAGTGACACTTAGCTACACTTTAAGTGTATGACGCGATAGCGCTAATGGCTCCCTTTAATGGCATGGGTTCCTCTTTGCATACACGCAGACACGGATAATGTGCGACAAGACACACATGGCCTCCGTTTAACCCAGTCCTGTTGACGTTTCGTGATGGACTAGCGGTCATCACCATCATCATCAGCCTGAACACACGCTCTGCAGGGCAAAAGCCTCTCCCATGTCTCTCCAGTTAACGCTGTCCTTTCCCAGCTGCGCCCCCCCCCCCCCCCCCCGATGCCTGCGAACTTCCTAATCTCATCCACCCAACTAAGCTTCTGCCGCTCCTTGCTACGCTTGCCTTCTCCTGAAATCAATCCACGCCGCTACCTTAAGGACCTGCGGTTATCTTGCCTTCGCATTACATGCCGTGCCCAAATCCATTACTTCTTCTTGATTTCGACTAGGATGTGATTAAGCCCAGTTCGTTCCCTCACCCAATCTGCCCGCTTCAAATCCCTTAACGTTACACCAAACATTTTCATTTCCATGCTTTGCTGAGTTGTTCTTAAAGGTGCACTAAAGAGGAATCTGAACTCGTCTTTTTAGCGCGGCAACTCGATCTACACGTTCCGAGAATTCTTAGAGACTGCGAATTATTTTCCTGTGTGGCCGATTTCACTAATTAAATTCGATTAAACGTCCCAGCTCCTGCCTTTTTTTGAACTCAACGCGGTAGGTAGGCGGAGTCAACCAACGCGTGTATGGCTTTCAGCCAGTCCAGTGGCGGCTTCGTTTTCACTTTTATTTTGTTTTTTTAGTTTTCTGCGTATAAACAGTTTCACTCACAGACAATGTAGCCGAAAATTAGGCCCACGGAAATAAAAATACATGTGGACTCTGATTTACGTGTCACTCCGCCGATGGCCGAGCGGCAAGTCGTCAAAGGACTCGCTGACGCGTTGGTTGACGACTGCTGCCTAACGCGCCGAGTTAAAAAAAAAAGGCTGGAGGCAAGACATTTAATGCGACTCAGTTACGGCAATCGGCCACACAGGACAATAATTAGACGTTTCTAAGAATGCCCGGAACGTGTAGACACAGTTCCCAAAGTAAATATACGCGTTCAGATTTCACTCTAGCATACCTTTAAATGCGACCCTTTTCGTTAGCCTCCGCGTTTCTGCCCCGTAGGTGAGTACCGGTGAAATACAGCTGTTGTACACTTTTCTTGTGGGGAAAATTGGCAAACCTGCCGTATGCGCTTAGGCATATAGGGTGCTTAGGTGCCTATGGGTACGTATAATATTTTTGGTGCAATTAAGTTAGTTTACACCTTCACATGTCATATAATGGTGTTTGAGTAAGGTTGCGACCTCATATTCCAAATTTATGTTAATTTCTAATCAGTTTTCAATACCGCCGCCTCACGTGTAATGTCAACTTTTCCGGCCAATCCGCATTTTCTTCACGCGCCGCCAGTCCTCCCGCGTACTCTGCTTAACGGTAGCCTTAACACTCTCGCGTCAATAGATTCATTCATTTAGGGACGAGTGACGAAGGATGTGGCGCGTAAAGGTGACGGCGTGGGCTCGTAAGCGCGAAGATACGCAAACAGAGCAAGTGCCGAGCCGTACGCTTAAACGTCCGAGCCGCAGGATTGCCTCAGAGGAGCTGGGTTTCGATGAGGGCGAAATCCAGAGGCGCCCTGCGCTGCTCGATGTCAGTGCACGTTAAAGATCCCTGGGTTAAAGATCCCACAGACCTCTACTACGACAACGCTTTCTCTCTTCCTTCTTTCACTCCCTCCTTCATCGCTTCCCTTACGGCGCGGTTGGGGTGTCCGCCGAGATACTGCTGCGAATAACTACCGAGTAAGTGCGGCATTTTCTGTGGGTAAAGTAAAAACTAACATTGGAAGGAAAAGATTTTGCTAGCCGCGGCACGCGCCATCGAAACCTGAAGCACCTGGGCTGCAGCGAGCGGGAATAAAAGGAAAGAGAGAGGAGAGAGAGAGAGAGAGAAGAAAGTGGGAGCGATAGTTAGAAAGTATAGGGTTAGGGCGGCAATATACGCTATGCACAAATACAGGATGTCTAAGCCATTTACACTTCTCAAGAAACTAACACAGCCCTACACAACGGCACTCCCACCTTTACCCCTTCAATCGAAACACGGTTGTAGTGTCCCCCCAGAACGAGTAACAGCGCCTTTGATTTCCTCATAACCAATACTTAAACGTTCGAACCCAGAGCAATGCGCTGAGAAAGCTTGTGCGAACGGCGGGCTGATGACGCGCGAGGTGAAAGCCGCTCGTGAAAGTCTGCAAGGTCCTCAAGTATTGGCTCCCAGAGAAGAATCCTCATAACAGACGTCAGGGGTGCACCCATCAAACCCGCTCCAGGACGACCTAAATCAGTTTCTCCACGACGTTCTACCTATACCAGACGGACAGGAGCTACACCTGTACGTGCCAATTTCTGGGTTGTGCAGCGAAATGTCGGCCCTCTTCGACAATTATGTGTCCCAAGCCGACGGCAGCGCCCTCATTCAACATTGCGAGTAACATAAGGAAAGTTGTAGCACCCTCCGATTACGCGGGTTCGAACCAGACAGCGACGGCCGGGTTTCGATGGAGGCGAAACGCAAATGCGCCCGTGTGCTGTGCGATGTCATTGCACGTTAATTAAAGATACCCAGGTGGTGGAAACTGTTCCGGATCCCTCCAGTACGGCACTTCTTCCTTCCTTTCTTTTTCACTCCCTCTTTTATCCCTCCCTTGCGGCGCGGTTCAGGTGTCCGCTGATATGTGAGACAGATACTGCACCATTTCCTTTCCCCAACAACAAATTTTCGATTTTTTTTTAGCCTTTGAGCAGTGTAGCGATGCGACTCTTTAAAGAGTAGGTAGAGACACAGGCGTATTTGCTGTGCGAAGACTTCATCCAATCTACTAATGCATTGAGAGACACACAAGTTTCAGCGTTATAGACTGGGCGGATGAGTGTGGGTTAATAGTAAGCAAAGAAATCCACAGTAGCAGTCTCGAGGTGTAAATGTGGGCAGGCCATGATGCAGGACGCTTCTTATAATCAGGCGAGCGTGTCATTATTATTATTACATGTAATCTCGCACAAGCCCGCACGCCTGCGGCGGTGGGACGCAGACGGAGACGGGCGAGCCCACTTCCACTGCAGCTGAGCGGCGGAGGGGCGTCGGGGTGCGCGCCTCGTGGGGACGCCGAATTTGCTGCTGTTCCAGCGGAAACGAACGCTTCTCTATATGCCCAAAATGTCGAGTTTCTGAGAAGACGCTTCCTAATCTCTCTTCGACGTGGGCCACAAGGTGTCAGTACAAAAACGCGAGTGAGGAAACTGCAGCCGACGGAGCTATCCAATAATAATAATAATAATGATATGAATTGGTTTTTTGTGGAAAGGAAATGGCGCAGTATCTGTCTCATATATCGCTGGACACCTGAACCGCGCCGTAAGAGAAGGGATAAGGAAGGGAGTGAAAGAAGAAAGGAAGAAGGAAGTGCCGTAGTGGAGGGCTCCGGAATAATTTCGACCACCTGGGGATCTTTAACGTGCACTGACATCACACAGCACACGGGCGCCTTAGCGTTTTTCCTCCATAAAAACGCAGCCGCCGCGGTCGGGTTCGAACCCGGGAACTCCGGATCAGTAGTCGAGCGCCCTAACCACTGAGCCACCGCGGCGGGGTCGGAGCTATCCAAGGTGCGCGATTTCAGTCAAATCGCACCGAGCAAGCTCGCACAAAGTCCTATGCACGCGTGCTGCATGCAGTGTAAAGTTGTCGAGATGAACGCTTTCGCAGTATTAATAACAAGGCACACGGCCCCTGCGCGCCGAGACCGCAACGGCAAGCCGCATCTGCCCCTTCGTTAGTCGCGTTCTTTGCGCGTCGTACGGCTTTTGCCAGCTCTCACCGCCACCAAAGCTGTCGCCACTGTACGTATACGCGCGCGTTGTCATGGCACGCCATCCTCGCCCACAGACTCTCGGCGTGACTCGAACGACTGCGAGGACTCGACGGCCGTCAAAGGTGGACACTTCACACTTGCATATATGAGGCGCACAATTTTGACCATTTCCGAGAACGCTTCCCATAGTGCAGTATGTTCGTGCGCACGGCCTGAAAAGTCCAATTAGAAAAATGAGCGGGGCCATGCGCTCAACCCGTCACATTGCTCCATTAAAGGCGTGCGTGTACCTCTGTGGTTGGGCTGGAACCTGTTCTATTCTTGCTTCGTTTTCGTTTTTGTATTCGGCCTCCATTCGTACCGCCAACAAAATGAAGGCTCGCGAGGGGCAAACTGCACGTCTACAGAACCTTTTCCTTCGCCGGTGTAACTCCTTCTGTGGAGGTCTCCTCTGGATATCACTGCCACGGTTGCCTGCACTCCGCGTTGCTGCGGGGAACCTGCATGTTCGCAAACAAACGAGGTAGTGCTGCATTCGCTAGCGGGCTCGCGGTAGGCAAAAGGCCAGGCAGTGGCGTCGCGGAGAGGCGTTGATCGCGGCTTTCAAGGCTTGTAGGCGCGTTTTCAGTTTCTGCGAGTCACAGCAATGGTTGATGCTTTCAACTCACTAACTTCTCGAAGTACAGGACCTCGCGTTGGCTACGTGTGGCGTATTAAGAGAAATGGTTATTATTATTATTGCGTTATTTTCTTGCCTGAAAACTAGGAGGAACGTTACATACAGCGATGTGTTACCCACCAATTAACGCATTATTGGCCCGTATAAAAACAAGTGTCATGTCAGTGCTTCAAGTAACTTCTGCGTTATCAAAGTGAGACGCAAAGGCGTGCATGTGCTGTGCGATGCCAGTGCATGCTTTAGTAAAGACCCCAGGTAAACGAAATTATTCAGAAGGCCTCCACTAAGGCACCCCTTTCTTCCTTTCTTCTGCCAGTCTCTCCTTTATCCCTTTTCTTACAGCGCAGTTCACATGTCCACCGAGATGTGAGACAGATACTGCGCCATTTCCTTTCCCCAAAAAGCAATTTTCACTTTCATTTTTATCAAAGCACAAGAAGCAGCTATTACTGGTAGATGGCTTCCTATGCATTGTCTGTACAGCCCCATCGGAGGCCTCGTGAGAGAAAAGAAGAATTGACTGACACCACGAAAAGTCTGGTCAGACCACAAAATCATTTTGTCATATCCCGTTAATCATCTTTCTGACACCACTAAATTCGATGTTTCTGAACTCAGCCCCTCGCAGTCTATTCACATTACTGCAAAAATATTTCTGACCCACCCTTTCTCCTTTATCCCTTCCCTTACGGCGCGGTTCAGGCGTCCAACGATATATGAGACAGATACTCCGCCATTTCCTTTCCCCCAAAACTAATTATTATTGTTATTATTACAACGTTGTCAACGCCAAAGCCAATGAACAAAACCAACGCTGGCGGCCATTCGCTCCGCTTCCGTGTTTCTGCCACAGCTTTTTCAAAGCCAAGGCCGCAGCGCATATATCTGAGTCACCACTCCCATGTAAACCGCAAAGCGCGATTGAACTGGGCACTAAAACAGAAGGCGCAATTTACTTGAATACGACACAAGTCGGCTCCAGCCCACTTTTTGAGGAAAGCGCTAAAACGTCGATAAAAGTAGAGGATGAGCCACTTATCTCCTTCTCAAAACCAGCCCTCTCCATCAAAAAGTGGACAGGAGTCGACTTCTGTTGTAATGAAATGCTTGTAATGAGATGTACACGGCTGGCCAACGTCAGTGCAAGCGTATAAGGTCTCCCTGCACACTTCACGTACTTGTTCAACGTGTTCATTTGCAATCACTTTTTTATGCTATGGAAAAAAAACAGAATGACAAATGGTGATCATAGATTGGCGGTTTCCTATGGTGACACATTAATGCAGTCCTCAACGCGGTTCCAAGTAAATGCAGCGACGAAAACACGCCATGGCACCTATTTGATTCTGCTTATTTCTTCGCGATGCCTGCGTTCTGAGAAAGTATACAGTGCAGCTTCGTGTAAACACTGAAGCAAACTACGTCAGTCATTCCTCAGATGGGCACAGTCGAAGGCCTACGGTGCTTAATTGCAAAGCCTGAAATATCTACGCATACGACCAAGGCACCACGCAACAAAGCCATAACTCACCATGACACACAGCGGCGTTGAAAACCGGGACGCCACGGTGCTACTGGTGTCAGTTGTCGGCAAGCGCCAGCCCTGCAAAAGTGACAAGACAGATTCAGGGTGACATTATGAAGCAAACGCTGATGAATTGTTTTCATCTCGACTCAAACTTGAGTGGAACATCTTTTAGTTTTTAAAATATTGTCACGACCTGAGGAGCCGTGCAGGTAAGCGTCGGGAAGAGCCCAAAACTCAGGGCTTTTTAATTGGAGAGCCAGGGTCAAGGTCACAGAGCCAGAGTGCCTCGAGAGCCAGCCACCGCTTCGTCGTCGTTTTGACTAAGCGTGGAGGCCTCGCGGCGCATAAGGCACGTGGCAATATACTGAATTATAATCTAGCCTTTTATTATATTAGGTAGCCAGGCGAAAGCTTTATTGGTGAGCCTTATGGATGAGTTACTGCCTAGGGTTGTTCTGGCTCTTGATTTCGGGTGCTTGCCAGCAGTACATGACGTGCGGCAACCTGTCCAGCCCACTCTACCAGCCGTCTTAGTGAGACCGGTTCGGAGCTGGAGACCGCGATCTCCCAACCCTTTTTGTCCGTGAGGTTCCAGCGAGATGTGGTTGGAATTCTCGGCAGAGATATTACCACATGGACCACTCATGGCTCTGACGGGGAAATTGAGGAAACTCTTCAGTTAGCAGCAGACACCATCTCCTCTCACGCGTCATCCATCGGGCTCGAATGTTCCCCATCTAAGTGCGCGCTCTTCCTAATTAGGCCATAATCTGGCGCTAACTCGCCCATCCAAATCAATTTAAAAGGATCCCCTATCCCCATCACACCCGCCCTCCGCATTATTGGCCTCCACTTGCTGGATTCTGGACGAAATGAACACACCCTTAAAAGACTCAAGGCCTACACGCAATCCATGTTGCACCTTCTACGCCGAGTGTCCTCCATTAACAAGGGTTTAGACGAAGCGGACAACATGAAAGTAGTGCACGCATTTACGCTTAGCAGCATTCTATACGCAACCCCCTATCTCAAATTGAACCGCACGGAAACCGAACGCGTGAACGCAATGATCCGCCTGGCGACTAAGGCAGCCCTAAACCTACCTCATAGCACTAGCACAGCCAAACTTATTGCAATAGGCATGCATAACACTATTCAGGAACTAGTTTACGCGCACCTTCAGACACAGTATTTTAGACTTGCCACGAGCGCCACTGGCCGCCATATACTGTCCTTCCTTCGCATCAACATACCCGCTAACCAGTCAACTCTTATAGGCTCCGTACAGTCAAGTTTGGTCACGATCCTTGCGCCACCTAGCGCCGCTCCAGCGAGTCTGTGGGCCGGCTGAATGGAAGCACCGCCGCCGTGCTCAGCTGCACCGCCTGCACGCACTTTCAGTCGCGTTGCAACGATGGCAAGCAGTAGTAGTGGCGGTGGCCTCGGCAAAAAAAATGCGAAAATAAAAAGCAGTTGTCGGTATTGCTGCGTGAAGGATTGCCATAGCCGCGAAGGACAGTTTGGCATTAAGCTGTACAGATTTCCAGGTAGGCCGTACGAAAGAGATCGACGAAAGAAGTGGATCACGGCAGTGCGGAGAATCAAGTAAGTTCTTTGTCGCATTTAACACCAGTCTTAGCGTCTTTTCAACATAGTACGTTTAGGAGTTTCATACCGCGAGTGGTAATTTTAAATGTGAACGCCTCGCCGCGCTCCGGGCGGTGAAGTTTGCGGAAATTTTGTTCGAACCTCGTGCATATGTACCTAAGCATACGTGTCATTCTCATCGCGGATATATCGCCGCACTTAACTTTCTATGGCGTATGTCCGCGCTGCATTTCTTCGATTGTACTTCTTTAGTCGCGCCTACGTACAAACTTCCTCACATGTGTGTACATACTGCACTTGCCTAGGAACGTTCGTACGGCGCACCGGGTTGGGTACGGAAGAAGTTATCGTGCATGCACATTCGCTAGGAGTGCGGTTGGCTCATGTGTCAAAGCTATTTTGGGCCCTGCAAATGGCGAAAAGTGTGGCAAACATGATAGAGCGTGCCGGTAGAACTTTTATGCGGTGTACGCAGACCACTTCTCCGTAGTGTAAACATCTTGTGTTCTGTAAAATTGCAGGCCAATTAGGGAAACATTATGCATGTATTGTCTGCCTCCGCCCTCTGTGGGTTGAGGATTTTGTGGTGTAAACAATGCTGTGTCGTCTTTTTCAGCATGGCCGACGGTTCCGAGTGGGTGCCGAATGAGAGGACAAGAATATGCTCTAAGCATTTCGTCAACGGAGAGAAGAGTACGATCGCATCGCATCCAGGGTACTACCCAACCATATTCCCGGATGCATACAGGGTCAGCCACGTCGATGCGACTAAGCAGCTTGCACGATATGAAAGGTATGAAATGTCTTTTAGCACTGTGAACCACCTATAAGAATTCAATATTTGAACTACTGTGTGCAATTCTAAGTTCAATTAGTCTGCAGAATTTGAATGCAGCTGGTAATTTTCATTATGTAACGTTCAGAAGAAGGACCACAAGGAGAATATGAATTTTCGAATGTTTCATATGCTTCAGGTTGCATAGGAGGAGGAGGGCTAGGGCATCGTCTGCCTCAGTAATGCCAAAGCAGGCATCTGCCACTGTTAGCGAAAAAGGACACGGCATCAAGCACTGAAGAAGACACCTCTGAAACGGATCCCCTGAATCAAGAGCCATCCAACCTGGAGGTACTTTGCATGGCTGTTGACGCAGCACAAAAAGACGAGGTAAGCAACCGGGATGGGCATGGAAGAATGACGCTGCCATTCTTTATTTTGATGCAAAGCCGTCTCTGTGTACATGTTACATGCAGAGTTTAAGTGTGAAATTTCAGCAGCTTACTGCCTGCTCTCGTTACTCTGAATTAAAGTGTTTAACCTCTAATTTATGTATATGCATCTCACTGCAGTGCAGGTGACATAGCTGTCCAGTTTTATGACTGATACCTGTTTTTTCTTTTCTACGCAGTCTTGCCAAACCGACGACATTGCAAGATGTTCCGGCACATTTTCGGTGTTCCTGTGTTCGGCACGAGGCAATGAGGCGTGCACTCAAGTCAACCACAAAATTGTTCGCGACGCGGAAGTACAGTGCAAGCCTGCAGTGGTTTCCCGCCAGTCTGGTAGAGACAGCAGGACAGCTTGCTTCACAGGATACGACAGTGTCCAAGCATGTGCAGCTGCCATGAAGGATCTGTGCGGTGTGTCCCCCGACATATATGCCCTCCTGCTTAGCATAATGCCCCGTTCTGCTGAGCGAACTTGTGATGTGCCAATAACCGATAGGCTTGTGCTGTTTTTGATGAAGCTTAAACTTGGGATCACTTACTCATCTCTTGCAGTGCTTTTCTGCGTGTCCAGGAACACAGTCTCTCGTCATTTTAAGAGTGTTCTTAAAACACTTAGCATTGCCACGCAGAAGTGGATATATCGCCCTCCTGATCATGTCATTAGACAGACAATGCCAAATTGCTTTAAAGTTCACTACCAGGACTGCTCGATGATAATTGATTGTACAGAAGTCCGTACAGAACAACCGTACACTGTACAGCAACAGCGTGTGCTGTATTCACATTACAAAGGAGGATATACTCTGAAATGCCTCGTTGGAATCACGCCATGTGGTGCAGTCTGCTTCTGCTCAAAGGCATACGGAGGCAGGTGTTCAGATTCCTTTATTACAGTGGATTCTGGGTTTCTAGACCTAGTGCAACCAGGCGATGTTGTGATGGCCGATAAGGGGTTTCCGGGTATAAAGGCAGGCCTTGAAGAGGTACGGGCTGTATTAGTGATGCCCCCATTTTTGCATGGTCAGGACCAATTTTCTGGAAGTGAGGTGCATGAGACGTACCAAATTGCACAGGTGCGAATTCATGTGGAAAGAATTATCCAGCGCATAAAGATGTTCAACATCCTCAACACACGCATACCCACAGAGCTGATTGCAGTGATGAGCGACGTATTTCATGTCTGCTGCGTCTTAGCAAATCTCCAGCCGCCTATTATAAGCTCCGAACAGTGAGGTTTGAAGTGCTGCGCCATCTACAATCAGCAGACCTACGCTATATTCTCATTTCCACACATCTTTTTATTCAAACGAAAGGTTGATCACACTCTCGTGGACTTGACAAGGGCGGGGAGCAGCCACATAAAGTAAAAGTCCTCCAGTGCTCGCACAGCTGAACATAGGAAGTCATCGTCTTTCTCTACAATGATGGTGATGCTTTGTTGTTCAGAATAAACAAAAAAAAACATTCATTGAGATTACACACATACATTAACAGTTGCACCTGTGTGTAGTATCGGTGACTTGCAAGTAGCGTCAATTTGCCATTCTTGTACTTAATGTACGGCACAAATGTAATTTCCTGGTCTACATCAATTATGTCTCTGTTCCGTCTTGAAAACGGGCACTTTATCTCTAAAAGGCAAACACCCTTTGCCGTTTCAAAGAGCCCGTCAGGGCTTCCGCAAAGCCACGGCTGGGCTGTATGGACCACAAGTCCAGTCTGGAAAAAGAAATATTTTTCTGAAGCAAATGAAAATAGAAAAAGTACTTTTCTGAAGCGTATGTCCCACAAGTACACAATACAAATAATGCAAACGCAGACATAAAAGTGCAATGGTCATGTGCAAATATGAAAGCAATGAGGCTACCAAATGTGAAATCACAAATTTTTAAGTCAAGCAGGTTGTACACATGTAGCTTACCTCTAACACATCTGCACAAACTTTCTCCTCAAAGTTCTTGCGTGCCACTGGCTCCATTTTCATGCCTGAAAAGTAACTTTCAGTCAGCCCAACGTGCGATGTTGTGATATTGGAAAACGTACCATATGATGTGGCCTCAGAGCAAAACCCTCGACGATGCAGAATTGTCTTCAAGAGGTCTTGAGGAGGCTTCCTTGTTCTCAGTATCATGTGTGCTTGCGAACAAGTTATTCTTAATCTTCTTTCTCTGTGCCACCTGTTATAAATTTTAACAGGATAATTAGGAGATACGTTACATTGCAACTCTCCAAGATGACATATGAACAAGGAGGTGAAGCACCTACCTGTGATTATTAGCCTGCCCCTTTGTCAGTGCACATAGGTGCAGAGCACTTAAGCATTTTATGTTCTTGGCGTAGTACGCTGCCACTTCTGCTGGCATTTCTTCTTCGTACTCCTTTTTTTTAATTAATATTTTTGGAAACTTTGCTGTTACCATTAAAGAGTGCAGAGCCTTTTTTGGTTCTTGCAAAAGACTCCTGAGTTTTTCTATTTCTTCTTCAAGTAATACTTTATCTATGATATCTTGCAAGACTGTCTTGCATGCACTTTCATCATTTTCATTTTGTGCTTTCAGAATTCTAGACATTGGACATTGAATGTCAGGGAAGTGCTTTATCAGAAAGCTTGGGTCCAATGGTTTGGGAGGCTCTCCACCACCAACGTGTGGGTGCTTGTTAGCTGTAAGAAAATATGCAGGTGCATTAGCTGAAATAAAGCTGGGGCATTCTTTGTGGAAACAGACTGAAAAGCACAAGCATTATTGTCTTCTACCACTGCGTAACAAGCAATAAGTTTCTGAACTAATGCCGAAATGTCGGGCAATACATAATAAAAATAGGTACATTTAACTTCCATTACTTCAGCAGTGAAATGCAATGCTTACCACCAAAAAGTTCTTCAATCGACGCTTTATCGTCCACACGGGCCTTTTTCGATGGTCTTCCCCACCTCTGCCTCTCAGATGTGCAGGAGATGTCGTCGTGCATGTTGACATGCAGCGCGACAGCCGCGCAGTGTTTGCAAGACCCTGCAGCGCCGTACCTGCAACTGCAAAGTCCAGCTTGCAGTTCGCGGTCATTCTTGTTTATCTGCGGTGAACACAATGTAAATGCAACAGTAGACACAAACTATGACCGCCAAACCAGCCACCCAACAACAAGAGAACGTTCGCACGTGATGCCCGCATATTATGATTAATTACGTTCCCACCGCGCAATACATTTACAAACCCTCCTAAGAGACTTGAAAAACTCCACTATGCAAGGCAATCATATTCCTGAGAAGCGATGTTGCTTATTCGTGCACATGATAATGTCGCTGAAACAAGCCTCACGGAGATTTGAAAAGCGGTTCGCGAATCCACATGCTACGAACGATGCAAAACGTGCACCGCCGACAGCGGGGTCCGTATTCAGCAGTGGCTGTTGCCACGTTAAAAATGCCACAACTTTACTCACGTGCAAAGAAACGTCGTAAACTTGTTTCCCTTGTTGAGAGCGGCACTTCGCCCGCACGTTGACGCCGTCAACTTCCGTCACAAAGGAAACGTGTCCAGCGTCGTACAACTTCTTCCCGCTCGTCAGAGAGGCTGGATGAAAATATTCTTCTGTACCCTTAATGGGCCTAAACCCCGCTAAAACCACCTGGGACATAGCAGAGGATCGTGCCGACCGTGGATGTAACACGAAAGCGGACGCTGGCCGTGCACACGAAGGCGAAAAGAGCAAGTGGGCAGCTTGCGCCCTGCCGCCCCCGCCGGCTCAGTAATGCGGAATCTGCCACGGCGGCGCTGAGCGCGGCGCTGCTCCGTAGCGCCCTCTGACCAGTGTACGGAGCCTATAGCCGTCCCTCGACACATCCATACACCTCTCGTTGTGAAACCCCTTCCTCGAAAAGTCCATCTCCAATATCACATCCCTCGCCGCGTAGCTCGCGCTAATGCCCTCCATAAGTATTATGGGCAAGCCCACGATGCTGTTTGGGTAGACGCCGCATCTACAGTGCATTGTTACGTTTGGAGACGCCAACATGCCAAGAATATTCAAGCCACTGAGAACCATCAATCGACAGAGGCTTCAAAGGGCCGTCGACGTGGTTGCAGCGCCACGAGTGCAGGTGGTGGCGTCTACAAGAGACCTCCCCCCCCCCCCCTGCTTTTTACGAGATGAAACGGCCGTCCGCTGCCTGAGAACGGCTTTGGTGAACCTGTCGTTTGTTCTAAACGCCGGACCCACCCTGGACATCTTTCTCCCGGATGGGACGGCTCGGGAGCCGGCGAGCGGCGGGGTTGCAAATGAGCCGTGGCAAATGCGGCCGCGTTTGACTAAGCCAACGTCGCCGGAATCCTCGTGCTTCGAAAACAACTTCGTCTTACACTGTGCTTTTCCTTATAAGTAGAACCTTCTGCAAACTGCAGTGGCATCCTTTAGTTCCCACGCTACCGCTGTTAAGTGCAGGTGACTGACCTTCGACGCTGCCATGGGACCCCCTTCTGGCTATTCATCACTGCTGCCTGGAGAGCGCGGACCATAACTTGCCAGAAGTGGCAAGAGTGTGTTGTTGGGGCCGTCCTGGAAAGCGGACCCTAAAGACTGGACATGTGATCGACGTCACAGTGATTGGACGCATTTTTAATGAACTAAATTCCCCAACTAAGGACCTGGGGACAGGGGACCCTATTTAAGCAGCGATCTGGCGTGTGTTCGCCAGCTCCCGATTCACTCTTTCGAACTATGCAAAAATGTAAATAAACCCTTTCAGTGTCTTCTCCACCTCGAAGACCCTCTCCTCTCTTCGTCACCCCACAACAGCAGTCTCCCGATCCGGAACCCGGGGACACCGACCTTGGCGAGAGACGGCACAGGCGAACCAGGGGCCCGCACCTAACAACTGGTGGCAGCGGTGGGATCGACGCGTATTCCCCCAACACCGGTGGCCTGCTACGGGGCTGGAGCCCCGCACCTAACAACTCGTGGCAGCGGTGGGATCGAAGCGCAATCGCCCAACACCGGTGGCCTGCTACGGGACAGAAGCCTAACATCTAACAATTGGTTGGCAGCGGTTGGATCGACCATGCGGCGTGGTGTTGCTTCCGTGGGTGAGTGCTTGAACTTTGCTTGAGATTCGCCAGGCTTCAATTGTTTGGGTTAATACATTGAGCTGCTGGGAATCGAGGGAAGTTGATCAGTGAGTCTGAGTGCGTGTAGCTCAGGTCAACAGTTGTTCAGCAAAGTCAAGGCTCAGAGCAGCAAACATGGACTTAATGAAGTTACTAAGGTCATATTTGCTGTTATTGTGTGAAGAGTTGGGTGTAGATGTAGGAGTTAAGATAAAAGAGTCGGACATTTGCAAATTGCTCTTGGAAACCGCCGAGGAAAGAAAAATTAGCGATACGTGGGAACTCCACAAAGCAGAGCGAAATAAAAAGGAAGATTAACGGAGAAACATAGAGAACAAAGGCTAGCGGCAGAAAAAAAGGAACGGGAGCTCAGAAGGTTGCAGCTTGTGCATGACCAAAAGAAACTGGAAGATGAGATCTCGAGAGGCAAGACTCCAGAGAGAGAGAGTCAGGCCGGATCGTTCCAGTTGGACAGACGTGACGACGTAAAACAGTATTGTGAAACAGCGCACAACCGTCATGAGGAGCTGTAATGTTGAAACGCAGTATCGAAAGACACGCGGAGACAGAGGACGAAAGCTCCATTGCAGAGGAGCAGGGCGTTTCAGGGGTAAGCGCTCATGCCGATAAGCGGGCGGTGGAGGACTGCCTTCAGGAATGCGAACTGCCCAACTCGGGGGCAGCGGAAGGTACGTCTGTCAGCAGTGGGGAGCTGACACTGACCTGCGAAGGCAAAGCGGCCAGTTTGCAATTGGATGAAGGTCTCCAAGGTGCCTCTGAAAAACTAGATCAAGCTAGTTGCGATCAGGAGACACAAACAGAAGTGTCTAGGAGTAAAAAAAGGTGTAGGGCAAGGACCAAGAAAAAGCGGTTGAAATGTCAAGCCCTAAACTTAGCTGCACAGACAGGTGCTAATGTTAGCATACATGAAAATGCGGCAGAAGGAGAAGAAAAACCTTCTCGCATTGGTCCTTGTAATCTTGCAGCTACATTTACTGGTCAGAGGGCACGCGCAGATGCTTCTAAAGGTGACCGCAGTAACAGAAAGAGAAAAGCGCCTCTTGCAAGAAGAACAAGGTCGAGGCTTTTTAAAGGGCATCGGCCAGCGGGAAGACACAGACCCCCCCCCCCCCCCCCCGACCTAACAGTAAGGCGGTAAGGAAGAAAGGAAATCTACCCGAAAGATCAGAAGGCGCTAGATCGCGGGACTCCCGGCGCATGCGAGCTCAGGGGTCGAGCAACAGAGACCGCGCACGCAGGCATGTTCAGCGCGCGCTCTGGAGAAGGATAGGTCCTTCACTTTCCGCACTGTATTCGAGGAAGCGCGCAGGGCGAAAGGGTAGGCGGGCTTGCTTGGGGCAAAAACAGTGCAGCTTCTCGCTCCGGTCGCTGTCCGTCGCCCGGAATCAGTTATCGGCACTGCATGGGCCACCAGGGCCTTTTGAGTGCGTCGATGGGCTGTGGAGATGACAGTAGCAATCTGGGATGTCTTTTTTCAGTTGCCCTTTGTCACGAGTTGACAGCAGTACAATCAGTCAGAGCGCGATCCCAGCGGCCGCGGCTGAAGGACTAATCGTTTCGACGCGGGGGTGGTGAGCCATGTTTGACCCCGCGTAGCAATTCGAAGTAACTGTTTTTTTTATCCCTCTTTTTTGTGTGTGCGTGTAAAAACGGGGAAGGAAATGCTACTTTGTTTTAGGTGAAAAATTTGGATGTGATCAAGTGTTACTGTTTTCTTAACACTTAAAAAAATTAAATTGTGCGATTGGGTTAGAAAGGACGTGTGTCAATTTGAGATGCTACCAAGTGATAAAGGCACTCACAGAAGTGCAGCGAACACAGTTCTTGAACAGACGATGAGCTCTCTGCGTAGGTAGAACCGCTGAGAGCTAGCAAGTTTTTTTTGTGTTTGAGATTTTGAAACAGGTTTGCTTTGGTGTCTTCCGTAGATTCGGATACGTAAAACCTGGTTGAGATACGAAAGGCTTGTTGCTACGTTAATGACGGCGTAGCTAATGCCTTGCGAAGGCCCATTTGAATACTTGTGTTCAGCGGCACTTGGTTAGCTAGCCGATTTTGGTATTGAAAGAGTAAGCGAACGAAGTGAGGCTACAGAATTCTGCGGAGAACAGCTGTAGCTGCTTTCTGTGCAAGTGATGGGGACGAGGCGCATGACTGACTCATTGAGTTTAAGAGATGTCTCGCCAGTACGGGAAGGAGTAAGGATTGCGATGCGCAGTCGCGTTTTTACGAGTTCAACTCGAACAGTTGATTATTAGACTCGAGAGTCAAGCTTCTTTGAAAAGAGCCAGTGGATTATGTTGAGCGTGGGCCAAATTTTAAGCAATTTATCGGTATTCTGGTTGTATAAGGCGATCAAAGCTTTGATTGATAAGGAATAGAGTTTCTAATCAAATTTGTAGGCTTTGACACCCCACCGCGTATTGTACAACTTGGCAGTCTGTCTTTGGCGACATTAGATGAGACGCGGACGCTTTCTTGACCCTAAATTCGGGCAAAATTGAGGTGTCAGTTTGTTTGTTTATCCTATCATCATCAGCATCATCGTCATCAGCCTTACTACACCCACTGTAGGGCAAAGGCCTCTCCCATGTCTCTCCAATTAACCCTATCCTTTGCCAGCTGCATCCACCCTTTGCCTGCAAACTTCTTAATCTCATCCGCCCATCTAACCTTCTGCCGCCCCCTGCTACGCTTACTTTCTCTTGGAACCCACTCCGTTACCCTTAAAGACCAGCGGTTATCTTGCCGTCGCATTAGATGCCCTGCCCAAGCCCATTTCTTTCTCTTGATTGTTTATCCTAGTTTTGCTTCCAAATTCGCCACCCCACTTCAAGTCGTGTATGGCGAATCGGGCCTTTGCAGCGAATTTGGCAGACATGAAGCTGTTCTTTGTAGCCGAGACTATTGCTGTCAGCTACAAAATTTTGTGCTTACGTTTATATTGACAATGCAGTAGTATTGCATAACAGCCTTGCGGCTCTCGGGTGAATTTCGTGCACTGCCTGGGGAGTGGCGCCATGTTGAGTGGCTGGTTTTGACTATTTCCTCCGTTGTCCGAGGTTTTGGACTCTGCTCTGTGCTTGCAGGCAAGATGAAGAAGGGCCTCCCACGCTATAACTCAAGTCATCTCTCCTCGACCAGTGATTATGACCACTGGCCGATCGAGATTGTCCGGGCCGCGGAGGAGTTGTTACGTTTGGAGACGCCAACATGCTAAGAATATTCAAGCCACTGAGAAGCATCAATCGACAGAGGCTTCAAAGGGCCGTCGACGTGGTTGCAGCGCCACGAGTACAGGTGGTGGCGTCTACAATAGACCTCCCCCCCCCCCCCCCCCCTGCTGTTTACGGGATGAAACGGCCGTCCGCTGCCTGAGAACGGCTTTGGTGAACCTTTCGTTTGTTCTAAACGCCGGACCCACCCGGGACATCTTTCTCCCGGAGGGGACGGCAGGGGAGCCGGCGAGCGGCGGGGTTGCAAATGAGCCGTGGCAAATGCGGCCGTGTTTGACTAAGCCAACGTGGCCGGAATCCTCGTGCTTCGAAAACAACTTCGTCTTAGACTGTGCTTTTCCTTATACGTGGAACCTTCTGCAAACTGCTGTGGCAACCTTTAGTTCCCACGCTCCACGTGGAACCTTCTGCAAACTGCAGTGGCATACTTTAGTTCCCACGCTACCGCTGTGAAGTGCAGGTGACTGACCTTCGACGCTGCCATGGGACCCCCTTCTGGCTATTCATCACTGCTGCCTGGAGAGCGCGGACCATAACTTGCCAGAAGTGGCAAGAGTGTGTTGTTGGGGCCGTCCTGGAAAGCGGACCCTAAAGACGGGACACGTGATCGACGTCACAGTGATTGGACGCATTTTTAATGAACTAAATTCCCCAACTAAGGACCTGGGGACCATATTTAAGCAACGATTTGGCGTGTGTTCGCCAGCTCCCGATTCATTCTTTCGAACTATGTAAAAATGTAAATAAACCCTTTCAGTCTCTTCTCCACCTCGAAGACCCTCTCCTCTCTTTGTCACCCCACAACAGCAGTCTCCCGATCCGGAACCCGGGGACACCGACCTTGGCGAGAGACGGCACAGGCAAACCAGGGGCCCGCACCTAACAACTGGTGGCAGCGGTGGGATCGACGCGTATTCCCCCAACACCGGTGGCCTGCTACGGGGTTGGAGCCCCGCACCTAGCAACTCGTGGCAGCGGTGCGATCGAAGCGCAATCCCCCAACACCGGTGGCCTGCTACGGGACAGAAGCCTCACACCTAACAGCATGAAGCGGTAGCAGTTACCTACAATCCAACCCTACCTCACCCCCTAACTCACCGTCTTCCCTCGGGCTCTACGCCTGAGGAGGCAGAGGAGACCGCCATCGCCCTAGCCCTTGCACATTCGGACGCCCAATACATCTTCAGCGACTCCAAAACGGCTCTGTCCAACTTTGCCAGGGGCAGGATTCACGCCCCTGCCTAGCAATTGTTGAACACCCCTACCGAAAATTTACCGCGCCGGGTAGAGCTTCAGTGGGTGCCTGCTCACTCTGAGAACCCTGGAAACGAGGCTGCCGATAAATTGGCCCGAGGTTTGATTTGCCGGGCTCAGGACAGTCTCGATCCAAGATTCTCGAGGGCACACCTTTGCGGAGCTCACGCAAATACCCCGTTTGGACCTTCGGACTTACCCTCCTCCAAACCCCTCTCTTACGCACTCCCAACAGATCCTCTTCAGACGCCTCCAGACCCGCTCTCTGTCATCCCCTCAGCTTTTATCCCACTATTGCGGCACATCCCCTGCATGCTCCCTATGCGGTGACTCCTATGCCACACTCTCCCATATCCCTTCCGGCTGCCCTGCTGACCCTCCCCCGCGGGGACAGCACGCCATCTCGAGCTGGCAGGACTGGGAGGTCCTGCTTATGTCTGCAGACCCGACATCGCAGCTTGCTGCGGTGACTCGGGCTGCCGACGTCATGTCTCGGCATGACCTACTTGATGCAGTGCGGGACCGCGCAGTGGTAGAGGGACCCCGTTGGGTCTAAAACACACTTGCTCAATTAAGTTTTTCTGTCTGTCTGTCTGTCTGTCTGTCTGTCTGTCTGTCTGTCTGTCTGTCTGTCTGTCTGTCTGTCTGTCTGTCTGTCTGTCTGTCTGTCTGTCTGTCTGTCTGTCTGTCTGTCTGTCTGTCTGTCTGTCTGTCTGTCTGTCTGTCTGTCTGTCTGTCTGTCTGTCTGTCTGTCTGTCTGTCTGTCTGTCTGTCTGTCTGTCTGTCTGTCTGTCTGTCTGTCTGTCTGTCTGTCTGTCTGTCTGTCGGCAGAGATATAAAATGCGGTCAAAGTTGGCTCTCGAACCCCGCAGAGATCCATCCAACAAACATATATATGCGAGCCGGAGCTGTCTCCAGGTTGTTGTTCTTTCGAGAGGGAGCTGTGGATGTGTGGTTGGAATTCTCGGCAGAAATATAAACTGCGGTCAGAGTTGGCTCTCGGAGCCCCACAAAGAGAGCAATCATGTTTGTACTGGCCTGGGAGGATAAGGGCTAACAAAGCCGGTTAAGGGAATGTGCGAGCCTGGAACTGTCTCCAGGTAATTTGTTGTTCTTTCGAGAGGGAGATGTGTGGTTGGGGATAGAATAGTCTTTGCTTCCTGTAATGGAAGGTTATTCCATGATAGATGACGAGCCGGTCCATAGCGCTACCCCGGTCTACGGTGTGCCCTGCTCGGTTGACGTACGCTCGAGGAAGAGGGTGGGACACTTCGTTACCGGGGCTTGGCTTCGTTGCGTGGGCTGGCACTCAAACTATTTGAACTGGTCGGGGTTGAATTGAAAATTTTTCGGGTGGTAGAATGGATCTGTCCTCAGTCAAAATTCGTGATTGCTGTTTTAGAGTCCCTCAGAATGAGTGTGGCAGTGCAGGAGGAAATAGCAAGCGCTATGTCTTCTTCTTCGGCTTCAAGTGAGGTTGTTTTCTTGGTCGAGCACGAGGCTATGTGTGTGAGGCCATGCGATGCTACAGTAATTGCGTCGGCCGAATTGAGGAAGCACTCTGCGGCGTCCATGTAAACCGCGTCTTTGTCGTTTGCATCAACGTTATTTAAAGCCTTGGTACGAGCTTCGCGTCTGGCCTGGTGGTTCGCGTCTGGTCTGGGATTTTCGGTATGAAGGCCCTAGCGTTGCTGGTGTCTAGATATGCATTCAAATTCATTTCAGAGGTCAACTGGTGGACAGAGCTCACCCGTGACGGTGCAATAGTGCAACATCGAATCGTGCGCTGTAACTATTCCATTTCTTTTTAATGCACTGAATAGAAGCCGAGTTATCTGTAGTCCTAATATGTATTTCAGCTTCTTAGCGCCTTTCCCTCTTCTCTCGTCACTATTTGCACGCTGGAAGGTCGGCGCTCGTCCTCTGGTCCCACCTCCAGAGGCGGAGCTTCCTGACGTGCCGGGGCTACGCGGCTTATTGGCAGCGGCCATGGTAGCTGCCTGACGTCTGAAAGAATCTAACCAATAGTCACCTCCCAACTTGCATACGCAGGTGTGAGCGACGGAGGAGGGTGCGAGCATGAAAAAGTCGCTGGGAAGGTCTCGCCAACTTTCACGCATAGTTGTCGGTTCTCTGCTGCGCGTAGAAGTGTATTACATGGATCAGGCGTTCATGACAACACAATGCAGAGATTGACAGAGTTGATGTGTTCTTAATTTAAAAGCGATTCTTTTAATCAACAACCTACCTGAAGTGCTCTATTTATTCTTGCAGGACGGCTAAATGAAATATGTGGCAGCTCCTCGCTTCCCTGTATCCTACACTGCCATTTTTATTTCAAAGCGACCAGCAAGGCAATAAATGACAGTGCAGTTCAGCTGAAGTGAGAACCGTAACCTTCAAATCATTTCAGACTCTAGTCTGAGATTAAACTGTATATGCAGAACTCACTAACCAGTTGGTGCCAAGTGGTCATGATGGCGTCACACATTAAATTTCAACACCTCCATAAACATGCACGATCAAAACGAAGTAATCTGTGCACTGTCAGAGTGATAAGAAAACAAATTTTCAATTTTTTTTCAGCCTTCGAGCAGTGTAGCGAAGCCACTCTTCGAACCGTAGGTAGAGACACAAGCGTATTTGCTCTGCGATGACTTCGTCCGATCTATTAATGCATTGAGAGACACACAGGTTTCAGGGTTATAGAGTGGGCGGTTGCGTCTCGGTTAGTAGTGAGCTGAGAAATCCACAGTAGCAGTCTCTTAAGGTTTAAATGTGGGCAGACCATGATGTAGAACGCTTCTAATAAACAGGCGAGTGCGTCATGAGGCGAGTGCGTCAAACTTTGCGATGTCACCCACACGTTAAAAATTCCCAGATGCTCGAACTTTTAAGACGAAAGCCTTATTTTAGACATGAGTCCACCGGAAGTGTCCGTTCGCAGGAAGTGTCCGCCCCTCCTGTCAATCAAACGACGTCGTCATAACTAGAAATAAAAATAAATAATGAAAACACCATAAAGAGAAACAACATTAAAGTGAATTAAAATAAAAACAAACAAAATAATAAAAAGAAATAAAGTGAAAAAATTATAAGAATAGAGAATAAACTAGAAAATAAAGATAAAAATAAAAATCCCAACAAAAAAATTAAAATACAACGCGTACTGCTGTCGTAGAAAAACCAGTGTTCCAAAGGTTACATGCTTTCGCATTCCTGCACGCAAGCAGGCTAAAATGCCTTCAGAATTTTTTTTAGTGCGGAAGCACTCCTAGCCGTCCTACCAGGGTTTCAGTGGTGGTTTGTGTGTCTTAGGGATCTGAGTAGCAATTGCAACTGGCTCACTTAGTCCGTGGCCACATCAGTCGCGCTGAGAGTAGGCGGTGGCGCTTACCTCCAAACTGGGGCAGTTATACACCTTTCCTTTTTCTCAAATTCAGGGTAAGGTTTATCTAAAACCCAGGGCAGCGCACCTCTTGCTCGGCGAGGCTGCGAAGTCAACAGCCGAAGCGGCGCAACTCTGACGTCACGCGCGGCGCACCTGTGCCTCAGCGCAGGCGCATTAACGGCTCGGGATCGGTCCGGTGGCCTTGGCTTTACATGGCGTAGCGAAGCTTGAAAATATTAATGATTCTCAAATGCGCAATCAAACGGAGAGCGTTAGTTGTCATCGCCTGTGCTGTCGACCAATTCGGATAGCAACATGAACTCGACAGCGGCGGCCGCATCTCGATGCAGGCGAAACGTAAAAAGACGCCCGTGTGCTGTGTGATGTCTGCGCACGCTAAAGATCCCGCACGTGGACGAACTTATTCGAGAGACCTCCACCACAGCACCTCTTTCTTCTTTCACTCCCTGCTTTAGCCCTCCCCTTGCGGCACGGTTTCGGAGTCCAGCGAGATAAGTGAGACAGTCACTGCGTGGTTTCGTTTAATCAAAAAACCAATTTTCATTGTTTTCACGTGTATATCTTCAAACGACAATTGATTTGGTATCACCCGCATCTCTCTGAGACCACTGGTTCGCCCACCACGGCCCTCCGAAGGTCGGCCCTCCCATCCCCCATTAAGGTTTCGATGACCGAAGGTCGTCGGTACGAATCCCTCACACATACCAGGCTTCAACTTGACAAACGCCCAATCGACCCGATTCGTTTGCCACCGCTCTGAATCCTCTGCAGGAAAAGGGCAAGCCACAATTTTGTCATCAATGGTGACCCCAAGTGTCACCAGCCAACGCATCCGCTCAGACGGTACTTCTATAGCGGAACGCCAGCATATTTGGCAGTGGCTTCCTGGCCACCGGGGCTGGTATCTATATAGGAACACTCACACAAGTGGCTGGGGCTCCGTGTCATCGGAGGTATCTGTTGCTAAACCATCGTCGTCGTTTCGGAAGACGCGGTTGTTGCGATGCGCGTCCTTTCTATCTTTCCTCTGACATCTTTTCAACTCTCCTACACTCTGCGCGTGGAAGCGATTGTGGCTCAGCTTGAGCTATTGGCCAGCCCCGTGCAAACCGAACACTAATTATGGAAGGCAAACAGTTCGTTTCACTCCCACTACATCATGGAACTCATTACCAGTTAGCATTAGGCAATCACCTAATATCTGTGCCTTTAAATCCGCTCTCCGTCAGTTTTCACAATCCCCCTAATAGTATTTTACCTGGTATATGTTACTAGTTTTGTCATTTATATTATTCAGTGAGTTGTCTTTTGTATTGGTCTCTATGATATTAGGTGTGTAATCATTTTTCATTCAATTAAGGGTTTGATTTATTTCTCGTATTTCACTCACTGCTCATTTATGATGCCAACTTTAATTTTTTTCTGCATCTGCTGTCTGTAATTCATTTTTACAATTGTTCTTAGAGGAGGTCCCGTCCACAGTCTATGACTTCGGGACCTCCTTCTGTATTCCAATGTTTCTCTCTAACCTTGTACCATAAATATGTAATAAACGGACCTTGAACCTTGAACTTTCCTTTTTCTTCCTGCAGTCGCAACAACAACAAAAACGTAGAGGGTAAACCGGCCACCGTGCCACCCTGATAACTGCGCGCGCGCGGTCACGTAACGTGGGTCAGAATTTACTAATCTGAGGCACCCGTGTGCTGTGCGATGTCAGTGCACGTTAAAAAAAATAATAATAATAATAATTGGTTTTGGGGAAAGGAAATGGCGCAGTATCTGTCTCATATATCGTTGGACACCTGAACCGCGCCGTATGGGAAGGAATAAGGGAGGGAGTGAAAGAAGAAAGGAAGAAATAGGTGCCGTAGTGGAGGGCTCCGGAATAATTTTGACCACCTGGGGATCTTTAACGTGCACTGACATCGCACAGGACACGGGCGCCTTAGCGTTTTCTCGGGTTCGAACCCGGGAACTCCGGCTCAGTAGTCGAGCGCCCTAACCACTGAGCCACCGCGGCGGGTGCGTTAAAAATCCCCTGGTGGTCAAATTTATTCCGAAGCCCTCCACTGCGGCACCTCTTCCTTCCTATTATAGTCCCTCCTTTATCCCTTCCCTTACGGCGCGGGTCAGGTGTCCGCCAATATGTGAAACAGAGAGTGCCATTTCCTCCCTCCCTTCTCCCCCCCAAGGAAAAACAATCTAGTCGGCCATGAACTTTTCTTAACACAGGAATGCGCCGCATGGGAAAGTATAGAAAAGGGATTCAAAGAAGCAAAGTAGAGAGGTGCCATAGTGGAGGGCTGCTCTGCGTCTTTCGTTTCCTCGCTGTCCTCTTCGCATGCCGGCTATGGCTGCGGTTAAGGTGCCCACCGAGATACGAGACGGTTACTTCATTTCCTATCCTCAAAGGACTCATCTGTGGAGTTCAAAGCCGCCTTGACAAGGTGCGAAGGAGCCCATGACGGACGCCCTGGGATGCTCGTAGACGCACCATGCCGGCGGAGGTGCATATTCTCCATTTCCTCACGAAAGACAAAAGCGTGTGGAGCTGAACGTTCAAGACCGCGCCGCTAGTGGTGGTGCTGCCTTGGAAAGCGGAGAAGCCCAATGGCCAAACGAGTTCGAAACAGTAACGCCAAGTATTTGAACGTGCTCGAAACACAGACAAGCGCCAAGTAGTTGAAGATATTTAAAAGAGAAGCGAAACCCAAACTTGCGCTAAATGGAAAAGTAAAGCCAAGTAGCTATGTGTCAGCCTGCCTCGTCACATGCATAGAATATTTGTAAGTATGCTTGTGCCAGCGCGACCGTCCTCTTTTCAAGCGAAAGCTTTACTACGCTAGGTAAAGCCGATTTCGCCGTGCGTTGCCGGTTGACCTTCGAGTCAGACAGACGTCAAGTGCGGCTATAGGCCTTACCATATGGTCCACCATGGTGTCGCACCACTTGACCTTTGACCTTCCGATTCGCCGGTAGAGTTCGGTAGAATAGGCCGCAGCGTTCACTTGGTGACCAGCCTCTCGCGATCAACCATTAACTGCCACCTGCCAGGATTGGCAGGGTGGGCGCGCTGCCTATACAGTGTGCTGAACGCACTCAACGTTACAGACGCCAAGCCGCGTCTACTTGCCCGATACACCAGTTCTCACTCTCTAACATGGTTCAGCAGCAGTTAAACAGCAGCTGATTTTTTTTCATTTTTGCGCCATTCCTAACTTCCCTGCCGGAAAATCCACTATTTCCAAACAGTTCCGCCGCATAATGCGCTAAGGCGGTGAGCTTAGTTCTACTATTTTTTTTGCGCAGGATTCCTCGTCTCCTGCTACGGTGGCTCAGTGGTTAGGATTCTCGTCTACTGAACCGGAGTAGCCGGGTTTGAACCCGACCGCGGCGGCCGCGTTTCGATGGAGGCGAGAAGCAAAAGACGCGCATGTGCTGTGCGCCGTCAGAGCACGTTAAATATTCCCAGGTGGCTGAAATTAATCCGTAACCTCCTCTACTTCTCAACGCCAACTCTTTCCTCTTTCTTTCCCTCCCTCCTATCTCTCTTTCTTACAGCACGGTTCGGGTGTCCCCAAGGATATGTGAGACAGTTACTGCGTCAATTCCTTTTCTCAAAAACCAATTTTCATTTCAAAGGCATTCAAAACAGCGGGCGAAAACTTTAAGCCTTCGTTCGATGACAGCAACACGCTGAAAATTCAAGCACAAGACGTAGCGTTTTATGTCAGCGACCAGCGTTCATACTACCAGTGAAATAAGAAATTGGGAATTGTTTTTTTTGGGAAAGGAAATGGCGCAGTATCTCTCTCATTTATCGGCGGACACCTGAACAGCGCCGTAAGGAAAGGGATAAATGAGGGAGTGAAAGAAGAAAGGGGTGCCGAGGTGGAGGACACGGGAATAATTTCGGCCACCTGGGGATCTTTAATGTGCACTGATATCGCACAGCACACAGGCGCCTCAGCATTTCGCCTCCATCGAGACGCAGCCGCCGCGGTCGAGTTCGAACGTGTGCACTCCGGACAAGTAGCCGAGCGCTCTAGCCACTGAGCCACCGCCGCGTGTACATTTTAATCTCACTTCCATCGAAAAGTGGCCACAGCGGTCGGATTCGAACCCGGGTACTTCTGATCAATAGCCGAGAACCCTACACACTTAGCCAACGGAGCGAGTCGTGCTACCAGTTCCAACCTCATCTTCTGTTGTGTGAGTGTTAACTTCCCCTTGGGATGATGCAATTGTCAGACAATTTTTCGAATATCAGAAGCCCATGTGCTGTTCGATGCCAGTACACGTCAATGAACCCCAGGTGGTCGTAATTTCCGGAGCCCTTCACTACGGCGTCCCTCATGGCCAGAGTCGCTTTAGGGCGTTGAAGCCCTAAAAACCAAACAAGCTTTTGGACTAGGTTTTGGATGATATTTTTGGCAGCGCGAGTACATTCAAGGAATGAAGAGGCGGAAATAACGCTATCCACCTATTCCTTTTTTGAATGTTCCCGCGCTTTTGCAGATATTTTTCGACGCCGCAACACTGTTACGAATGGCAAAATTTTCAGCTGTCATTCCCGCGACACGCTCCGTACAACTGTATAGTAAAGCTGTATTCTAGCTGTCTGGATTAAGGAGACGGGGGGAGAAGGGAGAAAGGTTTTGTGAGAACTCCCGCACTATTTTGAAAAGATGATGAATACACGATACCGATTGGAGAAGCAGGTACAAGACTTGCCCAAATCCGCCACTGTGTATCGGGAATTCAACTCTCGTTTCATTTAGGGGTTTAGCTTTATGAGCATCTATTTGACGTCTATTAGACGTTACATCTATTAGACGAAATCACTGAGAAATCAACAGCGTCTCGCGACAGCACAATCCCAGGACCAACCTGAACGCATGCGCTACTATGCGGTCACTCACCCCTTAGCACCTATCTTACGAAGAACGATGGAAAAAAATGCCATCCAAAAGTCGTGAAAACATAGTGTTATTTTTTCTTCCCCTGCCAACGGAACCTAGCAGTTGCGGAAAGTTGTTGTTGTTGTCTGAAAGTGTTTAAGAAATCTCTTCATATGCCTCGCGTCTGAATCACGCAGTCAGGAAATGAAGTCGAACTAAAGTAGTTTGATTACATACCTCTGTTTCATAGGGTTCCACCGCCTTAAGTGGGCGCGTTTCGGACGTCACAGCATTGCATCGTTAACACGGCTACGAACACGTTGACGACTGACCTAGTTACAAAGCCTATACGTTCCATTACATCATAAAAAAAGACATCACAAGGCGAAAATTACCGAGGCATCGCTGCACTTATCGCTAATGGTCCCAGCCACCAGGAAGAGGATATCGGTTCGCAATTTATGCGATTGCCTGTACTCACCGTGTGTGAGACGTACGTGTCGATTCGTCATGCGGTCCGCCGCCGCTGTGGGAGATAGTTGGGAACTCTGTGCAGCCCTGGGCAACCAGTAAATCATCGCACAATGTCCTAGGTGCCTTCCTGGAGCCGCTAACCTCACCTTATGCATTTCGGTGAGAGGCCTAGACACCTGTGCTCTTAGCTCCTTCCCGGAGTGACCTCGGGCGCGTCTGGTTCGGCTGAAGGCCACGCTGGCACAGCCAGGCACGCGCATCTGGTGGTGGTAGTGGTTTTATTAAAAATAATAGTAAAAAGGAAGGAAAAGATTTTTGCTAGCCCCGGCATCTGCCATCGATACTGAAGCACCTGAGCTGGGGCAGCGGAAATAAAGGACAGCAGGCAGAATGGAGAAATGATATGAGAGGTGAGGGGACAGGAGTAGAGGACAGGGGGAGAAGTAATATGTACAAACTATTTACACAATAAGTAATGTGTCCAGGTTGTGCGCATGATTAGTTCAGTTTAGAGAAATTAAATCACACACACGCACAGCACTGTGTAGGTTACAACTGGAGTGGGGCGTCCAGTTATTAATCGTTCAAGGTAGAACTCGCGGAGCGTTCGGTCACTGCGTGTAACTACCTGACGGAGAACAGACGGGACGTCAAGCCCGTGTGTTCGAGGAATGCACAGAGGCTCACCAAAGTTCGCTCACGAGTGCGCGCACTGCCCTGCGGCCACAATAGCGTCTTGATGGAGTCTGGTAGTATGCCCTGCGCCCTATAGGCCGCGAGCATATCGCGACGGGCATCGGCGAACGCGGAGCAGCGAAGGAGCAGATGTTCTAGTGTTTCCACTGCACCGCATCCGTCACACACATCACTCGTCGCGATTCCGTGACGCACCCGTCGTTCCCCGGGCCACACGCAGCCGATGCGCGCGCGGAGGATCATTGCACGTTGCGACCGTGTAAGTGCGCGACAGCCGGTGACACTGTCGATGCGCTCACCTCCCGCGATGCGTGGGTCGGGGTGCTGCTTTCGGAGATGGTCGTGAATGACCGCACGCACGTCCTCCAGCGCAAGGGGCAGATCGCTGGCAGGTAGTTGGTGTGCAGCGGTCGCGAGGTCGTCAGCTTCTTCGTTGCCGGCGATGCCGCAGTGACCGGGCACCCACTGTGCACGCACGGCACAGCCTCTCTGCGCGAGGCGCTCGATGCGCGAGCGAATTTCCCGCACTAGTGGGTTACCGCGGCCGTTATATTGCAGGCGGCTGAGGGCGGCGCGGGAGTCGCACAGCAGAGCACTCCTGGGCGGCGGAGGGCCGAGGGTGAGCAGCAGGTCCAGCCCGAGCCGGATCCCCATCAACTCCGCCGTGGTGGAGGAGCCCAGGAAGGTTGCGTGTTGCTGGCTGTGCAGTCGCAGGGCGGGGATGGTGGCCGCCGCAGCAAGGGAGCAGCTGTCGCGGGCCACTGAGCCGTCGGTGTACACGAGGAGATGGTCCTGGAGCTCCTCGTGTATGACGGCTCTGGCCAGCTGCTGCACAGCGCAGAGGGGTGTGCTCCGCTTTCCCGCGATGCCGACGATCTCTCGCTGTACCTCCGAGGCAGCAGGCCAGGGCGCGCAGGAGCCGTAGGGGGGTGGGCCTTGGGTCAATTGCTCATACTCGAGCAGCGCCGCGCCCATTCGTGAGCGCGGGTGCGAGCGCATACGCTGCAGCAGCTAGCCGCCGTCCGGTGCGCGGTGAAGCCGGTCGATGTGATTCAGTGCCCTGCGCGCTGCTTGGAGCTCAAGGGGCCACGCTCCTGCCTCGGCCAACGTTGCGGCGCACTGCGAGTTTTTGGGCAGGCCTAGGCACACGCGCAGGGACTTGCGGTGCTGAAGCTCGAGCTTCTTCCAGCACGGCTTGCGCACCGTGACGAGCGGCAGCGCATAGAGCACCGCCCCCAAAGCTGCGGCATTGTATAGACGCAGCGCGGCTTGCTGGGAGATGCCCTGGCCTCGAGCGGTGAGCTTGTGCACGGCGGCGGTGATCCTCTTCATCTGCAGACAGGCCTTGGTCGCCGCGGGGCGGAAGGAAAGGCGCCAGTCGATGTCCAGGCCAAGGTACCGCACCGATTTACGCCAAGGAATCGGAGTCCCGTCCAGTGACAGTGGCGGAAGGTGCGCGCGCGAGCGCGAAACGCAGGCCATGGCCACCGATTTGTCCGCGCTCAGTGACAGACCAAGGCCGCGCAATCTGGCATCGATTGCGGTCAGGGCTCCCTGATCTGCGTTCTAATTTATTCCCTGTCCTCGTGCCCTCTTGCCCCTCCTCACTTCGTTGCCTTTTTTCCTTCTGCGCAAACTTGCCGTGACGAATTCTCTCCGGAATTATACTATCGAGACAGAACCAGACATAAAATTAATAGACGTAAGCTTACAGGCTTAGCGCATTAACCAGCGAAAGCTGGTTTGAATTAGAGCCTTTCTGGGGTTAAGGTAGGTCTGGCTCATGCATGTAACGAAGACGGCAGCGCTGCTGCAAGCATTTTACACGCATTTCATGCAAGTCAACTGCCAACCTGACACTCAAATAGCTAGTTGGCTTTGCTTTTCTTTTTAGGGCACGCTTAGCTACTTTCCTTCGCTGTTTTTTCGAGCATGTTTAGCTACTTGGATTTGGCCGGCTCGTGTCGCGGAGTACCGGGGTTCGAACCTCACCGCGGCGGCCGCATTTTGATGGAGGCGAAACGCAAGAGGCGCCCGTGTGCTGCGCGACGTGAGGGCAAGATCCCCACGTGGTCGAAATTATTTTGAATACGTCTACTAGGGCACCTCTTTCTTCCTTTCTCTTTTCACTCTCTTCTTTATCCCTTCCTTACGGCGCCAATCTGGTGTCCAACGAAATATGCGAGACAGATATTGCGCCATATCCTTTCCTGAAAACCAATTTTCGTTCTTGTTTAGGACGTTTACGTACCTCACTTGAAAATTTTTTTTTTAGCTTTCACTGATATCGCACAGCACACCGGCGCCTTAGCGTTTCGCCTCTATCGAAACGCAGCCGCCGCGGTCGTGTTCCCGGCTTCGAACCCGACCGCGGCAGCCGTGTTTCGATGAAGGCGAGACGATAAGGCGCCCCTGTGCTGTGAGATGTCAGTGCACGTTAAAGATCTCCAGGTGGTCGAAATTTTTCCGGAGCCCTCCATTACGGTAGCTCTTTCTTCCTTTCTTCTTTTCGTTCCTCCTTTATCTGTTTCCTTACGGCGCGAATCAGGTGTCAGCCGATGTGCGAGACAGATGCTGCGCCATTTCTTTTTCCCAAAAGCCAATTTTTTTAAAAAGAAGAATTTTATGTTCCACCGATGTAGGAGGCCCCCTACTCTCCGCTCCCGGCGCGTAGGCTCAATGGACAGTGGCCAGGACCTCCGCGACTAACGACAGGCGAAGTTAGTTTCTTCCAGGCTTCCGTCGCTAGGCAGATGACTTGTTCCTGGTCGGTGGAGACTGGCTGTATTTAAGAAGCCTTTGTCCTCCTGTGGTCGTAGATAGGCTTCTGATAGTGATCACACTACAAACGTGTCGGCGTCGCGAGCTTTACAAGTTTTGTTGCGATAAGCAATATTGCAAAACCTTGTGATCATCATATTTCTACGCGCACCTCTACGTTATCACCAATTTATTTTTTGTGTTCGTGTTCAATTTCTTAAATATGTGCTACCCCCACCACACGTATGGGTTGAGAAAAGAACTCAACCATAGCCCATTCCAAATGGGAAACATAAACCTTTTTTAGCTGGGTTCTCAGGCCCACATTCTCAATGACACAAGCAGGCCTGTTAAATTCTTTCCGTTGCTTTAGTTCGTTCTTATTGCCATTGCACCACACAAAGGACACATCAGCGTCATCAAACCGCTGAAGTTTGTTCCACATAAAAATCCAAATTTGGCTGACCGTAGCAAACAGTGCTCAGTCGCACGCAAAGCCAACGCACGCTTCTTGCCATCGCGAGGCTTGAGAACCGCTAACGCTTTAACATTATCGGCCATTGAGATAAACAGGCATCCGTCATGCTCGGATTTCCAAGCACAAAGGACAACCCCGACAAGGCTTCCTACTCTGCGCTGGAAGAAGAAGACCGCAGCGTCTCGACCGACAGCAAGCGTCACTGGAGACCAGAAGATCTGCGTTACCTCATTCTAGTTGCCGCGGCTTTCTTAATGGCTGGGGTTCTTGTCGCTGCGGTCGCCTTCCTCATAGCCAACAAGGCGAACAAGACTGGAAGCGTCGATGAACACGCCAACTCGGACCATTTCGTAGTGGACGACTTCTACTTGGAACTGGACCAGAAGCACCCGACAGATGCCGAGCACGTCGTCACCGTGAGGCGCAACCTCAAGGGGTCACGTGGCGGTGGAAGGCTGGGTTCCATGATGGAGATGCGAGAACAATCAAGCCTGCCTGCTCGTGGCCTAGTGGCTTGGGCGTCCGCCTCGGCTGCGGAAGGTGGTTGGTTCGAAACCCACCGCCGGCCACCCACCGGCAAAAATGGGCACAAGCGTCCCCCGGCTCGGCGCCCGGCTTCCTCAGGGGTGTGTGCTTGGAAGAGGCTCCGCAAACCCCGCTGCACCCCACGGGGAGCAAAACCAGTTTCGAACACTCAGCCTGCAAAGGTGGTTCGTGATTCAGATGAGACAATGAGTTGATCTTCATGAAGCTGATGAAGTTGAAATGACCTCGAACTAGGAAGTTCACCAGATGACGACATGCACGCTGCTCGAGCACAACCGAGTCGGAGACAATCTGCTTATTCTTTTGCAGTTCCAGGAAATGAAACTGACTTGCACAAGTATGGAATGATGTCGACGGGACTTAGCCTGCAGAATGCTCTCACTCCATCACTGGGTGCACTTGGTTCATTACTCGGGGATCACAGGAATGACGCCCAGATCGCGTCGCAGAGTGACTGGGCGCGTTAGTTATTTAGAGATGTGTAGCCTCCCGTATTTAGTATCTATATCAGCTTTTAGAATTTCGAAAATGCGGTTAAACCCTGCGCTGTGGCCCAACATTTTGGCTACGTCGTGCCAAAATGCATGCGCTTTCGAGAAGCTTGAAGGCAAACCCGCCTCTCCAGTGCACGTACTCGTCGAAATAGCCGAAATTTATTAGGCCACAACACCGAAGGTGACCGTGTTTTCGAAATTAAACTGATATCGATATTAATTACGATGGGCTACATTCCTTTCGATGATTAATGAGCCGAGCAGTAATAATTAAAAAGTTCACCATTCATTATTAGTTAACAAGCCTGCTAGTAAGCACTGCTTATAAACTCGCGGAGACATGCCGTAGTAAAGCTCGCGCTTTATAAAGAAGCGCCGTAGTTAGGGGGCGGGGGGATAAATATGACCGCCTGTCTTTTTTAACTGGTGCGTTCAACACAGTGGCCGCGCGTCTTTAGCTTTTAAATCTGACCTCCGCGTTTACGATTGAACCCACGTCCCTGAGCGCAGCAACCAAATATGTGCAACCACTGAACCACCGTGACGTCACATCTGTTTTCTCATAAGCCAATGTGGAATGACATTGTCACTACTCGATGCGCATCTCAAAATTGCTTTTGATGAGAGGAAAGCTGCAGTAATTGCCTCACTCATTGGTGGACATCAAGACCCCACTGTGAGTTAAGGGTCCACAGATGCCGTAGCTCTGGTCTCCAGAATAATTTCCGCCACGTGGCGATGGCACATAACATGGGCCCCTTGTCTGATGTCAGTAGGCGCTAAAATTACGGGGGGGGGGGGGGGGGGGGGTGCAGTTAAGACTACTTACGTGCTGTGAATGCGAGAGCATTTGTCTCTCATCGTGGGCTGCTAGTTAACTGTATCTCTCTACTACCCAGTACTAATGTCCCAAATGCTTCTAGGGTAAAAGTGTTTATGCCAAAAGGTCTTTTGGGTAAAAGCTCTCAAGTTCAACACTTTACGTTAAATGTCTTTGTTATCTCAAGCTGTTATATGTTGTGTCCGTCGCAGAAATACTCCCCTACACGACACTCGTCGGCAGCTAGCAGTACTATGTTTTCGGTTCCTTCGACACGGACAAATTACTGTGCTTACAAACACGCTAATTCATTCCTGCTCGCCTGCAGGTCTCGAAGAGAACGCCGTCCATTCCTTGGTTGTCGTGGAAACAGGCTACAAATACACGTGGTGAACCTCCGTAGAGATCACGGCGGCCGCAACGCATTCTCACACAAAGAGGCTGCATTCTGCTTAGAACGAAGAACATGTCCAAGCGTGCTATCTGTGGCAACCCGCGCAGCAACTCGGCAATTTGACGTTGGTGAGTATCTGGCTCTTCGGACAAATGTGGCTTCTGTGGGTCTCTGATGATTTTATTGCCGTTTAAAGAAGAGGCGCGACTTTTCGTTGATGGGCAGAAAAGATCTGGTCGTGCCATAGCGCCCGAAGAGGAGGAGAGATTTCGTCCACTCTTGGCGTTGGCTCGAAGCTGTAGCTGATGACCAGCATTTTTTGTCTGTGCAAGTCAGCTTCTCTTCACATTGCACAGGACATTGGTGCGCATCTTGTTGACAGTACAAGCGCTGACAAAGCACTTACTGGTGTAAAGCACGATGTATATGAAAGTTTCGATACTGGAAATAGCGCCTAATGACATAACAGTTTAACTACTGCTGCACCTGGTTAGAGAGCGTAAGCTCTGCTGTATCGGGCAAGTAGACGCCGCTTGGCGTCTGTAACATTGAGTGCGTTTCGCACACTGCACAGGCAGCGCTCTCACCCTGCCACCCTGGCAGGTGGCAGTTAATGGTTGATCGAGAGAAGTTGGTCACCCAATGAACGCTCCACGTGCGCTCCTCGCCGCACTGCTGCGTGGTGCCTGTGTAAGTCAATGCGCACGGCTCCGGTTTTGCCCCAGACTGACGTCACAATGGCAGTTTCCATCACTCGATATCACGTGATTGTCACTTTTCTATTCTACCACCCTCTACCAGCGAGTCGAAAGGTCAAAGGTCATGACCAGGTGGTTCGACACCATGATGGTCCACAAGGTTAGGCTGAAGGGCTTAACTGTGGTGCGACTTATAGCCATGCATGACCTCTAAATCGGTGAAGGTCAAATTTAGTGCCCCGCAAAACCATAGCGTGGTGAACCTTTCGCTTTCAAAAGCCGCCGTGGTGACTCAGTTGTTATGGCACTCGGCTTTTGACCCGATAGACGTGGGGTTCAATTCCGGTCGTTGCTTTCGAATTTAGATGGAGGCTAAATTCTAGAGCCCTTGTACTGTGCGAAGAAAGAACATCAGGTGGTCGATATTTCCGGAGCCCTTCACTATACGGCGTCCCTCATAGCCTGAGTCGCTCTTGGATGTTGACCCCCCCTCCCCCCAAAAAAAGTTATTCAAACACAACATTTTTCATTCATTCAATTTAATTGATTTACTAGAATTCATCAAGCACACTTTTCCCATTTTAAGATCTACTCACGCAATACGTAACACAATTAAACTTTTGCACATTTATCTCCGCAGAACGACATAATCGTGCGGACAAAATTTGCGGACACTTTCTTGCTGGCGTCACATAACCATGTAATGATTTCGCATTAATAACGTGAAATTTCGCTGGACCCCAGTTAGGTCGGAATTGCTGACAACGAGCGAACGAAAGTGTGCACTGCACAAGCAGGCAACGAGGAACCAGAGAACATAAATGTGGTTCACAAAGATTGCTTGAAGTTCATGATTGTTCTTGAAGTTCATGGTGCTGGAACTTTAATTATTGTCAGGTAAATAACAAATTACTTCTAGTTAGGCCCATAATATAGCGTAGTATTGTTTCATGCAGCAAGCTCGAGTCTTTTAGGAAGCTTCTCGCAACCTAATAATCAACGTCCCCAATCGCATCAGAGAATACTACTTGGATCAAAAGAGCTACAACTGGGGCTAGTTGGAAATGCATCCTTGAAGGTACTGGTGAGCGCTACCAAAATACGGAAAGGGATGAAATCGCACTCGTTGGCGGCACTTCCTGTGTTTTACAAGTTTATAAGAACCACACCTTCGGTATTATTTATATTTTATTCAACCTTTGATCATTTCACACAGTGCATAAGCAGCCTTGCGTTTGTCTCGTGACTGTTTGTTTCTTAAGCCCCATGATGCGCTACCTGCCACTTGACCAGTCAGTGGCCTGAAGCAGGTGAGAGGCCTAATTTCTTCGCTCAGTCCACTACCCACTCTGTTGTGTAATGCTGGTTTGCATGACACAGAGCACATCTAGTGCGAATATCAAGCAGCACGCTAAACGCGCACGTATTCGGGATATTTCGTGAGAGATCGGTTGAGTTTACTCTCGCGGTTGAGAACAAGGGAGTTAATTATAAGGAGGTGCTGTTTAATGCTGTTTCAACATGCTCTGGTTTAAGGAGCTACGATTTCGTGTCCTTTATGCCCCTTTAGGCACATATTTCTTGAATTGAAGGGGATATCGTTCAGCACACCAACCTTTATTTGCATGAAAGACGCGGTGGAAGGCTTTATTTTATATGACCTATTTATCTGCTTTGTCGCACGCAAAACGATCCGGTATGGTTCAGATTCAATGCTGGCTTTGCTCCTCTATTATGTTCCGGCCATTCGCCATTGTGGTAAGTCGTATATACTGCACCTCACAATAGCGTAGTCGGTGTAGTTACACGGTCATCCACTCTTAAATGTAGGAGGAGGAGGAAAACTTTATTCATATTTCATATTAAAATATGTTATTAGCGGTCGCAGGAGGTCTTCTTCATCTTTCTATGAGTTATTGCAGCCCGTCTTAACCGGGTTGGGGCGCCTGGTCCAGGGCTCCACTGAGGTATGCCTCCAGGTAGGCTCTCCGCACCAATCCGCGCTGGACGGCCGGGTCGTCGCTGAAGAGCATCCCCTCCCACTGTTCAGCACTCGGGTTTTTGTTTATTGCTGCTAGATCCTTGTTTTTCTGACACACCCACGTTATGTGCTTTAACGTGGGTTTTTCTCCACACCACGGACATTTGCTGCTGTATTGCGTGTGGTAGATTTTACTTAAGGTATTTAGATTGGGGAAAGTCCCCATTTGCAGCAGCCTCAAGCCAACTGCATCTTGTTGGTGTAGGCTGTTATGGGGTGGCGGATATTTGAGTTGCGTCCCCTGTGATAGTTTAGAATGTCTGAGTAGCTCAGGGGTACCGGGTCTGCTGCTGGGTTGTCGAGGTTAGTTTGAATGGAGGCTCGGTTTGTGTGCTCTCGAGCAATCCTATCTGCCTCTACGTTCCCGGCGATCCCGGTGTGTCCTGGTACCCACATGATTACGTGTTGCAGTTGTTGTTCCTCGGTTTTTCGGCATTTTGGCCAATTTAAGGATATGTAGAGCTTTCCGTCCTATTTTACCCTTCATGTTTTTTCGGCATGCTGCTTGCGAGTCTGTTAATATTGTTAGAGACCTTCGGATACGGTAGCCCTCCGCCGCCGCCAGGGCGATGGCAGCCTCTTCGGCTTCCTCGGCCGCACAGTCCTTGAATGATGCTCTGGCTATTTCCCTGTGTGCAGAGTTTATTGCCGTTGCTACCATTCTGTTTCTGATTTCTCGAGAATCTCTCGGGTACGCAGCCGCGTCTGTGTACAGTGTGTTTTCGTTTTTGGCTAGGATTTGTTGAACGTATTTTGCCCTAGCTTCCCTACGTTCTTTATGCAGGTTTGGATCCATGTTTTTCGGTATCGGGGCTATCCTGAGTGTGTTGCGATATTCGTTAAGTATCCGCTCTGTTCTTCTTGTTTCTTGCAGCGCACCTTCGTAGCCACACTTATTTAGGAGCGCTATCTCAGCTTTGGTTTGTTTTAGCCTTTATAGCTGCGCCGCAAGTTGGGCTTCTCTCAGCTCTTAAAAGGTGTTATGCAAACCCAGGGCTAGGAGTTTCTCCGTTGAGGTTGCTTGCGGTAGGTGGAGCGCTAACTTATATGCTTTCCTTATTATTGTGTCTGCCTGAAGTATTTCTCTTTTAGTGCAGTTGTAGTATGCGAGGCTGTATGTTATTATGCTTACTACGAGGCTTCTGACGAGTGTTAGTGTCATTTTCCGGCAGGCCGTGTCTCGTTCTGGAGACCCTGGTTATCATGCGCGCGACTTGCGTCGCCGAGGCTTTGATTAATTTTAGTGTTTGTGTGCATCTTTGGTTCGATTGGATCCACATTCCCAGTATTCTAATGACCGTTTTTTCCAGAATCGGTTGACCTTCTAGATGGACATTTATCCTTAGTTCCTCCTCCTCCGGTACTGTGTGATTTTGTCTGCTTCTCCAGATTCTTAAGAGCTCTGATTTTTCTGTTGAGCAGGCAAGGCCTTTATCTCTGACATAGTTCTCTACGCATGTGGCTGCTTCCTGTAACTTTCCCTCTTTCTCACCGAGCGAGCCCTTCGTGACCCACACTGTGATGTCGTCGGCATATATTGCGTGTCGTACGCCTTCTACATTTTCCAACTGTTTTGCTAAGCCAATCATCGAGATGTTGAAGAGGATTGGCGATATTACTGATCCCTGCGGCGTTCCTTTATTGGGCGTGTGGAAACGCTCGGAGCGAATTTCACCCAGTCCTATCGTTGCTGTGCGGTTTGTTAGAAATGCCTTGACATACCCGTATATTTTCTTGCCGCAATCCAAGTTGCTGAGGCCTATTAGTATGGCCTTATGGCTGACGTTGTCGAACGCCACTTTAATGACTAGCGCAACGCGTGCGTTGCCGAGAACTTTGCAGCAGCACTGCATCCGACATGGCCACGCATCGAGGCAAACTTGGAGTAGGAGAACATTCAGATGCCGCTCAGTCTGCTACATTGATTTCATGCGCGGCTTGCTCCATAGAGGAACACCAGTGCTTATCAGCAATATTCGCGTTTGCAACAGAAGCATATATATACACATTGGGCGTCAGTTTGGACTATTTCGTCTATTTGTGACAGCCACGTATGCACAGAGCCGCTTTTAGAGCGAAAGCTCTACTCTTGTCACTACAATTCCTAAGGTAAAATTTTGCGCGCATTTGACCTTGAGCCGGCGGAGCGGGCGTGTGGCAAGTGACGTTGTACCACGTGACTCGCTGTGGAGAGGCGCTGCAGCTGCGCTCGCTCGGAGCCTCGCCGCTGCTGTACCACGTGACTAGCGGGGTGTAAACAGCTGTGCTCAGTCGTTCAGTCTTGCCATGAATGAGGCGCTCGCCAGACCGACTTCGGCACGAAACCATGTGTAGCCATGCTTAACAGACCTTTCGCTCATATCACTAGGTTTTACAAGCGCTAAGCCGCTGCCAGTGTTTAACTTTTTCTGCCAATCACGCGCTCTTCGCAGCCCGGGCCATTGGCGCGGTTTCTTCGTTGTCTTGGAGACGCTGTCGGAGGCGGGGATACCAGAGCCTTACCTCTCCTCCTGGTGCGTGCATGGAGAGGCTTTAGTGACGGCCAAGCTTGTCTCAACATGGTGTCGCTCGAGCCAGCGCAGCACGGTGAACATGTACGCGTCGCACGACCGCTCCCCTTTGCCCAAAGGACCGGAATACAAGCGGTGAGCCCCAGCATCTCTGGACAAATGTAGCACAGAGCGGAGGCACTCTCCTCTTTGCTGTTGCAAGACATGAGTCCTTGAGAGAGCAGATTTGATTATTGGAACCCCGTGAAAAGGTGGTTGCACCGTAGAGCCTAGGGAATGGTGTGTCAAGCAGTGTTCTCTATAGACTGTCGCCTGGAGCCTCCCGACATCTAGAGTGACTGGCGGAAACACTCTCGCTGAACCAAAGTACTATGTCAATGGGATGTAGACAGACGTTGAATATTCTGTGAGCACTTTGAAAAGGACACAAAGGATGGCAGCTGTGTCGACTCCTGCTTTCTCTGGCAAAAAATTTAGAATTTGGAAAATTGCAAGACACTCTTATAGAAATATTGAAGGTAATGGCCATTACTTTTCTATGTACCAAAATTTTTCCTTTAAAGTGTTTTCCCTCGGTCGCATCGAAAAGTTAACACTGCCATAAAAACCAACGGTGAACGCTTTTGACCCTAGGAGAAACGTGATAGAAAAAAAAACAGGACTACCGTCATGTGATCCATGATTATAGTGATTGTTAACGTAAAATGTGACGTGCAAAAATTGCATTCATAAACGGTATTCCCCTCAGAATGTTTTTGTTCAGAATTTTTGGGTATGAGCTTGAAGACAAGTTGGTACAAGCTCATAATTGACAACAGCCCGGTGGTCAACACGGATTTGAAGGGAAGACAGACTGGAGAGTGGGTCTTTTTCATGGCATGGCTGTTCCTGGCTTTGTTGATTTATCTACTGCGATATAAAATCATGTGTTCATTGCCGATACAATCAGGTTTTAATATTTTCCTGCCCTTTGTTTCAAATTCGTGACTTGAAGGCCTCAACAGGCTTCCACAAGTTAATAGCAATGCAGTCTTGCCTCGAGGATCCGTGCAGCAAAACACTATCTTGATAGCTTGCTTCTGCAACCTGCCGAATGGGGCGGCACCCATGTTTGGTGTTTGCAGCGCAGCTATTAGGCGCCCTTTTCTTTGTGGAGCCCCGGTGGCATTGTTATAACCATGAGAGCTTGATGGGCAGACAGGCAAGGGGAGCATAAGGAGCGAGCATTGGAGTAAAACACGTAACGCGAAGAAAAGCGGAAGAACACCAACTTCGCAATCTGATGCATGTCAGTTAGTACTCTGAAAACTAGCGATGCCTGACACACAGGCCCCACATGGCAAAACTGTGTCAGCATGAAGAGGCCTACCTGCGTGAACCGCACAATCCCGACAAACAGTGGAAGCTTGTACCCATTATATCACTGGTGGGTACCCGGCGGCACTGGGGATCGAACCCCGCACCTTCCGCATGCGAGGTGGATGTTCAACCACTACGCCACCGCTGCGGCTGTCCAGGTAAAAAGGTGACCAAAAGAAATTCGAACAGCGGAAAGCGTAGACGCCGTATTGTTCGCATTTCTTTCCATCGCGATAGTATAAGCGGCACGAAGGCCCTCTCGCTGGGTGCTCCTGTACCAGCACAAAAATTAGCTCCTTTTAGCGGCCATTCATTTTCAACCCAAGATCTCACAGGATGTCACTGGAAACTCTCAAAACTCTCGTTTCATTCAAAAACGTTTACACGTTAATATCAGGAAAAAACTGATGATCGGGAAACAGCTTCGACTGTGGATCCTTTTCATATGTAAGCATGACAGTTTGCTCAACATGATTGCTTAAGCGCGGCATATACCTTGAGACTACATGCCCGCAAATTCTGTACAAGCACAATTTTCAACCAGAAGTTGTTGTTTTTTTACACGGCTTTTTTGTATACTCTTAAGTTTCTTATCATGGTCATATATCCCTAGATCTCCCTTCTGTAAGCTTCCATTTATTTGCTACTAACGTTATTGTGATCGTAAAACTCGTTCATCATACTATCGATGTACAGTGAAGCTCTGGCCTTATGTAAGCATTATATGTCAATAGTTTATCATATCTAAACGTTTCTACTTTAAAACCCAGAAAATAGCCTCCTAAACGTGAACCAACACGTTATCTTTGTGTTCCAGAAAAATAATTTTAGTTACTGTTACAGCTGCAACGACAGTTGACACAATTTACAAACTCTACCATACAGCGACTCGCCTGGCTGAATTGTAAAAGAAAGTGCGTTTCCTTTCTTTCTTCTGAAAACTATAATCGCAAACTTTGTAGTTTCAATGGCTACCTACCCTACTAGTAGGCCACCACAAAGTGTGGTACGCCAGCCTGGTGGCTGGGTAGTTGTGGTGCTCGGCTTGCTGACTCAAAAGGCGTGGGTTCGATCCCAGCCGCATCGGTCGAATTTCGATGAAGGCGAAATTGTAGAGCTCCGTGTACTGTGCGATGTCAATGCACGTTAAAGAACCTTAGGTGGTCGAAATTTCTGAAGCTCTTCACTACGCGTCCCTCATGACCTGAGTCGCTTTGGGACGTTGAACCCCCGTTAACCAAACCAAAGTGTGGTACTACGGCTTCAGAGCCACCTCGTACATGCGATGTGTATATGCACGCTCGCCAAACTCTCTACGCGCTTGCCATTATACTGCACATAATGGAAGATACCGCTAAGCAGGCGCCCGAAGAGCTTTTATAGCTCCTGTGCTGATGAGACGAGTCAGCTTTCGCTTTTGTCTTTTTTTCCAGAGGCACCAATGCCAGCTGTGATGGCCTCGGAGGAGCAGCAGTGGTGGTGCCCTGGTTCACCTTTCAAAAGGACGTCCGATGGGGTGATGTGAAGCCACGTGACGACATCCGATGGGAGCGTCGAAAGACCGTGTGCTACCACGTCACAGCAACGTGGTCGTGTGGGTATATTTAGAACGGCTGTCGGGAGCGTGTAGCGGAGCTGCCATGGACGAGCCTCAGACGCTTAGTGACCGTCCTTGCTTTTTGCGGGATTCCAGGGTTGGCCAGTTTATGCCACTACCAATTTTTTTAAGACTGAACTTTTCATATCTTCAGCATAGTAATTGCTAAGTTTCATCATGTTGTTGTACTCAAAGAAAAGTGTTTTGACTCTTACGGTCCTTCTGCAAATGTTTCAGTGGACCTTTCTGGACTTCGAGGAGGGTATCATTTAAGCAGCGCATTACGCGTTATGCAGTGCACTGCGAAGCCTGACCCTGTCAAACGGTAGCAAACGAGGCGTTGTTTGGAATCGTTTGAGAATGGTACTGTATAAGGCGCCACAATCTAGTTTTATGTAGGCCTATTCGAAGAGGCCTTAATCACATCGTGGAGAATATTTTCTCCAAGGCATTTGTTTACATTTGATGCGCAATGAGGGGCGTCCTTTTTGTTACCTCTTTCAGTGGTGTGCCGTACTTAGAACGCTCCAGTATGTGCGCTGTCAGTGCACGTTAAAGGTCCCCAGATGGTCGAAATTATTCCGCAGCCCTCCACTACGGCAACTCTTTCTTCCTTTCTTCTTTCACTCTCTCCTTTATCCTTTCACTTACGATGGATGCGGTTCAGGTGTCCACCAAGACATGAGACAGATACTGTGCCATTTCCTTTCCCCAAAAAGACCACTCCTTAAAATAGGCTGCATGCTTTCTTCTTCAGATGCCATTTTGTGGAAGTTTCTCAGTGTCATAATCAGGCTTGACACTGCGCTTCATCATATATCGTTGGTACAGGTGGACGTTAAGTAATGATATGCTGCATTTGAATTGTAATAGTTTTCGATAGCAGTAGGTACTACACATCAGGTTGCATGATATTGCATACTAGTTGAAACGACACAAAGCAATACAGAGTCACCTTTAAGGTTTTTCTGCATATCAGGCACTCTTGCAGCCCTGGTTGTCGTCATGGAAACAGCCGGCTGAAGACTCCAGTACCCCTGTCATACCCCGGCACCTGGTAATTTCCAGGAAAGCTGTGAACACCGGCAGAGCTTGGTGCGACGGGGCGTGGCTCAAGACAGCCGAGTTCGGACAACATGTCCGCGCCGATGCAGCAGCTCTACATTCGCAGCACCCAAGGAAAGCGAATGGTGAGCACTTGCCACTTGCCTTTCTAGAGAACGGTTGCACCGTTGCGCTGAAATAAGGACTAGCCGAAGAATATTCGGTGAAGTCTGCTCCCTGGCGCATATTATTATCAGTGGTAACCAGAAGGGAGATTCCCGATAAGCTGAACAGTCATCCAAATAGGATGTAGATATTAGTCTGATATCTGTGAGCACTTTTGAAGAGGCATTGAGCACGGCCTTTTCTGACTTCGTTGATGTGTGTCCGGCAGGAAGACATGCATTTATTTCCGAGCAATATGGATAGAAATTTTCCCATCACTGGCCTCAAAGAGCGAAAGAAGCTGCTGCGTGTAATCACCGTTTGCGAGTGGAAATTGATGTGGCCTTGACTTGGAGATCCGAGCTACCAAAACCTCTCTCGAAGCGCTGAAGGTTACTTGCGAAAGCGGCTGTGGTGACCACACCTGTATTTCATTTTTTTCTTATCATCGCGGTGATAAAACATCCACTTATGGGGTCGGCACATATTAGGCGCAGTACAACACCATAGGAATCTTTGCTTTTCGAGTCCTTAACCTGAAAATTTTGGGTGACTATAGTACCTATGCTGCTGTGAATTTGTAGGGCTACTTCACACGATATTGTAATATCGAACACGAATATGCCGCACTTCGCTCATTGGTCACTACTTCAGCTTGTCCAATCGTCTCCACACACCTGAGCAACTCACGAAGGAATTCTTAGTGCGATTATTCGAAAGTGCTCTGCAGATGTTACACAGGCTGCTTCGCATTACAAAAAAAGAGAATTGAAGCGTAAAAGGAGGTTGAGAGTTTTATTTGCAAATTCTGCCACAAGCGTGACGCGGTACAAAACATTGGTTCCTGCAAGTCAGTAACACTGCAGAATCCGTGTATTAATTTTCATGTAGCTAGCAAAGTTGTTCTTTGGGATAGTTCTTTTTGTAGATAGATACTACTTTTATTCATGTCAATTCTCTTACACCAAAAATCTGGCCTACCAAAGGATCAAATCAAAAGGCTTGAGTGGCAGCGCCTGGCACACAGCGAACATAGGCAAAACAATGGGAAAAAAGAGATATTGCTATTGACTGAACACAAAAAAAAATTACACAGAGAGACAAATTTAGAGATATAACTATTAGAAGGGATGACAGCAATTTCTAAAATAAAAGCACTACGCGCAATTAGCATTACTCCGAGTTTTTTTCAGTGAACTCACCTGCTCAATGGGATTCAAAGTCGACTTGTACTATATTGACTAAAATCATACGAATGATGTCCCACATTAACACTGCTGGATGTGATCTTAAAGTCCAGGCCAAAACAACCAAATCTCGCTTGAACATAAACGGCTACATTTTGAAGCATTGTAACAGGCTTAACGCACGCATTACTTACTAGCGCTGTCAATTTCTGTCTTCATTTGTCTTTTTTTTCTTTAAAAAATCAGTATCAGTATGCAACATAGCAACTGTGTATAGCACGGTAAAATGTCGAACGACAAGCTTATTCATTTTTATTTAAATTAGGCAAGGTGTATTTTGCGGCTCGCGCATCCCAAATTCTTGTTTTCCTGAAAACACCCACCTGAGAAAGAATCACCGCACTATTTATGATGTGAACAATTGCCTTAAAATGACCTCTACTCCTTTAGATTTCGTCGGATGTTATCGAACGGCATAATGCCTGTGCCACACCCACAAAAAAAAAGACAGTAATTGCTTATTGTCTAGAATTTTGTTATGTCCGGAACCTTAATACATGCAGGTCGAAATCATTACTACTATAAGACAGCGAAAAAGTTTTTATTTCGTAAATTGCAATGTTTGTAAGGGCAGAACCTTGTTAAAGCTGTCCATATGTACTAGAATTCAGATCCTTTCTTAGAAAATGTTACTGCTCTTGACTAACCAGTCGATAAATAAGCCATTGACTCATGCGTAGACCCGCAAGCCACGAGTTTGTCAGAAGTGCCCCAAAAGCTGGATCCAGTCACTATGGAACTACAGTGCAAGTGTCTCATCTAACTGAAATCTATGAATAAAACACTTGCTGACTGACAGCATGTTCTTTTTAACGAAGTTTCCTGCTTTTCTGCGTAGTACTGTTGCTTCGGTAGGTATTTCTTCTGCAAAGGAGTTTTGTAGAACTCTTGGCTTGCGAGCGGTAGTAATTCTTGCAAATCGTGCTAAATAAGTTAATTGGGTAAAATTTGTCATTTAGTACAGCAGTAAATTTGTCCGCTTGACACGGGTAAGTGTTTCGTGAATCCAAACACGGTCAATGCGTTGGCGTGTCCTGGAGTGTGGTGTCCTCTTTGTCGACCGTGCATAAACAACAGATCTTGCATACTTATAGGCGAGATTGAATGCTGGCCCTGAGAGCTGGGCTGGCTCACAACAGATGTGGCAGCAACTAGCTCTGCAGAAAAGGAATTCAGTGCATAGATGCATACGATTTTGCCATAACTGTGGAAAAAAAAAGTCGCCACCGTCTTGAAGTCGCTCCAGTAACGAGCGTTAGCTGTTGTGTTTACTAGATTTGATATGATGTCATAATCCCGTGGTTTCACTTCTGTACGCCACATTGCATTTTGTTGTCGTCATTGGCACCCGAATTTTCCCGCCATCTTAGATTATGACGCCACCCAAGTCGGCCGCCTCTTGGAATAGTTACTGAAGTCATCAATTAATTACCATTATTGGCCGACATCTTCATTTTATAAGTGACGTCACCAATCAATCACCAATTGGATATATCAGCGGCCTCATAAGTCACCAATTTTGTATACTAATGACGTCACCAATCAATCGCCAGTTGGGTTGCTATATAGATTTACTATGGGGGCCGCCGTCTTGAATTCCTAGGACTTGGAAAATTTCACTCCAGACAGAGCTGGCAGCAGAGTCCAAGAAATCAAGAAACATGAGTAAGAGGTAACGCTCAAGAGAAAACTTTCATCAACCACCCGGGATCATCACAGCCCTCTATCTGCCATCCCACATACCAGCAAGCAGCTATCAACTGCGACTGATTTCCAGAGCAGCAGCTAGGCAGCATTCTGTAGTTTCCGGCATTTATACGCCGGCGCCTCTGCGCCGTCCCACATTTTTCTTTATATTTGAACGCGCTTAGCTATAATTTTCGGCGTACCACAGAAAAGCGACAGCTCTAATTTTTAGGAAGAAATTTAACTCCACGCTGGCTAATGGTAGGTGAGACGAAATAGGCAATTATACTGACATGTAGACGCAAATTTCTTTCAATGCTTTCTCGCAGTCGGCGCTCTTCAGGGCACCATGCACCGATGCCGACTTCTACCCGGGACCGAAAGCAGTGCTTTCGGCACGCTGAACATCTTCTTCAGGCAGGGGTAAGCTCTGTTTTCTTATTCTACTGAGTCAGGCACGGCTTACAATCAGGAGTGCGGTTATTCCTGGTGCAAGAAAGAGCCGTAACTGTATCCGCCCCTCCTGCGAGTCTCCTGCACAAATTAGCACCTGCTCAGTCTGTGCCATTCTTTGGGTGCACACACCAAATCATTCAGCTTGTTTCCTCAGCGGCTGCCTCTCAAGTTACAATAAGTACTGGGGTGACAGGTAATAGCTGTATTAGGTATTGCATTCACACAGAGACCTGCTGCAGTTAACACCTAATTTGTGAAAGAGCAAAAATTTTAGCGCCCACGTGTGTGGGTAAAAATCGTACCGCATGTCATCGCCTACGCTTCAGAGGCCAGAGTGTGACGTCATGCATGTGCTTCCCACTAAGGCGCAGCCAGGACCGAACCTAATAGCAACAATAAAAAATTCACAGTTCCGTTACGACAGTGTAACGCGAGATTAAGCGAGAACTGTTTAGGACACTGGTGTAGTGTTCACGTGATGCACACCTGCACTGGCCGTAACCACTGTTATTCCCAGACTCCGTTATCTAAGGTGGGATTTGAATTACAAAAGCCGCTAATTTGATCATTCCTTATGCTGCAAGACACGTGTACTGTGCTAAAGAAAGTATAAACAATGTGCCTTTTCACTAATATCTTTGAGCGCCAAGGACCTGTAGAACTTTTCACTGTCTGCAGCCTGATTGAGCTCGCGTGCGTGTTGGGCAGTCCTGCGCATGCGCAGTAGATGCCTGTATAATATCCGCCAATCAGAACGCTTCTGGCACACAGCCAAGTGGAAATCTGGCTGCGCTCAAAAAGGAAAATGTAAAAAATTAGCTGTGGTTCAACAAGTGCTGAACCTTGTTAGAGAGCGAAAGCTGTGGTGTATCGGGAAGCAGACGCGGCCTGGCGTCTATAACGTTGAGTGTGTTCCGCACACTGGATTAGCAGCGCGCCCACCCTACCATCCTGGCAGGTGGCATGCAGTTATTGGTTGATCTCGAAAGGTTGGTCACCCAGTGAACGCTGCGGCCTATTCTATCGTCCTCAGCCCTCAAATCGAAAGGTCAAAAGTGAAGTTGTGCGAAAACCTGGCGGACCACATATGGTAAAGCCTGTAGCCACACTTGACGCTCACTTGGCTTTTGCCTAGCGTAGTGAACCTTTCGCTTCAAAAGTGTTATATAGGTATTCTCAGAGTTCACACGATACGGGCCACCCCGTAGGTTTCGTGCCCGCAACGTACCATTGTGCTACAGAATGCACGGTACAGCTTGTAGTCAGTGTTCGTGCAATTCAGTGGTGGAAGCTCACGTAATATTCTCTTTCCGCAGCTCGGCCGATGTGGGACCACCACTTCGCCGCATAGAATACTTTCGTCGCGTCTGGTCGAAAGTCCCAAGTGAGCAGCCAGCCATTGACATCCTTACTTCCTCTGCAATGGTCGGGTGAGTGCTTAGTTCTCAGTGAGTAGCGTGCGGCAATTATCTCAGCTGTCGTGTGGTTGAAAACAAGGAATATCAATACAACAGCGCATACATAATTCTCTGAATTTTCTTCACCATGAGCACCACACAGGGTGAAACATATCGTCTATTCTGGTCGCGTCAACAGATCCACATAAAAACTCTGCATCGTACGCAGTATTCTTCCACGTATGAGGGCTAATATAATACGGAAGGAAATATAACGATATTGAAAGACAACCCAAGTGTGCCTGAATTTTCAAGCTTCGACACATCAGAAGCCACTGGCTAGGGTACCGCTTTGTTCGCCATATTTTGTTTCCATTGAAAGCGAGTATATTTCAGCCTGAATACGTTGTTCAAGCCTGAAGACTCAACAGACGATTTTATTATATAACCCTGACCACTGTGCCAGTAAGCACTTTTACAGAGACGTGCAAAATTTGCGCAAATTGTCACAGTTAATGAGAATATAAAACACTGAAACCCCATGATTTCTCTAACCAATGCCCATGAGATCGCGGAATCAGTTTCTATCTCGATGATGCACAGTACACTCGGAATTTTAAAAAAGCTATCTTTACATACTGGAGCATAAACCTGGCTGCATAAAAATGGTGAATGAAGCGCCCTCGAGCTCCCCGTTTTGTGAAATATTGATAAATTTGCTCAGAACAAGATGAATGACTGCTAGGTGTAGCACATCGTTTCTATACAATTTTATACAGAACACTTTAAAGAGCTAGCCAGGACGTTTATGCCGCTTGCACATTGACATTCGCTACATTCTATACATCTGCATACTGCGGTAATCGTTTAGGAGTGAAGCTCAAGAAGTGAGCATCACAAGGCACTCATCTGAGGAAAGTTGGTATCTTCACGCCGCTGAGGCAATGTACAGCTGTTACCTTTAACCGAGGCGTGCATTTCCTGTGGCCCAGTTGTTCTTGTATCATATTTCAGGGCTATTTACAATTGGAGCTGAGTCATTCCTGCACGTGGTTTACACCTGTCGCGACCACCTCGACGTCCGCACATATCAGCGCAGGTTTCGTGTCTATCTTAGCTGGACAGGCGACATTGTAGCAAGTCTCCTAGAAGGAATTTATATCCGACTCCACCAGCAAACTTGAACTACAGTGTCACATGCACATCATGGTCTACGTGGCAAATGACACAAAGGTAGCGAAAGATACGTGATATATAATGTGTACTCGTATCGTGGCTTTTGCGCCAGTTTCAAGCTACCGAACGCCGTGCCCCCAGTCTGCAGAGCAGAATTAGAAAGGACAAGGAAGGCATTGGGACAAATGGGCGCGCGAAAAATGGTCTCTGGGCAAACTGGGTCCCTGGGCAAACTGGGTCCCGGGCACACTGCATCCATTGGCATGTATGTAAGCATATACGTGTAGGCTATACGTGACCGAATACATGAGCTTCTCTGGCCAATTGGTGAGGTGCTTAACCTGCAGCTGTGAACATAATGCCTTGGGAATGTGTCTGACGTTTTTGAGCAGCGCTTGTCGCCGATCTTGCGCAAGAAGTCTCCAGACTGCATTTCAGCAAAACCGTTTGCGGCATGGAGTCTACAAATGTGCACGCGACTTTAAAACCTCCTATTTAAGCTTCTGGGGCTGTTTTCTCGAATTTAGTGAGGCCGGCTTCATTGGAAATATCTGCTGGACGGAACACAATGATAGAGCCATTTCGTGGCCACACAAAAGGATCTCTTTTCGCTGAAGGCTGAAGATAATGTGCTGTTTGGAGCTTTAACTTTTTCTTCTCTCACGTGATGCAGTGTTTTATTAAAGGACCCTCTATCTGTCTTGTTATGGAAGAAGCTTCGGACTGTAAAGAAAATAATTGGGCAGAAACGTATATCTTTTAAAGAACTGGGCAGCAAATCTGTTGACGTTGAAGTGTGCGCCGTGCACCAATTCTTAATGTTTTTGAAGTAATCATGTTATTTTTTTAACTGGAGGTTCCTGACAAATTCACAGCAATTGCTAGGTATTTCTCGACTGTAGAACATAATGCTTGTCTGCAAGGGATAAAGTAGATTTGACTGGAGCGAGGACCTTCTTCAATTAATTGTCAAATGGACGCGGAAGGGTAGCGATATGTACCGGTAATGAACTACTGGGCAAGGTGCGCCAGATCTTCCCAGTCTTTACAGGTCATATGGAAAAGAACCAGTGAGAAGTCATAAGGATTATACGCCCGAGCGGCGCACATTGATAGATGTGCTTCTTCATTGTGTGTGGCTTCGGTTACCACGATGAAGTCTTATGTAAGATGTTCGTTGTGCAGCTCTGACAGAGAAGACCAGTACTGCGCCTGGAATGCCTGCAACGCGTATGGCTGTTCGCCAGCCACTCAGCCAAGAGAGTTCAGCGCAGCCACCATTGTACTACAGTGGCCCGGTGAGTGATCTCTGTCGAATGAGCGGGAATCCAAATGTGTGTTTCCGATTCTTAATTTTTGTTATTATTTTGTTTGTTACGTACACATTATTCGAAGAATTTTGTTCTGTGAAAATATTAACATTTCTGGTAAAAGAGGTACGAACAAACGTCGTGGCAGAGGCAGCATTTTCACTCACAGTGCTTTTTCGGAACCTTCCATTGAGGTACAAATCAAGATATATAAGTTGTGATGGGTATGTTTTGCATGCGAAAGGCAAAGGTTAGAAAATGTATGCCAGGTTTATTTCCACCGTTGCGAAAGAGTTATTGGCTCATAAAAGGAATTTCCAGAAAGCAGCAAGTGTAAATTAATGGAAAGATTGCTATCAACAGATTTTATGCCAGGCTAGAAATCGCACACACATGCACCTAACTTACAATTTATTGTTTTTGGGAGCACAGCCGCTGACGTGCCAGCACTGCAGTGTCCCGCTTTCAGTTCTTGATATTTTTTGCACATCATCGCAGGTATTTTGGAAAATTATAAGAATTCTACATACCATTTCATCCTTATCTTTTATTCGTGGATTATCCCATTGTACCATTTGCGATGTCATTGATTATTCAAATTGACTCGAGAATTATTTGTCACCATTTAAAGCTTTCATTTTTTTGGTCAGCATAACTTATTGAAATGATATACCTTGGCACTAACAGAGCACCGAAGCCAATAACGGTGGAAGGGAACTCCTCGCATCCTTGCTCCTGGCAACACAAAGTTAAATAGACATTTCTCTGGCGCTCTTTGGCCTTAGTTGCTGTTGTGTCATTAAACTCCCCACTAACTTATTAACACAGCAAGTATCGAATGAGGCTGTCTTAAGAATTTTTTTTTCTCCGCGACTCTGGGGCGCACCTTTAAATTTTGAAAAACTGTGGAGTGTTTGAAGCTAAAAGAATTTTACGACTTTCGTTCTTTAAACACGATAAATATTGTCGAACATTCTCACCTGACATATCTGAATATCAATATCAGCCTGACTACTCCCGCTGCCGAACCATGGCACCTTCCATATCTCTCCAAATTAAAGCTCGTCAACCAGCCACGGCCACCTGATCCCCGCAAACATCTAATTCACATCCGCCCACCTAACCTTCCTCAAAAATGAAAGAAGAACCATGAATAGCTTTCATTAAAATTTAGGATTCGAATTCGTAGAAATGCGCAAAATAATACGAAAGAACACGTTCCATTGTATTTTGTGAACAATGCTATCAAGGCTCTTACCTTTAGCTGTTCTATCATCAACAATTACGCCTAAATATATGTGCAAAAGCAGTAGATGCGCTGTCTGCTGTTCTGAATTTTTTCAGTAATTCCAAGGCTTATATTTTATCCGCCAAGCATACCTATACCATAGGAAAGCTTCCTTCCAGTTTCTACGCATTGGCAGCTGCGCGCTGCCAGCTCACAAGCCTGAAGCTTCGGCTTGTGAGTGCTTGCAAACAGCATGCTTCTGGAAGCCGATGTCCTGCACTCGCAGCTTCCACTTTGTGGCCCCAGAAAGCTGTCCGGGAGTATTACTTTTTAATGCGCTAGCACTGTATGGCTACGTTAGCGGTTTAGTGTTATCACGAGCTTGTCATCACGATAACGTTCTAATGAATTGAGCTATAAGAAAAAGAATGGCTGCATTAGATAGAGCATAAAAAATCACGCAGGGGGAAATCGTGAGGTGCATGTGGGGTAATTAATTAGAGCAAAAAATGTCCAAAAGTGGGCGCGGCCGGAGACTAAGTGGCGCCAAATTTCAAAACATCGGAAGTGGGAGGAGCTAAAGCGTGGCGCCAAATTTGAAAGACCGGAAGTGTGGACGGAGTGAAGCATGACGCCAAATTGGAAAACGAAGCGTGGCGCCAAGACTGAAAACTCAAAATCGGCAATGATGAAACTTGATTAATTTAAGCAAACAGAGAGAAAGAGGGGCAAAGAGGGGTAAGGAGGCGTCAATGCTTACGCATTCCGCCAATGCGGGTGCCGCAGTTCTCATAATTTTTTTGGGCCAACATGATCTGGTACACAAGCAGGATGGGGTGGCGCTGCTGTCGCCAGGTGCGTCTCACAGCGGGGGGTGTGGCCCATAGAAATGCACTTTAATACATTATTTAAACACCGTCTCCATAGCCCATGTTTCACATAGGGAGTTAACCCGCACAATTTAAGGTAGTTTTTATTTTTTTACGCTAACGAAAATGGTTCACCTTACGTGCAATGCAGCGACCTATGGAAATGAATTTAGTTAAGAGCTAAGAGAGAAGAGAGTTAATAGAAAGATAGAAGTTAAGAGATCGAGAGTGGGCATTGTGGGTGAGGGAACAAGCGCGTGTTAATGACATTCTAGTCGAAATCAAGAGAAAGAAATGGACTTCGGCCGGGCATGCAATACGAAGACAAGATAACCGCTGGTCCTTAAAGGTAACGGAGTGGATTCCAAGAGAGGGCATTAGTAGCAGAGGCCGGCAGAAATTCAGGTGGGCGGATGACTTTAAATCTAGTTTGATTTAGGGGGTTTCACGTCCAAAAGCTACTAAGGCTACGAGGAATGCCGTAGTTAAGGGCTCCGGAAATTTCGACCACCTGAGGTTTTTAACGTGCAGTGACATCGCACAGTGCACGGGCCTCTATCATTTCACCTCCATCTAGCAGCAGCCTTTTTTGAACGCGTCCCAAGATGGCGGCTGTCCGGCTAGACGTCTAAGTAGCCGTCTACAGGGAGGTATTGGAACGCACCCTACGACACCGTAGCGAAGCGAGCCGTTTATATGACGTCGATGCGAGGAAAACCGGTCTCGCTGTGGCTTGTGAAGCTGAGTATGAGCTGTGGCATGCAAAAATGGGTGTGACCTCAGATGACGCAGTCAAGGGGTGCTTTGTTTATTGCTTAGAATTTTCATAGGTCTCTGATATCTGAAAACTGGAGCGGGTGCCGTGGCTTTCGTATATGCCCGATTGCGCAGTATTTTTGAAAGAGGGAGGTTGGGGAGAAACTGAGGGGTAGTTACTAAATCTGAATCGGAAGGAATTGTCTGTTTGGCCTATGTACTGCATTCCTCACTCGCCGAGTGTGTGGCGAGTTTCGGCTCCGGCCGAGACGTCAAAAGCAGTAAAGTATTTTTTCACTGTCTATTTATTTCCTCTCACGTATATGTACTCTCTATAGAGCAAAATCAACTCGGGGCTCTCAAAAACGCCGGCTACAGCAGCGCCCTGGAAATTCGGACCTCCGACAACAGGCAAGTAGTCGCAAAATTTTGTTGCGCAACAGCGTTCTTGTGCGCCACTTTTCACGCACTGTTTCCCATTTTGCGCAGTTGCAGTGATGTATAGGTGCCAGTTTGACTCGAAGTTATCAGATATCATCAACATCCAGCACATCAGCCGTGCGGTCTTAATGAAGACACGCTTTGCGAATGCATGCGTCATCTTGGTGCAGTGACATGCTCCCGTGATGCATGCCGGGAGTGTGAAGCTTGGATGTGGCACGAAAGCTCAAGGTTCCTTCCTTGAAAGTGACAAAATGCAGCTCCGCTAAGTCTTTTTTTAACCAACCCTACTGTTCAGCTGCTGTTCAGCATCTTCGGGTTTGCGAATTTAATGACCTTTGTGCTTCAAGCTACAGCAGTCTCCTGATCACACACTCAACTAACTTCAAGGGCAGGATAAGGTAACAAGTGGGAGTGATTCGGCCGTAGATATTTTGCTGCCCCAAAATAACTAGCATGCAATTAGTTTGAGGAAAACCAAAATATAAACAAGAGCAGTTTTTGGGCGTTTTCTTGTCCTTTTTTAAATCACACGTTTATATTCACACTTTAGGTTATCAACCCTTTCAAGAGAGCTTAAGCCGAAATGTCAACAACTCCCAACGAAAACAACGTATGCTTGATCATTGACATCGCTGCACTCCAGAAAATGAGGTTCCAGTTTTTATTACAGCATTAATAAAATCGAACGATCCTGAAGTATACCTGGGCTATGAGGTGCCTAATTAATAATAATTCGGGAAGTTCGGTCTTTTTCGTATAGACCGATATCACTAGACGGGCATATTAGCGTTTTGGCTGCATCGCAATGAGGCGTCCACGGCCAGAAATCAGGCCAGCGAACATGTGCTCAGCAATAGAACATCCGAAGCGCTGAATCCTTTGTGGCGGGCATAGCTTGGGAGCCGGTGCTGCTGCTGGCACTCATTAGTCACCCCTGAAGAAGGGACCGAGTTTGTCCCGAAACGTTGGGTGAAGTTAAAAATATTCGTTGGCGCCAGTGTACGGTATTAGGGTTACCATTCGCGGGGGGTATCAAATAGTAAAGGTTAGTTGTGGTGACATTCCAGTCGTGCTTAGTCATTGTCCCTGACAGACAAGTAAATCATTTCAAGCAAACCTGGATGGTGAAGGCCGTAATATATATCAATATAGTGTAATGATTGGGCAGCACCAGAGCTCTCTTGTACTGGGTAAGTAGCCAGGAAAACATGCACACTGGCTATACGAGGAAACCTGGTACGGGTGGGTCTCTTTTAAAAACTTGCGTTCTGAGAAATTAAGCACATTTATTTAACTTAAGCGCGTAGACTTGCCTTCACCAGAAACCGTGTTAGGGCTGGTTTTACTGCATTATAATCAGGAAATCGCTTAGAGAAAATTCTGCAAGTAAGACAAAGAAACTCGTGAATGCGACTCCAGGCTCGAACGTAGAGCGTTTGGTCAAGCTCCATGAAGCCGCATTCCCTTATAGTAACTTTTGATTTGAGAGACTTCTAAACATCAGCCAACAACTTTCCACGGCATGCTTATTCGGCTGCCTGACATGCTTTCATTACTAAAGCATAAGTGTCTGAATCAAGTTCTTGCTTGGAACAGCTTTGTCAGAGAACATCTTGTGTATGCCATCATGGCGGGGACAGCCCATCTTCGTCACGCTTAAAAATTCTAAAACAGACGCATGTTTCATTTTCTCCAAGCAAGTCTAAATTTTTATGGTTTATGGGAGATTTAATGTCCCAAAGAGACTCAGACTATGAGGAATGCCGTAGTGAAAGGCTCCGGAAATTTCGACCACCAGGGGTTATTTTACATGCAGCTGACATCGCACAGCACACGGGCCTCTAGAATTTCGCCTCCATCGAAATTCTACCGCCGCGGCCGGGATCGAACCTGCGTCTTTTGGGCCGGCAGCCGAGCGCCATAACCACTCAGCCACCACGGCGGCTTGAAAATAGATGGCTGGGGCATTTGGCAGGAACCGGAGTAGCCTTCCCCAGCGGCTGTGCAGGCAGTTTGACGAGTGCCTGGTTGCTTACTACGCAAGCCAATTCTAGTCGCCGTTCAAGTCTAAATTGTCAGTGCAGATTTACGGGAGGTAAATGCCTTATTACGCGTCTGACATTCATTCCAACAGGCAAGCCTCTTACATAGTCTAAACCTCTTTAATGGTTCTATAAACCCGGCCAACTGATATTTTTGATTCTCAAGCTGCACAACGGCCCTGAGCTGATTACCCTGCAAAATCAGGGCCTCCAGCTAACATCAATTTTCCTACACTATACAGTAAGTGGGATCGTCTTACTTCCAGTGCTTTTATCTGAATTGCTACCGTATGTCTGAACCTGCACACGATAGCAATTCAGCCCTTTCACACCGGAGGAACTGGGGCATACAACTTGCTCAACAACCCTCGCAAACATCCAAGGTGTTTAATTACACACATTTACATTTCCACACATCGCATTTACATTGAATTTACACTTACAGTGCTTGCGGTCGAATTTCGATGATATGTAGGCCCGTGTCCTGCCCGATGTCAGTGCACTTTAGGGACCCCATGTGGTCGAAATTTCCGGAGCCTGTCACTATGGCGTCCCTCATAGCTTGAGTCGCTTTGGAAATATAAACCCCTGTAAACTCCCCTAAATATTTACATTGCACTTCGTAAAGTGCGCACTCATGATTCCCGTACTTGGACGAAAGTAAACTGCAATCCAGTCGCAAATCCGATCTCGGGTGTCGATGCTTGCCGGGCTTACAAGTCTTTCTAAATAGGGTATCAACACATGCTTCATGAACTTTGTTTGGTATCTACAAACAGTGCGGCGGAAGTACCTGTATTACGGGGCAAGCGAGCATTTGACTTTTAAGGCGAAAGCCTTTCTTGGCTCATGAGCGGCGTGGACGGAAGTTGTAGGCGGAAGTTGTCCGCAAAAAGAGGAAGGAAAAGGCTTTCGCACTTGCGCTCTTAAAGAGACAAGTGCAATCCTGTAAATTTTCAGTGGTTTTGAAGTTTCTTAATTATTTCTTAATTTACAATTTATCTAATGGGCTGGGGACCTAGCGGCTTTGTTAAAGGAACTCTGCAACGTAAATCAAGGATAAGGTTGTTACTCTTTGTATGCAGAGTGTATGCAGTGCATGCAGGATGTTGTGACTCCTGAGCGACGAAAAAGATTTCTGAAATCATATCTAATATCTTAATATTCACTTGAAATGCCAGTCTCGAACTGATTGTGTCACAATGCAGCGGCCATTTTCGGCAGCGGTAGTGAGGTCGTATCCAAACTGGGCGCTGCCTTTCAGATTGGTTGCGAGTCAAGTTTGATCCTAGTTGATCCAAAATATTGCATTCTGAGTGCTATAAGTTTTTTGCATGCCAAAAAAAGTGAAAAGGAGTGAAAGCAAAGGAAAATTAATAGAAATAACGCTTGAGGGAGGGACACTTTCCATTTCTCTTCAGACAATCGTTGAGGCAAGCACCGCTGTCCCCATATTACCCAAAAATATAAAGAGAAAAGCCGGACAAGAGACAACAGATAAGTGTGGGGTGTAGGGGAGGTGAAAGGAGGAACGGTGGTAACCTTTCAGTCCTACCATCAAAGAAGCATTGGGCAGCATTATTTGTTCAGTTAGTCACTCATGCCCTGTCTATTGGGTGTGCACATGGGGGATGACACTGTCAAAATGCCTACCTGTAAGCTGTCCCAGCAAAGCAACAAGTGAATGCTAGCTTCCACTGCCTATGCGTTGGGCGGGTTCTCATTGGTAGCGCCCAATCTCAGCACTGGATGAGAGAAATGGCCGAATGAAATGCGTTTTTTTCTGATCTTTTTATTTAAAGTCTTTCCATGAGGAATAAGTTCCATTTCATGCTGAGAGTGTATCTGGAGCGCATGATAATCCATTTAATAAGATCAACTGGTACTGAGGAAAACATCATGGTGGCCATTCAGTGCAGGGGAACTGCAGTTTCTTTATCGGTGTTCATTTAGAAACAGATCCGAGGTAAATAACCAATGGACACGACCTTCCAGATCATTCCAGTGCTGTCTGCGCATATTGGGAAGAAAGGGGCAGTGAGGGGTCGTTAGGACTAGCAACAAAACAGTGCACCTTAATTACTGAAGCGCTTCTTCATATTCAGTGCAATTTCTTGTCAAGGTGGAGGCTTATGTAAAATGATCCTGCCGCAGCACTGCCTACGTGGACCTCTCCCCGGTGTGGAGTATACCTCCGTGGTGGATGGTCGCAATGCTCTCCTCCACTAATCTATTGCAGCGTTTATTCCACTACACTGGCTGGGTGGGCGAGCTTTGCTGAATGCGTAACGGCGAGCAGATAGTGCAAGTCTTTGCACGTTCGAAACAAATGGAACGACGTTACTTCACAGCTCCAGGTGGTCGATATTTCCGGAGCCCTCCACTACGGCGTTCCTCATAGCCTGAATCGCTTTGGGACGTTAAACCCCCAAAAACCATAATCATGCGAGGCTGCTCGGGAAGAGCAATCTGGGCCGCAACCCAACCAAAGCCCCACCGATGGCAGCACATGCCACAAAAGGGCAGTGGCGCATCGCTTGACGGCTGTTCCACTCGCCAGGAGAGGTAGGAAGACTCCCTGGTGTCTATGTATGTAGAGAAAGACCAATTGCGCATATATCCGAACTACTGCTATCCGCGAACACTGGATCTGAACACCGGAATTGAAGTGAAAACTGCACTGCTAACTCAGCTAACTAGCATTTGGCCTATGCTAATCAACCATAATTTTTTTTATCGTCTTCTTTTCCCCTACATTTTTGTACTCCTACAGTTGCCATTTCGATTGTCACCTCCTGCTCTTCATTAGTCTTCCTGGATACATTCTTTCGCATTCATTTTTACATGTCTTCTTATTGCGTTTCACCCTTTTTCGCTTTTTTTGCATGTTTGTCTTACTTCATTTAAAGTTTTCCTTCACTAATAAATCTGCTCGTTCATGGATTTCAACATCTCTATGGGCTCATGGAGACGTCATGAAGACCGCGGCCCAATTTTATTTTTCCAATTAGCTTTCGATTCAGTAAAACACTCTCCGGGGCATGTTGGTTCATAGCTAACAAGAATAAAAGCGCAACAACACGACACAAAGAAGGAGGAAACCGACAGGATAGGTGCTAACTTGCAACACTTTACTGTCTTCATAAACCACCGCGTATATATCAACCACAGGGGGGGGGGGGGGTAAAGACAGATAGGGGGGAACACAGTTGAAAGCACGTGCGTAGAAAACTCGAATGGCACAACAAGAACAGGAGATTCCGCAGATACTATGCCATATCTAAAAACTGACATTCTTTTTTATACATCACGATCGACGGGGTGCTAACACATGCACTCCCACTCTTACATATTCTGTGCGCTTCTATCAATTCGCGTGCGATCGTGTCTTTACTTTTGCAGATTACACTTGTTTCCAGAAGTTTCGCTCCACATGCCTTCTTTCTTCCTTCTTCTTTCCAGCAATCCTTACAGGGAATCGGTAGATTTGACCCGGTCCCATTCTTTAATGACAGACTGTGTTCTCTCAAACGGTCAATAATACATCGCCCCGTTTGGCCGATGTAAGTTTTACCACACGTCAGTGGGATGCTATACACAACTCCAACCGCACAATCTACAAAAGGATTAGAATGTTTCGTTTGGCAAACTTTATTCTTGTCCTTATCCGGGTTAGTCATTCGGCACAATGCGGCGAGTTTCCTGGGAGCAGAAAAAACCACTGGCACCTTGTACTTGGAAGCAACATGCTTGAGATTATGTGCAACTTTATGCGAATACGGGATCACAACTGGTCTAATTTTCTTTTCTGAGGTTACACTTTCGTCTCTTTTTTCTTTTCGTACTTTCTTCACCTTTTTTAGTAAAGCTTCGCTGACTGAGCTCAAGACCGAAGGTGGAAAGCCCGCCTGTTTTAGCTTCTGAATCTGGGCGTAAAAGCTTTCCTGCGCTTTGTGGCAACACGACTTCTTTAGAGAGGATTCCAGGCACATCATGGCGACGGCGCGCTTTACCGTTTTCGAATGCGTAGAGCCGTACGGCAACAGTTCCTTGCGGGCACGGGGGCAATACTTCCAGCATGCGCTTTCGTCAGTAATGGTGATGTCAATATCTAAAAACTGCAAGCTATTTCCCTTCGGGAGCTCATAGGTAAAATCTAAGCATCCAGCGTGATTTTTAAAATCAGCTAAAACTTCTTCCACGACCCGCTGGTAGGACAAAGATGATTGTTTCCTTAATACAATTAAAAAGTCGTCAACGTACCTAAAACTCTTCAAAACACTGCCGTCAACAAAAGCACCTGCCAAGGCTTTGTCAATACCCGCAAGAAAAATGTTGCACAGTATGGGTGCCACACACGAACCAATACATATTCCGTTCTTCTGCAAATAGACCCGATCCTGGAACGAGACAGTCGTAGATCCCAAATAAAATTCTAACAGTGTCAGGAAGTTATCTACTGAAATGCCCGCGGAATTTTGGAAGGCAATTGGGCCATTTTCCTCAATGCAGAGCGAAACAGCCGCCAGCAACTCTGGTTGTGGAACGGAGTAAAAAAGATCAACAACGTCAACTGAAAAGATATATCAGACGAACTCGTTGTTACTCAAAAATTCACTAATATCAAGGCTGTTCCTTACAAAGAACGGATCATCTACTACCAAGGTTTTGAGCTGTTTCAAAAGATAGCGGCTAACCAGGTTCTTCCAGGTGCCTCTTTCACTGACTATGCACCTAAAAGGGACAAGTTCATTATGGGTTTTGGCGGTAAAAAATACATCCAAATTATTACTCTTGCAGTCCCGAACACCGTTTGCGAGCTTAATCAAACCCAGCTCCTGACACAAAGAAAAGGCTTGACTTTTTACCTTCCCTGGTTTCAGTTTTGTCGCCTTGAAATTTCGGCGAATGCCTCATTCGCTTTTTCACCGAACATGCCCGCCGGCATGGCGACGAACCCTCCATCTTTGTCGGCCTGCATGAGCCGAAGGTCATTGTTCCGGAAAAAATTCACAACACGCTTCGTTGGCGATCGAGGACGGCGTCCGGCGTTGGGAACGGTCCTGATGAGGCTATGCCTCAGTTTGGCCAACAAATCCGATGAAGAGGACAAAGAAAGATGCCTCTTGGATGGGGTTGATAGCCTCATCTTCTTTTCGCGCCTAATACGTATACTGCAGTATTTTTCGTTTCCGTTATGCCTAATTGGTATTGTTTTTTTTACAGCCTGCTCCTTTATGTACTCTCAGGTGCTTCCTTATCTTTTCCACATTATACCTAGCCTGTTTATTGTTCTTCTGTTTGTTAATGATGCTACCTTGTATATATTTTTACACTGACTCCCTCCTCCCCCGTTTTATACCCTCGAAGGAGGGCCTTTAGTGGCATGATGAATAAATAAATAAGGCCTTTCATGGCTCATGTGCGTGCGCAGAAAACATGTAAAAAATGTCCGCTCCACTTGTCAATCAAACGGTTGGCACAGGCAGGAGCTTATTTGTTTACGTTTTTTTTATGGCAGCTCCACTATACTTTTTTCAATCAAACGAAGTTAAAAAGTTAAAATTTGTAAATGGAAATGAAAATAAAAAAAACAAAAACGGAAAATGAGAGAAAACGAAATTGAAAACGAAGAATAAAAGGAAATCACAGGAAAATAAAAAGCAAGAAAATAAAAAAATGAAGACGGAGTGAGGAACAGAGGACAGGGAAAAGCTTTCGTCTTTCCGCTCATCAGGAGACGTAAGTGCAAATGATTTTTTTTTGCTCCGGTTTTGTGGAGGCCCGCGCTGCTTCCTTTTCGACGCTGTACACTTTAAGCAGAAAGGAGTATAGCCTCTACTCTCCTCTAGCGCACACCCTTGTTTTAAAACGTGTGCGCTAAAGGACAGCTCACTCCTTTTTTCACTGCCCTATAAGCGTATTAGGTACTCACCACAATGCTTCTCTACATAGAGCATGTCACTCAGTGCATGTTGCCACAGCGGTAGTCGTAGCGAGCCAGCATTAATTTTTCTCGCTTCGTCCTCAACCAGCAGAACCAGCGGGGCTTTTGTGCAAACAACAGCCGCGGCAGACTGCGCAGCCTGCAGTGCCTTCGTCACGTGGGTGCGACACCGATCCTCCCGCATTGCAACAGGGATGGGCTGGAGGTGAGCAGGATTGATACTGGGCTGTTGTGGAAGTGACTGGCCCGCTCGCTTTGCACATTCCAAATATATGTACACCTCCTATTCCGCTTCAGCATCTCTATAAACTCGCACATTCTCACTAAGCACTGTACAACATTAAGTGAGTTAAAGCCACTAACAAAACCAACTTCCAAGGAAAAAGGGGAGTTGAGGAGAAGTAACGTGTGTTTGACTACAGGACAGGGCAAGAGAGGGTTATTTTCTCAGGCACTCGTAGGTGAGAGGAAAAGAAAGGTCTTAGCGAAATAAGGTTCTTAAAAACGATAATTTTATATCATAAGAATACAGTACCTATCAAATGAACGAAAAGCCTCGATTTTTATGAGGATAATTGGTACCGGTCGCTCTTTTTGCACACGTGTGTGAAAACTTCGGGCGAGGTCAAACCGAACTTAACACGTGGTGGTACGACCACGTGATCATATGATTATGACAATTTGCTTACACTGAATTCGACATCGCAGAAACACACTCTGGTTCCTGTGAAGTAGCGGTGTCACGTACGAATAGTCTTTCGGCTACTTTCGTCGCAGGCACTCTCTCTCTCTCTCTACGGTGCCTACGTCAGTGATCTCTAGCAAAAAACTTACTTAGGCTGTTGAAAGCTTGTCCGTAATTTGTCACGAATTCTGCGAATGAATCATTAAAGGTTGGCTAAATGGATTATTCATTCATTCATTGTTATTTCCTTAAAGCCCCCTTTTTGGGGGCCATTACAAAAGAGGAAGGTGCAATGTGTTGTATGTAATATTTATTGGTCATATGCTATAGTGACAATAAATAGCTGTTGGCTCTGCGCGCGAAGTTTGCGGGACAGGATGTTGGTACAGTGTCGTCTCCAAGATCGTTCCAGTCAACGACGGTACGAGAAAACAATGGTGATGAAAACATGCCTTTGTTACTATGTGTAATTTAGCGCATTACGTTTTGAGTGACAGCATGTATTGTGCCTCGCCTGTTCTTCAATAGTTACAAACGACCCGAACCTCGAGAGAAACCTGCTGCAACTTTACTGCGACAACCTTCCACTTTCCTTGACGGCAGCTTTCCCCCCGCATAATTCTTTTTCATTAATTGCTTATAGGGCCACTGCCGGAGAAGGGCCGGTGTCGGGAGCGCAAACGGCGCCGCCTCCTCGACCAGTGGTGCCTTCGTCGCGTGGGTGAATCTTATCCCGCCACATCAGCAGGATTCCCTCTGCTTCCAGCGGGGATAGGGCGGGAGAGAACTGGTAAGGAAAATTTCGACTGAAGCAGTGCATGTACAGCCTTTGCCAAAAGTGACCAGGCTGCATGGTTAGCTTCTCATTTAAATAGTAGAGCCTTTACGCCTTCCCTATATAACAAAAAGTCATCGGAAGGTGAGGACAAGGGTGCTTTTTACCATACAGAGATCTAGAGCTTGTGGGCTGGCATAATAGCTTCAATGAACAACTGATAAGCAAATTGTCTAGCCTGGTTACTTTTGCCATAGGCTGTATACGTACCTTTACCCCTCTGCTATTTCCCGCTGATGCCCGTGAGTAATTGATGCGAAAGCATTATATGATTATATTGCGTCACGAAAACTCGTCCGCAGATTTTATCCGCACGATTGTGTCGTTCTGGGGATATGTGCAAATATATGATTCCCTTTGGGAGTGCATGAATATATCTTGAAATGGGAAAAGTTTGGTTGATTAATTACAATTAGGTAATTATTTAAATTGAAATAATAGAAATAAATGCAGCATTTGAATCACGTTTTGCGTGAGTGAATCGAAGAAAAACCATGTAAATGCGTGAGAAGGATTGCTTAGTATATATAAAAATAAAATAAACAAAAAACAGATTAAAAATGAAAATAACGAAATTTTTATAACAATACTAAGAATGAAATGAAAAATTGAGAAAGAGAGGAAAGGGAAAGGCTTTCGCGTTTCCGCTCTTACTAAGTAGGCCTAGTGCAGTCCTGTAACTTTTTTACTCCACCTTGCACAAGTGTTCCCATCTGCGTATATCGCGTTATGAGCTGGATCCCTTCTATTCACCTGGAAGTACTACTGAATGCCACTCTGATTATTTTCCTTGGAGGAAAATAATCTCGCTACCGCTTGGTTTTCGCGAACCTGTTGCTCGGGAGCCGCTTTTTGTAGTTTGTAAACCATATCAGGAAAGCGCTTAGTTACCGCTGGCTATAGGTGTTGAAGTGATTTTGTGCCCTTTGACACAATACCAATTGCCTGTTACCCGCTACATCTCCACAACTGGAAAGATCCAAATAATAGAGAGACGCGTTCAGGTTATCTGCATTGTCGAAGATAAGTCTGTTAATCCTTTTGCAGCTCCAGCAAAAACGATCCAAATAACGCAGAGACGCATTCAGGTTATCCGCACTGCCGAAGAATGTTACGAAGAGACGCGTTCAGGTTGTCTACATTGTCGAAGATAAGACTGTTAGTCCTTTTGCAGCTCCAGCAACAACGATCCAAATAATGCAGACATGCGTTCAAGTTATCCGCACTGTCGAAGACTGCTTGTCCTTTCGCAGTTCTAGGACAAAGATCCAAATAAGAGAGATGCCTTCAGGTTATCTGCATTGTCGAAAATAAGACTGTTAGTCCTTTCGCAGCTCCAGCAACAACGTTCCAATTAACGCAGAGACGCGTTCAGGTTATCCGCACTGTCGAAGACTGCTTGTCCTTTCGCAGCTTTTGGGGACGAAGATCCAAATAATGCAGAGATGCATTCAGGTTATCCGCATTGTTAAAGACAAGACTGTTAGTCCTTTCGCAGCCCCAGGGAAAGATTTTGCTATTCAAGAAGTGCGCCTAGGCGCCGTAAATCATGTTTCCCGCCTCCCACAGTGGTGTTTAAGTTCGCAATATCTAGGATAATGAGCCGGAGCTTTACAACCGGCACATGAACTTAATCTGGACTGCTCTACTGCTATGACATTACCTTTAATAGCCCACGGGCTCCTTTGTGACGCTGAACACGACATACTTGCCTACCATCACGTTTGAAAGATTCACTGCAACACGCCACCTGACCGGTACCGTGTTGGCAATTAGCAGCAGAACGAAACTCCACCCGCCACAGGGAGAGCGGAGGAATTGACAACCTGAAGGTGACAGCTAGAAAGATCCCGGCTAGCAGCGTACACTAGCTCCGTAGCTAGCAGCGGAACACGGTACCTGCCACAGATGGCAGGTGGCGTGGGAAGAGCTGTGCTCAAATTTCGCACTACCGACAACCGTAATCGTTAACCAATTTTAAGGCGAAAGCCTTTCATGGCCCATACTGTCGTCCGCGCATTCACAGAGGGTGTCACACTTTATCTCGGGAACTAAAATAGATAGAAGAAAAAGAATGGATGCTTCATATAGCGGAGAAAAAATGAACCTAAAAGCCAAGTTTGATGACTGTAGAATACTTAATTATTGATACGCAAAAATGTCCAAATTGCATCGAAATAGTGCGGACGTCGATATAGACACGGGAATGGTGGAACGTTACATCCACCGGAAGTTGTCACGGCATAGTGAAAGTTGTCACAGAATGGCCGGCTTTCACCTCTCAACACTTTAGTTGCGAAAGTGTCTAGTAATTTTCATCGCACAACTACATCTTTCAGCTGGTGAATTCAAACCTGAGGTGTTCTCGCAGCACCAAGTTTGGCACAGGTCCTGTTTAAACCGCTTTGAGCAATACTCATCCACCGTAGTGGCTCGGCTGCTGACCCGAAAGGCGCGGGTTCAATCCCGGCCGCGGCGGTCGAATTTTGATGGAGGCGGAATTCTAGAGGTCCGTGCACTCTACGATGTCAATGCACGTTAAAGCCCTGGTGGCTGAAATTTCCTGACCTTTTCACTACGGCATCCCTCATAGTCTGAGTCACTTTCGGGCGTTAGACCTTGTAAATCATAAATTATGAGCATAGTGACTGATATGTGAAAGAATAGCCATACCGGCTACGTATTCAGGGCCCTTTCACGCCTGCAGTACCCTTTGCCAAACAGTTGACGTCGATTAAGATTACTGACAAAAGTGGACGAGGTTTTTCAACTTGCTTCACCAGTGGAGGCGGGTTAAGAATAATACCTGGTTCGTGCTGTTCCGATCATCGTCATACCTTTTGGGAAACAATATATCCGCCCCTAAATACTGCCTATCTACCCTCACACACCTGCCCTGCTCCGTACAATTGATGACCCATAGAAGTGTTGTGGGGGAAATTATAGCAGTGGCTTATTAGGTTGCAACCCTTATTTTTGCACATTTTTACAGGGGCGGCGTTTTTTTCTGGATGTGGTACCTGGGCAGGAAGCGATTTGACACAGCCTGAGATAAGAGCGCCTGTGGTTGAAACTCTTCGGTGAGTTCGCTTCTATTTCTATTTTGTCGGTGAGTGGCGTCATTTCCTAGGGCCCAGAGAACGGTTCATAATTACGAAACAAAAAGATTCACACTCAGAAAGATTCCGTGGCCACCTGGCACCTAGTAAATAATTGGAATTTGAAAAAAAAATCTTATGTTGGTGAGCGCTGCCTTCAACCGGAGCAAAAGCTTGGAGCTGAACTCAGTGCCACGTTCCGTAGTTTTAGCATGGGTAGACTTGTGCGCCTACAGGAGTACAACGCGCTCGCATATTTCGGCATGCTGTGCATCACTTGACTACCACCGTTGTACCACTGGAGTAGGACCGCAGCATTTGGCTCAAACACTCGCTTCACTAAACCTGTAAGATGACCAGTAATAGCATGTAATCACCAGTTTTCGTTGTAAGAGCTGCATTCTCCTGGTTTCATCGCAGAGCTGCTGTTTCTTTGGATGTGGTACTTCACTGCCAACCGAGATACGGGGGCTTCCAGCGCCTGAATCAACTTCATACGTAAGTCGACCATTTTTTGAAGTGAAAAGCTTCACTATGCTAGGGTAAAGAAAGCGTCGCGTAAGCCGGAGAATGACCTTAACGAAATTCAACCCGACCACGTTAGCCGTGTATGACCATATATGGTACACTTATGGTGTCGAACCCTTGACCCCTGACCTCTACCCAAGACCTTTAGTTCGCATTTACTTGCCCTTTGGCCTTTGACATTGGATGACCTTTGGGCTGACCTTTGACCTTAAGAACATCCGATGGGGTAATGTGAAGCCTCGCGATGACATCCAATGGGGGTGATGTAAGACTTGTGATACCGCGTCATAGACACATGGTCGTGTGGGTATTGTGAGCAGCTGTCACGAGCGAGTAGCAGAGCTGCTGTGGACGAGTCCAAGACGCTTAGCAAGCGTCGTTGCTTTGCGCTGAATTCCAGAGTGAGCCAAGTTGAGCCACTGCCTTTTTTGTCCCCTCTGTCAGGCAGGTATATGAACTGAAAAGTGGATGCCAAAGTGTACGCGTCTACGTGCCCCTTGTTCGGGCTGTTTATCAAAGCGGCCTAATGGAGAGATTCCCGTGCCCATTTATTGGCACACACCCGAGTATTCGATCACGGTGCTGTGTTAATCCATTCGCGTGACATTGGAGTATGTCACCTATCGCCTCCACACACATCAAATAAGACACCTGCTGTGGGTCTCGAATTTTTTCGTCGCATATGCGCGGGTATGTGCTCAAACGGCAACTGTTCATTTTCAGTTGCACATATATGGATGTCTGCTTTGGCGCCGGAAATCTCTGGTCAGGGATTCCTCACGGTCACTTTTTCTGAGATATGGTATCGGTGTATGTACAAATGAATGCCAATACAAACTACCCATTCGTGTTTCACGTCTTCGCCATCAAAACCGCGCCTGCCCGTGCCTCCCAAAACGTTTGAGAACACTGTGGCGACCCGCACTGGCGAAATGGGAAAACATGTGCTCCTGCAATGACTAAGGGCCTCTTTTGTGTGTCTATGTGCCTATTTGTCCCTCAATTTATGCCTATTTGTCTCGTTTTCCCCTCTTTGATGATGTCATCCCTTTTCCAGGTGACTTCAGCCCAATGTCTCCTTCCAGTCCGTGGCCAAGACTGGAAACAGCGTCGAGCGGATGGCCCCCCAAGGTGCGTATTTAAACGGCCATATGAGCAAACTATGCTTCTCATTTGAACATAAACATTTTTATTTCATATTTACACTGCAGTACGTACATGGTTATATACTACATATAAGCAGGAGGCACAAAGGAACTACAAAGAGGGCACTCTATACCTACATGAACAGTATGATAAACCAGCCCACGTGCAACAATACCAGCTGGAAAAAAATAAACTACGAAAAGACGCGCATATACAGTAAATAATGTGAACCAGCGTTTGTAAAGGCAAGAACATATTATCTATTGATACTATTAGTACGTGTTTTAATTTTTTTTTGAACTTGTACAATGGCATTTGTGATTTCAGTCAGGGAGGGATTATTCTTCGTTGTATGCGGAGATATGGAACCAAACCCGGTTCCAAATGACGCGCAAACTCTGCAGATAAATAATTTGAGAAAAAAAGGAAATTGCTTTTTGGGTAAAGGAAATGGCGCTTTGTGATACAGACGTAATATCCTTTCCTTAAACCAACTTTCATTTCACTTTCCTTCACTTACGGCGCGGTTCAGCTGTTTGCAGAGAGATGAAAGACAAACGTCGTTTCCTTCGAAATTTTCACATCATCTTGTCGGGTGGCCTTGGTATGTCATTTTGTAACCTTACTTCAACATTTTCTGCGTCTTTTTCACATGATTTTGGTATGACATCACTTATCACTTCCACATCGTTATCATTCAATAGCCATTACCGTAACTAATTTTCTTAATTGTCATGTTTTATTGTAATTAGTGACTACTAATCTAACGGCATGATGCCATCTGTCTTGATAACGACATATTGCATTACAATCACACATTCAGGCTGTGACGTCATAGTGCGGAGACATTTTGCAGATACGTATTGCGGACATGAAATCGAGATTGAGTCATCTAATGTTTTCGCATTAATTCAATAGATGAGTCGCTCTATGGTGTTAAATGCCCATAAAGCATTAGGAGAGTGACTGAAATGTCAAAGAATGGCGCTACCAATAATGTATTCAGGGCGCTTTGAAATTTTAAAAAAGTCTCGCCTGCAGCGCCATTTGCCACAATGTGGACATCGATTAAAATTACTGCCAAAAGTGGGCGAGGTTTTTCGACTTGCTCAACAAGCGGTTGCGTGGTAAGAGTAATACCCTCTCCATGTTGTTCTGGTCTTAATCTTACCTTTTGAGGAAGAAAAAACACCCACCCCTAAATACTGCCTATCTACTCACACCCACCCGCCCTACTCCCCTACAGTTGATGCCTCGGTGAAGTGTTAGTGATGGAAATTAAAACAGTGCCTTGTTAGGGTGCAACTCGTTTTTTGTAATTTTTACAGGATTGGCCTTTCTATTTGGATGTGGTACATGGGCAGAGCGCGAGTTCTGAACAGAACCTGGGATATAAGCGCATTGGCCTGAAATTCATCGGTGAGTTCAGTTCTCTTTCTATTGTGTCTGCGAATGGCACCATTTTCTAGGGCCCAGAGGAAAATATTATAAAAACTGTTCATAATCACGCGACAGCGCCTGCTAGTACGAAGGAAGAAAGAACTGTTGACGAATCACAAAGGACCCTTGATGCAGGAAACGCTAGCTGGATTTAAATAAAATCGTTAGTACCCCCTTTTCCAAAAGTAACCGGCCAGCAGGTTTCTGCTTCTCAACAGTATAGCGGAGCGTTTACGGCAGCCCTACATATCGAAAGGTCTCTGAACCTGTGGGCAAGGGTTCAGCTTACTCTAGACAAACTCTAAACTTAAGGGCCACCATAAGTGCTTCGTTACGCGGCTAAGAACCAAGCCACCATGGCTTGGTTACTGTTGGCAAAGACGGTACGTCTAAATCGCTCCACATCACATCGAATCGAATAGAGATGTTAACCACCCAGTTGGCTAAGCCTTGCGACGAGACTCAACATGAACAGCCTCATTAATCTAGATGGAAAAGAATACAGGTGAAGCTCGCAGGTGACGGCAGGAGTGTTTCTCCCAAGTTCCTTAATAATAAGATTTTGTGGTTGCACATCAGGTGTCAACGCAACAACCACTTCATTTAGCTCTCACGTTCTCTGCCTACTTTATGCACTATGCCATTTTAAACAGTGCCTCGGCAGAGATTCCCAGTATTTCTATTGTTTTCGGGCCTTGTATTTGCGCATTGTTTCTCCATCTTGCCTACGTCTAACCGCAACAAGATTGGAAGCACGGTTACCACGACAAATCTGATGAGTTACCACGCGGCAGATAGAACACTGCACATAAGCGCCATATTATGCGATGGCGCAAGGACCTCGTATCGAATTAAATAGCACGTGACAGCATCTCAAGTCACACTCGGTAAGATTTCGTGGCCATCTGGCACCTAGAAAATAATTGTAATTTGAAAAACAACTCTTCTGGTGAGCGCTGCCTTCAACCGGAGCAAAACGCTGAAGCAGAGCTGAGAGCCACGTTCCGTAGTTTTGGCGCGCGTAGATTTGTGCGTCTACTGGAGTATACTGCGCTCACATACTTGGGAATGCTTTGCGTTAGTCGACTACCACCGTTGTGCCACAGGAGTACGAGCGCTGCGCTTGGCTTAAACACTCGCTTCACTAAACCCGGAAGACGACCAGTAATTAATAGCATGTAGTCACCAGTTTACGTTGTAGCAACCATATTCTCTTGGTGTCATCGCAGAGCTGCTGTTTCTTTGAATGTGGTACTTCGCCCCCAACCGATGTACCGGCGGCTTCCAGCGCCTGAATCAACTTCATAGGTAAGTCAACCGTTTTCGTTTCCCTCCTTGCACTCACTCAGGCATGTTTATGAATTGAAACGCGAATATCATAGTGTACGTGTCAGCGCGCCCGCTGTTCAGGCTCTTTAACAAAGCGGTCTACTGAGAGACAGCACATTATTTCGTGTGCATGACCTATGCACAGAGGCTCAGCATACGAGTGCCGTTTAAAAAAAAAAAACTAGAATCTGTGCTGACAAGCAGTTACGCACAATGCCTGTTTATTCGCACACACCCGAGCGGGGGATCACGGTGCTGTATTTATTCAATCACGTGGCACTGCAGTGCATCTTGTGTCGCAGACATCACATACCAAAACTGCTGAGGGTTCTTAGGTTTTTCCTCGCATATGGGCAGCGGTGTGCTCAAACAGCGACTGTGCATTTCCGGTCCTGTTATATGGTATTGGAGTGTGTGCAAATGAGCCATGCCAATGTCATGGCCTGCGTGTAGTATGTGCAGAGAATGAAATACACACTGCACATTCATGTTTCACCATCAGGACCATGCGTCTGCCCCTGCGTCCCAATAAGATGAGCGCTGTCGTGACACTTTTTAGCATGCAAAGCTGTTCACATGTTATTGTTTTTTGCACTTCGGAGATTCAGTTGTCAAAACGTGAAGGTAAGCACACATCCTTTGACGCAATCATAGGCTTGCATATTTGTTGTGGTTGTATCGTTCAGCTTTCTCAGCCCTCACGTATTGGTATTCTGAACAGTTCTCAATTAGTTCTATTTTGCCGTCGAAATGGTCGCTCAGCACTCGACCCCATTGGCTCAACATCGTCTCGTCAAAGCTCAGGTCGACCTGGTCGAATTCGACCTAACGAAACCCGAGCTTACGAAGTTTGTGATCTAATGAACAAATTTACAGTGGCCGCCGGATCCACTCCAGCTGGGCCTGGAGGACCTCATCATCTGGGAGGACCGGGCTGCTGACGTCATCGATCGTAGGAACATGAAAGTTGGGTCAAAACTCTTATGTCATAATAAAAGTTTACCACCACCATCCTCGCAAAATAAGTCTGACTCAATTTACACCATGAAAGGAAATTCATCCACTGGACTGTGCCAGCACCATTCTGATTGGCGGATTTCATACAGGAATCTACAGCGCATGCGCAGCAAAGTCTAACACGTACCTGCGCTTAAGCTGTGGGCAATGAAAAGGTCTATTACTTGAGGCCCTGCGAATCAACAAGTAAATCTGAAATCGCACCACGTAGCATTCATATAAAGAAAAAACTATCAAAACAAAGATTCAGGGATGGCAGACTCTCTCTTCACTTTCCAAGAAACAGTCAAGAGTAAAGGCGAAAGTGAGGCGATAAAACAGGAGATGACTACGCAGACTGCGGAATGAAAAACATCCAGCAAAGGTGGTGGTGAGGCAGTAAAACGTAACTCAATGTACGAAATAAATAAACCATTAGCGAATAAACGGGTTAACAGATAATGCACAAATGGTTGAAATACCGTGTGAAAAGGTTTCTTTATGTGGGTCCAACGTCCCAAAGCGACTCGGGCTACGAGGGTTCTGTAGTGAAAGGTTCTGGAATATTTTCGACCACTGGGGGATCTTTAACGTGCACTAACATCACACAGTACACGGGCCTCTAGCATTTGTACCCCGCCGACATGCGAACGAATAAGCCTGGATCGAACCCGCGTTTTTCGGGTCAGCTGCCGAGCACCATTACCACGGCCAAAACTTGTTCGTTTCATGCTGTGAAACGCTTCCACCACCACTCCCACGGTTTGGTCTTTCGATCCGAACAAAAAGTTTTTTCAAACATCGCATTTCCAATGAAACTTTCTTGCCCTTACGTATGCAGCTGTTACAATGTTGACTGAAACAATGTTCAACTGAAGCACCCACCAGTTTTTACAATGTAAAACCTGCACTAGGTGAGCAAAGTTTATACACAACGACCAAAACAGACTCGGTGAACTTCTTGACCTGCTTCTTAACTACAATAAGACCTACTATTTTTTTACTTACAATGCTGTAAGCCGTTGGCGGGCGGTTACGGTGTGAAGAAGAAAATACAAAAAAGGCACATCAGAAGAAATGGACATAAGGACCATTAGCGCAATTTGTTTTTTCTCAAAAATCTCGGGAGTATTGGTATCGTGAAAAACGCCCGGACTCAGACTATTATATTCAACAATACTCTTCGGGAGGAACAAGCACTTGATGTCAATTCTATTGCCATCAACGCCGACACTCTGCTAAGTGTACACGGTGCCGATAAGCCGATATTGTCCCAGTGCCGTTATGCAAAACACGATTAATGTAGGGCATAACCCGCAAGATCATAATTCGTAGAGTGTTCCTGCTTTTTCAGCCCTTCACTTTATGCGATAAATTTTCACATACACCGGTTATTAAATGAAGAGAGTAACCAGCCGTATGGAAGCGCTGCATTATGTTATATTTGCGCGGTTAACAAGCCTGTATTCCGAGCTTTCCAATGACAGTGGGGCCTTCTTAGTCCTAGGGTTGTAGGACAAGCAAATGTGCTTGACCACGAATTAAAACGTAAGGTCCAAGTACTGCAGGCAGTTATCACTTGCCAACCCGTGCTTGAAAGTGAGGCCTCTAGAAACAGATGCGTGTGTTTCCAGTATGTCACCGAATGCGTCGTCAAGATATCCTCTAGAGTCAAGTGCAATATAAATAGGTAATCGTCAACATAGCAAAAAATGAGCGAAACGTGATGTCTAGAAAGGGGTTGTGCGAAGCGCTGATCGAATGCTGATAAATATATATCGCAAAGAACAGCTGTCACAGAGGTTCGGATGCAAGTACCAGCCTTCGGTACGAAAAATCTGCCATTGAATTCGATGGCAGTGGAAGCCTTACAGGTCGGCAATGACTCATTCACAGCATAGTCACCGAGTGACTATTGAAGAAAGAAATGATTATGGTTGTGGTGGTTTTTTTGGTGCCAGGGCGTCTGAGGCGAAAGAGCGCCAAACACAAGGCTTCTGGTAATCTCAGGCTAAATTATGGCACACGGTAAATTCAACACCGGGTGTACAGGGCCAAATAGTAACGAGTATGTGTATGATTCTGGTGTGTTTGAGAGGGTGTGTAAGTCGGGTGGAATGACCTAGTGCGGTGTATGGCGTCTAAAAAATTGTGGCAATACTCGTTACATATAAAACACGAAGCCAGGCAGCCTGAAAACCACAATCCTTGCTTCAGCAAGAAGGGCGAGGCATCTGGCAGCTAAGCTCAGCATTCTCAGCTATGAGAAGGGGCTCAGGCTACCTGGAATAATATTGCAAAAACTTGGTCTATGATTTGGTTTCTGAAGGTGTAAAGTCTCAAAGCGACTCAGGCTGTGAGGGACGCCGTAGTGAATGGCTCCGGAAATTTCGACCACCTGGGGTTCTTTAACGTGCTCTGACATCGCACAGCACAACGGCCTCTAAATTTCACCTCCATCGAAATTCGACCTCTACGGCCGGAATCAAGCCCACGTATTTCGAGTCAGCAGCGCAATAACCACTGAGCCACCGTGGTGGATCACACGGCGTCAAAAAAATTTCACGCTTATGGTACGCGTTTCATACGGCGGCAACTCAAGCCCACCAGTCTACTTCATCTCGATTCACCTGGGAGTGTCACACTTATCCCCAACCACGAATTCAAACACCTCTCCAAGGGCTGTGCTTAACTAAGGGCTGTTTCGGGTCAATTTTAAGGCATCGAAAAAAAAAAACTAAACGCGACAGCAAGTCTGGTGTCTTACCAGGAGGAAGCAGAAGACCACGGAAACCAAGAGCACACAACATTGACAGAATGAAAAGCGCTTCTTGTAGGCAGTATTGTGGCTCTTGCTTAGTCCAGCCAATGTCTGCTTCACTGATGAATACCAGGTGCTCGCTATAAAAACGCCCCGTGCAAAAACAGTATTTCTCCAAGTGGTTTAATGCGAGCGCCGCACCCACATTACTTCGCTCGTTATGGAAAACACCTGCCATGGTCAGAAAACCACGGCAGAAACGCGGCACGCGATTGACATCATCACCCCTCCTAGAAGTGTTGCCGCCGCCTCCAGACAAGAAAGAGAAACACTCTTCACACTGCGGATGGTTACTCTCCCCCTCTGGGAAGGTCGTCCAGCTCCGCAATGAACGGAAACAGGTTTAGAGCCGCCGCTCCTCCCTGTGGACCCCCTCGGCCAGATAACAAAGCAGATCATGCTCAAGACGAGAGCCGCTGGCCACCTCCACCGCATGCACTGGCCGAGGCGACTGTCCTCATGGCTGATCTTGATGAGGTACATGCAAAAAGTGGCGTGTCACCCCTTCAAGATACGCTGGAAATACGATGCGCCATATTCACGTGTCCGTAATCGTATTCGTAGTCATATTCACGTAAACGCGGCTAGAGGTTACACTAAAGGGAGAGACCCCGCCACCATCAGTTGGCTTCAGCTTTCGGAAAGAGATCTTGCGGCGCTATGGGTTCTGCACCGTTTAAAATTTAAACAGCTTGCGTCTACGTCATCAGGCCAGACAGGAAAGCCTGGCCGGAGGAGACAGCTCAATGCCGAAGAAGCATGCGGGACCTTCTCAACGCAGTGAAACGCGCGAAGCGAGCTACTCAACAACTCAGCGACAAGTAATGCTCCCACATTGTCCATAAGAATTGCTTAGGTGCCCTAGTAAACTCCTGTGAAGGCAAAAAACATGAGTATGAAACGGTAATAATACGAAACTGCAGTTATTGCAGTAAGAACGCCGGCGGCACTTTCGTGACCACGTGGTCCAAGAACAGGTAGCGCCGGAGCACCCTCCAGCAAGGCTCGTTCAGGTCATCGAGCTGCGTCCGCATGTCTTCCCGGGCGTGGCACACGACGCTGACGCGAACGACGCCAGCCATGACCATGAAGGAGTGCATGTCGTCGAACGCGCACAGTGCGGCCCTCAGCTCAGCGGCGGCCTTTTCCACTGATATGCATTCCACTTGGGCGAACCCTTAAAGCAGGGCACGATGGCGGGCGACTCGTTCCATGGCACCGGCAGTTATCCTGCGGACACAGCGGAGGGTTTCGGACGAGACGACAGACTGAGTTGCGACGTGAACTTCCGAAAAATGGCATTCTCTAAATGACTATCCACGAAGTGGCCAGAGATCTGATTTGATTTGCTGACGACTTGTCACCTCACACCGCGTCACAATTTCGTGTCAGGTTATTTCCTGCCAGAGTCGACGCGGACGAAAAAGACGGCACCTGTTTTTGTAGCGAAAGCTACACTACGCTAGCCGGAGTGATTTCGCCCGACTTGGCCATCTGCTCTTACTGCGCAAGATTCGCCACAGGTGCGTTCGCGTGACGTCAAAGCTGCGCCACCGACTCCGCCCCCTCGCCCTCTTCCAAGCCTCGCCCTCTTCCAAGACGCCACGACCAGCTATGCGCCTTACTGCGCATGCGCGTGGGGTCGATTACGGGAGGCGGTGCGCTCGCCGTCAGTTGCTAGCCATGGAAGAAGACAAACCTTGCTCGTTGCGGCCGCTTTCACTACGTGTACTAGGCATAGCAAACCTAAGCCACCGCTAATTTTTCTTGCGGCGGATAAAACAAAAGGACTTAAAATACAAACCATCTTGCATTTCGAGTCACTTTTGTTATGCTTGTACTGCATCTGCTACATATTGGATTTTCCCTAAATTGGGCGCTTCCAGAGCCTGATCAAAGAGAAATATATATATGAGCCGCTTGAGATAAACCAGGATGAGTTTTCTCCTGTTTCCCATCGCTCCTGTTTGCCCTCTCCTGTGTGCCATCGCTTTTGAGTCAACATAAAGCAAGCGCGCCGTGACGCATAGTGACCTATAACTTGTAGCTGCTAGAAACAACGAAATAGCATAAATGAAGAGAAAGAAACATTTCCCTATTCTAGGCGTCTTAAAAAGTCAGTTGGCGACTAACAAATCCTGTATCTATATAGTGGCGTGACTTACCTTTTCAGAGGGGCCGATTACGTGTTTCCAGTTTCCTTTTCAAGGAGGTTAGAGCGAACAAAACAATCAGACAAGGCGACAAACTCAAGCAATGCATAAGTGCAAATGATGAGCGGTAAATTTTTATGGCGCAAAAGCACCTGCGGCCAAAGA